>NW_026706812.1:14650000-15976013 GCF_024137745.1 Phymastichus coffea
TATTCTTTTGCATCATACCATAACATTGTTAGTTTAAAGCGAAATTTCACATTTAAAATCTAAATGAAATTTATTTATTGCTAAGCATACTCTTTCAGCCAGCATCGTCTTATATTTCGTTTGTAGTATTTTCATTATAGGAATGGTTGAGCTGATGGGTTATTTTGATGATTATTTGTAAATTTCTGCATTAAGAACCATTAAGAAATACTCCGCAAACTCAATCTATTTTCCACTCTTAAACAAAATTTTATTTCTCTCTCTTCTCTGCATATGTTTGAATATCCCTCTCTAGATAAAGATACCTCTTTCCTTGTGATATTGTTAGCCTTTCCCACTACTGAAAGGATGATTACATTTGCAATAACAACTACTTTCAATGCTGTTGCGCTACTTAGAAAAATAGTGTTTTCATCTAGGTATAAATCATAGGTTACACGTCAGATACTTACCTTAATAAGATTCCGTGATTGAGCATATAACTATGCCAAATTAACTCATAACGCTGCTGACCTTGCCAGCTATATAAATTTGTGCTCTGAAATAAATAATAAGCTCAGAAATAAATAATGAACACTCTAAAAAATGAGTATATAAAAGATAAAATTAAATCTCCAAATAACACTGTAGCTAAATAGATAAAATTTTATTCTAAAGTAGTTAACAAGACAACTTTTGGCTCTTCATATTTGTTTTTCGATAGCGTCACAACAAAAAGACATTATGTTTCTGACTTATATTATCACACATCTCTAAATCATTCTAATTTTAAGTCTTTTTTACTAACTTTGACATTGCAAACTAATTTATCTAAGTTCTTTCACAAGGTAGAAAAAGCGCTTACTGTCACCACATCAACTAGTCAATGTCTTGATGGAATAGCGTCAAGAACGTTAAAGCTGATTTACCATGAAATTCCCTCTTATCTCACTAATTTATTCAATGTCTCGATTCGTACAGGTACATTTCTTTTCTTCTTTAAAATAAATATAAATTCATTCACTTTTGAAAGTTCGGAATTCATCCTCTTCTTCTAATACTCGCCCAATAGCTAAACTCTACAGCGCATTAAAAACATCAGAGCGCATCGTATATGCTCAACTTACTATCTTTCTCTAATACAGTAACATTTTAAACCTCTGCCAGACTGAATTTCGTCGTGGTTATAGTACGCAAACGGCTTTAATAGTACTGAGTGATGATATCAGATATGTCATTAATAGACAGCTTAAAATACGCATTTTCGATTTCTCTATAGCCTTTGACTCCATTCCGCATATCTTAATACGTAATCTTAGCTTTGAATTTCTCTCAAACTATTTTAAACTGGTACTTGTCTTACTTAGCTGATAGGTTTTAGACTGTTATGGATGTGGGTGATGAGATTTTGAATGATTTCGTATATCCTTTGGTGTTTCTCAGGGTACTATTCTTAAACCATTGTTATTTGCTATTTACATAAACGACCTACTTAATGTACTGTGTTTCGCTAAATATCTTATTTATGCAGATGATACACAAATATTGTGCTTTGTACCTACAATGATATCCGTAATACTATTGAATTAGCACTACTCGAAGCTACTGTAGTTGTTTATTGGGCTTTTCAAAATGGATTGGACTTAAATAAATCAAAAGATACTAAAGGTAATTATTGTTATTATTGTTAACAGTCAATGATATATTATAAGAATGAATTTTCCGTTACTTCCTCACATAAATAGAACCTGCATGCCTTATTTTACAACCATTGCTTTGTATAGTCTATCACTGTTAACGTTATATGCGTTTGAAATTGATTGCTATCCAAAAATAGATTGAATATACAATCTTTATTGTAGTGCATATGTTGACATTTTGCATGGGTACTGTATAACATCGAATATTCATATTATTAATATAAGAAGACCCCGCACACGGTACATGGGTATAAAAATATTTCGGTCAAATTGAACGAAACTTTAAGAAAAAATAGGATTTAAGGCCTTGAATAAAAGATGTTATGGTCCCAATTCATCAAAATGAATACCAGAAGAGTTAGAGATCGTCAAAGGTAAAAAAATTGGTAGAACGCTGCATGATCAGGCGATACACAAAATAAACCGTAAATGCCATTCAGTATATATCAGAGCAGGTATTATTATGTTTTTAATATTTCTGATAATTTTTTGTTGTTAATATTTCGCTCAGTTCAAATTAGAAGTTATTTTGATCCGATCAGGTCAATGTCAAGGTCGTCCTAAAATCAAATCATGAATAATCTCAAGAAGCGCAGATGAAAATTTTTACTATGTGTTTTTGGAATCGTTGAATTGAAATTAGAGATTGTTTTAAACCAATGATATAAAGGTAAAGGTTAAATCAAGAAAAGTCTTGAAAATGCACATGATTAGCCCTTAATTTTGACGGTATTAGGTCGGTAGAAGGTAGAAAAATTACTGTTAAATTTGAATTCAGCCACTTCAAAAATATAAAATGAGGATTTTTATCCGCTTTTCTAAGGTTTTCTTAGATTCGACGTTGAAATAACCTTGACCTGATCAGGTGATAAAATCCTTATTATATATTTTCAAAGCGGCTGCAATTCATAATAAAGTTTTACAAATACAAAGAAGAAGAATTTTATTAATAATTGTGTCTTTTCAAAGAACTACTATTACTCCTATAACCTAATAATAATTAAGTTATTATCTAACAAGAAAGCTACCTTAACTCGACCACACCGATTTTTATGATTGTTTGACGTGTTATAGTACTCAAAATATAAGAGATACATATTTTTTATGTTCTAATATTTTTAAGGGGTAAAACTTGTCAGAAAATCTTTTTTTTATATCGACATCTAATAATTAATACTACTTAATAAAACCAAGTGGAAAATGTTTCCTATAAAAAGTTAAAGATATGAGATGTACGAGAATTTATAACTCAACGAGATATAACTCTTATTTTATATTTAAAAAAGAAATATTATTTTTATTTTTCTTCATAAAGACTAGAATATGAGCTCAACAAAATGAAGAAAATCGTTTCAGTTCACTCCATCATATATTTGAGCTAGTATGTTTCAAGATTTTTTTATATAACCATTCCCAAATACCACAAACTACCCCTTAGAGTAATAGACTTAGTAAAGAGTAAAGAATAAGTAATGAAGAATTCAGTTTTCTTTCTTGGGATTTTTTATTTCTAAAAACATAATATAAAGTAATCAAGTATTAATTTTTTGCAGTATTATTGCAAGGCAAAAAATGTGGCAAGTAAGATGTTTTACATGGGAACAAAAGGAGGATAAAATGAAAAGAAAGAGTCGGCTAGGAGAGAGGAAAGTATACATACATCTTGATGAGACGTGGAAGCAAAGGAGAATAAAGGAAGAAGAGCGATGGATGGCGAAGGAAAGAAGAGTAAGCGAGGAAGAAGTAAAAGTATAGCATAACAGGCTAAGAGCGGGAGAGAAAGAATAGTGATGGGATGAAAAAGAAAGAAAAATGATATTGAAAGGAGAAAGGGGGTTTCGCACGTAAAGAAGTGTGACAATGTGACAGAGAGGCAGAGAGGGAAGATATACAAGAACGGAGGGTAAAAGAGAAAGAGAAATAAGAGACTCTATAATGGTAGTGAGAGAGAAGAAAGGAAGTATGAAGGTGAAATGAAGGAAAGAGGAAGAAGTAGTGATACGGAAAATAGAGATAGAAGAAAAAGAAAATTACAGTCACAACAGCGTATATGAGGCACAGAAAGAAAGAAAACTATAAAATTTTAAAGGAAGATGGGATAATGATAATAGGAAAGAACGCCAGAACAGGAAAGGAAGGCAGAATGTGGAAACAAGAAAAGGAAAGGATGAGGTAGAGGTAAAAGATGAAAAAATGGACGTGGAAGGGGAGGAGATGATAAGATGACTAGGAGAGAATGGAATGACAATAATAAACGGAAAAAAGGAGGGGAACGAGAAAGGCGAGCTAATATACAGGGTGTCTCAGACCACCCGTCCACCCCCTAAAGTATGCCGAAAAAGTTTTTTTTTAAAAATTGATAACGCAATTATATATAAATCGAGTACACTCTATCGATTGGACGTAAAATCAACGTCCGGTTCCAACCGGAAATGGCCTATTCAGACCGGAAGTGCATGAAAATCCATTTTTTTAAATGGAACATGCATACTTTTTTCAGATTCTACGGTAAAAAATACGAAAATTTCATAAGAAGAATTTTTTGATAAAAGTTGATATTTGACCTCTAATTGACGTCTGAAGTCTGTAATCCACCAGTTCGTACTCAAGCTGCGAATATGCACGTTTTAACAATGGAATAGGATAATGTGGCTCCTCTAAGAGGTTTTCGAATAACATAAATAATGATAATTTGTTTTATTAGAACCTAACATAATGAAAATTTTTATAACATAATTAGATTTTATCATCTATTGTTCTGTAAATAAAATTTTTTTATGAATAACGCTGAAATAGCTGTGCGAAAATAGACGGTGAAGATTTGACAAAAACTTTAATGTTCAAAATGCGCTCCGCCTTGAAAAATACATGCTGGAACTCTTCTTTGGAAATTATCAACAGCTCTTCTAATTTCTGCTGCCTGCAGCGACCGAATTGCATCCGTGATTCTGCCAATCATATTGGCTCTCGTTGTCGGACATTCTTGGTAAACTATGTCCTTTCCTCTTCCCCACAAATAGTAATCCAGGACAGTCAGATCTGGGGATCGAGGTGGATAATTGACAAGACCAAACCTTCCAATCCACCTATTGGGGAACATACGCTTCAAACTATTTCGGCAGATATGTGCCGTATGTGCAGGACATGCATCTTGCTGAAACCACATGTCACGCCGTAACTGCAGCGGGAGGTTTTCCGGGGATTTTGTGGTGACCAATAACGACAATTCCACGTATTAACTTCTGCATTGTTTTGAGAATAAAGATTTTTATCTCGCTAAACTAATTTGTTTTGGAATTTCATTTCCCCTAATTTCATAAAAGTACGCTATGTAAATACATAGATTAATAATAACAAGAATAAATGAAAAAACGACGAGATTCATATTTTTGTAATATTAAGGCTAAAATTTTAAAAGTACTTCATTCTTTATAAATCTAATATTTTTTTTTGTTTTACCTCTAAATGACCTTGAATTGACCTCAAAATGACCTGATAAGATCAAACTCACCTTGGATACAGACTCAGCGACCCCGAAAATCTCTTAGAGGAGCCACATTATCCTATTCCATTGTTAAAACGTGCATATTCGCAGCTTGAGTACGAACTGGTGGATTACAGACTTCAGACGTCAATTAGAGGTCAAATATCAACTTTTATCAATAAATTCTTCTTATGAAATTTTCGTATTTTTTACCGTAGAATCTGAAAAAAAGTATGCATGTTCCATTTAAAAAAATGGATTTTCATGCACTTCCGGTCTGAATAGGCCATTTCCGGTTGGAACCGGACGTTGATTTTACGTCCAATCGATAGAGTGTACTCGATTTATATATAATTGCGTTATCAATTTTTAAAAAAAAACTTTTTCGGCACACTTTGGGGGGTGGACGGGTGGTCTGAAACACCCTGTATACGAGGTCTGTCCGGAAAGTATCGGGCCTACGTTTATATCTTCGCACCATAGTCTTCGAGCGACTCTACGGGACAGAAACGTCAACAGTAAAGCTTCACGAATCTATTGGTTACTTACTGACACCTGCAGGACGTATAGTTCATGCGCAGTGCCTTTTTCGCCTTCATCGGATTTTGATATTGTCAAAAATGACTGAAAAACAAGATCAACGAATTTGCATGAAATTTTGCTTTCAACTCGGAAGAACGAGTTCGGAAACTATTGAAATGATGCAAAAGGCCTTCGAAAGTGAGTGTATGAGCAAAACACGAATAAAAGAGTGGTATAAACGGTTCAAGGATGGTCGCACTTCTGTCGATAGTGATTCTCGTTCCGGCCGACCTTCGACGACATAAACCGCAGATAATATTGAGCGGGTGCGACTTGCAATCGAAGAAGATCGTCGTATGACTGTGCGAGAACTAGAAGAAGACCTTGATGTACCAAAAACTATCATTTCAGAAATTTTAACCGAAAATTTAGGAATGAAACGCGTGTGTGCGAAATTCATTCCAAAATTGCTCACAGCAGAGCAGAAGAACATTCGCTTAGAAATCGCTCTGAACAATCTGAAAATGGACAATAATGATGATAATGTGCTTAGAAAAGTTATTACAAGTGATGAATCATAGGTTATGATCCTGAAACAAAACAACAATCTTCACAGTGGAAGCATTCTGAATTGCCAAGACCAAAAAAAGCACGTCAAAGTCGGAGCAATGTTAAGTCAATGTTGATTGTTTTTTTCGGTTGTGAAGGTGTTCTACATCACGAATATTCACCAACAGGTCAGACAATCAATAAAGAATACTACATTCAAATTTTAAAACGTTTGCGTGATGCAGTAAGAAGAAAACGGCCGCACTTGTGGGAAAGTGATGACTGGCTTCTCCATCACGATAATGCGCCAGTGCATTCATCCAATCTTGTGCAGCAGTTTTTGAGCAAACACAATATCGCATTGCTTCGACAACCTCCATACAGTCCCGACATAGCTCCTTGTGACTTTTGGCTGTTTCCAAAACTAAAAAAACCACTCAAAGAACGTCGATTCGATGACAAAACAACGGTTGAAAACAATGCGACGAGTGTACTTCAGGCTATCCCTAAAAGTGAGTTCCAGGACTGTTTTGAAAAGTGGAAACATCGATGGAACCGTGTTATTCAATCAAGTGGGGATTACTTTGAAGGATGCCACCCACCAGATGATAAAGAATAACGCTAGCACGAAAATATAAAGGTAGGCCTGATACTTTCCGGACAGACCTCGTATAAGGGCAAGATATTATACGAAATAAAGAACGAAGAGAGAGTGAAAGAAGTTAAAAAAATGAAGATAGGAGGAGGCACAAATCAGGCCATATGCCAGTAGAAGTAGAGTTGGAAAAAAGCAGATGGGAAGAACTGGAGGAAGAAGAGGAAGAGAAGAAGATAAATGACTGGAGTGCACAGATGGGATAAAAAAATATAAAAGGCGAATAGAGGTAGTAGAAGGAACGGAAAAATGATAGGATATGAAATTTAGAATAACAAACGTACTAGTAATAAAAAAGATCAAAAATAGGAGAGGATCGAAGAAAAGATGGTGGAATAATGTGTGCAGAGTAAAATGAACGAATGTAATGGAAAAAATGCAGAAAATAAGAAGAAAAAAAGGCGATAAATAAGGCTACATAAAAGCGAAGAAAGAGTACAGAAGAGCAATAAGGAAAATAAAAGAAGAGTAGGTGAGAAGAGTGGTAAGGGAAATAACAGCAGACAAGACAAGGACGGTATTCTGAAAATAAGTAAACTATAGAAATAAGAGGAAAGAGATAGACGAAAGTATAGAAAAAGAGCAGTGGGTTGAACACTTTAAGAAAAAATTAGGAAAAAAAAAGAGGAAGGAAGAGGAAGAAGATCAAGGAAGAGTAGAGTTTAAAGAAGAGAAAAAAAAGGTATAAGAAAGGGAAGTAGGATGGATAATTAATGGAAACAAAAAATACCTTAGAGGAAGATGTAATTCCAAATGAAGCGTAGAAGGAAGAAAAAACAGAGCTTACAAGGGATATTACGGTTTATTTAAACAGGATATGGGACGGAAAAGGATACCCAGAAGAATGAAGTAGCAGGATCATTGTGCCAGTTTTCAAGAACGGGAGCAAGAAAGAAGTAGGAAACTACAAAGGAATAACATTAATGGACGCAGAATAAAAAATATTACGGAAATTTTGAGGAAAAGACTCGATAAAGAAATGAAAGAAAAAAAGATATTAAGCGATTCAGAAGAACAAGGACAATAGATGCGATATATGTGCTAAAAAGCGTAATAGAAAAGAAAATAAAAGACGAAAAAGGAAAGTCTTCATATTTTTTTCATATGAGCGACTTTCGACAAGATCAGAAGAAGAAAGATATAGGATTTCATGGAAACGGGAGAAATAAGCAGGAAACTAAGGGAGACAGCAAAGGAAATATACAGCAGAACAGAGTGCAAAATCAAAATAAATGGAAATGAGGTGAGGGAATTTATATTTTCTAATTACCTAGCATAGTTGGTGAGCAGGAACAATGGGAACAAAAAGCATATCAAAAGGACGGAAGGAAAGAAAAACATAGGGACAGGCAGACTTTGGAAAATAGGAGAAAAACTTTTCAAAGAAAATTGGATGCTGAGAATAGGATTATTTGATGCCCTGGTGAAAAATGTCATCATATATGGGCGAAGATATGGATATGGAAAAGATACGGAGAAATGGAAAAAATGCAGGTAAAATATATAAAATAGGTTCCAAAACTAGACAGGACAATGTCAAGTTATTTAGTAAGATGGGAAACAGGAAGGAGAGAGTTAGCAAACACGGTACTAGAAAGAGTGATGAAGTATAAGAAAACAAAGGAAGTTAAGAATGGAACGATAATAAAGGAAGTATGGAGAGATGTAATGAAAAAGGAGAGGAGTGATACGGGAAAAAAGGAGAAAAAAAGAGAAAGAAAGAAAAGGCTAGGAGAAAGTAAGAAATACGAGTACAAAAAAAGGAAAGAAAAAGCAGAAGATAAAGAAAAATTCTAGAAAGAGGTAAGAGAAGATCTAAAGAAAGAGAAAAAAAATAGATAAGAAAATAGAAGAATCAAGGTATGTAGTAGGATGGAAACAAATAAACGAAATGGAGAATAGTAGGCTAAGTAAAATGCAAGGAAAAGGAAGGATAAAAGAGTCCGCCCAATCCTTGAATACCTGGCCTCAAAGAATATCATTGAGTTACGAAGATTTTTAAGTATGGTTTCTTGGTACCGAAAGTTCCTAGGTACTACGCTACCATATGTGAGTCGCTTACAACGCTTATGAAGTGGGAGGATGTTAATTACCTTTGGACAGATAAGTAGAATACAACCTTCAAATAATTGAAAAGTTTACTTGCGAGTAGGCCTGTATTATCTCGAACGGACTTTACCGTACCTTTCCTCATAGAATGCTACGCAAGATATACCTGCTTGGAAAGTGTCTTGACTAAGAATATCAACGGCGAGAACCGAGTCGTCTGCTTCGCCAGTCGAATGTTATTAGCGACAGAGCCTAGATTATCAGTGACTGAAAGAGTGCTTGGCAGTGATTTAGAGAGCATCGAAAAGTTTAAACCCTATATTGAAGGTTATCACTTCACAGTGATAACTTACCACGCTAGTATAAAGTGACTCCAGAAACTTAAGCATCTAAATAGCATATTATGTCGATGGCCGCTGCGCTTGCAAGCGTAGGACCTCGATATTATTCACCTGGCAAAAATCACGTCATGCCAGATGCACTTTCGTGAATGTTTGGATCTGAAGGGAGCGAGTTGAAAATGCTGACCTTACATTCAGTATTGCATTGTGTGAAAGATCCATGGTATCTGAAGAAGGTTAAACAGGTTTCAGAAGAACCGTCAGTTTCAAAAGAACATTCAGAAGAACCGAAATCTTATCTATACTAAAAGGTTGTAGGAGGACGTCTTTACACCTACAGACTAGATCCAATAATCGATGACTTCTTTGGAAACGATGTTGACGCCTGGAAGCTGATGATTCCAGGCGAAGAACGCGAGAAGATACTAGCAGTATCACGAAGAGGCGACAGCAGATCATTTGGAATGCTTCAAGACGCATGTTCATGCCATTTTAAGATATTACTATTTAGCCTAATATTTATCTAGAAAGATGTAGCGCATTACGTATATAATTGCCAAATGTATTAACTAGAGGCACACGAGTGTCTTTTGTTTTTTCTCAACATCTTCACAAGATGGATTAAATGCATATCTATTAGGAAGATTAATGCTAACACCATCAAACTAGGGCTTAAGGAACACTTATTTTTACGCTTCGGTATTCCAAATAAATTCTTGTCAGACAACGGGACAGAATTGAAAAATATATTGGTTGGCGATTTCTCAGAATCGTACGGAGTGATTCATGTGATTTGTGTGCTTTATAACCCCAAGAGCAATTCAAGTGAAAAGGTTAATAGAACCTTCAAGACAATGGTTGCAACGTAAAACACTCGGGATGCGCATATCCCTAAATTCACCTTCACTCGATACAACACCGTGATATACAAAGCCATCCGCGCTAGTCCTGGTTTTCTAAATTATAGAAGAAACTCAGAATCATCTCACTCGAGGAAACTAGAGGAAGAGATAGCGACTTCAGAGCAGCTTGAAACTACAGATTGATAATTGGCGTGTACGCATAGAAGAAAAATTACTTTAGAGCGGTAGCCCTAAAAAATTCTAAAACTGCTTAAAATTGTTAAGAAAAATATAAGAATGACAAGCACAGGAATGTTAGCTATAAAATAGGTGATAACGATTGGTCGACGAATCGCATGCTCTCGGATGCTGCCATAAAAGATAGCTGCCAAGTTAAGCCCAAGGTATGCTAGTTCATTCATTGTATGACATCACAGTAGCATAACCAACTACCACCTTCAAATCAAGGAAGAGGTAGACATAGGCAAGGTTGCCGTTAAGGTCACAACCTTAAGCCCTGCCATGATCCCTATGCCCAGTCGAGTCTCGATGATGCTCTATCGGAAGGAACAAGAAAAAAACGACAAAGTACCACAAAAACCAGTAGGGCTAAACGATACGCAATTCTCTTTGAAAGAAAACGAAAGATCACATTCAGTTTAGCCTACGGAAAGGAAAACTATCCTTCCACAGGAGGCCTTACTAAGAGGCCCTACTCTATCATTGCCCGCCGAAGTAATGGTCATCGCAGCCCTGAGAAAGCGAGACAGGCAACGAGGTTCAACGAAATCGATATTAGTGCCCGCGGTATTATTACCCTGATGACTACGATCGCGAGTCAATACCAATTACGAGTTAACACTTTAAACATTTTTCTTTGCTTTTGTTTTACTTAATTCAAAACCCGCTTTCACTTTCTGCTTACTTCTACGGCTTTCGTTTCGTTATTCTTTACATACCTCTATACCTTATATATCGTTTCTACGGCGAGATGCAGCACCAAGGCGATAAGCTAATTCTAACGAAGGAGGTAATAAGTGCGATGAACCACTTAAAAAGCGAGTCAATAGAAGAACTGGCCTCAGAAATAACGCGAAGCTTCTCTCCTCAGCTCATCGTCAGGCTGCCTCCAGTATCTCCAGTGTCACCACCTTTCCTTGCACTACCGCCAATGATGTCAATCGTGTCGACACTTTCACTTTTTTTCAGTCAGAGGAAAAGTAAACTCGGGTAGATAGTGGCAAAGGACCGGGAATAACGTCGCCAACGTGGCCCCTTTCGTTGAAGGAACAGTGGGCCAGGATGGCATCGTGCGCAGAAGAATGCGCCAAATTCGAATTACTGTCGGAAAGGAGTAAGAAGAGGCGTACTTCGAGGTCATAAGATTATCCAAGCTCCCCGAAACTCGAGCCCGTGTTCTCGCGGAGCCTCTACTCCAAAAGATAAACGAGGCTCAAACTTCGTCGAGTTATCAAGGAGGCCGAAACTACCTTCTCTCAATTGAGCCTATCTCTAAATTGAGCAGAATTCATTATAAATAAATAATAAATAATAGTTAACATATTACAATGTTTATATCTTTTTTCCGAAGCGAGTGTACTAAAATTTGTTTGCGCAGTCGTCTAGAAAATAGTTTAAGGAATATTTATAAAAAAAATTTTTTTTCTACAACACCGAGTGTTAGTTAAATTGCAATTTGTTTATAACAAATTTGATTATTTATTAATAAATAATATTTTTTTATATGCTTTGAATTATGTTCTATTTTCCTGCCGTTACTTAATACACAATAAAAATTTCATCCAATTTTAAAAATTATTCACCAAGATATTACAATTTGAAAAAAAAGCCTTTAAACATTTTAATTTTTTATAACTTTTCGAAAAATAAAAATTTTCAAAAACTGTTTTAGCTCATTATTGATGATATATAAACCTTCCGAAATCTACAAAACGATATATCAAAATTGACCGGTCGGTTTTAGATGGCCCATTTGAGAAATTTTGACTCTCCGTCACAATCTACCTCGTTTTAGTATCGTTAGTCTCGTTTGCTCCCATTATCGCTTTTATGTATTTTTCAAAAAAATCTGTCGCCACCATCCCACGTAAATCTCGTGTCTTGGTGCTGGTTTTTGTTGCGCCTCCTAGAGCGCTTGGTTGCCGCTCTAGTCGCATTTTAGAGTGTTTGTTTAGGAAACAGAGTTTTCCCCAGGTAGTGTTAACAATGAGTCTGACGCGAACGACGGCGTTATCGTCATAGAATAACTAGCAACAACTGATTGCCAGTTGCTCATCTTTGGAAACTATTACCTAGGTTGCTGCTGCTTTTCTTTCCTGGACGTCGTCAATATGTATGTGAGAGAGTATAAGGTTGCATCTAGTCGCTTCCGCCATTATCTAGATCGTTTTTCTATGGCTTTTCACAAGCGTCTAGAAGTTTATGTATGCATACATGTAGTCTGCTGAATCACGATTTTTTATCGCGATTTATTCGGTTTTAGACAATTTTCCGGTCAACGCGGTATTCGCGAACGTATCCAAGGCGGAAAATTCGTTGGTTTTCCATTCGTCGGCTCTTATCACGGTCGTTTTCTTGAATTACACAGGCCAACAAGGTTTCAGAACCAGAGACCAGACATAATATATTCGAAGGATTTTGATGCGCTGAATTCAAATCCGAGCTCAGAATTGCGCAGGCACGTCAGAATTTTGAGATATCCTAACTTAAAAGTGCGAAAATCACGTTTTTTTGCTATATTCGGTACCTTATAACATTGTGAATAAATTTTTTCATGCAAAACTGACAACGGCATCTGAAAGAGAAACTCTTGGCCGACAAAATGCATTACCGATTTTTTTATGTCTTTTTCCAGCAGAGATACCGTCAATTGAAATGTGCCATTTATCAATTGATTTATACTGGAGTATGAAAAATCTTGATTTTTTTTGTAATCTTCAGTAGTAGGAAAAACTTACACTGGCATATAAAGGTCTACCATTGTACATTTACGGCGAATCTAGCTGAATTTATTAGATGCACTCTAAATTGGCAGCTATAAATTTAGGGAAGGCTAAGGCAGATGGTTATGACCTAAATGCACTGAAAATCCTATAACTCTAGAACCAGCGACAGATTAACTTAAGTACTCTATAACCTGCAAGCTCAAAACCATGACAGGATTGCCTAAGTGCGCTATAACCTACACTCAGCTTAAAACCACTAGAAGTTAACCTAAATTCGCTATAACCTGCTACAGGTTAATTTAAGTGCGCTATAATCCGCAACAGGTATATTGAGTACGATATAACTTGCAAACTAGAATCCACGACAGTACAACCTATATGCGCAGTAACCTTCGAGCTCTAGACCATTACAGGTGAACTTACGTTCGCTATGATCTGCGAGCACTAAACTCAAAACAGGTTAAACTAAATGCAGTGAACAGTGAGGGTCAAGCACAGGACAAATTAATTTAAGTGGACTGTAATCCATAGCATTTCAACCTAAGCTCCAATGTAGTTAGAGAGGTTACACTAAGAAGCTGACAATCTTTAGAATATATATTCTTAAACCTATAAGCGCCAATTCTGTGATGTTATGCTTTCTTTTTGTGAAAACGTTGGCGCTTTATTTCAAACGATCGTTGAAGAGATTTACGTTTGTGACTAGTAGGGTTATTATCATCCCTTTTCAATGACCAGCAGTAGTCGGACATCATTTTTTCGTCCCACCTTCCTTAGTAGTGTTGTTCCTTTTGTTTAAAGTCTTGGTGAAATCGTTCACCCATCTCCTCACTATATGCTCCAAGATTTTCTGGGAAATAGTCTAAATGAGAATGAAGGAAGTGTATTTTAAGGCTCATTAGACAACCCATTTTTCGGAAATTCTGTAACATGTTGGACACAGTAGTTTCAAACTGCGGGTCTCGATTTTGCCTAAAAATTTTTCTGTAACATCTTTGAAGCTCAACCAAGCATTCTTTTCAACGAGAGTCATGGTTTCGATAAATGTATCATCTTTCATGAGTTTTCGTATATCAGGCCCAACGAAAATGCCTTCCTTAATTTTTGCATCACTCAATTTCGGAAATGTGGCTTTCAAATGATTGAAACATTTACCTTCTTTATTCAAGGCTTTCACAAACTGTTTCATTAAACCTAATTTGATGTGAATTGGTGGCAGTAATACTCTCTCTATATCAATAAGACCTACGTAGGCAACATTATGAGAACCTATTTTCCATTCTGATCTTGTGGGCCATTTTTTTGTTACCAAATGCTTATCTCTTTCACGGCTGTCCCAAAGGAAGAGGAAACACGGAAATTTGGTATTTCCCGACTGCAAGCCAACTATAAGATTTACCATCTTAAAGTTACCACAAACAAGCCAATTGTGAGTCTTGTAATTTATTTTTTCCAGTAGAAATTGAAAACTATTGTATGATTCTTTTAGTGCAGTTGAGTGACCTACAGGAAGTGCCGCATACTTATTTCCGTTGTGTAGTAACACAGCTTTGAGACTTTGTGTGGAAGAATCAATGAAGAGGCGCCAGTTTTCTGGCTTGTACAAATCTTGGATATACAAGTTAACCAATTCTTCGATGTTATTACAGTACACCATCACATCCTCTATTGTAAAGTACTTTATGAACGCCTCTTCTCGGTTTCTGTAAATTGACACTTTTGTTCCAGGTAATAATAGCTTCCTTTCTTGGAGTCTTGAAGCACAGAGTTCAGCTTTATCCTTTGGAAGATTGAGGTCTCGAATAAAATCATCTAACGAACTTTGGTCAAAAAGCTTAGGACACTCGTCATCAGAACTATCTTCAAAAGAGACATCTTCAGTTGTATCAATATCCATCGGTTCAACTTTTGCCGAACCAACTTCTTTTCCGGGTTTATTTACTTTTCCTACTTTGGCTGGTATTACACTCGCTACCGCAGGGTAGATGATTTTATTTGAATTTTGTTTATTGAAACCCGTTGTATTACATAAGCAGAAGTAACAATCAGTTTCATGGTCCTTGGGCTCACGCCAGATGGTCGGTTCAATAACAGTCATATTGCTGCTATTATCATCCCACTTCAACATAGCAAGTCTCCAAGAATTACAAATTGAAATGGTACCCATGTCTTATCTAAATTGTCGATCGGAACCTTATAACATTTCATATATAGAGTTTTGATTGAATCATTAATCGATCGTCGATAAGAAGTTGTTTCAAACTTCCCACAAACATAACAAAATGTATCAATTTTTCTTTCACAAGGGCTTCTGGAACTCATTTTTCTTATAATAAATAACAAAGAGGATAAAAAATGTTCTTATGATAAATATTCTTATAATAAATAAAGTAGAAGAAAATAAGATAATAGCATTTACAGGAAATTCAACCGTTAGCCCGCCACTCAAACGTGATCTCTAACACGGAAGGATTAGCACGTCACAAAATCAGTTATCTCAGCTTTCACCTATCTCAGCTTCAGCATACAATCATACATTTCAAGTTACGTAATATTCTACATCATCTATCTACAGAATTTCAAAAACGAATGAAAGATTTCACAGTTTTTGATTCCGCTGATCGTATCGGATATCAGATTTTCAAAACTTATTTTATTCAAGCAATTTGTTTAAACAAATTTTTGCACAATTAAATATTTTTGTAAGTTGCACCTCATTTCCATGGTTTTAGGGGTCACTGATTACGAGTTTGATGTCAGATTTGTGAATTTAGATTTATTTAAACAATTTATTTAAACAAATGTTGCAAGACTCAATGTTTTTGCAAGTTGCACATACTTTTGCTGAATTTTGAGGTCGCTGGTTATGAATCTGATATCAGATTTGCAAAATGTATTTTATTTAAAAAATTTCTTTAAACAAATTCCTGTATAATAGAATATTTTTGCAAGCTACACCACATTTCCATGGTTTTGGGGGTTATTAGTCACGAGTTTGATGTCAGATTTGTACATTTAAATTTATTTAAACAAACTATTTAAATTTTTAATTCTAATATTTGTCTGTCTGTCACAGACCGACAAACTTCAGAACCAAAAACAACTATATATAACGCACCCGAAGAATTTCGATGCGCTAAATCCAAATCCCAGCTTAGAATTGCGCCAGCACGTCAGTATTCCGAGATATTCTAGAAGGCCATAACCCTAAATCCGTTAACCCAATAACCCCCGACCCCTTAACCTTTAACTGCCCCCTTAACCTTAAATGCGTTAACCCTGTAGCCCTGAAACCTGTGATGTTATAACCCTCGATGCCGTTACGCAAATCCCTGTAATTTGCGCCACAAGGAATCTAGGGCTATTGTATCGCAGGTTACAGGATTCCGAGGTGAAGAAATTCGGGGTTAAGTTGGCAGGTTTTATTGCCGCGCTTGTTATAACCTTCTTGGATTAAAATATTTGGGGTTAAGGGGACGGGGATTCTTGCATCGAAGGTCACAAGGCTTGGGGGTTAAGGGATTTAGGGTTAAGTGGGCAAGGTTTATTGCCACGCAGGTTACAATGCTCCAAGATCAGGGATTTCAGTTATAATAGTCGAAATTCATTGCGTTGCCGTATAAACTAATTGATAAGTAGTACATTTCAATTGACGATAAAAGAAGACATAAACTAAAGATTGTTAGTGCTTTTGTACGATAAGAATTGCTTTTTAGAGGCCGTTGTCAATTTTGCACGAAAAAATTTATTTACAATGTTATAAGGTACGGAATATAGCCAAAAAAAACTTGATTTTCGCACTTTTAAGTTAGGACATCTCAAAATCCTGACGTACTAGCGCAATTCTGAGCTCGGATTTGGATTCAGCGCACAAAAATCCTTCGGGTGTACTATGTCTGGTCACTCGTTCTGGTGTGTCGCAGTATAAACAAATTCATAGGTGTTAAATTTCAAACGATGATATCTACATTACCAAAAGACATAAAAACAAAAATCGGTAGTGCATTTTGTAGGCCAAGAGTTTCTCTTTCAGATGCCGTTGTCAGTTTTGCATGAAAAAATTTATTCGCAATGTTATAAAGTACCGAATATAGCCAAAATACGTGATTTTCGCACTTTTAGGTTAGGATATCTCAAAATCCTGACGTGCCTGCGCAATTCTGAGCTCGGATTTGGATTCAGCGTATCAAAATCCTTCGAATATATTATGTCTGGTCTCTGGTTCTGAATATTTGTCAAATTTTGTTGGCCTGTGTTATCATTGTTTCTCGGTTAGGTGACGTTGTCGGTTCATGATATTGCGTGCGCGCTCGATTTTTATCTTTAATTATCGTCTGCACGCTCTCTCTCTCTTTCTTTTCCGTGTTTCATGCGGTTTGCTGTCAGATCACGACGTTACTTTGTAACACCAAATGCTTGGGATTAATGTACCAAAAACAAAAGCGTGTAGGTTTTTCGTTTAGAACTTGCCGTCTGCTGGTTATGGGCGGGAAAGGTGATGGAGATTTTTTTGGGTCGTTACTAGTGTGTAACATCCCGAAGGTTAGACTTTATAATGCACGGTATCACGCAATATATTCCTTTATATTTTACGTTTTTAACAGAAAAGAACAATACAACCATGAAAAGAAATTTTTTTTCACTTGTGCGTACATGGAATTGGTTATATTCAAACTTCAGACATACTAAATAGCGTAACGAATTATAAGGAAATTAAGTTGTCAGAAAAATTGAAACAAATATTACTTACTACAACGAATGACATTAAATAAGTTGAGGGATTTTGAAGAAGAATATAAGGATTATAATGCTATAGTAGCTGAGGATGATGTTCAATATTATTTTCCTGATCCTGATGTTGTACCAACAGATCAGTGTATGAAAGATACGGGAGACATCCGTTTTTACTACAAACAAAAACCTATAGAATATTAGTAAAGTGAGAAAAAGAAAAACTTAAGTAATGAAACAATGTAAAAAAGATTCACAAAAGTCTTATTTTTTCAGTTGTAAAACTTTGTTATAAATTGCAAAACTCGAATATTATGAGCCATATTTTCATTCCTCTAATTTTCAAATTAAATTAAATTACTAATGCACAATAGAATTAATGAAAAGAAGAATATTTCGAATAACAATAGACTGGAAAATATTTTATATAATAATTATCATACGGGCTGACGTTTACACTAATAATTTCGGAAAATGAAATAACAATATCAAATGCTATGATTGTTCATAGAACAATCATGTCATTGAAAACTGTTTAAAATTAAAAGCACTTGGAAAAAATGTGAGAAAAAATATTGCGTGTTCTTATTACAAAAAATCGGGTCAAAAAATTGAATTATACCTAAAATAAAACATAAAATCATTAGAGTAGCCAAGAACAATTGTGTAGGGTCTGTAATCGAACGAATAATACAGCAACGTATTATTTTAGGCAAAATAAGCAGGAAATTGAATAGGTTTTTCCGAGAAGGAGTACACGGAAGATGTTAATGGCAAATCACTCACAGTAGAAGCGGAGAAAGTTATAATTACAGTGCAAGATGTTGAAATTCCTGATCAAGATGAATTAGACGTAGACAGTTAAGTAAATCAATACAACTTAGAAATCGAAAGGTATAACTTGAATTTCCAAGACAATACACAGAGAAAAATTTGTCACAAATGCAAAGGAAATATTGAGTTTGAGGAAAGGTTTGAAACTAAAGTATTGTATATTCTATTGAAGTTAGAAAATTTATTACAATATATACAGATACCGAATCCCTTTTTAGGTAAGATTTTAATTTGCTTGTTAATAGTGGACCTTAAATAAATATTATTAAGAGTAATCCAATACTGTTAAATGCAATAATTGATTCAGAAAAAATTTCACTATTAGGTATTATAGATAAAACTATTCAGCACTAGGGTTCGTAAGACTAATGATTAATGGAATATTAATTGATTTTCTCTTTGCCCTAAAAGAATTTTTGACCCCTTATAATGAAATTTTAGTTATACCTATTTTAAGAGAATATAAATAAACATAATATATTAATTAATAATCCAATATAATAAGAAACATAATTAATGAATATAATAAAAAGAAGAAAACACAACTTATATCAATACCATCAAGCAAAATAAATTAAATTCATTTAATGAACAAAATAAGAAGATAAATCAAGAATTACGGAAGAAAAAAAGGGTTCTTAGATAACATAGTAAAAGAAAATAATAGGTAAAATAACGCAAAAAGTGAAAGAAGAAAATATCGCAAAAGTTCACAAATTTTTGATAATAATTCTATTGATCACGTCACATAGAACAGAATAATATAGAGTTGTACAGTTTTGTACCACTCGAATAAGTTAGTGCTGCAATGGCAAATGAAACGGAAAAGAAAATAACTATATTACATGAATCAAAAGTAAAAAACGATATCGAAATTGGTGAAGAATCGCTAGAAACATTTTTTTCTACAGAAGGTACTCGTAGTATACGTAAATATAAAAAACGAATCAGAAAAGGATCCTTTTGAAATATTTTATCGTGTTTTTGACCTCAAATCTGGATTTCATTATATGAAGATGCATCCTAAAGATATTCTAAAAATAGCTTTTAGTATTCAGTCACTGGATCGAATCGAATTTCTTGTTTTACCATTTGGCCTAATGAATTCACCAAGTAACTTTTCAGAGAATACTTAATATGTATTATGTAAACTACTCAGTAGTACGTGTTTTTATTGATAATATAATTGTATTTGGTGAAACGGTAGATGAGACTAATGGCATTTGTAGGATGTAGCTTAGAAATTAAGAGGGCTGGCTTGGAGCTTGAACAACAAAAGTGTAACTGGCTATAAACAAAAGTTTCCTTTTTAGAGCACATCATCAATCAATTCGGTGTAAACCTGATATGGAAAAGGTAAAAGCAATCGAAAATTTCCGAATATCAAAAATTATGAACAACGTTGGAAAATGTCTTGGTCTTTGCAATTATTATAGGTTTTCCATTCAGAATTTTGTTGAGGTAACAAAACCTTTGACTATACTTTTGCATAAAAATACTAACAATAAATTGTTATGTAATTTAGAGTAGCAATAAGCATTTTACAAATTAAAAAGATTATTATGTAAAATATCCATTTAATAATATTCTGAAGTCAATAAAACTTATTTGTTAGAACTGACGCATCAAATCATAGTTTAAACGCCATCCTTTCTTAAGGGGTATTACAGACACATCGCGTATACATTCAGAGATTTAAACAAGGTAGAGCAGAACTATATGACCTACGTAAGAGGCTTTTGGTATAATTTTTGTCATTAAAACGTTTCGAACCTATTTATTTGATGATAAAATTTACGTTAGTAACGTATTATAAGTTTCTGCTTATATTAAAATCAACTAATAATAATAATAATAGTAGAATGTAAAAACGGCTTTCAAAACTCATTGACTGTAATTTCGATATATCGAACTATTGAATATTCAATATGTTTTATCGAACAGGTAAGAAAAACGGCCCGGCTGATTGCCAGTTAAGAAACCCTATAGAAGCTAAAGGAAGTATTGTGAGACGGGCATAGGCCACAAAGTTAAATAATAAAGTAATGCCAACAGTCGCTAAGCAATGATAATAAAATAAAAACTTTAAATTACAAAAGAATTCAAGAAAAAATAAGTGAAAACAGATGCAGAAATTCAGTGGTGAAATTCAATAATATCCACAGAGAAAGAAATAAAAGAAATAAAAGAAACTAGTAGCCACGTCAAATGAAATAGCAAGCATATTATTTGTAAACGACAGTCAAACATCGCTTCGTATCTCTCTCTTCCTCTCTCTTTCTATCTTTAAGAAAAGGGAAGGAAACAAGCGGGCGAGCGCGAATAAAACAAAAATGGTCCCGGGGTCCCGCCGTTAGCTGTACGACAGGGTCGGCGGGCCGCATCTGTTCTTCAGGTGTGCCGCATCGACACTGACCGATCCCGTCAATAAATTACCTTGTATTTACTCTCGTTTTTGTCGGGTTATTCTGTTTTCTTCGTCGCAAAAGAAGGAGCGAAGAAAGCCGCGGAATCATAAACGTTTAGGACAGACACCGAACATATGTAAAATAAATTACCGAAAATTATAAGACTAAGCAGCGACAAAAAAGCGCCTTGTCCGCTTGGGCCTTCTTATTTCAACTCATCCCTATAAATCTCACTCTCGCCAATGACCGCGGGCATACGCAAGGTCTGCGTATCGTCGCCGGACACCACTATACTACTCCGAGGGATGAGTCCCTGGAGGTAGTTAGACCCCACGGGAAACCGATGGTTTTACCAGAGGTTTCCGGGTATTATCGGGTCGTAAAACAAACAGATAGGGCCAGCACAGAGGCTCCCCTAGGCTGACAGGCTGGGGAGAGAGAGACAAAATTGAACAACAGGAAAATGACGAGAAAGTGGAAGATAGAACGGGGGAAGAAGGGGAAACGGGGGCGTGAACCATGTTGCATCAACCAGGCACCAGAACCAGAGCAAGATTTGGACTCAAACGAGCAAGTCACTCTTCAGTTGCTGCTAGCCACGCGAAAGTCTGTTTGTCAATTTGATTTTAAATAAATACAAGTCTGTATAAATATCGAGTTTAACAAATCATTATTATTTATCATACTCACCCTAACATTATTCATAGTAAGAATTCAATGCAACCTCGTAATAATAATATAATTCACTTAATTTCTCAGAAGCATGAAAGCTTAGACGAAAATATAGGTGACATAAGCAAAAATCTAATACGTAAAACATTATCCGTAAATAAAATAGAAATTTTAAATTTCGTAAAGCGAAAAATATTTGTTTTGTGCTTGGATACTATTGTATCAGTGAGAATTATAAAAGAAACTTTAACCGAGTTCATAATGAATTTAAAAAATCTTCTACTAGAAAATATTAACAAATATTAAGCGGGAATAGAATAGACAATTTTTTGTATGAGTTCTTGATATTTGTAATACTTAGTCATGTTTTTCGTCAATCCAAAACGTAATTATATATATATATATACAATTAAATTTTGTCTGTAAATTAGGCTACTTAATATTATGACTGAAGAATAATGATGGTTATTATGACAAACAACGAATTAGGAAATGACTTCCCGAGCTAGGATGAAGTAGTAAATGAAATGTACGATAATAAACATTTTCATGCTGGCATAGTTACTCATGTTTTGGTAGTCGCAAAATTCAAATTTCAGGTTAGATTCTCGCTTTACTGAACGGTGAATCTAATATGGCGGCTGCGGTAACAGAAAATTTGTTTGCTCGTTCAGAGTTTGTGAGTAGTTGTTATGCATTTTTGGTAGTTACTGAATTTTAAATGTCGAATTAAAATCTGGAAAAAATGCTGGTCGACTTAGTGGGGGGTGAGAGAGGGTAAATTGAATTAATTAATTAATTAGCGACGAAGTAGGATATAAAATGAGAGCGCTGTTACTTTTCTAATTTGCATATTGACCAATGACGAAATATTCGAAGAGTGCTACCGATATCCGAATGAGCATATCGGCCAATAATACGATTTCTTCTCGGAAAGAGGAGAAGTAAAAGGATCTTTGACTGCGAAGAGCCGTTTCTCGTCCATTTTGTCGCTGATCGCTAATGCTGATAGAAGCGATTCCCGAATTAGCTGAAACCATCAAGGGACTTTGTGTTTCGCCGAGTGAGTCTTCAGCTGTAATCTGTAAGTAAGCAAAGTGTCACTCACTAGTGATAGTTGCAGAGTACTGTGCATGATTTTTCGTGTCAATAATCTCATCGTGACGCGTGGATCCGTCGACGCCAAAAATATAGTGTTCCGATCGAGTCGCACTGACCAACCGTCATTTATCGAACTAGCTTAATTAATTAGTGTAAGAAGTGTGGAAGATTTAGATATCGAATCGCCGTCACGAATTGGGGATCGAGCGTATAGTTCGTCCTATGTATGATTCGCCGAGACGCATGGATCCATTTCCGTAACGTATTAAATCGCGTCGAGCCAAGCTGACCATCCATCATTTTGACTGAATCTGTAGCATAGCCACCGAATAAAGGAAAGTGAAATCTAACCGATTTTTATTATTTACGCCTCGTTGATCATTCCCTCCCTGCATGCTGATTTTATTTTCAATCGCGGAAGGTCTGTAGTGAGGATTCTTTTTTTTATCATTACTGGTTCCGAACGTTAGGTGACCTACGCGCTAGATCGAACTAATCTCCGACCAGAGACGAGGAGTCGTATCCTGATCTGCCGGCACTTCCAGGACGCGAGAGGACGGAGGAGATCAACGATTGGTTGGTACCATCGGCCTGAGGAAAGAATATCGCCGTGAGGTCACCAACCCGCCCACCCTGCGCAGTCGCACAGTGGGCAAATAGACCTACGCTACGATTTTCCGATCCTACCCCCGACGATTGCCGTAAATTAGGAACGGCGGTCTGGCACCCTTATTATTAGTCGAGGGAAAACGGTTGAATCAGGCCTTGTGGCGGAAGTACTGTGGTGGAAGTAAGTGCGCGGCTGAGACCTCCCGAAATTCCCCGCCACAATGATTGTGTTAGGGTAAGAATTAAATTTCATGACTATATAAGGAGCGTGACGACTCTCTACTTATAGATATATATATGCCAATGTTTATTGTTTAATTAAAATGTGTTAACGATAGTAATTTTAATAAACTAAAGTATTTTTTAAGTTAATTTGTGTGCGTAGATTACAATTATCATGTTTTTAAATGTTTTAAACTCTTAAATATTATTGAATTTTTATGTGTAAACTTCATTTATTTATAATTTTATAAATATTAATTATTGTAGTAAGACGGATACTCTGAGCTCCAGATGACAATCTTAGGAACATGAGTAAAAATTCGTTTCCTTGATAGCAACTCAGTTACGACTGTTATCAATAAATAAAAAATTAATAATTGATTTCAATAAATAATAAGAATATGAATGAAAAGCGTTAATTCTGTAAATACGGAAAAAATTATTAGAATTGATTAAAAATAAATGATAAGCCAATTTTATATTTACATTCTAAAACATGGTCAAAAACGGAAATTAATTATTATTCAAATATTACTATGCTTTAAAGTTCTTTTTACAGAAGAAGCTGATTACCTCAACACTTATTTCAACCTATAATGTCCATATATCATAGAATTTCAAACGTAATCCTCCTAATTCTCTCTTACATCCAGCTCGTCGCACTGAGGTGTAAAACCAATCGCTTGCCATAATTGGAGTTAAACTAATGAACTGTCTATCAGTAATTAATTTCAATTTTTATTGCTTTGATGAATTTTTTGGCTGAGAATTATACTTATTACCCTTAAAATACAAGCATGGAGAACTACGGTTGGGTTATTTTCGATAATATCATTCCCATTGCTGCTATATATAACCTCCTTTCCCTTATACTTTTCATCCATGTGGCTTAGTTCTCAATTTCAAATATTTACTTTTCAATACCTTATTGTTATCTTAATTATGACCTTTTATACTCTATCTTCCTAACATCACATCCAACAGCTAAACTGTAAAACAATAACATATAAAACTATTAAATGTTTAGCTGGCATTATTTAATTTAATATATCTCTATTAACTCATTCCCCATATTATTATTATGTTATTATAATCTATTAGTTGTTCAATTATTATCTATTACACTTACTATTACTCTAATTTTAATTATTCATAATTATTTTTCTCTATTATAGATGGTTGATGGAAGCAAATCTAAAACGATACAAGAATAAGTTATAAATAATGGATCACTTCTGTATAACTCTGTTGTATTTCTAACAAACTAAATGGGGTCCTACCCCATGATGAAATAAAGCTAACTCAAATCAGTTCAACTCTCTCACTCTCTCCCTCTCTCTCTCTCTCCCTCTCGCTCGCTCTCTCTCTTTCTGTTTTTCTCTCTTGCAAAACAAAATTAATAATCTATTCATAATACGCCAGGTATAATGTTTCTCGAATTGTTCAACGTCCGTGATTGATTATTAAGAGAATGACTGGACTAAAACATCTTCTTTTTTGAATTTGAACTAGTCTAAATATAAGTAACGCATATGAAAAAAAGCAGATGGATATAATTGAAGTTTTGTTTGCGATTTTTCCGAGTATATATAATTTTTTTTTTTTTGAACGACTATTTTAATTTTTTATTTTTCTAAATATGTATAATTTTCTATTCTTTAGAGCAACGAGGAAGGAAATTTGGAATCAGCATAATAAAGTTCTAAGTATATCCAAAATTTTAGCGAATATTCGAAGATTACTTATTTGGGGATAACTTTTAGACTATTGGTGTTTTTTCCGATTAAACGTTAATTGATAACTCATTTTAAATTTACTTACCTATAAATAACTTACGATAATTAGAATCTTGCTTATCCATATTAGAATAATATTCAAACTATGTAAGCTGTCTTAACGGTTACGTTCAGATTACAAATAATCTCTGTACCAATTTTGGAAATTTTAATGTGGTATAAAACGGTCTATATACCAACTTGAACCATACTTGATCTAAAATTGCTTTTACGTAGTTTGGCTAAATGTAATGTCGAACTCACACTCGCGTATACGCACACATATAGATGCATACACATCTTTTGTTGAATAATGTTAAAACGACATTATTTAGTTGAAAAGTTATTTTTTATTATGAGATAGTAGTTTTTTAATATTATAATAAAAATAGTCTGTAACTATGGAAAAATAAGGTATTTAACCAAATGACTACAGTTTCTGGCATATTCATATAAAAAGATTTGCCGAAAAAACAAGTAAATTCGGGAAGCAAAATTGTTATTTTATATCAGTGAAATATTTTTCATTTTCTTATAAAAAGATAACAATATAAAAAATCTATAATAGATAGTATATGTACTATATAAGTATACCTGAACGTATCCAGAAGCTGGATGCCTAATAGCCCAAATATACAATATTCTTTCAAAAATTATCTGAACAGTAGTTTGTTGAAAAAGCGATATCAATGGTGACATTCTAGGAATGTCTATATGAATTTGTCGATATGTATCTTGAAACCCTTCATCTCTTTCAGTATCATAATACTGCTTTACTAAATTCCAATAATCCAGACGTTTTCTCTCTAAAACTTGTTGCCTTCGTTCCAAGTTAGCTGGAAGGTATTCCTGGTATTGATAAAAAGTATAAATAAGATATATTACATATTTGCTAAAATCATTATATACATCATCGGTAATAAGCATTTTTAGACATGTTGTTTTATGCCTGGGCGTTAAAATCAAATATTCATCTATGTGTCTGATTAGATCAGTTATTATGCTTATGACTGATTAACTGGGTACTATCAAACAGAAATATTGCTATTTCGTCCAACTGGAAACTCTTGTTTGCAAACATAAAATGAACAGATAATTAAATAAATATAATATCTATGAATAGATTGAAGGAATCTAATAATTATAAAATAAGAAAAGTGATAGAGTTAACCCTGAAATAAATAAACACATTACACAATCTTATTAATGATGATGTACGTTTCACCAGTACATAAGACATCTCACTACATTCACTTATATTGCACTGAAGCATACCGAGATATCTTATAATGTAGGTATAATAATTTATGTTTGTTTCAGTCGAGAAAATTATTCTCTTAATATCATGACTACCAAAAATTAATTTTTAAGATTGTTGATCTTAAGAAACCGTAAATAACCGACAAAACATACGTCATAATTAATGATGTGATGTATTTATTCATTTATTATTAGGTTAATTCTATTACCTTTATTGTTGAATGTTTTTACTTAACATAGAAAGTACAAGAAGAATTTATAATTGAATATAATATAATATGATATTAAAATTTTAGTTAGATTTTTTCGTTACATATCACATGTAAATTACTCATTGTAACAAGTTACAGACGAATAGCATCGTTAATTGCACATTATATATACAATTGCAACGGCTTTGAAATAAGAACAACTGTTGGTTTCGTATCAGTTAACTACTGCTTTAAAAGTAAATTTTTTGTAATCTTGACTGGCACCTAATGCTTTATTCAATGTTACAACTCTTAAGCTAAAAAAAATCTTAACGAATATCTTTAATTGTATAAACATCGATATTTGATTTTTGTAATTTCGTATAAAAATACAAGCTTGTGATGTTCGTATCACTTATAAATAATAATTCGAACTCTCGTATCTAGCTAATGAGTAAGAATCTGTTTTTAATAAAGTTACTCTACTTGTTGAGAAAATAAATAGATAAATCAAATAGACTCTACTAATAATAACAAATTAAAAAATCAAATATATAATGAACATGTATAATGTTTGAAGGAAAATCAGACTATGCCCTAGTTTCTTATGGTGCGAATTGTCCCATAAGCAGGGCTAAAGTCTTTCTTGGATAGAATATAATTCGGCCCAAGTTTCTTATAACGTGAGATGTTCTATATTGAGCTCGAATTATAGGAAAAGAAATGTCTTGCTCAGTTAATTACAAGAGGGAATGAACTTAAGTATTAGCCAAGGTTATTCATACTCATGCGCTCACTTTGCAAGGGTAGAAGTCAATGCCAGCCTGTGCAATAGTGGGCGTATTTATACACAAATTTTCCCGCCTATTTTCGCAGGAGCGTTTTCTTCGAGAAGTTTTCGAATATTCGAGAAACATCCGCAAATTTTGAGAAATGAATTTTCTTAATTTACAAGTAAATAAACATTAATAATGAGCTTTTAATACATTTGAACTTTACTGAATTCGTTAATTGTTGATTTAATACAATATACTATTATTGCAATTAGCGTCGTCAAAAGTTATTAACTAATAAAGTCAATTAACGCAATATTACAATATTTACAATAGGAAATTATTAACTTTTTATATAACTTTATAGTTGACTAATTTCAGAGGTATTTTCTAAAAAGAAATATTTAAATTAGTTTATAACATTTGAATTATAACAAATTTTTATATTTGTGACGGTTTTTTCTATAATCTTATAACGCAATTATTAGATTAATTATCTAAGATTCATAAACCATATAGCTATCATTATTAAGTTGTAACGGGGTAAAACCGTTTAAATATATTTTATGCGCGCAATTACACTAAAAGGACGCGCGCAGTTAATTATGCTCAGTACGTAAATCGGAGAGCATGCAAAGACAGGCGCCAGTCAACCAGTAAGTTCTCTTATCGAAGGAAAGTGAGTGGAAGCTATAAGATATAAGAGAATCAAAAGAAAACACTTGTTAGTAATATGAACTAGATCTTTTATTATCCCTTATAATCTACAGAAGGTCGGCCCGCGCGTTTGTTTACGTTGACGCTCGCTCATCGACAACACGCTTTGCTGGTGTGCTCGCTGCTCTTTGTTATTAGAGCCGCTATTACATGCACGCTTCGAAAATAATAATTTATTTGTTAATCGGGTAACCGCGCTCGCGAGATTAAGCTGGCCAGCTTACCTTATATTTGCAGGTGATCAGAGAAAACGAAGAGCAGTCACACTGCACGAAACTGTTTATAATTGTCTTTGTTGCCGGTCGCGAACGCGCGCACGCGGTTATGGTTTCGCCCTCGATGGCGAAACCTCACACTCTCTTTCGATGGCTCGTGCTCCCTTTCTTCTGCAGACGAGTGGCTCCCCGTGAACAGCGGTCACAACTAGCTGACACTTATCGTTCTCGTCGAGTTTCGGTATTTTGCGGCACGTAGATCGGTAGGTCAAAATGAAGGCGGACGGACACTATGATGGTCTAAGCTTCACTGGTTCGAATTCTATCGCGCGCATTCCGTCTGCTCGCGTGCCGAATTACCTAGTTACGAATTTCGTCCCCCCGGCAGGTGCTGCCCTCACAGGCAGCAATTAAGCTAAATAATCAGCGCTAATTTGACGTTTACCGTCACAAAGTATAAAATTAATGCTTTCGTTCTATATATAACTTATTGTTTAAATAAATTATTAATTATTTATTTATTAATAACAGTTATTATTCAGCTGTTATTAATGAAACTAATTCTTACTCATGTTCTTTACTTATTCATTTTGCATATGAATTATTTACATTTTTCTAATAATTTATATTTTTAGCGTAATAAATAAATTAATTTTGCATATTGAAATTCATTATTAATCAATAATTAAACACAATTTTTATGATTATATTCTGAATCTACGTACTAAAATCTATATAATAAATGCTTTGTTATATCAAAATTATCTCTAATTAACATATTTTTCTTAATAACAAAAATCATTATATCTATATCTATTACTTTGTGACGTCACGCTCTTTATTTTGATTATGAAATTCGACTCTTGTACTAATACACAATCGAGTAAACAGAGAAGTGGCGCCGCTTAATGTACTGATTTGAATAAACAGATAGATTCGTTCGACTGGTTGAGGTAATTCAGTAATCTAATAAATAGCTCATAGATAGGACAGTTACAAGCTCTTGCCACTTTTGATATCTATTTCAAAAAATTCTTTTCAAATTTCAGTTATCACACGAAAACTAGAGTTCAAATTTAAGGAGTTTCGATCCACTGTAAGAACTAAAAGAGAAATGCTGTGAAAGACTAACCTATGATCGTACATGATAACGTGATTTTCATTCCTAATGAAAATTAGTTCATATTTATTCAGATAATGATATATATAAACTGCTGAATTTTTTTCTCGATTGTTTATGTATTAAATAAAATATTCTTAACGTTATTGAGTTGTATTTTGTTCTACATAAACACGATCGACTGTGTTTGATTCCACTTATAAACGCGAAATTAAATGCTAAAGATGTGGTGAGTTGTCAGAGTTATTGAAGAGACGACTGGCTGTTTTCGAATAAGTTTTGTAGCTGTAGCAAACGCATATAAATTGAAATTTCAATTACAAATATGAAGCGCAAGTTTTGAAATTTGAAAGATATTATTAGAATATCACTTCTCATCTTTTTTAAATACAAATAAAAAATTATTCTGGTCATACAAGCTCATCTTAAAAATTGTTCAACAACAAAGGAATGAATCACTGTCACTCATCTTGTTCGCTTAGTTTGCAAGATTAAGAAATGAGACATTAACAATTATGAAGCAATTTTAACAATTTTAACAATTACTCATAAATTCGTATAACCGAAATAAATTTTGATTTGTTCTGGTAATTCTCAGATTCTATCTTACATTGTAGGTCCAGTCATGATACGTATAAATCTTTCTCCTCCTGTATTATTTAAAAAATTGGTGGAATAGGTGAGTCTCACAAATATTAAAAGCGAAACCCGTGAAGGACTTTTCTGTCTTTTAAAAGTTGCTTGTTTAAAATGTGGTGTACAAAATGTAGTGCACACTGGTAAAAATTAAGATAAACAATGCAATATACTTAAATGGAATCTATGAGCTGTTTTAGGTATGTTGATTACTTACATACATTATAACTACAGTTAATTTATATAATGAGTTATTCTAAATTCATGTTATTTTATGTTTAGACACAATTTACTCTGGTATGGGTTGTACTGAATTGAACAAACTATTGATCTGCTTGAATTGGACAGGTGTTTCTATGAATTTGTATAAACGATACGAGGCTGTTGTTGGACCTGCAATTGAGAAAGCTGCGAAAGAGCGTTATAAAAAAGCTGCTAAAGAAGAGAGAAAGTTAATCATAGAGAATTTAGAAAAATTATGTGAAAGTTTGTAAGTTCACCCGATATGAATTATCAGTAGAATCGTGTTATACCAGTTACATGAGTGATTAATTTATGACATATCGTTTATTGCAGCAATTGTATTATAATCAATTTCATTTTCATTATTGTCTGATTTTTTTTCATGTTTTTTTGCTTGAACTATTGTATACGTTGTTATTAAACTCGATACGTGTAATTGTATACTATAGAAAAAGATACATGTATGAATGTCCTATATTTCGTGAGTATCCTATAGCATAAATAAGTACATGAAGTTATACCTACATGTAATTGTGATCAATAATTGTATACACGTCTAATTTACAAACTTTTTACTTAACATGAACGACATATGTGCAATATACTATATACATGAAAAATTCTTTTTTTCAGTTTTAACTCTATAATTGTAAAGAAATGCAAAGTCTTACAAGTGTGCCTAATTGAAATACAATTGTGACCGAAATCTTTGAATAAAAAAATTATACAAGCATCAATAGACATGTATGAATTATTTTATATATTATTTTTATAGGCCCTCTGAGATATTTTCAGACGTGTATTGTCGTTTACAGACAATAAAAAATAAATCTATTACTGCTGATGTATTTAATGCGTCGTGTGGAGAAATTGTTAATATAATAATATCATTTGACATGGGCTGGAGTAAACGCGGGAATGGTCGAAGCTATGACAGTTTGAACGAATACGTAGCTATAATAGGATTTCTTAGTCAGAAAGTTATGGATTATACAACACGTAATCGTCAATGTGCTATATGTGATAACAACCATGATCAAACAGATCACGATTACAGCAAAGATCACACAGGCAGTGCTAAGTCGATGGAGGCAAGTGCCGGGATACAGCTAATAAAGCATAGTAAGATACACTGCCGGTAGCCTACTTTGGGCCGCCGCTGCAAAATTAGTCAAAACTTTAAAATTCAATGTCTCTGGGAAACATTAACGTACAGAGTCGCCCGGAGGCGCGTTTGAGAGGTCTTTTCAAGAGCTTTTAAATGATACAATTCATGGATGCTGTCGATTATTTTTTAATTTTTTGCAAGCAATAATTCAACATTAAAAATTCGTTAAATTTTTAGCTAACTTTGAAAATTTGCCAAATCTGGAAAAAAAATCGTACAAAAATTTGAGTCGGAGCATTTTTTAGCTTTTTTATTTTTAGGAAAAATAGTAAAGTATTCCACTTCCAAAAACAAATATTTCTTCTCCTATACATTTTTTTGAATTTTTAGAATTTACGGAGATAAAAAGTATTTAAAGAAACTGTCACTTCCCGGAAAAAATGCGGGTGCGCGTGTCGGTTTTGAAGAAAATAATTTTCTGACCAATGAGACAGATAGAGCTTGATTAAAGCTAAAAAATGCTATGACTCAAATTTTTGTACAATTTTTTTTCAGATTTGGCAAATTTTCAGTTAGCAAAAAATTTAACGAATTTCCAATGTTGAATTATTGCTTGTAAAAAGTTAAAAAACGATCCTTAATGGCACCCTTGAGCTAAACCATTTGAAAGCTCTTGGAAAGACCTTTCAAACGCGTCCCTGAGCGACTCTGTACGTTAATTTTTACTAGAGACATTGAACTTTAAAGTTTTGACTAATTTAACGGTGGGGGGCCCAAAGTAGGTGACCGGCAGTGTACTTGCAGAAGTCAATTTGAATGTGGGCGTTGTCATAGGTGATGATGATACCAGCACTATAGCTGTAATCAGACAAGGCCGTAATCAAGCAATCCATAAATTATCGGATAAAAATCACCTTGTGAAAAATTTTGTTTGTGATTTGTATAAAATAGCTGCAAAGAATTAAAAAATGTTGGCGTTATTCCCCACATGATAAAATGTTTTTAATATGCTATTTCCCAAAATAAAGGCCGATCTGCTGATGTAGCAAAAGTAATATCGAGTATAACAGATCATTTTTATAACCAACATGAGAATTGTGGACCGTGGTGCCGAAGTTTTGAGAGTGACTACTCGCAAATAATTATTTTGAAAGATCAATCTGCATATGATGCAACGGTAGTCGATTTAATTAATCGAACCGTTCGCGATTCTGCTTCTCGCTCGTTAGTTCTAATAGTTAAGAGAGAGAGAGGGGGGGCGTGCGATCTTTTGAATAGGCAGTTTCGCCTCAGCTGTTTACGAGAGTTTACCGCCGATTTGTATTTTGCATTTTTTTTTTTCGCAAAAAGTAAAGTTTTCTTTGGGTCAATTACGTGCGTGAGTGCAACGGCATTTCCGTGACAGATAATAGCAGCAGTACAGAAGCAGCAACAAAGTTATATTGAGGCAGATTGAGGCAGCGCAGCTGATAATCAAGGGGCAGCGGCAGTTGAGATTTTTTGCAACAACAATTAGGGCTGATCACCGAAATTGCACCGCATGGTAGGTGCACCATCCGTCATTATATGCGATACAAAATACATTCGGTATTTTGTTTAATCGTGTTAGCGTTAATTTTTTGTATTCGCTTCGAGCGTTAGTTCGCAGTAGAATTCGAATCTACTCTCTCTCTCTCTTTCTCACTGAAAATAGTTAATTGCAAAATCCTATTCGCGAGCATTAGTCTTTCGGCCCTACAAAGACTGTAGTGATTTTTATTAATTAAAGTTTGTTAAATTTATTCGCCGTTTTCTTCATTTAATTTTGCTAGTAGCTTAAGTAATTGGAAAAGGCTTAGGTTTTAATCTGATTAACTCTAGGGGATTAAGAAGATTAGGAGTAAAGTCGCTCACACTTAAAACTCATCGAGTGCCACATGACACGTGACTAAAGGTGAGTTCAACTCCGTTCGATAGAAGACAACTAGGATAAATCATCTGAAGTTAAGGCGAATACACGTACTATCATACGGGCTTAACGGAGAGGCGGTTTGCTCTGCATCGTGGGAGTTTGTTCTTAAATAAATTTCTCATTTTTCAGATAACCTCCCCCGAACACATTAAAGCGGTATTGAACAGATACACAAGTAAATTTGCTCAATATGCTATGGCTGCTTCTAGGCAGACAAACAAGAGTCTGAATTGTATAATAAGCTCTAGAACTCGAAAGAGTAAATGTCTCTCTAAAACAGCAGCATGTGACTATAGTCGCTTCTTCGGTTTTGACAAAAAATGAAGATTACGGACTAGTGGTGGTAGCTAATTCGTTACAGTTGAAAACTCAAAATATGTTTTGTTACTGTGAAAAGCTGAATGAATCAACTCGCGCAAGCAAAACGAGAAATCTGAAAGTGTCACGTACCAAACAAATGTTGGAATCAATTCCACGAATACTGTGTCTTGGATAAAGTGGTAAACATGAATGACACTGCATCGAAACTTATTTTCTTCGATCTAGAGACGTTAGGACTTGAAGAATCGTGTGACATATTACAAATAGCTGCAGCTTCGAGTACTATTGAATTTTGCATATACGAGGTGTGCTCACAAAGTAAGTGAATTTTTATTTTTATGAAAAAATATTTATTTATTCATCGATATTTATTTTGTCCCCTTCAAAGTAATCCTCCTCAGATATAATACACTTGTGCCAACGTTTTTTCCAATCCTCGAAGCACTTCTGATAAGTACTTTCTGGTATAGCCTTGAGTTCTTCCAGCAATGTTTTCTTTACTAATTTCCTCAATCGTTCCAAACCTCCGTCCTTTCATGGGTTTCTTGAGTTTTGGGAACAGGAAAAAGTTGCAGCGGACCATATCCGGTGAATGTGGTGCCTGAGGCATGATTGTGGTTTTGTTTTTGGCCAAAAAGTTCGACATAAGAAACGATGAGTGAGCAGATGCATTATCGTGATGCAAAAACCATGAATTGTTTCCCCACAATTCCGGTCGTTTTTTTCGTATTGTTTCGCGCAAATGGCGCATAACTTCAAGGTAATATTTTTTATTGACCGTAGGGCCTTATGGTAGGAACTCTTGATGTACTGCGCCACGATAATAAAAAAACAGTGAGTAAAACCATGACATTTGATCAAACTTGACGTGCTTTTTTCGGTCTTGGCTCTTCTGGAGTCTTCCATTTGGATGATTGGGCTTTAGTTTCGACGTCATAACCATAAACCCAGGATCTGTCATCAGTTATGACTCTTTTGAGCATATCAGGATCATTATTGACGACGTTTAACAGCTCTTGAGCGATGCTCCTTCAACGGTCCTTTTGTTCAAAATTAAGCAGTTTCGGAACAAATTTTGCTGCTACATGTTTCATGCCCAAAACTTCGGAAAAAATTGCGTGGCACGAGCCAACAGAGATGCCGACGTCTTCAGCTACTTCTGTAATAGTGGTTCGACGATTTTTGAACACCATTTGTTTCACTTCTTTAACACTGTCATCAGTTATTGAAGTGTTGGGGTGTCCAAAGCGAGGTTCGTCGTTGATGTCTTCTCGATCATCTTGAAAGAGCTTATACTACTTGTAAACATTTTTTTTACTCAAAGTAGACTCACCATATACCACTGTCAACATTTCAACATTTCACTGTCAAAATTTCTTAACTAGACAATTAATGAATAGTTAATTAGGTCCTTTGAAAATATCACAATCGCTGGCATTCTACAAAAAATGAGTTTGGTTGATATCAACTTTGATAGTTTACTTACAAAGTATAAAAATGAATGTTGCGATGGTATAGTCAATTTGCTTTCTTAAAAGAGTAATAAATAATATAAATGGAAAACTAATAGTAACTAAGAATAAAAAAACTCTTGAAAAAATAATTGACTTTATGGCCAATTACAAATAGTGGAAACATTGGTTTATTACTTATATTAATAACTAATATGATACGTGAAATGTTAACTAAAAAAACTTGAAGATATGTATAACATATAATGTAATCGTTACGTAATTGTTACTTTAAATATTGTAACGGGGTATTTCGTTCGGCGTGCTGACAAAAATCTCACCCGTTAAAGAAAGGATGTTCCCAGCGTCGCGAGGCTAACCGCCGCCTCGATCAGCTCGTTCGGACAGCCTCGATCTTCTCACCTTTCGCCCCAGAGCCCCTGAAAACCCACACGTGGAGAACATGTGCGGCGATCCGGGTTGCCCAGTGACTCAAGGTCGGGCAGGTTCTGTCATGGGCGTCAGGAGAGGAAAACCAAAGGGAATTTGAAAGATAAACTCTCAGCCAATTGTCGCAAGATTTGCAGTTTTATTCTTGTTTGTCGCGCTCAATCTTACAATGGTAACGCTATGGCCGAGAGATTCTGCCGGGTATCTCACGCTCGCGATGAGAGAAAGAAAGACGAGCACTATCTAGCTTCGCTTTCCGGTCGCGGGCATTTACATTTAATGTCGGAGACTTACGCTGCGGGAACGAGTCGCTGCTGATAAGGTATCCTCGACGGTGTCCACGGGCCGCGTTGGTTTCTAGCCCTTCCACGCAACACGCCTTTCGGTCAAGGTTTTCCCTGCCCGAGTTCGCAGTTGCCCGCAATCCTTGACTGTTGCCTCAGATCACTCTGGGCAACTGGCAGTAATGGGCAGCGAATGACCCTTCTCTGAGCCGTGATTCCCAGCGACCTTGGGACCACCGGGTCTTCGTATGAAATCGGTCGAGGAGCTCCTTAAATTTCCAATGCAATCACTCGTCGCTCGTGTTTTTCTTGCCCGCAGGTACGGACTCGACTACTCACATGCATTCCTCCTTCGCACCTCGATCTAATCGCTCTCATTCCCCTTCCCCTTTTTCCTACTGTCACATGCTATGCGCGCCTAACACGCGCTGGTCGGTGCCCTAATCTCTCTTCTCTCTCCCGCTTTTTCGTTCGTTCGCCTTGCGGGCGCTTTCCGCTTCTCCTCCTCTGATTTGTTCTCGCGGGTCGGCTTTTGCGTCGCCCCACGCGATGGGAGCGCTTAGGCTCTACCTTTAACGAGCGACACTCGTTATAATATGTAGTCGGATATAAAAAAATATATTTATATTTATCTTGTTTATGAAAAAGTGCAAAACTGATTTTAAAAAGATAATTCTAATTGAAAAGCAATCGTACAAAGATATCTTGAGCTTTAAATATTTTTATAATATATAATTTCGTTAATTTTTTGAAAAAAGTAACAGATACACCGTATACAAATATTGACTAAAAGTAAAAGGTGTTATTTATTATTTATTTTTAATTCATTTGTCCTATCTTTTCACATATATATGTACATAGCATTTGCATCTATTTTCATGTTAATATACAATTTAATGAACCATATCGAAATTAAAACAGTTTTGGTCTAGCGTGTTACGTTTTAATTACCCCATTGCAATACGCTGCACCGGCGCAGTGCACTACAAAGCACTGCATTGTCAGCGGTGTTGCCACACGTTCATACGTGGCCACATGTTATACCAGACAAACGAAAAAAGTATTTTTTTTCGAAGCTATTATCTCTAAAACGGTAAAGCGAAAGATATTTTTTATTTTTTTATATTATAGCTACAACCTTGCTCTTTAGCAAACTAGGTTTTTATTAAAATCTACAGAAAACTTTCAGACTTATTGGCAACTATGTAATTGCGTGAACGGTCTTCCCCATAAGATGTCATGTATAAGGATTCAACTTTACGATTTTTTTCTCGTATCCAGTGAAGCTAGGTTTCCTGAATTTTTTATATGTTATAGAGGACACCGAAATCCATACGTACAAATTTTTCTAAAACATTTTACAGAAAATGAAATTTCACGACAACCCCCCCCCCCCCCTTAATATAAGCAAACAAGGGTCTCGAATAATAATCGAAATAGTCAAAATCAAAGAATAAGCGATATGTATATTTGTAACCACCAAGTTAGTCATTTTGCAAAATGCTAATAATGTAAGTGCTTATTTCCGACGATATATATAAAGGGTGACCCAATTTAAATGGGCACCGCAAATAACTCGTCAGGGACGGCCCCAATCGAAAAAATAGTAGAGACCAAAGTTGTAGGATATCGAAAGGAAAGACAGATGGTGACCTTGGATTCGACCTTATACGTGATTTTCGCGTCTTGCCTTCATCGGCTGGGCTTTAATTCTTGACTGGATCCCAATGGGATCTGATAATCCAGCCTGCTACGTCCTCGTCGTAGGTCCTGGACATCAAGTTTCATAATGATCACGAAACGCAGAAAATGGTACGTTAAATGATAAAAATCGTTTCTTCTATTATAAATTGACTACTTCGTTTAAAACGTAACATTTTACGCGCTTTCAAAATCCAAAGTCAAGAAACGGTACCGTTAAAAAAAAAAAAAATTTGACCTTGAAATGACCTTAATGGACTATGTCAAATCCAAGGTCACTATCAGACTTCTCCCTCGATATCCTACAACTTTGGTCTTCACAATTTTTTTTATTGGGGTTCTACCAGAGGACTTGTGCTGTAGAGTTTAAAATTGTCTGCATTACCTTGAGATGACCTCAGCTACTGCAACTAAACATACCATTCTAAACGTACAATTTCCTGCTCTTTTCATTCCCACAATAAAAAAGTAGGGTTCCTATTTATAAACTCCAAGTTAACCTTCAAATGACCTTGAGAATTGCGTTCAAGGTCGAATCCAAGGACACCATCTGACTTCTCTCTCGATATCTTACAAATTTGGTCTATACCATTTTTTCGATTAGGGCCGTCCCTCACGAGTTATTTACGGTGTCCGTTTAAATTGGGTCACCCTGTATATACAGGATGTCTCAGACCACCCGTCCACACCCCAAAGTGTACCGAAAAAGTTTTTTTTTTCAAAAATTGATAACGCAATTATATATAAATCGAGTACGCTCTATCGATTGGACGTAAAATCAACTTCCGGTTCCAACCGGAAATGGCCTATTCAGACCGGAAGTGCATGAAAATCCATTTTTTTAAATGAAACATGCATACTTTTTTTTCAGATTCAGATTCTACGGTAAAAAATACGAAAGTTTCATAAGAAGAATTTTTTGAAAAAAGTTGATATTTGACCTCTAATTGACGTCTGAAGTCTGTAATCCACCAGTTCGTACTCAAGCTGCGAATATGCACGTTTTAACAATGGAATAGGATAATGTGGCTCCTCTAAGAGATTTTCGGGGTCACTGAGTCCGAATCCAAGGTGAGTTTGATCTTATCAGGTCATTTTGAGGTCAATTCAAGGTCATTTAGAGGTAAAACAAAAAAAAATATTAGATTTATCAAGAATGAAGTACTTTTAAAATTTTAGCCTTAATATTACAAAAATATGAATCTCGTCGTTTTTTCATTTATTCTTGTTATTATTAATCTATGTATTTACATAGCGTACTTTTATGAAATTAGGAGAAATGAAATTCCATAACAAATTAGTTTAGCGAGATAAAAATCTTTATTCTCAAAACATAATAGATTTCGTTGCAGTAGCAACATTTGTTTATAATATCATAACAAGTTTACTTTCAAGCAGGATCATTTGCCACTGCTGAACAATTGTGGCGACGACGCTACCCTGACAGATCTCCTCATTCTCGAAAGGTTTTTAGTCGACTGTCTAGAAGAATTAGAACTGAGGGAATTGGTCAACTGGTCAATCCGCCAAAGAGATGAGTTTCACAGATCTGTTCTATTTTCGGATGAATGTACCTTCAAGAGTGATGCAGAAGTTAATACGTCGAATTGTCGTTATTGGTCACCACAAAATCCCCGGAAAACATCCCGCTGCAGTTACGGCGTGAAATGTGGTTTCAGCAAGATGCATGTCCTGCACATACGGCACATATCTGCCGAAATAGTTTGAATCGTATGTTCCCCAATAGGTGGATTGGAAGGTTTGGTCCTGTCAATTATCCACCTCGATCCCCAGATCTAACTGTCCTGGATTACTATTTGTGGGGAAGAGGAAAGGACATAGTTTACCAAGAATGTCCGACAACGAGAGCCAATATGATTGGCAGAATCACGGATGCAATTCGGTCGCTGCAGGCAGCAGAAATTAGAAGAGCTGTTGATAATTTCCAAAGAAGAGTTCCAGCATGTATTTTTCAAGGCGGAGCGCATTTTGAACATTAAAGTTTTTGTCAAATCTTCACCGTCTATTTTCGCACAGTTATTTCAGCGTTATTCATAAAAAAATTTTATTTACAGAACAATAGAAGATAAAATCTAATTATGTTATAAAAATTTTCATTATGATAGGTTCTCATAAAACATATTCTCATTATTTATGTTATTATAAACAAATGTTGCTACTGCAACGAAATCTATTATGTTTTGAGAATAAAGATTTTTATCTCGCTAAACTAATTTGTTTTGGAATTTCATTTCCCCTAATTTCATAAAAGTACGCTATGTAAATACATAGATTAATAATAACAAGAATAAATGAAAAAACGACAAGATTCATATTTTTGTAATATTAAGGCTAAAATTTTAAAAGTACTTCATTCTTGATAAATCTAATATTTTTTTTTGTTTTACCTCTAAATGACCTTGAATTGACCTCAAAATGACCTGATAAGATCAAACTCACCTTGGATTCGGACTCAGTGACCCCGAAAACCTCTTAGAGGAGCCACATTATCCTATTCCATTGTTAAAACGTGCATATTCGCAGCTTGAGTACGAACTGGTGGATTACAGACTTCAGACGTCAATTAGAGGTCAAATATCAACTTTTTTCAAAAAATTCTTCTTATGAAACTTTCGTATTTTTTACCGTAGAATCTGAATCTGAAAAAAAAAGTATGCATGTTCCATTTAAAAAAATGGATTTTCATGCACTTCCGGTCTGAATAGGTCATTTCTGGTTGGAACCGGAAGTTGATTTTACGTCCAATCGATAGAGCGTACTCGATTTATATATAATTGCGTTATCAATTTTTGAAAAAAAAAAACTTTTTCGGCACACTTTGGGGGGTCTGAGACACCTTGTATACAAAATAAGTAGCAAGAATTATATTAAAATTCAAACCTACTGATAACAATCTCCAGGTAACTGATCTTAATTTTGCTGGAATACCTGACCACGACAGCTGCCTTAACTCGTCTAAATTTAGCAGTGAAGATTCAAGAAGCAGTTGGAATTTATCAACCTTACTTTCTCCATCTGTAACAAATAAGATCATATTATACGACATTTTTTAAATTACATACAATATTACATCAATAATCGAGACGTCTTTGCTTGATCTTGGTTCTAGTGTATATTACATAATATAATAGTAAAAAAAAAATATCCGGCTAAAATTAGTCCACCATCTACTTTTTGGTACACTGATTATTATCTATGTGTCATCGGTATAACTACTATACTTTGTAACGGGGTAGCTATCCGTTTATTTAATTTATGCGCGCGATCGTATCGAAGAGCGCGCGGGATTATCTACACGTTCAAATTCGAAAATCAGAGAGCAGGAGGGAATGGGTGTCAGTCAACCAACTATTTACCAGTGAGAAATAACTATATCAGAATTACGATCAATATCACAAGCGGGATCGTTTATTGCCTCTTAATTCTACACTGTGTTCGGCCCGCGTGTTTATGTTTCGACAATAACATGCAGAGTTGGATCGCTCGCCGCTCTTTGTTCGCCGAGTTAATACATGCATGCTTCTTATGATGTACGAGAGATTAGTTATCGTCAATTACGTAGCGATCGCGAAATGAAGCTGGCCAGCTTACCTTAATAGTAGTCGCACGGAGAACGAAAGAAAAAGTTCGTGATAGTGTCTCGTGGAAATCTGCGTCTGTGATCGAGCGGATCACGCTTTTGGTTTAGCCCTCGATGGCGAAACCCCGCACTTACGCTCACTTAAAAACTCGGGAAAAATATTCCTTATTGGTTGATTGCGGCTGGAGGTATCGGTAGCTAATCCTCGACTGGTTCGTTTTCATACGCGCGCGTTCCGTCTTGTCTCGTGTCGAATTCCCACATTATAGCGTAGCGTCCCAACCGGCAGATGCTGCCCTCGCCGGCAGCCGCATGGTTGGGCTGTTAGCGCTAATAAGATATTTACCGTCACAGCCCCCATCCAGTCTGGACCTAAGGAGTCCTTGACGATAGAATCATTAGCGCTATTCTTTTGGAGGTTAAGAGGGTGAAGGACAATAAAAGGTCATATTCTCTGTGATACTTTGAGCAAACTTTATTGCGTGTTGGTGTGGGTGTGGCCATGCCCACGGGGGCAGGGATATTCAAACTGGCTGGTCACTGGTCATCTCCCGTCCTTCTGCGTCCAGCGAAGGGCGGCAGCGGACCTCCCATCCCAGCCTCTCCTGGACCAGGTCGACGTGTTGACTGACACGGGGACACCGGTCTGTGCGGGTCACCCCGGGGTAGTGGCATACGTTGCACCCCTCCCACTGTGAGCGGGTGCCACGAGGGAGGTCTCGTTCCCTAGGGGTCAGCGGCAACCCGTCCCGCCGGTTCGGGGCGCACCACAGCCGCCTTTCGACCTTGGGGTCTTCACCCGTGGACCCTACCACAAGATTTAGGTGGATGGGCTCCGTTGCTTGACCCTCGTTGCTGCCGTCCACATTGACCACGAGGTTTACCCCGCACGTCCGCGGGCCCCGATGTGTCGTGGCCTCCGACCTGGCCTCCGGAGCCGCTAGTTTGGTTCCGACGACTGGAGGCTGGGAGAGACCAACAGGTGCGTCACCCACCGGGCCCTCGAGGGCCTGGCGGTGACGGCGCTGCCTGTCTTTTAGCGCCTGTGCGAACTGGCGCCGGCGGGACACTACCTTGCTCCAGTAATCCATATCACTGGGGCGGTGTCCCGCATCCGCATACGCGTCGTATTCCGCGTATACGGCTCGTTGGAGGGTATTGAGGGTCGTCCAGCCTTGTTCGACCTCCCTCCAACCCTCCACTATCTCCTCCCAGGTTCGTTCACCAGGCGAGGATGCCTGACTAGTGAAGCTGGGGCGCCAGGTCGCATCAGCGAAGGCTCCCTCCGTCTGCGTTCCTACAGAGGTCTGTGGGGCCTTCCTGGGGATTGCCCCCGTTGGTGGTCCGGGTAGTGGCGTAGATTCTGCGCGCACGACGCCCTGCACGGTCGAAGGGCGCGGGGACTGTTCGTCGGCGACCTCTTCGATATCACGGATGATGAGCTCGCGTGAGCTCGCATCCGTGTTTGCTCCTCCTCTTCTTTTTTCTTGCCGAGGAGGTGCAGGGCGGCGTGCACTACCCCCTCGACGGCGGGACCTAGGTCCAGCCTAATGAGGGCGGCTGCTGCCTCTTCGATTTGTTCGAAGCTGATCTTCATCCTGTAACAGTCACATGTAACAGTCCCACGGGGCCCTCCGATAAGGCCTCGCCTATGGTCCTCTGCAATATCGCCTGTTGAGAGGCTGTTACCTCGGCTAGTCCGATCGTAGCTAATCTCGGACCAGCCTCTAAGCTTGTTACCTCTAGCTTCATCTTGGTTTGTGATTTCTTGAACAGCAACGTATTATCGTCGGGGTCAAGTACCGCTCTAAACAGTCTAACAAAATTCACTCCTAGGATACATTTATCGATGAGGGTTGGGAGGATAGCTACCCTCGTCGGCAGTCATATCCCCCACGGTGAACGGCAACATGGCGTGACCGACGATCGTTAACTTACGACTATCTGGTAGTCCTACCGTACCCGCGTGGGTGGTATCTAACCTGATGCCTAGCACAGACGCTATCTGCAGAGCATTACTACCCATTGCTGTGGTGGAAGCTCCCGGATCATAGAGAGCCCGTATCTGGAAGTCTCCTGTTTTCACCGGCAACCACCAGCGCGTTTCCTGTTCCGAGGAATATTGCGAAACAGATTCGGCGGCTCTACAGCCCTGCTCTTTGCATACCATAGCGCTAGCCACTGTGCTCTCGCGTAGTAAAGTGATGCCACTTGTCGTTCGAACCACATTGGTACGGACGATCGGAGTTTCCATGGGGTTACCCTTTGACGGTTTATCTGCCGTTGCCCGCGCCCCCGAGGTCGTGTGCGATCCATTCGCCACCACCTCGGCCGTTTCAGGGTCTTGAGCTTTACTAAAGTCAATACCCTCTCTCTCCACGTTCACTTTACCGCCACGTTCATCATTGGCGCCACCAGGGGAGTTCTTGCTCTCGTCGCTCAACACGCTTGCTACTATCGGCGCTGACTGTGTTGGCGAAGGCCGCGAGATCTCGTTTACGGGGCTTATTTTAGGGGACGAAAGAGTGGGGTCAACCCCACCTAACCACTCCTTTCCTCGTTTCCCTTATTGCATTGGGGACAGTACTTTTTGCTGTACCCCAATAACCCGCACTCGATGCACTTGAGTGGCTTGGAGAAGTCTCTCTCCCGTCTTCGAGGAGATCCGGCTTCCTAGTGCGGTCTTCCGAGGTCAAGTTTTTTCCAACGAGGTTGTGCTTCATCCCTTCAGATATCTCCTTGAGAGATAACAGCACTTGGCTCAGTAGATCGGCGGGTGGTGCCTTCTTTTCGCCATCAACTGCCTCTAGGCTCGGACTAGGTGTCGCCCCCGAGGGCGTCGGTGTGTAGACGACCTGGTGCGTCACCTTCTCAAGCACTTTCTCCATCCTGTCCAACCGGTCGCTGATCTCCGGCTTATCACTGGACATTGATGCCACTTTGCCCTTGCGGCACTTGCTTCTATCGGTGCGAGGGTTGTACGCCAACTACGGGTACAGCGTTGATTGTGGATCCGGTACCACCCGTTCTAACTTTCTCTGGTGCAAGCTATTCTGTGCCGCCGTGGCCAGCGCATTCAGGGTTCGTATGGAGCTCACTTCGGATCTCCGCACCTGGCCCTGAATGTCCGGGAGAAAGTTGGCGTGCAGCAGGTCCAATTGACAATCGGACGTCATTTGGAGGTTCAGCCGCTTCATCAGGCCCATCATGTTGGCGACGTAAACATTCACGGGTTCGTCGGGACCCTGATATCGGCTCTGAATTTCCCTCATTAGACGCTGTTGCTGCTGCACACTGGTCCCAAACTATTCTCTAGCGTCCATCTCGAATTCGGCGTAGGAGCGCCATGGAGAGCCATTCCTCCTTCATCGCCTCGTACCAGGTGAGGGCGGGACCGACGAGTAGCTCCGATACCGTTAGGAGCATCTCGTCTTCCGTGAGTCCCGCGCCGTTCCTCAAGCTGTCCAGCCTAGACAGGAAGGTGTCAATATTCGCAATGCCCTCTCCTGAAAACTTCAGTATCCATCCTCGGACAATGCGACCAACATCCCTTGTAGTCAACCAAGAGTTTGTTGTCTGCTGAGATGACCACGTGCTCGGTGGGTGGATATTTACTTCAACATTAACTCTACTGAGTTAATGCTGTCCACCCTCTCCGAAAGGGAGCGTCCGGCGGGGGATCCTGCCGGTGGCTCCCGTGAGCCTCTGTCTGGGTCCAGCTGGAGTACTGTGGGGTAACCTGGTGTCGTGATGATAGGTGAAGATATCTTAGAATGCTACGCTCCTACGCGTGTTTTCTTGTTGTCGCATTTCGCCGGAATTCGTATTATCAATTTCGCATTATTTTGCTGTACATTCCTGTTTTCGGCATTTTCCAATGCGCTCATTCTGGCCGATAGGTCGTCCAGTTGGCTCTTGACATTGCTGCAGTTGTTATATATCTGGTCTAATACCTTCGTTAGATTCGACACGTTTACTCTTAATAAGTCTAGCAGCTCGAGTTTCTTCTCATTTTCTCTGGACCGGAAAATGAGGTCTTGGATCATTACCGCAAATGTCGGCGGGAGTTGAAACTGGCTACCATCATTAGCCGTTATAGTAATATACTTATTACTGCTCGTACTCTCGTCGTCGTCCAGTACGTTTGTGATGTTTATTGCTGTTTCTTGAATCCGCGATATCACCTCTGCACTTTGCATTAGCTGGGCTAGCGGGTGTTCACCTTCTTGTTCGGACGCTGTGTGTTCCGCGCATAAGGATACTATGAGCTCCGAGCGTAGGGCTGCCCTTCTTGCTGGATTGCCGTGTTGGTTGTCGACTTCCGCGAAGTCCGCTGCAGAGTAGTCGCCTAATAACCAATTTTGCAGTCGTCCAGCTCTCGAGAGCTTATTCCTGCTTGTCTTGAGCTCCAAGTGTTCAAGGTATTCATTTGTTTCCTCGTCTTGGCGCGTCAACACCCAGTCTTCGATCTCTTTTTGAGTGCAGTCCATTGTCATTTGCTAGTTATGTCGCGACTAGTTTTTATACAGATTTACACGCTTATTTTACGAATGATACGAATGCAAATGCTATATTTGTATTTACAAGCAAACACGCAAAAATGTTTATTTTACTAGCCGACAATAGGCTCAACAAATGGCATTTAACGTTGTGTTTACCGAAAGACTCTTTGCTCGCTATTGCGCAATATAATGATCCTGCCTATCAGGCGCACTAACTGTTTATTAGCGCGGCTGTGTTGGTTAGTATCTAAAATATTATAGCGAGCGTCTATGTGCGTAGTCACCAATAACCGTAGCTAGCAATAATTAAAAAAAGTACATTTACGTTAAGACAACACTATATTAAATAAAACTATCAATTTGAGTTTCTTATGTTTGAATGTTGCTGGTGTTAGTTTTCCCCGGGCCAACGGGTACAATATTATTGATTTGCGGCAACTTTCAAAACGTATTGGTGTTTACCGTTTGGCTAAAGAGTCGTTCGGTTGCACTCGCACGCGCTTACAACGACTGTTTACAAATTATCGTCGCGCCGGGCCTTCTCAAGCTAACTAACAGAGAGGCGATATTTACTATGTGGCTTTTAAGTCAAAGTGTGCACAACAACACTTTGATTGCCACCTAAGTCGCTGGCTGACTGAGCGCAAGGTCAATGTTTAGAACCGGCTACTATACCTTGTAACGGGGTAGCTATCCGTTTATTTAATTTATGCGCGCGATCGTATCGAAGAGCGCGCGGGATTATCTACACGTTCAAATTCGAAAATCAGAGAGCAGGAGGGAATGGGTGTCAGTCAACCAACTATTTACCAGTGAGAAATAACTACATCAGAATTACGATCAATATCACAAGCGGGATCGTTTATTGCCTCTTAATTCTACACTGTGTTCGGCCCGCGTGTTTATGTTTACAAAGAGCGCGCGCGACAATAACATGCAGAGTCGGATCGCTCGCCGCTCTTTGTTCGCCGAGTTAATACATGCATGCTTCTTATGATGTACGAGAGATCAGTTATCGTCAATTACGTAGCGATCGCGAAATTAAGCTGGCCAGCTTACCTTAATAGCAGTCGCACGGAGAACGAAAGAAAAAGTTCGTGATAGCGTCTCGTGAAAATCTGCGTCTGTGATCGAGCGGTTCACGCTTTTGGTTTCGCCCTCGATGGCGAAACCCCGCACTCACGCTTACTTACACGCACTCGTCTCGATTATCCAAAGCACGGCTCCTGTCGCTCCTTATCTAATTGTCTCTGCACTCCGGAAAAAACTCGGGAAAAACTTTCCTTATTAGTTGATTGCGGCTGGAGGTATCGGTAGCTAATCCTCGACTGGTTCATTTTCATACGCGCACGTTCCGTCTCGTCTCATGCCGAATTCCCTCATTATATTTTGTCCCAACCGGCAGGTGCTGCCCTCGCCGGCAGTCGCATGGTTGGGCTGTTAGCGCTAATAAGACGTTTAACGTCACAACTTTCAATTCAGAAACATAATAATAGAAAAACATATGACACAAAAACTGGAGCTTTTACTTTCGTTTACCTTTGGGAGATCTACGCGCGAAATGATGACAGAAAATGTGATGGAACCGCTATAGTTTTTTGCAATAATAAAAGACATGAATTATCATTATATGATTACCGTAAAAATGCCTTGAATTTACACAAAGTAGGTGGAGGACCGATAAAAATCAAATGTAATGAATAAACTTGTAGTAATTGTAAGTTATTGTTTCTTACTTCACTAATTTCTGATTTGAATAAGTAAATATTATGTATCTAGGCAGAGAAATGAGATATTTCATTCTTTATCGACACTTTATTTTGCCTTATAGAACTTATATAGCTTTTGTCTATTTCCACGTGGAATTTCATAAATGATACCAGTATCATCCTATTTCCCGAACTAATCTTTCGCTAATTTAAGATTCTATCTCAATGACATTATATCTAAGTCTAATATTATGGTGTTATTATACTGTGGTTTACGCGAATAGATAAGAGAATTTAACTCTAAGCATCTTGAATAAGCAACCATAAGTTGTAACGGTTGTGATTTATCCGAGAGAATAAATCGGTATCCGCTAACAAGAATCAGTCACCGTCGCTTCCACGTTGCGAAGCTAACCGCCGCTTCGTCGAAGGAGGACTTACCTCCCGGCTGTTGTGCCGGCTGCTTCGTCAAATGCGGGCTCGGCGTACTGCTCACGCGGGGAAGTCGGTGGGTTCGGGTGGCTGGGCAGAGGAAGCACGTGCGCTTCTGCCCACGTCAATAAGCAAGGCGGCCGATCAACTACATACACCCTTTATTCACTTAACATTTGATACATGCTCCATGAAGAAAGAGGCCGAGAGCTTTTCCGAATGACGCACTGCTCAGTCGCACATTTACAACGCGCGGTGTCTTGCCGTAAGAGAGAGAGAGAGAGAGATATACGGACCTACTCTCGCGCGCCTAATTTAACGTGACCTTTTCGCAGTTAATTACGTATCGGGGAAGTTACTCACTTCTCTTCGCTGTAATTCCACGCAAGATTTAGCCGCCAATTCTTCAGTTGCCGAGCTCACGTGACGGTTCTCGTTGCCCGGGAGGCGTCTCCTCCTCTTGATCCTCTCGACACTCGTCAAATCCTGTGTCACCTGGGCGATGACACTCACTCTTGGCGTACTTGCTTCGGTACCCCTATTCGACCTCACTTTTTCTTTTATCCCTAATGAGCAGTGATCTTCCTTTGTATACTTCCGTTCGGCAAGCCGGTTCACACGTGAATGTCTCTCCTCACTCCCCCCACCCCTCACCGTCCTCTCTCTCTACTCTCCGCTCGCGCACGGTTTTTCTACGCAACTGGCCCGCGCATGGCACGCGCTGGCTCTATATTCAGCGGATTTTTCCCTGTAACGAGTCGGCTCGTTACAAAGTAAACTTCTTAAAGATCTTAAGTTCTTGGAATGTTTTCTTTACGGTCAGTTCCTTTTCACAAGATACATGAAAGATACATATTTACCATTATAAATGAATATTTATCATTGTAAATGCACATTTATCATTTTAAATTTGCATCTTCCTTGCTTTTGAACATTTCAAATTTCATTTTTCCAAACGTTGGTGAAATATACGTCTTATTTATTGTATATTAACTTACCGACATAAAAAATGAAGCAAATACAAAATCAACAATTGTAATAAAAACAAAAGTATAGTTCATTATTTTATTTTCAATTTTTCAGAAACCGAAAGTAAAGTTTCCATGCAAGGTTATTCTTGTCAGTCTTCAAACTGTCATTATGTTTAAAACCGTTATTGTAAAAAATATAGCTATTTAAGTTATTTAGTTCTGTCAAATTGGAATATAAGTCAAATATTTTCTATGTCAAAAATTCAGCAAATATCAAAATAGAGCAACTGTGGACATGAAACTTAATGAAGAAGTAAGTGCCCTGGTGGAATATTTCCTTGAAAAGTATGTAGAAAAAGTACCTAATACGTAACATACTGTCTTGATTCCCTTATAGTTTTCTTAAATGATAAATTTTGTAATAATGGAAAGAAGGGAAATAGTGAGAGATGGAAATTCACTTAATTATAATTATATTCAGCAACGTTTCGTCAGCACATTTGCTCCTTCACCTCTCCAGGCTTTATTAACAGTAAAACAACAAATTATTAACAATAAAGTTGCAAATGTAATTTTAAAGGCATTTAATTATAGGTATAAGTGTGTACCTGATTTCTCTCGTAGTCAAATTATTATAGGCTAAAATGAATAGCTCGTAGCCACTCACGTTACAATACAGTAAGAAATCAAGTATTTCAAGATATATATATATATATATATATATATATATATATATATATATATATATATATATATATATATATGGGACGATCCATGTCAACCGGATCACTGCTGTGTCCAAAATTTGATGTGACCAAAAAAATCGTGCAACGACTCATTTTAAAGCTTAGGATATCTACTTTCTGATGCTGTGTGCGTCTTTGCAAAATCCAACATGGTGGCTCCAATATGGCGGCTACAAGAGACAAACTCGTAAACAAAAAATTTTATTTTTCAAATTTTTAGTAATAAATGTTAAAAAAATTAATATTTCATATTTTTTTATGAAAATCTGGCTCATTTCCTACAAAAAAGTAACAGAGACCATTTTCGCTAAAATGAAAAATAAAAAAGTTATAATTTTTTGAAAATTTTCAAAAATAAAAAACTGCGATTTTTTTACTCAGAAGGAAATGACTTTGGAAAAAAAATTTAAGGAACAAAATTCCTTGAAATTCATCAAAACACAAGTGTGAATTTTTTCGAGTTCCTTTGAGCGATTTTTTGCTTATTGGATTTATCGGGTTGTTTGAAAAATTAAAAAACTTCCCAAGATCTTTTACAAAAAGAAGATATTGGATTATGAAAAGAATTATAAGAAGCGCAGAATATCCGAAATGTTACACATCGACTTACATAAAAACACTTTAAATAGAAAAGAGGATATACAATATCTTACAAGGGAACCACCCCAACCCGACCTCACCAATTTAAATGATTTTGGGAATGTTGTAGTACTTAAAAAAAAATTAGATACGTGTTTTTTTTATCGGCTCGTAAGGGCTTTTAAAAGGTGAAATGCACCCTGAAAATCAACCACTATTTTTTGTACTGTTTTATGACATGTAATACGCAATCAGATCGAGTGATTTCAAAATCGCACTGATAATGAGAAAATACCAAAATTAAATTGACGTGTTTCCGGATTAAAAAAAAAATATGTTTAAAGGGTGTTTCATCCCCTAGAAACCACCTTCCGTCAAACTATCAGCAGGTTAATCCACCTAACCCTGGGATAAACAAGTTTAGTCGTTTGTTATTTCTTGAAATAATTTAATCCTATGCATGAGCGAGCTACCTCAAAACCAACCTGCCTCTAACCCACCAAATCCCCATAAACCACCCTTCCCAAACCACATGCAGGCTAACCTACCTAATCCTGGGAAAAGTAACTTTAGTCGTTTGTTATTCCTTCAAATAATTGAATTTTACACCATAAGCGAGTTATCCCAGTTGAATGACATACCTCTTATCCACCTACCCCGAACCTATCTAACCCCCACCCTTATAAACCACCCTTACTGAAACACAAGCTGGCTAAACCTCCTAACCCTGGGAAACACATGTTAAGTCGTTTGTTATTTCCTGAAATAATTTAATCCTACGCCTGAGCGAGCTACCTCAACTAACAAACCTGCCTCTAATACACCAAACCCCCTAAACCACCCTTTCCCAACCAAATGCAGGCTAAAAGACCTAACTTTGGGAGAATTGAATTTATCAGTTGCTTTTTCTTAAAATAATTGATTTCTACTCCGTACGTGGGGTATCCCATTTTTTTTTATAAAATATATCTGTTACTCAAACATAATTTATGATAAATAAAAATATGTTTAATACATTTTATTTTAATAGTACCAAAATGGCAAGAAATATCTCTTAAAAATAAACACGAGAATAACACGAGGTCTAATTATCATTTATAGATCTATACATGTATATTTATATTTGTATGTAGATACATAAATATATTTACGTAAGAGCCATCGTATACGATACTACATATATTTTGACTTTTCATACTAATTTCCATCTTTTTCTTTTTTTTATTTATTGGTAATATAACGGCCGGGACCGTTTTCGCGGAAGATTGTCCGCGCGCGAGGCCGAGCATGGCCGAGCGGGCAAGCGAGCGAAGAAGGAAGAGAGAGAGAGAGAGTGAGACTAGGGCAGATGCGTGCCGCAGCGGCGGACTGGGGTGGGGAGAGGATTTTCGACATGGAGACTGAGACCGGCGAGCTAGAGGGATCGTCACGTGCGCGCGTGCACAAAGGAAAAGAAAAAAGGAAAGTGACCTGGAGTTAGATAAAAGTGCGAGTGCGTGAGCAAATTGTGGACTATCCTCAAAGATCGCCGTAACTTGTGGGCTGTCGTCTTGAGTGGGCGATCACCAGGGGCAGAACTTGCCCGCCCGAACGAGGGCGATAACGCGGGCGACGGGTAAAGGGTAGTCTGTCTGCAGCAGCTACTTCCCGGTGAGTTCCTTTCTTTTGACAAGTGATAACTCGGCGTGCGTTTAATTACGCGAGCGAGCGTCTCTCTCTCTCTGGATTAATGCGCGGAGCGAAATCTCGGCATGCGATGTTGTATGGAGAAAAAGTCCATGTGAATAAATAAAGCTTGGTTTAATTTGTTTAAGTGTTGACGTTGTGTTGGTCGTACCCAGGAAGTCATCTCTGTTCCTTCCCACGCCCGTGATTAGAACTCACGCACGCTCTCGTGCATTAGCCGTGCTTTCGCGATCTCTTTTCAGGGCAGCGCGTGCCCGCCCGTATTCGGCGGAACGCCAGGAAGCGGCTAGCTGATCGGGGCGGCGGTGAGCCCCGCACCGACCAGTGAAAGTAAAATCTCTAACGGGCTGTGAAAATAATCTAAATCTCTTACGGGCCGTTACAGTGGCGCCCAACTAGCTATAATCACGGGCAACAACGGTTGACCGGCGCGCGGCAACCTTCGACAGGTCGAAACCGGCGCGAGAGAGAGAGAGAGTCTTTGTGTCAGGCGCGCGTGAGTGTTTACAAACACGCGGCTTGAGTTAGAGTTCGTGGGGAAAACAGCGGCCTTGACGACTTTTATGTCGTTTAAAATTGTATCATTGTAGCCGAGTATCGCGATTACTAAAATTCCTAGTCGTCAACGCCGCTAGATAGGTTCGACGGCAGTCGCGCGGACAGCGAAAATTGTGCCGCCGCCCGCGCGAGCAAGGCGACCGACAGTTGTGAGAAGTTTTTTTTTCTCTATCATTGTTTTTTTTTTTGACTTTACTTGTTTCTTTTTCTCTGATTTTCTCCGTTGATTTTTTTTTTGAGTAGTAGTGTGTGACTCCTCGCAGCGGTCGATATATTTTTTTTTGTTTTTGCTTTTGCTTTGAAAATTTTCTTTTCTTCTCAATATTTTGTTTTGACTCGTCGTAAGCCGCCTTGCTACGCTGAACTTATAACAGACGAAGCGAATCGAACTTTTCTCGGATTCTAGCTATCGTCAAATAGTAACCCCAACGAACTGCAACACCGGGCGTGCCCAAAAGAGAAATAACACAGCGGCACTAACAAACAGTTAGTACTGCTGATAGGTAGGATTATTGTTTTTTTTTGCGTAGAGCGGCGCGCCCCAAGCCGTGTGTTGAGAGGCCATTAAAATAAAAGCTCGCGTTGGAGCATTGAATTCGTTGGAATTTAAGACGCGATTGATTAATTTGTTTTTGGTCGGCCACCATTTAGTCAAGAACTCACTCACGTGCGCTAGGTTGTTAGAGCGAGGTTGTAAATCGTAGTAGGCGATTATTGACATTTACAACAGCGCTCGCAACCAATTAATAATGGGAACGCTGAGAAATCCAGAAGTAAGCGTTCAGCAATGGATCGCCGAGTTACAAGAAGATGGGCTACATAGGACACTGGCAGCCCTAGATTTAAAAGTAGATGGCGACATAGCAGTAAAGAAGAGCCGGCTGCAGAAATGGATGCTGGGAGACTATACCGCGTCAGATTTTCAGCAGACGTCGTAAGCGTCACCAGCGTCGGCCATGCGAGCCAGGATGGAACAGAGGACAACGTTTATCCTGCAAGAGCAAGAAGCGTTGGCGGAGGCGACGGGCGTCGCAGAACATCCACTGCAAATAGCATTGACCGATGACATGCTCATATCAAAAATGGATATGCAGCTAACGAGGCTGATTCTGGAGGAGTCGATGCACACGGGCGAAGCACCAACATCGCCCCCAAGACCAGAGCACCCCGAAGATGAGGCCGACGATTTGCTGACAACCGGAGGAGACCCAGTGCAGGTCTCACGGGAATTAATAAAAGCAATAGGAGTTTGGCTGAAGCAACTTCGAGCCGTAGAAAAGTCCGTGGCCCTAAACAACCAGAGGGTTCGGGAAGCGACAAAGCTGATGCAAGGAGTGTGCGCAGCACAAGCCAGAATCGTCAGCCAAATCGAGACACTCCAGCACAGAGTCGGAATGCTAGAAAACGACATGGATGACCTGCAGGACGCGCAAGAAGCGCAGGCACATGCTGAACAAGACGCCCCGCCACCAGACAATCCGCGCCCAGGCGCGCGCTTCCAGGATACGTTCACGCTTCACTACCCGAGCGACACGGGCGGCAGCACGCCATCGAGGGGCAATCAAATGCCCAGGGCGCGATGGCCGCACCAACCACCCCTAGCGTAGCCCTCAGGAGGGGGCGGACAGCAGAATGCCCATTTGAATTCCGCTGCACCGAACCCAGGAGGGCAGCCGAGGATTCATCATAGTACCGCGGTCGGACGGAATTTTGGGCAGGTAGAACCGACCACCACCGACAGACTGGGACACAGTACAGGGCAGAACAGGTTCAACAGCACCTATCTGCCCAGGTACAGCATGGGCCCATCGGCGGGGTCGCACCAAAATACGACCGGCGGGTTTTCCACGACCCGAGATGTAGGAAAAATGGTGAGAGGATGGAAGGTTAAGTTTGCTGGAAGTGAAGGCCAAAGTGTGGACGTCTTCATAGATAAGCTGGAAGCGCAACGGATGGCCGCCGGAATCTCCGAGGAAGAGATGCTGATGGGCTTACCCTAACGGGGGCGGCCCAAACCTGGTACTTAAACAACCACCAGGATTGGATCAGCTATCAGGACTTCCTCGAGGACGCACGCCAATGGTTTGGCACCAGCATCGTGCAGCAACAGAGGCTGAAGAGGGAGGTACATGCGCGCTACCAGGGGCAAGATGAGCCGGTAAGGGATTACATTACCAAGCTCCAAGCCATGGTGAGAAAAGTGCAGCCACCCATGCCCGCGTCAGAAGAACTTGAACTGCTATACGCCAACTTGCTGCCAGAAATTCAGCGCCATATCAGACGCACGGAAGTAACCTCGGTGCGTGAGTTATGCCGTCTGGCCACAGAAGTCCAGAACGACCTAATCCACGCCAACCAGAAAAGGGTGATGCTAGAGCCGAAAGCCGCCCTGTTTCCGGAATGGACTTATACCCCACCGGGGGCGGGGGCACGAAAGGCAAAAGTGTCAGCACTGAATGCCGAAAAGCCCGAGGAAGAAGAGGAGCCGGCTGAGGCAGAGATCACGGCGGTCGCTCAGAAGGGGACACCGAGCCAGTGGTTGGAGAAGCTGGAAAAATCCATAATGGATAAGCTCAGCGAAAAGCTCGCCCAGATTCCTTCCGTGACAAGAGCACCTCCCAAGCCGCAGGCCCAGGGCGAAACGGCACCCAGGCCAAGAGGTCAGCGAAGGGCCATAGACTATTCGAAACCGTTGAGCTGCTCCAAGTGCGGCAGGCTCGGTTTCAGCGTTAAGTATTGTCCAGATTGTAACCCGCCAGTACCGGCGGGAAACGGGACGGGAAGCGGTTAGAAGGGATCACTACCGCTCCCCCCAAACCCCAGATCCCACAGGCAGGGCAAGCTCCGGGCGATAGGGATCGCCCGATGCCCCCGATGCCGGTCACCAAAATAAACCCGCAATCGGCGGGCAACGACGACTCGCTGAAGCCAGCGAGCGCCCAGCCGACACAAGGGCGAGGAAGCGGTGACGACGGTAACATCGGCTGTGGGACCACGGCAAGTAGCGAAGATTTAGCTACAACACAGGAAACGAGAGTCAGCGGACCCAGCAGCGCCGACTTAGTCCTCACGGATGAGCGCGGCGGACATTCTTTCCACAGCAATGGCAAGGTATCGGCCTCGGCACTAGAAAACCCGGAGATCTCAGGATCCCGCGCATCTACGCAAGCCCAGACGGAGCAGGCAGTGAGCGAGGGGCTCACTGCAGCTAATGGAGCTTGTGATTTGGGCGGCGAGTCTTCGGCGACTGCCGCGGTCGCAAAGGAACGCCATGCGGTAAGTCGTGAAAAAGAATACGCGCCGGAGGACGAGTCAAGGTGGTGGCTCAACGTGCAGATCGGGACTTTCCGAATTCGTGCCCTACACGATTCAGGAGCCTCCTGCACGTCGATGGGAGCGTTAGGTCTGCTGATTGCCGCTGAACTCGGACTTAAAATGAAAGTAGCCAAGGCTGGGTCGTGCAAGTTGCCGGACGGCCGATCAGTGCCTGTGATAGGCCATCTAGAGATGCCTTTCACAACCGGAGGCGTGACCAAAGAAGTCCGCGTCTCTATCATCCCAGAGCTCGCAGATCAATGCTATGTGGGGGTCAACTTCATGAAAAAGTTCAAGGCAGTGACTGACCACACTGATAATACCATTTTTCTGCGAGACGATAACGTGACGGTACCAATGGAGATGGCTGGCTTAAAGGGAGCCGCCGAAATGGCCTCGATCGGTATCGCTGACACGACAGAAGAGCAGCGTGCGGAGGTAGAAAGCTTGGTGAAAAGTATGCTGCCACCGCCCAGCAAACTTCTAGGGGCGGCGAAAGACGTCGAGCATGACATCAAGCTGACGTCCACCAGACCGATCAAGCAGAGATATTACCCGGTCTCACCCAAGATCGAGCAGGAGATGCACAAGCAGGTCGCAAAGTTGCTTGAGGCCGGCGTAATAGAAAGATCGAAAAGCGGTTGGTCAAGTCCCATCGTGATAGTACCGCGAGGCAATAAAGGAGAATACCGGATGTGCATCGACTTCCGCGAGGTGAACGCGATTACAGAGCCAGATGCTTACCCAATTCCCTTTATGCAGGATACACTGAGGCGGCTGCGCAACGCCAGGTATATATCAACGGTGGATTTGAGCCTCGCCTACCATCAGATCCCGTTAAAAAAGGAATGTCGCCCATATACAGCCTTCACCGTACCGGGCTTGGGGCATTTTCAATACGTGAGAATGCCCTTCGGCCTTGCATATGCGGGGGCGACATTCCAACGCCTGATAGACAGCGTCATCGGCCCAGACATGGACCCTTTTGCGTTCGCGTACTTAGACGACATCATCATCGTCTCTTCGTCATTTGAAGAGCACAAGCTCCACTTGGCGAAAGTTCTGAACCGCTTGACAGAGGCAGGGCTCACAGTGAGCCCGGACAAGAGCGTGTTTTACAGGTCGGAGGTCCGATACCTCGGACCACTCGTCAATCGCGACGGAATCAGGCCGGATCCAGAAAAAGTCCGGCCGATTGCAGAATACCCGAGGCCCAGCAATGTTCGGAAGCTAAGACGCTTCATGGGCATAGCCTCGTGGTACCGGCGATTCATCGAAGACTTTGCCACGATCTCTGAGCCCCTCGTCAAGCTGACCAGAAAGGCCGAACCATTCGTGTGGGGAACCGCACAGCAAGAGGCGTTCGAGACCATCAAGAACTTGATGATGACAGCCCCAATCCTACAGCCACCAGACCTCAAGGGAGACTACGCGCTACACACGGACGCCAGCGACTCAGGACTCGGAGTTGTCCTGGTCCAGTCGGTTGGCGGTGAAGAGCGCGTAATTGAATTCGCGAGCCGCACCTTGTCGAAAGCAGAACGCAACTATTCGGTCTCGGAGCGTGAATGCCTAGCAGTGCTGTACGGAATTGAAAAATTCCGACACTACATAGAGGGCTACAAGTTCAAAGTGGTAACGGACCACAGCTCTCTGCGCTGGCTAAGACGCATGAGAAATCCGACGAACCGTCTAGCGAGGTGGGCTCTACGACTCCAAGGATATCAATTCGAGGTCGAGCACCGTAAAGGAGCCCTGAACGCGGTCCCCGACGCACTGTCACGCGCGTTCGAGGAGGGCGACGAAGATGGGCCCACGATAAGTGCTCTCACGTGGTCCAAAGAAACGAAAGACGAGTGGTACCTCTCCAAAATCGAAGAGGTCAAAAATGAACCCGGTGCCCATCCGATTTGGAAAATCACGGGCGGTAACTTGTATACTTACCGCCCCGACCGAACTTTCTCCGAACTGCTTGAGGACGACGAGGCATGGAAGTTAGTAGTGCCCCAAGAACAGAAGGGGAAAGTTTTGGCTGAGTGTCACGATGCAGTGACAGCAGGGCACCTGGGACGAGACAAAACCCTCGCCCGCGTGCGCCGCCTTTACTTTTGGCCGGCACTTAAGCGCGACGTAGAAGAATACGTACGCGGCTGCCAAATTTGCCAGCAGTGCAAAGTGGAGCAGCGACGCACATACGGGCTTATGGGGCGGCACAAGGTTGAGCGCCCATGGCAGGTAGTGGCCGGCGACGTTACCGGTTCGTTCCCGCGCAGCCCCCGGGGCCACGAATATCTCCTAGTCTTCGTCGATTTGTTTACGCGTTGGGTGGAGTGCGTACCAATCCGCCGAGCCAACGCCAAGACCATCGTTAAAGAATTTAACGACAAAATTGTAATGAGGTTCGGAGCGCCGGAACAATTCCTCTCGGACAACGGGACGGAGTTTAAAAACCAACTCGTCGAAGACTACTTGGCTAAGCAAGGCATAAAGTCCGGGCTAACCCCTGTGTATAGCCCTCATGCCAACCCGACAGAGAGATACAACCGAACTCTCAAAACAATGATCGTCACCTATCTCGAAGACCACCATAAAAATTGGGACGAAAAGCTCGTCGAATTGTCCTTCGCCCTGAACACGGCCATACATAGCACCACCAAGGTCAGCCCAGCCCTTTTGAATTATGGTCGACAACCAGTTCCGCCCGGTACTCAGCGCCGCCAACAGGATTCGGCGAGCGCTGAGAACGAAGAAGAACAAGCCAGGGCAGAATGGGTCGAACACTTAGGGCTACTGAGTGACTGCTATGAAGAGGCCGCAGCACGCACGAAGGACGAGCAAGAGCGCCAGGCGCCCCATTATGACAAAAAACATCGGCCGCATAAGTTCAAGGTCGGAGACTGGGTGTGGAAGAGGAATCGGATCCTCTCCTCGGCGGCCCGGCAAGGCGTGGCGGCAAAACTAGCGCCGAAATATACCGGGCCATACGTCATCACGAAAGTTTGCGGCAACAACGCGTTCGAACTGGCTAACCATTAAGAAGAGTTAGATACCCTCGTCCATGCCAAAGACCTCCGCCAGTTCTACAACTCGGCCGAGTACGAGGGCCAAACCCAGCCGGAAGATGGGGAAGACGCGGCTCGACCGCCGAGGGATATTAGGACGAAAGGCGACCCGCCCGAAGCGTGCGACCAAGCGAGCGAGCGCGAGTCCGAGGAACCGGGCGAGCTTTCGGATCCGACACCCGCGCTGGCGCCAGCGAAGCGGGGACCAGGGTGGCCGCGCAAAGTCCCAGCGACAAGCCCACAGCCCACGGTCGCGAGAAAGCCACGGGGCCGGCCTCGAAAAACGGCACGCCTGGTACTTCGCACAGCGACGCGGGCCATACCGAATCCGAGCCGAGCCGCCGAAACGAATAAGCGAAAGCTTGGAAGACCGAGAAGGGCTTAGCGGTCACACCCGCACCATTCGCAATCATTACCCCCGTCAATCATGATCATTCATTCACCTCATACCATCCATTGTCATCCCATTACAGATGGAAGACGCAGTCGTGGAAATTGCCGCTTGGTTCTTCGGCCCCGCCCGTCACGAGGATCTCGAGCGGTCGGAAAAGAGGACCCTCTTCGGCGCCCGCAAGACTTTCGAGCGGATGCGCGTCGAGGCCCTCGAATTGGAGGGCGGAGAGAAGAGGGATGCACAGTTCGCCCGTATCTTCGACCAGATTACCAACCAGATCCGGAAGGGCGTCGCACAGGACGCCGTGCTCCGCCGGCTAGCCGACGCCCGAGCCCGACTCATCCTGCGGGTACAACAACTGCAGAAAGAGGGCGTCATCGCGCCGCCACACCCAAGGCCGAGCCCAAGGCTCACCCTAGAAGAGGTCCGTGAGACCCCGGAGGGCTGGCCGATCCGAGGAGGGCACATAAGCCACCCCGCCCCGCCACCAAAGACGTCGGTGCACGCGTGGGTGTACGGGCGATACGCATCCAAGGGTGTACCCACTGGGCAACCCGCCTCAAGTTCGAATCGCCCCACGCCCAAAACTCAGGACGCCTCCTCGCAGACCACCAGCGAGAAAAAGGACGCGACCACCCAGACCCGCCGCTCGGCGGTTGACCGCGGAGTCCAGGTCAGACCGTTCTGCTGGGCGGTGTCAACCCAGGCGACACCGACCCAACTAGACCGATCAACGCAGGCTTATCCCGACCAGCAGGAGGTAGCCTCGCAAACCTGGCCATCCACGGGCGCGCCAGGGACTTCGACGGACCGAGAGGAGGTTCTGAACCGAAGGGACGCGCCCTCCGAGTGCGGCCGGAGGTCATGGGACGTGGGCAGCAACCCAGGAAAAACCCCGAGGCTTGCCCGCGTATACCCCTGCATCGGCCGGCCGTACGAGAGTGCGGATTGGCCCACCTCCCCGTTGAGCGAGTGGGCGAGCCGATCGAGCGAGGAGGGCTGGCCAACATCGGGCGAGCGCTGACCGAACTCGGGAACGCATGGAAGTTCGTCATGAGCTTCCAACGTCGAGTTCTGACCAAGTCGGCGCAGTTCCTGGAGCTACCCGGTGCGATAATCCTCCTCGACCCGTGGCTCGAGAAACTCGAGCGGTGGCAACGCTACGAGTTGGCGGTCCGGGCAATACAACAAGGGCAGTCGCCCGTATTTACGGCGCCCCCCCCCCCAGTATTGCCCTATCCGGAATTCCGCCGGGCGCCCAGCACGGAACACCAGTGCCCCCAAGGGCCTAGAGCTTCTAGGCCCACAGCCCGGACAACGCCCGACCAGGACGACGAAGACGCGGCGACCCCGGAGCCAGCCCATCACGGCCGCGTGAGCGTAGACACCAACTCTTCAGGCGGAAGCACGGTGACGATCCATGTCAGCCAACGTCACGGGCGCTGGTCGGAACACCAACGGAGCGCCCATTCCCTGGGGAGAAGAGAGCGGAGTCGCGCAAGGAGCGCGAGCCGGACGCCAAACCCCAACATCGTCGACCCGGAGGGACGCCGAGAGGGCCAATCGCGCCGAGACGCCGAGGGATGCTACGTCTGTGGACATCCCTGCGTCTCCAAATCATCGCGATGCCCGAATCTCGCCCGCCATGGCGAATTCCGGCGCGACCGCAGCCACCGGCGCCACTGACAATTGCCTACTGGGGCAGCTAAATAAATGATCTCCACCTTATGTCACCGTCACATTTATTTCACTTCATCCCTCTCATCTCGCTAGTCCTTACCCTCGAATAATCATTCCGCGCTATGATCGTCGGAGATTACCCCGGGTACCATCCGACTAGGAGGGGGCTATAACGGCCGGGACCGTTTTCGCGGAAGATTGTCCGCGCGCGAGGCCGAGCATGGCCGAGCGGGCAAGCGAGCGAAGAAGGAAGAGAGAGAGAGAGTGAGACTAGGGCAGACGCGTGCCGCAGCGGCGGACTGGGGTGGGGAGAGGATTTTCGACATGGAGACTGAGACCGGCGAGCTAGAGGGATCGTCACGTGCGCGCGTGGACAAAGGAAAAGAAAAAAGGAAAGTGACCTGGAGTTAGATAAAAGTGCGAGTGCGTGAGCAAATTGTAGACTATCCTCAAAGATCGCCGTAACTTGTGGGCTGTCGTCTTGAGTGGGCGATCACCAGGGGCAGAACTTGCCCGCCCGAACGAGGGCGATAACGCGGGCGACGGGTAAAGGGTAGTCTGTCTGCAGCAGCTACTTCCCGGTGAGTTCCTTTCTTTTGACAAGTGATAACTCGGCGTGCGTTTAATTACGCGAGCGAGCGTCTCTCTCTCTCTGGATTAATGCGCGGAGCGAAATCTCGGCATGCGATGTTGTATGGAGAAAAAGTCCATGTGAATAAATAAAGCTTGGTTTAATTTGTTTAAGTGTTGAAGTTGTGTTGGTCGTACCCAGGAAGGCATCTCTGTTCCTTCCCACGCCCGTGATTAGAACTCACGCACGCTCTCGTGCATTAGCCGTGCTTTCGCGATCTCTTTTCAGGGCAGCGCGTGCCCGCCCGTATTCGGCGGAACGCCAGGAAGCGGCTAGCTGATCGGGGCGGCGGTGAGCCCCGCACCGACCAGTGAAAGTAAAATCTCTAACGGGCTGTGAAAATAATCTAAATCTCTTACGGGCCGTTACAGTAAATTGAAATGTATCATTCAACGAATTCCTTACAGAAATGATAATCATCGAAAAAGTGTTTGAAACATAATGATCTTTTACACCAACCACACCGTATTATAGCAATATTTTTACATGCTTCTACTTCGCAATGTATATTGCAAGAATCTCCAAAACTAAAATCAACAGGGTTATCTATTTTAGCTCGTTTTTCAGCAATGTAGCCCCTTTTATACCAAGCATATTTAAAAATATTTGTATATCTTGGTGAAGAAAGCTGGTTATGGACACGAGACTGCATTTTTATGGTGTTATTTCTTAAATGTAGATTCATTTCATAGTCCATCAAAATTACTTGATCTGATAAACGTCGAACGAAGTTTTTTCAGATACGAAATCCATAAACATCGAGTGGTTGGATGTTCCCTGTCGTTCCTGTGGGAATTTTTTTTATATTAACAATTTTGTTTATCGGCATCGTTTCCCTTACAGCTTTATCGTAATGTCCACTCCAAGAGTCGAGTAAAAATACAGATTGAGGCCCAACATTTGGGTAAAAAACTTCTTTCAACCAAATTTGAAAATGATCTAAAATAAAAAAATGTCAAAATTTTTTCATGTCATTGCATTATAATAAACAAAAATATACTAACTTGTCGTTTATTTGCCAGATTTAGATGCTGCCACGTGCACATTTTCTGGTTTAAATAATGAAGATTCCACTATGGGACAGAAGTGACCACTTTTTTCTTTTAATACTATAAAAAGTGGTGATAAAAGTTTCCCGGTTGCTGATATAGTTGGCTGAATTGTATAACTGTGCGTTGTCGATAAAACCGACTGTACCAGACATTGCACCTGCTTTTCTCCTTCAACTGCTAATGTTCTTCCCGAGTGCATTTCTAATTGGAAACCCCTCTGATCTGAATTATTAAAGTTTGCAATGCCGATTTCTGGTATACATTATTTAACATCAGCTACAAAAGCATCAGCATTAGTTTGTAGTTCTTCTTTACTTTCTAATGTTTTTTTGGTGATGAATTTATTTATTTTTCTAGATACTATTCTATGAGCTTTTTTAAATTTTAGTAACCAATTTTGAGAAGACTTAAATCTTATATCTTCATGGCTAACAATTTTTTGAGCTTGCAATACCCATTTCCATATATCTCGATTATGCACTATCGTACCAGCTGCAATAGCGGCTTTTAAATTATCAAACGTGTATTGGCAAATTTGCACAATTTTTTCTCGGTAAGTTCCATTTTTATTAATTGTTTTCTCCCAACGTTTAAGTTGACTTATAGATGAAACTTTTTTTAATCTATGTTATACAGTATCCAGTGTTAAGTTTTTGTTTTTTCCGCTCCTCCAAAATTTTCTCTTTATTTATAATCAAATGTGATTTCTTCATCATCATTTGTGCACTGATTTGTTGGTGCAAAATCAGGATCAGGAAAGTGATGTTGAACTTCATCTTCGATTATTTTAGCATCAGTATCTTTATAATCTTCATGAAAATCTAACGTCTCTTGAACAATCACATCAATATCATTAAACTCATACACGGCGTCAATTAATATTTCTTTCAACTTTTCTGACAATTTAATTTCTTTGAAATTAATCTCGCTATCTGGTATTTGTAAACTTTGAAAATATGCTAATAATAAATTGACTACGTTCAAAGGATTGATCTTCATATTTTAATCTAAAACAAAATCAAGATATAAATACTCTTTTTTGCAGTTGAATAATTTTACAAAAGACAAAAGAAAACCTAGTCTATAGATAGAATTCAATCATACGTTTTTAACAGTTATATTTCACATGTTTACAAATCAAAATATTTGAATAAAATTGTATATGATAAGTGACGTAAATACTTACGTAGTAGACAAAAACTTTTTTTCTTGTTGTGTACTATATTTTCGTGTTCGGGAAATTTGTGTGTAAATATAAAAATAAGTTTATTTATAAATCCAGCACTATAAAAAAACTTTAACTTTTTAAATACTTGACTTTTCTTCAACTACTATGAATAATGAAATATGTATCGGATGTCTTATTATCGTAAGGGGCATAGATTTTATATAACTTATCTTCTTCGAGCCATAGTAAACTAAACCACAAGTGAAAATTGAAAAAATTAAACAGTTTAGAAGTATAGGAATTGAGACTATAATAACAATTTATAACTATTAATATAATCAATTATTTTTTATAATTTCTTTTCTCATTGACAAATTGTAAATGATTAAAAAAGAAATAATAACTATATTAAACTTCCACTTTTGAAATAAATAATTTTTAACTGTTATTACTTGTTATTTTTTTTTATTATGAATTAACTTTACGTTTAAAAAATAATAACTATTATTATTACTCTTTTAAACACAGCTATATGTAATACAATGCAAATAATATTTTTAAAAAAACTGATACTATAACTGTTATTATTAATTTCGAAAAAACAATACAGTTAATAATTATCTATAATTTATTTTAGTCTCAAATCTTTTATTTATAAGCCGTTATTAATTATTTTTATCTTTTTTGTATTTATAATGAAAAGAAAATGATAATTATTACATAAAATTTGTAATACTTGGGACATATTGTTATGCAACACGAATGTTATTCAAGAAATACATTTATTTTTCGCTATCTATATAACGTTAGCCCGCATGTGGTTCGGTAAGGGTGGTTTATAAGGGTGGGGGTTAGATAGGTTAGGGGTAGGTGGATAAGAGGTATGTCATTCAGCTGGGATAACTCGCTTATGGTGTAAAATTCAATTATTTCAAGATATAACAGGAGTCGCGATGTCGCCGTCAAGCGGTGCGGAAGTGCAACCGCCTGACGCATCATCGCTACATAAACATTTCAAGTGTCATCCAAATACAAAAGTAGGAGCAGTTGTGTGTTTAGTATGTGGAAATTTCTATCATACGAGTGAAATAGTAGCAAAAATCAATGCAGGAAATGCAATCAAACTAATAAACAGCTCATTCATAATATGCCAGGAGCATCCAAATTTTGCACTAACATCAAACTTGCCATATGGGGACTTAAGTGAACAAGCTAGTGCTTTCATAACACAATTCAAACTTGTAAGCAGAGAGGAAATAAAACAAGAAATACTAAATGAACTCGTGCATGAGAAACAAATAATGAATGAAAACGATAAACATATGGATTTAACACAAGTAAGTGAATTAGATGAAATACAACTACTAAAAGCTGAAAATAACTTATTGAAAGAACTCTACAAAGAAACAAAGGAAAAAAATGAATTACTAAATGAATTACTCATCAAAGAAAAGCAAAATAGAAATGAGTTATTAGCAAAAGAAAAGAAAAATAAACCAAATAACATATTTAAAAATTCATATGCAGAAACATTGAGTTTACCAAAGCCTAAGCCAAAAAAGGTACCAAGACTTATTATCAAACGAACTAATAAAAATGATACCACTAATTTAGAAAATACCGTAGCTCATTATCTTATCAAAGATAAAACAATACAAACAAAAAAAATTAAAACAGTAAATAACGATACTGTCATAATTAACTGCATGAATGAAGAGAGTATTAACACTATAGAAAAAACATTACACAAAAAATACACACGTTTGCTAAAATTGAAAAAGAGCAAATTAGGAAACCAACAGTTAAAGTTACTGGCATCAGCAAATCTTTCACTCAAAATATGCGAGACATTGAGTCAGATATAAACCAAAGAAATTTCCACAATTATGATGACAAAGGTAAAGTAATACACACATACACAAATGAGAAATTGCAAACTATGACAGTTATAATGGAGGTATCAGCTAATTTGTACAAACACATTAGAGAGAATAAAAGCAGACTTTTTGTTGGTTGCCAAAACTGCAAAGTCTATGACATTATAAATACAAGCCCTTGTTATAACTGTGCTAGGTTTGGACATAGTGGGAGCAGATGTAAAAATGAAGCCACGTGTTACAAATGCGGCGGTAATCACACTGGTAGTCAATGCAACAATAAAACACAAACATGTCCTAATTGCACATACCACAATACTATATACAAAACTAAATTTAATACTAAACACAGTGCAATTGACAGCCAATCTTGTGAAATTTTAAAAGCAAAAATAAACAAATAAATTGAAATGACAGACTACCCGATAATGCCAACGCACCAACGCTACTTCGGAAAAATAGAACACCCGGCTGCAGAAAAACCAACAATTAACGCACGTCCTGCTCTATCAAGTGGCGCATCATTAGCGTCATTAGCCTCCATATCCTCGCTCAACTTACATGGTAACAATAATACGAAATACAAATAAAAATGCATCCCATCGAAGAAAATATTAGCAACGAAATTATTATTAATAACACTGATGAATTAAATGAGCACATAATAACAGAAAAGGAAATTATTATCTGTGTTAATATCAGAAGATTGAATGCCAATTACACCAAACTTCTAACATTTATAAACAACCTACAAAAAAAACCAAGTGTTATAATATGTACTGAAACATGGAATTTACAACATTTCCTAGTCTTCAATATTGAAGGATACAGTATGTACTATAACAACAGTAGTATTAATAAAGCTGATGGCGTGGTGACCTATATCAGAGACGACATAATTGAATCAACAGAAATAATTCAAATACAAAATTTAAAAATTTTACAAACTACAATACAGTTAGAAAATGAAAAAACTATACTGTTAGCAGCTATATACAAATCACATGACTTACACAAACCACAATTCATACAATCGATCAAAACATACATAACTCAACACATAAAGAAAAAAAATTCAATACTAATAGGCGATTTCAACTGCGACATTTTAAGCCAAGATCCTTGGGATCAAGAATTCTTGCAAATGTTAATGGAAAAAGGACACCATCCAGGATTTAATACGATTACCAGACCTTCGCTGGGCAACAACGACAGTGGAACATGCATAGATAATTTTTTTATAAAAATGGAAAATAATGCATACAAAACTTTCAACGTCAACACCCCGTTCAATGACCATTATCCACTAATAATGGCGTTGCAGAACCAAACAAAAAGAATAAATCACTCACATAATAAAAAACAAATTAATTACCGAAAACTTCAACATATAGCTCAAACTATAAACTGGAATGAAAATAGTGAAACTAATGATACAAATCAATCTATCAATAACTTAATCATGAAAATACAATATTGCCTTAAACAGGCAGAAAAGAAAAATGTCACAAACAAAACTATTAATAGCTTGAAGCAAAGAAAAAAATGGATCACCAAAGGCATAATAAACTCATGTAAAACTAAAGAAAACCTATATATTGAATGGAAATATAATCCTCACGATACAACAAAAAAAAAAAACTATAAAAATTTTATCAAAATTTTTGATAAGATAATTACAATAGCAAAAGAAAATTACGATAAAAAAATCATAGAAAGGGTGCAACATGATCCTAAGAAATTATGGTCAGTTGTCAACAACAAACTAGGGAGAAATACTCAGAATAACAAAACTATTGATTACATCACTTACAAAAATAATAGAATCACCAATCCAGAAGAAATTGCAAACAAAATGAACACATTTTTTTGTGAAATCGGAACGGAACTTAGCAATAATATAATACAACCGAAAAATGCAACGCTCAACCTCCCAAAAATAAACCCGAAAACAATATTTTTAAATTTTACAAATGAACAAGAAGTAAAGGAAATAATTGGCAGACTAAAAAACAAAAAAGGAGGAGTTGATGGAATTAATTCATTATTATTAAAATCATTAATCCACTACGTATCTGAACCACTTGCACTTGCTATAAATAAGTGCATTATTAATGAAACTTGGCCTGATGCTTTAAAAGAAGCGGATATTATACCAATCCACAAATCAAAAGATAAACATTTAGCAAATAACTACAGACCTATTTCTCTAATCTCCAACATAGCTAAAATCTTTGAAAAAATAATACATAGAAGAATTCAATCTTTCATTGACAACTGTAATTTGCTTTCCACAAATCAATTTGGCTTTCGAAAAAACAGAAGCACAAAACATGCACTAAATTATATTTCAAACAACATTTATGAACAATTAGATGCAAGTAAACCTATAGCAATAACTTTTCTGGATCTAGCCAAAGCCTTCGACACAGTTGACCACAAGATACTGTTACAAAAATTATACAACTATGGTATTAGGGGTAGTGCCTATAACCTTATCAAAAGCTATCTAACAAATAGAAAACAATGTGTGAAGGTAAATAATGCAAGTAGCGATAAACAAATAGTAAAAATGGGTGTTCCACAAGGAACTATACTGGGTCCGCTACTTTTCCTACTATACATAAATGATCTACTAACGATACTACCAGAAAAATCCATACTATCTTTTGCAGACGATACAGCAATCATAGCAAAAGGTAAGAATTGGAAAGAAGCTGAAACTAATATGAACAGTTATCTAAAAATAGTGGGAATTTGGCTTGCTCTTAATAAACTATCTTTGAATATAGACAAGACAACGTACATGGAATTTGGAAATTATCATGACAGTACGCCAAAAAACCTGAAAATTGAAATCCTAGGACATCCAATACACCGAGTTAAAAACACAAAATATCTTGGAGTTACTTTTGACAGTAATATGAAATGGGATTTACATCTACAAATCCTATACCAAAAAACAAAATATCTAACATTTGTCCTATATAAGCTATCAAAAATAATGAATACTAGTATATTAAAAACGATCTACTACGCACTCTTTCACAGCATAATGACCTATGGAATTATAGCTTGGGGAGGAGCGTACACAGGTCGAATTAAAGTAATACAAAACTTGCAAAACAGACTACTAAAAATAATCTATAAAAACCAATTTGTGACACATGAATACCCACTTAACTTAGATCAATGCTTTTCATTGGAATCTCTATTATTCCACTACGATACTTTTAAGGACAAATACAGGGTGGCCCATTTTAAGTGATCCACTCAGATATCTAGATTGGAGTGAGTTTTATCGAAAAAAGTTTCAGACAAAAGTTACTCAACTTTGAGGGGGCCATGTTTCTATGACCTTGGATTTGACCTTGGAGGTCATGTTCAAGGTCATTTCAAGGTCAACTTTGTTTTTTTAAATAGGAACCCCCATTTTTGACCCCGGATTCGGAAAGAGCGGGAAATTTTACGTCCAAAACGGTATTTTTAAATTTTTTTTCATGGCCTAGAGAAGGTCGATTTAAGGTCAAATGCTTGAAAAACTGCCTAAAAGCGTTTTTTTAATTTTTAAGATATCGAAAAATGACCTCTACAAAATTTGTTCAGAATAGAGTGGGCCACCCAATGCACCAAAAACCTTTGACCTTTAACCTCATTTTGAAGGTCATTTCAAGGTCGAAGTGTTTTTTGTAATGGAAACCCCTCTTTTTGACCCCGGATTCGCACATAGCGCGAAACTCAACACAATACCTTATCCAAACGTCGGATTTCGCGCTATGTGCGTATCCGGGGTTAAAAAGAGGGATTTCCATTACAAAAAACACTTCGACCTTGAAATGACCTTCAAAATATGGTTAAAGGTCAAAGGTTTTTGGTGCATTGGGTGGCCCACTCTGTTCTGAACAAATTTTGTAGAGGTCATTTTTCGATATCTTAAAAATTAAAAAAACGCTTTTATGCAGTTTTTCAAGCATTTGACCTTAAATCGACCTTCTCAAGGCCATGAAAAAAAATTTAAAAATACCGTTTTGGACGTAAAATTTCCCGCTCTTTCCGAATCCGGGGTCAAAAATGGGGGTTCCTATTTAAAAAAACAAAGTTGACCTTGAAATGACCTTGAACATGACCTCCAAGGTCAAATCCAAGGTCATAGAAACATGGCCCCCTCAAAGTTGAGTAACTTTTGTCTGAAACTTTTTTCGATAAAACTCACTCCAATCTAGATATCTGAGTGGATCACTTAAAATGGGCCACCCTGTATATTGGAAAAGAAAGAAAAACAAGATTCGCCTCAATCCAACACCCAAAAAGAACACTAACTATCAGCATAAAAAACAGTTATGTAAGAGCAATTATGTTATACAATAAACTACCAAATGACTTTAAAAAACAATTAGCAACACGACAACTAGGAAAAACAAACTTAAAAAATGGATCAAAGGAAACCCAATACGGCAAATAGATTAAACTGCAAAAATATAAAACAATTAATTGATCTCTATGGTACTCTGTATCCGACATCGGAAGTCCATGAGGATGCAGTAGACCACAACAAATTAATACTAGATATTAGAACATTTATTTGTGCAAATAACAATTGCAATTTATCTCATAAAAGATCACACAAAAGAATCACTCAGTATAACTATGAAAAAATGCTGAAAGGATCAACACAAGAAATCAACAGGATCACAAAGCTAGCCAACAGCCTCTTGAATAATATGAAAACAACGACGGCTACACAAATTAACAGAATAAAATTCACTAAGTCCACACTCGAAGAACATAACATAAACAGTAATAACAAAATGTACATAGTAACAGTTTTCGATGCCATTGATGAGATGGCAAATGAAAATACTATAGAGCACTGTCAAGAAAAGCGATGCCAGCCCCTGGAAAACTAATAGAACAACCAAATTGTATCAGAATGACCTATGGAGACATAAACTATCTAGGCAACAATAAAGCCCTGTTAAATTTTGACAGAGGTATTCAAGGAGCACAAATTTTCAAGAACTCAGCATCACCTCTAGAATGTCAACCACAACACCTAGACATTGTAGTTGTCGATGACATAGTGTTCACCTCAACTTGCAAATGTGTCTCGAACAGACAACACAAAGAAATTTTTCCACACTATAGAGAAACTTGCGCAATAGGACTAACATGTCCAGCAAGATTAACAAGCTTAGAACGTGTCATCTACAGAAGAACCAAGAATGCAACAACAGGATATTTCACTAAATAGAACATGGGATTAGAACAACAAATCACGAATATTTTTATACAAATTATTAATTAGATTTAAGTATTAGTATTAGTTTATTAAACACGCCAGACCAGCGTACAGGAAGAAATTCCTCTGCTGGATTACATGTAATGTAATGTAATTGTATATCATTAATTATTATTAATGTATATTTACTCTGGACTTAAATAAATAATAATAATAATAATAATAATAATAATAATAAATAATAATAATAAATAACAAACGACTAAAGTTACTTTTCCCAGGATTAGAAGGGTTAGCCTGCATGTGGTTTGGTAAGGGTGGTTTATGGGGATTTGGTGGGTTAGAGGCAGGTTGGTTTTGAGGTAGCTCGCTCATGCATAGGATTAAATTATTTCAAGAAATAACAAACGACTAAACTTGTTTATCCCAGGGTTAGGTGGATTAACCTGCTGATAGTTTGACGCGGGTGGTTTCTAGGGGGTGAAACACCCCTTAAACATATTTTTCTTAAAAATCCGGAAACACGTCAATTTAATTTTGGTATTTTCTCATTATCAGTGCGATTTTGAAATCACTCAATCTGATTTCGTATTACATGTCATAAAACAGTACAAAAAATAGTGTATTTACCCCTATTAAAAAGGGGGTTGCAACCCTTCGGTATAAATTTTATGTCCTTATAAGCGCCTTTTTATAAGAAATTTTTTAACGTTTAGTTTACTGAAAAATATTCATTTGATGCTGAGAAATATTAAAATAACTGATTTTAGGGGTTGATTTTCAGGGTGGATTTCACCTCTTAAAAGCCCTTATGAGCCGATACAAAAAAACACGTATCCAATTTTTTTTCAAGTACTACAACATATCCCAAAATCATTCAAATCGGTGAGGTCGGGTTGGGGTGGTTTCCTTGTTAGTCATATTTATAAGCCTTCATTAAGATCGATGAGGAAGGGATAATAAATGAAGAATATATATATATATATATATATATATATATATATATATATATATATACTTGATTTCTTACTGTATTGTAAAGTGATTGGCTACGAGCTATTCGTTTTAGCCTATAATAATTTGACTACGAGAGAAATCAGGTACACATTTATGCATACTCGTATAATTATATGCCTTTAAAATTACATTTGCAACTTTATTGTTAATAATTTGTTGTTTTTCTGTTAATAAAGCCTGAAGAAATCAGCAAATGTGCTGACGAAACGTAGCTGAATATAATTAAAATTACGTGAATTTCCATCTCTCACTAGATCCCTTCTTTCCAATATTACAAAATTTATCATTTAATAAAAGTACCTAAGATTATGTACTATGGAAATCAATGTGCAAAATCTCATTTTAATGCTTGTGGAAATTGCTTTAACCCATTTTTCCTTAAACTACTATTTTATAGTCTATTTGTTTTTTACCGAGGCAAAAGTTAAAATAATCAAAAATATAGACCCAAAGTCACTTTTCTATTCTTAAAATTTCCACTCTTTATGCATCAGTTGTCAGAATTAGGATATTTTTCACGGAAAATTACAAAATGGCGTTTTGAATAATGATGGATATTTAATGTTATATTAGAATTTTTCCCTAAAAAATTTTTGTCAAAATTTGTAGAACCAGGATGACAATCTAGATTTTGTAACGGAGGGATAAATCTGCAAAAATGAGAAATTTATTTAAGAACAAACTCCCACGATGCAGAGCAAACCGCCGCTCCGTTAACACGTATGTTAATACGTGTATTCGCCTTAACGTCAGCTGACTTAACTTAGTTGTCTTCGATCAAGCAGAGTTGAACTCACCTTAAGTCACGTGCCTTGTGACACACGATGAGTTTCAAGTGAAAGCGACTTTACTCGAAATCCACTTAATCCCCTAGCTATAATAGGATTAAAACCTAAGCTTTTTAATTGTTTAAACTACTAGGAAAAATCATATGACGAAATCGGCGAATAATTTTAATAGATTTTATTAATAAAAATCTCTACAGTCTTTGTCGGGCCGAAAGACTGACGCACGCGAATAGGATTTACAATTAAATAACTTTCGGTGAGAAAGAGAGAGAGAGAGAAGATACGAAAATTGGCGCGATCTAACGCTCGGCGCAAATACAAAAAAATATCAACGCTAACACGGTTGAACAAAATACTAAATGTATTTTGTCACGCGATAATTAAGGGAGGTGCACCTACCCTGCGGTGCAATTACGGTGATCAGCCGTAACTGTTGATGTCAGCAAAATATCAACTGCCCCTGTCCTTTGAACAATTGGCTGCGCTGCCTCACTCTGCTTATCAGCTGCAAACTGCTTCCGAATCCTCGTACTTGCTATAATATCGCTATTACACTCACGCACGAAATTGTCCCAGGAAAACTATCACTCGGCGAGAAAAACTGTGCAAATAAAAATCGGCGATGCTCGTTCGAATATAGCTGAAGCGTAACTGCTCATTTAAAAGATCGCGCGCCCCCTCTCTCTCTCAATACTTAGAACTAACGCGCGAAAATCAGAATCGCGAACGGTTCGATTAATTGAATCGACTACCGTTGCAGCCCCCTCCAAGTCCTGACTACCCGGGCAGGACGAATACCCGCGATTCGTTGCCATCAGGAACCTGAAAGTAATAAAGAAGGAAAGGAAACAAAATAATAAACTCCCTTCTTTATTTCGGCTAATTTATTTGCCCTCCAGGGCCTACATCATCGTTTGGCTACACCTGGCGCGCGGTGTTTCGGGTAGCGCCAGTGTGTAGCCTTCTTCGGGCACCGCTGGGAGTTGGTCACCCCAGGCTCTCCACAGATGTAGCAACCCCTCAGCTGCGACCGAGATTGAGCAGCCTCCCGACCCTGTGATGGCTGCTCAGCAGCCAGAGGGGACTGCTGGGCACTGACTCCCTGTGAGGCGGTGATGGTCACGCCTCCCACCGTGGCGGTCGCACGTCCATCTTGCGACCTGACCACGATGGTGGTATCAGGAGCCATGCGCCCGTCCACATGGACCGTGAGCGTCGGTCCAGCGTCAGTAGCTCCCAGGGCTCTCTTCTCTTGAGCCGGCGCCGGGAGCGCTGCGGAAAACTCTTGTCCGTTATCCACCCGCAGCAGGGCCTCTCCGTAGGCCCTCTGACGCTGAGCCATCCCTGCCCACTCCCCGAGCAGCTCTTCTGCGCCCTGGCGGCTCAAAAAGCGTCTCAGGTGCTCCTGCACCTGAGACTGGAGTTCTTGAGCGAACCGCCAGGCGCTCTCCACCTCGTTGATCCCCAGACGCACGTGTCTGAAGTCGAGGAGGAGAGTAGGCTGCTCAGGGATCCGGGGATGATTGCAGACCCAGTGCGAGGCCCCACAGGTTTCCCTGGGTCCTGGGCATTGGCTCGCACTGTCCGACGTAAGGGATACGCCGGACTTGAGGGTCTGCACCCCCTGGTCCACTGTGGACTTGGGACGTTCGACACTGTCCTGGTCCTCGGTCTGTGTCGAAGCGTCCCGAGAAGCCTTCTTCGGGGCGACCCACGATGAATCCCGGAGAACCTCTGCCACCGAGGCATTGCGTTTCTCCCTTCGGGTGGTCCCTTCCAACTGGACCCTGGCGAAGCTCCGCAGATCTTCAATTAGCTGCGTCGCATCAGGGCCCAGTTGCAGATCTAACAGCATCTGCGTGACCACCTCGAAGGTCTCCTCTTCGACGACGATTCTCCGGTCCATCTGAAACATCCAAAAACAACAAATTTCGGATAAATCTCCCTGCGCGAAGAAAAAATCCTAATAATAAGCCGCATCCCACCGAGTTATACGCTCCCTCGCGATTCTTTGTGGGAACGTCCTGGCCCTCGTCGGTTACCGCTCGGTTTTATCGGCCCAACCGTCCTTTGTACGACGGGCACGGTCTTTCGAGGCCTACCTCTCCATCTATTCTCCTTCACGGGAGAGTTGTTGCCCCTCGCTGGACCGGTGGCCGTCTCTGGAGCCTTTCGAGGTCGACCTCGACCTCTCTTAGTTGGGGCAGATACCGGCAAATCCGACGTCTCGGTGGGAACTTTATCTACGGCCGTGGGGGCTGCTAATTGGATCCGCTCGCTATCCGATAAATCCCCTCCCGGATTTTCGTGCGCATTCGCGGAATCGTTCGCATCCTCCGACGGCAGTTCATCTGGCGGCTCGCGAGGTACGATGACCTCCTCGCTTTCCCCATCCTCACCCGGAGCGTAATATGGTTTAAGGTCTTTGGCATGGAAGAGCTCAGGCAGGATCTCCAGCTGATTGCTTAGCCTGTACGTGTTGGAACCACAAACCTCTTCAATCACGTACGGGCCGGCATATTTCGGCGCTAATTTAGCTGAAATACCTCGAGCAGCTGAAGATAGAATCCTGTTCCTCTTCCAAACCCAATCTCCGACCTTAAACTCGGGTTGCCTTCTCTTCCGGTCATAATAAGCCGCCTGACGCGCAGCTTCCACCTTTGACTTGGAGTTAGCTCTCTCCCACAAATTAGGAAGCTTCTCCATATGTCCGGCCCAATCTTCCACAGCCTGACCCTCCGAACATTCAAGGGCCTGCTGATCTTGGGTTCTTCTGAACGTCAAAGGAGGTACCGGCTGACGCCCAAACATGAGCATCGCAGGACTATATCCGGTGGCGCTATGAGTTGCCGAGTTCAACGCGAAGTTGAACTCTGACAGGTGTTCATCCCAGCTCTTATGATCACGGCTTACGTAAGACGTGATCATGGTCTTGAGTGTCCTGTTTACTCGATCTGTGGGATTCGCTTGGGGATGATACACGGGAGTCAAAGCGCGCTGAATGCCGTTCATCTGCAGGTATGAATAGATCTCCTGATTCTTAAATTCGGTTCCATTATCCGACAAGAATACCTCTGGCGCACCAAACCTAGTGACGATCCTCTCGTGTAATTCCCTTGCGATTGTCTTCCCATTAGCCTTGCGTATCGCAACACACTCTCTCCAGCGAGTAAACAAGTCTACAAATACCAAGATATACTCAAAACCTCGAGAGCTTTTGGGAAATGGACCAGTGATATCACCGACCACCACCTGCCAGGGTCGTGATACTTGTCTACGACCCATCAGCCCGCAAGGTGCTCTTTGTTCCACCTTGCATTGCTGACATACCGGGCAACTCTTTACGTACTTCCTGACCTGATCATACATTTTAGGCCAGTAGTACAAGCGCCTAGCCCTGGAGAACGTACGCTCTCGTCCTTGATGTCCTGCAGTAGGAGCATCATGGACTTCCTGGAGCACCTGGTACCTTTTCTCCCTAGGCACCGCAAGCTTCCACGCTTCATCGTTGTCGATGGACCCTTCACCATCCTTATCAGGCTGATAATGATACAGTCTCCCTCCTACCACCTTCCAAGTGAGGTGAGAGTGTGGGTCCTGGCATACTTCCTGGTATTGTTGCAAATACCAGGCGTCAGTGGTCTCCGGCCGATTATTTATAGCACTCACTTCAATCCCCTCCTCCTCATAGGCCCTAGATAAAGCGTCTGGCACCACATTGAGATCCCCTCTTCGATATTCGATATCGAAGACATTGCCTTGCAACGCTAGCGCCCATCGCGCTAATCTTCCCGTGGGATTTCTCATATTGTGGAGCCATTTCAGGCAACTATGATCGGTGATGACCCTGAAGTGATGCCCTTCAATATACGGCCGGAACTTTCCAATGGCTCATACTACTGCCAAGCACTCTTTCTCGGAGACCGTATAATTTCTCTCTGCACTGTTGAGTGATCGGATGGCGTATTCTATTACACGCTCCTCTCCATCGACATCCTGTGCGAGAACTGCCCCGATCCCACTGTCACTAGCATCAGTTTGCAGTACAAACTGACCGTTCGGATCGGGTGATTGCAGTATTGGGGCGGAAGTCATCGCCTCCTGCAATCTCGTGAAAGCTCGCTCTTGCTTCTCCTCCCAAGAGAAACGTACATTCTTCTTTGTCAGGCGGTTTATAGGTTCAGCGATCATGGCAAAGTCGGGTATAAAACGTCTATACCACGAGGTCATTCCCATGAACCGCTTCACCTGTTTGACAGTCCGGGGTGTTGGATATTCGAATATCGGGCGTATTTTCTCGGGATCTGGTCTTACTCCGTCCTGGTTGACAAGAACTCCCAAGTACCTGACTTCCGTCTTACAGAAGTGACTTTTATCTTTGTTGATGGTTAGGCCCGCACCTAGAATTCTTTTTAATACCCTTTCTAGGTGCCGCTTATGCTCCTCAAAGGACGACGAAACCACAATTACGTCGTCAAGGTAAGCAAAAGCGAATGGATCCATATCCGGGCCTATCACCTTGTCCATCAACCTCTGGAAGGTCGCTCCTGCGTATGACAGTCCGAAGGGCATTCTCTTAAATTGAAAGTGCCTTAATCCAGGAACTGTAAACGCTGATATTGGACGCGATTCTTACTTTAAGGGAATTTGATGGTACGCACTGCTCAAGTCCAAAGTAGATATGAACTTTGCATCCCTTATTCGTCTTAGGATGTCGTTCATATATGGTAAAGGATAGGCATCAGGTTTGGTAATTGCATTTAACTTTTGATAATTTACACAAAACCTATATTTTCCATCTGCCTTCTTTACCATTACTACTGGACTTGACCATCCGCTGGTCGCTGGTTCGATAACATCCTTTTCCAGCATATCTTTAACCAGCGTGTGCATTTCCTCTCGCACTCTATCTGAGACTGGGTAGTACTTCTGTTTGATGGGTCGAGCATTTCCAACATCTATTTCATGCTCAACCCCCACGGCACAACCTAAAGCCTGACCCCCGTCAGGAATCAATCTTCTGACGAGGTCTTCAATTTCTTCAAGCTGTGACTCCGTGGCTTCCCATAGTCCTACCGGTGCGAGAAATGCCGTACCATCAATTCCAGCCACTTCCATTGGTACTTTCACTTGGGCGTCCTTAAGCCATAATTCATCCTCATCGGGATCCGAAATTGCGCGGAACTCTCTTATAAAGTTCGCGCCTACATAGCAGTCATCTGTGAGCAGCGGCGTAATGGCGACTCTGATTGTCTTCGTGATTCCCCCTACTTTAAAAGGGAACATCACGTGACCAATTATAGGGCACGGGCGTCCATCAGCAAGCCTTGCATCGCCCGCCCTGGTCACATTCAACCCGAGTCCCATCTCCGATGCCAATCTTAGCCCTAATTGACCCATGACCGTGGATGAGGCGCCGGTATCATAGAGTGCTCTAATTTTAAAGTCACCTATGTCTACCCGCAACCACCATCTGGTCTCATCCTCTGGGTCATATCCACGAGTCCCATCTTCGCCTCCTTTCATCGTGCTTTTCAGCGGCTTTTTTCCTTCCGCTGCCGCGACGACGGTGGGCTGGCTTCTACTCGTGGATCCCTTCGACAGAGGAGCTTTTTGTGTGGAGGGGCTCTCCCTGGAGTCTTCCCCCTCCTCCACAACCTGTATGTGGCCATCTGGTCCTTTCAGGATAACCACTCCCCTATTCTGCCGAGGGCTGACATCGGATTCAATTGCCTTCCGCTCTAATATACTGCTATGTCCTGGGCTCTCTTGATGCCCTCCCAGGACTTGTTTCGATCCCTGGGTCGCCGACAAATTGCTGTTTCCCATCGGCGACCCGCAGCGAGAGGTCGAATTTACTGGAGGCGCGAAGATGACCTCTTCTCTTCGCTCTCCTTGTCGTTTCCCTTGTTGCAATCTGGGCAGAACTTGCGACTAAAACCCAGTTTGCCACAAGCGGAACACTGGAGAGGCTTAGTAAAGTCTATCTTCCGCCTCTGCCCTTCTCGCCGCTCGCCAGGAGACCGGGAAGAAAGAGAATTTTTCCTTCCTTCACGCCATCGGCTCTTACGCTGTTTTGGAGGGCTGCCTTGCTTGTCAGCGGCCAACTTGCGTAATATCCGCTCGATGTCCTCCAGACGTTCTTCCATCTTCTTATCAGAAGTGGAAGCTTGCGTAGCCGATACCGATGCTTGTTCGATAGGCCTCCTGACGGGGTTCTCCACGCCCAGTCCGCGCTGCGGATCTCCCTCCTTCTTCGCACGCGCCTTCCCTTCGCTGGCCATTGCAGCGGTTTGGGATTTACTACCAGCCGTTCTTTTGCTCGGCTGGTAGGCGTGCTGAGGGAAGATCGTCGAGTTGGGGTCAGCGAATACACGTGGACGGCGACCATAAGATAAGGTGTTCTGTACCTCGGTCGCCCTCCTGTTGAATTCGCGTATCGACGTCATCTCGCTCCGACGCAGCTGGATTTGGATGGTTGGAAGGAGGTTTGCATGGAGTAGGTCTAATAACCTCTCCAAGGGCATGGGCGATTCTAGTCTATTGACAAGAGCCACCAGGTTGGACACGTAGTCTCGCACTAGTTCGTCCTCACCCTGTAACCGGTTCTGGGCTTCCTGCAACAGCCTTTGTTGCTGTTGCATACTTGTGCCAAACCAATCCCGGGCGTCCGCGACGAACTCGTCATAACTGAGCCACTGGTACTTGTTGTTATCGTACCAGGTCCTCGCGTTACCTTCGAGGATCTCTGATACGGAACAAAGCACTTCATCGTCAGTTAGTCCTGCACCTACGCGCAGATCCTCCAACCTCGACAGAAACGTATCTACGCTCTGTGCCCTACTGCCCGCAAACCTCAATTTCCATCCGCGGACAATTTTCCTAACATCTCGGGTTGTGGAGAGCCCTGAGAATATCTGATGTCCGGTGCCAGATGATCCGTTTCGACTCCTCTGTCGAACGGGTGCGGATCTCCCATAAACTTCCGAATCCTCTTCACCTCCTCTTCGTTGGAGGACTTCCGGTGTGGTGACGTCCTTTCTCCTAGGTATTGGTCTTGGAGGAGCCGGTGTACTCCCCAGAATCCCCGAGTCGTAGTGACAGGTGTATGTGTCCTGAAAGTCCACATTACGTCCGGAGCGCGGTTGAACCGAGTCACGCTGAGAAGAACGGTTAGCACTGGCCATGTCATGCATTGCGTCTTCCAGCTCTCGAATTCGTATGCGCATGTCCTGCGCCTCGCGCTCTGCACACACCTGTAATCCCTGCGGAGTCTGAAGGGTTTCTAGGATTCGAACTACCAACTTTTGGTTATGGTCTATTCCCTCCTTCAGATACTCTATCTCTCGGAAGGCTTCACTCAAGGATAATTCTTCCTGAGGTTCCTTCCGAGTGCAGGATTCCTGCGACCTGGGGTCCGGATTGCTCCGTCTCTTCTCCCCCTTCTCCTGCTCTTGCGTGCTAAGGGCCTTCTGGATGAGTTCATCCTCTTCTTGGCGGCTGGCTTCACCCTCAGAGTCCTCATCCGGGCAGGTGAATGTCCTTGACATATCAGTCAATGATATTCCCCCCCTATTGATGATCCTGAGGGGATGGTCGCTGTTATCATCCGCGTTGGAGTTTTCCAACTCGTCACAGACTGTGTCGAGCCACGCTTGTCGGGATCGCCTCCTGCGCCCCGCTACCTCTTTGCTGTGCGTGGTCTCTTGAAAATCTGTGGCGGTGTACTCACCCAGCAACCATCTCCCAAGCCTAGCCGCCTGTTGGATGACACTTCCATCCTTGCGCAGTTCCAAATCCGCTAAATAGCTTTCGCGCTGTGCGGAGGTCAGCTCTAATGCCCAATTGTCGATTTGAGCTGACAACAGAGCCATCTTGCCTCCGCACGGGTGTAGGATGCGGTTGAGGTTTAAAATTTCGGCCTAATCGACCACTACCGCTTCCTATCACCCAAGGTATGAGCGGGGTGTACAATATTTAGTGTCACTACTTTTAATACCTCCTTTTATAAGGCCTTTTAAAAGGAGATTATGAGCGCGTGCAGTCTCCGCAAACTTTCTATAAATATTATAAAAATATCCTACCTAAGGTCGGAGCCTGCTGTTTGCTTGCTCCGCCTGGCTAATATTTGGACTGCACGCTTGGGTCGCGCTCTCTGCTTTATCGTTGATCAGGTGCTACCAACCCCCCTTTATCCACCAAACTGTGGCTGAAATGGGTTAACACCTGATTATCTCGTACGATCTGAAATTACTTCGACCTACCAATAATTATCACTTTCGGCCCTTTTTACAATAATCTTAACAATTTTTAACAAAAGGTTCGAAGTGGTTTCGTTTTTTCCCCAGCAGAGGGCGTACCGCTCACGATCTCGCTCTACCACCCGCTCAAACCTTCCTAAGCGCTCGCGCAATCGTCTCTCTCTCGTGCGTCGATTACCTTCGACGCACAATCCTATTCGCACGACACGGGTCTTAATACCAGTTGGGCGCCATGTAACGGGGGGATAAATCTGCAAAAATGAGAAATTTATTTAAGAACAAACTCCCATGATGCAGAGCGAACCGCCGCTCCGTTAACACGTATGTTAATACGTGTATTCGCCTTAACGTCAGCTGACTTAACTTAGTTGTCTTCGATCAAGCAAAGTTGAACTCACCTTAAGTCACGTGCCTTGTGACACACGATGAGTTTCAAGTGAAAGCGACTTTACTCGAAATCCACTTAATCCCCTAGCTATAATAGGATTAAAACCTAAGCTTTTTAATTGTTTAAACTACTAGGAAAAATCATATGACGAAATCGGCGAATAATTTTAATAGATTTTATTAATAAAAATCTCTACAGTCTTTGTCGGGCCGAAAGACTGACGCACGCGAATAGGATTTACAATTAAATAACTTTCGGTGAGAAAGAGAGAGAGAGAAGATACGACAATTGGCGCGATCTAACGCTCGGCGCAAATACAAAAAAATATCAACGCTAACACGGTTGAACAAAATACTAAATGTATTTTGTCACGCGATAATTAAGGGAGGTGCACCTACCCTGCGGTGCAATTACGGTGATCAGCCGTAATTGTTGATGTCAGCAAAATATCAACTGCCCCTGTCCTTTGAACAATTGGCTGCACTGCCTCACTCTGCTTATCAGCTGCAAACTGCTTCCGAATCCTCGTACTTGCTATAATATCGCTATTACACTCACGCACGAAATTGTCCCAGGAAAACTATCACTCGGCGAGAAAAACTGTGCAAATAAAAATCGGCGATGCTCGTTTGAACACAGCTGAAGCGTAACTGCTCATTTAAAAGATCGCGCGCCCCCTCTCTCTCTCAATACTTAGAACTGACGCGCGAAAATCAGAATCGCGAACGGTTCGATTAATTGAATCGACTACCGTTGCAATTTATATTAAAAATGTTATTTCTTTGATAAACCTATTCATTAAGAATTTTTCTGGAAATTATTTCCAAGATGGTGTCCGTGGAAATATATACAAGTTGGAAAAACTAAAATTTTCAAATAAAATCTGAATTAGTGAATGTATACTCACTACTTATATTTACAACGTCGCTGAGTACAACGGTAGCATCTATTTTCAATTTTACAAAATGCAGGATCTAATATGATGTTTGAAACACCAGCGAATGAGTACTCAATATAGCGTCAGTAATACTAAAATTAGTTAATGTTGATAAAATCGAGAATCCTATTGCTAATTTTTTCCTATTGCTAATTTATCCCTATAGTAGGGATAAATCCTCCGTCTTGTGGAGTATTATAAACGGACGGACGGAGAAGTTGATGAATCTTTTACGTTCACTGATGCAATAGTCTTATGTATGAAGAAGTGTGAAAATTTTTCGGCGAACGAGAAAAAGTTAAAAGGCTCACATAAATACGAATGATTAGATCAAGAAAAGCTGTGTAATGTTCAATTTGAATCAGAAATATGTCATTTTGAAGCAAGAAAATAAAATGTACTGAGAAAAAAACTCGAGAATTATTTGAAATGTTTCGTTGTGATAAAATGGACGATCACATTATTATTGAAGCGATGAATGAAAATTGTTTTAAATTAGATCCAGATCATTTCAACAAATTTCTAGATATTATCTTTTTTTCTATTTTCAATATTCGTAAAATCCATAGAGATTATTGGTCAACTGATGAAATGAGGCATTCCGATATTGTTTCAAAAACGATGTATAGAAATTTGTTTGAAAAAGTTAAGACTAATTTGAAAACTTTGAAAATTTCGGATAACACTGAGTTCGGGCTTCTTGCTCTTCTTTATCCATAAATAAAATGATGATTAAATGTTTTGATCACACATTTCTAAAAACAATTCATCAAAGACAAACCAATACGTTTTAGAATGAAATTTTAGGCCTTTTGCACTTCTAATAGATTTCTAATAGATATCTATTGTGGATAAAATTATGATTAAAATGACACGAAGTTTTCTAAATGCAATTTGGGATCTCCGCAATGATGAAAATACTTTGTTTTTCTAATAACAGTCGACAAGAATAATGTAGCTAAATATCATCTATATTTTGACAATTTTTCATCACATGCCCCGATCTGCTGGTATACTTGATAAATCAAAACCTGGGTGCAGCAAGAATGTGTAGAGATGATCGTATTTTTACAAACGAAATATTCCCAAAAATGTTGGATAATTAAATAAAAAATACAAATACATTGAAAAAATCTTTTTCAATAACAGAAACATGACAACAGAACAAACAGAAATAATAAAAATTTCAAACAACAAAAAACATTAATAGATAACACAAAGTAGATAACGAGACTTCAAAGAAGAAATTCGGAAGACACGTATGCTCTTACGACTGAATAGTGCGCCGGATGTATGTACTAATTGTGCACGAAACAATATTCAGGTTACGGAATAAATTGAGTTTAACATTACTGAGACACCAATTTAATATTAAGGTGTTTACTAATCAAACTATGATAACGATATGTACATATGGAAAAATTATAAAATCACGCGATTTCTGGCTTATACCAAAATATAAGTAGTCTCGCGAAAATAAACAAAAAAAGTTACAAACTTATTTACATACGCGCACGCGCATAAAGAGATTTGCAGCAATACTGCCAGCCAATCTTACAACGATCGCTTAACATTTTACGCCGTCAATTATTTAGCAAACTTGACAGGGCCGACAATGCTGCCTGCTCGCACACTTCGTAAAATAGCGCTCTTATTTTTAATATTATTTAATTTATGTATATATATTTTGATTTATATATTTATATATAAGTAGATAAGCAATGTATGTTCTGGGACACAAATGAGCCGACAAAGGATGCCGCCAATGTATAAGGGATATGTGTATGTTCTGGGACACGAAGGAGCCGCCCGATGAAGGTATCACGGTAGTGACACCTTTTAATTTATGGTCAGACCCCATGCTGAGTGTCTAAAAGGCATTTGATGTATCTTTGACACTACCCACGTGCTAGTAGGCCCCGTGCTGAATGTTTAAAGGGCATTTGATGTTCGTTTGACACCTCCCGTGTGTCAGTGGATGCCGCCAATGTATAAGGGATATGTGTATGTTCTGGGACACAAAGAGACCGCCGGATGAAGGTGTCGCGGTAGTGATACCTTTTAATTTAAGGTGAGACCCCATGCTAAGTGTTTAAAAGGCATTTGTTTTTCGTTTCACACCTCCCGCGTGCCAGTGGGCCCCTTCGACAGAGTGCCCCACTCCCACTCACCGACCCACCCACCTACAGAGGTTGTTAAGGTAGGATGCTCTAGAAGTCGGTAGTGTTTGGTAAACTATATGATGGTCTCTCTCTCTCTCTATCCCTCTCTCTCGCTCTCCTTTGATAGTAGGGCGCTTTAGTAAGCTTATGCTGGCTGAGTGTGGGCCCTCGGAGAGGGGGTAGCGTCTATAGCTTGCTAGATGCGTACGTCGTATAGTGTGGATGCTGTTTTCTCTCTCTCTCTCTCTCTCTCTCTCTCTCTCTCTCTCTCTCTCTCTCTCTCTCGCTCGCTCTTCTTCGATAGTAGGGCGCTTAGTAAGCTTATGCTATCTGAGTTTTTTTGTGATTTACTACGTCTCTAGACATTTTAAAACTAAGCGTAAAAAAAAGTTAAATTCCTTTATTTTTTTAATGCGCTAAAAGACCGAAAAAAAATTTTTTCTCTATTTCTTTATTTTGACTTTATTTTTGTATTCTTGGACACAAAATGAAACCTTTTTCTCTTTGGCATTTTTGTCCAAAACGTACGCAAGTCGAAGTAATTGAGGATTAGAAAAAAAGGTTGCTTTTTACAAAAAACGCAGTAACTCGGTTAAAAAACATCGGATAGAACCCCGCGGGAGCTCATTTTAAAGGGAAAGACATTACCCTCCGAACCCCTCAGGTCGATTTGCCCTCCATCGCCTGGTTCTAAATTGGCATTGATTTAAGTCGAGGTTAAAAAAATTGAAATTTTTTTAATCAGTTTTTTTACTGTAAAAAACACATATTTTCATTTTTAAGTCTCTGCACGTCTTAAGGGGGGAGCCTGCTTTAGAGGCGTCAAAAAATCGATTTTTTCGAGAATTTTTTGGGGGAGGAATGAAATATCCGATTGGAATGAAACTTTCAGGGTTTATTATAACATGTTTCAAGAGTCTTCTTAAATTTTTTTATTAAAATACAGATCATATTGTGGCTCGTAGAAGCATTCGGCCGAGGCGCCTCCACTCTGTAGTTGTCGTGCGGCAGGAAAAATGCAGATCGCAATTTTCATCTGAAACAAAAAATCAGATAAAATTTCCATTCTCCAATAGTGTAGTTTCTAGGTAAACCAAGAAAATTCAAAAAAAGTGAAAATTGAACAGTTTATCGCTAAATGAACAAAAAAATTAATTTTTTTTGAAAAAAAAAATGCACTTTAGATTGTTTAAAAAGTTAGTTCATCTTTACTTTCTTAAGTTTTTTTAGGTTAAGCTTGAAGAAAATTCAATTCCAAACAAAACCCACTTTGTCTCGTTTCGAGGGGACGTTTAGTTTTTTCCCTATCTTTCCCGCCAATTAGGAAAAATCGTAAAAATGCAAAACCGAGAAATCGCGCGTCAAAGTTTTCGTATATAAAAAAAACGTAATTTTATTGAACTTACCACGTAACTATGCTAATCGGCGATTCCTGGTCCATACATTTGTTCTTCAGACTCTTCGTAAAACTAATTTTCGCCGAGATTTTCGAGTCTACGAGCTGTTCTGACCTCTTTGCTCGCGAGTAGATTGCGTCTGTTTTCTCGGGCGATGCGCTCCTGGTCGGCTTGCCGAGAGAAATTCATGCATTGCTGTCCAATTTTCAAGTCTAATATCTGCATTGTTTGTAATACTGCACTGTAGTCTTTATTGAACATTCCTCCAGCGATGTAGGTAGCAATCTTGACAATTTTAATGCCTGAGTGAAGGTGTTTAGGTGTCATGCGCCACACAGTGGAATTGAACGACTCGTTCGCATTTTGTGTGTGTCCACCCAAGCATCTCGTTAGCAGATCATCGTTAGATAACTCCTCATACACAGAACGAATGTGCTTCTCAACCTCTTCGTCGATGACACGTGGCGAATGTTGAAAATCAGCCAGTTTATTTGCTGCCTCGGCTTTGCGCCACTCACACCAACTGTCGGCGCCTTCTAGGCAATGGTCGTGGCGAGGTAATTCATCCGTCGAGGAATAGTGATCGAGTGTCGCCATTATAGCGTTTTTCATGTCTTCCACAGAATTCAAGTTTCTTCGAATGGCCAGACCGTAGTAAATGGTTAATTTTTTTATTAAAGTCTCGGTGAGCCGCTTCTTTCCACCGAGCTTTTCTTGTTTTTTTTTTGTTTCGGAGACGAGTACCCATGCGCTTTTGGACATGTCCCACGCACTCGTTTTTTGTCACTGTGAGCTCCGGGCCGTACGGATTACTGATCAGAATACCAAGAAATGTTTTGGAGTCGCCGTCACCAATGTAATTACTGTACTTTACTCCGAATTTCTCGAAGGATCTCAAGAACATTGTCATTATCGAATCAACTTCCATTTTTCCGGACGAGCCGGCGTGATTCGAAGAACAATTTTTCTTATGGTTTTGATACCATTCTTCAAACTCATCGTCGTCCAATGTATTCTTCTTGAGAGCACAAGTATGACAATATCCACTTGTAACGATGAGATCGATCACTTTGCCACTGTAGTACCCGATAAGTGTAGTTACACCGTATAATGAAGTAAAGCCACGTTTTTTACAAGATCCATCGCCCGAAACTTTCAAATGGTCAGCTGGTCTTCCATTTTTAACGTTAAGTTCTTTTTCCTCTGTGACAGCTTTTTTGCAGGCGCTGTCAAACATTTTTTTCGACGCTGAATACAGGTGCTGCACGATTTGATCATACGTCGATTTAGCTAAGCCTGGTGATATGTCCATAAGACCACAAAAAATGTTAATGCCTTCTCGTGCGACACCCAAAAGCCTCATGACGAGCACAATCCTTCTATTGATTTCGTAGCCAGTGTTGATCAATGGTCCAGATTGAATTTCTCGTTTACCGCATTTGCACGCTAAAACGATTTTGAATCCGAGACCTCGATGGCTGCTTTCGGCAAAAGTTATTCGCTGCTTACACGAATTGCAAATAACTATTTCGGAAATTGCTAAAAATACAGAGACAAACTCAATTATTCGATAGCAATGTGACGGATGAATTATGACATCGTCCGTAGTTGCTGAAGCCAATTTATTTTCACTACAGCTCGTATTAGCTTCTTTATCGTCAGATGTCGAAACATTTACGAACTGATTGCCATGGAATTTGCGCTTCCGTGGCTTACCAGTGCGTTCAGTTGAATGTTTACTACCTTTCGGATAGCTCTGCATGATTTCAAGATGTTCACGTACCGAAACACAAAACAAAACTGAACTCGAATGCTAATACAGCTTGGCTCAAGCCGACTCTGCCAGCTCATGTATACTACTTATAATATAGACTTTTATCCCTTCTATAGCTCCAGCAAGACCTACGAAGGATCTATTATGTCTCGAAAGACCGTGATTCCTTTGTATTATAATACGTACAATAGATCAAGGGGCGGAGCGCACGCGCTCCGAGCGACCCGGCCGCTCATATACCTGCTCGACGCTTACTCACTATTTCTTTTATAACTCCGAAAATATTTCGAGGATGCTTCTAAAATTTTAGGGACACATTCTTAGATAGTTTAGGAAGACATTTATGCAAAAAAAAATCGATTTTTTGAAGCCTGTAAAGCAGGCTCCCCCCTTAAATGGAAGCTTTTGCAATTACTTTTAAAATGCCCTGCGGTTTTTTGTGATACGATGATTTCCGACCGAGATACAAAACTTTCAAGTTTGCCTAATTTTGAGGTAAGCATGGCAAAAGTGATTGACGGGCAGTGTATATGCTGATTTAGAGTGCTTATTGAAACCAGTAAATAATGGATGATACTTTCAAGATCATGAAGCCTTTAGTGTGGGGCTTTATGTAAAATGTAGTTATGATGATTCCAAATCAGTCTTTAAGATGTATAGAAAATAACTGAATGAAGAACAATCACCCGCACAATGGATTATCAAACAATTTCAGATTTTGTTAGATGAAATGCATCAAATATATAAGAATGCAATAGAAATAAATCTTTCATGGCGTAATCAAATGAATTTCAAAATGAGCAAAGTGTGTCATATTTGTCGAAAATATTTTTAACGTGATGAAACAAGAGTTAGAAATCATTGTCATTTGACGGGCCGATTTAGAGGTGCTGCTCACGCATCCTGTAATTTAAATTATATGAATCCTTATTTTATACCAGTCGTCTTCCATAACCTTACTAGATATGATTCTCACTTTATAATAAAAGAAATAGCTACTAGCTCTGATCTTGAGGGAAATGTGACTGTTTTAGCTGAAAACAAGGGAAGATATATAGCTTTCACAAAACACGTGGTCGGTAGTTCTATAAATTTTCGATTTACTGATTCGTTCGTTTTATGCCATCATCTCGCGAAAAACTGGCTGCATACTTAACCAAACTAAATATTGTAGAGCATAAATTCAAGATAGATAAATATACAAAAACACAAATAGAGTTATTGAAGAGAAAAGGCGTTTTTCCATATGAGTATGTTAACAGTTTTGAAAGATTAAAACAGACTCAATTACCACCTATCGAAGATTTTCATAGTTAATTGATAGATAGCAACATCTCTGAATCTGACTATGAGCATGCACAAAAAGTGTGGAATGCATTTGTCATCATTGATTTAGGACAGTATTCTGATTTATATTTAAAAACTGACGTATTACTCTTGGCCGATATTTTTGAAAATTTTCGTAAAACTTGTATGGATGCGTATCAACTCGACCAACCACACTATTATACTACTCCTGGATTAACATGGGATGCTATGTTAAAGTGTACAAAAATTGAGCTAGAACTTTTAACCGATATAGACATGGTTTTATTAATCTAAAAAGGTATTCGAGGAGGTATTAGTCAATGCTGTAATAGATATTCAAAAGCTAATAATCGATATATGGGCTCAGAATATCCTTCCTTAAAAGAGAGAAGGTTTGAAAAGTGAAGCCTGTAAACGTTTTGATTGGTCAGTTGGAGATGAAAATTGAGACGTTTGATTGGCTTATAAACTTTGAATGTGAAATGCAGCTTAATGTGTCCATAACCTCACAAAACTTATATTCAGCGATAAACATAAAAAAATATTACATGTTTTTGTGTAAAAACCATACAAAATGTGTAGCCATAACAGTAAAAAACGACGTCTAATTATATGAATTACTTTTTTCAAGTTGTATCGACATTTACTCACCGACAATAAAAAATAGTTAGATTTTATGTATAAAATATATACATGGTATATGTATAAAATATATACATGGTAATAATTGAAAAATTTCAATAAATGAACACAAGCTTCAATTTTTTTGTGACTGTCATTTTTTTGTACGTGCTAATTCAAACAAATTACATTGGTTTTATTCGTTATATATATATATAAATATATATTTGGAAGGGTATTTTTTCCGCATTTTTAGAATATACGACATTATTATTACTTTTTTTTCTTTTCGTTTTCTTTTTATACACGTGTAATTTTTAAATATAATAAAATCATTCATTTGCAGCTAAATCCGAAATAATATTCGTACAATTTCAAATTATCTTGCACTCGCAGTCGCAAGAAGATGGGTGGAAATGGAGATTAAAGTAGCGCGGATTGTTTTTCGTGGATGCAGATTTGACATGGAGATAATTTTTTTTCTTGAAATTTTTAATGGCGTGAACTGTCACATGTATTGGCACTATTGGTAGTACTGCCTCGCGTGGCTAGATAGCGCATAGCGCTGGGTACAGCAGCCTTTTGTCTTTCGTGAATCGTGCGTCGAAGAGTAGACATCGTCACACACGCCGTTCGCTACACACGCCGTTCGCTGTTGCAAATTTTCGTGTTTTTATCATTTCGATTTTCCGTGGATTCTCTAAGGTAAGTCTTTTAGCAATTAAACTATGTACGAAACAAGGTTTTCATCGCTATTTATTTAAAGAATGCTGTACAATTATAGTAATTATATTCATAGCTGTCTTTTGTCTTTATATTATTACCTATGTTAACCATGTGTTTTTTAGTCTTTGTTGAAATCGTGAACCTCAACTTTTTTTTTAAGTAAAAAAAAATAATAAGTTAATTGCTCTCTACTTGGGCAGATTTACAATTCGTTTGTCAATGCAATACAGTAATTATCATAGATTCATTATTTTTTAAATTAAAATCAAGGAAGATTCAAAATCTCAACGGTTGAGAACACTGAATACAAAAATGAAGTTTTTTTTTTACTATTTTAGTCGTTGCCTAATCATTATTTTAAAATTAATTTATTCCTTTTTGGTATTTTCATCATTAGCTTTTAACCATTCTTCTTCACTTGCAAAATAGTATTGATTATAATTACAGATTATAAGATGCCTGTTAACAGAGAAGGTCGTGTAGTTGATTATACGACAAGTGAGGAAATACATGATCTTATGGAAGGTGGTAATGACTATTGTGTGTAAGTTTCGAATTAAGAATTCGTATTCAATCAATTGATTAGCGTGTATATTACAAAATTATTATTGTTTCAGGGAGTTTACTGGCTACTGGCTCGAAGTTTTTGGTCGCACCAAAGTAGGAAAGAACGAAGAGTACGACTTATTCAAGGCTGTCATTACCAATGGACATTTGAGAATAATGTTACTCATTTGGGATACAGGAGTGATAGACAAGTTGACTCCTGAACTTTTAAATCATAGGGTATCTTAAAATTTTTAAATATGTTTTTTTGCCTCTGTCTGTCTGGTTTTCTCTATCTCTCTCTCTTTCCCTTTTCCGCTCACTCTTTCCCTCCATGTATTTCTTTATGTGTATGCATGTATATATGTTTATATGAATTTTTTCAGATTTTACATCTTGATGGTGCTCAAGGACAACTTGTGATGCAACGAAAACACCACAGGGAACAAAACATTGTCAATTATGAATTGATTATCCAGAAGAAAACAATTGTTGACTTCGAAGGATATCATGTGGTCGAACAAGCAGCACCTGCTCCAGTGCAAACTGTCTTAGTGAAAGATCTTAGAAGAGCTACAGGAGAAGTTCGTAAGTATAACAAGATAAAAATTGTCATTTTATAACCAAAACTAAATATTCATTTTATATTTTTTTTTAGTTATTGAATGCCATATCAAGACTGTTGTAGCTGTCAATTCCAACAAATCTGGCAAGATGTCCTTTGGATCTGGAACAATAACCGATGGAGATTTCAAGATTCCACTTCAAATTGGTTCGTTCACAGATAAAGATGAATCATCTTTCAAGAAAGGAATCTGTGTCCTTGTAAGAGGCACTGTTAGTAATGCAGGTATATTTTTAATAAATCTATGAAGCCTATACAAATTTTTTAAAATTATAAATTTTTTTTATGCAATTTAAATCAAGTAAAAATTGTATAAATTATACATTCAGACTTTCATTATTAATTTAATTATCATTTGTTTCTTTAGGTCCTGTTAGTGTTCATTGTCCGGATATTTCATATGTTAAAATTTTGGCTGATAAACCAGCACTTGATGTAGACAAAGTTAGAAAAGCAAACAAAACTTTGAAACGTCCACTGGAATCAGATGAATCAGGTAAATCTCCAGCCAAGAAAACCTTTCAGGAAACTGACATTTAAAGTGTGCCATCATCTTATGTTTTTTATTTTTGAATTTTATTTTCACTTTTGTTCTTTGTCATGGCACGATAAACATTAATATCATACTTTTTCAACATTATAATTATAACCATTAAAAAAAAAATTTTTTTTCTTTAACATTTTCAAAAAATCTAATTAGAAATATTCAATTACTACTACAATTTACATAAATATTTCTTCATTTCAACACATAATAATTAGACATTCTCTGTTCATTACTTTTAACAATTTAAAGAGTAACTTACGTGATATATTAGTATTTTTTATATTAAAAAAAATAAGATTGAGTGTACTAAAAAAAAATTCACTGTGATGACAAACTGCGTGGATAAATAACACAAGGTGTTATATATAATGTTGACATGTTTATTATCCCGTAAGGGAATAAGTAACTCATTAACTCGTAAGGGGATAAGTAACGTATGGGTCCACGATGTATACTAAGAAACCATTGTTATTTGTAAGATTATTATATTATTTATAAATTACCACGGTTACTTGTTCGATGTCAGAAAAACACTGGTTTTCAAACACGCGCAAAATCTCTTTCTCTCCTTTTGATTTACACAGACACATGCACATTAAATTTATAAAACATAATGCCAACAGTGAACAAATAAATATTAAATTTATAATAATCTTTTTACAAATAATATTGGAAACAATCTTAAGACTGTTTAAAAATCGTAAATTCCTACATATATATTAGGATTAGTCATGAGTGAATGTTTTTGAACTGTGGTGACCGATATATATATCGTAAAATATATTCTAATAATATAATTCACACGAAATGTTTTATATTTCAATAATATAGAATTTAAAGTAATGTCCTAATTTATTATATAAAAATTATGTAATATTCAATAATATATTATATAAACGAACTTATATCAATATATTATATAAACGAACTTATTATGCAGCGACAACATTGTAAAAATAATTTAACATAATAAATCTAACTGATTGATGTAACTTGAATTTAACTTAGATTGTAATGTAACTTGTGTGTCACTTTAATATTTATATTCAGCGATAAACATAAAAAAATATTACATGTTTCTGTGTAAAAACAAACAAAATGTGTAGCCATAACAGTAAAAAACGACGTCTAATTATATGTATTACTTTTTTGAAGTTGTATCGACATTTACTCACCGACAATAAAAAATAGTTAGATTTTCATGTATAAATAAATACATGGTAGTAATTGAAAAATTTCAATACATGAACAATATATTGTGTAAACTTATTTATTACCCTATTGATGACCACATGCAGTATATAACGAATAGAGAAAAATATGAAGAACGTTTTGGGGACATAAGAATGCAAGCAAATAACGAAGAATTCTGCGAACAAATTATATTTGGTTTTATTTGGCACATTTTTTACAAAATTGTATGGGTTGAGACTTGCTATATCATATATGCTTGGAAGGGTATTTTTTCGGCATTTTTAGAATATATATTTATATAAAGCTTTGCTATATCCACCTTTACGCGGTATTTTTTGGCAAATTATACATTACGACATTATTATTATTACTTTTTTTCCTTCGTTTTCTCTTTATACACATGTAATATTTAATTTATTTAAAGAACCGCCGCAATTAATTATTTACAACTTTCCGGTAATTCCTAAAATCTCTGTAATAGTCTGTAAATATAATAAAATCATTCAATTATAGTTAAATCCGAAATAATATTCGTACAATTTCACGATTACTCCATCTATCGGGACGATATGGATTTTCAATTGACTAATATTACCAGTGTTCACACTCATGTCGCACATGGTCGCGAAATAAGTTCGTTAAATTAACGTTAAACTTGGAAGTAATTTCTAATACACAACATTTTCCTTCTCGCGCATATGTTCAAATAATTTCTATGAAACAATTAATAATGGTAAGTATATTCTCAGTGAGTTGAGTTTGTGAAAAGTTTGTTTTTCTTGTTGACTTACAACTTGTCAAAGTTTTCCATCCAGAGCGTACTAAACTTTTGGATTTTGTTTTATACTATATATGCTAGCCATAATATTTAAACTGCGTTTTAATTTTAACATTTTTTTATTATAAATGCATTATATGACATTTCATGATATTTTTTTAATGAATTTTCAATTATATTTCATATAATGTTTTAGAACACAATCAAACAAACAGAATTAATTTTAGGTTATAAATGAAATATATAAAATATTCTATTTACAATTATGCTCAAATCGATAGCAATATTAAAAGAAAAATAGATTTCTTATTTACATCTATTCATCCATAAAATAATAGAACTGCTGACAATTGCATTTCAAATTAATCAATGACACAAATTCAATAAATTATATGAACAATGTATTGAAATGTATCATAAAATTATTTATTTGCTTGAAGTAACACAATAGCCTTATGCTTTTTCATTTTTCATCTATTCTTTCTTAATAAAAACACTATAGGATGTTATACCATACATTTTTTCATCAAATATTTTGCACCTTGCAGGTCAGTTAATTGTAACTGTTTTATGTACAATAATTTGCACGGATACATGATAAAGTCATCACAGAAGCAACAACAACTGCCGTTTCACTCTGAATTTCATTTATATCAGCTGTATGGTTACATTCAGCTCGATAGACTTATATTGTACTGGTACGTATGCAAAATTGAAAACTGTATAACCGTTTCGGTTGCATTCTTTGATGTGTTGTTCAATACACACATTCATTTACAACATCTTATTAACTTGAAAATTCAATTTATTTTTAGTAATACCAATCAAGGTGGATCCTTACCTCAATTTCATAACTTTTTATTGAACAACTTGTAAGACATAGAATTTTAAGTCCTTCATGTAATATTCTTAGTCTTTTGAGACCAAATTCTGTGCAAATACTTCTGTTCAAAAATTGTAGTTGAACAATAAAGAAAATAACATTTGAGGTAGAGATCAACCTTGAATGTATAACACGAGAAATTAATATAATTTCTTCATATAATAATATTACTTCTTTTTCAGTTTTTTGACAAGAGAAAATCGTGACTGTGAACATTTTACGCTGTTTGAAAATAAGGTATATATTGTGTTTTTTACCGTGTTCAGTATAAACAAAATAAATATATACAATGACTTTTTTTTGTTTCAGGTCTTCATATATAAAACATTAATGATACAAACTATTCAATTTCACATTTTACGTAATATTTATGAATTAAATTTGTAAATATTATTGAATAAATATACAATTGTCAATTGAATTTATTCAATTACATTATTAGAAGTATACCTGCATACATTATCCTACCTAACTATACCATAAAAATAATAATACTTTACGTTACCTAACGATTCAATATATAAATAAAAATATACGTTACCACAATACCTTACTATTACTTATTAATAGAACTTGAAACGTCATCGTTAAATACGAAATTACGAATTTAATTACTAAAATACGAATTTTATTATACATACGAAAAATGAATACGAACAATTTTTGACATTGAAACTTTATAAAAAAAAATTCTTTGAAGCTATTTTTCTTGATCCTACTTCACTCTTATTTTTTACTAATTAGTGATTCTATAAATTATCATTATGCCTAGAAAGAAAATCGTTAGAACTCCAGAAGAACAAGAAGCGTTTCTACAAAATCAGCGACGTCAAAGAGCAGAACGTCAGCGTATCAGGCGACAACAAATGCGACAAAATGTTAATGACAGCAATAGACTTAACCAACACTCTGTTGAAAATAATATAAATACTCAAAGTTCCATTACTCTAGATTATTTAGGTAAATTAGATGTTGCTTGTAAACATTGTCATGCTTTACATTTTAAAGATGAGATGGTGCAAGATAAAGGATTATCATTTAATGATTGTTGTGGTCATGGAGCAGTACTTGATCTTGAAACGTTGTTAAAAGGAGAGCACCGCTTATCTGTTCTTTTTTTCGACCATATAAGAGCTTACAACAATTCGTTATCTTTTGCTTCCTTTAATGCAAATTTAGTCAATTTTCAATCCCGCAGACTAGGTCCATATTGCTTCAAAATTCAAGGCCAAGTTTATTATCAAATAAATACATCTCTATACCCATGTAACAATGAAACACCATCTTATGGACAATTATTCATCATTGATCAAGACGAGGCTGTAAATTATAGAATGAACACTTTTTCGGCTTTAAATCAGGATATTAACTTAATGTTAGACACTATAATACGTGAGAATAATATTTTTGCACAATCATATAACATGATGAGACAAGAGATAGAAATTCAACAAGCGTTGTTTAACGAGACACATCAGCCACAACCAGAATTACAATTGTTGTTTTCTTTGAAACCTGGTCAAGACGTTCGAAGATATAATATTCAAAGAGCAAATGAAGTTGCTGCAATATTTTCTACAACAGCGGATGGCGAAATTCCAGAATCATACGTTTCAATTAGAAACAAAAATACGAAATCTTTACAGTTCGTTAGTACAATGGATCCTAATGTAGAACCATGGGTATATCCTTTATTTTATCCATATGGTTCTTCCGGTTGGCATAGAAATTTAATGCGACAAAATAGTAATCGACGTGTTACACGTACAGCATACCACCGATTTCATATGGCAATAAGGGAAAACGAATTTAATCCATTCATTTTAGGACGTAGATTATTTCAACAATGGGTTGTAGATAGTTACGTAAAAATTGAAAAAGATCGCATTCAGTAGCACAAAGATCATCAAAAAGAAATACGAGCTGACACATATCAAGGTTTAAAGGATTATGTTCAAAAATCTATATATCTATCTAAAATAGTTATAAAAAAAAAATTATTTGGTGAAGTTGCATCCTGGGTTTACGTTGTTGAATTTCAGAAAAGAGGTTAACCGCATATGCATTTATTAATAACATTAGCAGCAGGACATAAATGGTTTACTGCAGAAATTATAGACAAGTTTATATCAGCTGAAATTCCAGATAAGATAAAATATCCACGATTGCATGATATTGTAATTAATCATATGATACATGGTCCCTGCGGAGATTGGTGTGTAAAAGATGGTAAATGTTCAAAACATTTTCCAAAACCATTTCAAAGCGAAACTAATATGGATGAAAATGGCTTTCCAGACTATCGAAGACGAAATGATGGTATAACATATGAAAAAACAAATAATCATATTGTTGACAATAGTTGGGTCGTACCATACTGTGCAATATTATTAGAAATGTTTGACTGTTATATAAATGTTGAAGCTGTATCAAGTATTTCAGCTGTAAAATATTTATACAAATATATTTACAAAGGCCATGATGCAGCAACAGTTATTATTCAAGATTCTCAAAATGGAATAGTAATAGAACATGATGAAATATGTCAATTTCTTGATGCACGCTATGTCGGTCCAGTTGAAGCTTGCTATCGTATATTAAGTAAACTTTTATAAGATAAAAGTCATACAGTTATTCGATTACCGGTACATTTGGCGAATGAACAAAATATTATATTCTCGGAATCATGCGATGAATTAAATTTAGAAGATTACGCTAACGTGAGTAGTATGTTAATGGATTACTTCAAATTAAATCAAGACAGTGAAATTGCAAGACAATATTATTATACTCAAATCCCAGGTTTTTTCGTTTACGAAAAAAAAAAGTTAATGGAATTTATGAATCAAAATTGAAAACTAGACAAAACCATTTTAATACTATTGGTAGAATGTTCTCTGTTAGCCTAGCACAACTTGAATTATTTCATTTAAGATTATTATTATTACATATCAAAGGAGCTACGAGTTTTCAATACTTGAGAACAGTGAACAACATTATATACCCAACATTCACAGCAGCTTGTTTAGCTTTAGGTCTGATCGAAAATGATAATGAATGGGATATAGCTTTGAGTGAGGGAGTAAAATGGATGATGCCTCAAAGACTTCGTTTCTTATTTGCTCGTATTTTAATACACTGCCAGCCAGTTTTACCAGAAAAATTGTGGGAAACCTATCAAGATGCACTATCAGAAGATTTTTCTCGAAATCATCAAAAAAACATTGCTCATCAAATGGCATACTCTGATATAAATAGAATATTGAATAATGAAGGTAAAAGTTTAACTGACTTTCCGTCGATGCCACCATTATTAGTAAATAATATAAATGAAGAAATTACATCATTGCAGGAAATGGCAGACAGAGGTCAGGAAAAATATAATAACTTGAATACTTTACGAAAAAAAATAGTTGATTTAGTTAACAATGCTGTTACGGATGAAAACTATAACGGCCCAACTTGTATTTTTATGGAAGGACCGTGCGGATCAGGAAAAACGTACGTTTATGAAACTATGTACGATTTACTTACATCTAAAAATGTAGAAGTATGTACCATGGCTTTTACTGGTATAGCTGCTACTTTACTTCCAAATGGAAAAACATGTCATAAAATATTTGGTTTACCAGTACCCATGTTTAATGATTCTACTTCGCATATCAAAGCGCAATCTAAAGAGGCTGAAAAATTAAGAAAAATAAAAGTATTTATCTGGGATGAAGCTCCAATGGCTCCTAGATACGCTTTGGATATTGCAAATAAACTGTTGCAATATATTATGGGAAATAATTTACCTTTTTGAGGCAAAATAATGGTTTTAGGTGGAGATTTTAAACAACTATTACCTATCAAAGTAAGAGGGACAAGAAATGAAACTTTAAACCTATCAATAAAATATAGTTCAACATGGCCATATTTTAAAATATTTAAATTGACTACTAACATGAGAGTTTTGCCAAATGAAATTGAATTTTCTAATTTTTTATTAGATATTGGAAATGGTACATTGACTGATAAGGATGATTTTATCGATATTCCTCAACATTGCATATTACCATCTACAACAAAAATTACTGAAGGTATTTTTGGTGATCTTATTCGCGACAAAAAATTTGATGAAATGAGTAGTTGTGCGATATTATCGGCTAGAAATGAAGATGTTGACAATATTAATATACAAATAACCAATTTATTAGATCCAACTAATGAATGTTTATACACTGCAATTGATAGTGTTGTAAATAATAATAATGGTGAAATGGATGAAATAATTATGCCTGAATATCTCAATTCGCTAAATCCATCATGCTTACCGCCTTACAAATTGAATTTAAAAATAAATTGTATTGTAATGTTAATTAGAAACATAAGTATTAATGAAGGATTATGCAATGGCACAAGATTACAAATCATAGATTTATCAAATCATCTATTGAAATGCAAAATTTTAACAGGTGATAAAATTGGACAAATTGTTTTCTTAAACCGTATAACATTGTTTTGCGAAAATGAATACCCATTCGCTTTTAAGAGAAGACAATTTCCAATTAAATTAGCATTTGCTATGACAATCAATAAATCTCAAGGACAAACGTTTAGAAAAGTGGTCGTTGATTTACGTAGGGATGTTTTTAGTCACGGACAATTATATGTTGCATTTTCACGAGTTCGATCATGGGATTCTATCAAAATATTTTTTGGAAATCATACACAAAAACAAAAAATAAAAAATTACGTTTATAAAGAATTATTTAGAGATAATAATTAATAATATTTTCAAATTTATTATTTGAGTTACATATACGGATCGATTGAATGAATTACTATATAAATGAAAATTCTGTCGCTCAACAAGCATATATTACCGCGCGCGAAGCGCGCATGCAAACATCTATTAATGAAAAAGAACCTAGCAAGACTTTGATGTACTTTGATGTTAACAATTTATATGGATGGGCGAGGACGCAATCATTACCATATAAAAATTTTAAGTGGGTCTCTAACATCGATGAGCCTCATTTGTTCAATATTTCCGATAATAATGAGGTTGAATATATTTTAGAAGTTGATCTAAAGTATCCAAAAGAACTACACGACGAACATAAGGATCTTCCACTTTGTCCTGAACATAACACACCACCCGGATCAAGACAAAAAGAACTTTTAACAACACTGTATAATAAAGAACGGTATGTCATTCATTATAGAGCGCTAAAGCAGACTATTAAATACGGACTCAAAATAAAACAAATACACAGAGCACTTCAGTTTGATTAAAAGCCTTGGCTTAAAACTTATGTAGATTTGAATAAGGAAAAGAGAAAACAAGCTAAAAATGAATTTGAAAAATTATTCTATAAACTCATGATTAATGCAGTATACGGAAAGACTATGGAGGAGGAAAGGAAACGAAAAGACGTTAAATTAATTAGTGCATGGAGTAGCAGGTATGGAGCAGATGCACGGATCGCCCAACCCAACTTTCATAGTAGTTCAATCTTTGATGAAAATTTAGTAGCAATACATTTATCACGGACGTCTATTAGTATTAAAAAACCAATATACAGGGCGGACCATTTTAATCGAAGTACCCAGAAATCTTTTTCCAGGTAAGGATGCCTGAAACATATTTCGGACAAAAGTTGCTGGACTCCGAGGGGGACATAATCGGGTGACCTTGACTCTGACCTTGAGGGTCATTTTCAAGGTCATCCGAAGGTCAACTTTGTTTTTTTAAATAGAAAACCCCATTTTTGACCTCGGATTCAGAAAGAGCGGGAAATTCTACGTTCAGATGACCTATTATACGTGGGGTCTGGGTGACCACCAAGGTCGCCCCCAACATCACCTAAAGTTTAATGTTATTTTTTTCTCAATCTTTGCACCTAACTGACCTAAGATCAGTATGGTTTAGAGAAAAATGATGTAGACAAACGTTATTGTATTTTGAGAGGGGCATCTTGTGCTGACCTTAATTTCGACCTTGAGGGTCATTTTCAAAGTCATTTGAAGGTCAAATTTGTTTCTACTTTTCTATTAGTAGTAACAGTAGTAGTAATTTCTACAATACTTGTTTTGGGAGTCTTGGATAGGGTAAATAAATCACACCAAAGTGTACAGTCCACAAATTGATCTTATTTACCATGAAAAAATTATCATATTTATTATCTTTGTTATTAATAATTAATCAGGAATCACAAAGCATTGCGAAGAAATCTTAATAATTACAAAAAATGTTGTTTCAAAATAATGTTACTCAAGTTAGAATTACGAACGGGTTTATGAAAAAGCTTACAACAAAAAAACCCTTACAGGAAGGGTCACCTATATACTACATGTGTTATGTTTCAAGAACGTCGAATTCTTTGTTGTTTTCGAATCCGTGATAAAAAAGTAGGCTATTCCGAGAAACAGACAGTTGACCTTCAAATGACCTTGAAAATGACCCTCAAGGTCGAAGTTAAGGTCACCACAAGATGCCCCTCTCAAAATGCAATAACTTTTGTCTACATCATTTTTCTCTAAACCATACCGATCTTAGGTTAGTTAGATGGAAAGATTAAGAAAAAAATAACATTGAACTTTACGTGATGTTGTGGGCGACCTTGGTGGTCACCCAGACCCCACGTATAATAGGTCATTTAAACGTAGAATTTCCCGCTCTTTCTGAATCCGAAGTCAAAAATGGGGGTTTCTATTTAAAAAAACAAAGTTGACCTTCGGATGACCTTGAAAATGACCCTCAAGATCAGAGTCAAGGTCACCCGATTATGTCCCCCTCGGAGTCCAGCAACTTTTAACTGAAACATGTTTCACGCATCCTTACCTGGAAAAAGATTTCTGGGTGCTTCGATTAAAATGGTCCACCCTGTATATTGGACTTTGTGTGCTAGATCTCTCAAAAACATTAGTATATAACTTCCACTATGGCTACATAAAAGAAAGACGACCTCATAAAGCAAAATTACTTTATACTGATACAGATAGCCTCGTATATGAATTTCAAGATGTTGATGTATATGAAATAATGAAAGAAGATATCAATAAATTTGATACATCAGATTACTCAGAAAATAATCAGTTTAATATGCCGTTAGTTAATAAAAATGTTCTCGGTATTATGAAAGATGAATGCAATGGTAATATTATGAGAGAATTCATTGGACTTCAAAGTAAAAGGTATAGTATACTCATAGAAAATCATCAAGCAATAAAGAAAGCAAAAGGTGTAAAAACACATACCGTCATAAAAACAATAGATCATGAAGATTTTCGAAACTGTTTATTGGATTTAGAAATTATTAGGCGTGAGCAATGCAATATACGAAGTGTATTGCACCAAGTAAGAACAGAAAGAGTGCAGAAAGTAGCACTAAGTTCATATGATGATAAACGATGTATATTCGATAAAAATCCTTATACACTTCCATGGGGTCATTACAAAACTATTGAAATGTCGAAGCTTAAAATCAAAAGTGCGGAACATCGAAGGAAAAAAAAGATCATAGAAATGGAAGAAAATCCTCAAGAAAGTTGTAAGCTTCCTCCAACCTCCGATAGAAATCGCTCAGAATAGAGTAGTAATAGTGGGGAGGAAGAAGGCTTAGTTAGGAAAAGACTAAGGATAGAATAGTGAGAGAGTGGGGATAACGGTAGAGTGGGGCACAACGGCAGACATGGCGACTGAAGTCGGAGAAGTATGGGCAATGGAATCATATGAGAAATTACTCAAGTGGGGATAAGGCGAAAAGAGAGGAAAATTACGGCGGCTCGAGTTCTCAGAGAGGGGACGCATGGTACAAAACTGAGAACACACCTCAGTCCGTCGCAGTTATTTAGCAGTAGGTTGAAGCAACAGCAGTAGTCTCTCTTCCTAGTTCTCCTATTCGACTTCTAGATTTTCTCTTAAAAGTAAGTTTCTTATATACGAGTAGCTCTCTAACTATAACCTAGTAATATTAATTATTGATTGATTTTTTTTATTGTAGAATGGATTTTTCATCAATCAACAAAATAGCCAAATCGGCATTCTTATTTAGAAAAACAATGTCGCAATTAGAAAATAACTGCACCTATATGATAACGAAATTCAGATAGCTGAATACTCGTTATGGATTCAGTGTTGTAATAACCGTAGACGACGAATTTGAAATTTTTCTACCTAAGCGAGTAAGCTTAGCGTTAGAAAAAGACGAAGATATGTTGAAGAAATTATACGAGACTATGGAGAAAAAGGAGTTGTTTATTTACCATCGAGAAGGCTCGAATTTTGAATTTAAAAATTAAATTAGTATAATGTGTAAATGTATACATAGTAAATAAATTTATATTTAAAATTTTAATTATGTCTTTAATCCTAATTTAATTATTCCTTTAAATCCTTTTTTTTGGAGAGATTAAAGTAATTACTTATGCGTTCTTTCTGCTGAGTTTCAACTTAGTGTAAAGGTCTCATAAGCAGTGTTAGTAGTGGAAGCACCTCACAGGTGAGAGCGATGGTTGGAGCTTCCACCATTCCCTAACAAAAAAAAATAAGAAATAGAGAAGGGGGCGATTTCGCCAGCTCGAAAAGCGAAGTAGTGGGGTTATATTCTAAATTAACGATAAGATGTTAATAGGAAGCCCATTCTGTTCGAAGCAGTGGTAAGAAAAAGTAGTAGTAGAAGCTTAGCCATGCCAGCTATAAGTGACAACAGGAGATCTCACTCCTCTTCTAAGCATGTATGGTTTGCGAAGAAAGTTAAAATACATCATCTTCCATACGAAAAAAAAGACTCTAGAAAAGGTATTTGGGAGCAGATAGCACGAGATCACGAACGTTTCCAAAGACGTATTGCAGAATTAAATAAAGTTATATCACGAGTATTACTCAAGAAACGTATATTGATGATGAATCGAATGCTTGGTCCTATATTAGAAAATCATCACACTATATATATGTTAAATAAAATGGAAATCTAATTTAAAGTAGAGAGAGGCGGTTGTGGCGGCTCGTAAACTAAAGTAGTGGGGAAAGATTCTAAAAGAGCTGTGAGCCTCGAAGAGCTTCATTCTGTCTTAAGAATCGAGTAGTAGCAGCAGCAGCAACAGCAGCAGCAGCATCAGCACCAACAGCAGTGAGAGCAGTAGTAGAAGTAGTAGTAGAAGTAGTATTAGAAGAAGAATACGTAACATTCTAGATCTCTTTACCTACAGCAAGATAAATTTTGAAATGTTGAATAACATTGGAATGAAGCTTTTCGATATACTTCCTGAAAAAAATTATTATAAATTGCATGAAGATGAGAATTATCTAATAACATTCATGAGACAAGATGAATCTCGAATTATTCTTGAACTCGATTGTGAGTTCGAAATTGTGCTACCGGACCGAATATCAAGAGCGATAATTCATGATTTGGATCTTTTTATTTATCTTTCTGATAGAGTACAAAAATATGCATTATTTATTCAATATCATGGATGTGATCGATTTCAATTTAATATTAAGTAAATGTATTTGTATATCTTATTATATCTCAATAAAGATTGTATTATATAAATTTATTTTCTGGAGAGGTAAATGAGTCATTAGTATTTCTATTAAAGCAGGTTTCAACTTGTCTTAATGGCCTCATTAGTGTCGAATATAAAAACTGGAAGTACCTCACAGGTAAGAGCGAAGGTTGGGGCTGTTATCCTTAAAATAAAAAAAACAATGTAATATTTATAAATGAAAACAATTATTTATTTAAATACAAGCTAGATACATATAAATTTATATTTGTAATTCATTGTTGTATAGTCTCCTTATTTATCTAAGAATTGTGAGTATTTTCAAAACCAAGCCATTTTACGAAGACTTCATTACCCCATCTTCTGAGAATTTTTTCTACAAGATAAATATCAGGATACATAGCTTTCTGTAGTTCTCATAAAAACCACCAACAATGGGAATTTCTTGATAATCTAGTAGGTGATATGTTACAGGTTTAGTTTTAGAAATACGATGAATAGTAAACATTTCTGTAGACCAATTAGGTTTATATCCTTTTTCAAAAACGTGTTTAGACTTGCTCACTCGCACTTTATCTACTACCTCGAATTTCGGTTTTTCGAAAAGACGATGATCGTAAGAGAATCGTGTCAAGACCTTTTTCATCGCATTTCATTTTCTTTTGTCACGTCTTTAGGCGTCATATTTATTGTGCGATGTTTTCGATTATTATAAGATTCTATTCAACTGGGGAGAAAGTCAATCTACTTATAATTTCCTATTAAACTGAATTTTTTCCACATAATATTTTTTAGTGTTCGATTGAAACGTTCACAAATTGATGCTTTAAGATTGTTATAAGTAGAATAAAGGTTTATTTTATATTTTTTCATTAGACTTTGAAAATTTGTATTGTAGAACTCTTTGCCCCTATCCACTTGGAGATTTTTAGGAATGCCTCCCTTTTTTAATAGAGACTCCATTGCGTTAGTAACATCTGTAGTAGTTTCCTGTTTTACTGGAACTCCCCAAGCATATTTAGAGAACGTATCTTTAATAGTTAATAGATAGCGAAAACCTTTATTCTCTCTAGAATAGCTTTACATCTCAACAAGATCAGCTTGCCACGTCTCATCTATTCCACGTATATCGACTTTTCGACGAGGATAGTTTCGACGTACTGGTTTGTGTAACTCATCCACCACTCTTTGATGTTTCATTTTTTCAATCTATTTGTTATAATTGAATGAAAAATCAGACGGCGTAATCTTTATTTCTTTCTCCTTATTATTATCATTATTATTTGTTTGTAAATATTGAATCGCTTCTCCATACGATCGTAATTGTATTCTTATTATATTTAAAGATTTTTTAAGATTATTTATTGTAGTCGTAAGCGTATCGACGTTAGCTTCACTAGTTTTTTGCAACGTTCGTAAGTTTACAGCATCGTTACTCTCCTGAGGATCAGCTATATTAGAAATTCTTTTGTTATCCACGTCGTATTGTCGAGTCTTTAGTAATTTTATACCCTACACCAGGAGGACCTCGATTACCCTCCTTTTTATTCAATATACGTCCAAACACATCAACACTCATTTTATTACTGAGGTATATTTAGGATTCTCTTAATATATATAGCCAGCTTCACGTAATTCTTCAATGATTGAATAATTTTCATTAATATGACTAGGATTACCAGCGGTTTGTTCGGCGATAAGCAATCTCAATCGATGAACGAGCTCGTTTGAATCATCCCAATATACATAATCAAATAATATTCCTTTTCTTGCTATGTTATAGTTAGGGAAAAGACCTCTTCCATCAATAGTCAATTTTCGCTTCTTAGCACTACCACTTAAAGATAAATTTGGACCGATATACTTTTTGAATTTATTTACACGCTTATTGCGATATTCTCCATTTGTTTCATTCTCTTACGATGAGCGTTAGTGATTTCAAGAATTTTTATATAATTTTCAATATCCAATGAACTGATTAATTTAGAATTAGGTTCTTTACGAAAGAGAAGTTCCATTAATCCAGGCGTCTTGCTGAATACTTTATCATTCACAGTCACATTATAGTTTTGGAAAGAAATTGGAGAATTGCCTATGACATACGAGGTGTGATCAAAAAGTAAGGTGAATTTTTATTTTTCTCAAAAAATATTTATTTATTCATCAATTTTTATTTTATCTCCTTCAAAGTAATCCCCCTCGGATATAATGCACTTGTGCCAACGCTTTTTCCAATCCTCAAAGCATTTCAAAAAATCATTTTTTGTGATCTTGTTTAGTTCATCCTTCGATGCCGTCTTTATCTCCCCAATCGTGGCAAAACGCCGTCCTTTCATGGGCCTCTTCAGTTTTGGCATCGTTACTGTGTTGGTTTTAGCCAAAAATTCGCGCACAAGCAACGATGTGTGAGCAGGGGCGTTATCGTGGTGCAAAAGCCAATTTTTATTTTTCCACAAATTCGGACGTTTCTGGCGGATTGCTTCGCACAAATTGCGCATAACTTGCAGGTAATATTCCTTATTTACTGTTCTACCCTGTGGCAAGAACTCATGATGCACCACGCCCCTGCAGTCAAAGAAAACTAAGCAAAACCTTTACATTTGATCGAACTTGGCGTGCTTTTTTTGGTCTTGGTGATCCAGAATGCCTTCACTGGGACGATTGAGTCTTAGTCTCGATGTCATAACCGTATACCCATGTTTCGTCACCTGTTATAACCCTGTTGAGTAAATCTGGATCATCGTTGACGTCATTCAGTAGCTCTTGGGCGATGCTCATGCGACGTTTCTTTTGGTCGAAATTGAGCAATTTCGGAACAAACTTCGCTGACACACGTCTCATGTCTAAATTGATTGGCACGAACCAGATTGGGGCGTCCAGAACGAGGTTCGTCGTCGGTGTCTTCTCGGCCTTCTTGGAAGAGTTTATACCACTTGTAAACATTTTTTTGGCTTAAAGTAGACTCACCGTATGCCACTTTCAGCATTTCAAGTGTTTTGGAACATTTGATTCCATTTTTCACACAAAATTTAATGCAAACTCTTTGATCCATGTTTTTAGACAGCAGCAAATCGTGGAGCACGCAAAACACTTCTAACCTTGATGCCTCTCACAAACAAACCAAACATACTACAAAGCTGAAATTTGGAACGTATGTTCTAGACGAGTGTACCGACATAACCAAATAAAAAAGTCGAAGATCGAACGGACGTAGCCCGCTAAATTTCAAAATTCACCTTACTTTTTGATCACACCTCGTATGTATTTTCATGCAAGCGAACGCCAAATGTCTTGTCTAAATTACTTTTCTGTTGCGGTTCATGCAATAGTCGAATATAGTTTCCTACAATCGAGTCATCCAATAGCTGTTTTTGTTGTTTTGTAGTTACATTTGAACTAACATTATCTAAATTTATTGCAGTTCAATCAAGTGATAATTCACTAGTCTTACTAAATTCGTCTTCATCAGCATTATCATCACCATCATCAGCAGCATCAGCAATAGACATAGCGGATTCAAATGTAGAATCAAGCGGATATAATGTAAACTTTAAGTCATTAACAGTACTATTGAAATATCGAGATTTATAGGGAGTGCAGCTGTTGTTTTTGACTTGAAAACTTTATCGAACGTAATTTTCTTCTCCTTGTTAGTTTCCTGTTTAGAATTATCGTTAGTTTTATCAATAGCTACCTCCACAAGTTTCTTCAATGGATCAACCATAGGTTTAAAAGTTTCATTCAATGTATTTTCTAAATCAGCTTTGTCACGTTTTATTAGTTGATACTTACGTATGATGGTATCACGAGCCTCAGATAATTGCTCGAGCATCTTCTTTTCGTATTTAAAATTAGCCATGTTGACGCTTGTAATTTCTAAAGTTAAATAATCTTCATTCGTTCACTCCGCTATATTTATAGCAAAAGAATCGAATCATTTCTATACTGTCCATGATTGATTAGTCTATCTCTATCAATAACTATAAATCCATGATTATCGTCTCTCCAACATTTTGAACAAATTGCTTTAAACTTCTCAAAAGTCATATCTGAGTTAACATGATCGTTGTAAATATGTTTGATATTCACGTCATCTTGTCGAAACAAAACTAGTAATTTCACATTATCTCGAATGAGGTGCTTCGGTATGCGAGCGTATGATTGACAGAGATAGAAACTGTCTACTTTTTTATGTCTTCCCATACAGAAGAATGCTTTCACGTTGTCCTGGTTTTCAGTGGCTATATCGTCAAAAATCATGATGGAATTTGGATTAGCTTTATTCGGTGAAACAACTGCCTCATGCTCACTGAATGCATAATACTGTATACCATCAATCGGTTCCAATAAATCTTTTAAAAACTTATACTTTGGTTGATTGAGGGACTTTGAATAAACATAAACGTTTTCGAATCTAAGTCCATTAGGATGTGTGATTAGTGTCAGCAAACAGTTAGTTTTCCCATAGTTACTAGGACCACAGAAAACTGCTCGTATACTGTCAGGTAGCAGTTCATCATGTCTTTTTTCTCGTTTTTCCGTCTCAACAACATTATCAAAATTTATAACTTGCAACTTAAATGGTTGCTCTTTGAAGTCCATATTGTTTTCAAGTTACCGATCGAACGACGAATGAGACTACTAACTAGAAAAAGACTGTTTATATATTTTTTAGTTTCATTAAGACTTTGTCTTCTGATAAGGTATGATCATTTGTCACAAAAGAAAGACTGGTGGTGCTGGCTTTGTGAATAAGATCATTAATAACTTACCATTCGAAGCTCATTTGCCTGGTTATCAGTATTGCGGGCCGGGAACTAAATTGAAAAAACAACTTGTTCGTGGTGATCCTGGAAAAATCCGCTAAACGCTGCTTATAAAGATCACAATAATGCTTATTCTCAGAATCGAGAGAACATTGAGGCGAGAAACGAAGCCGACAAAATTCTAGCTAAACAGGCCTGGGATAGAGTGCAAGCGAAAGATAGTGGTTTTGGTGAGAAGGTTGCTGCGTTTACTGTAGCCAACATAATGAAAGTTAAAAGTAAACTTGGTATGGGTGTTAAAATTTTAAAATGAGGAAAGAAACGAGGTAAGGGATTAAAAATCGCCAACAACAACGACAACGACGAAAGACACATGTAAAAAGTAAAAATCTATCAATTGCATTGAAAAAATTATTAACGCTGCCTCGAGAAGTGTTGTACCTAGTAATAAATCACTATTTGTCATTCGTTCGGGTATAAAAGACGCTAAAGAAGCTGTAAAGAGGGCTGGAGGAAGAAGAAAAATAAATATGCCTCGTATTCTACCAATTCCTAGTAAAGTGGGTGGAGCTCTTCCTTTTTTTAATTCCATTATTTATCACTTTGAGCGCCACTGGAACTTTAGCTGGAAGAGCTGCTTCAATAGCAAAAGCCGTTAACAGTGCTAAAGCCGCTCAAAATTAATTGAAAGAAGCTCATAAACACAATAAAACTATGGAAGCTATTGCTATTAGTAAAGGACTTTATTTGAAACCACATCGTAAAGGTTATAGTCTTCATCTGAATCCATATTCAAGTGGAAAAGGTTTAAAAAAAAAAGCTCGAAGTAACTTTACTTAATCGAGAACTGACAGATCATGATATAAAAAAATATGCTAAAATACTAAAAATTGAAAATTTTCGAGGTGTTTTCATGCGTGATGCTCTACCGACCGATAGACCTCGATATCAAGAGACAGCTATTGTAAATTTAGATAATAAACGTGGACCAGGTACTCATTGGGTAGCATATGAAAAGAAAGGTGATGAGGTTATGTATTTTGATAGTTTTGGTAATCTACAGCCGCCTACAGATCTATTGTTTTATCTCAAAGTTAATAGAATCATGTATAATTATATTAGATATCAAGATTTTCATACATATAATTGTGGCCATCTTTGTCTCAAATTTCTTTTAAACAAACTATAGAAAAGACATCGAGTATAAAAAATACTCATTCGACGAATGACTATTATTTGATATGAATCTATCATGGAGAATACACTGACATTGAGTCCCTCAGGAACATCATCCGTACTCGAATCATATTATTTTCCACCGATCGAATTGATACCAAACAAAAAATACGTTCTTGATCTAGTTGAGCTATTAACATTTAATTCAATACCAAACATTGACGTTGGTTATAATAAATTTTACATTGAAGGTCAAGAAGCTATCACTTTACCGACTGGTAGCTACGAAATAGAAGATATTGAAAGCTTTCTCAAAGAAGCATTAGCACCTAAAGGTATATCGTTTACCTGAAACCAAATAATAATACTTTATGTAGTGTCATTCAGTGCAGTCAAAAAATACATTTTGAACCAGAAGATTCTATTGGATCAATTTTAGGCTTCACTAAACGCACGCTCGTTGAAAACGAAACACATAGATCTGACTTACCCGTCATTATACTCAAAGTCAACGCTTTACGTGTAGAATGTAATATTACTACAGGCTCTTACATAAACAATCGCAAAGTACATACTATACATGAATTTTTCCAAGCAGTCCCACCTGGATATAAGATTATAGAAGTTCCCTCTCACGTCATTTACCTTCCAGTCGCTGTGAGGAGCATTGATCATTTTCAAATTCATATAGTTGATCAAGTTACCTTTCGAGGAGAAGTCATCACAGTGCTAGTACATATAAAGATCATATCTTAGTAATGGGTATCATTTACAATATAAAGAGCGGCCGAGGCTATATTAAAAGACGAAAATGTCAAACAGCAGCCAGTCAACAGCGAGCTATTAGACCGCTCACACCTTAGAACATTCAATTCCTGAAAAGCTTGAGACTAAAAGTCGTCGAAAATCGTGGAAGAAAATATTGTGCATATTAGTGTGTTGTATAAAACAATAACAACAATATGGAGGGAATTCTAAACATTCATTCAGCTGTCGCTTTCGATTAGTCTATAGGTCATTATGAAGTTCATGCGCATCAGCCTTATTCATTATCATATTTCAATAATAGCGATGAAATCCATATAGCAATTCAACATCAAGATTTATCTCGGCTTCCATCACGCAGTATGATTTATATTTGTGGTAGGTTAACCAAGCCGGACGGTACTACACCAGTGGAGAACACTTTATTAATCAACAACGCCCTTTGTCATTTGTTCGAGGAAATACGATATGAAATAATTGCTATTGAAATTGATAAAGTGAAAAATGTAGGCTTAACGACCCTCATGAAAAATTAGCTTTCGCTCAATCCATGTCAGAGCTCTATCGCTGAAAATGCCGGATGGAATGGTGATAACAATGAAGTTTTAATATGTAATGCTCTAGGTTATTTTGTTGTTACTATCCCTCTTAGTATGTTGATGGGCTTTGCTGAAGATTATCGGAAAATTGTAGTCAATGTCAAGCATGAACTTATTCTTACAAGATCAAGAGATGATTTGAATGCTATTTTAAGTATTACAGTAAGAAATCCTGATGCTTCAGAAAAATCAATAATTACTTTAGCTAAGGTTGAATGGTTGATGCCATATGTGATGGTTGTAGACAAAGAAAAAATCAAATTACTCATTCAGATTGGACGAGATCATGTAATTACAATGAGTTATCGTACTTGGTAAATGTATGAGTATCCAAAATTACCACGTACATCAAAGCATGTTTGGAGTGTTAAGACTTCCAATCAATTGGAAAAGCCTCGCTTTGTTATTTTAGCTTTTCAAACTAAACGTAAAAGTTCAGCGAGTGTTAATTCTAGTAATTTTGATCATTGTAATATTAGTAATGTGAAGCTATTCCTCATTTCACAATGCTATCCGTATGAAAATCTCAATTTTAATATCAATCAAAATCAGTATGCTGTTCTCTACGATATGTATACTAATTTTCAAAACGCTTATTATGGTAAAGAAAACGAGCCGTTACTCAATAAAAAAGATTTCATTAATAAAGTGCCGCTAATAGTTATAAACTACTCCAAACAAAATGAAATATTAAAAAGCACGCCAGTCGATGTTCGCCTAGAATTTGAAACTCGGACTGATTTTACTGAAGATACTGCAGCCTACTGCTTAATATTACACGATCGTATTGTACAATATAATCCAATTAGTGGTGATGTTAAAAAATTAGTTTGAAATTAACAAGATATTATGTAATTAATGTATACAATGCTTTTCAATAAAAAAGAAAATAAAATATATATATTGTTGGGATTTAATAAAAACTACCTATAATCATTCTATATAGTGACTATGCGACGCCCTATACTTTCGAATAGCGAGGTATAGGCTTTATATAGAACAAACACGTGCCTCTACTCTCATAACGGTTTTGGGAACTAATTTTGAGTAGAGTTCACATTAACTTCAGCATTTTTTAAAATGGATTTCGTAATAGATTTTCGAAGCTTTCAAAGTATAAACGAGACTTTTGTTTGTAAAGAATTCGTATATCACTATTAGATGTAGATACTGTTCCAACTGTGTTTTTCTTCGAACCACAATATCATTGGTTTCAACTTCTTTTCAAGTGTCGAAAAGTGAATCATTTCTTAGAAACATGTCATCATGGTTTATTATGGAGATCCGGTCTTATTCCATATAAAGTTTAGCACGTGTACTAAACAATTATTTAAATAATTCTAGAAATCTTCATGTAAAAGGATTAAAAAAGAAACAATGGTTACAAAAAATTTTACCTGAAAAGTAAGTATTTTTATTTTTTTTGTTAGAAATTAAAATCATTATTAATTAAAAATTTTTTTCCTTTTCTAGAAAAATTTTAGAACTTGAAAGCGAGATGAGATGTCCACCAATGAGCGCATTACCTTACCCATTAGAAACAATATGTACATACGAGGTGTGTTCAAAAAGTAACGAGAATTTTTAAATTTCGCGGGTTTAGAGAATCCGCTTGTATAAAATTTTTTTTTATTATGTTGGTACACATGCCCCTGAAGTACGATAAAATTTTCAGCAATATTCATTGCTTACTTTTTAAGTGGCAGCCGCTAACGTTAGACGTGTTTTTCGAGCTCGGCGATTTTCGTTTGTGAAAAAAATGGATGAAAGAATTTGTATTAAATTTTGCGTAAAAAATGAAATAAAGTGTAGTAAAGTTTGTCAAATGTTAACAAAAGCATATAGTGAGTCTGCTATGAGTAAAGCAAGGATTTATGAGTGGTATAAGCGTTTCCAAGATGGCCACGAAAACATTGAAGATGACGAACGACCCGGACGCCCAAGCACATCAACAACCGATGAAAACGTGAAAAAAGTGAAAGAAATGGTTATGAACGATCGCCGAATGACAATCAGAAAAGTCGCTGATGATGTTGGCATATCAGTTGGCTCATGCCATCAAAGTTTTTCGAATGTTTTGGGTATGAAACGTGTGGCAGCAAAATTCGTTCCAAAATTGTTGAATTTCGAACAAAAACAGCGGCGAATGGAAGTTGCTCAGGAGTCGCTAAATGAAGTCAATAACGATGCAGAACTACTAAAACGTGTTATAACAGGTGACGAAACATGGGTTTACGGATATGATGTCGAAACTAAGGCTCAATCGTCCCAGTGGAGGCATTCTGGATCGCCAAGACCGAAAAAGGCTCGACAAGTGCGGTCGAATGTGAAGGTTATGCTCACTGTGTTCTTCGATTTTAATGGCATAGTGCATTATGAATTCTTGCCACAAGGTCAAACAATCAATAAGCAGTACTACCTACAAGTTCAACGTCGTTTGCGTGAAGCAATCCGAAAAAAACGCCCGGATTTGTGGCAAAACAATTCATGGCTTTTGCACCACGATAATGCGCCTGCTCACACTTCACTGCTTGTTCGTGAATTTTTGGCCAAAAACGAAACTGTAACGATGCCTCAGCCTCCATATTCGCCAGATATGGCTCCATGTGACTTTTTTCTATTTCCAAAAATAAAGAGAACATTAAAAGGCCGTCGTTTTACAAGCATAGATGACATTAAAAGCGAATCGCTGAAAGAGCTAAAAGCTATTACAAAAATCGAGTTTCAAAAGTGTTTCGAGGATTGGAAAAAGCGTTGGCATAAGTGTATTGTATCCGAAGGGGACTACTTTGAAGGCGACAACATTAATGTAGATGAATAAATAAATATTTTTTTCATAAAACGAAAATTCTCGTTATTTTTTGAACACACCTCGTATCATTACAATAAACTAGCTTACTTTGTATGTGCCGTTACAGATACACAAAGATTGTTTTTATGGATAAAAGCTAGACGGAAGCAATCTGATTGATTGATGAAGTTGACAATATTACATATAAAAATTCAACTTAATATTTCAATATAGCGATGTCAACTACTGAAAATAAAAATTATAGACAGACTGTATTATATTTAATGTATAGTTGAATGAACAATAAATTAATAATTAATCAAAAATTCTATAAGTTTTATTAATTAATATTCAAACAAAATCAACCATGAAGTTGAAAGGTTCCCGAAATCTAATAAAACTACTATAGCACTTGCTTAGAGAGAGAGAGAGAGAGAGAGAGAGAGAGAGAGAGAGAGAAAGAGATAGAGAGAGAGAGAGAGAGAGAGAAAAAGCAGCATCCTCACTAAACAGCGTATACGCCTAGCAATCTAGAGACACTACCCCCTCTCCAAAAGCTATACGGCGCACGCTCCTAGCAAGCAGCTATAGACGTTACCCCCCTCTCCAAGGGCTATACGGCGTACGCGTCTAGCAAGCTAGAGACGCTACCCCCTCTCCGAGGGCCCACACTCAGCCAGCATAAGCTTACTAAGGGGAGCGAGAGAGAGAGAGAGAGAGAGAGAGAACAGTACCCACACTATACGGCGTACGCGCCTAGTAAGCTAGAGACGCTACCCCCTCTCCGAGGGCCCACACTCAGCTAGCATAAGGGTGCTCTTACATGCGAGCGGACAAACGTTCGAGCGGACAAGCGGACACCCAAAACTCATAAAATTTTGTCCGCCGGTCGAAAATTTTTTGTCCGCTGGCGGACGGAAAACTGTCCGCCGGCGGACGAACAAAGGGTTCTCCGTTGAAGGCTCCAGTATATTGGTATCTCGATAATTATCAATTGTTTTTTTTTTCAATAATGACATTTAAAGCCATTCTCACGGCGTGCGGAAAGTAGCCTTCCACACGCGTTTATCGAGTTCTTTTTAGTACTTTTAGCTCTGCGATTTGATAACTAATGATTTTAGCAGAAAAAGCTTCAGATAAAAGTTGTTCCTTATTATATTATCTACAAAAAAGTCAGTGTAGCCATTATTGTAAATACATTAGTTTACTTGCAAATTTAGAAAAAACATGAAATTTTGTAAACCATTTCAGGTTTTCGTGATTTTTTTGGTCAAATAATAATTTTAGAATAGTGCCTTCACTGACTTTTTTGTAGATAATATAATAAGGAACAACTTTTATCTGAAGCTTTTTCTGCTAAAATCATTAGTTATCAAACCGCAGAGCTAAAAGTACTAAAAAGAACTCGATAAACGCGTGTGGAAGGCTACTTTCCGCACGCCGTGAGAATGGCTTCAAATGGCATTATTGAAAAAAAAAACAATTGATAATTATCGAGATACCAATATACTGGAGCCTTCAACGGAGAACCCTTTGTTCGTCCGCCGGCGGACAGTTTTCCGTGCGCCAGCGGACAAAAAATTTTCGACCGGCGGACAAAATTTTATGAGTTTTGGGTGTCCGCTTGTCCGCTCGAACGTTTGTCCGCTCGCATGTAAGAGCACCCTAAGCTTACTAAGCGCCCTACTATCGAAGTAGAGCCAGAGAGAGAGAGAGAGAGAGAGAGAGAGAGACAGAGAACAGCATCCGCACTATACGGCGTACGCACCTAGCAACTGGTATACATCAGAGACCAAGGAACAGTCGAAACAGTGGACTTTACCCGGCGAAAGTGCTCCGAAGAAGGCGAAGACTGACCCATCGGCCAGAAAGGTGATGGCCACCGTTTTCTGGGATTCACAAGGTGTAATCTACATCGACTACCTGGAGAGGGGCAAAACGGTCACAGGGCTGTACTATGCCGAATTATTTGGCCGATTCGACGTCGAATTGCAGAAAAAACGGCCCCACCATTTGGCGAAGAAAAAAGTGCTCTTCCACCATGACAACGCACCGGCTCACACCTCCGCCGTCGCCATGGCCAAATTAGTCGAATAAGGCTACGAACTGCTGCCTCATCCATCGTATTCTCCAGATTTAGCACCATGCGACTTCTTTTTGTTTCCAAAGTTGAAAAAGTTGAAAAAGAAATTTGAGTCGAATGAGGAGGTAATCACTGCCACAGAAGCCTACTTTTCAGACCTCGAGGAAACGTATTTTTTAGACGGGTTAAAGAAGTTGGAGCATCGCTGGGCCAAGTGTATCGAACTAAAAGGAGACTATATTGAAAAATAAAACGCCACTTTTCCAAAATTTTCGTTTTTCTTTTGTAGGATAAGTACTTATCGGACCACCCTCGTATTTGAATAGTTAATTTATAGTTTGACGATCGTCTAATTTGATTTGCTATTGAGGTTATACAACTTAACATGCTTTGTGTTTATATAAATTGATTCATTTTTATTGTTTTCATTGTTGCTTTCCTATAATGGATGTCGTTTATTGATCTTCGCTCGTTCACAAATAGGTTGCCTTATCATTATGCATGATTGAAGTTCTATAATTTATTCATCGTTTATTGTTATATTTTTCTATTAATAATTTATTCGTACATGTTGTTTGATTCATATTAAAAATTTTTTTCTTTAAAAGTGCGATAATGCTATTGTTATTTTATTTTTAATGATTCATCTTGTATTCCTTAGAGAGCAAAATTACAGAAAAAGGAAGCTTTTATATATTATAATTGCTATAAAATGCAATTATTGATTTCTAGATTATTTCTATGCTATATTCGAGGTGTGTTCAAAAAGTAAGGTGACTTTGTATTTTTAAGAAAAAATATTTATTTATTTATTAATATTTATGTTATCCCCTTCAAAGTAATCCCCCTCAGATACAATACACTTATACCAACGGTTTTTCCAATCCTCAAAGCACTTCTCATAAGCACTTTTCGGTATAGCCTTGAGCTCTTCCAGCGATGCAGTCTTTATCTCTTCAATCGTTGCAAATCTCCGTCCTTTCATAGGTCTCTTTAGTCTCGGGAACAAGAAAAAGTCACACGGGGCCAAATTCGGTGAATATGGTGGCTGAGGTATGATTGTGGTGTTGTTTTTAGCTAAAAAATCTCTCACAAGCAAAGATGAGTGAGCAGGGGCATTATCGTGATGCAAAAGCCATGAATTGTTTTTCCACAATTCTGGGCGTTTTCTTCGTATTGCTTCTCGCAAACGACGCATAACTACAGCATAATACTGTTTATTGACCGTACGTCCATATGGTAAGAACTCCTGATGCACCACGCCATGGTAATCGACGAAAACAGTGAGCAAAACTTTGACATTTGATCGAACTTGGCGTGCTTTTTTCGGTCTTGGCTCATCTGGGAAGAGCAGTGTACGTGTGTTTGAATGTCTGCAAGGCGTTTGAAGCTGCTGCTGTTTGCCATTCACACCATGACTCTTCACCGCTCGGGCATTTACCGTACTGCGGATTTTCATCCGTCGAGCTATAATGGTGGTGTTGTTGCCCAAATTGCATTCTTCATTTTTTCCACGGAATCGTGGTTGCGTCGAATGGCCAAACCATAAAACACTGTCAGCTTGTCAATCATTTTAGCAGTGAGTTTACCTTTGCCTCCAAGTGATTTTCTTTCGATTTTTTTCCCGGTTTTAGTTTCTGCATCAACTACGTTAGTTTTCACTAACTCACGTAAGCGGGTCCCCATTCATTTCTGTACATGGCCTATACATTCTTTTTTATTCATCACAAAATCTTCTCCATAAGGTTTAGCGTTGATGACACCACTGTACGTCTTTGAATCGCCGTCACCTATATATTTTGCAGAAACCTCCATATTTCCGAATGGTCCAACATGATTAGCCTTGCATTGTCCGCTATTGACATGTTCTTCTTGCCACTCTTCAAACTCTGCAGGGTTCAGTTTAATCTCCCAAATTGATCATTCATGGCAATATAAACTTTTTACTAGGATATCAAACACTTTGCCGGTACAATAACCAATCTATGAAGAAACACCAAATAACGAAGAGAAGCCTCGTTTTTCCACGTTCCATCGCCTGATACCGTTAATTCTGACGTATCTTCAATATTATTTGCTTAATACATGTTATTAAGCAAATAATATTGTTAAATCATTTGTTATTTCCTGATATAATTTATTCCTACGCCTGAGCGAGCTACCTCAACTAACCAACCTGCCTCTAACCAACCAAACCCCCATAAACCACCTTTACCCAACCAAATGTAGGCTAATAAACCTAACTTTGGGAGAATTAAGATTATCAGTTGCTTTTTTTAAAATAATTAAATTCTACACCGTACGTGGGGTATCCCATTTTTTTTTATAAAATATATCTGTAGCTCAAACATAATTTATGACAAATGAAAATAAGTTTAATAGATTTTATTTTAATAGTCCCAAAATGGCGAGAAATATCTCTTAAAAATAAACACGAGAATAACACGAGGTCTAATTATCATTTATACGTAGATCTATATATATATATTTATATTCGTATGTAGATACATTAATATATTTATGTAAGAGCCATCGTACGCGATACTACATATATTTTGATTTATCATAATAATTTTCATCTTTTTCTTTTTTTATTTATTGGTAAATTAAAATGTATCATTGAACGAATTTCTTACAGAAATGACAATCATCGAAAAAGTGTTTGAAACATAATGATCGTTTACACCAACCACACCGTATTATAGCAACATTTTTACATGCTTCTACTTCGCAATGTATATTGCAAGAATCTCCAAAACTAAAATCAACAGGGATATATGTTTTAGCTGGTTTTTCAGCAATGTAGCTGCTTTTATACCAAGCGTATTTAAAAATATTTGTATATCTTGGTGAAGAAAGCGGGTTATGGACAAGAGACTGCATTTTTATGATGTTATTTCTTAAATATAGATTCACTTCATAGTCCATCAAAATTACTTGAACTGATAAACGTCGAACGAAGTTTTTCCAGATACGAAATCCATAAACATCGAGTGGTTGGATGTTCCCTGTCGTTCCTGTGGGAATTTTTTTTATATTAACAATTTTGTTTGTCGGCATCGTTTCACTTACAGCTTTATCGCAATGTCCGCTCCAAGAGTCGAGTAAAAGTACAGATTAAGGTCCAACATTTGGGTAAAAAACTTCTTTCAACCAAATTTTAAAATGATCTAAAATAAAAAAATTTCAAAATTTTTTTATGTCATTGCAATATAATAAACAAAAATATACTAACTTGTCGTTAATTTTCCAGATTTAGATGCTTCCATATGCACATTTTCTGGTCTAAATAATGAAGATTCCACTATGGGACCGAATTGACCACTTTTTTCTTTTTATACTATACTATAAAAAGTGGTGATAAATGTTTCCCGGTTGCTGATATAGTTGGCTGAATTGTATAACTGTGCATTGTCGATGAAACCGACTGTACCAGACATTGCACCTGCTTTTCTCCTTCAACTGCTAATGTTCTTCCTGAGTGCATTTCTAATTGGAAACAACTCTGATCTGTATTATAAAAGTTTGCAATGCCGATTTCTGGTATACATGATTTAACATCAGCTACAAAAGCATCAGCATTAGTTTGTAGTTCTTCTTTACTTTCATATGTTTTTTTGGTGATAAATTTATTTCTTTTTCTAGATACTATTCCATGAGCTTTTTTAAATTTTAGTAACCAATTTTGAGAAGCCTTAAATCTTATATCTTCATGGCCAACAATTTTTTGAGCGTGCAATGCCCATTTCCATATATCTCGATCAAGCACTATCGTACCAGCTGCAATAGCGGCTTTTAAATTATCAAACGTGTATTGGCAAATGTGCTAAATTTTTAGTCGGTAAGTTCCATTTTTATTAATTGTTTTCGCCCAACGTTTAAGTTGACTTATAGATGAAACTTTTTTTAATCTATGTTATACAGTATCCAGTGTTAAGTTTTTGTTTTTTCCGCTCCTCCAAAATTTTCTCTTTATTTATAATCAAATGTGATTTCTTCATCATCATTTGTGCACTGATTTGTTGGTGCAAAATCAGGATCAGGAAAGTGATGTTGAACTTCATCTTCGATTATTTTAGCATCAGTATCTTTATAATCTTCATGAAAATCTAACGTCTCTTCAACAATCATATCAATATCATTAAACTCATACACGGCGTCAATTAATATTTCTTTCAACTTTTCTGACAATTTAATTTCTTTGAAATTAATCTCGCTATCTGGTATTTGTAAGCTTTGAAAATATGCTAATAATAAATTGACTACGTTCAAAGGATTGATCTTCATATTTTAATCTAAAACAAAATCAAGATATAAATACTCTTTTTTGCAGTTGAATAATTTTACAAAAGACAAAAGAAAACCTAGTTTATAGATAGAATTCGATCATACGTTTTTAACAGTTATATTTCACATGTTTACAAATCAAAATATTTGAATAAAATTATATACGATAAGTGACGTAAAAACTTACGTAGTAGACAAAAACTTTTCTTCTTGTTATGTACTATATTTTCGTGTTCGGGAAATTTGTATGTAAATATAGCAATAAGTTTATTTATAAATCCAGCACTATAAAAAAACTTTAACTTTTTAAATACTTGACTTTTCTTCAACTACTATGAATAATGAAATATGTATCGGATGTCTTATTATCGTAAGGGGCGTAGATTTAATATAACTTATCTTCTTCGAGCCATTGATAAGACAAAATTGTAAATAAGATAATGTGTACAGCAAAGTAAAGTACATACAAAAAGTGTATTTAAATTTTACTTAGTTAAATCCGCTGAGAGTTCGCGAAATATCAGTATAGAGAAGGAAGTAGGATTAGTGCAATAAATTGACAAAGGTACTTCGAATTCTATTATATTTAACAATTTATTATAACGTATGATAAATGGACAACGCTGACGCTCGTCAAGGGCGTAAAAAACCCTAGTCGTAAGTAGGGAAAAAGCCCAAGGCGAACTTTAATACAATATATATGTGAACAAACTATAATATAATTAATCGCGAACCTTGATTCAAATACACACAGTATAACACACTTACACACACACATTGACGAAACGCAGAGAGCTCTCGGATGATGTGCGCAGATTCTATGATGCCGCAGCGAATGTGGAAGAGCGTACCACTATGGTGACCACCTAAGGCGACCTCGACGTCTCAAGGACGGGGACAGCCCTCGCCGCCACGTGGAAATTTGGGCACAACGGCCGCGTGGAGGTAACGCTCCCGGGGACGCGCTAGGGCGTGACCCACTACAGCCGCGTAGGGTTGAGTCCAACGCTTCACGGGCTTGCACTACACACTCGTTTAACACTCACACGCAGTATTAACGTACTGCCCCTGATCAAAAGGAACGTAGCTATGATAAAACAAGAGAAGAGACTGAGTTAACACTTCACCAAGCAGGATTGCGAAGCGACTCTCTCGCTGTCTATCGACAGACTGACTCGCTGCACCCTGTCAGAAAACGATGGCGAGTTCTCTCCTTTGTTGCCAAGAAAATTAAGGGAAAGTTTCGGGTGTTTGGGTCAGTCGTGCCGCGCCAGACGTTATCAACGTGCCATCGCAGAATGTTGCATCTGCTCGACACGTGTGCACCACACTGACAATATGTGCCACACCTGTACCCTTTTTGCCGAGGTTGTCTCGCGATTAGGTTTCAGAGATTAGTGCTCGTCGACCACACAGCACTTTCTCCTTTACTAATTACTAATACAATATGATAAAACAGAAACGCTGCATCTCTGAACAAAAAGTAAACTAAACCACAAGTGAAAATTGAAAAAATAAACAGATTATAAGTATAGGAATTGAGACTATAATAAAATTTATAACTATTAATATAATCAATTATTTGTTATAATTTCTTTTTTCATTGACAAATTGTAAATGATTAAAAAAGAAATAATAACTATATTAAACTTCCACTTTTGAAATAAATAATTTTTAACTGTTATTACTTGTTAGTTTTTTTTATAATGAATTAACTTTACGTTTAAAAAATAATAACTATTATTATTACTCTTTTAAACACAGCTATATGTAATACAATGCAAATAATATTTTTAAAAAAACTGATACTATAACTGTTATTATTAATTTCGAAAAAACAATACAGTTAATAATTATCTATAATTTATTTTAGTCTCAAATCTTTTATTTATAAGCCATTATTAATTATTTTTATCTTTTTTGTATTTATAATGAAAAGAAAATGATAATTATTACATAAAATTTGTAATACTTGGGACATATTGTTATGCAACACGAATGTTATTCAAGAAATACATTTATTTTTCGCTATTTATATAAGGTTAGCTCGCATGTGGTTCGGTAAGGGTGGTTTATAAGGGTGGGGGTTAGATAGGTTAGGGGTGGTGGATGAGAGATATGTGATTCAGCTGGGATAACTCGCTTATGGTGTAAAATTCAATTATTTCAAGATATAACAAACGACTAAAGTTACTTTTCCCAGGATTAGGTGGGTTAGCCTGCATGTGGTTTGGTAAGGGTGGTTTATGGGGGTTTGGTGGGTTAGAGGCAGGCTGGTTAGTTGAGGTAGCTCGCTCATGCATAGGATTAAATTATTTCAAGAAATAACAAACGACTAAACTTGTTTATCCCAGGGTTAGGTGGATTAACCTGCTGATAGTTTGACGGAAGGTGGTTTCTAGGGGGTGAAACACCCCTTAAACATATTTTTCTTAAAAATCCGGAAACACGTCAATTTAATTTTGCTATTTTCTCATTATCAGTGCGATATTGAAATCACTCGATCTGATTTCGTATTACATGTCATAAAACAGTACAAAAGATAGTGTATTTACCCCTATTAAAAAGGGGGTTGCAACCCTTCGGTATAAATTTTATGTCCTTAAAAGCGCCTTTTTATAAGAAATTTTTTAACGTTTAGTTTACTGAAAAATATTCATTTGACGCTGAGAAATATTAAAATAACTGATTTTAGGGGTTGATTTTCAGGGTGGATTTCACCCCTTAAAAGTCCTTATGGGCCAATAAGAAAAAACACATATCTAATCTTTTTTCAAGTACTACAACATATTCCAAAATCATTTAAATCGGTGAGATCGGGTTGGGGTTGTTCCCTTGTTAGAGAGGCCGTCGAGGCCATGGCAGCGGTGGAACGCCAACGACTGGTACGGGGCATTTTCCATCACCGATATGAACAGCGAGACGACGCTGACAGCGAATAAGTTATTCTAGGCCAAATAAACGCAATTAGACCCTAAATTACATAGAGTTCTTCTTATTTGACCTTGCCTGACCTTCCTCTAACCTTCCTCCAGAAAGCCCAGCCATCAGCCGAGGACCAGCAAAGAGTCGCAGCCGACAACTACGGACAACCGGTAAAACACAGACCATCTGTTAGGAAAACATGAACCGACCAATCGTGGTACATCTGTAATGCACCGGCTTAGTGGGGGGCTATGTGATAATGCATTATCACATACCAACTTCGCGTCCACCTAAGCCCATGAAAAAATAAATTATCTTAGATCAAGAGGAAGCCGCCCGACCAGCTGATTCCACTAGCTCACGCGCCTCGCATTAAAACAGTCCCGAGATCTCGCGAACATACAATTCTCAGGGTCTGCCAAATCGATGCGCACGACCCTTACGCCCGCGTACAGCCACTAACACACTCGTAACCCGAATCGGCAACTTCGAGGGAAGTAAAAACGACAAAAAAGGTTGCAGCCGACATCTATTAAGACCAACACATACACACGCACGTACATACGACTGATCTCGGGAAACCCGGGAAACGACAAGAACAACGACTATGAGGCGCGAAGTTGACGCAAGCGCGGAGCGGCGGCCATCATACCGATGCGATCGGTAAGAGCATGAGCGATCGGGTGCGAGCGGGAAACAGCGTAAAGCGTGCGTGTAAGCAAGATAGATGATACCGATACTTTTGTGGGGGTGACCGGTAGGGCTAACGAGCGTGCGCGCGTAAACGATAGGTGATAACGACGCGAAACTGACCGACGCGCGCGACTTGACCAACCAATCATAGAATAAGATAGGGATAGACCGAGAAATAAGAAAATTAGGCGCCAAAACCCGACCAATAATAAAATTGCGCGGGCTAAAAAGCTATAATAGACGGTGCTGACGATTAGCTTGACGACAATCTCGACCAATGAAACAAAAACCCGCAACCGTAAGGGGTGGGTGACGAGGAAGACGCGACGCAACGCCGCGCGAGCCGCGGCCTATTATCCTAGACCCTTTACGTAAACCAGGCGTGATATTTGAAAGAGGAAAGAAGCGAGTGAGCCAAGAGGAAAACAAAGAGACATGTATCAGGAGAGTGAGTGCGAGTGTTGGAGGAGCGATCGGACCGAGTGTGATGCAAATTTAGGCGCAGTGGTTGAAAGATAATAAGTGACGAACGCGAGCTGACTCAGGGCGAACGTGCGAAATAGCGGTCCTAGAAAAGGAAATAGTATTTGAGCCGGAGCGTCACCGGAGCTGTGGGAATAAGAGCGGGGCCTATCGAGCGCGGCATTCCCTATTTACGACCCACGACCCTGATAACTCGTAAGTACCTCTTTTGAGGTCGTTGCGATTACGGATGTTTCTTCGCATCCCACGATTGGTAGTGAGAGAATGACCTACAAAGCCAGACCGTTAGGACGTCGACCAAATCAACCTGCGAGACCGGGAATGCGCAAATTGTTCTCTTTTTCCCTGGACCGTGTATTCGGGCTTCCTTAGCCCACAAATCGAACCCTCGCACGTCGCGGATCTGAGCCGCGATCGCGTCGTGATACGCTGTGTGAAAAATCGCGTTGCAACATGGCGCCAGGTAGATCGGGGCGAGCCTGGCAACATCCGAACTGACCGCGATAATTTTGATCATTTTCGGGACGCAACGACTAGGCGTTACCTTTAAATTTTCTCTTACGAATAAATGGGAGCGACCGAATGGGGGCTGACCGGGGAAAAAAACAACCAATCTTGCCGTAAATAAATGGTGATTTGTTTTCGATACTTCTCTCTCGTCAATGACTCGCCCTGTACACTCCATATTTCCCCGTAGCTAATGCGATCGGGCTGCGCGAGCCGGCTAGTGCGCGTCGCCGAGCTGACGCCATTTTGTGGGCAAGCTACTGTTATCTGCCCTTTATCACTATCCTGGACTGCTACTGAAGCGACCTGCGACGCTGCTCCGAGGACCCGCTGCTGAGGAGAGCTCCTGCCCGACATTGGACTAGCGCCGCACGCATTTCCAGTCGCACGAAAAATAGGCCTTCGCACTGCCTTTCACATATTTATAGGTGGCCAGCGAGGCCAGCACGAGGAGGAAACGACAAGCTATCCGACTTTCAGCAACCAGAGCCAGCCGACCTGCAGCGTACCCGTCCTCCTAACGCGAGAACGGTAACTGACGCCCAAAATAAATATTCTAGCTGAGAATTCGGCTGACTGCACCGCTGATGGCACAGTTGAGGCCGCGAAACTTAATAAATTATTTTTCCCCGGTTCTTGCCCGCCACACAGTATTGCTTATATTTTTTTTTGCGTTTTTGTTTATACAAAAGTCTTAACAGATCAGAATTTTTCGATTCAGTTGCCGATAAACTGAAAAAAATAGTTGGCGTATCAAGTTGCCAAATCAGGGCGAAGAAATGTTTTTTCTTATTTTCCCAATAAGCTGGAGATAATCTAATTTAACGTAAAAAACGATATCCATAATCATGTTTTATTAAATCATTGATTAAACTTGGATTTTTTACGTCCTTCGTTGTTAAATTTCTACAATCATAAGTTTTCCGTAAGCAAGTATTAATAAATAAAATTACTTGAATTTCCATTTTTTTATCAGCTGTGTATAATATTCATGTTGGATTACATAATCTTCGATCTGAATGACGACATTCACATTTAACTCGATCAGAACATGATAAAGCAAATGCTCTTGGAAATGATAATTCATCGGTATTTTCTGAATATTTCCACGGTAATGGACATTTTCCTGGTCCTGGAACAATAATGAATGACTCAGTTGATAATTCTTTATTGCGAGTTCCTATAAGCACTTCATCGTTCAACTCAAAATTATCTTCATCGTCAACGACAGTTGGTATAGTAGAATCATTTACTACTTTGTCTTCATTTGCGTTGTGATTCTTGCTAGCTTTTTAATATTCTATTAAAAAGCTATTAATATTTTTTTCTTCGCAAGAACACTGTTTTTCAATAACAATAATGATATGTCATGATTCAAATGAAAATACATGCTTAATCTGGAACGTTATTTGTTTGAAATAATAACTTTACATAAGTTTCATTGAGCCTAAAACTTGAAGATTATCTGCTATTTCACTCTGAATTTGATTCTAGCGTCTTTTTAGTAGATTGTCATAACATAGAAATAGACAAAAAAAAATAGATAACAAAAAATAGACAAAAGTAACCGAATGCGATAGGACAATGAACCAAATTTTTTGCTAAATATCATTCGAAATAAATAAAATTAGAATAAATAAATGCACCGTCTTATAACAATAACACGTAACAATAGTGACTTTGTAATTAACGAACATAAACTTGCGATAATTAGAACTTGTATCACACAAATTAAACTTATTTTTCATCAAAGTGCCATCCTTTATGCTTGATAACAGCTTTGCATATTCTCGGCATCCTTGCGACTAGTTTGTCTAAGGTTGTTTCTTAGAGATTGTTCCATTCTCTTTGTGAAATTTCTCATAAATCAGTTGCAGAGCTTGGGCAAGATTTTCTCACTGCTCGATCGAGCTCTTCCCATAGGAGTTCGATGGGATTCAAATCAGCCGACTGGGCTGGCCATTGTTGCATAACTTTCAATTTTTTTTCTGTTCTAAATTTGAGAGATAATTTTTACATAATTTGGATTGTTATCTTGCTGAAACACAAATTGTACTCCCACTAGTCGAATTCCTGATGTTACAGCGTGCCTTTGTAGAATGTTTTTATAATTTTCTTTCTTTAAGATTCCATCAATTTTCACAATATCACCTACTTTTGATCCAGCAAAACAACCCCATATCAGAATTGAACCACCACCATGCTTCACACTTGGAACTAAACAATCACTATTATATTTCTCACCAACCCGTCTTCTTACATACACTCTTCTTCTACTTCCAAAAATTTCAAATTTTGACTCGTCAGACCACAGAACATTTTTCCAATAAGAAATAGTCCCATTTTTATGACATTTTGCCCACTGTAAGCGTTTCTTTTTATTTACACATCGTAGAAGTGGCTTCTTAACGGCAACTCGACCAAAAAGTCCTTTCTCTCGCAAACGTCTCTTTACCGTACTCACACTCACAGGTTTTTCTAAATGTTTGTTGATATATGCGGTAATTTCAGAGGCAGTGCCTTTTCGATTACGCAAACTTGTTCGACAAATGTAGTCATCTTCTTTGGCAGTAGTTTTTCTTCTTGGTTTGCGTTGCCTATTTTCGACACTTCTAGATGTATAGAACTTTTTAATATTATAAGACACTATGCGCCTGTCTATTTTCATCTGCTTTGAAGTAGCGTGACTACTCATTTGCAGTTCATGAAGGGCAATGATCTTATTACGTTCACGCACGGACAAATTTTTCGATTTTGCCATGTTCACTATACATTACACAAACAGTTGTTCACACTTGAAACGCTCGCGATCGACTAGTTTGCTCATAGTCGTAGACACAGAAATATTTAAGAAGATACCACATTTCATATGGTGAGCGTTAGTATATAACTTTATTTGTAAACACCTGAGTATACAGCGTGTTGGGTACCTACTAAATAAGCCTGTGATTACTGGATGTGAACACACACACGTATATTTACTATCGTTTCCTGTACAATATATATATTTTTTTTTGTACCTGCTACAAAAACAGCGATGAAAAATAATTGAAAAACAACGTTCTTGTGAGGAAAAAAAATGGGAATAACAAGTTTTTGAAATCTGCAATTTTTATTTTATAAAAAGACAATTTCACGTTGCAGATGAATATTTTACTTTTTTTTTTGACCGACCATAGGAAGATGGATAAAAAAAATATTTTTTTTTTTAATCTGAAAAAATTCTACAGTATTCTACATGAAAAAAGAAACATTTTCTTTTATGTATACTTTTTTCTAAGATGTTTATTTACAAAGTTATAAAAAGTTGAAAAAACGTGTCAATTTTCAAGAAAATTTCTCATACAAAGGGTCATATTTGATGGAAGAAATTTTTGGACGATTGATTTGGATAGGGTTTGGAAAAAGGAAGAAAATGCTGTGCACAAAATTTTCGTGGGATTTTTCCCTAGAATTGGCAAGTTATCAAAGATAGACTGAAAATTTCGGAATTTTCATTGATGAATATTTGATTGAAAAAATTAGAAACCCGATTTCAAAAATTTTGCGTTGCATACTATTCAAAAGCTCTTGAAAAGAGCTTCCAAATGCGCTCCTACTCGTCTCTGTACGTTGATTCTGACCAAAAATATGAAACTTCCAAGTTCAAGCAATTTTGCTCGAGAGGGATAAAAGTGACTGACCGGCAGTGTAATTTCAATTTTATCGACAATTTTATCGATTATGAGTTAAGCCATTTATCAATCAAATTGATCTATCAGGTCTATTTGATCAGTCTCGTCACGAATTTCTACAGCATATTTCTCTTTTACCAGACTCTATTCAGAAATTATTTATTAATAATCATATATATATATTTATTTATTTATAACTTATGTTACATTTGGTTTACATTTCTTACTTCACTATTTGTGTCTCGTATCCAGTTTGTGTAGTTGATAATGTATGTGTTTTGTGTGTGTATGTGTGTGTGTGTTTTTTGTGTATATATGTACGTATGTAGGTGTGTCTGCAAATCTGGTGTCACTGACTTCTGCGCCGCAAGAAAAGCTGACTGTTCAGCTTTTCTTCCCAATTTTTCTTGCTTAATCTTCTCTTCCTATCTCTCTCCGAGATCTACCTTTTCCGCTCTTCTGTTTTTCTCTTTCTTGCTTATTTTTCTTCGACTTCTTCGTTTGCTACTTTCTTTTGCTTTTTCAGCTTTGCCTTTCCTTTGCTTTTGCTAATCATTTCATCTGTCTTTCTCCTTATTAGGGCTTTGACACCTTTTTCTCATTTCCAATTGCTCCCTCTGCCTTTCATTTCCTCAGCCTCACTTATTTTCTTTAGTATCTTATAATTTTTCTTCTTGTTTTCCTTTTTCTTTCTCTTCTTCGATTCTTCTTCTTTTCCATTTTTGCTCCATCATCCAATACCTGCCTCCTCTCGTTTGTGTAGTTGCTAGTACTTATGTTTTGTGTGTGTATGTGCATGTGTATGTGTGTTTGCGTGTGTGTGCGTGTTTTGTCTGTATGTGTGCGTATGTAGATGTGTCTGCGAGTCTTGCGTCTCTGTCTTCTGTTTCCGTCTGTCCTTATGGTCTTAAAATTTTATCTTCTTGTTTTTCTTTTTCTTTCTCCTCTTCGTTTCTTCTTCTTTTCCATTTTAGCTCCATCATCCACGCTATCTTTTCTTTGCTTCCTATTATTATTTTTTCCCATTCTTCTCCTTTCTTTTTGCTTTATTCACATTTTTCTACTAAGTGCTTCCAATTTTCTTCCTCTTTCATACACATTCCTCATCTCTTATTTTCTTCTTTTTCCCAATATCTGCTTCCTCTCGTTTCATGACCTAACCTAAATCTTTCTTTTATTTATAGGCCTTTTATTCTTCCCTCTCCTTGAATTTCCTTTAATCTATACCTTTTCATTTCTTCTTTCAGCTCTTTCCACTCATTTATGTATCTTGATTTTTCTAGCTTTTCTTCTAATTCTTTTTCATCTTTTTTCTTCAGCTCATCTCTTATCTCTTCCCAAAACTCTTCCCTCATTTCATCTCCCTCTTCTCTCTCTCTGTATATTTTACTTTTTTCCAGCCTTTCCTCTCTCTCCTCCTTCTTACCCTTTTTATCTTTTTCATTTCTTTCCCTTTTCTTTAGTTGTCTCCATGCTCCTTTTTTTATTGAGCCATCTCTTTCTTCTCTTATTTTGTTTTCATACCTCATTGCTCTTTTTAATGCTGTTTCTTTCATTTCTTGTCTTCCTGTTTCCCATCGTATTAAGTAACTTGGCGTGTTTCTATCTAATCCCAATACCCACTTTATGTATTTAAGTTGTAATCTCTCTATTTCTTCATATCTCTTCCATCCTCAGATTTCTGCTCCATACATAATCACGCTTTTCGTCAGTGCGTCGAACAGGTTCATCCTTAGCTCCCAATTTTCTCTAAATAGCTTTTCTTCTAGCCCCCATAGTCTTCCCAATCCCATATGTATTTTCCCTTCTACCTTCTTTATCTGCTTTTTATTTCCGTTATTTCTGCTTATCACATATCCCAAGTAGTTGTACTCTTTAACCATCTCTATCTTCTCACCTCCCCATTCGAATTTTTCTTCCTTTCCCCTTTCTCCTCCTCTCCTGCATTTCATTATTTTGATTTTCCTACATTTAGCTCTAATCCCCTTTCTTCCAGGTATCTTTTTAATTTTTTCAGCATTGCATTCATTCCACTTTCACTCTTTGCCATCATCACTATATCATCTGCATATCCTAATGTCCATATTTTCTTCCTTCCTATCACTACCCCTCCTTCATGTACCTGTTTGATCTTCACTTCCAGGTTGGCGAAGGCAAAATTAAATAGCGTGGTGCTCAAAGGGTACCCTTGCCTCACGTCTTTGTAAGTCTCAAACTCCCCAATTATTTCTTCTCCAACTTTTACCTTACGCCCTGTTTTCTTATATATTTTTCTGTTCTTTTCCTAATTTTTCTGTTTATCCCTTTCTTTTTCATTTTTCCCATATTTTCTTCCTCTTTCTCTTGCCAAAAGCGGCCTTCATGTCGGCAAAGAATACAAACAGTTACCTCCTTTTCCCCTTATTTCCTTCCCTATTATTGTTTTTATTATATATATTGCGTCCTCTTTTCTTCCTGAATCCCATCTGCGTATCGCTTAGCGTTTCTTTAAGCGTTGTGCATCACAAATATACTTCTACAGACCAGACAATCAACAAAGAGTACTACGTTAAAGTTTTGAAAAGATTGCGTGATGCAATCAAGAGAAAACGACCGCAACTTTGGGAAACCGGTGACTGGCTTTTTCATCACGACAATGCTCCAGGGACGCATCAAACCTTGTGCAGCAGTATTTACTGAAATATGGTGTTACGCAGCGCCGTCAGCCTCCATACAGTCCTGATATATTTCCCTGCGACTTTTGGCTGTTTCCTTGATTGAAATACCGCTTAAGGGACATCGATCCGACTAAAGCGATTCCAAAGTCTGACTTTCAAAAGTACTTTAATAAGTGGAAACATCGATATGAGCGTCTTATTCAATCAAATGGGGATTACATTGAAGGATGCCATCCCCCAGATGACAAAGGTTATATCAAGCGCTGAGAAATGGAGGTAGGTCGGATACTTTTAGGACAGACCTCGTATCTTTTATTTCTCTTAATTTCTGTGATCCTCTGACTTTTACAAGCCGGAGCATTTACAGAAAAATTTCTTATTTCCTGCTGTTTCATAAGATAACGAAGAAAATAAAAACATTATGTCTAACGATATCGTTTGAATTACAGAATCCATTGTTATGGGATGGCCAACAAAAGGATCACAGAAAGAAGTTACAATATCTTATCGAGTATGAATGAAAATATAGGGTTTTATTGGGAAAGTCATGTTGCAAGTGATTTTTATTTGCAAATACCGATTATGTGATCGTGGCCACTCCAAAAGTGACTACGACTATAAACTAAACTATCACGATACTACCAAAAGCATGGAGTCCAAATCTATTGCATGACTCGTTGGCAAATATAAAAAAATTCTATCGGCTTACAAAATCCAGCTTGGAATCTTTATTGTTGACTGTGACTCTTCAGCAATTCAGGCAGCGCACAATGCTGTAGATTACAAAATTATAAAACACGATCGTGTAAACTACACGGCTAATATAATTACTTCAATACTTCTCAAAAGTGTAAAAGAATACAAGGAATTGAATGCTGCGTCAATAAGATATCTAACTAAGTTCTTCACCTACTATGTTGCACAGAACAAAAGAAATGTCGTTGCTTTATCTGTCGCTACTAGAAATATAACATTTCACGGTTCTAATTTGCATGCTAATTATAGCGATTAATGCCAGTATTCAAAGAATCCAGAGTCTTACAAGCACTCAATGATTGTAAAACTAGAATAGATTTGAAGATCTTCAACTTTTTAATTTTTTGATTGAAATTTTTCACGGTATAGCAGATAAATCTGTTGGATTATTGAGAGGAGTATGAAGTAACGCTAATGAAAGTTACAATACGATGGTTGCTAGATAAATCTAAATTATCTAGTACATTGTTCTTTTACAATCTTCATGTTAAGTTAATAGTATTGAAAAAAAATGAAGGAGAACATTATATAATAGAGCTTTTACTTAGATTTCCATTAACTCCTTCTAAAAATACTTGAAGAATACTATATGAGCATGGATAATTCTAATATTAAATACAAAAAAATCCTCGCTCTAGAGTTCAAGAATATAGTTTAGACAGAAAAAGTAGAGCTTAAATCAAAGTATAAACTACTTGACGGGCTCACCTATAAATCTAAAACTTTTATAAATGACTATATTTACAGTAGCATCAAAGTAATTTCTCTAAATATATAAAATGGGCTTATTTTAGTATTCTTTGATTTTAAAACCGGTAGTTTGTCTAGTGACTAATATTCTCCAGATAACAGCACAACATCAACATTATGAATTGAGCGCGTACATAAAACCTGGTCAAGCAATCTGGAATCAATCTAGTCAAGTGCACGGACTAACATTTACTAACGGCAATTTGTTGCTTTATGGAAAAGTTGTGGATACCGGTTATTTACAAAAAGCACTTATAGGTTTGTATCAATTTTTATATAGCTTCAATAAACCGTATGTATTAAGGACACACAATTCAGAGATTAATGAAAACTATTAAAAAATATACTTAGATTGATATTTTCAGTCTCTCGTTCATGAATTTTTGGATACTCTATCAATAGTTAGAAATATTACTAAAGTCAAAACAGCAGGTTGCAACAAACTAAAAAATATTGCTGCTAAATGAAAAATGAAAGGTTGCAAAGCTCATGATGCTTTAAGCGACGCTGAGATTAAGTTATGGCAAAGTATGAAATTACTGATAAGGAGATAATAATAGCAGCTATAACATGGCAAGATGCAAAAGAAAAACAGACATTATCTAGAAAAAATACAGTTCAAATATGAAATTATATCAGTTGAAGAGCTGAACATCCACCCAGATGAGAAAAAAATGACTGCTTGTGATACCACGGTAGTTCTAATTATCGATGCATATATAGAACAGGGTTTTGATAGATTATCTCGCTTATTAGGTGCTGACGAAAACGAAAAAATTCTTGTGACTAATAATAAGAAAGCAAAAATTAAAATCTATGATTATTTAAAAACCGAATACTAATTTACTTGAATGTAGTTCGTAAATATGTATTATTTTTGTGACAAAAACTATAAAAATAATTTGGGACTGTTGAAATATGCCTAATTTTATTATGGCATTGAATAAAACTTTATATTATCAATATATGTATGAAAATAAAGTTGTTCGTACATGCTTACTACAATTGTTTTTTACACGAATAATTATATTGTTTTTTATTTATCAAAAATATGATTTTTAAAAAAAACAACTAATTTTAATCATTAGTTAGTAAGAATTTTTAAACAGATAAAACGCATACATTTCAAATTTCGTACACATAACCTACGAATGCGACAATGCGATATGTGTAACCTAAAACACGAAACACAGTCTTTTGTTAATTTTATCGTATTTATTATTATATTGTTAAAGCCCACCTTCGTATGTTAATAAAGTTGATAAGTATTCCTAGACATTTTAATTTTTTATTATTTTAATATGATTATCTGTTCGTCAGTAAAAAGATATCACCGATGTTGTACGGACAACTCCGAGATTTTGCATAAGGCCACGTGTACAATTTGCTTGTGGCAACGTAAAATAAAAGTCGGAAAATCTCTTATAGAAACAGGGTTTTTATAGAAGATTTTTTATTCGTTAATTCTTGTAGATGCTTAACTCCCTTAAAATAAAAATCTTTGTATAATTACATCTTATGTATTTTTTCGAGATGAATCCGACGACATAAAAGTTTACATATGTTTTTAAATCATCTCGTATATAGATATATTTCTGTGTGTATAAAGTAGAACTTGTTTGATAAATTTTTGTTATGAACACATTAAAAAATATGTTTAAAAAAATCTAAATTGAATTGTGGTAATTACCTTGCTCTCTAGAAGGTACAAAGAATTTAGAACTGGAATTAGTTTGCCGCATAGGTTGAGGCCTGCCAGGAAATTGAGTATGACGTTCATGGTTGACACTAAACTTGGCTTCTCCATGAGTATCAGTTTTAGAGGCACTGACAATGAAATTGGCATTTTGTGAATAATGAGGATGTACAACTAATTTTTGTAAAGCTACAGTTTTCTTTTCTTCAGAAATAACTTCCTGTTGATTAGCTTTCTTGCTGAGTGGTGGTGGTAACATACCCGTAGTCGATGATCTGTGGTAATTAATAACACTTAGAGCGGCTGATTGGCTAACTTTTTTAGATATTTTTACATCAGAAACTACACAAAACTCATCATCCCCTGAGTCCCAAGCATCATCAACACTTTCTTGAAAATCTTGAAAAGATGTAGGACCACCAATACTTCCTGATCCTCCAACTGAATTCGTAAAAGTATTACTTTTTTCTTGTTTCGATTCTTGTTTTAAACTTGGTCTACAAGCAAAGCCATTTCGACATTGGAAAAAAAGTGAATTCAAAATAATATCAAAGTAGTTTTACCTGCCAGGGACTGCTCTAGAATTTTTCTTCCAAAATGAATGATGACTTTGAACTTGATGACGACTATTTTCCATATTAATATAGTATACCTTTACACATCTGCCATTAAAATCTATAGACAATTTAAATCAAACAACATGGAAAGACCTGTTGTTGAAGTTGAATATTCTACAATTTTCTACAAATCTAAAAATAAACAAAAATTAGAGTGATGTATATTACATAAAAATTATAAGCCAACATGAAAATTGTACACAAATATAAAACAGTTATTTATATTTGAACAAAATAAGATTAGAAATATACTATTGAAAATAAAGGAAAAATAATGATACAAGAAAAATTGAATATACTACAAAAATATATATAATAATATACATATACAATATAAAAATAAAATCAATTTTTTATCAGATTAGTATGACAATAAATTTGTTTGGTTCAAAATATATAAATAGGCAAGAATGATGTATTTTATTTTTATTAATATAATAATACTTCTTCTACATATTATGCAATTCTGATTAGGATACTTGAATGATATAAATATTGAAAATATAATATATACTATTCAATTTTATTGGTGAATTGTTCAGTAAACAATTTTTTATGGTGAGATAAAAATGATACAATGTTCAGAATATAAAAATACCATAAAATTTTATTTCTTGTTTAAAAACATTTTTCTTGTAAATAGTAAACATGAGTGAATTTGCACCAACTAATAAATTACTATCTAGCTATTTTGTATTTCACAATCCAATTGTCATGATAATCTAATAAATAATTGTCACTGAATGTAGATGATATTTTTCTATTACAGAAATCAATTTCTATTGAAGAAGTGTTAATAGACATTTTTTTTATAACTATCTTGCCTGTGTAAATTTCAAATATACAGATAGAAATAGATTGATATTGCGATATAACAGAAATATAAGGTTAGATTGGTGAATACACTGACTATAAATGTATGACATGAAAAGTTTAATTTTAAAAATCGAGTAGTATTATTTGGTTATTTAGCTTGTTTTGATATTTCGTGTTTATTGAATCATTTTATTTTTTTTAGTTAAATGTATGAAATAAAAACCACAACTGTCGAGTCATACTCTGTGCAATGTCAATACACAACATCTACTGGCTGATAGCATACCCGTGCTACTATACAGATAAGAAAATATAATAACGTGAAATAGTATCACAATCTAACAATTAGAGAGGCTTAAAATGAATGATCAAAAGAAATAGAATACTCACAAAAGCACAAAAAAACCATTAATACATGTTACTGTTTTTGATAATATAAATGCTTTTGTATAAACAGCATAACCTGGTAAATTTGCAAAAAGCTAAGAAGTCACAGTGATCAAGCAGGATGAGATAGTAAATTATGCAGGTAATAGTAAATTATGATAGTAAATTAGTTACCACTGTCAATACAAATATATATTAAGATAATGTAAAATGTTCATTTGATTAATTAATGCTTGATGAGCTCTAATCAGTTTGATTTTCGCTTCTTGCATTGTGCAATCGTAGAATTCAAATTATGAGTACAGTTACGCCAACCGATTAGACTGTAACACTAATTTATTATATTATAGTTGTTGCTGTTATTTGTTACAGGTAGTTCGGCCGTTCACAAATTGTCCGTTAACCACCGCTGGTCTCCGAAAGGTGCAATAAATTTTGTAATATTATATATTTTGCAAGCGCTCGTAATGTTAATTTCAATCACGCATTGCTTTAGTTTCCCTTGCTACCCCCCCCCCCCCCCCCGCACCAAAATCTAGCTCAAAAATTGCCGAATAAGAATCTGCCTAAGCTGGAGCAACAACGTGAGTATACTCTAGCGTTTGCTTGTGTGACGTCAATATACGTGAATCACATGGGTGGATATATGTCTATATATGTACACGTATTTTGTACTATCAAACTTTTTTGTATCTACTGTTGTAAAGTTACTTAGTCGATAGTGTACTTGTCATTCAGAATCATCGATTTTGTATCCTCCGTCAAATCCGTTATCAATATCGTAGAACACGATAATGCCTCCGCTGTATTATCCGTTCCGCATACCGACTCTGTAAACCGGCTATAATCCATATATGAATCAGGATTTGACCCAATAACTTTCGATGAATCAGTGTCATAATTTAAGTCAAGTTAGTTAGGGAAGGATTCGGCAGCGTGGGTATAAAAGAAGCCTTTCGCCGATCGCTCTCACTTGTTCACTCACTGCGCTTGATGATCTTCGATTCCTGTCTCGTTTTTGCATTCCGACAAATCTGAGCTTTCGTCAGTTTAAATATTAAAATATTATTTTGTTACTTGATTAGAAACCTGAGATAACCTAAGTATAAACTATATTGGTATCTTTAACTTTACTCTAACTCATTTAAACGTAAGATTAACCTCGAAATGACTTTGGGGGTGGGGTGGGGGTCATTAGGACTTCACATATATTACATGATTTGAACGTAAAATTTCCCGCTCTATCCGAATTCAGAATAAAAAATAGGGTTTCCATTTAAAAAAACAAAGTTGACCTTCAAATAACCTTAAAACTCAATTTCAAGGTCAAGTTGGAGGTCACTATCGGGTGTCCCCCTCCAAACTCTAAAACTTTTATCCAAACTATTTTTCGCTATCATGCTTCCGGAACAAAATAATTGGCCACCTCGATTAAAATGGTTCACCCTGTGTATACGGTAATTCAAGATTAATCAATTGCATTTTATGTGGTCCAAACTTCAAAAAAATTTTGTTATATGTGTGTGTGTGTGTGTGTTAACAATATATTGCAACGGTAGTCGATTCGATTAATCGATCCGTTCGCGATTCTTTTACTCGCGTGTTAATTCGAAAGACTAAGAGAGAGTGAAAGGACTTTATATGACTAAGGGCGCGCTAGAGTTTCAAAATAGGCAGTTAAGCCTCAGCTGCTTTCGCGAAAGTACCACCGAAGGTTTTGCACTGTGTTTCGCCGTTAAAAAATGAAAGTTTCCTGGGACTATTTTGATACGTGCGTGCGTGAGTTACGAGGAAGCAGTAGCAGCAGCATTTTAGCAGCGGCAACAGCATCACAGTAGAAGCAAGTAGCAGCAGATTCGAGAGCGAGGCATCATAGCTGATTGATCCGAGGAGCATATTTCATGTTCGCTTCAACAATTACGGCTGATCACCGTAATTGCACCGTAGGGTAGGTGCATCTCCCTTTATTGTTGCGCGACAAAATACTTTCGAAAGTATTTTGTCAATGGCGATCGTAAATTTTTGTATTCGCGCCGAGCGTTCGATTTCGCGGCAATTTTCGAATTCTCTCTCTCTCTCTCTCTCTCTCTCTCTCCCTCTCTCTCTCCCTCTCTCTCTCTCTCCTTCTCACTAAATATTAATAATTAATTGTGAATCCTATTCGCGTGCGTTAGTCTTTCGGCCAATAAAACTGTAGTTTTTTATTGCTTAAAATTTTTTTAATTTTATTCGCCGTTTACGTCATTTCGTTTCCTATTAGCTTAATCGATCTATAAAGGCTTAGGTCTTAATCCGATTTCATCTAGGGAATTAGGCGAATTAGGCATTAAGTCAGTTATACTGAAGATAGATCGAGTGTCATAAGTCAAGTGACTTAAGGTGAGTTCGACTCGGTTAGAAAGAAGACACTGAAACGAAATTATCAAACGTAAAGGCAAATACACGTATAACTATACGTGTTTAACGGAACGGCAGTTAGCTCTGCATCGTGGGAGTTTGTCCTTATATAAATTTCTCATTTTTGCTAGATAACCACCCCGTTACAGTATATATATGTGTATATATATCGTATTATGTCAACATATTTCAGTTGGACAGTAATACAATTTTGTTAACATCGTATAATTTTTTTAAATATCAATATTGTGTGATAACGGCAATCGAAATTCACAATGTTATGCAAAGTTTATTAAAAACAGTCCATTTAACTGATATAGTGGAAAATATACCAAAATTTAATGACGCAGAAAAACAGCTACACGATTATATCGACGATGTATTGAAAAAAAGTATTGAACGTAATTATTCAAGCGTTGAGTATGAAACAAGTGACAATTTATGTATCCTAGATGATTTTGATATCAATCTAGATGTGATTGATGGTGGTTTTGAGGAAATATATGCTGAAGACTATGCTGAGGTGCCTAATTGTAACTATTATAACTAATACAACAGTCGATGCTGGATACAAAAGAAAAGCTGTTGAATACTAAGAAAGTGGAAAAGAAAGAAGCTGTCTTTAAGTTCCGTTCAAAGTAAGTATAAATTAATCAGAACATCAGTTGAGAATATGGAAACAGCAAATTTCTTCAGGCGGAACTAAAAGAGATAATTTGCTTAAAATTTCAGAGTATACCCCCAAAAAATTAAAAATGCTTTAAACCGGAAGTTAACAGTTCATGATTTAGATCTTAAAAGATGGGCTTTAGAAAAGAAGCATGAATTGAATGTGCCTTGCTTTAAAGCATCACCAAAGTGGATATTGTTATTTAAAAGAAAACAAAATTTTATCACGTAAAATAAAGAAACATGTAACAAAGGTATCTATTGATAATGAGCCTAATTTACAGCTAAATTATCAAAATTTTGTTAATGAAGTGAAATCTGAACTATCTAAAAAAAGAGCAAGTAATGTATATAATTTTGATCAAAGTAGGTTTAATTTAGAAATGCATAGTGACAGGACATTCAATGAGAAAGGGATAAAGACAGTTGAAACGGTTGTACAATCAATATCATCTACTACACATAGTTATACAATACAACCGACGATATCTGAAGAAGGTATGTTACTCTCGCCTCTTTTTATGGTTTTGAAAGAACCAAGGGGCGAATTTGGGCCTACTGTTTAGGGAAACTGTTGATTGAATTACTTCAAACATGGTTAGGAGATGTCTTTTTTCCTAATTGTGGAAAACCTGCAGTTGTGTTACTGGACTCATGGAGTGGGCAATGTGAACGCACTGTACGAGAAGTTATACCTCGAGGCAACAATTTTTGATTGATGATAATCCCTAAGGGTATCACAGGCAAAATTCAGTCATTGGATGTTTTTGGTTTTAGAATTTGGAAATACTTTGTGCGGAAAATATCTGATGCTGTAATTTTATTCGGATCGGACATAAATTTACATCAAAGAAATAATATTATAAAATTACAATCTATTACATATAATCAATTATCTTCACTTAGATTCCAAAACGCATTCAAATATTCTTGGTGCAAAAGTGGATTTTTGGATGAAAAACCTCCTAAATTCGATAATCCTGCAGAATATTGCTTTGCAATTGAAGAAGATCCTATCTGCAAGATTTGTGAAAATATAGCAATTATGAAATGTGCATGGTGCAAGACACTACTACTATATGCCTGCGACATTTGTTTAGAGAGTATCATTATTGCTCATAATATCAACAGTAACAAGAAGACGGATCTTAAATACAATATAATCATTAACTTTAAAAATTTGATTGAATTTTAAGAAGAATATGATGATGCCATCAAACGTATTAATATTGTATTAATAAAATAAATAAACATATATCATTTATCCTGAATCAACTTGTGTAGGGGTAAATTTTTCTGCGGGTTATTCTGTCTACGAAAATATTTGTCAAGCGGTTGACCGACCTGGGGCTAAGCCCGTCCGATAACCATTCCTTAGGTAAAGCCTTCTGGAGGTGAAACTGTTTTGTGGATGAACTGGGGGGGGTATGTATATGAAGGTTAACTTGACGAGTGGAGGTATTTATGGGATATAAGAGTGGGGTTGATAAGAGGGGGAGGTTGATCAGGGGGTATGCGAGTGGGCTTGATCAGGGTGTATGCGACTGAGGTTAATCAGGAGGTGAGGTTGATCAGAAGGTATGTTGGGATTAATTAGGGGATATGAAATTGGGCTTGATGAGGGAATGAGGTTAATCAGGGGTTATGCGAGTGCGGTTGATCAGGGTTGATCAAGAGGTATGCGAGTGAGGTTAATCAGGGGGTGAGTTTGATCAGAGAATGAGGTTGATCACGGGGTATGCGAGTGGGTTTGATCAGGGACTGAGGTTGATCAGGTGGTATGCGAGTGGAGCTAATCAGGAGGTTAATCAGAAAGTTTATTAAGAGATATGCATATGGAGTTAATTATTGAGTGTTTAAGAGATATACCGGAAGGCTTTAGGTTTATTCGTATTATTTTTAACAAGATAGATCGTTTTTTTAATTTTCTGATGATCCGTTTTTTAATTCGGACGGTAAAAATACATACTCTAAATACAGTTTGACCCCTGTACAACGTAGGGCTGGCAACCCCCAGTGACAAAACCTGTATGGTTATGTTTCTCTTTTATATAGATTTTTTGAAATTTTTTTTGTCGAAAAATAGTCATAAATACCGAATATATTGCTGTAACAAGGTTTAAGGGATGGCTTTTGAGGGTGGTTTCCAGACCCCGAATTCCCTTTCTAGCACAACAACAGTATAATTCTCTTATCAATTTTTAAGCGTCATAGCAAATGAAAAATCAGCAAAATTGGTGATTGGCAACTATTCTTTTTTTTTTTTTATTTAACTTTGCTCTATTTATGCTCCATCAGTGCTAAAGAGCGACGGAGGCTTGCAATGTGTTTGAGAATAAAGCACATGAAAATTTTTTCACTGGTGCTTGTATCAATCAGCAGGGACTGGGAATCGAACCCGGGCCTACCTTATAGCAATAGTAGGGTAGGATTGAATAACGAAAAAATTTCGAAGCTGGTCAATATTATTTTATTATTTTTTAGATGAAAATTTATTTTTTAATTTTTATGGTAATTTCGTGATTTTTTACGTGAAAATCCAATAAAAAAGGTTGTTCTTTCCCTTTACATCGCAGGGGTTGCAATCCCCAGTGACAAAACCTAGATAGTTATATTCACTTTTTTATAACGAATTTTTCAAATTTGTTGTTGTCGAAAAATATTGATATAAACAGAAAATATTACTGTAATAGTTTTTGAGGGTGGCCTTGAGCCCTTACATTTATTTTCCTACAGACTAACAGTATCATTGTCTAGCCCACTTTTAAACATCACAGCATATGGAAAATCAGCAACATTGGCGATCAGCATCTATTTATATAGTATTAATAGGATTTAGGGGTAGTTCAACCTCGAAATACATAAAAATGAACAAACACGGAAACACATCAATTTTATTTTATCATTTCCTAGATGAAAATTCATTACAACTAAAGTTACTGCTGTTTAACTGTTTTTAGGGATGACTTTTGAGAATGGTTTTCACCCCCTAGACAGCTTTTTCCGCCGATACAAAAAGATACGTGTTTCTTATTTTTTTATAAAGTATAACATACGAGTATCTCAATTGCGACAAAATTAAAGGCGAACGCTTGGGAATGTTCCCTTGTTAGTCCTAAAACACTATCTATCCGCTTTGAATTTCACGCCTAAATCTTAATTGGCGTAGACGTAACACTTGAACTCGAAGAGACATTGCTCCGAAGCTAGATAAGAAAGAAGTTGTTTGGCAAGACATCCAATCAGTGTTCAACAATCTAATTCGCACTGGACATCATCTCTTTCATGAATGCAGCACGTCTTGTGTTCGAGACACAAATCAAGCTAGTTCTCAATAGGTACGGTTCTATGAAGGTAAACACTGAGCTAACAGCGGAGTTTATTATTTAGAAAAGTGGCGAAGAAAGCACTGCAGTGAAATATTTTAGCACGAAAAGTGCTGCAATATATCAGACCAACGATTTATCTCATTGGTTTGAATATAACATGAGGCAAGTCATCGTGAAAGAGATGAAAGAGTTTCAAGAAAGAGATTCTGGCTGATCTAAAAGCCATCTTAACACTCACAGTCAATATTAACAAGCTAAATCCTCTCAAGGGAAGCTTTTTTATCGCACTTCCATCCTTTATTTCTGATAAGAGAGCCTGTATCAACGTGCGAAACAAAGCTAATTAGTGCTTCAAGTGGGCCATTCTCTCAGTATTGTATCCAAAAGATATAAATCCACATCGAGTTTATAACTATCGTTATATACATGTCGCAAAATTACTACAGTACTTAACTCCAATCAGAGATATCTCGATGAAAAAAACATAACTCTAATTAAAAAAATGGTCTTTAATAGGTAAGACTGCTGTATTATGATGACTCTACTATTTTTGGAAAAAATAATTATTTACAGTGTAAACCTCAATCATAGTAAAATATCGTAATTTTTAAATTTTAATATAGGTTAGGATATTTCAAAAACCTTACGGGATGTATGTATTCTAAAGCCAGATTCGGATTCAGCGCTTTCAAAATTTATGAAAACATACAATTGCATTTCTGGGTTTTTCCAATTTGAAACTTCGTCAGTTTGCGTAATCATTATACGTGTAACAAAATTTGTTTAAAAATAAAATTTACTATACGATGCCTGTGTAAAGTGCGTAAATGTGTGTACATCAATTTTTCTAAGTTGAATTAAGAATTATAAATAATAAAAAACTGAAAATTATAAAAGTCGTCGCTACTTTTCGGTAAAAAGAAATTCCAAAAACAAATTTCCATAATTTTATTTAAAATCAATCTCTCGTTGCCCTGTTCCGCATGGTAACTTCATCGTTTAAAAAACTGACATACGAATGAAGATCCGCAAAGAGTCAAAGATGCCAGGCTGCTCGGAGAGAGTAGTGGATGTGGCGAAGGTGCGCATTTTGAAAAGAATAAACGAAACGGGGGCATGAGGACAGACGAACGCAGTGCGACCTAATAAATTAGACGGATGGTGGGAGGCATTCGTCGAAATAAGACGGACGAGCGGAAGGCAAGGTGTAAAAAGACGGACGAGTGGAGGGCAAGGTGTAATAAGACGGACGAGCGGAGGGCAGAGTATAAAAAGAGGGACGAGCGGAGGGCTGGGTGAAATAAGACGGACGAGCGGAGTGCTGTGTCTAAAAGGGCAGACGAACAGAGGGCTACGTCGAAAAGGGCAGACGAGCTGGGGGCTGGGCGGAATAGGGCGGACGAGCGGAAATCAAGGTGAAATGAGACGGACGAGCTGGGCGCTACGTCGAAATGTAACGGACGAGCTGGGGGCTACGTCGAAATGTGACGGACCAGCTGAGGACGGGTCGTAATAGAACGGACGAGCGGAGAGATGCGTCATGAAGGGCAGCACGGTGGGTCTGAGCGACATTTAAATAAAAGTGAAAGCAGGTTCCAATTTTTTTGCATATTTCGGTAAAAATACTAATAATTAGAAGATCCCAGAAAGAATTAAAAAAAATCCCTGAGCCCTTTTTGAAAAAATCGATTTTTAAAAATTTTTATTAAACAAAAAAAATAATTTTGGTTGTGGTTGATGGTATTAATAAATAAATCAATATTTTTTCGATATTTCCACAGATGCATATTTAATAATAAAAAATTCAACACCAGCATTTTGAAAATTAATTTTTTTTATTTATTGACTGTTTTTACTAATTTTTATCTCTCTATTCTCCCAGACACAATCATATTAATGGAGAAACACATGTTATTATTATTATTATTATTATTATTATTATTATTATTAACCAGAGTATAGTACAAAATATTACAACAAGTAGTAATAATTATACAATTATACATTACAAATTTGTAACCCGGCAGAGGATAAACCTGTTCGCCGGTCTGGTATTATAAAACTACTAACACTTAAAAAAATTAAAAGGAAAAAAAAAATTTAAAACTAAGAGTCATTTTGTATAATAGTTTATAATATTTCACAAATGAAGTATGGCTTAATATTGGTAGCAAGAATGCTTCCTATAAAAGCTTACTTCACTAATATCTTCAATTTTGTTCTTCTATCTCCAATATCTGATTAACATTTGTCTGGCCGTTACAATTGTCGTCATTGATGCTTTCATTTTTCTTGCATATGATATTCTTTCATATGTATCTAGTCTAGCTGGACAAGTAAGTCCTATAGCACACGTGACTATAATGAGGGAACATTTCAGTATGTTGTTTATGTGAATCGCATTTACATGTTGCTGTGAATACTATGTCATCTAAGACTATCAAATCTTTATATTTAGGTTGTTGTTCCAGTGAGTGCAATGAATTAGTGAAAGTTTGATATCCTCTGATACCTCTATAAAAGTATAATAATACTTTATTGTTTCCGAGATAATTGATGTCTCCATAGGTTATTCGAATATTATTTGTTTGTAGAATCGGTTTTCCTGATGTATTTTTTGGTTTACTTGTTTCTATTTGCATACTATTGTTGTCTGCAATGTCATCTATTTGTTTAAATACTGTTTCTATGGGTTTATATCTTACTTTATCTATATTTGGTTCTTTGTGATCTTCTTTGCTTTCTTCTTTTATGAAATGTATATGTTTTTTACCAATTAATTGTTTGTATGTGCAGTATTCACATTTATTAATGAAATTTATGTTGGTTGTATCTGTTTTTGTTAGAATGTAAGTTTCGTTTCTTTTTCCCTCTTTGAATCCGTTTTTTGTTTTGGTATTAATCAATCACATTTGCAATTGTTTCAATTATTTTTCTGTAGTTATCTGATACTTTCATTTTTTTCATGTTATATTCAGACATTCGACGATGAGAACGATTTTGATGAAGTGTACAAGTGCCTTGTGAACACAAATATGTCCTTACATCCAAGAGAAACTTATCCTTATCCTCATCCACATGGACTTCCAATGCTGAATTTAGACTATCAAAGTTCCCTTGTTGCTTTAGTTTGTAATAGATTTGTTGTAAATTGTTGCAGTGTATTTTGTGGTTCATTGTATTCCTGTATCTAGTATCTAGTATGAATGGCCTTTGATCCATTTTTTTATTTTGTCCTTTATTGTTTTTATATTGCTATTTAAAGTTTTGAGGTGAGAAGGTAGTTGATTGAAGGTGGCTAAAGCTCTTGTATAGCTATCTTTAATGCTGATTGTTAATTTTCTTTTAAGGGGCTGTATAGTTTTTTTCCTTGTTACGGAATTTTTCTTTAGGAACATATCTTGCAGGTTGACATAGTGATACACTAGAGATTCCATGGTGAATGTTTGATCTATGTTTAGTGGATTTTTTTCATTTATAAACTTGTTTTTATTTATTATTTGTAATAGTCGCGTTTGTAGAGTTTGTATATATTTGAGTCTTCCAATGTATGCTCCACCCCATGCTATAATACCATAGGTTGTTATGCTATGGAAAAGTGCATAGTAAATCATACGTAGATTATCTGTGCTCATTATCCTAGATAATTTGTGGAAAATATAAGTTAGATATTTTAGTCTATTGTATAGCATGTTTGTATGCAGGTCCCATCTAATATGGCTATCGAAATGCACTCCAAGGTACTTAGTGTTATCAACTTTTCGAATGGGTGCACCCTTTATATTTATATGTAGATATGTTGAGTTGCTATTGCAGTTATTTCCAAAAGCCATATGAACTGTTTTGTCAATGTTTAGTGACAGTTTATTCAATGCTAGCCAAATGGATATTTTGTTTAAGTAGAAATTCATATTTCTTTCGACTTCATGCCATGTTTCGCCTTTCACGATAATTACCGTGTCATCAGCAAAAGCCGACACACTATCATTTGGTAGCAATTGTAACATATCATTTATATAGATTATGAAAAATAAAGGTCCCAATATTGTACCTTGTGGTACGCCAATGTTGACTTTTTGATATTGACTATATTCACCATTGATTTTAACTCTTTGTTTCCTATTACTTAGATAGCTTTTGATAAGTTCATACGCACTTCCTCTAATTCCATATCTGTAAAGTTTTTTGAGTAGAATTTTGTGGTCCACAGTGTCAAAAGCTTTCGCTAGATCCAAGAAAGTAGCTGCTATTGATTTACTTTTGTCTAGTTGATTGTATATTGAGTTAGTTAGGTAGTATAGGGCATTTTTGGTGCTAAGACCTTTTCTAAAACCAAATTGTTTATTAGAAAATAAATTATGTTTGTTGAAAAAACTTGTAATCCTGATTTGTATTAATTTTTCAAAAATTTTGGCAATATTTGATATTAAAGATATAGGTCTATAATTTGTTGGTAGATACTTCTCTTTAGTTTTATGGATAGGAATAATTTCAGCACTTTTTAATTCATCAGGCCATATTTCTTTTTGTAAGCATAAATTAAAGATATAGGTCAACGGATCACTTATGTGATTTATTATCATCTTTAGTACCTGAGTGTTGATGCCGTCAGATCCTCCATTTTTGTTGCCCATTTTTCTTATTGTTTGTTGAACTTCTATTCTATTTGTTAAATGTAGAAAAATACTGTTGTTGTTCATAGATGGTAGAGTAATGTTACTATTTATTGGTTGTCTAATATTATCACATATCTGTTTGCCTACTATACTGAAAAATGTATTCATTTGTTCTGCAATGTCGTTTGAGTTTGTAATTTTATTATTACCTATTAATAGATGATTTATGTTATTGTTTTTTTTGGTTTTCTTCCCAATTTTGTTGTTGATTATTTTCCATAATTTTCGTGGATTGTGTTGATTTGTTTTGATTTGATTTTTTTCATATTTTTCTTTAGCTAGATCTATGGTCTTTTTTAAAGTTTCTACATAGTTTTTATATTTTTGTCTAAATTCTCCAATTTCTCGAGAAACTTTCCACAAATTTTTTTCAGTTTAGCCTTCTTTTTCTGACAAGCCAAACAAATTTTCGAACGATTCTCAGAGTGCGTTAGTGCACGTCGCTTCATGTTGCTAATTGAATTATTTTGAAGAAACACAGAACGTTAACTACAACAAAATTCTTATTGTATTTCTTATCACGAGAACACTATTACTGGCAGATTTCATTGTTGATCGGTCAATCAAGCTGGGACAACTGTGAAAACTTTTGAGCACGCTATTCTAGCTACTACTTCCTTAGATACAGGTGCGCGCTGTAAACACACATGTTTACAATACTGCTGTGTCCTTATCGTATGTATACTATTAATAAACACTGATATTTATATATACATGTGTTTCTTCATTAATATGATTGTGTATGGGAGAATAGAGAGATAAAAATTAGTAAAAACAGTCAATAAATAAAAAAAAATTAATTTTCAAAATGCTGGTGTTGAATTTTTTATTATTAAATGTGCATCTGTGGAAATATCGAAAAAATATTGATTTATTTATTAATACCATCAACCACAACCAAAATTATTTTTTTTGTTTGATAAAAATTTTTAAAAATCGATTTTTTCAAAAAGGGCTCAGGGATTTTTTTTAATTCTTTCTGGGATCTTCTAATTATTAGTATTTTTACCGAAATATGCAAAAAAATTGGAACCTGCTTTCACTTTTATTTAAATGTCGCTCAGACCCACCGTGGCAGACGAGCAGAGGGCTGCGTCGAATTTAGACAGACGGTGGGAGAGATCCGTCGAAATAAGACGGACGGTGGTAGGGATTCCTCGAAATTAGACGGACGGTGAAAGGGAGACGTCCAAATAAGACGGATGATCAGAGGGCAGCGTTATGAAAGGCAGACGAGCAGAGGGCTACGTCGAAAAGGGCAGACTAGCTGGGGGCTGGGCGGAATAGGGCGGACGAGCCTAAGTCAAGGTGAAATGAGACGGACGAGCTGGGCGCTACGTCGAAATGTAACGGACGAGCTGGGGGCTACGTCGAAATGTGACGGACCAGCTGAGGACGGGTCGTAATAGAACGTACGAGCGGAGGGCTATGTCATGAAGGGCAGACGAGCAGAGGGCTCCGTCGAAATTAGAGAGACGGAGGAAGGTATTCGTCGAAATAAGATGGACGAGCGGAGGGCTACGTCGAAATAAGACGGACGGTGAAAGGGCACCGTCATGAAAGGCAGACGAGCAGAGGACTGCGTCGGAATTAGACGGACGGTGGGAGGGATTCGTCGAAATTAAACGGACGGCGAAAGGGAGACGTCGAAATAAGACGGACGGGCAAAGGTCAGCGTCATAAAAGGCAGACGAGCAGAGGGCTACGTCGAAAAAGGCAGACGAGCTAGGGTCTGGGTGGAATAGGGCGGACGAGCGGAGGGCAGAGTATAAAATGAGAAACGAGCGGAGGGCTGGGTGAAATAAGTCGAACGAGCGGAGGGCTGTGTCTAATATGGCAGACGAACAGAGGGCTGCGTCGAAATTAGACGGACGGTGGGAGGGATTCGTCGAAATAAGACGGAACAGCGGAGGGCAGCGTCATAAATGGTAGATGAGCAGAGGGCTACGATGAAAAAAGCATGCGAGCGGAGGACGGTGTGATATAGGGCGGATGAGCGGACGACAACGTTAAACAGGTCGGACGAGCAGAGTGTGTGCAATAGGACGGACGAGTGGAGGGCTGTGTGAAATAAGGCAGAGGAGCGGTGGGCTGCATCCTGAAGCCTAGTGTGGCCTCAGCGGAAATGCAGGCGAAGTCGGAGTTTTGTAACAAGCTTGAGACTAACGCAGACTGCCCTTGCAATAGATTTGGACGGAATTCTGGCTCGGGAAAAAGGGCTATGCATAGTGAGTAATAAGTAAAAACAAATGAGCACCTCTCCGGGGTAAATGCGATTTTTATGTTAATTGTTTGTGGAAAAAATTACAAATAACAATAATTGCGAAAGAAGAAAGTTTTTATATTAATGTCACGTATACTGCGTACCCATCCATACTAGCCACCATAAAAATTCGTCGGAAAATGATCGGCGCGTATTTATTTATTTGTAAGCAGAAGATTTAAACCCATGTAAATAACGATACTCAAAGACGTAACTCGGTTTTAGAAAATTAGTACCCGGCATAACAGCGTAAACTCGGCAAGCTTTTCAATTTGAATGAAGGATACGGACGAACTCATGAAACTAAATTCGCCATCGTATTCTTCGTAAGAAAACTACGTTAAAGTCATGTACGTATATGAGTTGAAAAAAACGTTTCATGGATTGTCGAGGAATTCGGAGGAAAACTTTCGCCTGTGGATCGATCGACGTATGGAATTTGCTTTGTTGATATTCAAATAATTTTTTTAACAATGTGATACGTGTTTTTCTAGTATTATTTATCGCAGAACACTATGGTATAATTTGTTGCAAAACTGAACTGCAAATTGCTAGAAACGATAATTCGAATTTGTCAGAAAATTTTTTTGATTTATTAAAGGTTTTTTGGTTCTAGTTCTATTTTTTCAAACTATACAACAAATATAATTATACCATCGTATTCTATATCTGTAAAAATTACATCAAAAACAGGTATCGAATTGTTATAAATAATTTTAGGAACCCTCGAATATTCTACAAATAAAAGTACCATATACTAATTAACTGAAATAGCAGCGCAACTCACCCATCATATCAACACAAACGAGCTTTTACAAATTAGTCGATCTACTCGAAAAGTTCTGTACAATTGATATTTTTTGCAAAATATCAAGTTTTAAATATAATTTCCCAATTTTTGCAATTTTTTGAACTTTAAACTCGAATATCTCAAAAACACGAATGCCGGTTATGGCTGGATGCCACAGAAATAACTGTAGATATGTACAGATACATGTCAAAAGTTTATTAAGAGTAAATGGAGAAGTCAATTACATCAGTCAACGCTTTGATTTTCATGTGTGCATTATTTTCTTTGTGAAATGTTCTCATGTACTCTTTAAAAAGCTCTTTATCGGCAGCTTTTTCATAGAGCTGCAAGTGATCTTTCAGTTCAAACGGATAGCCATTTCTTTTGTAACATTTGTACGAGGTATTCGTGCCATCGTAATATATTATTTTCAGAGACCCCGCATCAACTCTATCAATTTTGCCGGGCAAAATATCATATGTGCCGTATTTTGTCCATACAATTTGCCCCGATACAAAATCCTTCGTGGATTGTCGACCCTTTTTTTTCTTTGAATTCCCATCAGTAGCTGAGGGTGGAGCATCTCTTTCTAGCGGCAATGATGGATCCGCCATGCTTGATGTCTAAAACATTTTTTTTTAATTATTTTAAGGACTAACCAATGTTTCAAACTAAAAAACTCAAAAAAAGCGTGGCAAAGCTGAATTTAAAAAAAAATATAGCTTTGTGTTTGTATGTCCTTATTAGGTGTACAATTGATATTTTGAAACTTGTGACAAAGAAAAACAAAACTTATTTTGAGTATTTTGAGCTGAAAAAAGTCCTGAGTCGATATTTTTATTAGAATAGTTTCTTCGGAGCAATAAACAAAGGTCTCAATTTTCACTTCGAGACCGACTGAAACTCTATTGGCATTACTTTGGCTGGTTCCGTATCAATGATTCCATTTTCATGAGAATTTGTAGAGAGACTCTCGATTGGTGCATTAGTCCTCAAAGGATTGGAGTTGATCGAAGCTGGCAATTGCATTCCTTCAGGTGGCAAGGATTCGTTGTCCAAAGTGTTGATACGTGAAAGCGACTGTCTTTTATAAAACAACATAAAAAACGATCATTGCCTAATAAGTATTATCCTCACCATAATCACTGAAACAACGTTCGAGATGCAGTCCATGGTCGTCAATGAGATGGTTACACGTTAGTGTTTATGCGAGGAAATAAATGCATTTTCCGCGGTCTTTCGTGTTCAACTTCCTTGTAACAAATAAATCGCTATTAGGCTGAACCAAAAAAAGGGAGATATATGTCGTAGATTCTACTTTTTCAGTCTTCTATGAAATTTTTTTATTAATTTTTTTTCTCAATAAAATTGTAATCTCAAAGTATTGATATAAAAACTACAAGCAACAGAAGTAAATTAAAATTTTTAAAAAAGCAGATTTTTTCATTAGTAAATTGTTTGTTAACACTTACAAATACGCACATTAATTTAGGAATTTTAATTTTCACAAGATAAAATTATTGAAACGCTTTTATGAATAATTCGGCGACGTCGGCTGAGGGCACAACGCGTTTATTCATAAAGGCATTTTTAAGTTTTTTCTTATGAAAATTAAAGTTCAAAATTGATATCCATATTCTTAAAACGTCAACAGTCAATGTGTAATGAAAAAATGAAAAAAATTATCTTTTCTGGAAATTTAGAATACCTATTTGTAGTCTTACGTTTGTTCATTAGTACTTTTGAAGTTATAATTTTGTATGAAGAAACAATGATACGAAATAAAGATTGTAAAAACTAAAATTTACAAAGAATATTTCCTACTTTTTTTTGTTCAAGCCATCAGTATTTCATCTTTCACGACCGAATCGAAAACGAGAAACCGCGCGTAGAGACTATTGAGTAATCTTCACTCGACGTCCGGCGTATGCAACTCGAATATCGTTTAGTAGTTCACTGATGCCTTACAAAGATCGACCATCATAATCAAAATCAGCGTTGCTTAGCTGCTCCGTTGCCAAAGAACACAACTGGGATACATTGCTCAATGAAGATATAATTTTTCTATGTCTTCTTCTCCCCATACTTAGTATAGGCGATTGCGAAAGACCCGATGTGCTGATTTCACTTCTAACCGCGGTAGCAGATGGTAGAGAAGATGGTATATTAATAGAGCTTCTTGACTTTTTTTTTATAATTCTATTTAATATTTATAGGGTTGAAAAATACTCGTGAGCTTACGGATTTATATTATTTTTAGAAAAATTTTTTGGAGGTGACCGGATTCTCTTCCTACTGACTTTTATGAGTGTGGGAGGTGATGGAGGATCCAGAAAATTATTTTCTTTTTGAGCCATATCAGCACTAGACGCACTTGATGTTTCACTGATTGTAAAAAGAGAAAATAATTATAAAATAGAGGAATCATTTTCAGTTATGATTGAGATTATAGTTTGTGTGTATACGTGCGTGCACGCACATAACGAAATTTACAAAAAATTTAACTTTTCTGAAGAATGGAATTGAAATAAATGTTTTTAACGCTAGAGCTTCCGGACGTTTATGCCTTATTGCTTAAAAAAATACTCGTGAAAATTTGAAAAGTAACTGGCAACTTTTTCTCTGCGCTTTTAAATAAAAAGTTGACACGGGCGCGCCCTCCTATACAATTTTATTTTACAATCAAATTGCATACATGATCCGCGATAAGCTGAGTGCTGCTCTACGTTCGCGCCCCCTTTTATCTCTCTCTCAGACAAGGCACACACTCACACACACATACACACACACACACATACACGCGCTCGCGCGCACGCACGCACGCATGCACGGACGCACGCACGCAAGTGGGAAACTCGAGCCACGGCCGTGTGCATACGCAACCCTATCACGCAACGCTCCCGCCTACACTTCGGCTCGTGTCTAAAAGGTTGAGAGCTGATTTGTGGAGACTGAACACTTTTTCAGCGATAAGTAGCCGAAGTTTTAACTCGAGAAGGGAACTTTCCGAGAGTGGAGTCTTTAGTTACTTAACGCCTCGCGCGCCCCATAAATGTCAGTTCCTCGCGGAACTCACCACTCTCCGGGTGGCCTGGAACTAACGCTAGAGCACAGCCTCGCAGCTCCAAAGCCGCCCCCGTGGTCGAGTCCTGCACCTCCGGGCAACCGTGAGCTGTCCCTAGAGCTATTTCGCCTCGCAGCTCCTGTTGCCCCGAGCTCGATCACGCTGAGCTTGTGAACCTTGCAGCCGAGTTAGAGCGACCACATGCCAGTACAGAATACTTTGACCCCTGCTCATTTTCAATCTACACACACCGTCCTCATCCCGCATGACTCGGGCTCATGTTCGCTGACCCACACCGCTAGCCGCGGCAGCACAAGGACCTTTGCGCCACCCAGGACGAGAGCAGCAACACCGCCGCCGGAGCAGCAGCGACGAGCGTAGAATCAGTGCTCACCCTCTCACTTACCTCCGCGATCATGCCCGCGTTAATGCCCAAAACCCGGGCGTAACGCAATGTCATATTTTTTAAAAATTATTAGCGATTTTGCCCTTCTTGAGTCGTTGGTGAGTGTCCCATCATCAAAAGCACCATCGTATTCTACATTAAAAAATACATAGAAATCATCTATCATTACTTATGAAAATAGTGTTTGATGTTCATGAAATTCAGAATAAGCGCATACTATCACTTACCAACAGCTAAAAAAGGGCAAAATCGGTGAATAGTTTTTAAAAAATAGGACTTTTTTCATTTAAAAAAGGAAAAAATGTAGTTACTAGTTACTTTTTTAATGTTCACGAATATTTTCTGTCCCTATAATTGCTAAGTACTAAAGCGAAAAAAGTCCGGAAGCTCTAGCATTGAACATTTTTTTTCAATTCCATTATTCAAAGAAAGACATTTTTTGACAATTTTGAGTGTCTTGGGTGCGTGCTTTTTGCAATTCGTAAATTGTTATCGATCCTCTTCGACCAGCGAGGGTCCAGCCGATTGCTTCTTTGCCTTTTTTGTTCCCACAGTTCTGTTAAGACATACACGAATATAATTTTGTATCTGGAGTACATCATCTGGTGTGACGACGCCATGAGAATTTTGAAAGGAGAGGAGTGCATCTATATTTTTTCCTTCTCTTCTCAACTAGTTTCTGAAAACGTTCACCCAAGGATCATTCGCAGATAACTTGCAGCCATATATTTTTTCTAATGCCCGCACTGTCTTGTGCAAACCAATATTTCTTGGATCTTGATTTATGTTATGTTGACTATACAAACTGAAAAAAAAATGTAATATTCACATTACGAATAGGGAAGCTGAGAATAAAGCTTCAGAATTTTCGAAGATTAGAGAAAGAAAACTGTCTGACTTTTTTTATGTGTTAAACTTGAAAGTATTCCACGTCAGCATGAATTTTTTCAGTGTTTTTTTCCGTTGAAATATTAATGGAAAAAAATGACAAAGTAAGTTGCTTATATACGGGCTCTTACGAAGAGCAAAATAAATAAAAGGAATTGATAGAGTGTAAAATCTTTAATAATTGAGAGATCGTTTTCGAAAACGATGCCAAGAAAGAATAAGTATTATGAAAACCGTCTACGAAGTTAGAATCGCGATTTCCGTTGAAAATCATTATTAAATAATTAAAACGCGAGTGGAAATTATTGGTTGTCCGGAAAGGTGCGCGGGGAGCATAGCGACGCGCGCGGCCAGAGCGGACCCCCGGTCCTGCCCCTCCCGCGGAACACCATCGAATATACATTAATTTAATATTTAAATTGATGTTCTTTCAGTTATCTGTTAAAATTTCGTCTCGAAAAATCATAGATTAAGGTAACAATTGTACCTATACATTCATGTTTTTCGTTACATCACAGCCATGTGATTTAAAACGTTTATATTTTTTAATAAAGATTCCGATGGGACCTTAAACCAGAAATGAAACGTTAATGAAGAATTTAGAGTTTTTATTTGAACATCAGGGTTAGCTCTCACGACTAAAAGAATATCAATTTAAACACACAACGATGGAGAGTGGAACAAAATCAAGTTAAATTTAATATTATTTTGAGGGTGCGAGTATACGAGGTGTGTTCAAAAAGTAAGGTGACTGTATTTTTAAGAAAAAATATTTATTTATTTATCAATATTTATGTTGTCCCCTTCGAAGTAATCCCCCTCAGATACAATACACTTATGCCAACGGGTTTTCCAATCCTCAAAGCACTTCTCATAAGCACTTTTTGGTATAGCCTTGAGCTCTTCCAGCGATGCAGTCTTTATCTCTTCAATCGTTGCAAATCTCCGTCCTTTCATAGGTCTCTTTAGTTTTGGGAACAAGAAAAAGTCACATAGGGCCAAATCCGGTAAATATGGTGGCTGAGGCATGATTGTGGTATTGTTTTTGGCCAAAAAATCTCTCACAAGCAAAGATGAGTGAGCAGGGGCATTATCGTGATGCAAAAGCCATGAATGGTTTTTCCACAATTCTGGGCGTTTTCTTCGTATTGCTTCTCGCAAACGACGCATAACTTCAAGATAATACTGTTTATTGACCGTATGTCTATATGGTAAGAACTCCTGATACACCACGCCATGGTAATCGAAGAAATCAGTGAGCAAAACTTTGACATTTGATCGAACTTGGCGTGCTTTTTTCGGTCTTGGCTCATATGGGCTCTTCCATTGGGACGATTGGACTTTGTTTTCGATATCATAACCATATACCCATGATTCGTCACCAGTTATGACCCTTTTGAGTAAATCTGGGTCGTCGTTGACGTCATTCAACAGCGCATGAGCGATGCTCATGCGACGGTTCTTTTGGTCAAAATTTAGCAATTCGGAATAAACTTCGCTGACACACGTCTCATGCCCAAAACGTTAGAAAAAATTTCATGGCACGAGCCAAGCGATATACCAACATCCTCAGCAACTTCTCTGATAGTGATTCGACGATTTTCCAGAACAATTTTCTTCACTGCTTGAACGTTTTCATCAGTTGTTGACGTGCTTGGGCGTCCAGAGCGAGGCTCGTCATTGGCATCTTCCCGGCCATCTTGGAAGAGTTTGTACCACTTGTAAACATTTTTTTACTCAGAACATTTTCACCGTATGCCACCATCAACATTTCAAGTGTTTCGGAACATTTTATTTTATTTTTTACACAAAATTTGATGCAAATCCTTTGATCCACATTTTTCGATAGCAAGAAATCGCCGAACACGCAAAACACTTATAACCTTTACGCCTCTGACAACCAAGCAAAAAATGCTATACACTCGAAACTTGGTACAGATGTTCGGGAAGAGTGTGCCAACATAACAAAACAAAAAAATCGATATTCGAAAGTACGTTGCCCGTGAAATTTGAAAAGTTACCTTACTTTTTGAACACACCTCGTATGTCTGCGCGAGTGCAAGGACGTATGCGTGTATTCGGACACGGGAGATTGTGCATACGCTCACGCACTGCACTTTTGTGTGCGCGCGTGAGTGTGATAAGATTTTACTTACTTTTGCGTGATCATGCGTGCTGCAATGCTTATATCCAACAGCCACACTGGTTTTTCAATGAATCCTCTTACATCACCATGTGACACGAGGAATGATCCCAGACAAAGTGTATCTTGTATAGACACGTGAGAACTTGTGACAGCCTTTCTCAATAGCACTAACTGGCTTGCACTCATCAAGTCCAAATTTACATACTTGTCAAGATTGTTTGTCAGAGCAATTTTAAGTTTTAAAAGTTGGTCGAGATGTCTGTGAAAATATAAACCACTAAACCTTCCTTCGTTCTTTGACATGACGTTGATGAAAGTTGACTATACCACTTTTAGCCTACTAAAATTATTTCAACTACCGGTTTTACTGCGAAAGTTGTTATGAGAGATGTTGAAAATATTTACCCGTTGCCACTGTTGATACCTGTTGCATTAGTTACGAATACATAGTTTTAAGTAACATCGTAGCAACGTTAGTAGTTCTGCTAATTATGGAACCTGTTTACGGTATCTGCGCTTGGATGTCCGAAGCGTCTGTGGTTCTCTTGTAGCGCGGCTGCATCGCACATGCATCATAGCTGATCTCGCGATATGCTGGCATATTTTCCCGGCTACCTGTGCCGCGTCTGGGACAGGATCAGCTGTGATGCATGTGCGATGCATCAGCACGTCATTATCAACATGTGTTCGACAACCGACCGCGGTGCGGTATGTGCGGGGTCCGACCGTGCGACGCGCTCGCATTTCAAGTAGCGCTCTTTGTCTCTCTATCGCACCACGGTTCCTTAATGCGGAGGGAAGTGGGAATGCTTCGCGCTTATAAGACGAGCATCGCTTTCCTGAGTTTCAGTTTCAGTGTCAAGTTCGTACGTCTTACTTGACGGACCCGAACTTTATCATTGTTCTGTGCGCTGCGGTGACAGTTTTTGTGAACCAGAAAAGTGTTCGTCGTGGTACCGGCGAGAATACCGACCGTCACCGCGACCAGCGAGTCGTGACTCCGGGGCCACGGACAGGGAGACCTGCTGCCGTAGGTGAGGGTGCGACCAGCCCTCAGAAGTGCCTCCAACTACGCGGCTGTCCCCGTTCCCGAGACGTCGGGGCTACACCGTGCCTTATATCTCGGAGGCACTTTCTCTATCTCTCTCCCTCTCTCACGAGTCCTAAGGCAAGCGGTAAGTGGTCCGGATGATCCACCGGATTACGCGCGCACATACGCGGATAGTTGTAAGGGCGAGAGCTCAAAGGCGAGCGACGCCTCTGCGCCGGACTTATTTTGATGTTTGCGTTCTATTTCGTTGTAATTTTTATCAATAAAGTTGCCGCATTTAAAAGGCTTTTCCCCACTTGTGACTGGGGTTTTTATGCCGGCTAGGTGCGGTCTCTTCCCTAATCCGGGGGATAAAAAACTGCGACTCTTCTCTGTATATAGAACCTTTAAACAATATACACTTCCTTGATCCTACCTAGTACTCACTCACTCTCTCTCTCTTCTGCATATACTATTGAAGTTGTTTAGAACCAATATTGCAAGCTGGAAATAGCGTTACAAATTTTTATTTTAAACGATATACAACTCGATGTACAAAGAACAAAGGAAGCTTGAGAATAAAGAAGAAGACCCTTATAAAACGATTTTTTTCTGAAAAAAGCCTAGAAAAGCTATTCATATTTTAATAACTAATACATATATTATGTGCCTAGTTGTTTTGCGAGTTGTAGCTACCAAAAAAACAGAACGTGTAGCACAGAGAAAGAAAAGCGTCCAAATTAGCGCGTGGAGTGATGCGCGTTTGCAATTAATCAATAATTATAATTTTTTTTTTAAGTTATTACCTTTTTTCAAATGCATTTTTCTCGTAGCTTGACCGTATGGGTTTAAACAATTTTTATACCATCTTGTTCCCTGTACTTTTCTACAAAGAAATATGATTGACGTCTCTTGGCACTTAATAAACAATAAGCCTGCAATAAATAATAAACCGAAGCGCCCCATTCGCACCGACTCGCTGCGAAGCGATGTGGCTGTGACACGCTGAGGTCAAGTTACTGATTACCTAATTATTGAATCGAAACTAACACAATTCTACAAGCAATTTTGAATTTATTTATCGAGACGAAACTAATGGAAAGCTTCGTTGCATATGGTTTCAAATTATCATGTTTCAATGAACAAAATTTGAACGACACACGACAATGACATGCCTGTCGAAATAAAAGTTTAAAACCATCATCGTCGTTTGCCGACTGACGCTGAGGCGTTACTCCCGCAACCTCCAAGTTTACTTATGTGAGTTATTGTCAATGCTTTAATAATTTTCACGTTATACTATAACATTTTGGTACAGAGTTAGGACTTTCCATACATGTCTATAGATGCATAAATCAATGGGTAATTTTTTATTCATATTTTATTTTCACGAGACTATAACTTTACCACGTTATGTCATATTATTTTTTCGTTAATTAATTGGAAATGTGTGTAAAACCTTGACCCGTGAGTCAAATAATTTATAATTCATTTTCTTGCAAGAAATAAATTAATCATTACGGTCCTATGAGTTATTCGCTGTCATGTTGATTTTTCCATCAAAATATTTTCATAAGATTGACAAGTACGTCGACATGGTGATTTATTTTGGTGAGGATGGGCCTGGGCTTGGAAGATCTCGACGAGCTGCTGAACTATGGTCGGCACAACACGGAAGGCCAGTTAACCCCCGAACCATCGACACTACAGTTCGGAGGTTAAGAAATACTGGTTGTGTGGCGGTGACGAATGCAGATGGAGGTCGTCCACGCGAGCTGCGAAATCAACTGCATGAGCCGATCGTTGAAGTTTTCGAAGAGGACCCGACGAAGAGTTTGCGTGTTGCTGCCCGTGAAGTCTCCGAAAATCTAGGAGTCATATGTACGTACAGTATGGCACAAAGAGTCATGCGGTATGATGGACAACACGCATATCACTACAGAGCCGTTCAGGAACTTCGTAAGTTATACATGAAAATATAGATTTCTTTTATTATTTTATGGCTGTTACTGCAGTTTTGCTTCCTTGAAGAGGAAGCATTGTAAAGGGTTTTGTCAAAAAAATTTTTTTTTCGCTCTAACTTTTTTATTTCTGCAGTTTTCGGGTCGATTTTTTTTTGTATTCGATAGATGTAATTGTTCTACACCGAAGTAGAACGATCATTTAAGATTTTAGTTGAACTGGAATTCATGAGAAGCTTTCAAAATCGTTTTTTCAGGTTGTCCATTTTCATTTTTTTTCCAAGTTCACTGCCTAAAAAAATTTTTATTTCCACAATTTGACGTCTAATGTTGTTATTTCCTGTTGGAACTTTTTGTGTTGTAGTAAATTAAAACTTTTTTTCGGTTTGCTGACTATCTGATAGTTATTATAAGCTTACAAAACATTTGAAATGAGGTATATTTTTGGCTATTATTGTTGTATGTCTGTTAACCATTAGCATTTTTAGAATTTACAAGATATGTTGATGAAACTCGGTATACATGTTCATTTTGCAACTACAATTTTTGTAATATCCTCTAACAATGCAAGATCGAATCGTGAAATTAAGGGGAAACGCAAACTCGGCCTCGTGATTTTCCTGAAGAAGGGCGTGTCACTCGAAATCGCTAGTTGCTAGCTTTGGTCATAGCGATCTCAACCAAATTTTTAAATATTCAAAATATGAAATCGCAAAGATTGTATATTTGAAAATTTCATGCAGTTTTACTATTTTTGATACGTCCATTAAATCTTGACACGAAATAGCGGCTATATCCTAAATAAAAAAAATCGTTGCTCTGCAGCGATACAAACTTCAACATCATTTTAAGAAATAATTTTTTTAGAATGTGTAATTTAGAAATAAACGAATCGAAATTTTTTGGAAAATTTTCTTGCAATTTCTCGAATCAAACCTTAAACTATGAGATGAGTTTTTTGCAGTAGTTTAAGCTTTTTTGACCAAATGGCAAATAGGCAAAGTAGCTATAGTCTTGAAATCAGCTCAGACATCCGTATTGTTTTCTTTCCCTTTGCTGTGACAAATTTGTCAATTGTCCCAATAGATTATTGGCAAATTGATCGACACGAAAGATCTCAAGCTTCATTGCATTTTATTACCATTCATTTTTCACGGAGATCACCTGACCATCATTTTCAAACCGATAGGAGTAACTTCGTCGTTTTGTTTTTCTAGTAATCTTTGATGACCATGAGTTAGAATGATTTGCATAAGAAATAAATGACAAAAAAAAGTAGGGTTACTTATTTCGATTAAGTTATAAATAGAATAGTATGTTTGATAACTTATTTAGTTTTGGTCTGTATCTTAATAAATTTAAAACAATTCGGCCGAAAAAAATCTATTTTTAATTATTTGATAGAAAGTTTATTCAAGTTTTAAAGTAGTAGTTAGTTTAAAATAACCTACTATAGTCTAAAAAAAGTTTTTCTCAAGTTTTAATTTACAAAAAAATTAATTGATGAATGCATTGGATTTTATAGGAATCTGTTTGTTAAACTTGGATTGCCTACTTGATTTTTCTTTCTTCAAATTGATCCATGTGTATTAGAAGTTTATGAATTTTTTTAGAAATTTGGGGTATCAAAAGACGTATATTCAAATAAAATACCTCGGCTACTTTACTTTAAGAAGTACACATTTTTTAGCTTTCAAGCTAAACTCTTATGTAAAATTCTAATCAAGAAATTTTGTTAATTCGCATTCATAGAATCTCTCAATTTTTCTAAGTAGCATAGATAATTATACACGATGGTTATTTTGAATATTACTTATACATTCTCAAAACAGATGAAAGAGATGCCCAGAACCGTATTGCGTTCTGTCAATTCTTGCTGAATGAAATAGATGCTGATCCAGGCTTTATGGATCGAATTCTCTGGACTGACGAATCAACATACGTACGGAAGGGAATATTTAATCAGCACAATAAGCATCAGTGGGCTCATGAAAATCCGCATATGTCTCGGGAAGGTAAGTGTTTTGAATAGTTAAAGACCCCATATTCTAAAAAAAATGAATCCCATGAAAATTTTCTTATGCGTGTGTGTCTTCTATTGAAAGAAAATTTATTTTTAGGATACGCTTAATAATAAACATTTTTTAAGCATTTTTCAAACACTTTTTCTATACCCCCTGCACGAAGACGCGACTCTACGTACACTTCAAAAAGCAATGGTACTCCAAGTCGCATCTTTGCGTTCGGAAAACCGAAAATGTTAAAAAGATATATCTAAAAATGTATATTATTACGAGTATAATAAAAATAAACTTTCTTCCAATAATACACGCACACACATAAGGAAATTTTAATCGCATCAACAGTTTATTTTGGAATACGCGGTCTCCGTACCGGGATCCGGCCGTGAATTTGTCATTGGGTGCGTTAGTTATGATTTATAAAAAAAACAGTCTACGATCTCTAGCGAAAAAATTTTTCTCTATCGAAATAAAATTTGTATTTATAGGTCTATAAATAATTATTAATGAAAACGTTATTTAGTTCGTTCGAATTGCTTTTTCAGTTTATCCACATGGAGGTCCGTTTGGTGGGTGAATATATTAAATAAATATAGCGATGATTTAAGTGTAAAGGAAAACTTGATATTTTATTAAAAGTAGACTAACTACTACAAATACTTAATAGTAGAGACTTAGTCTACGCAAAGACCGCGCATCTCGCAGAGAGTAGAGATGTAAGCGTGTCGGCAGTTCTAGCGCGAGTGACGATTCACTCGTCATACCTCAGCGAAGACGCTTCCCTTGGGCATCGGAAGGTAAGTCCCACCCACGAAGTCCGTGAAAAGGGTAGCTGAGGACCAACGGGAAAGCAGGGTGATGAGACGTGTTTTGTCGCTAACAACAAGGGATTAGCGAGAGCGCCAAGCAATTTTCATTTATTGCGGGTGTGTCATAAAAATCGAAATTCGGCGCGGCAGTTAAGCGGCAGCCGCGCGACAGCAGAATTAAATCATTTTATTGATGCTGAGGAAAAACTGAAAGTTTTAACCAAGTAGATCAACAGATAAAGCACGTCCACCACACACATTTAAACAATGGGGCGATAAAGTCAAAACTGATTCACAGTTCATACATTATTATGAGTATTAATCTAAATCACGAAGAAAATGTAGTTCGTATATGCATCTATAAGTGCGAAAGACTATTTAAGAGCAATAATTTTTTGTGAAGCGAGATGTTCATTCGCCGTTATTAAAAATTATCATGCGCTGATACTTTATTTCGTAATACGAATGTATATAATTCCTCACGTATTTTTCAGTCAAATTTTCCTTTAATAGCCTTAAGATTGTGGACACGTAGAAGAGAAAAAACGAAATAGAACAAATGCAATCATAAAAGATCAAAATACTAACATAAATATTACTTTTTGTAAATAATATGGTTAATTTATCAAACTGCAATTCTTTGTACGGTATGACTCGCTTCGCTCACGTTGTCTCAAAAAACACAATACGACATATGCGTGGATGGGAGACGTCTTGCGTCGTCAAACATCTATCAAAATGTGTTATAAAATGAAAAATTTATAAATTTTGTTCATTATTTCCAGATCGATTTCAAAATCGGTTTTCAGTCAATATGTGAACAGGCTTGATTGGTAATCAAGTTATTGGTCCGGTACAACTTCCAAACCCACTAAACGCTGAAAATTACCTTGAGTTCCTGCAGGATATCCTTCCAGGATTGCTTGATGAAGATGGTGTGCCAGAAGAACTGCAAGAAAATCTTATTTTCATGCATGACGGTGCACCAGCACATACTGCTGCGAATGTAAGGAATTATCTTGATCAGATAATTATTATAGTATACATTGTTGTTGGAAATATGTAAAAGCATCTCACCTATTTTGCTCTGCGCATGTGCGTGACTACACGTCTCGCTCTCTCTTGGCGGCTAGCGGCGTTGCCGCTTAATTCGTTCTAGTCTCTTCCGAGACGCGGACGCCAAAAGCTTTCTCTCGAATAAAGCATTTCTTTTCTACAACTGTTTATTCACTTATTCTGCCAGCTTCACCCTTCCTTACAAAAAATTATATTACGCGATTTCTCCTAATGAAAGTTTTAACGCTCTAAAATTTCATGTAGGATAATTTTGTCGTGGCTTTATGCCAATTATTTGCTGAAGGGAATATTGCTCTGACTTGAAAGGAAATTTAATTACTTTTATATTATTCTTTATAAAAATATAAAAGTCGTTCTAGGACAGATAGTGTGGTGAGACAGGTGGTGAGACCGTTCTCGTTATTCTACCTTTTTTTCCGCTCTCGTCCTTCCTTTCCCATATTTTCCAAAACATCGACTACGTCCAACTCTTGATCATTGACACTTATACCACAGCTTACCTTTGGTCTGTTGCATTACCTGTTCCACCATTACTTTTGTCTTTTCAATATTATCTTCACGTCTTCTACGGCTAAACCAGGCCACACTGTGCTCCTTTGCCTTTCTACCAAAGTCCATGTTTGACTCTGACTCTTCTATCAAGCAGCACTGAGCACATCTGCCCTTCACACAAATCTCTATATATCTTACACACTTCTGAGACCGCCCTGAGGTTGACCGCTTTTTCTTCCGAGTCGTTGCTCTACCTTCCCATTTTCTTAAACTATGCTCGCTCCGCCCTATTTTTTGAGACTCTGCTTCGACTAACTCTTTCTTCAAGTCAGAATGGCCTCGTCCGCTCTCTTTTCCGAACCCAACTTCGTCTAACTCTATTTCAAGCCTGCATTAGACACATCCGTCCTCTTTTTCCGAGAACCCGCTCCGTTTAACATAATTTCTAGTTAGCAATGTGGTCGTCTGGGATCATTTCCGCGCCCTTGCTCCGTCGGACCCATTCCTAAGACCCTAATATGACCGCCTTATCTTGTCCCCAAGCCGCCTGCTGTTATTGCTCGTCGTTAACTGTCAATCCAAGTTAACACTATGCTCGATTGGCCCCTTACTAAAGCAGCACTGGGCTCCTTCGCCAATTTTTTCGAATCCGCACTGCTTGAATCTTTTGCTAGGCCTCCCCATGTTCGACTGGCTACAATCTATGCAACCGCTTCCTCTGCCGTTTTTTCCATTCAGCACAACGCATCTGCACTCTTTTCTGCGGACTCGGACACGGACATAGCCCTGTGCTCATCTACCCTTCTGAACGCAACGCCCCGCTCGTCCGTCCATTTTCACCCAGCCCTCAGCTTGTCTGCCCTTTTAGACATGGCACTCTACGCGTCCGCCCTATTTCACACAGCCCTCCGCTCGTCCGCCCTATTTCACCCAGCCCTTGGCTCGTCTGCCCTTTTTGACATAGCGCTCTGCTCGTCTGCCCTTGAGGATGCAGCTGTCTGCTCGTCCGTCCTATTTCACACAGCCCTCCGCTCGTGTGCCCTATTTCATCCAGCCCTCTGCCCGTCCGTCTTATTTCGACGTAGCCCTCGGCTCGCAAGCCCTTTTAGACGCAGCCCTTCGCGTGGTCGCCTTGTTTCACACGGCACTCCACCCGTCCGTCTTATTTTACTCTGCCCTCCGCACTTCTGCCCTATTTCATCAAGCCCACAGCTCATTTACCCTTTCCGACATAGCCCTCCGCTCGTCCGTTCTATTACCACCCGCCCTCAGCTCGTCCGTCTCATTTCGCCTTAACTTCCGCTCATCCGCCCTATTCCGCCCAGCCCCCAGCTCGTCTACCCTTTTCGACGTAGCCCTCTGCTTGTCTGCCTTTCATGACGCTGTCCTATAATCGTCCGTTTTATTTGGAAGTCTCCCTTTCACCGTCCGTCTAATTTCGACGTATCCCTCCGCTCTTCCTTCTTATTTCGACGAATACCTCCCTCCGTCTGTCTAAATTCGACGCAACCCTCTGCTCGTCTGCCCTTCATAACGCAGCCCTCCGCTCGTCCGTTCTATTACGACCCGCCCTCAGCTGGTCCGTCACATTTCGACGTAGCCCTCAGCTCGTCCGTCTCATTTCGACGTAGCCCCCAGCTCGTCCGTGTCATTTCGCCTTGACTTCCGCTCGTCCGCCCTATTCCGCCCAGCCCCCAGCTCGTCTACCCTTTATGACGTAGCCCTCTGCTCGTTTGCCTTTCATGACGCTGCCCTATAATCGTCCGTTTTATTTGGACGTCTCCCTTTCACCGTCCGTCTAATTTCGACGTATCCCTCCGCTCGTCCTTCTTATTTCGACGAATACCTCCCTCCGTCTGTCTAAATTCGACTCAACCCTCTGCTCGTTTGCCCTTTATAACGCAGCCCTCCGCTCGTCCGTTCTATTACGACCCGCCCTCAGCTGGTCCGTCACATTTCGACGTAGCGCCCAGCTCGTCCGTCTCATTTCACCTTGACTTCCGCTCGTCCACCCTATTCCGCCCAGCCCCCAGCTTGTCTGCCCTTTTCGACGTAGCCCTCTGCTCGTCTGCTCTTTTAGACGCAGCCCTCCGCTCGTCCGTCTTATTTCACCCAGCCCTCCGCTCGTCCATCTTTTTATACTCTGCCCTCCGCTCGTCCGTCTTATTACACCTTGCCCTCCGCTCGTCTGTCTTATTTCGACGAATCCCTCCCACCGTCCGTCTAATTTCTTAGGTCGCACTGCGTTCGTCTGTCCTCATGCCCCCCAGTCTCATCCTCCATTTCGTTTATTCTTCTCAAAATCCGCACCTTCGCCACATCCACTACTCTTTCCGAGCAGCCTGGCACCTTTGACTCATTAGGTATCTTCTTTCGTATGTCGGTTTTTTAAACGATGAAGTTACCATGCGGAACAGGGCAACGAGAGATTGATTTTTAAAAAAATTATGGAAATTTGTTTTTGAATTTCTTTTCACCGAAAAGTGGCGACGACTTTTATAATTTTAAGTTTTTTATTATTTATAATTCTTAATTCAACTTAGAAAAATTAATGTACACACATTTACGCACTTTATGAAAAGCGTTTCGCTTCCCAGACTACGACTTAAAGTTCTAATGGGTTCTACAATAATCCTAACTATTTTGATAATTGTAGCTTGCTCGTTAGATTGATAATAATATTTCAGAAATGCGCAATGTATTGTAGATCTAGTATTCAGCATTGCGATATTTTCTTTATAATTATTATGTGCTGGAAATAATTTCATGACTAATGATCATTACTGAAATTCAAATTTCACTTACCTGATTCGAGGCGCCGAGTTGCTGCAAGCCATCGTAGCGACAGCATTTTTGTTTACGAACCGCCTACTTGCCAAAACGCGTTTTTTCTCGGAGATTTAAAACTCCTTCTATTATAGGCTCTATTAGAGTTTTACCCATAGTCTCAAATTCAGATGTAATACGATTCGCACGCGTGAGAAATTTGAGGATGGATTTCCTGTGTGTGACTAGTGTAAATCGTCTCGCACACGCGTATTGAGACTTTGTTCCAAGTGTGATGACACATCAGGAGTGAATTTCCCACATGGAAATTTTCAGCCGAGGGTTGTCAGTATTTATTTATTATTACTTTATTTCTTAATCTTAAACAAACGTATAACCAAGCTAATTGGAAACACACTGTACGCCTCTACCTATTGATCTCAATTTTCTCAAACGCAAAAAAAGCAATGATGTAGTAGCCAATCACAGCGATTTTCAGCATTAAATGAACATAATTCTTAAGTAAGACAGCGAGTTTGAATTCGACGACCACGAATACTAAATAACCTATTTCGCAAAATAAACACAAAAGCTTTCACGTGCATCATTGCTATTAGTCAATCGGCATTCAACCGTTCTTTTTATTGATCGCGTTCAATCAATGAATACGTATATCAGTATGTAGACATGGGAGCTCCGTGTTGCACGATTAGGTTGAGCACCGTTTGCAATCAGCGGCGGCGCGCGCCGTTGCCCCCCCCCCCCCTCACTACTCCGCGCTCGCCACCAAGCGCCCGTTCTTCTAAAGCTGTGCGCTGATTGGCCGATCTTTGAAGCTAATTATCTAATTACCTAATTATTTCATCAAAAAACTAAGAACACAATTCTAAATTAATTTTTCGAGACGAATCGAATGGAATTATTAGTTACACATTTTTTTGAATCACCCTGTATAGAACGCTTCTTTGTTTCAATCTGATTACACATCTATATCATGAACCAACAGAGACGTAGTTTGTTTATAGTATAAGGTGACCAAAGCATAGTAAGGCAACTCCATGGGGGTAAGATGAGTATGCGAAGCTTGTTAGGAAATCAGTTCTCTATCGATATCTACTCATATGTATACGTTTTGAAAATAAATATTCTCGTGAAAGTAAAATTAGCGAGAAAACACCTACATGGTAAAAAACAAAATTCATCCGCATTACCGCGCTTTGTCGTATATTTTTATAAAGGGGAATAAGAGAGGCACTTTCGCTCTCAGTGATCGAAGGGGGATAAAGGGAAGGTCAATAAAAAAAGATTGTACAAATTATACTATCACTATATTTTACAAATCGTATATAACTAATTGTCTTCTCAACTCTGCCTTCCTTCCACTCACTGCCTTAAACTAACTGACTGCAGATCACAATCTCGCACGCATGAGCTGGCCGTTTCTCTCCTTATACTATATAACATAACTCGAGGTTAGATTTCACTCGAGGGGAGTGTCGACGTGTCTTGGATGTGAGCGCGAGTTTTGGTGATAAATTCAAAGAGGAAAAGTGTTTGAGGAGAGAAATAGAGGTGAAAAGAGCGTGGAGGTGGAGGAGGAGTGGAGAAGAGAGAGAGAGGCCTGGAGAAGAGCAGGAAAAAGCAGAGAGAAAGGAATAAAGAAAAAAATAAAAGTTGAGGTTAAGAGAGAAAATTAGAAAGCGGGAAAGGCAGGCAGAGAGGAGGGGCGGTAAAAAGTAAAGGCAGAGACAGAAAAGGTAAGACAGGGAATAAAGGTGGGATCACGGGTAGTTATAGATAGTCGAATTAAGGCGTACGGGATTGGATGGAAAGATTTGTGACAACAGAAAAATTAAGAGATAAAGGTGGAAGGTTGGATAAGAAAGGCCCAGAGGAGGAAAAGAAGAAAAGAGTAAAGGTGGTGAGGGGGAGAGAAAGCGGGGAGGGGCTGAGGGAAAATAATAGAGGAGAAATGAGAGAGGCAAAGAGATGCAAGAGTGACAGCGAGGGAAGCGAGATGGAGGGAAGCGAGGAGAGAGGGGAGAAGGATTGGACAACACGTTAAGAGAAGTGGAAAAAAGTAGTGGTGCAGAAGAAATAATGGAAAAGATACGGACAGACATAAGGGAATTAAGAGAGGTATGGGAGGAGGAAAGGAAAGAATGGACAAAAATGTTTAAAGAAATAATGGGAAAAATGGAAAGAATGGAGGCAGAGGGGAAAAGAAGAGAAGAAAGGTGGGAGAAGGAAATAGGAAAAGTTAGGAAAGAACAAGAGAGAGAGACAGAAGAAAGAAAGAAAGGGACGAAAGAAGAAAGGGAAAAAGCAGAACGTAGAGAAAAGAAATTGCAGGAAAAATGGGGAGAGAGGATGGACCAGTTGGAAGAGGAGTACGTGAAAATAAAAGAAAGCATAGAAGGAGGAAACAAGAAGCAAATAGGAACAGAAGTAGGCAATAAGGAAGAATTAGAGCATATGAGAGAAAAAATGGATAGAGAAAGTAGGATAAACAATATAATAGTAACAGACTTAGAGGGTGAGTTAAGATGGGAAAAGAAGGGAGAGGCAGAGGTCTGGTTAAGGAAGGTACTAGAAATGAAAGGAGAGATAGTGAATCTGAGAAGAATAGGAGGAACAGCGGAGAGAGATGATCGGAGAGAAAGAAGAAAAAACATGTGGCAAATTAGATGCGCGTCATGGGAACAAAAAGAAGGAATTATGAAGAAGAAAAAGAATCTGGCACAGAAAAAGATATACATAGATCAGGATGGACGAGGAAGCAGAGAAAGATAAGAGAGGAAGTAAGAAGGAAAGCGAAAGAAATAAGAAGTAAAGGTAAAGAGGTAAAGATGTGGCATAACGGGGTGAAATCAGAGGAAGAAGAATGGTGGTGGAGCGAGAGAGAGGGAAAAATGGTAGGAAAGGGGGTGGAAGGGTTTCGAAAACAATAGGCATAAAAGAGAGAGAGAGAAGAGAAGGGAGAGAGAGGGTTGAAAGGCAGTAAAAATACTATTCCGGAACGTGGCAGAGGTGAGGAGCATAGAGGAAGACGACTGGGAATATGTTAGGGAATTCGACATAATAGGGCTAACGGAAACCTGGGTGAAGAGGTAAGGGGCAAGAACTGGTGTGGAGAAAAAACTGAAAGGGTACAGCATAGAGTGGAGGGACTCAAGAAGAGAGGAAGAAGGGGGAGAGAAATAGGGGGAGGAATAATGGCGGTAAGAGAGAGGAAAGGGAAATAAGGTAGAAAATAAATAAGGTAGAATGGAAGAAAGAAAGGACAAGTGAGGTAATAGTAGGAGAAATAAAGATCGGAGGGAGGGAATACATGATAGCATCGGTGTATATGCAACATGAGAAGAAGGAAAACTATGAATACCTAAGTGAAGAGATAGAGGAGAACAGAGGAAAAACAATAATTATAGGAGGAGACTTCAACGCAAGAACAGGAAACGAAGGAAAAGAATGGGAGACATAAGAAAACCTAGAAGAAATTAAGGCCAAGGATAAAGTGTTAAACGCAGAGGGAGAAGAAATGATAAAATGGCTAGGAGAAATGGGCTTAGAGATAACGAATGGGAGAAAAGAAGGAGATGAAGAGGGAGAAATAACATATATAGGATCGAGAGGAATGTCAACGATAGACTATGTAGTAGGTAACGAGGAAGGTGATGAGGCGATAAAAAAGGTTTAAATAAAGGAGTGGGTAAAGTCGGACCACTTACCAATAGAGGTGGAACTGGGAGACAAAATAGCGGAAAAAAAAAAGAAAAGGAAGAAAGAATGATAGAAGACTGGAGTGAAGAAGGTATAAGGGAGTATCAGAGATGGATAGACGCAATAGAGGGAACAGATAAATGGAAAGATATAAAAAATAGAGTGAAGAACGCAGTTGTAAAAAAGAAGATAAGGAAAAAAAAGGATCAAAAAAAAGCTGGTGGGGAAAATAATGTAAGGCAAAAAGGGATAGGGTGATGGTAGAGTTAAATAAGGTAAGAAAAGGGGAAGGAGACAGAGGCAAATACCTAGAAGCAAAGAGAGAATACAGAGAGGAAATAAGAAAAGCAAAAGAAGATGAAGGGAAAAGAGTGGCAGAAGAAATAAGAACAGATAAGACGAGAAGAAAATTCTGGGATAAAGTGAATGGCAATAGGAAGAAAAGAATTGGATTAGACGAAAATATAGGAAAAGAAGAGTGGATAAAGCACTTCAAGGAACAATTGGGAGAGAAAGAACAGGAAGAAATTAAAGGGGAAGAAACCGAAGTCAGCGAAGGTGAAGAAATCAAAGAAAGAGAAGTAAAAGAAGTAATAAGTAAAATGAAAAAGAAAAAGGCGACAGGAGAAGATGGTATAGCAAATGAAGCGTGGGTGGAAGGCACGGAAGGCTTGATAAAAGATATGACAAAATGCTTAAATGGAATATGGAACGAAGAAGGATATCTGGAAGAATGGAGGAAGGGAATAATAGTACCAATATATAAGAAAGGGAGGATAGAAGAAGTAGGAAACTATAGACGCATAACGCTGATGGATACGGGATATAAAATATATGCGGAAATACTGAGAAAAAAGTTGGAAAGAGAAATAGAAGCTAAAGAAACGCTAAATGATACGCAGATGGGATTTAGGAAGAAAAGAGGAACAATGGACGCGATATTTATATTAAAAACAATAATAGGAAAGGAAATAAGGGAAAAAGGAGGAAAACTGTTCATATTCTTTGCAGACATGAAGGCCGCTTTTGATAAAATAAAGAGGAAGAAAATATGGGAAACAATGAAAGAGAAAGGGATAAATAGAAAAATTAGGAACAGGGAGTAAGGTAAAAGTTGGAGGAGAAATAATTGGGGAGTTTGAGACTTACAAAGGCGTAAGGCAAGGGTGCCCTTTGAGCACCACGCTATTTAATCTTGCCTTCGCCGACCTGGAAGTGAAGATCAAGCAGGTGCAAGAAGGAGGGGTAGTGATAGGAAGGAAGAAAATATGGACATTAGGATATGCAGATGATATAGTGATGATGGCAAAGAGTGAAAGTGGAATGAATGCAATGCTGAAAAAATTAAAAAGATACCTGGAAGAAAGGGGATTAGAGCTAAATGTAGGAAAATCAAAATAATGAAATACAGGAGAGGAGGAGAAAGGGGAAAGGAAGAAAAATTCGAATGGGGAGGTGAGAAGATAGAGATGGTTAAAGAGTACAACTACTTGGGATATGTGATAAGCAGAAATAACGGAAATAAAAAGCAGATAAAGAAGGTAGAAGGGAAAATACATATGGGACTGGGAAGACTATGGGGGCTAGAAGAAAAGCTATTTAGAGAAAATTGGGAGCTAAGGATGAACCTGTTCGACGCACTGACGAAAAGCGTGATTATGTATGGAGCAGAAATCTGAGGATGGAAGAGATATGAAGAAATAGAGAGATTACAACTTAAATACATAAAGTGGGTATTGGGATTAGATAGAAACACGCCAAGTTACTTAATACGATGGGAAACAGGAAGACAAGAAATGAAAGAAACAGCATTAAAAAGAGCAATGAGGTATGAAAACAAAATAAGAGAAGAAAGAGATGGCTCAATAAAAAAAGGAGCATGGAGACAACTAAAGAAAAGGGAAAGAAATGAAAAAGATAAAAAGGGTAAGAAGGAGGAGAGAGAGGAAAGGCTGGAAAAAAGTAAAATATACAGAGAGAGAGAAGAGGGAGATGAAATGAGGGAAGAGTTTTGGGAAGAGATAAGAGATGAGCTGAAGAAAAAAGATGAAAAAGAATTAGAAGAAAAGCTAGAAAAATCAAGATACATAAACGAGTCGAAAGAGCTGAAAGAAGAAATGAAAAGGTATAGATTAAAGGAAATTCAAGGAGAGGGAAGAATAAAAGGCCTATAAATAAAAGAAAGATTTAGGTTAGGTCATGAAACGAGAGGAAGCAGATATTGGGAAAAAGAAGAAAATAAGAGATGAGGAATGTGTATGAAAGAGGAAGAAAATTGGAAGCACATAGTAGAAAAATGTGAATAAAGCAAAAAGAAAGGAGAAGAATGGGAAAAAATAATAATAGGAAGCAAAGAAAAGATAGCGTGGATGATGGAGCTAAAATGGAAAAGAAGAAGAAATGAAGAGAAGAAAGAAAAAGAAAAGCAAGAAGACGAAGCTACAAGACCCTAAGGAGAGACGGAAACAGAAGACAGAGAAGCAAGACTCGCAGACATATCTACACACACATACATACACACACATACACACAAATTACAAACATACGCGCAAACATAAACATACACATGCACACACACACACAAGACACAAGTAAAAGCAACTACACAAGCGAGAGGAAGCGGGTATTGGAGGATGGAGCAAAATGGAAAAGAAGAAGAATCGATGAAGAGAAAGAAAAAGGTAAACTAGAAGGCAAATCATAAGATACTAAGGAAAAATAAGTGAGGTTGAGGAAAGGAAAGGCAGAGGGAGCAATAGAAAACAAGAAAAAGGTGTCAAAGCCTTAACAAGAAGAAAGATAGATGAAATGATTAGCAAGAAGGAGAGCAAAAGCAAAGGAATGGCAAAGGTGAAAAGGCAAAAGAAAGTAATAAAGGAAAAGCTGAAAAGAAAACAGAATAGCGGAAAAGGCAGATCTTGAAGAGAGAAAGAGGAAGAGAAGATTAATCAGAAGAAAAATGAGAAGAAAAGAGGAACAGGCAGGCGCAGAAGACAGGGATACAAGAGTTGCAGACACACTTACAAAGGTACATATTTACACAACACATACACATACACACGCACGCGCGCACTCACACACACACACACACACACAAAACACATACCTAATCAACTATACAAACTGGATACGAGACACAAATAGAAATTTAAGAAATGTAAACCAAATGTAACATATAAGTTGTAAATAAATAAACTAACTAACTATATAACATAACTCGTTTTATACATCGTTATGTAAACGATCGTAAATTCGAAGACCTTAAATATCCCGCGCACAGCCCAAGGATATTAAAAAGTTTGACAAAACCAGTAACATCTCCATCAATCTGTACATACTCAAGAAGTATGGTCAACAATATGAAGTCTCACCGTGTCATCTGTAAATAATTAATGTAATAATATAATCTCTCTGAAAAGATACAATCTTGTAAACTTGCTGCTTATACAAATTTTCTACATCGATGAGAGCCTTGAGAATCAATCATATGATGACGATAGAGAATAAGTTTCAAAGTTTCATTATGTGTGGATTAAGAATATGTCTCGATTGATCCGAAGTCAAGTATCTATCCATGAGCATACATGCTACGTCTGCAATCGTTGTATACGCTACTTTTGGAGTAATGAAAAGTTACAAGCTCATGAAAAGGACTGTTCGCAATTAAATATCTACAGAATTGATCTTCCTACATAGACAAAGAAGATCTTACAGTTCACGAATTGGTACCATTTGTTATCTATGCCGACTTGGAGAGTGTCTTAAAACCACTGAAAGATGATAAACTTATCTTTGAAGAGCATGAGGCTTGCGGCACAGGTTTCTATGTGAAATGTAGCTTTGACGACAACCGCTACACTTACAAGACGTATAGGAAGATGACAGATGAGGTATTATCTCCTGCATAATGGCTCATTCAGCTACTTCAGACTCTATCGACTGATTTAGAGGAGAGATACAAGAATGTTAAAGAGATGCGACTCTCGGATCAAGAGATATTTTTAATCTTTGCCGCTAAAACCTGTCATATTTGTCCCAAATCTTTGAAAGAGGATCAAAGGAAAGTTAGAGATCACTGTCATCTTACGGGCCGGTGAGTAAATCAAAAAACTACTTACCTTATTGTTACTTACCTACCTCGTTTATTTTAGTTACAGGGAAGCTGCACATAATTCCTGCAATCTCAACTATCAAAACGCACCATTCATTCCCATAGTATTCTACAATCTTACCGGATACGACTCACACTTCATTATCAAAGAGGTCGTGACTGCAAATAATTTCATGGGTCGAGTTACACTTCTCGCAAAAAATAAGGAAAAGTACATTTCATCTCCTTCTCCAAGTACATTGATGGTATGGACAAACACTTCCATTTCATCGATTCATTTCGATTTATGCCGTCATCGCTAGACAAGTTATCATCCTGTTGGATGAATTGGATATCGTTCATCGAGAGTTCGAGAAAGATGGCTATTCTTTTGAACAAATTCAACTACTGTGCAGAAAAGGTGTGTTTCCCTGCGAGTCTTTGATCAGTCTAGATAAGGTGGAACAGGAACACCTACCAGTTAAGGAAACTTTTTACAGTCGACTTACCAACGGAGATGTGAGCAATACGGATTATGCGCATGCGCAGAACTTATGGCAGTCGTTCATTATGGAGAATATCGGACAGTATTCTGATCTGTATCTCAAGATGGATGTGCTACCTCTTGCAGACGTTTTTGAAAGTTTTCGCTAGACCTCTCGCGAGTCTTACAACTTTGATCCTACACACTATTAAACACCGCCTGGACTAACTTGAGACGCCATGTTACCAACATCCAATTGGAACTGTTAACAAACATGATGAATTCGAAAAGAGAATTCGAGGAGGAGTTAACCAGTGTTCTAACAGATAAGCCAAAGCTAACAACCCGTATATGGGTAAGGACTACAACATAAACGAGGAGATTAAGTACCTGATATACTACAACGTGAACAATCTCTACGGTTAGGCGATGACGTAATCTGTATCCTATACGAACTTTTAGTGGATTGAGCATCCGGAGACACTCAACTTCTACGTTCCTTCGGTTACATCCTGGAAGTTGATTTTGAATATCCCGAGGAACTTTGAGCTCCTCCAGGATCTACACAGAAGAAGCTTCTCATTACTTTCTATAGTAAGGAGCGTTATGTCATCTACTATCGAGCGTTAAAGCAAGTTCTTATCAATGGACTTAAGCTGCGTAAAGTACATCGAGCGATCAGCTTCAAACAAAGTTCCTGGCTCAAGGTTTACGTTGATCTTAATACGGAGAAGAGAAAGCAATCTCAGAACGAGTTCGAAAAACTTTTCTACAAATTGATAATTAATGTACTCTGCGGGAAGACGATGGAGTGTGAGAGGAAAAGGGTTGACCTCAGACTCGTTAGCAAGTTGGAGGGATAATATGGTACTGATGTTCGTATCACTATACCCAACTTATACAGTAGTTCGGTCTTTGATAAGAACTTGGTGTCGATTCAGCTGTCATGGACAAGCATTTCTATCAGCAAACCTATATACGTCGGACTCTGCGTATTGGACTTATCCAAGATTCTAGTCTACGACTTCCATTACAGCTTCATGAAAGAGACGTTCGATGATAACTGTAAATTACTCTATACCGATACCGACCTTCTCATCTACAAATTGAAAAAAATGTACGTCTGCGACATAATGAAACATACAACCTTGACAAGTTTGATACGTCAGATTATTTCAATGAAAATATATATAGTCTTCCATTGGCCAATAAGAATGTTTTTGGGGTACTGAAGGACAAGTGTGCCGATTAACTTATGCTCAAATTTATCGGCTTCGGCAGCAGAATGTATGCTATCAGCATAGGTCAGGATTCCATTAAGAAGGTCAAGGGGATCAATTCACACACAGTAAAGAACAGCATTAACATCGAGCATTACCGACGCTGTTTGGAGGAGAAGGAAATAATCAGAAAAAAGCAATTTACTATCTGAAGTAAACTCCATTGGATTCGGACGAAGCGGGAAAAAAAGGTGGCGCTGAGTCCGCACGATGATAAGTGATGCTTAATAAGCTGTATTAAGCATCGCTTAATGCTCATTAAGCATTATCTTGGTTCTCCAAATACACTTCTTTGGGAGCACTATAAGAGTCATCTATCAGCTGAGCTCAAAGAGAAAATTGTCGCCCACTTTCGAGGCAAGATAGAAGAGAATGACGAAGAGGGAGAAACGAAATCGGAAGCTCTATGTTTAAGAGTGGGGGGTTGGCTAGAAAAGCGACGCGCGGCTGACCAAAGCATTATTAACTCCTGTTCCAGCAATAGCAGCAGCAGTAACAGCATCATAGCAAAGAAACTCCAAGCAAGAGATTCAAGAAGTGAATACTAACTCTGAATAAGAGTAAAGGCAACGTGGACTACGAGAACGTTTTCAGAGCAATAAGCAGAGCTCTAATAAATTTCTCTCGTTATAGAATGGATTTCGAAAGCTTGAATAAAGTTGATATAGATCCGTTCCTCCCTAAGAAGGACTTTAGTCACTTGGAGAATGGTACTTTCTACATCGTAACCATGCTGAGACAGGTCGCTACCCGATTTAGAACGATGGTTGTGACGGAGCTCAAAGAGGAGTTTCAACAACAACCACTACAATGAACTACTCGACAAGATGCAGTACTACAAGCTCTTCATCGATTACATCGAAGGAGATAAATTAAAATTCTCTGTACGGTAGTTTTGTAAGCTTGTAAATAAATGATTGCAAAAGCAATGATAAATGGACTGCTTCACAAATAAGAGCGAGGTTGGGACTATCATCACCTTAAAGAAAGAAATATTTCTCCATATTAACATTTAAGAAAAATAGCAATAATTGCATGTGGTTTCAGCAATGTAGCAAGAGTGGAGACTACATCTACGCAGGGGTTTCAGCGCAGTAAAAAAGAAAAAAAAATAGGAATCAGACTACATAAGCCAATTTCAATGCAGTCAAACATCATTCTTTCAACAGCGACATAAGCAGCAGCAGTCTCTACATTATGACTCCAAAACATCTCTATCAAAGTGCTTCTAAACCAATCATAAAGCTTCGTCTCGATTTGAATATGAAACTAAATGTGATTAATTAGAGGATATTGATCAGGAAGATTATCCGACAATTGATGGAAAGAAGACTGAATGCAAAGCGATTGTTACAGTTGAAGCGACGATACAGAAATGAAGACTGTACTGCTCAAAGAACTCCAGCAGTCATGAATGCCTTGATTGAAAGATCAAAAATACGTAGGAAAAAGGGGTGTACGATCGAAAAAGTAGAGATACAGAGACATAATCATCATATACCATTTTAAAAGTATCTTGAACAAACAACTTCATCGCAGATATTGTATAAAGCTCTTTCTCTCTCTCTTTCATTCTATTAAATATCAGCTTAGTATTAATTTTAGCTCTTTTTCCAATTTTAGAGTGTATCAGAAAGAACAAACTTCAAGGCAGCTATCTGTAAAAGTTTTATTCGCGTCCTCAAGAATATGTGGAAAAAGTTCAGTCTTTGCGGCAACTACAAGTGATTGAATATACTACCTGACTCGATCGTAGCTTACAACAATAGAAAGCATCCAATGATAGGAATAAAACCAGTAGATGTCATTGCAAATAATGAAAATGAAGTGAAAAGAAAGGGTCTAAAATATAATTTGAAATCAAAATTTACAAAAAAAGAATTAGTCAATACTATTAAGAATTTTGAAAATACATTGAACCGAAATTTTGACTTAAATAATAATGGGATGAAACTGGTGTTGTTTACAAATTTAACTGTAAGTTATGTTCTGCTATATACATAGGTGAAATGAAACGTAGTTTGAAAACTAGAATAAAGAAACATAAAAAATTTATAAGACACAACATTTTACCAGTTTCATTACATATTTCTAAGAATCCGAATCACAGTTTTGATTGGAATAATACAATAATCCTAGACAGAGAAAGTAATCATAAAAAAAGAATAATATTAGAAATGTTACATATTAATAGTAACAGTAGCACAATCAATAGAATAGAAGATACAAATTTTCTTAGTAAGCAGTATTGGAGAATTAACACAATTTTAATTAGTCTAAACCTGTAAAATTTAACAATGAAAAATTTGTTATCTATATAATTTAATATTTTACAACTAGCAAATATCATAGGGGATATTTAATTCTAATATAGCCTTTTCATAATAGGATTAATTTGAAATTTTGACGGCATAAGTATTTATATTTCAATCCTTTCTAAATTATGCATCGTGATACACATAATTGATTATAATTTCCACAGTTGACAATTTCTGTTCTTTGAAAGAAAATTCATTTGATAATGTTTAGAAAGTATTTTGAAATTGTAAGTGCAACTATTGTTAATGTAGTGTTTGATATTTTAATAATCTTCATGTATTAATAATTTTGTATATTTTTATAATAAAGTATTCTTGAAGAGGTCATGAACAAAATGGCGAAACGTTGAATTAGTTTGAAGTGTTGAAGTTTTGATTTAGTTAGTTTCTGGGGTGTTTCTCATACCATTGCTTTATAATTTTAAGATAGTACCTTATTGTTGAGAGCAAAGGTTGGAGGTCTAAACTTCCCTAAAAAAAAATTTTTTTTTGCAGTGATTTAATTCTTTAGCGATCCAGCTATTGTGAGAGTTGACTAATCCAAGCCATTTAACATATACATTATTTTCACGCGTCTTATGAACTTTTTCAACTAGGTACACATCCAGATACGTGGCTTTTTGAAGTTCCTGTTCTTAAAATCCACCAGTGATGAATGTATGTGAATGTACGTATGTTATAATCTCGTAGATGATAAGTTACCGGCTTAGTTTTGATTACTCTATCGATAGTGAAGATCTTGGTAGACCAATTAGGTCTGTAGCTTTTTTCAAATACGTGTTTTGACTTGCTCACGCGAACCTTGTCACTAGTTTTAAATTTGACATCAATAAACAAGTGGCCATCGCTTACAAACTTTCTTTTCACTTCATTTTCATTATTTGCAGTGACATCTACTGGTTTCATTCCTATCGTTGGATGCGTTCTATTGTTGTAAGCTACGATTAAGTCAGGTAGTATATCCAATCCCTTATAGTTGCTGCAAAGACTGAACTTTTTTCACTTATTGTTCTTGAGGACGCGACTAAATCTTTCACAGATAGCTGCTTTGAGGTTGCTGAACGTCGAATATAAAATAATATTATACCTTTTCATCAATTCTTGGAAATGTTTATTGTAAAACTCTTTTTCTTGATCGGTATTTCGATTTTTTGGTTTACGACCTTTTGTGAGCACCGATTCACAGGCTTTCGTCATGTCTTGACCTGTTTTACTCTCTACTGGAATTGTCCATGCATGCTTCGAAAAAACATCGACTATCGTTAATAGATATTTGAATTCCTTATTTTTTCGAGAGTATGACTGCATTTCAACGAGATCTGCTTGCCAAGTCTCATCTATTCCTTGAATATCAAATTTTCCATGCGGATAGTTGCGACGTGTCGGCTTGTGTAACTTTTCAACTACTCTTTACTGTTCCATTGTTTAATACTTCATCACCACTATCACTATTACGAACACGAACATTACTATTGATATAATGAGCTTGTTTCTTTTATAGATGTAATGTCGCTATTGATCGTTAATATCTGTTGATCAATCTCATCTCTGCGCAACTCTACTTGTCATTTACGTTATACTGACTATTCGTAGTAATTTTGAATACTCTACCTGGAGGACCTTGAAAACCTTCCTTTCGTTTCAGCTGACGTTCGAACACATCAACGCTCATGATAATAATGATTCAAATGCTATGAAATCTCAGTATATATATCCTTCCTCAAGTAGTTCCTCAATGACTGAGTGAATTTCGTTCACGTGACTTGGATTATCGACTGATTCTTTTGTGATTAGCAATCTGAGCCGATCGATCAACTTGTTAGGATCATTCCAAGAAACATAATCCATTGACATGTCTACTCTAGCGTCTTTATATCGAGGTAATATACTTTCTTCAATGATTGATTTTTTTTTCTTGTTTGCTGAACTGACGTATGGAAGTATGTAAGTTTTGAATTTTCTAATATTTTTATTTTTAAAATCTGCATCTTCTTTCTAAAATTTATATTAACCTCCCTCTTGTCAACATAAACTGCTGTTTACCTGAAATTCGTGCAGAGTTATTAACCTAACCACACTCGCTCTTCTTATAACAGTCAGTTGCATTATTGATTCGCGCCCCGTTCCCTCTCGATTATTCTCCGGTTGATCTTCGAGTAGCTCACAACACTCTCCGCGGGCCGATTTCTCTCTCTTGACGAAGGAGGCAACCAGAAGTAGCTGGACCCTGGATGCGCCTATGCAGGAGCATAGAGTTGTACAGGATAGCGACAACGCCCGCTATATATAATTTTCATCTGCGAATAATAACTAATTTTTGTTTTGAAACACCTCGAGCAAAAGTCCCATTACACTGCAATAATTGAAGTAACTCCAAATTTATACAAGCACATTAAAGAAAACACTAATAGACTATTTGTTGGCTGTTAAAATTGTAGAGTTTTTGAAATTATAAATACAACTTCTTGCTACAAGAGCTCAAGATTTGGCCGCAGTGACAGTAGATGCAGAAATGAAGCCACGCGCGTGCATGAAATGCGTTGGAATCACACCGCTGACAGATGCAACAAAAATACACTTACTTGTCCAAATTGCATTTATCATAACAAAAACAAACTATAATGATAAACATTCTGCAAATGATTACCACTATTGTTAACTACTCAAAAATAAAATAAAAATCAACATTAAAATGACAGATTATCCCATTCAACCGACTTATTAACGGTACTTTGGCAAAAAACAGAGCACGTTACAGCACAACAAAAAATAACTAATTTAAAACTTAGAATATCAAGCAATGCATTGCTCGCTTCCCTATCGACGTCAAGTCCAACGGATAAACAAACAAATAGTAAGAAGAAACATGAATAATGATGGTGAAAGTAATCCACTGCGACGGGGGAGAGGGAGGGGAAAAATAACAGACGGTATTTCTCCGGTCTCGCACTGTCGCCAGCGGCGCGCAGTCAGCCGAGACAACGTGTGCAGCTTTATTTTTATTAAGTTGGGCGCCAGCTACCGTGCTCTCGCGTTAGGAGAGCGTGGTAGCGCTGCAACGTTGGCTTGATCTCGGCTCGGTGGTCCTGCTGGTCGCTGTGAGGTCGGGTGGTTCCCCGTTGCCTCCCTCCTCGTCGCCGTCGGTGTTCTTGCGCGCGTGGCCGGCTATCACCTGTAAGGAATGAAGCGGGGTCGCGAAGTCCTAGGCGACGATTCGGTCGAGTCTAAACGTATCGAACGAAGGGGAAAGAAGGGGGGGCAACGGGTGGTTTCCAGGGCCACCCACGGCTGCGGCTCGTTCGGCTAGCTAGAAAATTCGGGGCATGACGGCTCTTAACCCAGAAGCGGGTACATCGAGGGGGGGGCGTCTCAGGGGCGCCCCGGTTGACGGCTAGTGGTTCAGGGGGAATAGCTCCTTCCTAGGACTGGTGGCGTAGTGGCTGCGACAGTGGCTATCGGCTAGGCGGTGATCAGGGCAGTCGCGTACGCGCTTACCAATCTCGAACCGATCGCGAATGCTACGGGGGATGGGGCGATCAAGTGGGTATAGTCAATAATAAATCAGGCTTAAGGGTAACTCAAGTTTATTAAACGGAAGAATTTCCCAGGTCAGCCCAGCGGTCCACCCGTTGCTATGGTCAGCCTGATTTAGGTTATCGGGGACGCGAGTGGCGTACTACGGCGCAAAGTCGGCTTAGACGAACAATAACTCGGTTGAATGTTTCGAACTTCGGCTATGATTCGAATACGTAACGTCGGTTTATCTATTCGGCGAAAATTCCAGCTCGTTCGAGCAATTGCGCTCAGGAATTCGGTCGGTCACGCGAAGGTTGACTACTGTTCACGGTGTTGACGATACTTGTAGCGATGATCGCGAATAATATAAAAGCGAATGTATCCGAATCCTACCGGTCGAATGAAGGTCTAACGCGACTGGTGCGATGTTTAGATCGACTCAGAAGGAATTCAAAGACGCGCACTAAGGAAACTCGCTCCACAGATGATAGCAACACGGCGACTCGAAACTATTCCCGAAAGGTCGGTGGCGAAAACATATACAGCAACGGCAACGGGTGCGCGAAGGTCATGCGGGATTCCGCGCGCGAACATTCGGCGGTCATGCGACTATTTCAGGTGCGGGACAAAGAAACGACGTAATAAGAAAACTTGGGGATAACGGCAAACGTTTTCGGTCAAGGCGTAATGCGCGCGAAGGTCATGCGGCACTCCCGAAAACGCGAGCGTTCGGTAATCATGCGACGACTTCAAATTGCGGACAATGCTCGTACATCGGTTCGACAAAGGATTTTCGGTTGTTAGCAATAAGCGGTCGAATACTACTGTCGGACGCGCGAAGGTCGTACGGCACTCCCGAAACGCGGCGGTTGACAATGCGCGGCAAACTCGCGATTATCGGTCATGCACAGAAAATCGATAGTAAGGGAAGGGTACTTACTCTTGTGGTTATCGTTATTCCGTTATCGTTGTTTCTGTTATATCTTTGTTATCGTTATCCTATTATTTTTCTGTTATCGTTATTTCTGTTATATCTTTGTTATCGTTATCCTATTATTTTTCTGTTATCGTTATTTCTGTTATTTTCACTATTTCCTTTATGCCTACTTCTATCACTAGTTTCTTCTACTATTTCCACTTTCACTATCTCTTTATGCCTACCTCTATCACTATCTCTTTTTATGCCTACTTCGTTCACTAGTTTCTTCTACTATTTTCACTTTCACTATCTCTTTTTGCCTACTTCTATCACTAGCTTCTTCTACTATCTTCACTTTCACTGTCTCTTCATGCCTACTTCTTTCACTAGGTGCCGCGCAACGGCGAGGCTCGGCGGACTGATCTCCGTCGAGGCTTAACGGTCACTGGCGCGTCGTTTTTCGGCGACGCGCCGCTTCTCCTAGCTTACTTCCCCTTCGTATTTGTTGATTGGCTAGCTTGTTGCTAAGCCAGGTCTCAGCGCCGTCTATATTGATGTTTTTTTACCCGCGCAATTTATTTATTGGTCGGTCCTTCGCGCCTAATTTGCCTACTGGTCGCGAAGATAGCGTCGGTTTTCTCTCATAAGTCCAACCACCCCTAAGCCGATAACGATTGGCCGGTCAGATAGCGTCACTTGTCTATCCTCTTCTATCTACCGCTCGTTGGTCTTACCGATTCCCCTCGCTCGCTTCCGATCGGTCTAGCATCGGCGGTCTCGCTCGCTCTCACGCGCTCGGTCGCTCCTACCTCTAGTCTAGCTAGGCCTGCCTTAACTAACGGGGGCTTGCGATCAGCTGATCGCGGCTGGAAACTTTAGGGGCTTCTAGCTCCCCGGGGGAGGGTCGGATCGGGTCGTGAGTGCGCGAGGGGTTGTACGCGAGCGTAAGGGTCGTGCGAATCGGTCAGGGAGACTGCTAAAGGTCATAGTTCGCGAGATCCGGGAGTGCGTTGGCGGGTGTATGCGGTCGTGGCTGTTCTGCCGCAGTGCCGGAAATATTTTGTGTGATGACGCATCATCACATAGCCCCCCACTAATCCGGTGCATACACATGCACCGTGATTCGTCGGTCATCGCGGGTCTACTGGTGATCTGCTCCTGGCTGGTCCTCAGCTCCTGGTTCAGTGACCTGAAAAGATGGTTAGGGAATGTCGGATCAAGGTGAAATAAAGACTATCGGTTACGATCAATAGGCCCGGCGGCCGGTTTATTAAATTAATCGGGAGCAAGATTTTTAGTCGCTGCTGGATTCTTCGCCCTGGTTTACGCTGCGGTCTCTCCTGGCCCTCTCCAGATTACGGCGTTCTGCCGCGGCCATAGCCTCCACGGTTTGACGAAGTTTATCCAGCTCCCTCAGGCGGTCCTCGATGTCTTGTGTAGCTCTAATGTGCGGTCGGCTGTGGCTGGTGTTGTGACGGTTTGTTTGGCGTCTATAGTCAGGGGGGCGTGGGATAGCGCCGGTTGATGGCCCCGGTCGATTAATGGCGGCTGGTTGCACCACTTCGTCGTAGGAGGGAGGTGGGGCCTCTGGATGTACCACCTGGTGCATCAGTCGGCCCGCGGTTGTCCTGTCCTGGCGATACCAGTATTCTTCTGCGCATCTTGGGCAGTTTTCGACCCCCACCCCTCTCCGGCCACAGTTGCCGCAATATTGGTTGGCTTCCGTTGGGCGCGGGCAGGTCCGGTAGCTGTGTCCGGGCATCCAGCAGTTAAAGCAACTGCGGCCAGGAGGGTCTATGGTCGGGTCTGTAGGGATGGCTCTTAGATTTCCGAAGCCTGCTCCGGTATCTCTGGGGCGGGCTTCGTAATTTATCCAGTGGCGGATGCCTCGGGGTGGTGATGTGCGGGTTGGGGGACCTGGTTCGTCGCTGGATGCGTCCGAACGGTCCATCACGCTCACCAGGTCATCATATTCTAGGTGCCTCCGAAGGTTATATCTCCTCCTCCGGCCATTTTCCCCCCTTATCCTCCTTTCCTCGATTCCGCGGATTAGGGTGGCCCTATCGTCCGTGTTTGTGACCGGTAACCATCCCGGGTGAGGATGGTGTTGCGACGATCTCCCGTTTTGGCTCGGTTTGGGGTCCTCCTGGCTATCCTCGGGCTGGTCTTCCCCCCGGATAGCAGGGACTACTGCTGCCCTCGTGGTCTCCGGGGTCGGTTCTCGACTGGTCGGCCTGGTTTCATCCGTGGGGCTATCTAATCCTTCTCCTCTTGTAAGGAGGACTATTCCCGACTCGTCCGAGCTCTGGCCGCTTCCTGAAGGTTGGTTTCCACCCGTTTTCTCGATGAGGCCTGCCAGGTGGAGTATTTTTTGGTCGGCTGCAGTTTGTTCCGCCGGGGGAACCAGGGCCGCTACCCTTTTTGCTGCCAGGGTAAGTCGATCCTGCAGTCCGAGGCGAGCCTTTTCTTTCAAAATCTCCTCCTCTATCTCCATTATATAGGAGGAGGTCGAGAAGGAGGAAGATGGCGCTGTTGCCCTCTGGTCCTGTCGGTCGTGGTCAGCTTCCTCATCTGAGGATATAATGACGAGCTCGGGTTTGGGTGGTGGTCCGTCCTCCGTTGGCCGGAATTCCAGGTCCGGCCGGTGGTGGGAGGGCCGTTGAGCGCGTGTCCCAAATTTGGGAGGCATGGTCGAGCCTGTAAATCAGAAGGTCTTAATTTTCGGTCAATAGGGGAGGTCTGTTAGTCGAGGTCGTCAACCAGCACCAGTCATGCGATGTTAGTCTGGTTAATCAGTTAGTTTGTTACGCGACCTACATCTCCCCCCCCCCCTTTTTGTAAAACTAGAGAGGCTTGTCCTTTCTAGTTCTCGACTCAACATGATTTTCGGGGCGTGATCTTATTTGTTTAGGTTCTGTGGTCTTAGTTACGCGGTGGTCGTTCGGTAACTAACTTAACATTTACCGGGTTTTCTCCTTTATAAGGTTTTAATTGGGTAACGTGGACTTTTCCTGTCTCTTTGCCGAACGTATTCTCGATAATATACACGTTATCTGATAGCTGTTCCTTTATCTGAAATGGTCCCTCATATTTTCCGGCTAATTTCGCCGAGAATTGGTTGGCCGCATTGGATAGTTGATGAGCTTTCCTCCATACCAGATCTCCTGTTTTGTATCTTGTTGGTCTCCGACCTTTATTATAGCGGTCGGCCATCTGGCTGTGGGCTTGGTCCAGTCGATCTTGAATTGTTTCGCGAAGGTCGTCCAGTTTCTTCAGTCGGTTCACCCATTCATTTGGGTCTGACGTCACTTTAACTTCGGTGGACTCTACCTTTCGGCGTAAGCTCTTAGGGGACTTTGGTTGCCGTCCGAAGTTTAGAAAAGCTGGTGACGTTCGCGTGGTCGACTGTACTGCCGTATTCATCGCATAGCGGAGCTCGTTTAGGTGTTGGTCCCAATCCTTATGGTTGTTGTCGACAAAGGTCGCTATCATGGTCTTCAGTGTACGGTTCGTGCGTTCGACTGGGTTAGCCTGCGGGTGGTACGGCACGGTGGTGACATGCTTGATACCATACTCCTGAAGCATGGTATCTACGCATCTGTTGGCGTATTCCTTGCCGTTGTCGGTTAACAGGTAATCCGGGGTCTCCCAGCGAAACAAGATCAACTCCTCGAAGGCTCGGGCCACGTTCTTTCCGTTAGCTGCTCGTACCGGTTTCAGCTCTATCCAACGAGTGAACAGGTCTTGGAACACTAGTAGGTATTTATTCTGGGTCTTGCTCCTGGGGAATTCCATGGTGTCAACTGCAACTACGGCCCATGGTCGGTCGATATTCCGCCGGCCCATTAGACCTTGAGGTCCTAGTTGGCTGGCTTTATACTTTTGACACTTTTCGCAACGGGTCACGTAATTGTACACGCTTGAATACATCCCTCTCCAGTAGTAATCTTGAGCAATTCTCAGATAGGTCTTTTCAACCCCTAGGTGGCCAGTCGTTGTCAAGCAGTGGGCATCGTACATTATTTGCTGTCTGTATTCGTCCGGTACCACAAGCTTCCAGCTGGTCTCTCCGTCGGTGACCGGGTCGGTCGACTCATCCAGTCGGTGATAGTACAGCATGTTGTCCTCGACCTTCCAGTCCGGGAATTTTGCTGGGTTCTGGTTAACATCCCATCGCCGTCGTAGGTACCAGGTGTCTTTGATCAGTTTGAAGGCTGATACGGCATCTGGTCCTGGCGACATTCGTGATAGGGCATCGGGCAGATTATGTAGGTTCCCTTTTCGGTGTTTCACAGTGATTGGCCATTGTTGTAGTTCCAGGATCCAGCGGCCTAGTCGACCTTTTGGTTCTTTGTTGTTAAAGAGCCAGGTCAAGGCACTGTGGTCGGTCACTACGGTGAATTCATAGCCTTCTAGATATGGCCTCAGCTTGTTTATCGCGTATATCACTGCCAAGCACTCCTTTTCCGTTACCGAATAGTTACGCTCCGGTCCTGTCAGGGATCTGCTGATGTATACTATGGGATGTTCGCCGTCGTCGAATTCTTGACTCAGTACCCCTCCGATGGCGAAATCACTCGCGTCGGTCTGGACGGTGAAAGGTCGACTGAAGTCGGGACGGGCTAATACTGGAGCTTGCGTTAAGGCTTGTTTCAAGGTTTCAAAGGCCAGTTGCTGTTCCGGTCCCCAAGTATACACTTGGTTCTTCTTTGTTAGCTTCTGTAACGGGACTTTAATTTCGGAACAATTCTTGATAAATCGGGAGTACCATTCCACCATCCCTAAGAAGCTCTTCAACTGCGTGACGGTGCGAGGTACTGGGAAATCCAATACTGGTCTGGTGCGGTCTGGATCTGGTCGGAGGCCGTCATGGTCCAGTAGGAATCCCAGGTAATTGAGGCGAGAGCATCCAAATTCGCATTTCTTAGCATTGATCTGTAGGCCAGCATCATTGAGTCGTCTGAGGACTAGTTCTAAGAAATGTAGATGGTCATCAAAGCTCTCGGTTGCTATTATGATATCATCCAGGTACGGGAAAACATATGGTTCCCAGTCTGGTCCGAACAGGGCATCAGCCAGTCGTTGGAACGTGGCTGGTGCGTTTACTAGTCCGAAGGGCATTACAACAAACTCCCACAGCCCTTCACCAGGGCTCGCGAAGGCTGTGTATTGGCAACTATCTTCTTCCAATGCAATCTGAAAATAAGCTTGTCGTAGGTCTATCTTGCTGATGTATCTTGCATGCCTAAGTCGGTCTAGTATCGAGTCCATGTTTGGTAGCGGATATGCGTCTTTGCGGGTCACCTTATTCAGGTCTCTGTAGTCAATGCAGAATCTCCATGTCCCGTCAAGCTTCCGTATCATTACTGGTGCGCTTCTCCAGGCATTCTTGGACGGCCTTATAATGCCTAAATCATACATTCTCTTAATCTCGTCTCGTACAATCTTCTGCACTGCTGGTGACATTCTACGTAATCCTTGCCTCACTGGTTTAGAGTCTCCTATGTCAATCAGATGTTTTACTACGGGTGTACGTCCTAGCTCGTCTGTCTCAGGCGGTAGCAGCCTTTCTATTATTTCATTCAACTTTGCGGTCTGGGCGGTCGTCATTTCGGTCAACCCCGCACATTCCGCAGAAAAGGTTACAATATCGTGGGGTTTGCGAGGCCTCAAGTAGTGCCATCGCCCCCCACGTACTCTCCATTTCTTGTCCTTGAATAGCAACACCATGTCCCATTCGGTCAAGAAATCTAGTCAAAGGATGATGGGTGGTCCGGTCAGGTTAGTCATAGCTTTGAAGTTGAACCTGGCCGTACGCCCATCGCAGCTCACTTGGAGTGGCAATTCTCCTTCAGTTCGCTCAATGACCCCGGTCACTCCTTGTACCTCACTGAAACGCGGTATAAGTCGGTCTCGGTACCGGGCTGTGATCGAGGGTCCGATGATAGATACTGACGCGCCCGAGTCTATCAGGGCGTCGTATACTATCTTGCCAATAGCGATAGGAATAAACAGACGGTTGTCGCAGTGTGCGCTCTTAACCGAGAGGGTCCCTGGCGTATTTGTAGCCCCATACTGGTCAGTTTTGGACTCGTCTGATCGATCGGTTAATCCGGCGTCGAATAACGTAGTCGTTTCTGAGCAGTCGGCCGGCCCGCATAGCTGGGTATCCTCCTCCCTTTGCGGGTTCGCATTTGACTCCGAGTTATTTTTGCTGTCCTCGGGGTCAGCGAAGGTCACCGTCTTTACCCTGGTGCCAGTGTCCATCCCTCCTGGCTCCCAAGGTCCTATCGGTCCTTTCGGCATCCGTCTCCCTGAGTTATTATAGCTCTCCTCAGGGCCAACGGTCATTGCTTCCTGCTGCTTCGCATTCTTGGGGTCTGCATCCATCTGGCCTGACTCCCAGGAATTTGCTTCACTGTATTTCCCCCTGGGGCCTACACTAGTCTGGCCTGACTCCCAGGGGTACTTGCCTACGCTGCTCATCGTTCCCGGCTCTGAGTTATTTGTGCTGTCCTCAGAGTCGGGCGAATCTTTTCGCTTCTGCATCGCTCTCCTGGGACCTACTCTAGTCTGGCCTGACCCAAAGGAGTTTTCTTCATCACACTTCCCCCTGGGACCTACATCCATCTGGCCTGGCTCCCATCCCTTCGCTCTGCTCATCGCTCCCGACTCTGAGTTATTTTTGCTGTCCTCAGAGTCGGGTAGGTTTCCTCTCTTCTGCGTCGCTCTCCTGGGGCCTACACTAGTCTGGCCTGACCCACAGGAATCTTCTTCGCTATCTTTCCCCCTGGGGCCTACAACTATCTGGCCTGACGCCCAGGGGTACTTATTCGCATTGCTTGCTCGCTCTCTTACGGGTCGGTCGCCGGAAATCTGGTCGTTGCTGGGCGTAGGGTCCGATCTTTCCACGGCCCGGTCAACAGGGTCCAGGTTTTCCAGTTTCCTTTTACTCAGGGGTGGGTACGTTGCGTTCTCCACCCTTGAGTCGGTCGGGATGCACTTGGTCGGAAGTTGCAGGATGAGGGTGTCCGGTGTCTCGAGCGTCCGCAATAGTCTGCTTAGAGGCTCGTCATCCGTCCAGAGAGGTCGGTCGATGGGCATGTCTGACTCCTCAGAGCTCGTCTGCAGGGTCAAGTAAGGCGTTTCGACTACGTCCTGGTCCATAGGCCCCAGCTCCGTAGTCGCGTTTCCTCGTCCAGTGCGCCAACTCTCTATTTTCTCATCCTCTTCTCTCCATTGTGCGTCCGTCTCGAAGCCCTTTATCGCAGATTGTCGATGGTTCGGGGAAGTAGCGGGCTCGTCTGCTCCCCCGAAACCTCGTTTCCCAAAAGCCCTGTACGACGATTACTGCAGTTTTTGCAGAAGTCAAAGGGGGCTCCTGGTAACTTGCATACTTGGCAGAACATTCCTCGTGCTTCTCGCGGTCTTTCTCTTGGAAATAGTGCAGCTCTTTTTGGACATTGTCCTGCCATATGTCCAGGTTCGTAGCAGAAGTAGCATTTCCGTCTCGGGCATCTTCGATAATCGTGGTCATCCGGGCACGCTCTACATTGGTCAGGCCTATACGGCTGACGGTTTGGCTGGGGCGGCTGAGGGCTGACAGGCGGTCGTAGGGGGAGAATCGAGGGTCGTAACCATCGAGACTCATATCCTTGATCTAGCTGCGAGGGATTCGAGTTCGTCGGGCCGTTCGTAGGTGGAACGGTGACGGTCGGGGGTGTCGGTGGTAGCCCCAAATACTGGTGCGGGTTCATCGACGACATGACCTGGGCCAACATCGGAGTGTCGGGAGGTTCCTTGGGTACCGTGGTCGTGCTGACCTTCACGGGTTCCTTGGTCTTTGGCTTCCTGTCTGGCTTCGGTGTCAGGTCCGGTAAAGTCTCCTGGCTCCGGTTTGGTTCTACCTTATCTGAACTTATCGAAGAAATCTTGGCCATTCTTTTGCTGGTCTTCGGAGCCGCTGCTGGGAAACGAGTCTTATTCGACGGAGGATGATACTGTTCATCCATCTCCTCTAGGTTCTCCCATTTCCGCCCATAATAGGTTAGGTCGCTGAAATGTCGTATAGACTTATCAGCCATATACCTCCTATAAGCTGGTAGCAAGTTGCGCTGGGCTATCTTGATCTGGGTCGAAGTGGAGAGTGGATGTTTAAAGAAACTTGCGATATGTCGGAAAGCATCGAGGTAGTCGATGATGGTCTCCCCCGGGGCTTGTGATCGACGTCGCAGCTCCTCTTCAATGTCGTCATCGGTCAACCTGCGTCCGTAGTGGTCTCGCAGGGCTCGTTTCAGGTCCTTCCAACAGTGGATTTCTCTGGCCAGGCTACGGTACCAGGATGCGACTTCTTTGGTGAACGTGGACGATATCACGTGCAGTAAGTCGCTGCTGGTCATTCCGGTCCGGGCCTTAACTTCCTCAATCTGTCCGATAAACTCTTCCGGGCCGTCTGATCCGTTATATTTTATCTTCCTGCTTTCCAGTATCCTGATGTTCCTCAAATCACGTTTAGCTACATCATACTCCTCGTAATGCCTGTCTCGATGTGGGCGCCGTCGGTCCGGACTACTTTGGAGGTCGCTCGAGTATTCTGGTTCGCTGGTCTCGGATGCGTAACGTTCAGGTTCACGCCAACGGTCGTGGTCACCCCTATGACGATGGTGTGACTGGGCCTTAGCGGGTTTGTGGCGGCGGGCTGGACTGTCTCGTTCACTACTGCTGTCTGATTCTGATGACGAATCCCTACTTCGATGGGAATGTCTCGAGTGTCGGTCAGTTCTCTCGGGTCTACGTCTTCGACCACAGCTCTCATGCCTTTGGCGTATTCGAGGCTTCGGCGAATCGTGGTCGCAGCAGTGGGCCTTTCCATGTGATCGCACAGGGCTCGAGCTCACTTGCTTTGACCTAGACTTGCCAGAGCGGGTCGATTTTGTTGGCCGTCTGATAGTCCGATCAGGGGATCCGCAGTCAGTCGTATGTGATCGAGTACCGCGTTTGTCGCTACGTCGGTCCGGACTCGAATGTTTGGTGTGTCTATGCTCATATTGTTTCGAAGGGGCTTTACGCGGGGACGTCCTTCTATCGCTCTCACTGGCCGTATCATCTGATGATAAGGCAGCCATACAAGTAGAGGTCCTGGCCTGGCGGTGCGAACTGGTGAGCCGATCTTCACTAGGACGCAGCTGTCTACTGCATGATGTCCTGGATCTTTCTGGCCCATGCCCGGTCAGGTTTCCCTTACGACAGGTTCCTGGTTCAGCTGACAGGTCCATTCGGTCCTCTTCCGCCAGTTGAAGCAAAGATCGGTTCAGGTCAACCCTCCTAAGAGACTCTTCGCCCCGACCAATCCCTCGGCTCTCCCTAATGGCTGGCTCGTCGGTATCGGTCCCTCGGTCTACCCTTCTTGATTCAGCAACACCTCTCTTTGTTCTTGTAACTCGGCGAATGGTTCCGGTGCGTTCCGAAAGCTCCAAATGTATCTCGGGTTGGTCGACTGCCCCATGCGGCGGTATCTTTCGGATATTCTTGCCCTTCTTGGCCGGCTGTTCTATGACAGCGTCGGCTTTCTTGTGATTGCGCGCTCCACTGATCGCTGAGGCTTGTTGGGTCCGTTTGGACCGCCGTAATCTTCCTGTCGGATCGGCTGTGTCATTCTCTGAGGTACTCGGATCAACTAGGTCGGACGGGTCAGCTTGACTTGGTACTCTAGAAAGCGGGCGGACCTTAGACGCCTTCACTCCTGACCTGGCGTTCTGGTCGTGGTCGCTTTCTTCGATGGCCTTAGCAACTTTGGATTTTGGGCGACTTCGTCCCTCCGCTGCTGTGGATTCCGATTGGTGCGTTTGGGCATCACTACTGGTCTCCACAGGACGCCATAATACGGTGCAGTACGCTGGAAAGGTGCTAAGGTGTAGGGATCCTTTGATTCGTTGATCCGGCTTTACTCGCTCCTCCCGCAGACGGTATCGCAGGTACTCAAGGCGGTCAACGTCAGGTAATCCAGTAATAGGAAGTCCAAGTCGCTCCATTTCCCCATGTACCTCGTCAAGCGTCATCTCCTTAATCGTCACGGCTATTTCTCGTCCAGCATGTGACTTCTTAAGGGTGTCCCACATCCTCAGGTTGTCCCATGGCTGGTCCTCGGATCCTTCAAAGGTGCCCATATCCTCGGTCCTGGTGGTCGGTACTCCTGTACTTGCGTTGGATGCCATTCTGCGCCAAACAGCTAGTGCGTTAAGCACTGTGGTTTCCTGGTTCAATACTCGGTTTAATCTAGTTATCACTGAAGGGGTTAAGTCCAGTTGAGGTCTATTACTGAGTTCTACGGTCGCGAGGTCATTCGGTTCCCGAAGGTCAGGCTTATCCTTACTGGCCAGTTCGACTGGTCAGGCTTGGTCCCACTCCACGTTCGGAGTCAAGTCCAATCGGGATTTGCTACCCGGGACAGAAAGTCGCGAGGTCGTACGAACCCAGTGGTCAAACCCCTAATCAACGACCTATCCAAGGTCGGTCAATAACTGGTTTCGAGCCCTTAGCTAAACAAAAGGTCTAGCCGGATACTCTCGCAGGTCTACCACAGAAAATCTTCCCAATGCAAACACAGGGGATATACGGTCCCAGGTCAGGCCCAACAATCGCGATCTTCTTAAAATTTAGCCGGACAACTTATGACTATTATCTCGGTCAGCCCACACATAGGTTAGTAAGTTATTATTAACAGCATAAATTCATATATATATTCACATATACATCGCATATAATTAAATGTAATCGCCAAATTCATCAAATCATTCGCTTCTGGTTATCGCCTTATTCGCGGTCGCAGTACGCCACTTGGTCGGATCGGGGGTAGGGGGTGTTGCCCTAGCCACTAATCGTCGACTAATACGATGGCGTGTGCCCCACGTTGGGCGCCATTTGCGACGGGGGAGAGGGAGGGGAAAAATAACAGACGGTATTTCTCCGGTCTCGCACTGTCGCCAGCGGCGCGCAGTCAGCCGAGACAACGTGTGCAGCTTTATTTTTATTAAGTTGGGCGCCAGCTACCGTGCTCTCGCGTTAGGAGAGCGTGGTAGCGCTGCAACGTTGGCTTGATCTCGGCTCGGTGGTCCTGCTGGTCGCTGTGAGGTCGGGTGGTTCCCCGTTGCCTCCCTCCTCGTCGCCGTCGGTGTTCTTGCGCGCGTGGCCGGCTATCACCTGTAAGGAATGAAGCGGGGTCGCGAAGTCCTAGGCGACGATTCGGTCGAGTCTAAACGTATCGAACGAAGGGGAAAGAAGGGGGGGCAACGGGTGGTTTCCAGGGCCACCCACGGCTGCGGCTCGTTCGGCTAGCTAGAAAATTCGGGGCATGACGGCTCTTAACCCAGAAGCGGGTACATCGAGGGGGGGGGCGTCTCAGGGGCGCCCCGGTTGACGGCTAGTGGTTCAGGGGGAATAGCTCCTTCCTTGGACTGGTGGCGTAGTGGCTGCGACAGTGGCTATCGGCTAGGCGGTGATCAGGGCAGTCGCGTACGCGCTTACCAATCTCGAACCGATCGCGAATGCTACGGGGGATGGGGCGATCAAGTGGGTATAGTCAATAATAAATCAGGCTTAAGGGTAACTCAAGTTTATTAAACGGAAGAATTTCCCAGGTCAGCCCAGCGGTCCACCCGTTGCTATGGTCAGCCTGATTTAGGTTATCGGGGACGCGAGTGGCGTACTACGGCGCAAAGTCGGCTTAGACGAACAATAACTCGGTTGAATGTTTCGAACTTCGGCTATGATTCGAATACGTAACGTCGGTTTATCTATTCGGCGAAAATTCCAGCTCGTTCGAGCAATTGCGCTCAGGAATTCGGTCGGTCACGCGAAGGTTGACTACTGTTCACGGTGTTGACGATACTTGTAGCGATGATCGCGAATAATATAAAAGCGAATGTATCCGAATCCTACCGGTCGAATGAAGGTCTAACGCGACTGGTGCGATGTTTAGATCGACTCAGAAGGAATTCAAAGACGCGCACTAAGGAAACTCGCTCCACAGATGATAGCAACACGGCGACTCGAAACTATTCCCGAAAGGTCGGTGGCGAAAACATATACAGCAACGGCAACGGGTGCGCGAAGGTCATGCGGGATTCCGCGCGCGAACATTCGGCGGTCATGCGACTATTTCAGGTGCGGGACAAAGAAACGACGTAATAAGAAAACTTGGGGATAACGGCAAACGTTTTCGGTCAAGGCGTAATGCGCGCGAAGGTCATGCGGCACTCCCGAAAACGCGAGCGTTCGGTAATCATGCGACGACTTCAAATTGCGGACAATGCTCGTACATCGGTTCGACAAAGGATTTTCGGTTGTTAGCAATAAGCGGTCGAATACTACTGTCGGACGCGCGAAGGTCGTACGGCACTCCCGAAACGCGGCGGTTGACAATGCGCGGCAAACTCGCGATTATCGGTCATGCACAGAAAATCGATAGTAAGGGAAGGGTACTTACTCTTGTGGTTATCGTTATTCCGTTATCGTTGTTTCTGTTATATCTTTGTTATCGTTATCCTATTATTTTTCTGTTATCGTTATTTCTGTTATATCTTTGTTATCGTTATCCTATTATTTTTCTGTTATCGTTATTTCTGTTATTTTCACTATTTCCTTTATGCCTACTTCTATCACTAGTTTCTTCTACTATTTCCACTTTCACTATCTCTTTATGCCTACCTCTATCACTATCTCTTTTTATGCCTACTTCGTTCACTAGTTTCTTCTACTATTTTCACTTTCACTATCTCTTTTTGCCTACTTCTATCACTAGCTTCTTCTACTATCTTCACTTTCACTGTCTCTTCATGCCTACTTCTTTCACTAGGTGCCGCGCAACGGCGAGGCTCGGCGGACTGATCTCCGTCGAGGCTTAACGGTCACTGGCGCGTCGTTTTTCGGCGACGCGCCGCTTCTCCTAGCTTACTTCCCCTTCGTATTTGTTGATTGGCTAGCTTGTTGCTAAGCCAGGTCTCAGCGCCGTCTATATTGATGTTTTTTTACCCGCGCAATTTATTTATTGGTCGGTCCTTCGCGCCTAATTTGCCTACTGGTCGCGAAGATAGCGTCGGTTTTCTCTCATAAGTCCAACCACCCCTAAGCCGATAACAATTGGCCGGTCAGATAGCGTCACTTGTCTATCCTCTTCTATCTACCGCTCGTTGGTCTTACCGATTCCCCTCGCTCGCTTCCGATCGGTCTAGCATCGGCGGTCTCGCTCGCTCTCACGCGCTCGGTCGCTCCTACCTCTAGTCTAGCTAGGCCTGCCTTAACTAACGGGGGCTTGCGATCAGCTGATCGCGGCTGGAAACTTTAGGGGCTTCTAGCTCCCCGGGGGAGGGTCGGATCGGGTCGTGAGTGCGCGAGGGGTTGTACGCGAGCGTAAGGGTCGTGCGAATCGGTCAGGGAGACTGCTAAAGGTCATAGTTCGCGAGATCCGGGAGTGCGTTGGCGGGTGTATGCGGTCGTGGCTGTTCTGCCGCAGTGCCGGAAATATTTTGTGTGATGACGCATCATCACACCACTTACTGAAGAAAAAATAATTAACAACATATGCAGCTTAAATAAATATTTAAAAATATAAATGAAATAATAGTATGCATAAACATTAGAAGCTTGAATGCAAATGACAATAAATTAATAGTTTTTATAAAAAGGCTCCTAATAAGACCTAGCATTATAATATGTACAAAAACTTGAAATCCGCAACATGAACAAATTCTAAATTATAACGTATGAAACTGTTAACTTGTTATGTATCTCTCTCTCCCTAGTAGCGGTAAGGAAATGTAACCTATTTCTCCGAACCTATCTTATGTATTCGAGAATTTATTGTATTTATATTGTAACGGGGTGAATACCGTTTAATTAATTTATTTGCGCGATCGTACTGAAAGGTGCGCGTAATTACCTACATCAGACACGAAAAACGGGGAGCAGGAGGGAACGGGTGTCAGTCAACCAACTATCTACAAACACGAAAAGAACACTTCGAAAATACTGTTAATATCACATACGAGAACTTTTATTATCTCTTAATATAACATCGCATTCGGCCCGCGTGTTTATGTTTACATGCCGCGCGCACGACAACAACATGCAGTGTCGGATCGCTCGCCGCTCTTTGTTTGCCGAGATGTTACACGCACGCTTTTTGTCGAATCGAGGGATTAATCGTATAGCAATTATATCGCGACCGCGAAATTAAGCTGGCCAGCTTACCTTTATTTTGCAGACGTATGAAGAACGAAAGAAACGGTTCGCACTCTCGTTGCGGGAAAGTCTGTCTTTAATACGCTGAAACTCGCGTTTTCGGTTTCGTCCTCGCTGGCGAAACTCCTCACACGCGCACTCTCACACACGCTTTCCAGGCAGGCGAAGGCACCGCTGTGGCAGCTCCGGCTTGGCTCGTATCGGCACTTCGGTAAAACTCGGGGAAACGTAGCAGAGCTCTGCGATCGGGTTCTAACTCTCGACTTTTGGCTCGTGTATCGGTAGCTGATTCTGTACATTCGGCTAAGCGTGTCAATGGCTGATCCTTCACTTTCGGCTAAGCGTGTCGATGGCTGATCCTTCACTTTCGGCTAAGCGTGTCGATGGCTGATCCTTCACTTTCGGCTAAGCGTGTCGATGGCTGATCCTTCACTTGCGGCTCTTCGTATCGGTAGTTAATCCTGCACTCTGGTTCATTTTCAATCGCGCGCGTTCCGCCTTGTCGCGTGCCGAATTCCCTCATTACATTTTTCGTCCACCGGTACGTGTTGCCCCCGCAGGCAGCCACTAAGTTAGGTTATTAGCGCTAATTCGACGTTTACCGTCACAATATTTATTTATTATATATTTACATATGTAATTGTACTTCTGTTCTGATACGAGGTAAGTGAGGTGAGAGAGAGATGCAAATACGCGGGGACACATTTGTGCGCGACAGCAAGGCGCGGAGAGAGAGAGAGAGAGAGAGAGAGAGAGAGAGATAGTCGCGCCTTAGCCAGTGACTACGCGCACTGATTGGCTTACTGAGACGAAATTGCGAAGTTGAGCCCGCGGCGCGAGTAGTAGGTGTTTTGATACGCTAGTGAGCAGACGGAGTCCCATCGACTGTTTTCTTCTGCCTAACCTCAGCTTTATCGTTATGCCCTTTTTCTTCGCCTCTAAAGTTACGTGAAAGATGCTTAGTGTCCGATCGAGCACGAACTCTCTCTCTGTGTGAGTGTCTCCACCAGGGGAGCAGGTTGCGACGTCACCTGACTCCTCGGACAGATTGGACACGTGAGCTGCGGTTGGTGGTGCAGAGGATAAGACTGCCGGTGAACGAGGGACTGATTCTGCCGAAGGAGCTAGAGCTGTGTGGTGCACATGGCTACTCATCCATTGTGTGCGTGCGTCAACACAGACTTTCACAGAAACCGACGACGAACATAGCATTTAGGCATCTGTCTTGTAAGTAGCGGCTTGATAGTTTGCTCTCTCTCTTTCTCTCTCTACTCGTCCGCTCAGCGTGCTCTCTCCCTCCCTCCGACCATCTTTGTTAATTATTTACAATTAAAAATTTTTGTAAACGTTCTAATATATTTATAACCCGCTATTTTATTTAAACACCCTACGTTCTCACCCCGACAACCACCTTCGAATTTTCGACTTTCGCATTTCTTAGCCAACACGACGAATCTGCGCTGATTCGGCCGTCCTGTCACCGGCGTGACGAGCACAGGACCTGGGAGGACAACTAAGTCGAGGAAGCTGCAGACTTCGTTTGTTCGGTCATTCCCCATTTATTATTTTTTTTCTATATTCACGGGGTAAATCGGGCTAAATCCCAGTTATAAAATATATTACGATAATAGTAAACTAAACAGATCAAATGGTGTATAGTAATCTATATTAACAATAACATCAAACAAAACACAGAAATAATACAAATCAATAACATGAAAATAATTAACTCGAAAATAACATTACTAAACAAAAAAGAATTAAATTTGACCGCTGTCTACAGATCTCACGAAATACGTAAAACCGAATTCTCGATTATTATTAAAAAGCTTTTAAAACTCAACAAAAATAAGAAAAATAGTATAATATTTGGTGATTTTAACTATGATATGCTTAGCCAAGAAATAATGGATCAAGAATTTCTACAAGTACTTCTAGAAAATGGCTATCCGGGTTTTCATGGTATAACCAGACCATTCACTGATGATAACAATAAATGTCGTGCATCGATAATTTCTTCATCAAGTTTGATAAGATAAATTATAATACATATCAATTAAGCACGCTATTCAATGACCATTATCCATTAATAGTATCATTGAAGGATATAAAAAAGAATTCGACAAGATATAAATATTATTTAAATAAATTTCCAAAAATTAAGCAGCATAGCCAGAACTATCAATTAGGGTGAAATATAAATACAAACAGGTCCAAACCAAGCTAGCTCGACTTTTATAAACAACATTAAACAATGCATACAGAAAGCTAAATTCGTTAATAACATAAGTAATAAAAACAACATGGAACCTAGAAAAGCAACGATAACTAAAGCGATAAATACTAATATTATGTAAAACTAAAGAAAAATTTTATAACATATACAAAATCGACAAAATTAATACAAGAAAAAAAGAAAATTACAAAAATTATGTCAAAACACTTGACATAATTATTGACAAAGCAAAAGGAACTTTTGATAAAAATCTTATCCAAGTCACAGCTCACAATCATAGAAGCCTATGGTCAATAATTAATAATAAATTAAGAAAAATACAAAGAAAAATAATTACATTGACTATATCATTAATAATAACGCCAAAATAACTGAACAAAAGTACAACAGCAGAAAAAATGAATGAATTTTTTTGCAATATTGGAATAGAACTTAGTAGCAAAATAAATGCACCACTAAACCATAACATGAAAATGATAGAAAGGAATTCAAAAAGCATATTTTTGAAACCTACATACACACGTGAAATAAAGGAGATTATTGCCAAATAAAAACGAATTTATTTATGAAAAATAAAAACGGTAGAGTCGATGGCTTTAATACGAAAATAATAAAAATATTAACTGAATTTATAACATCTCCCATAGTACACATAATAAACTTAAGCATTGAAAAAGAAATTTGGCTAGATGCACTAAAAGAAGCAAAAATAATACCTATACACATCAAAGAAAAATCTTTGCTTAATAATTATATTGCTCATTCTAATATAGCAAAAAATTTATCCACAAAAGATTTTTAAGCTTTATTGAAGATTGCAACTTCATATCAAGTAAATAAATTGGCTTCGAAAAAAACAAAAGCACCAAAGATGCATTAAATTAGCGATCCGATTGTTATAACTTTTCTCGATCTTGTCAAAGCTTTTGACACACTAGACCTTACAGCTTTACTTGACAAATTATTTAATTATGGTATTAGAGGCCAACCTTATAATCTCATAAAAAATTATTTAAAAGACAGAAAACAAAGAGTTAAACAAATAATACACAGAGTCAAATAAAAACAGTAAAAATGGGAGTACCACAAGGCACTATCCTTGGACCACTGCTATTTATATCATATATAAATGATATTTTGCTAACAATGCCAGAAAGCATAATTCTCTCTTTCGCAGATGATACAGTTATAATAACTACTGGTAAAACTTGGCAAGAAGTAGAAATAAATATGAATAAATAGTTGAAAGAAATCAGTGATTGGCTTGCAATAAACAAATTATCACTAAATATAGACAAATCAGCTTACATAGAATTCGGCAAGAACTGTAATAGCACTCTTAAAGACCTAATAATATCAATTCATGGTAAAGCAATAAACAGAGTAGATAGTACAAATTATCTTGGAGTAGATTTCGATAGTAATATCAAATGGGACCTTCATTTGCAAAATTTATACAAAAAACCAAATACTTCACCTTTATATTTTACAAGTTATCAAGAATTATGACAACAGGTATCTTAAGGATGCTCTATGGAATAGTTGCATGGAATCTCTAGTACATTATTATAAAAACCTATCACAAACATACAAAAACAAAAGCAAGATAACCAGGTATAACAGCTTAAATCTGCCAAAAAGATCTAAACAAATAAGTATCAAAAATAGTTATATAAGGGCCATAACACTGTTTAACAAATTACCAAATGAGCTTAAAACAATTAACAATACAAGTACAATAAAAAATAAATTAAAAAAGTAGAGAAAAGAAAATCCATAACAATGTTAAATGCAAATAAAATGGAGAAGATTTGAAGATAAACTAAATTGTAATCAATTGAAACATCTACTACTTACATATGGTACAAAGGAAAAATGTATCTGGCATCGGAAGTTCATAAGGATACAAATTTCCAATACAAGAAACTACTACAAAGCAAATGGAAATTAAGTAGTATAGCAATATATGTTCCAGCACACCTGCGGGGGGTCTGTAACCCTTTGACCCCACCGGGCTTAACCCTTTGGACCCCCTGGCTATGTTAATAATAATTATTATTGTTAACAATTATTATTAACAATATTCGTGGGGGGTCCCTTGGTTTAACCCTTTGATTCCCTGACCTCTATCCCTTCTATGTTAATTATTATTATTGCAACGATTACCGAAAATCGTTAGACTCGCGCGAGGTTAACGAGCGGCTAAGCGAGAGGAGCCGCGTTCGGTTCGCGAGAGAGAGAGAGCGCGTAGGGGCAATGACCGGGAGGGGAGGCTCCGACCGGCAGTATGACTGTGCCACTCAGTCTGTCAGCGTCGCGCTAACCTCCATTTTCCCGAGTTTTTCGTTTTTGCCAGTGACATTGCGAACTTGAGTGCGTGGGTGGGTGAGCAGCAGCAATAGCAGCAGCAGCAGCGGTAGCAGCAGCTATATCGGCGGCAGCCCTAGCAGCAACAGCAATTTAGCGACAGCAGCAACAACAACAGTAGAAACAGCAATCGAGGCGGTGCAGCAAGTGGCGGAGCGGATTATTAACAGCGTGTTAATCGGATACGGTTGGCCACCGTATCCTCATCGTTCTTGCGGTAGGTGCACCTTTTCCCCCTTTCTATTGTTATTACAATTTGCGTGCGAATCCGCGCAGCGAGCGCGAAGAATTTGTTTATTGCGCGCGAGCGGTTAGTTCGCGGCATCCGTGGTTTTCTCTCTCTCTCTCATTTTTAGCGTGTATTGTCATTCACGCGGGCGTGCGCAAGACTCTCGGCAGATTCCCCGTGTCATTGATTTAATTGAATAAATCAATCATTATTCTTATTTAAACGAGTTTCGGTTATTGTGTCTTTCCTTTGTCCGGAGGTCGCGTCAGTGTTTATTTACAGAGGATTCGAATTCGCCGGTTGCGTAGCACGAATCGTGCGAATACCGATAGACGCGAATCGACAACTTAGGTCCCAGCGGCGGCCACACGAGCGCAACTAGCAAGGAGTGACAGCGCCGCCAAGTGGTGAGTTGGGGGAACCCAACTCGGAATAGTAAGGAGACTCTGCGCAGGCGCACTCCGAGGCAAGGTAGGTTACTGTGCTTTGAGCACAGAGATAACAAGGCTCCGTCTAGTCGTAATACAGGCACTTTCAAGAGATTATCGACTAAATGGCAGCCTGTTACATGGCGCCCAACTAGAATTAGGACTCACACACGAGGGAGTTTGCACGAAAAGAGAGAGCGACGCGCGCGAGAGAGAGACGTTTGCGCGCGTGCGTAATAAGGTGCGAGCGGGTAAAATAACGCGTGGCTCGTTCGGTACGTGCTCTGCGGTAGGGGAAAGACGCCTCTCCGACCCAATAACACCTGCTTTTGTGAGCCGAGAGCACACTAACCCCAGGGGTCGAAGAGACGTCCGGAGTCGCTCTGACTCGAATAAAAGAGGTGACAAATAGTATTTTGGTTAACTTTTTGCTTTTTAAGTGTTTACATACACGTTAAAGTAATTAAGTGGGGGTTAGTCACCGAGCGACAGTACCAGCAGAGCGCGCAATTGGGGTGTGTGTAGGGTTAGATTTACTAACCCGGTGGAGCTAGCAAACAGTTAGTCTCCACCTATAGGCAGGTAGTTGCGAAGTGGAAGTTCGTACTTCCTTAGAGTACGCGATACCTGCACACACCCACAAGCCACGCGTATAGTTACCTTGCAATTAAAGGCGTAATTGGGTAGTTGGCGATAAAAATCGCAACACCCCGCTCGCGCCTTGGGCGATAGGAGGCGGTAGTGGCCGACTAGGGAAAATTAACCTCAACCGTCACCTACGCCCCAGCATAAGCGATATGGAGGATACCGCCGACGCGATAACCCGGTGGGCCTCGGAACTGCCGTCGACACAGCTGGACAGATACCTGACGCAACTGGAGTTGCGTACAGACGGTCCTAAGCTGATGCAGGCAGTTCGATTAGCGTATTGGTTGCTAGGCGAATATATCGACCTAGACTTCCAAGGAGCGGCGTTGGATAGGGAGGCGACACAACGCAGGCGAAGGAGCCGAGAGAGGTGGCTGGAGACCAGGCGACAAGAGTTAGAAGCAGCTGATGCTGAGGATCTTGTCGCCCACCCACTCATGCTGTTATATAGAGATGAGGTGGTAGAGGCGAACCTGACGCGGACTCTCGCGGTCTATGACAACTTAGAAGAGGAGAGTCAGAGCGAGACGGGGGAGCGAGAGCCCGCAGAGGAAGGGGGGACCGGCGAGGTCAAGGGGCCCACGGAGGGGGTCAGTAGTGAGCACAAGGGCTCCACCGGGTCGCCGGATAGGCGAAGAGCTCGTCGCTTCGAGAACGCGGAGCTACAACCTCAAGAAGAAGAGGAAGAGCGGTGCGTGACCGAACGACTAAAGGAAGAGATCGAGCGCAACCGGGTCGGGATAAACCGCATATTAGAGATGCTGGAAAGACACGACCAGGTATGCGCGCGGTGGAGTGACCAGGTGACCGCTCTGCAGGTGGAGGTCCAGCAGTTAAGGAACAGGGACCCCTCCTATCGACGAACGGTCGTACCAGAGCGGCCCCGGAGGACCGTGGACTTCCAGTCCACGTATACGTGCCACTACGACCCAAGGGTACCAGGAAGTACCCCGGAACCCCAGCGACCGACCCCTGGCGAACCTCGAGAGGCTCCCCAAAGGCAGGTGCCTTCAAGGATGGAACAGCCACCAAGAAGAGGACCAAGAGACGCCGACATGGATGATGGGCAGGCGATACCGGAAGGATCCGCCTGGTACGACGCCAATGCGGCGTCGGGGTACTATGCGACTCGGGACGCGGGTAGGATAGTCCGAGGATGGAAGCTGCGGTACTCTGGCACGGCTTCAGAGTGCGTAGACACCTTCTTGTCAAGACTGAAGGATCTACGCGCGGGCTCAGGGCTAACGGACGGCGAAATCTTGTGCTCGGTATCAGAGCTCCTCGAAGGCGTTGCGAGGACCTGGTACGAGCTTAACAAGTTCAAGTGGAGGAATTACGCCGACTTCGTGGCAGGCGCTCGACGATGGTTTGGGTCAAGTGAGTTGCAGCAACAAAGATTGCTGCAAGAGGCCCAAGCCCGATACCAGGAGAAAGGAGAACTGGTGCGAGAATATGCCTGCCACCTCCTCTTCATGTTAGCCCAGCTACGCCCGCCGTTACCAGAGCAGCGGCAGTTAGATTTGCTGTATGCAAATCTCCTACCCGCCATCCGGATGCAGCTGCGGAGGAATGCGTTCTCCAACGTGGACGAATTCCATGCCCGGGCGACTGAGATCGAGACCGCCTTGCGAGACGACGAGCGCCCGAGGACAAGGCTGGAGCCAACGTCCACGTTGTACCCCGAGCACATGGGGGTGTCAGCTAAGGCACCACCGCCCCGGGCAGGACCCCGAACGGCGGCCATGTCCAACAAGCCTCGGGGTAGGGAACAGCTGCAACCCGAGTCGCCGGTTAAAGCCCCGGCCAGGAAACCCGAGGACCGGCCCACAATCTCCACAACGCAGGCGACAGACCGTTTTGAGGATCTGTCGTCGCAAATTGCGACCCTGCGACGAGATATGGACCGGTACTTTAAGGAGAGGAAGGCTAACTCTCCCAGGCGGCCGAGGGGTCGGCCGCAAGAAAAGGGGAGGAATAAAACCCCCCCCAGGGTCTCCTGGCCAGCGACGAGAGGGTCAGCGGAGGAAAATATCTCCCAACCGATTAAGTGCTCGTCTTGTGGCAAACTAGGCTTTACCAGAAGGTACTGCCCGGATTGCAACAAGGGAAACGGGCAGGGAAGCGGAGGACGGAGGTCCCCTCCGCGTCCCCAGTAAAGGTGACCTCTCGTCGCGGGTCGCTGGAACGGGGCAGGGGCCCGCCAGCGACCCCAGGGTTCAGAAAGGTCTCACCGGGGATATCGGACCCTACGAGACCTGGCAGTGCGGTGGCGTGGGAAGCGACAGCGACCGAACAGATGCCTGATCTGGGTAACCGGGCGTTTTGTATCCTCGGGTACGGAGGCCGGATTCAGGTGGTTGAGCAGGGGTTTGAATGGGTCGGAGAGGAGACCATCAGACCCAAAAGCTCCAGGAGACCACCTGACGCTCCGGAGGATACGCCGGCGACCCAGACACCTGCGGATGAGAGCACGTCGATGCGAGTAGCGGCTGCCCAAGGAAAGAAGAGCCGTGAAAGCCTCCCGTCCACAGAGGGGAGAGAGACGGCGAAAGCTCCCCGCAGGTATAGACCCGAGGATGAGACCAGATGGTGGCTTCAGGTGGGGATAGGTGCCTACAAGTTAAGGGCACTCTACAACACCGGGGCCTCATCGACGGTAATGGGTCAACTCGGGCTTAGGTTGGCATCAGACATGGGGTTGAGCCTGGACGTCACGCGTGCGGGAGAAGCGAAGCTCGCTGACGGTCGCCCATGTACCATCTTGGGTCATGTGATCTTCCCCTTCACAGTAGGGGGAATCACAAAAGACGTAAGGGTCGCTATAACGCCACTGCTGTCTGATGACTGCTATGTCGGCGCGAATTTCATAAGGGAATTCAGCGCCAACCTGAACCCTGACACGGACCAGTTGTACTTGGCGAAAGCCAAAGTGGCGGTACCGTTGGAAGTGGCAAGCGTCACTGGTACGTCGTGCCTCGCACCCGTAGGCCTGGTAGAAGCCACGGAAGCACAGCGTCAAGAAGTGGCTAGCCTCGTCGACGGATTAATTCCAGACGGAGGCGAGTGTTTAGACTGTGCTGTGGGGGTCGAGAATGAGATAGACATCGGAGACGCTCGACCCTGTAAACAGAAATACTACCCGGTCTCCGACAGGGTGCGAGACGAAATGCACGCGCTGGTCAAGGCCATGCTGGACAACGACGTCATTGAACCAGCAACCAGCGGGTGGTCAAGTCCAGTGGTGATGGTTAAGAAGGCTGATGGCAAATATCGGTTCTGCGTAAATTACCAGAAGGTAAACGCAGTAACCAAGCCGGACGCCTATCCATTACCCTTCATGAGTGACATCCTGCGAAGGATCAGGGATGCGAAGTTCATCTCGACACTGGACTTGAGTAGCGCGTACCACCAGATACCTCTTAAAAAGGAGTCGCGCCCCATTACGGCGTTCACAGTCCCCGGCCTGGGGCATTTTCAGTTCAAGAGAATGCCCTTCGGATTGTCTTACGCCGGCGCGACCTTCCAGAGGTTGATGGACAGAGTGATTGGCCCGGATTTAGATCCTTTTGCTTTTGCTTACCTCGACGACGTGATTATTATCTCGCCGTCTTTTGAGGAGCATAAGCGACACCTGGGAATGGTTTTACAACGAATCCTGGGTGCGGGCCTCACTGTGAATAAGACCAAAAGCCACTTCTGTAAGTCGGAAGTCAAGTACCTGGGGGTCCTAGTGAACCGTGAAGGGGTAAGGCCAGATCCAGAGAAGATCAAGCCAATCATGGAGTACCCAGTACCACGGACGATCAGACAGGTGAAGCGATTCATGGGGATGATGTCGTGGTATCGTCGCTTCATACCCGACTTCGCAACCATCGCTGAGCCGATAAACCGCCTGACGAAGAAGAGTATCCCGTTTGCGTGGCAGCAGGAACAGGAGCAGGCTTTCGAAAGGCTACGAGACGCAATGGTCTCGGCACCGATCTTGCAGTCACCAGATCCCAGCGCACAGTTCGTGCTACAAACGGACGCGAGCGATAGTGGGATAGGTGCGGTGTTGACGCAAGAGATCGATGGACAGGAGCGCGTAATCGAGTACGCCAGTCGCTCCTTAAACAGTGCGGAAAGGAACTATACAGTCTCCGAACGAGAGTGCCTGGCAGTAGTATGGGCTATCGGGAAGTTCCGGCCGTATGTTGAGGGGCACCACTTCAAAGTCATCACCGATCATAGTTGCCTTAAGTGGCTCCACAGTATGAGGAATCCTACAGGAAGGCTAGCGCGTTGGGCGCTAGCACTGCAAGGGCACGTTTTCGATATAGAGTATCGAAAGGGAGACCTCAACGTGGTGCCAGACGCTTTATCTAGGGCCTATGAGGAGGAGGTGGTAGAAGTGGGTGCCATGACTCATCGGCCGGAAACTGCCGACGCCTGGTATCTACAAAGATACAGAGAAGTATGCCGGGATCCACATTCTCAGCCTACCTGGAAGGTAGTGGGTGGGAGACTGTACCACTACAATCCGTCTGAGGAGAGCGAAGGGTCCATCGATAACGAGGAAGCCTGGAAGCTAGTGGTTCCTGCTGAGAAAAGACCTCAAGTACTCGAGGAGGTACATGATGCGCCGGCAGCGGGACACCAGGGGAGATAACGAACGTTCTCCCGGGCTAGGCACCTGTATTTCTGGCCAAAGATGTACGAGCAGGTCAGAGAGTACGTGAGGAGTTGCCCGGTATGTCAGCAGTGCAAGGCGGAACAAAGGCCGCCTTGCGGGCTGATGGGTCGTCGAGAGGTCTCGCGACCCTGGCAGGTGGTGGCCAGTGACATTACTGGCCCTTTCCCAAAGAGCTCGAGAGGGTTCGAATATATTTTGGTCTTTTTAGACCTGTTCACTCGGTGGGTGGAGTGTGTACCCGTACGTAAGGCCAATGGAAGGACCATTGTACGGGAATTGCACGAGAGGGTGGTAACCAGGTTTGGGGCGCCAGAGATATTTCTTTCGGACAATGGGACCGAATTTAAGAATCAAGAGGTCGATGCCTACCTGTCGAGGAACGGCATCCGGCGCGCCCTTACCCCAGTTTACCACCCACAGGCAAACCCCACAGAGCGAGTGAACAAAACCCTCAAGGCCATGCTCATATCGTACGTGGAGCGGGACCATAAGAGCTGGGATGAGCACCTGCCAGAGTTCAACTTCGCGTTGAACTCGGCAACTCACAGCGCGACAGGTTACAGCCCGGCCATGCTGGTCTTCGGTAGACAGCCCACTCCTCCCTCGACCTTTAGGAGGGCCCAGGATCAGTTGGCTCGGGAAGCTTCCGAGGGCCAAGAACTGACCGAATGGGGTGAGCACATGCGCCAGTTACCCAATTTATGGGAACGCGCTGGCTCTAAGTCTAGGGAGGAGGCGGATCGTCAGGCGGTCTACTACAACCGGAGGAGACGTCAGGCCGACTTTAGGGTTGGGGACTGGGTGTGGAAGCGGAACCGCATCTTGTCTTCCGCAGCTCAGGGCGTTTCGGCGAAGTTGGCGCCGAAGTATGCTGGTCCATACGTAATTCAGGAGGTATGTGGGACTAATACCTATCGCCTAGGTAACCAGCAGGAAGAGTTGCCCGAGCTGATCCACGCCAAGGACCTCAAGCCCTATTATGGCCCATTCTCGGATCAGGACAACGAGGAACCAGGAGGCGGGGACTCAACACCGTTGGTAGAAGAGGAGGGCGTAGGCGACCCGCCAGCGAAGGTCAAGGAATCCAGCGAGGATCCGATATGCGAGCGCGTCGCGATTGCAGCCCCCGCGAACGAGTGTGAGAAATCCGCGGCGGCTCCAAAGGTACCGATCGAGGCGCCGGTTAAGCGAGGCCGGGGTAGGCCGCGCAAAAACCCTGCGTGCGAATCTCAGGCACCAGGTGGGGACGACCTGGATGACAATGCGGTAAGGGGAAGAGGCAGGCCACGTAGAACCGCTCAGCACGTGCGGAAGGTGGTCCTGCCAGCTACCCCCGCAAATGGGCCATGTTCGCGAGGAAAGCGCAGGGGACCGGGACGTCCTCGTAAGCAATAGCGTCGAGCGTGACACTGCTACGGTTAGGTTGAGGGCTGAACCTGAGAAATCCCTTAACCCCACTTCTTCTCTTTTACAGATGGAGAGGAAGCTGGTCATAAGTGAAGAGGCCTTCGAGACGGCCACCCAAATGTTGCTCGACCTGAGAATGGGTCCGGACGCCGATCGGCTGATCGGGGATGTCCGCAGGTTTTTCCGGGCCCAGGTCGAGGTGGCCGCTCGCGAGGGCCGCTCGCGCCAGCGGGTGGACGACTTCCTCCGGGAAGGAATGAGGGCCCAAACTTCCAGGCCCGTGACCCGGGAAGCGTCCACCCAGACCGACGGCCCGTCCGAAGAGGGCCGTCGGTCTAAGTCCACGACGGACCAGGGGGTGCAGACCCCAGAGCCGATCAAGCCGGCGACGGCTGACGGCTCCACGCAGTGCCCCAGGCCAAGGGAGGCCTGCGGCCAGGGGCAGTGGGTCTGCAACCACCCACGGGTCCCCCAGCAGGTAGGGCTTGAAAACTCATGGAGGCACGTGAGGTTGGGCCTCCAGGAGCTTGAAAATGCGTGGGAATTCGTCAGGGAACTCCAGCGCCAGGTACACGCACACCTGGGGGAGTTCCTCGACTTCCGCGGCGCCCAAGAAATGCTGGGGGAGTGGGCTCCTGTGGTCCGGCGGCAGCGGGCCTATGGTGAGGCCCTGCTGCGCATAGACCGGGGACCGGAGTCCCCAGCGGCCGCGGGCTCTCCGGCGGTTCTACCACCGCCAGCGCCAACAGATGGAGCCGCGGCCAGGACTCCGGCCAGGCCCCCGACGCAGACTCAGGCCAAGAGAGTCTCGGGGGCCACCGGTGCCGGACAGGAGTTCACGGTCCGCGTGGACGGGTCGGTTTCCGACCCTACCGTGGTGGTGCGCACCCGAGGAGGGCGCACATCCGCCACGGTGGGCGGCGTTACGTTTACCGCCGCCTCGGTAGCAGCAGCCACGCCGCCCCATCCATCAGCAGGGAGCCAGGGCCAGGGGACGGAGCCCGGCCTCAGCAGAAGACCGGGCAAGGGCTGCTACATCTGTGGCCATCCCGGGATAACCACGACCTCCAAATGCCCCAACAAGTCGGAGCACTGGCGCTACCCTAGACACAAGGCGCCAGGGGGCTCCGGCAGGTGACGTGGGGGAGTGGTGGCCCGGGATGGGCAAATAAAGCGTTGTGTTAATAAGGATGGATTGTGTTGGTTTCTCTCCTTTCCCAATCCTGTCCTTAGGGTCGCGAGTCAATGGGGTAGTTCGATCCGGTAGTTCGAAGCTAGGAGGGGGCTGCAACGATTACCGAAAATCGTTAGACTCGCGCGAGGTTAACGAGCGGCTAAGCGAGAGGAGCCGCGTTCGGTTCGCGAGAGAGAGAGAGCGCGTAGGGGCGATGACCGGGAGGGGAGGCTCCGACCGGCAGTATGACTGTGCCACTCAGTCTGTCAGCGTCGCGCTAACCTCCATTTTCCCGAGTTTTTCGTTTTTGCCAGTGACATTGCGAACTTGAGTGCGTGGGTGGGTGAGCAGCAGCAATAGCAGCAGCAGCAGCGGTAGCAGCAGCTATATCGGCGGCAGCCCTAGCAGCAACAGCAATTTAGCGACAGCAGCAACAACAACAGTAGAAACAGCAATCGAGGCGGTGCAGCAAGTGGCGGAGCGGATTATTAACAGCGTGTTAATCGGATACGGTTGGCCACCGTATCCTCATCGTTCTTGCGGTAGGTGCACCTTTTCCCCCTTTCTATTGTTATTACAATTTGCGTGCGAATCCGCGCAGCGAGCGCGAAGAATTTGTTTATTGCGCGCGAGCGGTTAGTTCGCGGCATCCGTGGTTTTCTCTCTCTCTCTCATTTTTAGCGTGTATTGTCATTCACGCGGGCGTGCGCAAGACTCTCGGCAGATTCCCCGTGTCATTGATTTAATTGAATAAATCAATCATTATTCTTATTTAAACGAGTTTCGGTTATTGTGTCTTTCCTTTGTCCGGAGGTCGCGTCAGTGTTTATTTACAGAGGATTCGAATTCGCCGGTTGCGTAGCACGAATCGTGCGAATACCGATAGACGCGAATCGACAACTTAGGTCCCAGCGGCGGCCACACGAGCGCTACTAGCAAGGAGCGACAGCGCCGCCAAGTGGTGAGTTGGGGGAACCCAACTCGGAATAGTAAGGAGACTCTGCGCAGGCGCACTCCGAGGCAAGGTAGGTTACTGTGCTTTGAGCACAGAGATAACAAGGCTCCGTCTAGTCGTAATACAGGCACTTTCAAGAGATTATCGACTAAATGGCAGCCTGTTACATTATTATTAATGTTAATAATTGTTTATAATTTTTGAGGAAGGTTTCTAGGGCTCCTAGTCCCTAGGGACCCTATACCTAGTGCTTTTAGTCTAATTAAATTTAAATGTTTTTTTTTTTAAAGTTATAAATATATATATTATTAACAATTTACTTGCTACATTGAGAATGAAACGAATATAGAAAATAGCGACGATTTTTTTTTGAAAAAAATGAAAAGACAGACCGGAGAATCGAACCGGAGTCCTCTGGGTTGGCAGGCTAGCGTTCTACCACTAGAGCCAATACCACATGTACCTTAGAGGATGCATATTGTGTATATTAGCTACACACGCATACATTTGGTATAGGGCCCGAGCGTGCGGAGGAGGAGGGGAGCGCATGCTGTCTATAGTTCTGGCCTGATGGGGATGCGCTACTATAGTAGTATTAAATGTATGCTCTCTCTCTCTAGCTCTGACTCAGCGTGGTCCACAGTGCGAGGAGGAGGGGAGCGCATGCTGTCTATAGTTCTGGCCTGATGGGGATGCGCTACTATAGTAGTAGTAAACGTGCGCTCTCTCTCTTTCTCTCTCTCTCTCTCTCTCTCTCTCTCTCCTACGCTCTAGCTAAACGTGGACCATGGTGCGCGGAGGGAAGCGTATGCTGTCTATAGTCAACACGTGCTCTCTCCACGAAGGGAACTGTTTTCGTGAGAATGCTAGAGACTACGAATGCAGTCGCTCGACTGACACCTCCTTGAGATGTTCCTCCTAAACATCTCTGCTAGGAGAGAACCTTATTCCCATCCATTCACCCTTTCTTACAATCGTTATGATTATTTTACTATTTAAATAAGCACACATTTATTATTTATTTAATATTTATTATTTTTAATTATACATTGAATAGAGTACACTTTGTCTATAATCTTTATGTTCAGTGTCTGACATAGCTATTTTTAAATATTCAGTTGAATTTTTATATGAATTATAGTCATCTGTAAATCTTTCGACTGTGTCGATCCTTTTTGATTTTGCTTGTTTTTGTCTTTCCATCATCCAATCGTGTATCTTTTGTGTATTTACTGCAGCACATACTATATTCTCGCGATTTTTACTATGATATATGCATGATGGTTTAAATTTAATACTTAAATCTTCCAATCGCGGACATCTCATTTCAGTTTCGATATCTAAAATATTTCTGTAATTAAAAAAAAAAAACTAATTAAATTCGAATTTAGAATTTTGTACTATTGTATATTATTTGAACCTACTTTTCAGGAATAATTTTTTTAAGCCATTGCTTCTTTTGTAATCCTTTCAGATAAATATTTCTACAATTATGTAAATGACTACGTATAGTAAAATTTAAAAAATTATATGGTAAAATACCATTTCTCCATAATATACCTATAAAATTGATTATATTAAATATTTCAAATAAAATCAATGTTAATTAACGATAATAAAAATAAATACCATGATGATGTAATTCCAACCACTTATTAACACTTTGATATTCAATAGATAGTTTGAGCCAATGATATGGAGGTTTAAAAAGTAGTACTGTAGGTGAAGTATTAGAACATACTGGTAAATAGGCAAACTCCTTACAAATAAAAGTATTATTAAGACTCTGAAAGCCTTGAATATCTAAAATATAGTCCATCTTAGAGTATAAATCCCATCATTCTCTATGATATGTGAGCTGAATCGTATCTCAAAGTAATAATGACTATATTTTTATTCTGAAGATCTATATATAAACCCTTTAATACTAAATTAATAAGTTAGATGGTGCTACAGTCGGTTCACCCCCACTCTTTCGTTTGAGCTAACCCTTCCATATACTGCCTACAGCGCCCACACTTCGTAGGCAGCGCCCTCAGTTTGCTGACAGCGCCGTCACTTAACCTTTAAAAGCAGCTTTGGCCTAGCAAAAGAGCGCAGTCTCTCGAGACAGCCTGCGAGCTAAGCTTGCCTTACCTTACGCCATTTGCAAGTAGTTCCTCAGTAGTTAGTTGAATCCTTATTGATTTGTTAAACAAATCAATATTCATTACCAACTGAGAACAAGTTCATTTTAGAGCTGTTCACTACCTTTTCCATCCTTTCATCATAATAATCCTTTATACAACTATAGACAAGTGACTGTACAAGACAATAAAACTAGATAACTAACAACATGACTTCTATCGCCTATTTTGAAGAAACAATTAAAAATTTATGGAAAGCTTATAACCATTCGAACGATTTAGATATAGACGATTGTATTAGATGGAGAAATCTAATAGTTAATGCTATAATTTCAATTAATGAATTTATGAAACTATCTGATTTAAGTAGAGCAATTCGACAAAGGTGTCAAACTTGTGCTTGTCATTTGAATTCTATTGAAGTCAATTTAAGTAAAACTATAAAAGTTGGTGGAAGTATACAACCATTAACAGCTATTCAGGATGAAATTCTAGGAGATGGAGTTGTTTGAAGACCAATTCATTCAGCGTTTGAAAATCGAATTAGTACAGTCTGTATAGTTAATCAACATCATTTAGATATAAAAACATTTCTAGTTGCCGCAAATCAACTATTACAAATTAAAATACCTCAATTTCTTGCTATCCATAATAACTTAAAAATAAATACAGAAATGGCATCACAATTTATCATAAAGAAAAATCAAGAAGATATTCAAATCAAGTATTTCAATTCAGAAAATGTTTGCATTTATAAGACTACTGATCTTGATAGATGGTTTCAAAATAACGTTAAAGATATTATACTTAAACAAATCGAAGAATTTCAAGAAAGAGACTCAGGCTGGTCGTTAAAAACTATTGTCGGTCTCACTATTAATATAAATAAGTATAACCCATTTAAACCATGCTCGTAAATACCATTACCATCAAGCATAGATAATAAAAGAGCCTGTGTTAATGTAAAAAATGATGACAATGAATGTTTTAAATGGGCTATACTTTCATGCCTTCATCCAGTTGCAATAAATCCAAACAGAGTAATTAAGTACAAGCCCTATGAGAATGAACTGAATTTTGATGGTATAAGCTTCCCTGTAAAAATAAAAAGTATTAAATTTGAAAAGTTGAATAATATAAGTGTAAATTTATATGTACTAAAAAAATATGGATCGAAATATGAAGTCTCACCGTGCTATATAACGAAATTAAAACAAACTAAACATGTGAACTTACTCTTAATACAAAACGAATATATTGATGAAAATGAGACTAATAGACCACAAATATCAATAGATGATGAAAAATTCAAATTAGAAACTCACTACGTATGGATTAAAACTTTATCTGCTCTCCTTCGTAGACAAGTTACTCAACATACTGAAAAAATTTATCTTTGAGAACGTTGCCTTCATTATTTTACTAACAAGGAAAATTTGAAATCTCATGAAGTTGACTGTTCCAAAATAAATAAGTGTCGGATTAATTTACCTGACGATGCTACTTTAGAATTTAAAAATTTTAAACATAAAGAGGAAGTTCCATTTATTATATACGCGGATTTTGAATGTCTGTTAAAACCTATAGAAGATCCTAATAGAAATCTCAATGTTAAGAGACATAGTTTCCAAGAACATGAAGCCTATAGCATTGTATTATATGTAAAATGCCGTTATGATGATAGTAAGTCGATATATAAGTCATATAGAAAAAAATTAAATGAAGACGAATCACCAGCATTATGGTTTATAAAGCAATTGAAGTCCCTAGTGATTGAGTTAGAAAAGATATATAATAATGCAATAAAAATGGATTTATCATTTATTAATGAACAGACATTCAAAACGGCAAGAAGATGTCATATTTGCAACCAATATTTTCAAGATAACCAAAAACGAGTTCGTGATCATTGTCATTTAACAGGAAAATTTAGAGGTGCAGCTCACAATCATTGCAATTTGAATTATAAAAATGCTGTTTTCATACCAGTCGTATTTCATAACAGGCTATGACTCACATTTTATTATAACAGAAATTGCTACTAACTCAGAATTTGAAGGAAAGATCTCTGTTCTCGCTGAAAACAAGGAGCGATACATATCCTTCACAAAAGAAGTTGCAAACAGTCGAATTAGCTTTCGTTTCATTGATTCATTTCGATTTATGCCTACATCTCTAGATAAATTAGCATATTATTTACCTCAGCTAGATATTGTACAGAGAGAATTTCAGAAAGATAATTACACTTTAGAACAGATTAATTTACTCAAAAGAAAAGGAGTTTTCCCATATGAATACATAGAAAATTTAAATAGACTAACTGAGACAGAGTTACCATCTATTGAAAAATTTCATAGTCAATTGACAGATAGTGATATTCCTACTGAAGAATATAAGCATGCTCAAAACGTATGGAATATTTTCGGTAGTATTTGGAAGAAAATAGATTTAGGAATGTATTCTGATCTCTATCTGAAAACTGATGTACTTTTACTAGCTGATATTTTTGAGAATTTTCGATCAACCTGTAAGAATGCATATAATCTCGATCCTGCTCATTATTACACTACTCCTCGATTAACATGGGACGCGATGTTAAAATATACAAATATGAAGCTTGAACTATTAACAGATATAGATATGGTTTTATTCATTCAAAAAGGTATTCGTGGAGGTATTAGTCAATGCTGCAATAGATTTTCAAAAGCAAACAATAAATATATGGGTGAAGAATTCAATAAGGATGAGCCAAACAAATTTTTAATGTATTATGACGTAAACAACCTTTATGGTTGGGCTATGACTCAATCACTACCATTTGAGGGCTTCAAATGGGTTTCAAATGTGGATATGTCAAATTTTTTCAATATCTCTGATGATAGCGACGTAGGCTATATTTTAGAAGTAGATCTAGAGTATCCACAAGAGCTGCATGATGAACATAAAGACCTACCTCTTTGTCCTGAACATACTAAACCACCCGGATCAAAACAGAAAATACTTTTGACAACGCTTTATGATAAAGAACGATACGTTATTCATTATAGAGCGTTAAAACAAGCTCTCAAATATGGACTAAAACTCAAAAAGATATATAGAGCGCTAGAATTCAAACAAAAACAATGGCTGAAACCATATGTTGATTTAAATACTGAAAAAAGAAAGCAAGCTAAAAATGAGTTTGAAAAATTATTTTACAAGCTTATGATTAATGCAGTATATGGAAAAACAATGGAAGACGAAAGAAAACGAAAAGATGTCAAACTGATCAATCAATGGGGTGGTAGATATGGCGCTGAAGCTCGAATTGCCCAACCAAATTTCCATAGTAGTTCCATCTTTCATGAAAATTTAGCTGCTATTCAATTATCGCGGACAACTATCAGTATTAAAAAACCTATATACATCGGTCTATGTGTATTAGATCTTTCAAAAACATTAGTCTATGACTTTCATTATGGTTACATGAAGCAACGTATTGGTGAAAAATGTAAATTACTTTATACTGATACTGACAGCCTCATTTATGAAATTCAAGATGTCGATATGTATGAGATCATGAAAGTAGACATTGATAAATTTGACACATAGGACTATCCTGCTGATAATCAATTTGGAATGCCTCTAGCTAATAAAAAAGTTCTTGGTGTTATGAAGGATGAGTGCAATGCTGCTATTATGAGGGAGTACATTGGGTTACGAAGTAAACTATACAGTATTGAAATAATAAATAAGGATCCCTTGAAAAAGACAAAAAGAGTGAAAAAACATACAGTAAAAAATACAATAACTCATTCAGATTATCGAAGGTGTTTAAACGAAATGGAAATTATTAAACGTACTCAATGTAATATTCGATCTAAATTATATCAAGTATTAACAGAGAGAGAGGAAAAGACAGCACTAAGCCCTCATGATGATAAACGATGTATTTTTTATAATAATCCGGACACACTTCCATGGGGGCATTATAAAACTCTCGAAATTGCTGAAATGAAACAAAGAGTTGAACAGCTACGAAGAAAGAGGTATAGAGAAGAAGACGAAGTGATAGAACAAATTAGTAATATGAAAAGATTCAGATTTGAAGAAAATAATTCTAGAGGGCAGCACTAGCGAAAGAATTCTACTCCTTCGACAGTTACTAGATGGCGCTGATGACTAGTAATGGAGAGGGAAAAACAATGGATATCCGAGTCTACAGAGTGGGAGAATGGTTTTAGATGAAGAATCATGAGAGAGGGGAGACTGAAAGAGAGGGAAGCGGCGACGGCGGCTTGAGCTTTAAGAGTGGGGATGTCACTTATAAAACTAAGAGCTCACTCTTGTTCCAAACAGTTGCTCAGCTCTCACTCAAGCAACAGTCTTACCTCTAATACGTCTTCCACTAACTATTGAAACAAGTAAGATATTTAAATAATTTTAGTTTATTAATACCTTAGTAATAAATAAATAAATAATTCTTTGATTTTTTATTTTACAGAATGGATTTCTCATCAATAAATAAAATTTCGAAGACGACTTTCCTTCCTCGGAAGGCGATGTCCCAACTAACATCGAACACGTTATACCAAGTAACAAAAGTTAGATCATTAACAACAAAATATGGATTTAGCGTTGTTATTACAGTTGACGACGAATTTGATGTGTTCCTGCCTAAAAGGGTTAACATAGTACTCGAAAAAGATGAAGAAATGTTGAACAACCTACATCAGACTAGTGAGAAGGATGAGTTATTTATTTACCATATTGTCGGTTCAAACTTCGAATTTAAACATAATTGTATTTTCAACGAATAGTAATTAAATGTATTATAATACTAATGTAAATAGCTACACTATGAATAATAAAAAAAAATATATCTAATTAAATAGTCTTTTTTCCTTTATTTAACTATCCTCTTATTTCCTTTTGTGGAGAGGTAAAAAAAGTTCTTAATGTAGCCCTTTCCATTGAATTTCATCTCAATGTAAAGGTGACTCATGAGCGTTGATTCGAAAGGAAGTACCTCACAGGTGAGAGTGAAGGTTGGGGCTCTCACTATTCCTATAATTAACCTTAAGTTCCGATAGACGGCAGTCATTCGAGTTCTAATATATTTATAAGAAGAATGCATAGTTTGCTTTACCATCATTCAGTGAGAAGAAATAGCTATAGCAAGACTATCCTCTTGTGGTTCATCATGGCGCCTATTAGAAGAAACAAGAAGAGCATTCGCGCTTCGAAGTATGTATGGTTCTCAGATAATATTCAAATTCATCATCTTCCTATTGAAGACAAAGACTCGAGAAAAGGAGTGTGGGAGCAGCTTGCACGAGATCGAGAACGCTTCCAACGTCGTATTATGCATATTTAAAAAACGTATAATAATGATGAATCATATTCTTGAACCTATACTAAAAAATCATTGTATAGTATATACACTTAACAAACTAAAAATCGAAGTGGAGGTGGAAGAAGCAGCAAGTGGAGGTGGAAGAAGTAGCAAGTGGAGGGAGGCGGCCGTGCCGGCTAGAAAAAGTGTAGGTGGGGTAAAGGTCTTAAGAGAGAGAGAGAAGAGCTCGGAAAACGTCATTCTGTTAGAAGAATCATTACCAGTAGTATCCACTTCCTTCTCCACTATTCTCAAGTCTTCGATAGCAAGATGGACTTAGAAATGTTAAATAAAATAGCTATGAAGCCCTTTGATCCACTACCGGAAAAAAATCATTATGAACTTGAAGAAAATCATTGTTATTTAGTAACAAACTTTAAGGAAGAAGATAACAGTCGAATCATTCTCGAGCTCGATTGTGAATTCCAATTTATTTTACCAGATCGAATTTCAAGAGCCATCATGAAACATTATGATCTTTATATATTACTTTCAGATCATGTACAAAAATATTGTTTACAGATTGAATATCATAGCGCTGGTAGATTTCAATTTATTATTTAATGTAACATCAATGTATCTTTATTTCAATAAAGTATGTACAATAAATTTATTATAAAATATATTGTGGAGAGGTAAATGAGTCACAGGTGTTTCTACTAAAGCAGGTTTTGACTTGTTCTAATGGACTCACAAGTGATGATGCTCAAATGGAAGTACCTCACAGGTGAGAGCGAAGGTTGAGGCTCTTACCATTAAAATAAAACAAAAATTATTTATTATTATTGTGATATTTATTTGAATAAAATTTACTTTACATAAACGTCTTTATTCTTTCATATGTATAAAGTCTTATCTATCCATGAATTGTGCGAATTGTCGAATCCCAACCATTTAACGTATAATTGATTACCACGTTTCCTTAAAACTTTTTCAATGAGATATACATCAGGATACATAGCTTTCTGTAGTTCTTGCTCGTAAAAACCTCCAACAATTGGATTGCCTTTATAATCTCTTAAATGATAAGTGATAGGCTTTGTCTTCGTAACTCGTTGAATAGTAAAAATCTCAGTAGACCAGTTAGGAGTGTATCCTTTCTCGAAAACGTGTTTAGACTTGCTCACACGTACTTTATCGCCTACTTGAAATTTAGGGCTCTTAACGAAAAGACGTCGATCGTAAGAGAATCGTCTCAACACCAGCATTTCATTATCTTTAGTTACGTCTTTTGGCTTCATATCTATCGTACGATGTTTTCGATTATTGTAAGATTTCAATAAATCAGCTAGAATGTTGATCCATTTGTAATTTCCTTGAAGACTGAATTTTTTCCACATGACATTTTTTAGCGTGCGATTGAAACGTTCACAAATAGTTGCTTTAAGATTGCTATAGGTTGAATATAGATTTATTTTATACTTTGTCATTAGTCTTTGAAAATTTGAATTGTAGAATTCTTTGCCATAATCCACATGTAGATTTCTAGGAGTACGTCCTTTTTTTAATATAGACTTCATTGCATAAGCAACATCTACACCAGTTTTTTGTTTCACCGGAACTGCCCAAGCGTACTTTGAAAATATATCAATGACAGTTAATAGATATCGAAAGCCTTTGTTCTCTCTCGAGTAGCCTTGCATCTCTACAAGATCAGCTTACCATGTCTCATCTATTCCGCGTACATCAACTTTTCTACGGAGATAGTTTCGACGTGCTGGTTTATGTAACTCATCCACCACTCTTTGATGTTTCATTTTAAAGTTTTTTTTTTAAAATGTCAAACGGTCCAATAGTTTTTTCCTTCTCTTTTGTAACGGTCCTATTTATGAGCTGTTTATTAAATGACTGCAACTAGTCTAACGTATTTATCTGTTAGTCAAAACAATACATTGAGCGGCGCTACCTCACTGTTTACGCGACTGTATACAAATAAGAGTCGAGTCAAAACAAATAGCGTGACGTCACAAATAATAGACATAGATATAATGAACCATAATATTGAGAAAAATATGTTAATTATAGATAATTTGAATATAACAAAGTATCAATTATATAGATTTTAACATACAGATTCACAATATCTTATTCAATTATAAATTAATAATGAATATCGATATGTAAAGTTAATTTATTTATTAACATAGGAAATATTAGAAAAATATAAATAATTTATATGTAAAATGAATAAGCATAGAACATGAGTAAGAATTGGTTTCATTAATAACAGCTAAATAACAACTGTTATTAATAAATAAACAATTAATAATTTATTTAAACAATAAGCTATATATATAACGAAAATACTAAGTTAATACTTGATAATGACAATTTTATGATTTAGAAATCTTAGATAATTAATCAAATAATCGCATGTTAAAATTAGAAGAAAACCGTTACATATATGAAAAAATAGTCATAATTCAAATGTTATTAATTAATTTAAATAATTAATTTTGGAAAATACTTCCAAAATTAATCAACTTTAAGGTTATATGAAATTTTAACAATTTTCTATTGTAAATAATGTAATATCACGTTAATTAACTTTATTAGTTAATAACTTTTGACGACACTATTGGCGATAATTGTATATTGTATAAAATCAACAAATAACTAGTTCTGTAAAATTTACATGTGTTAAAAACTTAATATTAATGGTTATTTACTTGTAAATGAAGAAAAATCATTTCTCAAAATTCGCGAATGTCTCTCGAATTTTCGATGAAATCTCTCCTGCAATAATAAGCGGGAAAATCTGTGTATAAATAGGCCCACCTTTGCACAGGCTAGATTCATTCACTTCTAGCCTTGCAAAGTGAGCGCATGAGTTTGAATAAACTTGGATCAACACCTAAGTTCTTTCTCTCATTGTGATTTACTAAGCAAGACTAACCTTTCCTTATAATTTGAGCTCGACTTATAGAACATCTCGCGCTATAAGAAACTTGGGCCGAATTATATCCTATCCAAGAAAGACTTTAGCTCTGCTTATGGGACAACTCGCACCATAAGAAACTAGGGCATTGTCTGACTTTCCTCGATATTTTGCAATTACTTATATATATTTGATTTACTTGATTATCATATTTGTTTCATTTATCTACTTTCCTGAAATTAGAGTAAAATCATCGGAAACAAATTCTTACTCATTAGCTAAATTACGAGAGTTCGAATTATTTTTATTTATAAGTGATACGAACATCACACTTTATGATTACTATTATTATCTTTTTCTAACTGAGTAATAATTACTCGATGCTTTACTAATTCTGATCTTATTGTATCCAATGATTTTGAGAGATCATTTATCATACTTGTAAGCGTAGTAACGTTAGCTTCACTAGTTTTTCGCAACGTTCGTAAGTTTACAGCATCGTTACTCTCCTGAGGATCGGCTATATAACAAATTCTTTTGTCATTCGCGTCGTATTGTCCGTCTTCAGTGATATTATACCCTATACCAGGAGGACCTCTATTATCCTCCTTTTTTTTATTCAATATACGTCCAAACACATCAACACTCATTTTATTACTGAGTAATATTTAGGATTCTCTTAATATATATAGCCAGCTTCACGTAATTCTTCAATAATTGAATGAATTTCATTAACATGACTAGAATTACCGGCGGTTTCTTCGGCAATAAGCAATCTCAATCGATCAACGAGCTCGTTTGGATCATTCCAATATACATAATCAAATAACGTTCCTTTTCTAGCTATTTTATAGTTAGGAAAAAGACCTCTTCCATCAATAGTCGATTTTCGCTTCTTAGCGCTACTGCTCAAAGATAAATTTGGTCCAATATACTTTTTGAATTTATTTACATGCTTATTGCGATATTCTCCATTTGTTTCGTATCTCTTTCGATGAGCGTTAGTGATTTCGAGAATTTTTATATAATTTTCAATATCCAATGAACTGATTAATTTAGAATCAGGTTCTTTACGAAAGAGAAGTTCCATTAAACCAAGCGTCTTGCTGTATGCTTTATCATTCACAGTCACGTTATCGTTTTGGAAGGAAATTGGAGAATTGCCTATGACATATGTATTTTCATGTAAGCGAACACCAAATGTCTTGTCTAAATTACTTTTCTGCTGAGGTTCATGCAATAGTCGAACATAGTTTCCTATAATCGAATCATCCAATAGCTGTTGCCTCTGTTCTGTAGTTACATTTGAACTACTTTTGTTCAAATTTATAGCAGTTGTATCAAGTGATGATTCATCATGATCATCATCATTATCATCAATAGAAATAGCAGACTCAAATGTAGTATCAAGCGGTTGTAATGTAGAATTTAATTCATTAGCAGTACTATTGAAATATCTAGATTTGTAGGGAGTGTCAGTTGCTACTTCTGACTTGAAAACATTATCGAACTCGATTTTCTTTCTCTTTTTCGTTGGCTGTTCAGCAGTAGTAGCGTTACTTTTATCAGTAGTTGCCTCTACGAGTTTCTTCAATGGATCAACCATAGGTTTAAAAGTTTCATGCAATGTCTTTTCTAAATCAGCTTTACCACGTTTTATTAGTTGATACTTGCGTCTTATGGCATCACGAGCCATGGATAATTGCTCGAGCACCTTCTTTTCTCTTTCAAAGTCAGCCATGTTTACGCTTCTAATTTCTGAAGTTAAATAATCTTCATCCACTCACTCATCTATATTTATAGCAAAAGAATCAAATCCCTTTCTATATCGTCCATGATTTATTGGTCTGTCTCTGTCGATAACCAAAAACCCATGATTATCGTCTATCCAACATTTTAAACAAATTGCTTTAAATTTCTCAAAAGACATATCTGAGTTAACATGATCATTGTAAATGTGCTTAATATTCACGCCATCTTGTCGAAACAAAACAAGTAAATTCACATTATCTCGAATGAGATGCTTCGGAATGCGAGCGTACGATTGACAGAGATAGAAACTATTTACTTTTTTATGTCTACCTATACAGAAGAATGCTCTGACGTTATCTTGCTTCTCAGTGGCTATATCGTCAAAAATCATGATAGAATTTGGTCGTGTTTTATCTGGTGAAACAACTGTCTCATGCTCGCTGAAAGCATGATACTCTATATCATTAATAGGCTCTAATAAATCTTTCAAAAATGTATATTTAGGCTGATTAAGGGATTTTGAGTAGACATATACGTTTTCAAATCTAAGACCATTAGAATGAGTGATTAATGTTAATAAACAATTAGTTTTTCCACAATTACTAGGTCCGTAGAAAACGGCACGGATACTATTAGGCAATAGTTCACCATGTCTTTTTTCTTGTTTTTCCGTCTCCACCACTCTATCGAAATTAATGACTTGAAGCTTAAGAGGTTGTTCTTGGAAATCCATGTTGTTTACTCATCATTGACACCTCAATGAATGAGTTGTTAGGTATAAAAAGTCTGCTTATATATCTTTTATTTCATTAACATGCTGTCTTTCGAAGAAGTATGATCACGTACTATAAAAGAAAGACTGGTGGTGATCTAGTGAACGAGATTATAAATAACTTGCCTATTGAAGCTCACTTACCTGGATATCAGTATTGTGGTCCTGGTACAAAATTGAACAAACGATTAGCACGTGGAGATCCTGGTAAGAATCCACTAGACGTTGCTTGTAAAGAACACGATATTGCTTATGCGCAAAATCGGGAGGATATTGCGACAAGAAATAAAGCTGACGAAATTCTAGCTAACAAAGCTTGGGAAAGAGTACAAGCTAAAGATAGCAGTTTTGGTGAGAAAGCAGCTGCCTTCACTGTAGCCAACATTATAAAAGTTAAAAGTAAGCTTGGTATGGGTGTTGCTATGAAGAAAGGTAGTAAGAAACAAGGTAGAGGATTTAAAAAACGTCAAGCACGAAAGAAATGTAGAAAAATCAAAAAGCCGTCAGTTACATTGAATAAAATTATTAAGACGGTCTCGAAAAGTAGTGTGCCTAACAATAGAGCTCTTGTAGTTATTCGTTCGGCTATAAAAGGAGCCAATGAAGCTGTGAAAAAGGCTGGCGGTAGAAGTAAAATAAATATACCCTGTATTTTACCTATTCCCAGTAAAGTTGGTGGAGCGATTCCTTTTTTAATTCCATTATTTGCTGCTTTAAGCGCCACTGGAGCTCTAGCTGGAGGAGCTGCTTCAATAGCAAAAGCCGTTAACAGTGCTAAGGCCGCTCATAATCAATTGAACGAAGCTCATAGACATAATAAAACTATGGAAGCTATTGCTATTGGTAAAGGACTTTATTTGAAACCATATCGTAAAGGTTATGGTCTTCATTTGAAACCATATTCAAGTGGAAAAGGTTTAAAAAAAAAAGCTCGAAATAACTTTACCTAATCGAGCACTGACAGATCATGATATAAGAAAATATGCTAAAATACTAAAAAGTGCAAATTTTCGAGGTGTTTTCATGCGTAATGCTCTGCCAGCTGATGGACCACGATATAAAGAGGCAGCTATTGTAAATTTAGATGATAAACGTGGACCAGGTACTCATTGGGTAGCATACAAAAAGAAAGGTGATGAGGTTATGTATTTTGATAGTTTTGGTAATCTACAACCACCTATAGATCTATTGCTTTATCTCAAAGTTAATAGAATCATGTATAATTATATTAGATATCAAGATTTTAATACATATAATTGCGGCCATTTTTGTCTCAAATTTCTTTTAAACAAACTATAGAAAAGACGACTAGTATATAAAATACTCATTCAAAGAATGACTATCATTTGACATGCATCTGTCATGGAGAATACACTGACATTGAGTCTCTCAGGAACATCATCCGTACTCGAAACATATTATTTTCCACCGATCGAATTGATACCAAACAAAAAATACGTTCTTGGTCTAGTTGAACTATTAACATTTAATTCAATACCAAACATTGACGTTGGTTATAATAAGTTTTACATTGAAGGTCAAGAAGCTATCACTTTACCAACTGGTAGCTACGAAATAGAAGATATTGAAAGCTTTCTCCAAGAAGCATTAGCATCTAAAGGTATATCGTTTAGCCTGAAACCAAATAATAATACTTTACGTTGTGTCATTCAGTGTAGTCAAAAAATACATTTTGAACCAGAAGATTCTATTGGAACAATTTTAGGCTTCACTAGACGTACGCTCGTTGAAAACAAAACACATAGTTCTGACTTACCCGTCACTATTCTCAAAGTCAACGCTTTACGTGTAGAGTGTGTAATGTGGCACATTACAAGGCCTTTCCTGAGTGCTGCATTATTTGCAACACCTCGGAAAGGCCATCCCCGTCCCTTGCCGCCCCGTAACCGGTTGTATAAAATAGAGTTAAACGCGCCCTATACCGAACAATTATTCTTTTTTATGTCCGAACGACCACGCCAGAGATATGGACGAAGCAAACTGTCTAACGCGATCCGACGGACGCTCAAAGAGCAGACAAAAAAAAAAGGAGCGCACCACAGAAAAAGAGAGCGCACGCACACACTCACTCACAGACACTCCCGACCACGTGTTGCCGGCCGGCAAAAGAAAAACGCAAAACCTGACTGGGAAATGCAACGGAGATGCATGTTGATGACACATGCAGATCCGTTACACTCCCAGACACTAACACGAACACTCACGAGGCACTGACACTCCTGGGGCGAGCAGAAAATCGCCGATGAAGTGGCAGCCGGCAATCAGCTGTGTCGGGCTGCCGAACACCATCGGCGACATCCTGAGCGCCACACACACGAAAATCAGCGACCACACACACAAACACCCGGAACAACACCACAGAACCGACACGGGAGCGCCCCAGGAGGCGCTGCAACAACCGGCGCAATGACACGAGGCGTACGCGCGAGAAACTGAGCGGCCATCTTGAAGCGCCGATATAGACTGAGAGCGAGCGAGCGAGACAGAGCGAGTGAAGCAGACTAAACAAGAGCGAGCGAGACAGACTGAGACAGAGCGAGCAAGACAGAGCGAGCGAAATAGACGAAACAAGAGCGAGCGAGACAGACAATATAAAATAATAGAATAATATGTAAATGCGAAGATGAGGGCGCTACAAATGAAACGGCGTATATTGTATACGTATTTCTGAGATTAAAATTAAATTATAAATTGAAAAAGAATGAACACGAAACAAATATCGAATTGTAAAATTCGCACGCGACCGACACCCCTATTATGATGGCGAGCGACAACTACCCCCTTTAGGTTTAAATGATAATTTTACTAACTGAATTCGAACATCTGACAAAATTCGCTAGTGATGTCACGACCAATAGGCAAATTAAAATAAAATTTGATTTCCGTCCGCATAGACGAATAGATAAGAGTAGGGGTAGATCTTTTCTGACAATTAATGATAGATACCTTAGTGGGGGGTGAGAGAGAGTAAATAACGACGAAAGTAGGAGAGTTAAGGAGGGCGCTGTATTATTCTAATTTACATACGGACCAATGATAAAAATTCGGAGGGCGCTACCGATATCCGAATTAGCATACCGACCAATAATAACATTTCTTCTCGGAAAGAGGAGAAGAGAAACGATCTTTGACCGCGAGAAGCCGATTCTCGTCCATTTTGCCACTGGATATCCGCAAGGAAGGAGCCTCTCTCAGCTAATCGTTGTCGAAATTATTAGCACTAGGCGCCTCAGATATTCCTATCAATTTGTTTGCTAATACCGCAAGGAGAAAATTGTAAGTAGGCAAAGTGCTACTCATTTTTAATTAATCGCGGAGTGCGGGGATCAATAGTTCGGTGCTGTAGGTCGTCGCGACGCTTGGATCCGTCGACGCCGGTGCCTACCGGATCGTGCTGACCTGTCCGCCATTCCGTGAATGTAAATTGAGTGTTCGGTTACGAGAGAAAGTCGCGACTTAGTATTCGCGCTGATCCTTCGTCAACCTCTGTTAAGTGTTCGGTTACGAGAGAAAATCGCGACTTAGTATTCGCGCTGACCTTTCGTCGACTTTTATTAAGTGTTCGTTCTATGAAAGGAAATCGCTACTTGGTATTCGCGCTGACCTTTCGTCACGTTTATTGAGTTCGTCTTATAAAAGAAAATTGCAATTTAGTATTCGCGCCTACCTTTCGTTAGTTACTTAGTACAAACGTAGGTTCAATTGAATTAAATTGTTTTGACTAATTAGTTGTGCTGACCTTTCCGCCATTTCGCGAACCGAATTTGAGCGTTAGGTCTTATAAAAGAAAATTGCGATTTGTTACTCGCGCTGACCTTTCCGCCATTTTAGGAATCGTTTAAATTGTATCTTTAGGGATTAATGAAAATTCAGAATTTTACCGACCATATTTATTCCGATCTCGTATGTAAGAAATTCTAATGCATCAATAAAACGATTAATTATCTTTATATTTATATATATATAATTTACTGGATAACCTACCCCTGTTGCATGCTAGCGATTTTCAGCCGCGAGCGGTTATATACGAGTCTCATTAATTCGCTATATTTTCGGGTCACTCGTTAGGTAATATACGCGCGATTTCGAACGTCCTCACGACCTGACTTAAGGAGTCATCACCTGAGCTGCCGGCGTACTCTAGTCAAGGAGAAACCGAAGGAAAGTTGGACACCAAAGGCCTGAACCGCGGACACAACGCGTATCCCCCCATCTGCTTACTCTGCGCAGTCGCCGTTAGGCAGACCGGGATACGCGTAACCCTACTGGCCTTACCCCCGACGATCGCCGTAATCAGCCGACGGTCTGGCGCCCTAAATAATCGGGGGTAGAGCCAAACAGGCCTTGTGGCGGAAGAACTCGGAGCGCGGTCAAACCCCCCGAAATTCCCTGCCACAAGTGTAATATTACTACAGGCTCTTACATAAACGATCGCAAAGTACATACTATACATGAATTTTTCCCTGCAGTCCCACCTGGATATAAGATTATAGAAGTTCCCTCTCAAGTCATTTACCTTCCAGTCGCTGTGAGGAGCATTGATCATTTTCAAATTCGTATAGTTGATCAAGACGGAAACCTAGTTAACTTTCGAGGAGAAGTCATCACAGTGCGAGTACATATAAAGACCATATCTTAGTAATGGGTATCATTTACAATATAAATTCTGGTCGAGGCTATATTAAGAGACAAAAATGTCAATCAACAATCAGTCAACAGCGAGCTATCAGACCGCTCACACCTCAGAACTGTCAATTCCTGAAAAGCTTGAGACTGAAAGTCGTCGAAAATCGTGGAAGAAAATATTGTGTATATTAGTGTGCTGTATAAAACAACAACAACAATATGGAGGGAATTCTAGACATTCATTCAGATGTCGCTTTCGATGAGTCTATAGCTCATTATGAAGTTCATACGCATCAGCCTTATTCATTATCATATTTCAATAATAGTGATGAAATCCATTTAGCAATTCAACATCAAGATTTATCTCTGCTTCCATCACGCAGTATGATTCATATTTGTGGTCGGTTGACCAAGTCGGACGGTACTACGCCAGTGGAGAACACTTTATTAGTCAACAACGCCCTCTGTCATTTGTTCGAGGAAATACGATATGAAATAAATGCTATTGAAATTGATAAAGTGAAGAATGTAGGCTTAACGAGCCTCATGAAAAATTGGCTTTCACTCAATTCAGCTCAAGGTTTTTTTGATGTGACTGTCCCTCTCAGTATGTTACTGGGCTTTGCTGAAGATTATCGGAAAATTGTAGTCAATGTCAAGCATGAACTTATTCTCACAAGATCAAAAGATGATTTGAATGCTATTTTAAGTATTCCAGTAAGGAATCCTGATGCTTCAGAAAAATCAAAAATTACTTTAACTAAGGTTGAATGGTTGATGCCATATGTGATGGTCGCAGACAAAGAAAAAATCAAATTACTCAATCAGATTGGACGAGATCGTGCAATTACTATGAGTTATCGTACTTGGGAAATGTATGAGTATCCAAAATTACCTCGTACATCAAAGCATGTTTGGAGTGTTAAGACTTCCAATCAATTGGAAAAGCCTCGCTTTGTTATTTTAGCTTTTCAAACTAAACGTAAAAGTTCAGCAAGTGTTAATTCTAGTAATATTGATCATTGTAATATTAGTAATGTGAAGCTATTCCTCAATTCACAATGCTATCCGTATGGAAATATCAATTTAAATATCAATCAAAATCAGTTTGCTGTTCTCTACGATATGTATACTAATTTTCAAAACGCTTACTATGGTAAAGAAAACGAGCCGTTACTCAATAAAAAGGATTTTATTAATAAAGTGCCGTTAATAGTTATAGACTGCTCCAAACAAAATGAAACATTAAAAAGCGCTCCAGTCGATGTTCGCCTAGAATTTGAAACTCGGACCGATTTTCCTGAAGATACTGCAGCCTTCTGCTTAATATTACATGATCGTATTGTACAATATAATCCAATTAGTGGTGATGTTAAAAAATTAGTTTAAAATTAACAAGACATTATATGATCAATGTACACAATGCTTTTCAATAAAAAAAATAAAATTATATATATATATATATATATATATATATATACATATACACTATATATTGTTAGAATTTAATACAAACTACCTATAATCATAGAGAGAGAGAGAGAGAGAGAGAGAGAGAGAGAGAGAGAGAGAGAGAGAGAGAGAATAGCATCCACACTAAACGGCGTACGCACCTAGCAAGCTAGAGACGCTACCCCCTCTCCGAGGGCCCAAACTTAGCCAGCATAAGCTTACTATGCTCCCTACTATAGAAGGAGAGAGACCATCATACAGCTTACTAAATACCCTACCAACTTCTACAGCATCCTACCTTACCAACCTATGTAGATGAATATTGGTGGGTGAGTGGGTGAGAGTAGGTAGGTGGGTGGAATAGGTGAATGGGGGTAGGGGCACTGGTAGATCTTAAGTAAATTAAAACATTATTAATTTTTTATTTTAGTTTAATTTATTATTTTTTTTTATAAAATTAAAAATACAATTTTTTTTTTCTTTTTAATATTATTATTTAATTTTTTTGGACCCGACGACCTTAGAGGGGCGAGTCGGCTTCCTGATGGTTGGTTGAGCCGGAATCAAAATTAGTTTCCGTCGAACACACTCAACGTTTTTTACCACCGGAATTTTTTTCTGTAAAAAAATTTTTTAATAATTAATTTTTAATTTAAATTTATTAATTCATTGTATAACTTAATTACTTACATTAGCGGTTAAATCGAGTGGTTTATCAATTTGAGTATTGTCTCCTCTTTGACAGCCTGCGGATGTTGCTGTCGATGAGGTTGCTGTTGACGTCGCTGGTGATGTTGTCCTCGACGTTGATGATGACGATGATAATGTCATCGACACAGACGACGTTGACAGCCTCGAAGATGACCCATTACCTTCATTCACCATGGCTGTTGTTGATGGTGCAGCAATGCTGGAAAGCCTTCGCTTAACTTTCGCAGCAAGTTCGTCTTGCTGCGCTTTAGCTAAGGCGGCTTTCCGTTTCCGCTCCAATCGAGCGGATTCTTGCTGCCTCCGCATAGCGTCCGCACGCTTATGTTGCACTAGTTTTGCATTGACGCGATCATTGACAATTTTGTCAATTTGATAGGCGACTTGATGCGCCATCATTCTGGCCGCCATAGATTTCTTGATCCACTGAAAAGAGATAACACAATTAAATATTAATAAAAAATATAAATTGTTATAATTTTATAATAATACTTACTTGTTGAACCATAGCTTTCATTTGTATGATTTGCAGTCCTTGAGGACTGCTCTCCTCCACAAATCGTTGCAACTGAAAATAATAAATAAATAAATAAATAAATAAATAAATAAATAAATAAATAAATAAATAAATAAATAAATAAATAAATAAATAAATAAATAAATAAATAAATAAATAAATATATGAGAAAAAATACTTACGGTAATTAATATCAAAATTAAGAGCCGATACAACGGCTCTTTTGCCATATTCTGCATGGTCGGAAGCTGGTAAGTGGTAAGCTGAAATTGAATAATAATATTATTAAAAAATTATAAAAGTTATTTTAATTATTTTTAAATTATTTAAAATTATATTTACAGTTTCTAAAAACTCACACGCTTTGATGATATTTTCCATTGTTGTTGTTTTATTTTTTATTAATGAACTTTATAAAAAATATTAAACTTACTAATGTTTAAATAATAATAAACAATTAGCACTGCACTGTGAACCGCTCAAAGTTTCCTTTAAGACTGACCAACGAAAATCCTACTGAACACTCACACTATTATCAGGTACGAATTTTCTACAATATATGTAACGCTACACACAAACGTAGACATTCTTTGAGTGAGATAGGACGTTTAGTGTACCCTTTCTCACGCCATGTAGGCTAGAAAGTTTGTCACTTTCTAAAAACTATAAATCTTGACGTCCCGCTGACTTTATGATCATCCGCAAAAAACACATTAAACGCAGGTCACGCGTCCGCGCTATGAGTTTTGTTTGACCATCCTTAAACCGTCTATGATCTACATTTGCGATAGTCATAGGTAACATAAGATAAGAGGGAACGTAGTAAGCATAGATGCTCTCTCTTTCTGAAAGTAGTAGAGAAGCTTGAGCACCCTCAAACCATCTATGATCTACATTTATGATAGACATAATTAACTTAAGATAATAGGGTAGTTAATAAGCATAGCTGATCATGCGCTCCCCTCCTCCTCGCACTGTGGACCACGCTGAGTCAGAGCTAGAGAGAGAGAGCATACATTTAATACTACTATAGTAGCGCATCCCCATCAGGCCAGAACTATAGATAGCATGCGCTCCCCTCCTCCTCCGCACGCTCGGGCCCTATACCAAATGTATGCGTGTGTAGCTAATATACACAATATGCATCCTCTAAGTACATGTGGCATTGGCTCTAGTGGTAGAACGCTAGCCTGCCAACCCAGAGGACTCCGGTTCGATTCTCCGGTCTGTCTTTTCATTTTTTTCAAAAAAAAATCGTCGCTATTTTCTATATTCGTTTCATTCTCAATGTAGCAAGTAAATTGTTAATAATATATATATTTATAACTTTAAAAAAAAAACATTTAAAGGGTCTAGCAGGGTAAAATGGTCAAAAATGCCTTTGAGTCATCCGGGAAAATAATTATACCCCCATGTTCAGCATGAAAAATGACTAGGATTCCCAGATTTTCAGACCCCTAAACCCATACAGGTCCCTATAAGGCCCAGTTTTGTCATTTTTGGTTTTTTGACCAAATCTCGATCAGTTTTTGAGCTAGAAAAATCTTTCTTGTTTTAAATTGTAGGGTTTGTAAAGCCCTATAAAATGGCCGTGCTCAAAAAATTTTTGGCGCGAAATTCAAATTTTTAGAGCCGTTCAAAAATTTTAAAATTTAATATTTCGAAAATGAAGACCGACTCTTTGCTAGAAAAAAAATATGTTGTGTATTTTTGACTGAAAAATGTTCCTGATTTTTTTCAGATTTTTAAAAGTGGTGGAACGACCTTAAAAAAAATAAAAATCAACAAAAAACCTAGTTTATCTCCCCTAGCGCTTTGTAGGTTAAATCTATGATGAAACAAATAGCACCATCAAATTCTGCGGAAAAAAATACATCGAAAACGTATCACATGTATGGAAAAAATCAAAATCCTTCACAAATTCAGTACATGATAGCATCGGCCATGCCGATCGGCTCCACTGGCAGTGTAAATATTTATTCCTTTTCGATTCATGGTCAACTCAAGATTGTTTTCGAACATGTGATACATGTTTTCGATGTATTTTTTTCCGTAGAATACGATGGTGCTATTGGTTTTTTCATAAAATTGACCTCATGAGCGCTAGAAGTTAAAAACTAGAAAAAAATCAAGTTTTTCGCGTCTTTGGTTGAGTTTTATGAAAAAACTCAGTAGCACTATCGTATTTTACGTGAAAAAATACATCGAAAAAGTGTATCACATTTTTTTTAATACTTCAGTAAGGATATTAATCATTAACAAGTTCAGGTAAGAAAATGATGTCTTATGCCGATCGATCCGTCTAATAGAGCAGACGTTTTTTTCATCATACACGTATACATGATTTCAATGTATTTTTTGGCACAAAATACGATAGTGGTATTGGTTTGATTCTAAGATTTACTTTGAGCGATTCATTCAAAAAATATCGAATAAGAAAAATTATCGTTACTATTATTTTTAACCTTACGAAAATTTTTTTTTAAAGATTCATTTTTAGCTGGAGCATGGTTCAAGGGTATACTTGATTAGTGTGCGACTAATAAATAAGAAGACAACAAACAATTTCTAGAGATATCAATTTTCTGTGATTATTTAATAATTTGTTTACATTTTACAAAAATAGAAAAAATATTCTTTTGAGATAATCTATAACCATGCCACATGTATCAATCGTCATCACTATCTGCTTCAATAACAGCCACCACATGATCTTGTTCATAAATCTTTGTTAGATGTTGGGCAGGTTTTACAATGGAAGATTGGAATCTGGCGTGCGCTAAATAATAAATAACGGCAGCCACGTGAGAACAGCATCCAATTGTTCTCATACCGTTAGCACACTCACAGCAAAAACGCAGTATACCAGCACAGCCAATGGTATTTGGTTTGTAGTGAATATAGCAGTTGTATTGTTTACTTTCGATATGTCTAGATCTCACTTGTAACTTGATTAGATCAGCAGATTCACGGTAGTAACTTACATTTATTTCATACGTGTCGCCCATCATTTCAGCTAAATAGGATATTGCTTGTTTGAGTTGGTAAGTTCCAGTGAATAGTTTGACTAGATCCTGTTCCGTCATTTCAGGAAAATCTTCTAGCTCATCTGACCTTAACGTTTTGAATAAACTCTTTCTTCGACTATATTTTCCTGATATCACTTCCGTTGCTAAACTATTTTCATTGGAATTTCTTGAAAGAATGTAATTGAGTATCTCATTATCGGTCGAAGCCCTTGACACGATTCGTTTTCCGAATTGATTAATTAAAAAGCAAACAATTCTGCAGTAAAGACCAGCTTCAGTCAGGTAACGATTATCTAATTGCTTATGGAAAAACTTATACTTCTGAGCTACAGCTCCGTGTACCGCTTCCACCACCCAACGAAGTATGGTAACAAGTCGAGATTTGTTTGCATCTTCCGCTGACAATTGTTTCTGATTTTTATCTTTTAAGGCTGGCATGAGGACCCGATAACCATCATTTTCTAATTTTGATTTTATATCGCGAAACCCTCGATCAAGAATAAAAACATCACCCTCTTTGCACATCAAATTCTTTAAATTGTTATCGTGGGCCTTCAAAATTTTTTCCAAAATCATAGAATCGTTTTCTTTAGCATAAAACGGCCCCAGTACATCAACAATAAAACCAGTTGTAGTGCACAGAGTAAAGGGCTTGCATAGAGGAACTTTCTTATGTCCAGAAAAAGATCTTCGTTGGTATTCGTTATTGGAACTTTTTTGGTGCTTCAAATAAGTGCCATCGCCAACTAACGAAAGATTATTATCACTTATGCCATGAAACTTCTGAAGGAGAATCGTTGAATTATTAGCAATCAAGTTCTCTCGATTGACGGCTTGTAAACCAAAGCGTGAAGGCAATACATCTTTTTCAAAGGCACTTAACACAGACTTTGAAAATTCAGAGACTTGCTGATGACGATCAAGGCCGAGAACAGAACAGATTATCTCATTTGAGTTTCCTGTTCGTAATCTGAACAAAAAAACAACAACAGCTTGCGTAACAGTCCGATTGTCGGTATTCCTCAACGAAACCATCATTTCTCGCAATTTTATTAGTTGTTCCCAATTCAATCCAGTAAACGTACGAATCCTCTCTTCAGAGATTGAAAAATCTCCGATTCTATCGTGTAATTCTCTGTCGGAAGTTAAACTCAAAGATTTAAATAGTTTTGTTATATCTGCAGCTGTTGTGGTAGTTGAATTAGAAACTACTTTTAAATTAATTAACTCATCTGAATAAAATCTTTTCTTTATTAAGTGTTTTCGGCAACATCTATTACCCTCTGGTATGAATATATCTCTTTCAACAAAAGCTTGTTTTCTTGCATCGAAAGGAACAATAACAATATTTGTTTTGCTTTTGCATAAACAACAGTAATCATGAGTAGAAACTACTCTTTTTAAAGGTAACTCAATAGTATCTTTTGCTTTTTCAATAACTTTTTTCTTTGGTGGAACATAAACTGTATCATTATGTGGTTGCGATAATGTCTCTGAAGAAGATGTTGACCCTTGACTGTCGATTTGCAAAGTATTTACATTTTGTGGTTGATCGATTTTTCTGCGTTTTGCTTTGGCGAAGCGGGCAGAACCACTGCATTTCTGACAAAGTATGTCTCCCATTACAAGTGTCACAGCCAAATAATCGGACAAAGTATAAGCTTCATCATCTGTGTCAACAGTTTGTTTGGGTCCCACTAATTTTTTCTCTGGTAAACCGCAGCAAGCGCATTTTTTACCAATACCTGAGGCTGACATAGTGACATTCTGGAAAAAATACATTGGAGTTCATCAATAATGTCATTATTTGGAAGAGAAAATTTTGAAATGTTAAATACATTTGGCAATGTTTGTAAAAAAGTAATTATAATTGATTTTTTTCGTTTTTTAGATATTTTTTATTTTTAAGGAACTTTTATTTTAATTTTATCAGTTGCAGTATTAGCTTGTGAGATAGAATAGTTTATTTAGAAAAAAACACAAAAAAATTCTAAAGAACAATTGATCTAATGTGATAATAAAGAGTAATAACGTGGGGATAAAGTGTTTACTTCATTGGCAATATATGTTAAGTAAAGATTTGATTTTATGCATATAGATATATTAGAAATCACTAAATGTTTGGTTCTAAAATGAACTCACTGTTTTATAATAAAATGTTATTATTATTTTCAATCCAGCAAAAATAATTCCAATTTTCGAGTATTCAAATCACACTCATTATTTAAAAATTTTTGTAATTATATGAACTCTTTCGTTGTGAAAAACAAAAATTATTACATAATTTGAAATAATGCAGAACATTATAATTAAAAATATTAATGAATAATTTATTTTATGAATGTAAGAAAATCATACGCCAACTAATGTCAGGTCATAATCTTTTTTAAATGTTCGTTGAATGATAGAAAAAATTCAGAGTCATTTCATTCTGTTGGAGTGAATAAAAATCGTTATTTTCTGTAACTCTACTTAATTAATACACTATTTATTTTTAAATCAAACCATTAATCACTATTTTTTAATGCAATACTAATATTTTTGTTTTAGAAGCACTTCAACCGCATTAGATATTTGTATGCCACTAACCGACTTTGTAAATCCACTACGTTACAATGTTAATATGAACAATGTAGATTGATCTTTTCAGGAACCTCCGATAGAATATTTAATGATGAAAAAGACATGCTCAGCAAATCGTTAGCTTTGAATTTATTTTCATTGGCAAGTGATTCACTATTGACATTGATTTACCTCTGATCACGCTAGATCAATGCATTTGCAAAAAAAATGTCGATGTCAATAATCGATTCATGTGATTTAGAATTAGGAAGTTTTTTCTGGTTTATTTTAAATAAACTTTTTTCCATGTCGTAAGCAATACCGTAACTAATAAAATTAAAACGAAAGTTCCGTAAATAGAAAAAATTACCAAAAATAAGAAAAAAATTAATTTTAATTATTATGTTTCCGAGACGGAAATATCACTTTCGGCATATAGGGCACGGCTTGGTGTGATGGCAAAAGTGATAATAACTTGACCATTGCTTGAAAGATTTTGAGCAAAATAAGTTGGCGTATAAGAACTAAACCAGAAGTATCTAAAATTGTAAACATTATATTATATCACATATATTTGACACACATGCACACACTTACTCATGTTTTGTAAAAATAATGATTTAATGCATATGAGATTGTAACCGTGAAGTTAATAAAACATACATACCTGTGGAAAAAACAATTTCTATTTCAGAAATAGTCAAATATCCTGTATTATAGCCCCACCTGCGCAATCTATTTTTACCCTACAGTATTCAAGTAAAAAAGCTTACTATAAATGCCAATCAAGTAAAATAATCGATAATACAACATTAAACGCATTGTAACTATGATACGGTGTTATTGAGGTCTTATATATTATAAAAAAATGTGATACACTTTTTCGATGTATTTTTTCACGTAAAATACGATAGTGCTACTGAGTTTTTTCATAAAACTCAACCAAAGACGCGAAAAACTTGATTTTTTTCTAGTTTTTAACTTCTAGCGCTCATGAGGTCAATTTTATGAAAAAACCAATAGCACCATCGTATTCTACGGAAAAAAATACATCGAAAACATGTATCACATGTTCGAAAACAATCTTGAGTTGACCTTGAATCGAAAAGGAATAAATATTTACACTGCCAGTGGAGCCGATCGGCATGGCCGATGCTATCATGTACTGAATTTGTGAAGGATTTTGATTTTTTCCATACATGTGATACATGTTTTCGATGTATTTTTTTCCGCAGAATTTGATGGTGCTATTTGTTTCATCATAGATTTAACCTACAAAGCGCTAGGGGAGAAAAACTAGGTTTTTTGTTGATTTTTATTTTTTTTAAGGTCGTTCCACCACTTTTAAAAATTTGAAAAAAATCAGGAACATTTTTCAGTCAAAAATACACAACATATTTTTTTTCTAGCAAAGAGTCGGTCTTCATTTTCGAAATATTAAATTTTAAAATTTTTGAACGGCTCTAAAAATTTGAATTTCGCGCCAAAAATTTTTTGAGCGCGGCCATTTTATAGGGCTTTACAAACCCTACAATTTAAAACAAGAAAGATTTTTCTAGCTCAAAAACTGACCGAGATTTGGTCAAAAAACCAAAAATGACAAAACTGGGCCTTATAGGGACCTGTATGGGTTTAGGGGTCTGAAAATCTGGGAATCCTAGTCATTTTTCATGCTGAACATGGGGATATAATTATTTTCCCGGATGACTCAAAGGCATTTTTGACCATTTTACCCTGCTAGACCCTTTAATTAGACTAAAAGCACTAGGTATAGGGTCCCTAGGGACTAGGAGCCCTAGGGACTAGGAGCCCTAGAAACCTTCCTCAAAAATTATAAACAATTATTAACATTAATAATAATAATAATTAACATAGAAGGGATAGAGGTCAGGGAATCAAAGGGTTAAACCAAGGGACCCCCCACGAATATTGTTAATAATAATTGTTAACAATAATAATTATTATTAACATAGCCAGGGGGTCCAAAGGGTTAAGCCCGGTGGGGTCAAAGGGTTACAGACCCCCCGCAGGTGTGCTGGAACATACATTGCTATACTACTAAATTATATTACAATAGATCCCACAACAGATTAACAAACTTTAATTATAATAAATACAATGTACATCCATCAAAAACTTAAACAAAATCATTAATATGGGAAATGAATTCGATGATTACTATAAGCAACTATCAGATTCACATAAACAGAAAAAATACAACTTTAATACGCCCTTTCACAAGGGTTTTATGCCAATAAAATTTGTAAAAGCTTCTCAGTCCGAATCTGAAACTACAATAGCAAAAGACAAAATAAAATAAAAACCAATTAAAACTATCTTTGATGTAATAGACAAAATAACTGAAGATAACAGTAATAAAATAATTTCAAATAAACCAAAATCAGTCTCTAGTAATCCAATTCAACAACCAAATTCTATAGGATAACTTAAGGAGACATCAATTACATAGGTGTTCCGGATCGAGTTTTATGCATGTCAGAAAAACCCAATAGAGGCTTTGTTTCAATGGTATGCGTCGGTAATCCCTAAGAAACGGCATAGCTCGACCGCGGAGACTGACCATCATCTTTCCCTTTTTTGTCTCTCTTAATAATTTATTGCCTACGGTCCGTGTTTATCTCGTTTCTGTCTCACACGTGTCGCCGAAAAATAGTCTAACGGTACGATTCAGCAATTAAAGAAAACTCGAGCGTTTTACTACTATTAGCGATCATAAAAACTTTCGACAGTTTTACGAGCATGAAAAGTGCAAGCGAAAATGGAAATCTCTTTGATAATTGTGTAATTTAAGTTGGTATTGTAGGTACACATTGTAATGTGTTTTGTCTACTGCGTGTAATTTGTTTATTTGTATTGCGTGTTTTTATATTGTACGATAATATTTGCTTAAGTAATGGAAACACGGGTAACAATTAGCAACTCATAAGGAGTTGTGCGTTTCCTTCGCGCTCTTGCTTGTGATATTCGTATCCCTTATAAATAAAATAATTCGAACTCTCGTAATCTAGCTAATGAGTAAGAATTTATTTCCAATGATTTTACTCTAATTGTCAAGAAAATAGATAAATGAATCAAATATAATAAATAAGTAAATCAAATATACATAAATAATTGCAATATATCGAGGAAAGTCAGACAATGCCCTAGTATCTTATGGTGCGAATTGTGCCATAAGCAGAGCTAAAGTCTTTCTTTGATAGGATATAATTCGGCCCAAGTTTCTTATAGCGCGAGATGTTCTATAAGTCGAGCTCAAATTATAAGGAAAGGATAGTCTTGCTTAGTTAATCACAATGAGAGAAAGAACTTAGATATTAAGCCAAGTTTATTCAGACTCATGCGCTCACCTTGCAAGGCTAGAAGTGAATGAATCTAGCCTGTGCAAAGGTGGGCCTATTTATACATAGATTTTCCCGCTTATTATTGCAGGAGAGAGATTTCATCGAAAATTCGAGAGACATTCGCGAATTTTGAGAAATGATTTTTCTTAATTTACAAATAAATAACCATTAATATTAAGTTTTTAACACATGTAAATTTTACAGAATTAGTTATTTGTTGATTTTATACAATATACAATTATCGCCAATAGTGTCGTCAAAAGTTATTAACTAATAAAGTTAATTAACGTGATATTACATTATTTACAATAGAAAATTATTAAAATTTCATATAACTTTATAGTTGATTAATTTTGGAAGTATTTTACAAAATTAATTATTTAAATTAATTAATAACATTTGAATTATGACTAATTTTTCATATTTGTAACGGTTTTCTTCTAATCTTAATATGCGATTATTAGATTAATTATCTCAGATTTCTAAATCATAAAATTATCATTATCAAGTATTAACTTAATATTTTCGTTCTATATATAGCTTATTGTTTAAATAAATTATTAATTGTTTATTTATTAATAACAGTTGTTATTTAGCTGTTATTAATGAAACCAATTCTTACTCATGTTCTATGCTTATTCATTTTACATATAAATTATTTATATTTTTCTAATATTTCATATGTTAATAAATAAATTAACTTTACATATTGATATTCATTATTAATTTATAATTGAATAAGATATTGTGAATCTGTATGTTAAAATCTATATAATTGATACTTTGTTATATTCAAATTATCTATAATTAACATATTTTTCTCAATAGTATGGATCATTATATCTATGTCTATTATTTTGTGACGTCACGCTGTTTGTTTTGACTCGACTCTTATTTGTATACAGTCGCGTAAACAGTGAGGTAGCGCCGCTTAATGTATTGCTTTGACTAAACAGATAAATACATTAGACTAGTTGCAGTCATTTAATAATTTAATAAATAGCTCATATATAGGACCGTTACATAGCCCCCTCTTGAGACAGAATGATTTCGGATAAGAAGTCTCATGAATGAGTTCCTTATGAGCTTTTTATTATATATGTGTTGTAATGGGGGGAATAAACCTGCAAAATGAGAAATTTATTTATAAGCAAACTCCCACGATGCAGAGCAAACCGTCGCTCCGTTAATCACGTATGTAAGTACGTGTATTCGCTTTAACGTCAGATGATTTCTCTTTGTTGTCTTCTATCAAACGGAGTTGAACTCACCTTAAGTCACATGTATCGTGACACTCGATGAGTTTGAAGTGTGAGCGACTTTACTCCTTCTCCGCTTAATCCCCTAGGCGTAATAGGATTAACACCTAAGCCTATTTCAATTTCTTAAACTATTAGGAAAATCATATGACGAAATCGGCGAATAAGTTAACAAAGTTTATTCATAAAAAATCTATACAGTCTTTGTCGGGCCGAAAGACTGACGCACGCGAATAGGATTTACAATTAAATAATTTTCCGGTGAGAAAGAGAGAGAGAGAAGATACGAAAATTGGCGCGATCTAACGCTCGGCGCGAATACAAAAAATTTAACACTAAACGGTTGAACAAAATACTTAATATATTTTGTCTCGCGATAATTAAGGGAGGTGCACCTACCCTGCGGTGCAATTACGGTGATCAGCCGTAATTGTTGATGTCAATAAAATGTATCAACTGCCTCCGGAACTGTTATATCAGCTGCGCTGTCTCGTACCGCCTATCAGCTGCAAATATGCTGCTACCTTGATGTTGCAATCTGCCGATCACGTTGTTGCACTCGCGCGCGTAATTATTCTGGATAAACTATCACTCGGCGAGAAAACAGTACAAACAAAATTCCGGCGATATCCTCTCGTATCAACAGCTGAGGCGTAACTGCTAATTTAAAAGATCGCGCGCCCCCTCTCTCTCTATACTTAGAACTAACGCGCGAAATTCAGAATCGCGAACGGTGCGATTAATTGAATCGACTACCGTTGCAGCCCCCTCCAAGTCCTGACTACCCGGGCAGGACGAATACCCGCGATTCGCCGCCATCAGGAACCTGAAAATAATAAAGAAGGAAAGGAATTAAATAAATAACTCTCTTTATTCATTTCCTCTCTATTATTGGCCCACCAGGGCATATATCATCGTTTGGCTACACCTGGCGCGCGATGTTTCGGGTAGCGCCAGTGTGTAGCCTTCTTCGGGCACCGCTGAGAGTTGGTCACCCCAGGCTCCCCACAGATGTAGCAGCCCCTCAGCTGCGACCGAGATTGAACAGCCTCCCGATCTTGTGATGGCTGCTCAGCAGCCAGAGGGGACTGCTGGGCACTGACTCCCTGTGAGGCGGTGATGGTCACGCCTCCCACCGTGGCGGTCGCACGTCCATCCTTCGACCTGACCACGATGGTGGTATCAGGAGCCATGCGCCCGTCCACATGGACCGTGAGCGTCGGTCCAGCGTCAGTAGCTCCCGGGGCTCTCTTCCCTTGAGCCGGCGCCGGGAGCGCTGCGGAGGACTCTTGTCCGTTATCCACCCGCAGCAGGGCCTCTCCATAGGCCCTCTGACGCTGAGCCATCCCTGCCCACTCCCCGAGCAACTCTTCTGCGCCCTGGCGGCTCAAAAAGCGTCTCAGGTGCTCCTGCACCTGAGACTGGAGTTCTTGAGCGAACCGCCAGGCACTCTCCACCTCGTTGATCCCCAGACGCACGTGTCTGAAGTCGAGGAGGAGAGTAGGTTGCTCAGGGATCCGGAGATGATTGCCGACCCAGTGCGAGGCCCCACAGGTTTCCCTGGGTCCTGGGCATTGACTCGCACTGTCCGACGTCTGGGGTACGCCGGACTTGAGGGTCTGCACCCCCTGATCCACGGTGGACTTGGAACATTCGACACTGTCCTGGTCCTCGGTCTGTGTCGAAGCGTCCCGGGAAGCCTTCTTCAGGGGGACCCACGATGAGTCCCGGAGAACCTCGGCCACCGAGGCATTGCGGCGCTCTCTTCGGGTGGTCCCTTCTAACTGGACCCTGGCGAAGCTACGCAGATCTTCAATTAGCTGCGTCGCATTAGGGCCCAGCTGCAGATCTAACAACATCTGCGTGACCACCTCGAAGGTCTCTTCGACGACGATTCTCCGGTCCATCTGAAACATCCAAAACAAATGATCTCGGATGAATCTCCCTGTGCGAAGAAAACCCTATGATGAACCGCACCCCACCGAGTTATACGTTCCCTCGCTATTATTTGCGTGAACGTCCTGGTCCTCGTCGGTTACCGCTCGGATTTATCGGCCCAACCGTCCTCTGTACGACGGGCACGGTCTTTCGAGGTCTACCTCTCCCTCTATTTTCCTTCACGGGAGAGTTGTTATCCCTTACTGGACCGGTGACCGTCGCCGGGACCTTTCGTGGTCGACCTCGACCTCTCTTGGTTGGGGCAGATACCGGTAAATCCGACGTCTCGGTGGGATCTTTATCTACGACCGTGGGGGCTGCTAATTCGATCCGCTCGCTATCCGATAAATCCCCTCCCGGATTTTCGTATACATTCGCGGAATCGCTCGCTTCCTCCTGCGTCTGTTCATTTCTCGGTTCGCGAGGTTCGATGACCTCCTCGCTTTCCACATCCTCACCCGGACCGTAATACGGTTTAAGGTCCTTGGCATGGAAGAGTTCGGACAGGATCTCCAGCTGATTGCCTAGTCTGTACGTGTTGGAACCACAAACTTCTTCAATCACGTACGGGCCGGCATATTTCGGCGCTAATTTAGCTGAAATACCTTGAGCAGCTGAAGATAGAATCCTGTTCCTCTTCCAGACCCAATCTCCGACATTAAACTCGGGTTGCCGTCTCTTCCGGTCATAATAAGCCGCCTGACGCGCAGCCTCCTCCCTTGACTTGGAGTTAGCCCTTTCCCATAAATTAGGAAGCTTCCCTATATGTTCGGCCCAATCTTCTACAGCTTGACCCTCCGAACATTCAAGGGCTTGCTGATCTTGGGCTCTTCTGAACGTCAAAGGAGGTACCGGCTGACGCCCAAACATGAGCATCGCAGGACTATATCCGGTGGCGCTATGAGTTGCCGAGTTCAACGCGAAGTTGAACTCTGACAGGTGTTCATCCCAGCTCTTGTGATCACGGCTTACATAAGACGTGATCATGGTTTTGAGTGTCCTGTTTACTCGCTCTGTGGGATTCGCTTGGGGATGATACACGGGAGTTAAGGCGCGCTGGATGCCGTTCATCTGGAGGTATGAATCAACCTCCTGATTCTTAAACTCGGTTCCATTATCCGATAAGAATACTTCTGGCGCGCCAAACCTAGTGACAATCCTCTCGTGTAATTCCCTTGCGATTGTCTTCCCATTGGCTTTGCGTATTGCAATGCACTCTACCCAGCGAGTAAACAAGTCTACAAAGGCTAGGATATACTCAAAACCTCGAGAGCTTTTGGGAAATGGACCAGCGATATCACCGGCCACCACCTGCCAGGGTCGTGACACTTGTCTACGACCCATCAGCCCGCAAGGTGCTCTTTGTTCCACCTTGCACTGCTGACATACCGGGCAACTCTTTACGTACTCCCTGACCTGATCATACATTTTAGGCCAGTAGTACAAGCGCCTAGCCCTGGAGAACGTACGCTCTCGTCCTTGATGTCCTGCTGTAGGAGCATCATGGACTTCCTGGAGCACCTGGTACCTTTTCTCCCTAGGTACCGCAAGCTTCCACGCTTCATCGTTGTCGATGGACCCTTCACCATCCTCATCAGGCTGATAATGATACAGTCTCCCTCCCACCACCTTCCAAGTGGGGTAAGAGTGTAGATCCTGGCATACTTCCTGGTATTGTTGCAAATACCAGGCGTCAGTGGTCTCCGGCCGACTATTTATAGCACTCACATCAATCCCCTCCTCCTCATAGGCCCTAGATAAAGCGTCTGGCACCACATTGAGATCCCCCCTTCGATATTCGATATCGAAGACATTACCTTGCAATGCTAGCGCCCATCGCGCTAATCTTCCAGTGGGATTTCTCATATTGTGGAGCCATTTCAGGCAACTATGATCGGTGATGACCCTGAAGTGATGCCCTTCAATATACGGCCGGAACTTTCCAATGGCTCATACTACTGCCAAGCACTCTTTCTCGGAGACCGTATAATTTCTCTCTGCACTGTTGAGTGATCGGCTGGCGTATTTTATTACGCGCTCCACTCCATCGACATCCTGTGCGAGAACTGCCCCGATCCCACTGTCACTGGCATCAGTCTGCAGTACAAACTGACCGTTCGGATCGGGTGATTGCAGTATTGGGGCGGAAGTCATCGCCTCCTGCAATCTCGTGAAAGCTCGTTCTTGCTCCTCCTCCCAAGAGAAACGTACATTCTTCTTTGTCAGGCGGTTTATAGGTTCAGCGATCATGGCAAAGTCGGGTATAAAACGTCTCTACCACGAAGTCATTCCCATGAATCGCTTCACCTGTTTGACAATCCGGGGTGTTGGATATTCTAATATCGGGCGTATTTTCTCGGGATCTGGTCTTACTCCGTCCTGGTTCACAAGAACTCCCAAGTACCTGACTTCCGTCTTACAGAAGTGACTTTTGGCTTTGTTGATGGTTAGGCCCGCACCTAGAATTCTTTTCAATACCATTTCTAGGTGCCGCTTATGCTCCTCAAAGGACGATGAAACCACAATTACATCGTCAAGGTAAGCAAAAGCGAATGGATCCATATCCGGGCCTATCACCTTGTCCATCAACCTCTGGAAGGTCGCTCCTGCGTATGACAGTCCGAAGGGCATTCTCTTAAATTGAAAGTGCCCTAATCCAGGGACTGTAAACGCTGATATTGGACGCGATTCTTCCTTTAAGGGAATTTGATGGTACGCACTACTCAAGTCCAAAGTAGATATGAACTTTGCATCCCTTATCCGTCTTAGGATGTCGTTCATATATGGTAAAGGATAGGCATCAGGTTTGGTAATTGCATTTACCTTTTGATAATTCACGCAAAACCTATATTTTCCATCAGCCTTCCTTACCATTACTATCGGACTTGACCATCCGCTAGTCGCTGGTTCGATAACATCTTTTTCCAGCATATCTTTGACCAGCGTGTGCATTTCCTCTCGCACTCTATCTGAGACTGGGTAGTACTTCTGTTTGATGGGTCGAGCATTTCCAACATCTATTTCATGCTCAACCCCCACGGCACAACCTAAAGTCTGACCTCCGTCAGGAATCAATCTTCCGACGAGGTCTTCAATTTCTTCAAGCTGTGACTCCGTGGCTTCCCATAGTCCTACCGGTGCGAGAAATGCCGTACCATCAATTCCAGCCACTTCCATTGGTACTTTCACTTGGGCGTCCTTAAGCCATAATTCATCCTCATCGGGATCCAAAACTGCGCGGAACTCTCTTATAAAGTTCGCGCCTACATAGCAGTCATCTGTGAGCAGCGGCGTAATGGCGACTCTGATTGCCTTCGTGATTCCCCCTACTTTAAAAGGGAACATCACGTGACCAATTATAGGGCACGGGCGTCCATCAGCAAGCCTTGCATCGCCCGCCCTGGTCACATTCAACCCGAGTCCCATCTCCGATGCCAATCTCAGCCCTAATTGACCCATGACCGTGGATGAGGCGCCGGTATCATAGAGTGCTCTAATTTTAAAGTCACCTATGTCTACCCGCAACCACCACCTGGTCTCATCCTCTGGGTCATATCCACGAGTTGCATCTTTGCCTCCCTTCGTCGTGTTTTTCAGCAGTTTTTTCTGAATATAGATGATATTTTATAGATGATTTATAGATGATATGATGATTTTCTGATAGACTTGCTTTTACTCGTGGATTTCTTCGGCAGAGGGGCTTTTTGTGTGGAGAGGCCTTCCCTGGAATCTTCCCCCTCCTCCACAACCTGTATATGGCCATCTGGTCCTTCCAGAATGACCACAGCTCTATTCTGCCGAGGGCTGGCATCGGGTTCGGTCGCCTTTTGCTCTAACGTACTGCTAGGTCCTGGACTCTCTTGATGCTCTTCCAGGACCTGTTTGGATCCCTGGGTCGCCGACAATTTGCTGTTTCCCGTCGGCGACCCGCGGCTAGAGGTCGAATCTAGTGGAGGCGCGAAGATGACCTCTTCTCTTCGCTCTCCTTCCCGTTTCCCTTGTTGCAATCTGGGCAGAACTTGCGACTGAATCCCAGCTTGCCACAAGCGGAACACTGGAGAGGCTTGGTGAAGTCGATCTTCCGCCTCTGCCCATCTCGCCGCTCGCCAGGAGACCTGGGAGAAGGGGAATTTTTCCTTCCTCCACGCCATCGGCTCTTACGCTGTTCTGGAGGGCTGCCTTGCTTGTCAGTGGCCAGCTTGCGTAACATCCGCTCGATGCCCTCCAGACGTTCTTCCATCTTCTTATCAGAAGTGGGAGCTTGCGTAGCCGATACCGACGCTTGTTTGGTAGGCCTCCTGGCAGGGTTCTCCACTCCCTGTCCGCGCTGCGGATCTCCCTCCTTCTTCGCACGCTCTTTCCCTTCGTTGGCCATTGCAGCAGTTTGGGATTTACTACCAGCCGTTCTTTTGCTCGGCTGGTAGGCGTGCTGAGGGAAGATCGTCGAATTGGGGTCAGCGAATACACGTGGACGACGGCCGTAAGATAAGGTGTTCTGTACTTCGGTCGCCCTCCTGTTGAATTCGCGTATCGACTTCATCTCGCTCCGACGCAGCTGAATTTGGATGTTTGGAAGGAGGTTTGCATGGAGTAAGTCTAATAACCTCTCCAAGGGCATGGGTGGTTCTAGTCTATTGACAAGGGCCACCAGGTTGGACACGTAGTCTCGCACTAGTTCGTCCTCGGCCTGGAACCGGTTCTGAGCTTCCTGCAATAGCCTTTGTTGCTGTTGCGTACTTGTGCCGAACCAATCCCGGGCGTCCGCGACGAACTCTGCATAACTGGTCCACTGGTACTTGTTATTATCGTACCAGGTCCTCACGTTACCTTCGAGGATCTCTGATACGGAACAAAGTACTTCGTCGTCAGTTAGCCCTGCACCTATGCGCAGATCTTCCAACCTTGACAGAAACGTATCTATGCTCTGTGCCCTACTGCCCGCAAACCTCAATTTCCATCCGCGGACAATTTTTCCAATATCTCGGGTTGTGGAGAGCCCTGAGGATATTTGATGTCCGGTGCCAGATGATCCGCTTCGACTCCTCTGTCGATTAGGTGCGGATCTCCCATAATCTTCCGGATCCTCTTCATCTCCTCTTCTTTGGAGGATTTCCGGTGGGGTGACTTCCCTCCTTCTGGGTTGTGGTCTTGGAGGAGCCGGTGTGCTTCCCGGAATCCCAGAGTCGTAGTGACAGGTGTATGTGTCCTGAAAGTCCACATTACGTCCGGAGCGTGGTTGAACCGAGTCGCGCAGAGAAGAACGACTTGCATTGGCCATATCATGCATTGTCTCTTCCAGCTCTCGTATTCGCAGACGCATATCTTGCGCCTCGCGCTCCGCACACACCTGTATTCCCTGCAGAGTCTGTAGGGTTTCCAGGATTCGACCTACCAGTTTGCGGTTACGGTCGACTCCTTCCTTCAGGTACTCTATTTCCCGGAAGGCTTCTCTCAAGGACAATTCTTCCTGAGGCTCCTTCCGGGTGCAGGTTTCCTGCGACCTGAGATCCGGATTGCTCCGTCTCCTTTCCCCCTCCTTCTGTTCTTGCGTGTGGAGGGTCTTTTGGACGAGTTCATCCTCTTCATGGCGGCTGGCTTCACCTTCAGAGTCCTCATCCGGGCAGGTGAATGTTCTTGACATATCTGTCAATGATATTCCCTCCCTATTGATGATTCTGAGGGGATGGTCGCTGTTATCATCCGCGTTGGAGTTTTCCAACTCGTCACAGACTGTGTCGAGCCACGCTTGTCGGGATCGCCTCCTGCGTCCCGCCACCTCTTTGCTGTGCGTGGTCTCTTGAAAATCTGTGGCGGTGTACTCACCCAGCAACCATCTCCCAAGCCTAGCCACCTGTTGGATGACACTTCCATCCTTGCGCAGCTCTAATTCCGCTAAATAGCGTTCGCGCTGTGCGGAGGTCAGCTCGAATGCCCAATTGTCAATTTGAGCTGACAACAGAGCCATCTTGCCTCCGCACGGGTGTAGGATGCGGTTGAGGTTTAAAATTTTCGGCCTAATCGACCACTACCGCTTCCTATCACCCAAGGTATGAGCGGGGTATACACTATTTAGTGTAACTACCCTTATTGCCTCCTTTTATAAGGCTCAAATTCGCGAGATTATGAGCGCGTGCAGTTCCGCAAACTTTCTATAAATATTATAAAAATATCCTACCTAAGGTCGGAGCCTGCTGTTTGCTTGCTCCGCCTGGCTAATAATTGAACTGCACGCTTGGGTCGCGCTCTCTGCCTTTATCGTCGATCAGGTGCTACCAACCCCCCTTTATCCACCAAACTGTGGCTGAAATGGGTTAACACCTGATTATCCCGTACGACCTGAAATCACTTCGACCTATCAATAATTATCGCTTTCGGCCCTTATTACAATATTCTTAACAATTTTTAGCTAAAGGTTCGAAGTGGTTTCGTTTTTTCCCCAGCAGAGGGCGTACCGCTCACGATCTCGCTCTACCACCCGCTCAAACCTCCCTAAGCGCTCGCGCAATCGTCTCTCTCTCTCGTGCGTCGATTACCTTCGACGCACAATCCTATTCGCACGACACGGGTCTTAATACCAGTTGGGCGCCATGTAACGGGGGGAATAAACCTGCAAAATGAGAAATTTATTTATAAGCAAACTTCCACGATGCAGAGCAAACCGTCGCTCCGTTAATCACGTATGTAAGTACGTGTATTCGCTTTAACGTCAGATCATTTCTCTTTGTTGTCTTCTATCAAACGGAGTTGAACTCACCTTAAGTCACATGTATCGTGACACTCGATGAGTTTGAAGTGTGATCGACTTTACTCCTTCTCCGCTTAATCCCCTAGGCGTAATAGGATTAACACCTAAGCCTATTTCAATTTCTTAAACTATTAGGAAAATCATATGACGAAATCGGCGAATAAGTTAACAAAGTTTATTCATAAAAAATCTATACAGTCTTTGTCGGGCCGAAAGACTGACGCACGCGAATAGGATTTACAATTAAATAATTTTCCGGTGAGAAAGAGAGAGAGAGAAGATACGAAAATTGGCGCGTTCTAACGCTCGGCGCGAATACAAAAAATTTAACTCTAAACGGTTGAACAAAATACTTAATATATTTTGTCTCGCGATAATTAAGGGAGGTGCACCTACCCTGCGGTGCAATTACGGTGATCAGCCGTAATTGTTGATGCCAATAAAATGTATCAACTGCCTCCGGAACAGTTATATCAGCTGCGCTGTCTCGTACCGCCTATCAGCTGCAAATATGCTGCTACCTTGATGTTGCAATCTGCCGATCACGTTGTTGCACTCGCGCGCGTAATTATTCTGGATAAACTATCACTCGGCGAGAGAACAGTACAAACAAAATTCCGGCGATATCCTCTCGTATCAACAGCTGAGGCGTAACTGCTAATTTAAAAGATCGCGCGCCCCCTCTCTCTCTATACTTAGAACTAACGCGCGAAATTCAGAATCGCGAACGGTGCGATTAATTGAATCGACTACCGTTGCAGTGTTTTAAAATTTATATTGAGGGAGGAAGATAAAGTTCTTCACATCGGACAACCATCCAAGTTGATTTTATCCCTCTTTGTCTCAAAATTACACAGGCCCACAAAAAAAAATGAACTTGGATGTCCATCGACAAAACCCATGTACTCCTACGTATTTTTGCGCGCTGAGTCCGAATCTGGCATTCGTTTAACCTCAGCACGTCGGGTTCAAGGGCATTTGAAGGTCACATTGCAGAAATCAGCAATAACTAATACAAGACATCTGTCTGTTAAGTTTTTGGGGTCGCTGAGTTTAAATCCGGTATTTGTTTTTCTCCATGAGGTAAGTTTGAAGGTTAGTTCAAGGTCAAAGCTGTTTACTCTAGGAAAAATGAATTTTTGACTGCAGATTCTGAAAGAGCGGGAAATTTTACGTCCAGATACATATTCAATTTTTTTTAATATAACCCTCAAGGTCATGTGAAGGTCACTTAATCTTGTTGGATGGAGGATTCGTATGACAATAAAATAATGGAATTTCATGGGGCAAACTACCATGTCGTTATGTTTTCAGGGTCGCCGAATCCAAATCCGCGGTGTTCGTTTGTCTCCATCAGGCCGCATTGAAGGTCGTTTAAAGGTCAAATCCTCGACAATTAGTGAAATCGAGTCAAGTTATCATTCTAACATATTTTTTGAGCATCTGAACCCAAATATAAAGACCGCTTAATACCTCAGGGTCAAAATCAAGGTCATCCCAAGGTCAAATATACATTTTTTTTATTAAAAAAAGGAAATTTTGACCACAGTTGCATGAAAAATAGAAAATTTCACATATTAGTGAATTATGTGCCATAAATTAGTATTTGAGAAAAATACTGAAGCTGACTAATCGTCGCATGACAAACAGCCACATATGGAGACATGGGTATCATGTATTACAAAACTCATGATTTTCTTTTTTTTCTTGTTCTTTTATCTTCGAATGATCTATGTAGGGGATTCCGCTTTCGTTTCTTTCCGTCGATAATATGTTCTCTTTTCAATGTCCAACAAAAGTCCGCTATCATATTTATGTCCCACCGGCCCTGGTATCGCTGTTCCATTACTTTAATATCTTGGTGAAACCGTTCCCCTTGTTCTTCGCTATAATCTCCAAGATTTTGTGGAAAGTAGTCTAAGTGTGAATGAAGAAAGTGTAGCTTGTAATTCATCAAGCAACCCAAACTATTGTAATTTTTAAGTAAGTCTTCAACTAGTTTTTTGTAGTTCTCGCTCTTGTGATTCCCTAAGAAATTTTCCACTACATCCTTGAAGCTAATCCATGCTGCTTTCTCTTTATCGTCCATCTTGTCTATGAATGCTTCATCCTTTAACAATGTGCGGATTTGGGGACCGTCAAATATACCTTCTTTCAATTTAGCGTCAGATACTCTTGGAAATTTTGTTCCCAGGTACGAGAAACATAGCCCTTCTTTATTCAACGCTTTAACGAATTGTTTTATTAAACCAAGTTTAATATGGAGAGGAGGAAGAAGGACCTTGGATGGCTCTACTAATGGCTTGTTAATGATGTTATCCTTACGGGGTTCGAACGTTGATCTATCAGGCCATTCTGCTTTTACATAATGATTCTTACGATCCCTGCTATCCCACATACATAAGAAACATGGAAACTTTGTGAAGCCTGATTGCTGACCTAGCATGATGGTAAGAATCTTGAGATCACCACAGATTAGCCAGTTGTGTTTCTTGTACTGTATTTTATTTAATACCAACTCAATATTTTTGTAATCTTCTTTCAGGGTAACCGAATGGGCCAGAGGCATTGCAGAATATTTATTAGTGTTATGTAATAATACAGCTTTCAGGCTTCGCTTAGAAGAATCCAGAAATAATCTCCATTCCTCAGATTTATAAACATCCTTCTTAAATTCGTTCATCAGATCCTTAACATTGTTGCAAAATACGAGATCATTCTCCGTAGAGAAATATTTTCTGAAGTCTTTTTCTCTATTCCGATAGTAAGAACATTTAGTACCTTTCGCCAGTAAATTTTTTTCCTTCAACCTCGAAGCAAGCAACTCTGCTCCCTCCTTTGATAAGCCTAACTCTCTAACTAGGTCATTAAGTTCTTTCTGATCAAATTCTCCTTTTATCTTTGTTTGTGATCCAGATGGCACATACTCGTCATTACTCTCGTCCGTTTCTTCTCTTTCACTCTCGGCCTCATCAGAACTAGAAATCTCTAATTCAGTAAGTGCAGAAGAAAGGTCACTTTCTACATCTGTATCTCTTTCTTCTGTTGGAGCTATAAACGGCTTGATTACACTAGACACACTCGCGTATACAATTTTGTGGACATTAGATGAGTTAAAACCTATAGTTTTTGTCATACAAAAATAACAATTCTCTACATTTTCTGGCTCACTCCAAACCATAGGTTTGACAAATTTTAATGGAGTTTTGTCCTTTTTGTACCGGCTAAACATCAGCCTACAGCTATTGCATATCAATTGTGGCAGCCAATCTTGCTCACCATCAGTGACTTTACAACCGAAACACTCATCGTATACTAGTTTCAAATCATCTGTGAATTTGCGAAGATCCGACTTTTTCAAAAAGTATTTGCCACACACATAGCAAAAGGAATTCACTTTTTGCTTACAACTATGAGAATTAGAGCGTATTCTTGTATTGTTGTACTCTACAGAGACCAAGTTTCCAACCACTGTAGAGCTGCAGTCGCATGATGACGACGATTGCGGACCTGCTTGCTCATCCTGACCAATCGCCGATACTGGGCATCCGAAACCCTGCATCGTACCTCTTCGTGTGCCAACCATGACGGCATCATGCCTTCACCCCAGGGTTTTGCCGGAAAACAAAAAGCCAAAAAAAAAGCCGTTTTCCGTCGTCACCACGTGGAGGTACCCTGGGTTGCGGCACACGATTATTTCGGGAGTGTGATCAAAAAAATAAGTAACGATCACAGCTAGATGTAAGATTTTCCATTTTCTCTGAATCTGTGGTCAAAATTTTCTTTTTTTAATGAAAAAATGTATATTTGACCTTGGGATGACCTTGATTTTGACCCTGAGGTATTAAGCGGTCTTTATATTTGGGTTCAGATGCTCAAAAAATATGTTAGAATGATAACTTGACTCGATTTCACTAATTGTCGAGGATTTGACCTTCAAACAACCTTCAATGCGGCCTGATGGAGACAAACGAACACCGTGGATTTGGATTCGGCGACCCTGAAAACATAACGACATGGTAGTTTGCCCCATGAAATTCCATTATCTTATTGTCATACGAATCCTCCATCCAACAAGATTAAGTGACCTTCACATGACCTTGAGGGTTATATTAAAAAAAATTGAATATGTATCTGGACGTAAAATTTCCCGCTCTTTCAGAATCTGCAGTCAAAAATTCATTTTTCCTAGAGTAAACAGCTTTGACCTTGAACTAACCTTCAAACTTACCTCATGGAGAAAAACAAATACCGGATTTAAACTCAGCGACCCCAAAAACTTAACAGACAAATGTCTTGTATTAGTTATTGCTGATTTCTGCAATGTGACCTTCAAATGCCCTTGAACCCGACGTGCTGAGGTTAAACGAATGCCAGATTCGGACTCAGCGCGCAAAAATACGTAGGAGTACATGGGTTTTGTCGATGGACATCCAAGTTCATTTTTTTTTGTGGGCCTGTGTTATTAGCACATTTTCTCCAATATTTACATATATTGTAAATTTGTTTGGAGTGAAGATAAATCTTCTAGTAGCTAAAATTGGTATGGATTTACAGGTAATGTCTGTTTTGTGTAATACTTCGTGTGCTGACATAAATTGCAACGATTTATTGTTACAGCTACTTTTTTACGAAGTTTGTAGATATAAAAATTTTCCTGTAACATCTTTGTAATTTTTCTTTTTCCAATATGATCATATACTTCATGTATTTCTTGGACCAATTCTTGAACTATTTTTTCTGGTAGTAATAATTTATTGTTAATTTTATCTTTTTTATATACTAAATTGTTATAAACTATATATCTATGATTGAAATTTTCTTTATTTCTTAAATTTTGTATAGAACCATCATTTTGTTGTAATGACTCCATATTCTTGAAGTATTTCATTAAATTTCGTGAAGGTTCTTTCATCAACATAGCAATTTGAATTTCATCTGTATAATTATTACTGCAGTCTGTGATATGTCTAGATAGAAAATCGGCTGCTTTATTCTTATTTCCTGGTAGATACTCATACGTAATGTTGTAGTCTTGAAGAAACAAGCACCACCTCACTAATCTCGCATTTGTAAATTTACAAGTCGTTAAGAATTTCAACGCTTCATGATCAGTACGAATAATTATTTCTTTCGCACCTCTTAGATACGTTTCTAATTTTAAACATGACCAAGCTACAGCTAATAGTTCTTTTTCAGTAGTAAAATAATTTAATTCTGCTCCTTTTAGAGTTCTAGATATAAATGTTATAACTTCTTCATCACCTTCATTATTTAATTGTGACAAAGCAGCGGCTATAGTATGTTAACTGGCATCAGTAGTTAATATGTAAGGTTTATTAGGATCAGGAAATTTTAAAGTGATTGTATCAATAAATATTTTTTTCACGTTATTAAAAGCTGTTTCATGCTCAGGTAACCATTGATAGCCTTTACTTTGTTGCAATAAATTCATTAAAGGTCTACATATTTCAGCATAATTTTTTGCAAATTTTGTATAGAAATTAACAAAACCAAGAACGCTTTGCAAGCTTTTCAAATTTTTTGGAGCTTTATAATTTTGAATTATTTCTAATTTGCTTTTTTGAGCTTTTATACCTTGTGGAGTTATAATATGTCCCAAAAATTCAATTTCTTCTTGAACTAATTTAGACTGTGAAAATTTCAATGTATAATTATCTCTACGACAACATGTAAATAACGTTCGTAAATGATAAATATGTTCATTGAAGGTTTTAGAAATACATAGTATATCATCCACAAATGGTATAATGAATTGTTTTAAATCGCCAATTGACAAATTTAAAGCTCTCACTAAAGCTGCAGTGCTAGTACATGTACCGAAAGGAACTACATTAAATTCGTAGGTATTGCCCTCGATAATAAATGCTGTATATTTTTTACTTTCTTTATCAAGAGGAATCTGCCAAAAACTACTTGTCAAATCAAAACTAGAAATAAACTTTACTCCGAAACAATGTTGAAAAATATCATCCATATGTAGTGGGCCTTCATAATCTTTAACTAATTTTTTATTTAATTTTCGAGCATCTAAACAAAATCGCACTGATCCGTCTTTTTTAATGCTTATAACAATTGGATTAATATAATTACTAATTGATCGACGAATAACGCCGTCTCTTAGCATTTCTTTGATTGCAATTCGAACATTTTCTCGATAATTTAGCGGTATAGGATACTGTTTTGAGAAATATGACTCTTTATCTTTTAAAATCAATTTATGAGTATATACTTTCAATAAACCTAATTTTTTACGAAATACATCTCTAAATTCGTACACAAGCGAAGCTATCTCATTTTTTGGAGCATCGGTAAGGTTAGAGCTTTCATCTATTTTCTTATCAATTTCCCCTCGAGTTAGATTTACAGAATCATCATTTGTGATGCCTGCATCTATTTCATTACGAGTTAGATCAATGAGTGATGGTATGTCATCCCCAAAATCCGAGACAGTATCATACTGAATAGTTAAGCTTTAATATGTACTTTCATCCATAAATGCATCGTTATATTTCATGTTTTCCAAAGTATTATTAATTTCAAAATAAATTTGCACTTTAAATGTGTCAAGTTTGAGCTTTATATTTTTCATAGTATCATAACCGATAATACAATCTTTTATTAATCTAGGAATAATTATGAAGATAATATCAATGTATTGACTACCCCATTTTACATTCAAATAAATTTGCTTTTTCAATCTCACCGATTTTTGGCCTGTAGCTACCTTAATAACGTGTCCACTAATCGGAAGAGTAGGTTTATCTTTAAAATTACTTAAGTTTTGATTGTAAAATTCTTCTGAAATAGCAGAAACTTCACTACCCGAATCAAGTAGAGCTTTTACTGGAATGTTTTCTAATAAAAGAAATATTTCAGGACAAATTCTGCCCCCATTGCTATTATCGTTATTTGATAATTCACCGTTAATTTCATGTCTAGGATCTTCAAAAATAGTTAGTAATTCTTTTGATAATAAATCGTTACTTGATTTTATTGTTGCAACTCGTTGCAAGCTTTTGCATTTATCCGATTTCCGAGAAGCAACATTTACTCGTTTCCCGAGGAAGTACTAGGTACATCTTGTAAAATCGGTTTTGCAATATTCTTATTTTTATTAGCTTTATTATTCTTATTATTATTCGACTTACTATTTTCAATTGTTATGCTATTAATTTGTTGTTCTCCGCCGTTATCTTTTTGAACATGACGTGAACTAATATAATCATCATTATCCAAAGAAGATAAAACTTTAATAAATTCTGATATCTTTTTTATATGTCTAGCTTGAACTAATAAACGTACATCTCTATCAAAATGTCGAGCTAATTTATCTATTAATTCTTCTTCATCTAGATTTTCATTTATATCAAAAGCTAAATTAATTTTACGTATAGCATAATTATAACATGATAATTTTCCACCAAAATATTTTCCAAATTCTATTTCGCGAGTAATATTTCTACGTATTTCAGCGTTCCAAAATTTCTTTTTAAATAACATTTCAAAATCTTCAAAATTTCTAATTTCACGCTGTACTAAATCATACCAAGAAGAATTTACTCCCGTCATAGATTGAGATAACAAACATAACAATTGAGCAGTATTGTAATTACTTGCTTGCAAATAACGTTTGAGATCATTTAAATACTTTACTGGTCGATATTTATAACTATCGTCAAAAACTGGACACGTTAAAGCAGGTTGCTTAATAGTTTCAATAATAGTTTCTTTAACAATTGATCTATTTTGTTCATTATTCTTAATTTTATCAAAATTCTCACGAAGTACTGAAAATGTTTCATTCATTTCCATAGTAACATTATTTTTCGCTCGAACAATATCATTAAAATTATCTTCACATCTATCTTTTAAAATAGAAATAATTTCATTTGACTTTTCTTAATTTGATTCTAAACTTTTAATTATTTGATCCTGTTCAACCATTCTATTCGTTAATCTATCAACTTTATTACTTAAATTGTTGATAGTTTCACAAATTGTCTTAAAATCATTTTGCAATTTAAATTGATCAGTATGAAATGTCTTTAATTCGTCTACTACGGCTTTTTCCCATTCGTGCGTTCTTTTTTGTTGCACGGTCAATTCTTCACCAATTAGTGATTCACTAAATTCGTTAAGAATTGTTTCGGTAGCACATTCAGTAGAATTATACATTGAACGTTTTTCGTTTGACATTGTAATATCAACAAAGAAAGTCCAAACATACAATCAATTCAATACCAATAATAAATAATATATATAGATGATACTAATCAATCAGTTTACAATAATATATAGGATTTAACAAATAATCGAACAAATTCAAATTATATATCTTAGTAATCAAATTTATTATAAATAATAATACAATTTATGCGCCTGGAGCAGGCCTAGATACTAACATATGTTCTACAGTGTCAGCCAAATGATTTAAATCAGAGCTCATATTTCTCAAACTAGTATCAAACAATTTCATGTTCTTTTTGTAATTATTGCCTAAATTAACAAACGATTCCGCAAGTTCCATATACAATGTACGCAGTTCACTTATTTCTTTTTCCAGTGACGCATTTTTACATAGTATTGCTCGCATATGTTTGTTTCTTTTCGGCATAATAAAATAAAAATTTACAATTAAATTACAAACTAATATAAAATAACTAAAACAAATACTTAACAATAACTAATGTAACAAGAGTCCTCTCACGGTCGCCAAATGTGATATTCGTATCACTTATAAATAAAATAATTCGAACTCTCGTAATCTAGCTAATGAGTAAGAATTTATTTCCAATGATTTTACTCTAATTGTCAAGAAAATAGATAAATGAATCAAATATACATAAATAATTGCAATATATCGAGGAAAGTCAGACAATGCCCTAGTTTCTTATGGTGCGAATTGTCCCATAAGCAGAGCTAAAGTCTTTCTTTGATAGGATATAATTCGGCCCAAGTTTCTTATAGCGCGAGATGTTCTATAAGCCGAGCTCAAATTATAAGGAAAGGATAGTCTTGCTTAGTTAATCACAATGAGAGAAAGAACTTAGATATTAAGCCAAGTTTATTCAGACTCATGCGCTCACCTTGCAAGGCTAGAAGTGAATGAATCTAGCCTGTGCAAAGGTGGGCCTATTTATACATAGATTTTCCCGCTTATTATTGCAGGAGAGATTTCATCGAAAATTCGAGAGACATTCGCGAATTTTGAGAAATGATTTTTCTTAATTTACAAGTAAATAACCATTAATATTAAGTTTTTAACACATGTAAATTTTACAGAATTAGTTATTTGTTGATTTTATACAATATACAACTATCGCCAATAGTGTCGTCAAAAGTTATTAACTAATAAAGTTAATTAACGTGATATTACATTATTTACAATAGAAAATTATTAAAATTTCATATAACTTTATAGTTGATTAATTTTGGAAGTATTTTCCAAAATTAATTATTTAAATTAATTAATAACAATTGAATTATGACTAATTTTTCATATTTGTAACGGTTTTCTTCTAATCTTAATATGCGATTATTAGATTAATTATCTAAGATTTCTAAATCATAAAATTATCATTATCAAGTATTAACTTAATATTTTCGTTCTATATATAGCTTATTGTTTAAATAAATTATTAATTGTTTATTTATTAATAACAGTTGTTATTTAGCTGTTATTAATGAAACCAATTCTTACTCATGTTCTATGCTTATTCATTTTACATATAAATTATTTATATTTTTCTAATATTTCATATGTTAATAAATAAATTAACTTTACATATTGATATTCATTATTAATTTATAATTGAATGAGATATTGTGAATCTGCATGTTAAAATCTATATAACCGATACTTTGTTATATTCAAATTATCTATAATTAACATATTTTTCTCAATAGTATGGATCATTATATCTATGTCTATTATTTTGTGACGTCACGCTGTTTGTTTTGACTCGACTCTTATTTGTATACAGTCGCGTAAACAGTGAGGTAGCGCCGCTTAATGTATTGTTTTGACTAAACAGATAAATACGTTAGACTAGTTGCAGTCATTTAATAACACAGGACCACAAATGGGAACCGGAAAAAGTCCTTCGGCAAAATTGATACCCTATATGTATTTCGACGCGCTGATTCCAAATCCGAGGTCCACATAACCCCAGCACGTCGTGTTCAAGGACATTTGAAGGTCAAACGCATTGACTACGGGAAAACATAAAATCTGACCACGGATTCGGAAAGAGCGAGAAATTTTACGTCCAAATATGTATTTTCTATTTTTTCCAACATGACCCTCCAAGGTCATCTGAGGGTCAAATGACTCACCGATAGATCAAATTCGTATTTCCCACATACATCATCACAACTAAAGACATGCGTACAAATGAGTCAGGTATCTTTAGGTTTCTCGATGCGCTGAATCCAAATCCGAGGTCCACATAACCCCAGCACGTCGTGTTCAAGGACATTTGAAGGTCAAACGCATTTACTACGGGAAAACATAAAATCTGACCACGGATTCGGAAAGAGCGGGAAATTTTACGTCCAAATATGTATTTTCTATTTTTTCCAACATGACCCTCCAAGGTCATCTGAGGGTCAAATGACTCACCGATCGATAAAATTCATGTATTCCATATACATCATTACACTACAGATTTTTAACTATAATTTGGTCACGTATCTTTAGGTATTTCGACGCGCTAAATCAAAATCTGAGGATCCTCGGTCTCAAATTCAAATATGAGTTACGGTGAGAACTTAGTTCATGGTTGTGTTAGCTCTCTTTATGGTTTTTCTCGCGCGGATATTGCCAATCGATTCCAGCAATTAAAATTCACCTAGCTTGATATACAGACTTGATTTCAGATAGTGATGTCGATCAAAAAGATTTACGAATGACGCGTTCTTTTATTAGCAAACGATCTGCGGAGCGCTTTTCTTTTGTGTGGAGTAGTAGTGTCTCTTTTAAGAGACCAACAATAGTCTGACATCATGTTCACATCCCAATAGCCTTGATATCTTCTTTCGATGTCTTTGAAGTCTTGGTGGAATCTCTCTCCTTGCTCCTCGCTAAAGTCTCCTAAATTTTCAGGAAAGTAATCAAGATGAGAATGAAGAAAATGAATTTTCAAATTCATCAAGCAACCCATTATTTTGTAATTACCCAACATCTCATTTACTATATCTTCGTAATCGTCGTCTTTATTATTTCCTAAAAATTTATGCTGAACTTCTCTAAAGCTTTGCCACGCGTTGCGTTCCTTTATCGTCATTCTTCTTTCAAATTCTTCATCTCGTAATAGTTCTCTTATTTGTGGACCATCGAAGACTCCTTCGTTGATCTTTGCTTCCGAAAGTTTTGGAAATTTCTCGAAGAGATACATAAAAGCGTTGCTTTCGTCTTGTGAATTTTTCATTGCTTTAATGAACTGTTTGACCAAACCAAGCTTAATATGCAAGGGTGGGAGGATGACTTTATTTGCAGGTATAAAACTTTCGTGTAAAACATTTTTATTACCTGGGGTCAAATTTTGTCGAAGTGGCCATTCTTTTCTCACATAGTGTTGATCTCGGGCACGGCTATCCCATTCACAAATGAAACATGGATATTTCGTGAAGCCACTTTGTTGACCCAACAAAATTGTTGTTATTTTCAAATCTCCAACCAACTGCCACCCGTGAGTATCATAATGCAATTTCTGTAGCAGTAAATCGAGATTACTATATTCCTCTTTCAAGACAATGGAATGACCAATTGGTATAGGGGCGTATATGTTACCGTTATGGAGTAAAACTGCTTTCAAGCTTCTCGTAGAAGAATCAATAAACAGACGCCAATCAATAGCTTCATACTCTACGTTTCCAAATTCATTTATCAGTCCTGCAACATCGTTGCAATAAACTAAATCGCATTCTTTCGAAAAAAATTTTCTAAATTGTTGATCACGATTTCGGTAAAATGTGATGGAAGTACCAGGAGCCAGACAATTTTTTTCTTTCAATCTAGATGCTAATAGTTCCGAAAGTTCTTTTGAAAGTCCTGTGTCTCGAACTAAGAATGATTAAACCCATGAAATGTCTGGTCTTGCTCATCATCTTCTATATCTTCCATTCCATCAGTGCAACCTCTTCTACTTGGCCCCTCTCTCGTTGATTCTTCTGTTTGCATTTCTATATTCTCAGCACCTACATCGGACACATTTCTACTGATCGAAATCTCAGGTTCTTTAGCATCCAAGGTGGCGAGGACATTGTATTCGTGTGCCGAAACCCAGGGCACCTTCTCGTGGTGGCGGCGGGTAACGGCTTTTTTTGTCTTTTTTGTTTTCCGGCAAAGCCCTGGGGTGAAGGCATTATGCCGTCATGGTCGGCACACGAAAGAGTACGATGCAGGGTTTCGGATGCCCAGTATCGGCGGTTGGTCGGGGTGAGCAAGCGGGCCCGCAATCGTCGTCATCATGCGACCGCAGTTCCAGTTCTACACTGGTGGATAACTTGGCCTGTGTAGGATCTACTGCTACAAGAATAGAATTGGCACCATGCAAAGAGCGTATTGACAACTTTTGTGTTGTTTGTGGTAAATTTTGTTTTAAAACTCAAAGAGAATCTTTCACTGATAAACTGCTACAAAATTATAAAATAGTTTTCCCTTTAATCACTGAACAAATAAACAACTGTTGGACTCTAAAAACTATATGTTTAAAATGTAAGATACAACTGCACCAGAAAATATCGCAATACATCTCGCCAATGATTTGGCGTAATCCGACAGATCATAATACAGATTGTTACTTCTGTTTGACTGATACACGTGGATATAATCGTAAAAATGTATCCCAATTACGTTATCCATTCGTTACGTCTGTAACTCTTCCTGTTCTCGCCACCTTGGATGCTGAAGAACCGGAGATTTTAGAAATGCAAACCGAAGAATCAATGGGAGAGGGTTCAAGTAGAAGAGGTTGCACTGATAAAATGGAAGATACAGAAGATGATGAGCAAGACCAGACATTTAATGGGTTTAATCAAGAAGAGCTGAGTGATTTAGTTCGAGACACGAGACTTTCAAAAGAACTTTCGGAACTATTAGCATCTAGATTGAAAGAAAAAAATTGTCTGGCTCCTGGTACTTCCATCACATTTTACCGAAATCGTGATCAACAATTTAGAAAATTTTTTTCGAAAGAATGCGATTTAGTTTATTGCAACGACGTTGCAGGACTGATAAATGAATTTGGAAACGTAGAGTATGAAGCTATTGATTGGCGTCTGTTTATTGATTCTTCTACGAGAAGCTTGAAAGCAGTTTTACTTCATAACGGTAACATATACGCCCCTATACCAATTGGTCATTCCATTGTCTTGAAAGAGGAATATAGTAATCTCGATTTACTGCTACAGAAATTGCATTATGATACTCACGGGTGGCAGTTGGTTGGAGATTTGAAAATAACAACAATTTTGTTGGGTCAACAAAGTGGCTTCACGAAATATCCATGTTTCATTTGTGAATGGGATAGCCGTGCCCGAGATGAACACTATGTGAGAACAGAATGGCCACTTCGACAAAATTTGACCCCAGGTAATAAAAATGTTTTACACGAAAGTTTTATACCTGCAAATAAAGTCATCCTCCCACCCTTGCATATTAAGCTTGGTTTGGTCAAACAGTTCATTAAAGCAATGAAAAATTCACAAGACGAAAGCAACGCTTTTATGTATCTCTTCGAGAAATTTCCAAAACTTTTCGAAAGCAAAGATCAACGAAGGAGTCTTTGATGGTCCACAAATAAGAGAACTATTACGAGATGAAGAATTTGAAAGAAGAATGACGATAAAGGAACGCAACGCGTGGCAAAGCTTTAGAGAAGTTCAGCATAAATTTTTAGGAAATAATAAAGACGACGATTACGAAGATATAGTAAATGAGATGTTGGTTAATTACAAAATAATGGGTTGCTTGATGAATTTGAAAATTCATTTTCTTCATTCTCATCTTGATTACTTTCCTGAAAATTTAGGAGACTTTAGCGAGGAGCAAGGAGAGAGATTCCACCAAGACTTCAAAGACATCGAAAGAAGATATCAAGGCTATTGGGATGTGAACATGATGTCAGACTATTGTTGGTCTCTTAAAAGAGACACTACTACTCCACACAAAAGAAAAGCGCTCCGCAGATCGTTTTGCTAATAAAAGAACGCGTCATTCGTAAATCTTTTTGATCGACATCACTATCTGAAATCAAGTCTATATATCAAGCTAGGTGAATTTTAATTGCTGGAATCGATTGGCAATATCCGCGCGAGAAAACCATAAAGAGAGCTAACACAACCATGAACTAAGTTCTCACCGTAACTCATATTTGAATTTGAGACCGAGGATCCTCAGATTTTGATTTAGCGCGTCGAAATACCTAAAGATACGTGACCAAATTATAGTTTAAAATCTGTAGTGTAATGATGTATATGGAATACATGAATTTTATCGATCGGTGAGTCATTTGACCCTCAGATGACCTTGGAGGGTCATGTTGGAAAAAATAGAAAATACATATTTGGACGTAAAATTTCCCGCTCTTTCCGAATCCGTGGTCAGATTTTATGTTTTCCCGTAGTAAATGCGTTTGACCTTCAAATGTCCTTGAACACGACGTGCTGGGGTTATGTGGACCTCGGATTTGGATTCAGCGCATCGAGAAACCTAAAGATACCTGACTCATTTGTACGCATGTCTTTAGTTGTGATGATGTATGTGGGAAATACGAATTTGATCTATCGGTGAGTCATTTGACCCTCAGATGACCTTGGAGGGTCATGTTGGAAAAAATAGAAAATACATATTTGGACGTAAAATTTCTCGCTCTCGAATCCGTGGTCAGATTTTATGTTTTCCCGTAGTAAATGCGTTTGACCTTCAAATGTCCTTGAACACGACGTGCTGGGGTTATGTGGACCTCGGATTTGGAATCAGCGCGTCGAAATACATATAGGGTATCAATTTTGCCGAAGGACTTTTTCCGGTTCCCATTTGTGGTGCTGTGTAATTTAATAAATAGCTCATATATAGGACCGTTACATGCTCGTCATGGCCAGCATGGCTGCTGCATAGTTGCAGCCAGGGTGGTGAGCCCCGCAACTTGGAGATCATCTCCGAGGCTGCATTGACCTCGGACCCTTGGAGAAGGTCGTACAGTTCGGAAATTGCACAAGGCATAACTGAGGCTGTTTGGGCAGCTCACGAGCAAGGCTGGAGGAGAGAACGCGATAGAGGACGTTAAAAGGAGAAAGATGAGACCTCACCCAACCTTCACAATAGGAAATAACAAAGCCCTACTCTATTTTGATAGAGTTTTACAAGGTAAACCAACTTTTGTAAACTTTGTTTACTCACTTGAACTTCAACCTAAACACAAAGATCTCATAGTACTTGATAACATCGTATTTACCTCAACCTGCCAATGTACCTTTACAAAGCAACATCCAGAGAATTTTCCCCCACTACAAAGCAACATGTGTAATTGGACTTACTTGCCCAACAAGATTCACTCAGTGAAAGAATAAAACACATTATGGACCACAATACCATAATAGGAAATTATACCACAGCTAGATCAAGACTCATTAGATTCTGGTAAAGAAGAATACCAAAAAAGTGCAGTTATTTAATAAAAAATTTATCTAAACTATCATATTAGTTTTAAGTTAGTAATAAGTGCATCCAGATCGGCGAACAGAAAATTTTCCTCTGCTGGATTGCAAATTTCGTAAAAAATTTTTTTAATATATATATATATATATATATAAGATCATTCTGTATAATTATGTACATATACTCTGATTAATAATAAATATAATAAATATATTTTGTAAATATATATATTTTTTAATTTTTTTACTTTTATTTCCATCCGGCACACACAAAAAATTTTGAAAATTAGATGAAACATTTTTTTTTACTATTATAATAATACATCGTAAGTGTTACAGTTTAGAAAAAAATATTTTATAGAAGAATAACATTTTGAAAAATTGTAGGGACTAATTTGTAAGTTTTAAGGTTTTAATCTTAGTTTTAATTATTCTACGTATGTAAGTTTATAAGGCATGCTCGCAAGCTCTTTTTACTTAGCAACTGTGCCTACACCGAGTTTTTTTCTTAATAACTCTATATTACAATATGACACATTTACTTAATTGAGTTGAACTTCAATCTATTACTTATATTACTCTAATTGTTAATCGAATTTAACTCGTTTAAGCAGTACTTCTTCTATGTCACGCGATTAATTAATTTTCTAGCGATCATCAAATTTTGTTCAACCGATCTGATTATCATCTCTAAATGTTGTCGTTATCATTATCATTATTACCTATCAACAGTCAGACGTGGAAATAGAAAAAGATAAAGAAATTATGAATTCCGAAATTGGGAGGGAGCCAGAGTCGAGCGAATTAATACCTAAGTTCAGCCAATATAGAGATTTTGAGAATTATACATTAGACGATCTGAAAAACGATAAACCGATGGATGATTTATTTACATCATTCGAATTAGAGAAAAGATACTCAGAAAAGTTAGATGAAGGGATGTTATGGCATGTTCGACTAGGACATCCTTCCTATGATTATCTGTTAAAATTACAAAAGATAAATAAAGAACTCAGCAATGTGAAATTTAATGAGAATATTAAAAACTGTGAAGTATGCATAATGTCCAAAATGAGTAAACAGCCTTTTAAAAAAATAAGAACCAGAGCTGATCATCCACTTCAACTAACTCACTCCGATATAATAGGTCCATTTAAAACAATTACACATCCTGGTTGAAAGAGATATATAATAATTTTCGTAGATGACTTCTCGAAATTTGCCAAAACGTATGCCATAGTAAACAAATTTGAAGCAGGAGAATGCTTAGAAAATTATTTAAATACCATGAGAAATCTTATTGGAAAGAATCCTAGAGCTTGCTATATAAGAGCTGATAATGCTAGAGAATTCACAGTAGGTAAATTTCAAGAGGTCATGAAACTAGAGAAACTAGAGTCGAACTTTTCGAATCCGTAAACACCACCTCATAATGGTACTGCTGAACGTTTCAACAGAACCATACTAGAAAAATTAAGATCTCTTATGATAGATTCGGGTTTACCTAAATCGTTATGGAACATAGCTTTGGAAGTAGCCGTAGACGTGTACAATAGAACCCCAAACTCGTCAATAGACTTTAAAACATCTCTAAATATGATATCCCCTAATAAAAAATCTAGAGAAAATTAGACGCTTTGGATGCATAGCACATGCAAAGAAACCATTGTCAGAAACTAAATTATCAGAAAAGGCTATAAAGGCAATTTTAGTGGGCCAACCGAGTAATGGATATGTCTTATGGCATCCACAATCTGGAAAATTAATTCTAACCAAACACGTTAAATTTAGAGAAAAGCTAACTTACAAAAACATTGATAAAAATGACGAAATAACTAAAGAATATAATAAATATTCGAGTTCTACTTCCGAAGAATACCAGAATGATACACTAGAGACAACTATAGATGTATTCAATACAGATGGTTCTGAAAAACTAGATAAATTAACCGAATTAGAGCCTACAGAAAATAATACAAAGAAAATTAAAATTAGTAAAAGAAAATCAGAAAATAATAAAGAAACAGAGAGCCAATCTAGAGTACAACCTAAGCGCGTTAGTAAAATAAAACGAGATTATAAAGCGATAGCTGAAGGAAAGGCTAACTTGGTAGATAATAGTTTCGCGTTCTTGACCTAATGTAACGAAATTGAAGTGTTAGGAGAAGACGAAAAAGGTTTTTGTTTAATGGCCACCTTAAATTCAGATCCAACTAATTATAGAGAGGTAATGGAAACTGAGTTAATTAAGCTGAGGTAATTAAGCTGGTTGAAGGCAATAGACGATGAATTAGAGTCCATGCGAGAAAACACTTACTTTTTGAACACACCTCGTATATATTGAAATACCTGATGGAGTGAAAGTAGATAAACAATCGAAAGTAAATAAAGTTTGTAAACTGCATAAAGCAATATACGGTCTAAAAGTAAGCCCTAAGAAATGGAATCAAAGGTTTTCAGTAGAGGTAGAAAAATTAGGTTTACAAAGGGATATTAATGAACCCTGTCTGTTTACCTACAGGAAAAATGTCAATATGGTACTATTGATCTTATATGTAGATGATATACGAGGTGTGATCAAAAAGTAAGGTGAATTTTGAAATTTAGCGGGCTACGTCCGTTCGATCTTCGACTTTTTTATTTGGTTATGTCGGTACACTCGTCTAGAACATACGTTCCAAATTTCAGCTTTGTAGTATGTTTGGTTTGTTTGTGAGAGGCATCAAGGTTAGAAGTGTTTTGCGTGCTCCACGATTTGCTGCTGTTTAAAAACATGGACCAAAGAGTTTGCATTAAATTTTGTGTGAAAAATGGAATCAAATGTTCCAAAACACTTGAAATGCTGAAAGTGGCATACGGTGAGTCTACTTTAAGCCAAAAAAAATGTTTACAAGTGGTATAAACTCTTCCAAGAAGGCCGAGAAGACACCGACGACGAACCTCGTTCTGGATGCCCCAGCACATTAACAACTGATGAGAATGTTGAAGAAGTGATGAAAATAGTGTTGGGAAATCGTCGAATTACCATTAGAGAAATTGCTGATGATATTGGCATCTCATTTGATTCGTGCCAATCAATTTTGACGAGTGTTTTAGACATGAGACGTGTGTCAGCGAAGTTTGTTCCAAAATTGCTCAATTTCGACCAAAAGAAACGTCGCATGAGCATCGCCCAAGAGCTACTGAATGACGTCAACGATGATCCAGATTTACTCAACAGGGTTATAACAGATGACGAAACATGGGTATACGGTTATGACGTCGAGACTAAGACTCAATCGTCCCAGTGGAGGCATTCTGTATCACCAAGACCAAAAAAAGCACGCCAAGTTCGATCAAATGTAAAGGTTTTGCTTACAGTTTTCTTTGACTGCAGGGGCGTGGTGCATCATGAGTTCTTGCCACAGGGTAGAACAGTAAATAAGGAATATTACCTGCAAGTTATGCGCAATTTGCGCGAAGCAATCCGCCAGAAACGTCCGAATTTGTGGAAAAATAAAAATTGGCTTTTGCACCACGATAACGCCCCTGCTCACACATCGTTGCTTGTGCGCGAATTTTTGGCTAAAACCAACACAGTAACGATGCCACAGGCACCGTATTCCCCAGATCTGGCCGCCTGTGACTTCTTCTTGTTCCCAAAACTGAAGAGGCCCATGAAAGGACGGCGTTTTGCCACGATTGAGGAGATAAAGACGGCATCGAAGGATGAACTAAACAAGATCACAAAAAATGATTTTTTGAAATGCTTTGAGGATTGGAAAAAGCGTTGGCACAAGTGCATTATATCCGAGGGGGATTACTTTGAAGGAGATAAAATAAAAATTGATGAATAAATAAATATTTTTTGAGAAAAATAAAAATTCACCTTACTTTTTGATCACACCTCGTATCTCGAAAAGTTCTTTCACAAACTCCTACGATACAGAGCTAATCGCCGCTCCGTTAAACACGTATGGTTATACGTGTATTCGCCTTTACGTTGGATACTTTCGTTTCAGTGTCTTCTTTTCAACCGAGTTGAATTAACCTTAAGTCACTTAACTTGTGACACTCGATCTTTCTTCAGCATGAATGACTTAATGCCTAATCCGCCTAATCCCCTAGACGAAATAGGATTAAGACTCAAGCCTTTATAGATCTATTAACTATTAGGAAACGAAATGACGTAAACGGTGAATAAAATTAACAAAGTTTAATTAATAAAAACTACAGTCTTTTATGGGCCGAAAGACTAACGCACGCGAATAGGTTTTATAATTATTGATTATAATTCGGTGAGAGAGAGAGGGAGAGAGAGAATTCGAAAATTGTCGCGAAATTTAACGCTCGGTGCGAATTCAAAAATTACCATCGCGATAGACAAAATACTTTCGAAAGTATTTTTATTATTATTATTATTATTAACCAGAGTATAGTACAAAATATTACAACAAGTAGTAATAATTATACAATTTTACATTACAAATTTGTAACCCAGCAGAGGATAAACCTGTTCGCTGGTCTGGTATTTTAAAACTACTAAACACTTAAAGAAAATTAAGAAAAAAATAAAAAAAACAAAGAAAATTAAAACTAAGAGTTGGTTTGTATAATATTATAATATTTCACAGATGAAGTATGGCTTAATATTGGTAGCAAGAATGCTTCCTATAAAAGCTTACTTCACCAAATATCTTCGATTTTGTTCTTCTATCTCCAATATCTGATTAACATTTTTCTGGCAGTTACGATTGTCGTCATTGATGCTTTCATTTTTCTTGCGTATAATATTCTTTCGTATGTATTTAGTCTAACAGGACAAGTAAGTCCTGTAGCACACGTGACTCTATAGTGAGGGAACATTTCAGTATGCTGTCTATGTGAATCACATTTACATGTTGCTGTGAATACTATGTCATCTAAGACTATCAAATCTTTATATTTAGGTTGTTGTTCAAGTGAGTACAATGAATTAGTGAAAGTTTGATATCCTCTGATACCTCTATAAAAGTATAATAATGCTTTATTGTTTCCAAGATAATTGATGTCTCCATAGGTCATTCGAATATTATTTGTTTGTAGAATCGGTTTTCCTGGTGTATTTTTTGGGTTACTTGTTTCTATTTGCATACTATTATTGTCTGCAATGTCATCTATTTGTTTAAATACTGTTTCTATGGGTTTATATCTTACTTTATCTGTATTTGGTTCTTTGTGATCTTCTTTGTTTTCTTCTTTTATGAAATGTATATGTTTTTTACCAATTAATTGTTTGTATGTGCAATATTCACATTTATTAATGAAATTTATGTTGGTTGTATCTGTTTTTGTTAGGATGTAAGTTTCATTTCTTTTTCCCTCTTTGAGTCCGTTTTTTGTTTTGGTATTAATAGTTATCCGTTGTGAGTTCCATGCTATGTTAATCACATTTGCAATTATTTCTATTATTTTTCTGTAGTTATCTGATACATTAATTTTTTTCATGTTATATTCAGACATTCGACGATGAGAACGATTGTGATGAAGTGTACAAGTGCCTTGTGAACACAAATATGTCCTTACATCCAAGAGAAACTTATCCTTATCCATATCCACATGGACTTCCAATGCTGAATTTAGACTATTATCAACGTTCCCTTGTTGCTTTAGTTTGTAATATATTTGTTGTAAATTGTTGCAATGTATATTGTGGTTCATTGTATTTCTGTATCTAGAATGGATGGCCTTTTATCCATTTTTTTATTTTGTCCTTTATTGTTTTTGTATTGCTATTTAAAGTTTTGAGGTGAGAAGGTAGTTGATTGAAGGTGGCTAAAGCTCTTGTATAGCTATCTTTAATGCTGATTGTTAATTTTCTTTTAAGGGGCTGTATAGTTTTTTTCCTTGTTACGGAATTTTTTTTCAGGAACATATCTTGCAGGTTGACATAGTGATACACTAGAGATTCCATGGTGAATGTTTGATCTATATTTAGTGGATTTTTTTCATTTATAAACTTGTTTTTATTTATTATTTGTAATAGTCGTGTTTGTAGAGTTTGTATATATTTGAGTCTTCCAATGTATGCTCCACCCCATGCTATAATACCGTATGTTGTTATGCTATGGAAAAGTGCATAGTAAATCATACGTAGATTATCTGTGCTCATTATCCTAGATAATTTGTAGAAAATATAAGTTAGATATTTTAGTCTATTGTATAGCATGTTTGTATGCATGTCCCATCTCATATGGCTATCGAAATGCACTCCAAGGTACTTAGTGTTATCAACTTTTCGAATGGATGCACCCTTTATATTTATATGTAGATATGTTGAGTTGCTATTGCAGTTATTTCCAAATGCCATGTATACTGTTTTGTCAATGTTTAGTGACAGTTTATTCAATGCTAGCCAAATGGATATTTTGTTTAAGTAGAAGTTCATATTTCTTTCGACTTCATGCCATGTTTCACCTTTCACGATAATTACCATGTCATCAGCAAAAGCCAACACATTATCATTTGGTAGCAATTGTAACATATCATTAATGTAGATTATGAAAAATAAAGGTCCCAATATTGTACCTTGTGGTACGCCAATGTTGACGTGTTGATATTGACTATATTCACCATTAATTTTAACTCTTTGTTTCCTATTACTTAGATAGCTTTTGATAAGTTCATACGCACTACCTCTAATTCCATATCTATAGAGTTTTTTAAGTAGAATTTTGTGGTCCACAGTGTCAAAAGCTTTCGCTAGATCCAAGAAAGTTGCTGCTATTGATTTACTTTTGTCTAGTTGATTGTATATTGAGTTGGTTTGGTAGTATAGGGCATTTTTGGTGCTAAGACCTTTTCTAAAACCAAATTATTTATTAGAAAATAAATTATGTTTGTTGAAAAAACTTGTAATTCTGATTTGTATTAATTTTTCAAAAATTTTGGCGATATTTGATATTAAAGATATAGGTCTATAGTTTGTTGGTAGATACTTCTCTTTAGTTTTGTGGATAGGAATAATTTCAGCACTTTTTAATTCGTCAGGCCATATTTCTTGTTGTAAGCATAAATTAAAGATATAGGTCAACGGATCACTTATATGGTTTATTATCATCTTTAGTACCTGAGTGTTGATGCCGTCAGATCCTCCATTTTTGTTGCCCATTTTCCTTATTATTTGTTGAACTTCTATTCTATTTGTTAAATGTAGAAAAATACTGTTGTTGTTCATAGATGGTAGAGTAATGTTACTATTTATTGGTTGTCTAATATTATCACATATCTGTTTGCCTACTGTACTGAAAAATGTATTCATTTGTTCTGCAATGTCGTTTGAGTTTGTAATTTTATTATTAATTTTATTTAATTTTATTAATAGATGATTTATGTTATTGTTTTTTTTGGTTTTCTTCCCAATTTTGTTGTTGATTATTTTCCATAGTTTTCGTGGATTGTGTTGATTTGTTTTGATTTGATTTTTTTCATATTTTTCTTTAGCTAGATCTATGGTCTTTTTTAAAGTTTCTACATAGTTTTTATATTTTTCTCTTTTTGTTGCATTATTGGGATCTTTTTTCCAATTATTATAAAGTTTTTCTTTGTGTGCACATGATATCATTATTGCTTTAGTTATCCAATTACTCCTTGGGTTCATTTTATTCTTATTGTGTTTATTGTTATTAGATGATGCCGTAATACATGTTTGAATTTTTTCTATTAATTTGTTCGTAGCTAGGGTCTTTTATAATTTGTATGTCAGTCCAAACAGTTCTTTTGGCTTTATTTTTTAGTTTAAAATAGTTTATTATTTTGAAATTGGTTTTTTGTGTACATTTATAATTATTCCTTAAACTCATCATTGTTGGGTAGTGATCATTGAAGGGTACGTTGAGGACGTAAGTTTTATATTTGACTTTTCCTAGCCTAACATAGAAATTATCTATACATGTACCTTTGTTAATATCAATATTGGATGGTCTTGTTATGGTATGTAGTCCAGGGCAATATCCATTTTCTAGCAGTACTTGTAAAAAATCTTGATCTAGTATTTCTTCACTCAATATATCAAAATTAAAGTCTCCCATTCAAATATTGTTTTTATTTTTTTGTTTATTTTCAATAATTCTTTGAGATTCAATAGGAATTCAGATTTAGATAAATCATGAGATCTGTAAATTGCAGACAGCACCAAATTTTTGTTGTTTTCTAGTGTAATATTAGAGTTAAATATTTTTAATTTATCTATTTCAAGAAATTCTGTAATTTCGGTGATTTCTTCTTTCATATACAAAACAACTTCATCTGATTTGTTTATTTTACTTTCATTGTAATATATTTTTTAGTCTGGAATATTGAACATTTCATGATTGTCTAAATTCCATGTTTCTGTGCATACTATTATACATGGTTTTTTTTCGAGGTTCTTCAGAAATACTAGTAATTTATTGTAATTTTTTTTAGGCTTCTGATGTTTATACAAAGAATGATATTATTTTCTTTACATATATATTTGTTTAGATCATCAATATTATCTGTTTTATGTTCATTTTCAAATATAATATCATATAAGCTGTTATCCATATTGTAATATTGCAGAAAACTATTTAGTATTCCTGGTTTTATTACCTGTTGGACTTGGAGTAGATAATGATGATAACGATAAACTGTTATTTATTCTCGGACGGTTATATATCTTGCGGGTGTTTGTTTCAAAGTTTATTCTACCAAAATATCTTTGATAGGTTGGTTGAATTGGATAATCTGTCATTTCAATATACCTTTTTATTTTCATTTTTAAAACTTCACACATTTCGCTGTCGATTGCACTATGGTTTACGTTGTAGTTTTTACTATATGTTTCATTGTGGAAAATGCAGTTTGGACATTGGAGTATGCTGCTACTACACATTTTTGCTTGGTGCTTGCCAGCACATTTATAACACGTTGGCTCTTTTTTTGCTTTTTCACACTTTCCGCCGCCGTGGCCAAAACCTGAGCAGTTGTAACACGGATATGCGTTGATGACGTCAAAGACTCTACAGTTTTGACATCCAATAAATAATTTGTTACTATTGTTTTTTATATGTTTATATAGAATAGATGGAACTTCTATTATTGCAGTTACTGTTTTATTTTTTTCATTTGTAAATACATGATTTACTTTGCATTTTTCTTCGTATTGACTAAAATTTCTTGCATTAATATCAGTTTCTATATCTTTTACATTTGTTGTGAAAGCCTTAGAAATTCCTACTACTTTAACTATCGGTTTACGTATTTCTTCTTTTAGAACAGTAAGTGCCGGTAGTTTTTTTTGTAAAGTTTTTTCTAACACTGTGACATTTTCTTCGGTCATGCAGTTGATAATTATTGTGTCAGTATTTTTAACTTGTACACTTTTTGTTTGTATGTTTTTGTCTTTAATTAAGTAATGTGATACTTGATTTTCTAAGTTTAAGTTATCATTACTCTTTTTCTTTATTATTAATCTTGGTATTCTTTTGGGCTTAGGTTTTGGTAGTGCAATTGTTTCAGCATATGTTTTTCTCATAATGTTAGTATTTGCATTATTATTTTGTTTTTCTTTAATTAGTAGTTCATTGAGCAATTCATTTTTTTCTTTTGTTTCTTTGTACAGTTCTTTCAATAGGTTATTTTCGGCTTTTAATTGTTGTAATTCATCCAAATCATTGATCTGTGTTACATCCATATGATCATCTTTTTCATTTAAAATTTGCTTTTCATTCATAAGCTCATTTAATATTTCCTGTTTTATTTGTTCTCTACTTACAAGTTTGAATTGTGTTATGAAAGCACTAGCTTGTTCACTTAAGTCCCCATATGGCAAGTTTGATGTTAGTGCAAAATTTGGATGCTCCTGGCATATTATGAATGAGCTGTTTATTAGTTTGATTGCATTTCCTGCATTGATTTTTGCTACTATTTCACTCGTATGATAGAAATTTCCACATACTAAACACACAACTGCTCCTACTTTTGTATTTGGATGACACTTGAAATGCTTATGTAGCGATGATGCGTCAGGCGGTTGCACTTCCGCACCGCTCGACGGCGACATCGCGAATTTTGTCGCGAATAATAGAAAGGTGCACCTACCCTGCGGTGCAATTACGGTGATCAGCCGTAATTGTTGAAGCGAAATTTAAAGATGCTCCTCGGATCAGCTGCGCTGCCTCTCTCAAAAATATCTTCTGCTTTTATCGTTGCCGATTTAGCTGCTGCTGCTGTGATGCTGCTGCTTTGATGCTGCAATCACTCACGAAAAATCCAGAAAACTTTCGATTATAAAATAACGGCGAAACACAGTGCAAAACTAAATGACGATACTCTTTCGAAAGCAGCTGAGGCTTAACTGCCTATTTTCAAAACCTCGCGCGACCTCTCTCTCTCTCTTAGTCGTTCGAACTAACTTCGCGAGTAGACGAATCGCGAACGGATCGATTAATCGAATCGACTACCGTTGCATATTATATTATTTTCTATTTATCAGATCACAATCATCAGCGATAAGATAAATCAAATTATACGTTGTGTCATATAGTGCTTTTACCCAGCGTCGTTCTTCGTTTATACACACATAAACACCTGCACACAATGTAACGGGGTAAGACCGTTTAATTAATTTATGCGCGTAAACACTCTAAAAGGACGCGCGTAATTAATTATGCTCAGTATACGAAACGGAGAGCATGTAAAGATAGTCGCCAGTCAACCAGTAATTCGTCTTATCGAGAAAGGTGTAAATAACCTACATTCAATAGGGAGTGAGTAGAAGCTATGAGGTAAAAGCGGATCGAAAAGCACTTGTTAGTAATATGAATGGTATCCTTTATTATTCCTCAAAATTTACAAAAGGTCGGCCCGCGCGTTTGTTTACCTGAACGCTCGCTCGTCGACAACACGCTTTGCCGGTATGCTCGCTGCTCTTTGTTATTAGAGCCGTTACATGCACGCATCGAATGTTAGAATCAAATTATTATCCATATGATCGCGATCGCGAAATTAAGCTGGCCAGCTTACCTTATATTTGCAGGTGATCAGAGAAAAACGGCGACAACTCGCACAGCACGGAACAGTTTTTATATTGTTTTGCTTTGCTCGCGGGTCGCGGATGCGCGCATGGAGTGGTTTCGCCCTCGATGGCGAAACCTCACACACACACACACTGCTTGGCCTTAAGCTGGCTGCTGGATGGCTCCTTGGAGGCAGCTGTCACGACTATCTGGCACTCTCGGTTATTGCTGAGCTGGCGTATAATTGATAAGGGCACGTGAATCGGCAGATGCGGTAGCGAAAGCGAGCGGACACGACAATGGTCTATGCTTCACTGGTTCAAATTCTGTCGCGCGCGTTCCGTCTGCTCGCGTGCCGAATTCCTTCGTTACCTATTTTGTCCCCCCGGCAGGTGCTGCCCTCACAGGCAGCAATTAAGCTAAATAGTCAGCGCTAATTTGACGTTTACCGTCACAACAAATATAATTAATAATAAATTTATGTTTAATTGTGTTGGATAAGGTGTTTTAATAAAACTGGCAAACACAATAGTTATGTATTAAACTCAAAGATATTTATTTATAAACTGAAAACAAAGGAGAGGTTTTTGTACTCGAGGCAACGTACTTCTCAAGTTGCTGGAAGCGGAATGCCGCGCTCAGCTAAACGGCTTATAGAGAGGCACAGCAGATGACACTGACAAGGAAACCCCCCAACCCGACCTCACCGATTTCAATAATCTTTTGATATGTTATAGTTCATCAAAAAATAAGACATACGTATTTTTTTTATCGGCGGAAAAACACTTTGAGGGGGTGAAAACAACCCTCAAAGTTCACCCACAAAAATAGATTTTCCAATGTATCTCAGCATCTAATTGATATTTTACGACCAAACAAATTTCATATCACTTCTCATGTGAAAAGCAAACTAACACATGCAATTCCGACCACAAGGGATGCAACCCTTATTTTTTTTATTTAAAATACTATCTATTTTATGGCTATTTTTATGAAAAAAATTAAAATAACCCGAAAAAAATTGGAAAAAATATTACCCTACATAAAATACAAAAATAAAGTTAATCTATTGAAGCTTTTTTTCAAACTACTCCCTTAAAGTTGAAAAACTACCCCTAAAAAATTGTTCTCAATACATTACAGGTGGTGTTGATAATTTAGTGTAAAATACGTTAAGTATCATTTATACTGTACAAACACAACTATCTCGTGCAGTTTTGACCACAAGGGTTGCAACCCCTAATTTCTGTCATCGAAATTTTTACCTTCTTTGTACCTATTTTTGAAGAAAAGTTCATAATGAGCTTAAAAAAATTAGAAAAAATATTACCATGGATAGAATAAGAAAAAAAAATTTACTTCTCATTTTTAAAACCACCCCTAATTTCGAAAAACCACCCCCAAAAAATTGTTTCCAATACATTACAGGTCCTGTTGATAATTTACTGTAAAATACGTTGCTCATCACTTATAATGCACAAACACATTTATCTCGTGCAGTTTCGACCACGAGGGTTGCAACCCCTAATTTATGTCATCGAAATTTTTACCTTCTCCATTCCTATTTTTGAAAAAAAGTTCATAATGAGCTTAAAAAATTGGAAAAATTATTACCGTGGATAGAATACGAAAAATATGTACCAATTCAAGATTATATCACCCAACAAGACCCAGAACTGGGACAACGTTTTTCCAAAGTATTTTGTTGCGCCGATTCCGAATCTGTCCGGAAAAATGATCCATCACCCAGTAGCAATTTCTAAAACTCCCCTTATATCCCAATGGCAATTTCCCGCACTAACCCACACTATCAGAATGCTTACAACCCCCCCTAATAACCCCCTAAAAACCTCCAATGAAAATGCCGTTAGCCCCCCACTAATAGCCCGAAGACATAACTGAGCCCCCTTGCAACCTTATGGCAATGCTTGCAACCCACCGAATAACACAATGGCAACGTTATCAACCCTGCTAACTACTGGGGTTATTAGGGGGTTATTAGGGGGAGGGTCTTATTGGGGGGGGGGAGTTATTAGGAGGTTAATGGGGGGTTGTAAGCAATGCCATTGGGGGATATTAGGAGGGTTATTAGGGGGAGGTTTATTACCATCGCCATTCGGTGATTAGGAGGGTTGATAGCATTGCCATTGTTTTTGTTGGTTGAGTTTTTCTCCTTTCTTGTGACTAAAATTGTAAACTGCCAAGTAATATATATTTAATTGATTTTTATATGCGTTACTATAATTCATTCAGTTACCAATTAAAAACAATCAAAAAAATTAGGACGGATTTATTGTTCATACTTCTTACAATAATGATATTCTTCATAGAAGTGCTCGAAACATAATGATTTTTTGCACCAACCGCAACGTATAATAGCCACATTTTTGCATCCTTCATGTCACAATGTGTATTGCAGGAATCTCCAAAACTGTAAGCAACAGGATTGTCAAAATTTTCTGGTTTTTTAGTGAGGTAACCACTCTTGAACCAGGAATATTTAAAAAGATTAGTATATCTTGGTGAAGATAATTGATTGTAAACTAACGACTGAAGTTTAATGATGTTGTTTCTTTTATGTAAATCCAAATCATAATTCATCAAAATTACGGTATCTGAAAATTGGCGGACAAAGTTCTTCCATATGCGAAATCCAAAAACATCAAGTGGCTGAATTTTTCCCGTTGTGCCAGTCGGTATTTTTTTAAAATTTATAATTTTATCACGTGGAGTTACAGTTTCTATGGCACTGTCACAATGACCGCTCCAGGAGTCAAGCAACAGCATCGTATTGGAACCTACATTAGGGAAATATACTTTTTGCAGCCATATTTTAAAGAGATCTAAAATCAAAAATCTTATTTGTAAAATCATTTATAATGACATTAATTGTAACTAGATGGGATTATGTATACCTGTAGTCAACTTTCCAGATTTAGATGCTTCTACGTAAACATTTTCGGGTCTAAATAAAGTGGTTTCAACAGTAAACTCACCGCTAGAGTCCTTCAAAACTAAAAAGAGTGGTGACATTAATTCTCCTGCGGCTGATATGAGTGGCTGTATAGTATAACTGTGGGTTGTTGAAGAAACTGACTGTACTAAACACTGTACCTGCTTTTCTCCTTCAACCGCTAGCGTTCTTCCGGAGTGCATTTCCAGTTGGAATCCGCTCTGATCAGAATTAAACACATTATGAATTCCAATTATTCTTATGCCTGCTTTAACATCAGCAATAAAAGTATTTGCTTTAATCGTTAGTTCTGAATTACTTTCTAGTGTTTTCTTGGTTATAAACTTATTTATTTTCCGGGATACTATTCTATGAGCTTTCTTGAATTTACAAAGCCAGTTATCCGAAGCTTTGAATCTTACATCTTCTGATCCTATAATCTTTTGAGCTTGCAATGCCCATCGACGTATGTCACAATCATGAATGATGTAACCAGCGTCTACTGCTGCTTTAAAATTATCAAAAGTGTACTGACAAATTCTTGCAATTTTTTCTCTATAAGTACCACCTTTGTTGACTGTATGAGCCCAACGTTTCAACTGACTCACAGATGAAACTTTCTTAAATTTTTGACGTACACTTTCAACACTTAAATTTTTTTTTTGCCACTTCTCCAGTATTCTACGGCTCTTTGCTTATATTCAAAACTGACATCTTCATTGTCTTTGGTACAATGGTCGGTGGGTGCTTCGAAATCGTCAGGAAAATGGTGTTGAACTTCATCTTCTACTATTTTTGCAGCATGATCTTTGTAATCTTCTTGAAAATCTAATGTATCTTCAACGATCATATCTACTTCATTGAAATCATTCACGGAATCTATTAAAATGCTTTTAATTCTTTCCGACAATTGAATCTCTTTATAATTTGTCTCACTTTCAGGTATTTGTAGAGTTTGAAAGTAAGCTAATAATAAATTTAAAACTTTCAGAGCGTTAATTTTCATTTTTTAATCTGAAATAAAAAAAAAATATATATATATATCTTATATATCTTCTATTATATTAAACAGAAGGCGCGAAATTCTCCGTGCGTCCGTCCATCCATCCGTCCCCTTTTTTTCCTTATTTTTCCTCTGTATAGGTCTCTCCTGATATCGCTGGGGAATAAGAAATAAACTGAATAACAAATAAACAAATTGGGATAAAAACAAATAAATAAACAAATTGATAAGTAAACAATAATGATAAACAAACTTATAGAAAACATTCATGAAAAAAATTAATTAATAAATTAAAAAGTAAACATATTAATTAATAAACAATAATAATAAACAAATCAATAAGTAAACAATAATTATAAACATCATTAATTAATAAATCCTCATAATCAGTGTAATTTCAATTTTTTTAATAACAAATATTAAAAAGCCGTAAAATTATTTGCATATAAAAAATAATTTTATAGTTATACTTACGTAGCAGGTACTACGAAATACGAATTAACGAAATAGTATCTTATTATTATTTGTACTTATAATCTTATATTCTTATTACTATTTATTATGCTGTTAGTTCAATAGTCGATACAATACGTCCAACAACAAGAAAGTGGTGTTGGCTACTGATGAAGAATTACTTACTCATATTTATCAATCATGAAAATAACAGACAATCGTCAGAGACGCTGATAGTAGGACGTAAATAAAATTCTGATAATACTATCAATCATATACCAAAATTTTTGCGCATCCGAGAAACTATACTTATCTTCTAGGTATACTTATAATATTATATTATTCTTGACTTGTTTTTTTATATAATAAAAGTTATTTATTTTTTGATAGAATTAATAAACGATAGAACGTAAAAAATTTAAAAGAGAGCAACAAAATAGCTATGGAATCATAGCTTATTTGATTTAGAAGAGATTGCAACGATATGTCAGAAACTTTTTTTAGGATGGTATTTCAACATTGAGGGTGGTTTTGAAAATAAGTTTGAACAGGTAAATTTTTTATTCTTATTCTATCCACGGTAATATTTTTTCCAATTTTTTTAAGCTCATTATGAACTTTTTTTCAAAAATAGGAATGGAGAAGGTAAAAATTTCGATGACATAAATTAGGGGTTGCAACCCTCGTGGTCGAAACTGCACGAGATAAATGTGTTTGTACATTATAAGTGATGAGCAACGTATTTTACAGTAAATTATCAACAGGACCTGTAATGTATTGGAAACAATTTTTTGGGGGTGGTTTTTCAACATTAGGGGTGGTTTTAAAAATGAGAAGTAAATTTTTTTTTCTTATTCTATCCATGGTAATATTTTTTCTAATTTTTTTAAGCTCATTATGAACTTTTCTTAAAAAATAGGTACAAAGAAGGTAAAAATTTCGATGACAGAAATTAGAGGTTGCAACCCTTGTGGTCGAAACTGCACGAGATAGTTGTGTTTGTACAGTATAAATGATGCTTAACGTATTTTACACTAAATTATCAACACCACCTGTAATGTATTGAAAACAATTTTTTAGGGGTGGTTTTTCAACTTTAAGGGGGTAGTTTGAAAAAAAGCTTGACTAGATTAACTTTATTTTTGTATTTTATGTAGGGTAATATTTTTTCCAATTTTTTTCGGGTTATTTTAATTTTTTTCATAAAAATAGCCATGAAATAGATAGTATTTTAAATAAAAAAAATAAGGGTTGCATCCCTTGTGGTCGGAATTGCATGTGCTAGTTTGCTTTTCACATGAGAAGTGATATGAAATTTGTTTGGTCGTAAATTATCAATTAGATGCTGAGATACATTGGAAAATCTATTTTTGGGGGTGAACTTTGAGGGTTGTTTTCACCCCCTCAAAGTGTTTTTCCGCCGATAAAAAAAATACGTATGTCTTATTTTTTGATGAACTATAACATATCAAAAGATTATTGAAATCGGTGAGGTCGGGTTGGGGGGGTTTCCTTGTGAGTGCATGCGCACGCACACAAGCAAATCAACAAATTGTAATTATAATAAAAAATAAACAAAAAATAATCAAAAATGTATATTTAGCTACCTAAAGTCAACGTTGTTGCGCTATTGTAAGCATCTTGGACATTTATTCGAATCGTTGTCTTGACATGTCAAACATGTGTGATCGTTTCTTCTCTGTAAGACCCCGGTCCCATAGCTACGTATGAATGCGGACGGATACGGACGCGAATCGCAACTCTAGTAACATCACTAAAAATATCTAGTTCGATTATTTAGTACCAACACTACCGGTAGTGAGCAAAAGTAACTGTTGTTTAAAACTGTAGCTCCGAACGTACCACATTTAATTAACGCCTATCTAACCTATAACGTTTGTTTATATTCCGTCAATGAACTGTGCCACAGGCTAAACTTGTATCACCTTTAAGTAATGCAAAAGTCATGTTAATATTTAATCCTTAGTTGTGAAATTATTTGATGATGACAAATATTTGCAAGTGAAATAAATAAATGCTATAATATTCGCAGTTGATATAATTGTGAGAAATGAATCCTATTGAAAAGATCATTATGGAAACGTACGCTGGAAATACATTTATGTTTGACCCTGAGGATGAGAAGCACTATTTAGAAGATCCTAAACGTGCTGTTTTGGAGAAAATTCAGAAACGTATAAAAACAGAACAAGCTGTTCAAATGTCAGGTCTACAATTTACTTTTTAAATTCGCATGAATATTGATTACACAAGCCGACAAGGAAAAAAACCCAGAAACCAGACAGTACGTTCCCAAAGGTTTTTGGTGCGCTGAAACCGAATCTGACCTCAGAATTGCTCCATCACCCTAGGTTTTCGAGAAATCCTAACCAAAAAGTTCAAAAAACAAGATTTTTCACTATATTTCGCGTAGTATTACGTCGTAAGCAAATTTTATTTTAAAAAGCGAGTAATGCTATCTCAAAGTACTACTCTTACCCTTCAAAACCCTTTTTTTAGATTTAAAAAATCTTTTGTTTCCATCGATATATCGTAGATTGAATTTGAGTGATTTAGCGATTTCGTTACAGCACGAAATAATGGCGAATTTCCGAATAAGGAGTTATAGTGTAATTATATGTTTTTTGGGTGACTGAATCCAAATTTAACGTCAGAATGACTCTATAATCTCAATTCCCTTAACCCTAGAGCCCCATAACCTGCGACGCTGTAACCCCTGACCGACATACCCCAATTTCCTTAACCCTCGAGCCCTTTAACCTGCTGCGGTATAACCCCCGACACTCATACCCCAATTTCCTCAACCCTCGAGCATTTAACCTGCGAAGCTATAACCCCCGACCCTCACACCCCAATTTCCTCAACCCTCGAGGCCTATTACCGCGACGCTATAACCCCCAACCCTCATACCGAAATTCGCTACGCAGAATACCTCAAGCCTCCAAATTATATTCAACCCCCGAGCCCTGCAAGTCTGCAACCTCAGACTCCTTTGCCAGAATTTCCTCAACCAGTACTTCAAGCTGCTATCGTATAACCGTATGTCTCTACATTTCAATCCCTTCAATATCCAAGCCTTGTATTCTACGCAGCTTTCAATTACGCGTTTTAAATCTCATTTATTCAGTTTGTGAGTGTTGCATCTGAATATATGCAACCCTACAGTTTTTCACTTCTTTTTTTATGAAAACGCTGTCGTTTATCTTGAAATGAACGTTTAAGAGATTTGCGTCTATGATGATCTGTCAATGTATCGTGTCGGTGTAGAGCCCAGCAATAGTCAGCCATCATGCTCTCATTCCATCTACCTTGATAATGTTCCTCTTTGTTTCGGTCGGGGGTTATACCGCAGCAGGTTAAAGGGCTCGAGAGTTAAGGACTTTGGACTATGGTGGTCAGGGGTTACAGCGTCGCAGGGGTTATGGGACTCTAGGGTTAAGGGAATTGAGATTATAAAGTCATTCTGACGTTAAATTTGGATTCAGTCACCCAAAAAACATATAATTACACTATAACTCCTTATTCGGAAATTCGCCACTATTTCGTGCTGTAACGAAATCGCTAAATCACTCAAATTCAATCTACGATATCTCGATGGAAAAAAAAGATTTTTTAAATCTAAAAAAAGGGTTTTGAAGGGTAAGAATAGTACTCTGAGATAGCATTACTCGTTTTTTAAAATAAAATTGGTTTACGACGTAATACTACGCGAAATATAGTGAAAAATCGTGTCTTTTGAACTTTTAGGTTAAGATTTCTCAAAAACCTAGGGTGATGGAGCAATTCTGAGGTCAGATTCGGTTTCAGCGCACCAAAAATGTTTGGGAACGTACTGTCTCGTTTCTGGGTTTTTCCATTTATTAAATTTTGTCGGCCTGTGTTATCGATGAGTATGCTAATGTAAAAAAAGTTTTTGGGATGATTAATACATATCATTTATATTGTTTTCTTTAGTGGAACAGATTAAAGTAAAATATAGATATCTCAAAGATATTTTTGTAAAAACAGATAATTTGGTTGAAGTCAAGCAGAATTTAACCTTTTTGCAGAAATGTATTTATCAAAGGATGTTTTATTTGAAATCTTTTATTAAGAAAAAAGGTCGCAAAAGCAAAGCTGGAAAATATGAAATTATGTCAACCTTTAAAAGTAAAGAAACGGCGTCTATTGCTTTAACCAATGAGGTAAAGAACTTTCTTGAAAATACAAAAAGAAATACTTTGAATGAGTTGATAATTATTTTGAATGAGAAAATTAAAAACTATAAAGATTCTCGAACACAGAGACTTGTGCTTTGGAAAATATTTAGAATCATCAGTGATTATAATAATAATTGTAAAGAAAAATAACATGAAACGTAACGTTATAGGTACTCAATCTCATATAGTTTCATAAATTTAATCATATTTTGCTCTTATATTATTAATTTTCTTAAACCCTTTTAAATTTTGTATCATCTGACAGCATTTCCTTGCGTGTTTTTTTCAAATTCAATTTAACAAATTTCTGCCTAATCTTGTACCACCCGTGTTTTTATAATAACCTGAATTTGTCAGAATTAATGGAACAATCAAATTAATAGAAAAATTGTTCCAAGAGACAAAAGATACAATTTATTTAGTTATTTAAGACGATTCACTGTAACAATTTTTGTATGCTACCAAGCTGCCTAATAAATATTAATTTTTTATAAAACGAATTTAATAAGTGTTTTTAGTTGATAAAATTTATTTTTCATCTTTATAATATGATGCAAATATGTGTACCTATACACAAGATAAATAAGGTCATTGCCAAATAAATATAAACACGCGCGTATCCCTTCTCTGGTCTTCTGCGTTCCTTCCTCCATATTATAATAGTTCCAGCACTTTCGGCTCGGCAACAGCCGACATTTTCTTTCTTAGTCTCAATTATTTTGGAGCAGATATATTTTGTATCTGCTTTAAAATAATTGAGACTAAGAAACACATGGAGAGATTACGACACTATCACAATCCATTTTACAATATTTACGATTACTTAAACTAATAAAGCAAGCGGAGTAAGTAAACCTTATTCAAATGTAGCCATCTCTAACATACAAATTTTGTATAGTTACAAATAATGAGATTTTTATTTTTATTTCAGAATTTCATAATGATTAGTTTATATATCACTAAGATTTGGAATGTTTTGTCACCGAATAAAATTAAAACATTTATTGAAAGAACAGTTATCCAAATGATGTGGTAAAATTATTCAATATATTTATAATATAATTTAAGAAGGTACATTGAGGCATTTGAATGAGAAATTAATTTATATTCTAAACTTCAGTTATAAAAAGTGGTTTATTGGTTATATTTTTTCAAAGCTTTTTCTATTGTTTGTTGGATTACATAAAAACGCATTTTCTTTATTTTATCATCTTGTGATTCCCTAAGTGCCTGGTACAAAATCTCCACCACATTATTTTTTATTTTTATTTCAATTTCTAATTGACATTTGTCGTTCCTAGCTCTCACAGCAGCAACCTGCATAAGTGCTTTTGGTTCTGAAGCATTCCACATCGATGAAAGTTGCTGAGAGGAAGGTCCAGCCTCATTATTTTTAAAAGAACAAAGCTGCGTGACTGGTGTTGGCTGCCAAGCGTTTAATCTAGAAGATAGCTGCCTTGATGAAGGTCCAACCTCAGCATTTTTAAAAGATTCAAGCTGCGTGACTTGTGTTAGCTCCTAAGCGTTCAATGTAGAAGAGAGCTGCCTAGAGGAAGGTTCAGCCTTAGCATTTTTAACAGAATCAAGTTGCGTGACTTGTGTTAGCTCCCAAGCGTTCAATGTAGAAGAGAGCTGCCTAGAGGAAGGTCCAACCTCGGCATTTAAACAAAATGGGTTAACATGCTGTTTTTGAATGTTCGTAAGTACAAAATCTTCATAACCATCAAGAATTTCTAACTTTTCTGTCTCAGAATCACAATAATTGACAGGGTCTTCTTCTATGTTTCCCATTAACTCATCGTAGATTTCTCGCATAATATCTTTTTGATTGTGTGTTTTATAAACAGGATTCTTATTGTGCGAGATAAAGTTTTCCAACATAATTAACATCCTGTAAAAACTTTCTGAAAGCATTTCCTTGCGTGTTTTTTTAAAATTTAATTTAACAAATTTCTGTCTCATTTTGTACCATGTATTTTGAAATTCTGATGCTGGTGTAAGAAAAAATTTTGTTTAACAACTAAATTTACGATATATATATTATAATTTTTTTACTATTTTTATAATTACATTTTACGTTTTACATTTATTACATATTAGTACATTACGATACAAGTGATACAAGTAGATTCTTGTCTCGTGTGGTGTTTACGCCCGAGCGAAGCGAGGGTGGAAAGGTACACGATACAAGAAACTCTTTCCCGAACATGTGCCGTACCGTATTTTTTGATACGACGTGTGGAAAGTGAGATTTTCAACACATATTCTTTGCCGAGCGTGCGGGAAAAACGCACTTTCCGCATGGAGTGTCGATAAATAATTACCTTCTACGACTTCATGTACTACTGTGGGCAAAAAGTAAGGTGAATTTTCAATTTAAACTTCGCGGGCTTAACATTTCGGGCTAGTTCTTTTTTTCTTGAGTTGGTAGGACTGCGAATGACATCTGGGACAAATTTCATGTCAATGTCATCATCGGTAATATATTTACGCTTGTGTTTACCAAACGACCAAGAGTGCATGTTTCGATTTTTACAATGTCTGATTTAATTGAGCAAAGAAGTGCCATCAAATTTTGTTTGCGGAATGAAATTTCGGCTGCGGAAACGTTGAGGATGTTGCGGAAGGCCTTTGGTGATTCTACCATGTCGCAGAAAAATGTTTATAAGTGGTACAAAGACTTCAAAGAGGGTCGAGAACGTGTTGATGACTTGGAGCGCTCCGGACGACCATCGACGTGAACAGATTACCAACACGTCAATAAAGTGAAGGAATTAGTGCTCGAAAATCGTCGGTTGACTGTTAGAGACCTTACTGATATGATCGGAATATCAGAAGGATCTGTGGAAAGGTACACGATACAAGAAACTCTTTCCCGAACATGTGCCGTACCGTATTTTTTGATACGACGTGTGGAAAGTGAGATTTTCAACCCACATTCTTTGCCGAGCGTGCGGGAACAACGCACTTTCCGCATGGAGTGTCGATAAATAATTACCTTCTACGACTTCATGTAATTCGTCTTCCATAGCATTTTTCACATAATGAAAAAAGTTTTCAGTCTGCACCTTATCACCATGTCTAACATCAGATTTAGAATATAAAAATATATTATGATCATCTTCAATAACTTTTTTTATAATAAATTTTTCTCAACGATTCATTATTATCAAAATTGATTTTACTGATTTAATAAGTACTTGAATATCCAAGATTAAACAAAGGAGAATAATCGTGACTGTCACGTAAATTTCTAATTTATTGGCTTGTGTGTGTATGTGTGTGTGTGTGTGAGAATATGTCTAACAAAGACAAAAAAACGCACACAGCCTTATGCGTATTGATGTTCAAACACTGAAAACTGTAGTGTACTATTATTCGCCTATTTTAATTAACATCTTACAATTATTTAACTATTTGAATTTGAATTTTTTAGTGGATCCATCGGAACATAGCGTAAAAAAGAATTACATTTTAAAATAATTGGAGATGGCAGATTCAATGGAACAATCAAATTTACAAGAAAATACATTTTATGACATACTCATTAATTTTATATGAATAATCCTGCTTTATATGAAAAAATGGAAGATGGATATTCCATCACAGTAGAAAAATTAGACAAACTGTCTATTTTGTTCAACTATTTGAAAGAATTAAATATTCACAAAACAGGTTATAATTTTATAATCAAACGAACTTACCTGTATGTGAAGTTCGATTCTAATTACAGTACATCTAGTTCGAAGATATTACTATGTAGTTCGGCTCTCAGCCGCGAGATGTGACAACTCTTCAAGCACAACGTAAAAAATTGCTTGGGGCATGTATGTGCGCCTGTCCGTCCCCCCTCCTGCATAGCCGGACTATCATCTAAGCTTCATATCTTTATCGCGATTGTATAATTTATAGAATGGGCTGTGCAACAAATGACAATCAACGGGTGGGATCTAATATCTTCGAACAAGATGTAATATAATTATAATCGAACTTCACATACAGGTAAGTTCGTTTGATTATCAAATTATATTACATCTAGTTCTCGATATTACTATGTAGTAGTTTAGCGAAATGATAAATTATACAATTAATTAAAATTTATGAAAACTAAAAAGGAGATAACTAAATATCTAAAGTTATTGATTTAAATTAAAGAAATTAACGCTACATTAACGCTACATTAATATTACCTCTTGATTTTACATTTGGAATAAACATAGGTATGAGTAATCTTAAGATACAAAGCTTGAAAGAAAAAATAGAACAAATAAAATGTAATTATAGTGAAATACACAGAGTAGGATGCATAGTATCAACTAAATGCTGTAATCCTCCAAGAGAGCCGTGGCGTAGTCTATAGGATCCGATCGTAGAATTGGTCGATTGTAGAATTTTGCGAAAGACTGGGAATTAGCAGTTCAGCCAGTCGTACGCCTGATGGTATCGATATCTATTCCAAGGGTTTTAGCTTTAGAGGTTGCGGCTCCTCTAGTCGAGTGAGCACCGAAAATGCTGGTATCGATGCCACTGTTCTGTAAAATTTTCTTAACCCATCTGCTGATGGTATCAGAAGAGACCTGTTTGTGGGGCTTCTTCGTAGACAGGAATAACTTTGGTGTTTCAGGAGAGTCGTCTCGAAAGTCTTTCGTTCTCTCAATGTAAGCCACGACAGTCGAGGCTACGCAGATCTTGGGGATTTGGCTATAATATGAGAGCCAAAGCAAGGGCTGATGTCTTTATTGTGTCCGGGATACAGATACTCAAACCCTTGGAATCAAACGAAATATTCTCTAGTTTGATATTAGCGATTGTCTGAGCTCGGTGGCCGGTGCATATCATCATTAGCATGTTAATTTTCTGTATAATGAGAGTAAGCGAAGAATTATCTAAGGGCCAAATGGTTTCTGAGTATCTTAGAACAATAGAAACATCCCAAGTGTAGTCATATTTGGGTTTAGGTGGACGCAATCTTGCTGCACCCTTTAAGAATCTTGAAACCGACGGATCTTCTCCAATCTTATCATTAGAAATTAAAGAAATAGCACATCTACTTGAGTTAAGGGTGCCGTATTTGGCGCTTTCCTCGAATCTGTCAGATAAAAAGGATAAAAGTGAGCTAGTTGTAGGTTTAAAACAGTCTTCGTTACTGGATTGGCAATAATTAAACCATGGTTTCAGGGCTGAATTATATTGTGACTGAGTAGAAGAGGCCAGAGACGCAGTAATAATGTCAATCGCGTTGGCTGGGACGTCTTTCTTGAGGAAAGCTGTCTTGATACTAAAACTGCTAGCAGTGAAAGATGTTGCGATTTTGGATGTTTCCTGGACCTGTAAGGAGATAATAATAAGTCATCTCTAGGATTTAGAGTAATACACTCTCTAGTAAGAGATAACATCAGGGGGTACCATGGTTGGCTAGGCCAATTAGATACAATAATAATGCCGGTAGCCTTTTCAATACTTATCTTCCTCAAAGATTTAAAAATTAATGAGAAAGGAGGAAAGGCGTAAAAATAAAACAGATTCCAGCTCATGGTGAATGCATCGACCAGGTAAGCATTGGAGTCTGGGAACCAAGAACAGAAAAGTGAGCATTTTGAATTACTATAGTTAGCTAAAAGATCTATTAATGGTTGACCAAATCTTTTAACAATGCTTGAAAAGGCGCGAAGGCATAATTCCCATTCAGTGTCTAAGTTCCTCACTCGTGAAAGCGTATCAGCTTGATAGTTATCTTTAGAAGCAATATAGGATGCGAAAATAAAAATACTTCTTTTCTCTGCCCACTGCCAGATCTCTCTAGCGAGTTTGTTATAATTTGTGAAACGAGTGCCTCCCATTTTGTTAATATAGGCTATAGCTATGGTGTTGTCCACGCGTAATAAAATTTGACAATTGGATAGCTGGGAAGCGAGCTTTTCTAGAGCGAATTTAATAGTGAGTAGTTCTTTATAATTAATGTGGAAAAGATTTTCTCTAACGTTCCCAAAACCAAAAATGCTATTGTAACCATCAATAGCACCCCAACCAGAGTTAGATGTGTGACGGTGTAGGCTGGTCATAGCCTGCAGCGTGTATGCCTGCATTCTCTCTCCCAGGCGAAGGCACACAGCTGGCATCAAATGCACGTTATTTTCACGTGCCTGATGCCTGCCTCTTTATTTTCAGCAACGCACGAGAACAGAAGGCGAAGCCATAGGCGCGACGACGCGATCGAGCATTGGGAGTGCGAGAGCGAGAGAGAGAGGGAGAGAGAGAGAAGCAATATATGAGTCTAGTGGTTGGGCTTGGCGCGCGGCACTTGTCGCGACTGGCATTGCCGCGTGCCGCCGATTAGGAGGCGAGTAGTGGGAGAAGGCGTGAGAAGCCGGCTCTCACGCACTCGCGACAGTGAGTGACGCGACGCATGCGAATACAATCGGCCGCACTAGCTTGAGTGATCGTCGCCGTGCAGCCTGCCCTTTGTTCAGCCAAGCAGCCAGCAGTCTTCCTGCAGATTAGCCGAGCCGGTTTCTCTGCCAGCAACAGCGACCGCAGGTTCTTCTGCCAAACCGCCAGCAACGCAGCAACCAACAGGTTCTTCTGCTAAACCGCCAGCAACGCAGTAGCCAACAGTCTTCCTGCCAAGCCGCCGGTGGTGCATCTGCAAGACTGCCAGCGACAGCAACATCCGCCAGCATCGGTCAGGTTATTTGTTCTCCTCTCTCTTTGCATCTCTCTTTTCCTCGGCGATTTCACGGTTCGTGTTGCTGCGCCAGGCTTCCCCAAGCCGGCGTAATTTCCGGCAGTGCTTTAGTTCTTTTAGGGTATAAGCTGTCGTTTGAGTCGGTTAATGAGACGGCAAGGCGCTCACGTGCCGGCCGTCTTATTTAGATTAAGCGACGATCTGTTATATTAGCATAAGTGAAATGGTTTAGTTCGTTAGCACTCATGATAGTGCAGTTGTAATAAAGGATGAGTTTCTGGAATATTGTGAAAGTTATTTGCATGCACTTCGCTTTCCTGCTTTGCTAGGAGCGACACGCCGCTTCTCTTGCCCTCCCCTTAAATAATTCGGTAATAGTAGCGAAATTGTTGGCATTGAAGGCCCACGCTATTACATGGCATCCCTTGTGGGGACGAGGCAAAGCAGAAATGAGTAGAGTACTTGTATGTGTGTGCGCGAATATTTAATAAATAGCATTAGTGATTACATTTTTACGGTAAATTCATCAGTTAGTGTGGGTTGTGTAAGTGATTTTGTCGCATTTTGTTAGCAAGGGCAAATCGTGTTAGAAACAACGCGCCTTTGTCTGAGAAAAAAAACTTAGAAACTGAAAGCATTAGAATATCAGGTCGCGCCGCGCAAAGGTCGCTCGCGCCAACACGTGTTTGCTTCCGAGAATTCGAGCGCCCGAGTTTGTTTACATTCGAGCGCTGCATTCCTTTGTGGTTCTAGACTAGGCGATAACTTGCCAGCCTAGCACAGAGAAGGAACACAATTTTCTTTCGATTTTGTTTTTCTTTTATCCTCAATTATTATTATTTTTTTTTTGTGTGTTGTTGAATTCCTAGCGTGTTAGTTACCGCGTTCCGCGCGTTTGCTTGACTGTCCGTTGCCATTTCATCTGCGTCGTTGAAAGAAAAAGAATAATTTTTTTTTTTGACAACATGCCGCTCGCGTGCAAAGATCGCCTTGCGATACGTAGGTTGCTTCGCGATGTCCGCGTTAAGGAAGTCAAGCGCCGCATTGATTCGACGGAGCCGATTTCCCTATTTGAATTAATGCGTTACCGTGGGTTAGCGTTACACGGCGACATGAACGAACTTAGGGAGAGGTACTTGCGTTTCACGGTCGCGTCGGAGAGGCCAAAACTTGGGTCGCCCTTACAGCCGAGCGATTTTGCGTCGGGTCGCGTGCCTGATATATCGCGCGACGAGCCAATGCATACGGCAATTAATAGAGATGAGAGCGAGAATAGGACGGTCGAATCGGTTAGGATTGCGCCGCCAAAGGCGGCAGAATGGCGATCACCAGGACAGACGACGCGATCACCTGAACGTGTTGCCGTCCTGCCTGAGCCCATTCGGCCGCCGGGTGAAAGGGCTATCACTCCCATACCAGAGGAAGAAGTTTTACCCGCCACCGTCTCCGCTGGTGCGGTGGCACCGGAGGCGGGAGTACGCACATCGACCGCGCCTGAGTTGGAAAGACGCAGCAACGGTACCTTTAGTCAGGTTTGGGACGCGATAACAGCAGTCCCGCGATGGATTTACCGACGGGAAGTGCAGCAAGGTATCACTGATGGTAGCAATGCATTATATAGGGTAGAGAGAGAAACAGTGCATGATGGAACGAATCAGGCTGCGCAACAGGCTCAACGGCCGTTGCAGGCCGACCCGTCGGCCGGCCGCGCGGCGCTTAATGTGCCAGCGGCCGCCGGCCCCGTCTATCAGATTCACCCAGGCGTTCCTCCGCGTGGAGAAATGCCGAGTTATCAGATATTCTTTCCAAACAGCTCTCTCGAAACTATTTATGGATCGCCCCCGCAACCTGACACAGAGATGTGGATTCGTGAATGGGAAAGGGCTGTACGCGCACCTTGTAGTGAACGCGCGCGTGCATCAAGACTAGATAAAGTAGGCTCGGGCTCGGAGTCTAGAGCTTCGACGAGAGTGTCAAAGAGCAGACCGGTCAAGGCAAAAACAAAAATTTTGCCAGACCATGGCAGCACGGTTGACCTCTCAAGCTCCTCCGAGTCAGAGATTGAGGATCGTAAAGAAAGCGTGTCGCATCATGGCCACAGGCCGGTTAAAATTGAAAGAAGAGAAAAAAGCCCGAAACGCGTTAAGTATATAAATGGCGTGCCGGCCGATGGTGTTAGTGCGCTGACCGCATGGTCGCTTCGTTTCTCGGGCGATGATGACATGAACGCGATGAGCTATTTGTCAGGACTAGAGGATTGTCAGCGCTATTATGGCATTTCGGATAAAGAAATGCTGAATGCTATTGGCACTACTTTTCGTGGCAAGGCGCGTTCTTGGTACGAACTTAATCGTAAACAATGGGAAAATCTTACAGAATTTAGAAGAAGTTTTTCAGCTAACTTTTGTCGTCGGCTTAATCGCGAACAGCTGTACAGAGAGCTGAGACAGAGATCGCAAGGAGAGCGCGAGCGTATATCGGATTATGTAGCTGCTTTTCAATCGATTTTAAGACGCTTCGATCCTCCGGTATCCGATAAAAGACAAGTAGCTATCATTGTGGAAGGGCTACACCCGCAGTACAAGCGTTTTCTAGAGACAAAAAGCTTTAAAAATTTAAGTTAATTTAAGGAGTCAGGATTAGCTCTAGAAGACCGTATGGCGGGCTGGAAAAGGTGGCAGCGTCCACCAAGTGCAGACGTTACGCTCGTCTCGGAGTCTGCTTATACCGAGCCTAAGAAGCTGGCTGGAAAGAAAGCAGTCGTGGCGGTAGAACAGATCGCGAGCGAATTAGATGAGATTTTAACACTAGAGCCCACTAAAGATACGCGCGTTTGCAGAAAAAAAACGAAGGTCAAGGGCAAAGGGCCGAAAAGCGAAGTTGCCGCGGCTAATGCCCAAGGCACGAAGCCGCAGGCGACGAACCGCTCTTCGCAGCAGGCTGCGCAGCCAAACGTTGTGGCGCAACCGAATGTTCCGAATGTTGCAACGCAGCCGAACGTTGCAGCGCAGCCGCCGGTCGCCCAGCTACCAATGTTTTCAGCGCCAAGTTTGATTCCACAACAGCGTGGACAAACGAACGGCGCTCAAACGGGCAACGCGAGAGGACAATGTCCTTTTGTAGGTGCGTGTTTCGCGTGCGGTTTACCTGGCCACCAAAGGTCTCAGTGCCCCTGCTGCGCAGAATTGGCAGCCGATTGTTTGCTATAAGTGCCGACAACCAGGGCACTATGCAAACAATTGCCCACTGAGACCGACGGAGGCCAAGCCGGAGTGTCAGGTTTGTGGGACCGTTGGGTTTGTCTTCCGAAATTGTCCGACTTGTAGTCAAGCAAGACAGGGAAACTCGAACGGGCGGTTTGGATAGACGAGTTGCTAAAAAGGAAAAGTAACTCGGTTGTTGCGTCGGAAATAAGGAATTTCGATCGCAGTATTGGTGTGAGATTAGAAGTAGAATCGGATGCAAACGAAAGAAAGCAAGTCGTTTGCAGGCCGGTAGTATTTGGTGTAGACGAGAGGTTAGAATCGGGTACAAACGAAAGAAAGCAAGTCGTTTGTAGGCCGGGTAGTGAGGTCGTTTACGATGTAACTGACGGGAAGCTGGAGAGACCAGATCTCGCAGTTAGTGGAGAGTTTATTTTTTCGGCGTTGGACGGGCCCCTAAAGCCAGAGAACCAAAAATCGAGCATTTCGCACGGCGGAAAAGCCTTGGTTCAACGTGTTAGTGCTAAGGCCGGTCATGAACAGCGGGACGAGACGACAAGCAGAACATTGCTCAAGTACGATGCGTGGGATGCGGTCGGAACGAACAAAGTTCAGCTTAACGTGGACTCTTCCACAACTAACGACGCGGCGGGCTCAACAAATTCGCGCACAGATAATGCTCACATATTTAACGAACCCGCCAACTCTGTAGCTTTGGGTAAGCGTCCGGTTGTCTGTACAGACGCACCGTCGGTTTCGGTGAGGGGGGAGACTGAGGATAGCTCAGTAGCTTTGTCAAAAACGGAAAAGTCGGATCAAGCGTTAGTAGCCGTGACAGAAAATAGGTTTTTCTTGAAGGTGAAGATAGGCAATGAAGTCTATAACGCGCTGTTAGACTCAGGTGCTCAGGTGTCAGTTGTAGGACCGAGGCTTGCACAAAGATACGAGGAACGTTTGAGGCCGCCAACTATATTCGTGCAAGGTATTTCAGGTGAAAAGGCGCGAACATTAGACGATCTCAGACTGTGTGTTAAGATAGGTGGTAGAATCGCCTGGCTTACCGTGACGGCCGTGTCAACTTTAAAACACTACCTGATCTTAGGCGCGGACTTTTGTAAGAAATGGCAAATTAACATTGATTTCGGGAATCGTGCTTGGCGGTCAGGTGATCAGAGCGATTGATGTCAATTTGCCGACGAAGGTAGCGAGGCAGTTGACGTGTTTGTTGAATGCGCAGCTTTGAATAAGTACGAAGAAACTCAGCGCGAGACGATCATGGCGGTCGTTCGCCGGATCGTCCCCGAGTCTGGAGATTCACCGGCAGTCACTAACGTTATCGAGCACATTATCGATATCAGTGACGCGCGCCCGATTAAAACGCCAATGCATCGAATGTCGCCGAAAATCTTGACTTTCCTGCAGGAGGAAACAATGCGCCTGTGGAAAGCAAGGATAATCAGGCCGTCGAACAGTCAATGGTGTAGCGCGCCGGTAGTCGTACGAAAGAAAGACGGCGGTTATAGATTTTGTCTAGATTTTAGGCCGGTTAATAAAGTGACAATGATTGACGTTTATCCAATGCCAAGCATGGACTCAATCTTGGACAGGTTGCGTGGCGCGGTTTATCTTTCAAAAATCGATTTAAAATCAGCGTTCTGGTAAATTCCGCTCTCGGAAACTAGTAAGCAATATACGGCTTTTGCACTACCGGGACTAGGTTTGTGGGAGTTTGAAAGAATGCCTTTCGGTTTAGTAAACGCGTCAGCAACGTTCATGAGGGTAATGGACGCACTTTTTGGGCCTGAATACGAACCGCACGTTTTCTGGTATCTTGATGATTTATTAGTGGTTAGCGCGGACTTTGAAAGTCATGTCTTTTGGTTAGAAACGGTGTTGAAAAGGTTAGCAAGCGTAGGTCTGGAAATCAATCTCGAGAAGTCGGATTTCTTCTGCGCAGAAGTGACGTACTTGGGCTATCGCTTAGACAGTGAGGGTCTGCGTCCGGACAACAATAAGATGCAACCGATTGTAGATTATCCGGCTCCGAGCAACGTAGCTCAGTTGCGCCGCTTTCTCGGGATGGTAGGCTGGTACGCTAGGTTTATTGAACACGAAAGTGATATCAAAGTCCCTCTGACTAAGTTGATTAGGAAAGATCAACCATGGGGCGAGGTTCAGAAAGTTGCATTTGAAAGGTTGAAGCGCGCATTGACTGAGGCGCCTGTTCTTGCGCGCCCGGACTTCGCGCGCCCTTTTTACTTGCACTGTGACGGTTCATCTTTTGCAGTTGGCGCGTGTTTAGTTTAAATTTTTCGACGATGGCGAGCATCCGATATGCTATGCCAGTCGAATGCTTAGCACTCATGAGCGTAACTACATAGTTAGTGAGATAGAGTTTTTAGCCGTTCTATTCGCGGTAAAGAAGTTCAGACCGTACATAGAAGGATTACACTTTATTGTAGTTACTGATCATAGCGCGCTTACGAAAATTTTGAATAAAAGAGAACTTACAGGCCGGTTAGAGAGGTGGGTACTTGAGTTTCAGCAGCACGACTGCGAGATAATACATAGGAAAAGGGCATTACACCATGTGCCAGACGCGTTATCCAGAGAATTCGAAAATGAATACGAGGTATGCGCGTTTGAGGTCACGAGCGATAAATGGTATTTGCAACGGATACAGGACGTGTTGTCTAGGCCGAAAAAGTATAGAACATGGAGAGTAGAAGGTAGCACGCTCTATAAGTTTATGCAGAACCATTTGCTCGATCCGATCACTAACAGAGAAGAGTGTTGGCGCATGGTAGTGCCGGTTGAGCATAGAGAACGCGTGTTGCGTGACGCTCATTGCGAGCCCTCCTCTGGACATTTAGGCCGGGCAAAGACTTACGATAGAATAGCACGTGAGTACTACTGGCCAGGCGTTTGGTACGACGTTAGTACCTTCATTGCCGAGTGTAAAAAGTGCCAGGAGTACAAAACAGTACAACAGGCGCCGCTCGGCTTAATGGGAAAACGCGCAGTAGAACGCCCATGGGCCGTAGTAGCCACGGACGTAGTCGAGTTACCACGCAGCAAGAATAGGTTTCGGTATATGGTCGTGTTTCAAGATCTATTCACCAAGTGGATAGAGCTGAAACCGCTTAGGTCGGCGGACGGGCCTGTGCTATGTTGCTCGAAGTCGGCTCAACCTAACCTCGAGCAACATAGAGTCGCCGTTGCACTCTCGGAGCCCGGTACCGCCGCCATCGGCTCGATTGATCACGGACATCGCGTTGATTGACCTCGACCAACGTGCCGGGGTTTTAGCGGGTCGAGTGGCGAGTCAAGTTTTGGCTCGAAGGCCTGGGCCCTGTGAGGGCGGCGTCGGCGCTAGGGAGGTGGATGAGTCGTCGGTACCCTCGCCGTCTCCTCCATCGCCGTCACCAGTCCTCCCCGTGCCGACTGTTGAGCGCGCCTCAACATCAGCAGAGGCGTGCCCACCAGTAAGGCGCGAGGAAGCTCGCGTAAGTACGTCGGTGCCAGCGAGTATGCCGGCTAGAGAGGGTTCCTCGAATTCTGAGGTCAGGCTCGCGAAGGGAGTCTTCTTCTGCGGGTTGGCATCTGTGCCGTGGGACGATCAGCGAGATCTCCCACCGTACAGGTGTTTCAACTGTCGGACGGGCTTCCACTGTAGGTCTGACTGCACGAGTCCGGCTGGACACAATTGTAGACAGCTGTCCACGTTGTAGCCAGGCGTACTCGCTGGAGCAAGCGCGGCTTCAAGCGAGTCGAGACGCTCCGGCTCCGATCTTAAGTGAGCCGCAGGCGAGCGTGGTGCACGCTCCACAAGACAGGCCCACGCCGCAGCAGGCTCCTCGAGAACCGGAGCCTCAAGTTTCGGTTCTGCCGACAGCTGCGACAGCCATCTCGGGAGTGGCTCATAAGAAGCGCCATCGCTCGGGAAAGGCGTACCGTGAGAGATTGGCCCGTAAAAGCGCTCGGCAGCAGACGAGCGGCGCTGAAACTCGGTCGCCCAACGGATCGGGTTCGCTCTCGACGGAAGTTGCCCCGATGGAAACATGCACAACCCGATGCACTTCTCTTTCCTGCTTTGCTAGGAGCGACACACCGCCTCCCTTGCCCTCCCCTTAAATAATTCGGTAATAGTAGCGAAATTGTTGGCATTGAAGGCCCACGCTATTACAGATGCATCGGTAAATATAGTTAGATCGAATATTGTAGATCTAATATTACCAGTAGCGGAGTTAATATTATTAATCCACCAAAAATGAAATTGTCTTATGTCATCCGGGATGGGTACTTTGGCTTTGTAACTATGATCATTGATCAATAGGCAAAAGGTTTTATAATGTTTCAATTTCTTGGTATAGAGCCAACCATAGTCGATAGCAGGACAAGCAGCGACTAGCTTGCCAGTTAACTTGGCTAGGTCGAAAATTGAGCAGTGCGAATTGTGAAGAAAAATGTAAAGCAGAGACAATAAATTTGATTTCTTGGCAATAGGTAGACCAATAGTAAACTCTTTGGAGTTAATAATAAATCCTAGAAATTCGCAAAGCTGAGCAGGGTCATCCGTACCCTTGTCCGAGTTTATGATGAAACCGAGATATGACAAAATTTGAACAATACGACGTTGTAGTTTTATACAAAGAGCCTTATTTTTCGCAATTCTTAAAAAATCATCTAAGTATAATACTACTGAATAGCCTTTAGACCTAAGAAAGGTTAAAGGAACCTTCATGATTTTAGTAAAAATATAAGGTGCCAGGCAAAGTCCGAAAGGTAAACACGTAAATTGATAAGTGACGTTATTAAAACAGAAACGAGTGTAAATTCTGCTCTTCTTATGGATTGAGACCGTAAGGAAAGCATCTTGTATGTCTGTGGTACACATAAAACAGTCGGAAAAAATAAGTTTGGTAGCCGTGCGAAGATCTTCAATCTTAAAATGAGGGGTGTCGATGAACTTATTTAATAACTTCAGGATAAGAATTAATCTATCCGTACCATCTTTTTTCGGTATTAAAAAGAAGGGAGAGAGAAATTGATCAGGGCTTGTCTCACATGCCTCAATAGCCCCTTTGGACAGGAGTACGTCAATAGCCGCAGTGTATCTAGCGGTGTCTTTTTCGTGTATATTAATAGAAGGAGGTGTAAATAGTACCGGTTTACTTTTAAATGGGATTTCATAGCCTTTGATAATCCTTAAAATATGTTCTTCAGCAGTAAATTCTTTCCGTCTATTAATGAATAATGGTAGTCTACCAGAGGATCGTACTTTTACTTCTTCTTCGAAGACGTTTTCTTGGCTGAGTTGGTTTTGTTGAAGTGATTTTGCTTGCTCCTGTGGAACTGCTTGTCTGTTGGATAACTCTGAGATGTTCCTGACGGTCTCCTCGGTGGGTAAACTCTCGAAGAGGGAGGCCACCTTGATAATTGGCTCCGGGACAAAAAAGGTTTCTTCGTAGACGATTGCTTGAGATTCATGGCAATGTCTTCGGAAAACTCGGACAAGGCCTTGGCTTCCTTAACCTTGTCTGATAGGTTAGTGTTGTAAAAAAATTCACCAATATCTGATTTCTTCATTATCTCTGCCATAGGTGTGTTCAAATCAGGAATGTAAACATCACCTATTCTAATCATCGATATTGAATGATGTGTCAATAACGTCAGTTTGGCAGCATCGTTAAGCAATTTCACAATATCAAGCTTGTCACAATCCTCGTGCATCATAGACGTCAAAGCTGAACCAATGGCCATAAGCGAAGAACCAACAGTCTTTTGTAATTCAAAAAGTTATTCATCCTTCTAATAAGCCTTGTAAAGACTGAGGATTTAATTTCTGGGTTCAACTTCTTGGCGTCCAGGTCAGGAATGATCTCATACGCTTGGTAAAGTTCATCCTTGGCAACTTTCATAAGACCATTGTTAATGATCTTCTTCCAGGCAGCAACCAGCTGCTCATCGATCGATTTATGTTTAACAGCGTCGGTGATAGCTTCGATGCCCAAAATCTCCAGTACATCTTGGCCCTTCTCTACCTTCTCAACCCCGTCTTTAGCTTGTGGATCCTTGCCGTCTTGAAGAAAAACAAAGAAATTATTATAGATGGTGGCACCCATAATTATATATAATGTTTATTGTTTAATGGATTAAACGTAAACGTCAAATAACATGCGTAGAGTCGCAAAATAGCGATGCATCTCACCCAATGTGAGGTTATGTTAGCGATATACGCCGCTTCAGACATTTGTATATACGTCGCATAAGACGTGTATATATACGTCGTTTTAGACGTTATTGTATATACGTCGCTGAAGACGTATGTATATACGTTGTTTTAGACGTTGTTGTATATACGTCGCTTAATACGTGTGTATAGATGTCGTTTTAGACGTTGTTGTACATACGTCGCTTAAGACGTTTGTATGTATATACGTCGCTTTAGACGTGTGTGTATATATAGCAGATGTAGGACTCGTTCAGGTAACGAAAAGAAATATATATATATATATAAAACAGGCGTCGCTTAAGACGCGCAAATCGCCAGACGGACGTAGGTTAGCAACATTTTTCCATGAACAAAATGTTAAAACGTAATGTATGAACATGACATCGTCCAAGGTGGACAACCCTGCATCACAGCAAACATATCAATGCCTAATCTCGTCTCCAATATAGCGTCCTTTGACCTGTAACACAGAAAACAATATTGCGGGGGAAGATGGGGGAGGGGTAAAAGGAGGAGAGGAACAAAGGCGCGAGATTTTTCTATTTGTGAAGTTTACGCATATACACAAATCTCGTGCCCTCATTCTTATCCGCTGTAATAGCGTCGGCGTGCAACGCCGATATCTTCACTACTATTACCAATTATTTAAAGGGGGAAGGTAAGGGAGGCGGTGTGTCGCTCCAGACAAAGCAGGAAGGAGAACAGCGGGCAAAAGAATTTCACACACATAATCCGCTAACACACGTTTATTATAAACGCACTACCACGAGTGCCAACGAGAACACAAATCACTTATTACTATTAACAACACGCGCACTTATTCTAAACGAGATGACCGGCACGTTAGCGCCATGCCACCTCGTTAACCGGCTCAAACAATTACTTAAATTTACACACTGCCGAAAACTACGCCGGCTCGGAAAAGCCTGGCGTAGCAACGCGAACCGTGAGAATCGCCGAGGAAAGACAGAGATATAGAGAGAGAGGAATCGGTGACCTGACCAAATTGGTGGACGTCGCTGGTGCTGGCAGCCTTAAAGGTGTCCCACCGGCGGCTAGTCTGGAAAACTCCTCGCTGCTGCGTGGCCGGCGACCTGGCAGAAAAGGCTGTCGGGTTCTGCCTCGGTGACGGCTTCTTGCAGGGCAACTGCTGCGTCGCTGGCAGAGGAAGTCCCGTCCGGCCGATCTGCTGAGGAATGCTGACTTCTTCCGGACGAAGGGCAGGCAGCGATGGTCACCAGCTAACTCTCGACTAATTGCTGTCGCGCGCGTCGCGTCACTCTCTCGAGTGCGTGCGAGCCGGCTTCTCACGCTTTCTCCCACCACTCGCCTAATCGGCGGCACGCGGCAATGCCCGTCGCGACAAGTGCCGCGCGCCAAGCCCAATACTCAAACTATTGCTTTTCTCTCTCTCTCTCTCTCTCTCTCTCTCGCACTCTCAATACTCGAGCGCGTCGTCGCGTCCACGGCCTCTCCTTCCACCGCTCTCGTGCGTAGCTGAAAAATAAAGGGGCAGGCATCAGGCACGTGGTAAAAACGTGCGCTTGATGCCGGCCGTGCGCCTTTGCCTATGAAGGAGAGGGAGATAAGCGCACGGTGCAGGCCATGACCGGCCTACACCGTCACACCGCAATAATCCCATCCTCCGGTAGCGAGCCGACAGGTGAGGCAGGTAGGGTTTCCAACGAGGAAGATTCATCATCCGAGGTATGTGGACTGCGATCGAACAATGGCGGAAGTGTTTCCAATTGGGATTTCAATCTCTTGAATTCCTCTTGAAATTCCAATCATTTCTCATAATCGCCCGGTCCAATCTTCCTCTTGGGCATTTTCTTTTTTTGTATAGGCGATAATTTAGTAAAAAACGAAAAAACTTTTGTACCGATCACGGAGAGAAGTTGACATCCGCGCACAAAGAAACGATATGAAGCTTAGATGGCAGTCCGGCTATGTAGGAGGGGGGACGGACAGGCGCACATACATGCTCCAAGCAATTTTTTACGTTGTGCTTGAAGAGTTGTCACACCTCGCGGCTGAGAGCCGAACTACATAGTAATATCTTCGAACTAGATGTAATGTAATTAGAATCGAACTTCACATACAGGTAAGTTCGTTTGATTATAAAATTATAACCTGTTTTGTGAATATTTAATTCTTTCAAATAGTTGAACAAAATAGACAGTTTGTCTAATTTTTCTACTGTGATGGAATATCCATCTTCCATTTTTTCATATAAAGCAGGATTATTCATATAAAATTAATGAGTATGTCATAAAATGTATTTTCTTGTAAATTTGATTGTTCCATTGAATCTGCCATCTCCAATTATTTTAAAATGTAATTCTTTTTTACGCTATGTTCCGATGGATCCACTAAAAAATTCAAATTCAAATAGTTAAATAATTGTAAGATGTTAATTAAAATAGGCGAATAATAGTACACTACAGTTTTCAGTGTTTGAACATCAATACGCATAAGGCTGTGTGCGTTTTTTTGTCTTTGTTAGACATATTCTCACACACACACACACATACACACACAAGCCAATAAATTAGAAATTTACGTGACAGTCACGATTATTCTCCTTTGTTTAATCTTGGATATTCAAGTACTTATTAAATCAGTAAAATCAATTTTGATAATAATGAATCGTTGAGAAAAATTTATTATAAAAAAAGTTATTGAAGATGATCATAATATATTTTTATATTCTAAATCTGATGTTAGACATAGTGATAAGGTGCAGACTGAAAACTTTTTTCATTATGTGAAAAATGCTATGGAAGACGAATTACTACTGTGGGCAAAAAGTAAGGTGAATTTGTTTGTAAAATGAAAAATCTTTATTTATTCTTCTACATCAATGTTATCCCCTTCGAAGTAATCCCCTCCCGATAAAATACACTTATGCCAACGTTTTTTCCAATCCTCGAAACATGCCAAATAGTCCCTTTCCGGTATAGCCATCAGCGCTTTCTTCGATTCAGCTCTTATCTCCTCAATCGACTCGAAACGCGTTCCCCGGAGTGGTCTCTTGAGTTTTGGGAATAGCCAGAAGTCACACGGAGCCAAATCAGGCGAATACGGTGGTTGCGGAACGATATGCGTCGAATTTTTGGCGAAATGGTCACGAAGAACGAGTGCAGTGTGAGATGGTGCATTATCGTGATGCAAAAACCAAGAGTTGTTGGCCCATAATTGAGGTCTTTTTTGACGAATTGCTTCACGCAAACGACGCATAACGCTCAAATAATATTCCTTATTAACAGTTTGGCCGGGTGGAAGGAATTCATAGTGCACCACACCACGAAAATCGAAGAAAACTGTCATCATGACCTTGATTTTTGAACGACTTTGACGTGCTCTTTTCGGTCTGGCCTCGCCTTTAGCACGATATTCGCTTGATTGGTCGGTTGTTTCAGGGTCGTAAGTATAAATCCAAGTCTCATCTCCCGTTATCATGCATTTGAGCTTGTCCTGATAGTCAGAAAGCATTGTTTCACACACATCAACGCGGCGACTTTTTTGCAAGAAATTGAGCGTTTTCGGTACCAAACGAGATTTGACTTTTCGTAGGCCCAAATGGTCTTTCAAAATTGTTTTCACAGATCCTTCTGATATTCCGATCATATCAGTAAGGTCTCTAACAGTCAACCGACGATTTTCGAGCACTAATTCCTTCACTTTATTGACGTGTTGGTCATCTGTTGACGTCGATGGTCGTCCGGAGCGCTCCAAGTCATCAACACGTTCTCGACCCTCTTTGAAGTCTTTGTACCACTTATAAACATTTTTCTGCGACATGGTAGAATCACCAAAGGCCTTCCGCAACATCCTCAACGTTTCCGCAGCCGAAATTTCATTCCGCAAACAAAATTTGATGGCACTTCTTTGCTCAATTAAATCAGACATTGTAAAAATCGAAACATGCACTCTTGGTCGTTTGGTAAACACAAGCGTAAATATATTACTGATGATGACATTGACATGAAATTTGTCCCAGATGTCATTCGCAGTCCTACCAACTCAAGAAAAAAAGAACTAGCCCGAAATGTTAAGCCCGCGAAGTTTAAATTGAAAATTCACCTTACTTTTTGCCCACAGTAGTACATGAAGTCGTAGAAGGTAATTATTTATCGACACTCCATGCGGAAAGTGCGTTTTTCCCGCACGCTCGGCAAAGAATATGTGTTGAAAATCTCACTTTCCACACGTCGTATCAAAAAATACGGTACGGCACATGTTCGGGAAAGAGTTTCTTGTATCGTGTACCTTTCCACCCTCGCTTCGCTCGGGCGTAAACACCACACGAGACAAGAATCTACTTGTATCACTTGTATCGTAATGTACTAATATGTAATAAATGTAAAACGTAAAATGTAATTATAAAAATTGGCGGTTTGGCAGAAGAACCTGCGGTCGCTGTTGCTGGCAGAGAAACCGGCTCGGCTAATCTGCAGGAAGACTGCTGGCTGCTTGGCTGAACAAAGGGCAGGCTGCACGGCGACGATCACTCAAGCTAGTGCGGCCGATTGTATTCGCATGCGTCGCGTCACTCACTGTCGCGAGTGCGTGAGAGCCGGCTTCTCACGCCTTCTCCCACTACTCGCCTCCTAATCGGCGGCACGCGGCAATGCCAGTCGCGACAAGTGCCGCGCGCCAAGCCCAACCACTAGACTCATATATTGCTTCTCTCTCTCTCCCTCTCTCTCTCGCTCTCGCACTCCCAATGCTCGATCGCGTCGTCGCGCCTATGGCTTCGCCTTCTGTTCTCGTGCGTTGCTGAAAATAAAGAGGCAGGCATCAGGCACGTGAAAATAACGTGCATTTGATGCCAGCTGTGTGCCTTCGCCTGGGAGAGAGAATGCAGGCATACACGCTGCAGGCTATGACCAGCCTACACCGTCACACATCTAACTCTGGTTGGTGTGCTATGATGGTTACAATAGCATTTTTGGTTTTGGGAACGTTAGAGAAAATCTTTTCCACATTAATTATAAAGAACTACTCACTATTAAATTCGCTCTAGAAAAGCTCGCTTCCCAGCTATCCAATTGTCAAATTTTATTACGCGTGGACAACACCATAGCTATAGCCTATATTAACAAAATGGGAGGCACTCGTTTCACAAATTATAACAAACTCGCTAGAGAGATCTGGCAGTGGGCAGAGAAAAGAAGTATTTTTATTTTCGCATCCTATATTGCTTCTAAAGATAACTATCAAGCTGATACGCTTTCACGAGTGAGGAACTTAGACACTGAATGGGAATTATGCCTTCGCGCCTTTTCAAGCATTGTTAAAAGATTTGGTCAACCATTAATAGATCTTTTAGCTAACTATAGTAATTCAAAATGCTCACTTTTCTGTTCTTGGTTCCCAGACTCCAATGCTTACCTGGTCGATGCATTCACCATGAGCTGGAATCTGTTTTATTTTTACGCCTTTCCTCCTTTCTCATTAATTTTTAAATCTTTGAGGAAGATAAGTATTGAAAAGGCTACCGGCATTATTATTGTATCTAATTGGCCTAGCCAACCATGGTACCCCCCTGATGTTATCTCTTACTAGAGAGTGTATTACTCTAAATCCTAGAGATGACTTATTATTATCTCCTTACAGGTCCAGGAAACATCCAAAATCGCAACATCTTTCACTGCTAGCAGTTTTAGTATCAAGACAGCTTTCCTCAAGAAAGACGTCCCAGCCAACGCGATTGACATTATTACTGCGTCTCTGGCCTCTTCTACTCAGTCACAATATAATTCAGCCCTGAAACCATGGTTTAATTATTGCCAATCCAGTAACGAAGACTGTTTTAAACCTACAACTAGCTCACTTTTATCCTTTTTATCTGACAGATTCGAGGAAAGCGCCAAATACGGCACCCTTAACTCAAGTAGATGTGCTATTTCTTTAATTTCTAATGATAAGATTGGAGAAGATCCGTCGGTTTCAAGATTCTTAAAGGGTGCAGCAAGATTGCGTCCACCTAAACCCAAATATGACTACACTTGGGATGTTTCTATTGTTCTAAGATACTCAGAAACCATTTGGCCCTTAGATAATTCTTCGCTTACTCTCATTATACAGAAAATTAACATGCTAATGATGATATGCACCGGCCACCGAGCTCAGACAATCGCTAATATCAAACTAGAGAATATTTCGTTTGATTCCAAGGGTTTGAGTATCTGTATCCCGGACACAATAAAGACATCAGCCCTTGCTTTGGCTCTCATATTATAGCCAAATCCCCAAGATCTGCGTAGCCTCGACTGTCGTGGCTTACATTGAGAGAACGAAAGACTTTCGAGACGACTCTCCTGAAACACCAAAGTTATTCCTGTCTACGAAGAAGCCCCACAAACAGGTCTCTTCTGATACCATCAGCAGATGGGTTAAGAAAATTTTACAGAACAGTGGCATCGATACCAGCATTTTCGGTGCTCACTCGACTAGAGGAGCCGCAACCTCTAAAGCTAAAACCCTTGGAATAGATATCGATACCATCAGGCGTACGACTGGCTGAACTGCTAATTCCCAGTCTTTCGCAAAATTCTACAATCGACCAATTCTACGATCGGATCCTATAGACTACGCCACGGCTCTCTTGGAGGATTACAGCATTTAGTTGATACTATGCATCCTACTCTGTGTATTTCACTATAATTACATTTTATTTGTTCTATTTTTTCTTTCAAGCTTTGTATCTTAAGATTACTCATACCTATGTTTATTCCAAATGTAAAATCAAGAGGTAATATTAATGTAGCGTTAATGTAGCGTTAATTTCTTTAATTTAAATCAATAACTTTAGATATTTAGTTATCTCCTTTTTAGTTTTCATAAATTTTAATTAATTGTATAATTTATCATTTCGCTAAACTACTACATAGTAATATCGAGAACTAGATGTAATATAATTTGATAATCAAACGAACTTACCTGTATGTGAAGTTCGATTATAATTATATTACATCTTGTTCGAAGATATTAGATCCCACCCGTTGATTGTCATTTGTTGCACAGCCCATTCTATAAATTATACAATCGCGATAAAGATATGAAGCTTAGATGATAGTCCGGCTATGCAGGAGGGGGGACGGACAGGCGCACATACATGCCCCAAGCAATTTTTTACGTTGTGCTTGAAGAGTTGTCACATCTCGCGGCTGAGAGCCGAACTACATAGTAATATCTTCGAACTAGATGTACTGTAATTAGAATCGAACTTCACATACAGGTAAGTTCGTTTGATTATAAAATTATAACCTGTTTTGTGAATATTTAATTCTTTCAAATAGTTGAACAAAATAGACAGTTTGTCTAATTTTTCTACTGTGATGGAATATCCATCTTCCATTTTTTCATATAAAGCAGGATTATTCATATAAAATTAATGAGTATGTCATAAAATGTATTTTCTTGTAAATTTGATTGTTCCATTGAATCTGCCATCTCCAATTATTTTAAAATGTAATTCTTTTTTACGCTATGTTCCGATGGATCCACTAAAAAATTCAAATTCAAATAGTTAAATAATTGTAAGATGTTAATTAAAATAGGCGAATAATAGTACACTACAGTTTTCAGTGTTTGAACATCAATACGCATAAGGCTGTGTGCGTTTTTTTGTCTTTGTTAGACATATTCTCACACACACACACACATACACACACAAGCCAATAAATTAGAAATTTACGTGACAGTCACGATTATTCTCCTTTGTTTAATCTTGGATATTCAAGTACTTATTAAATCAGTAAAATCAATTTTGATAATAATGAATCGTTGAGAAAAATTTATTATAAAAAAAGTTATTGAAGATGATCATAATATATTTTTATATTCTAAATCTGATGTTAGACATGGTGATAAGGTGCAGACTGAAAACTTTTTTCATTATGTGAAAAATGCTATGGAAGACGAATTACATGAAGTCGTAGAAGGTAATTATTTATCGACACTCCATGCGGAAAGTGCGTTGTTCCCGCACGCTCGGCAAAGAATGTGGGTTGAAAATCTCACTTTCCACACGTCGTATCAAAAAATACGGTACGGCACATGTTCGGGAAAGAGTTTCTTGTATCGTGTACCTTTCCACAGATCCTTCTGATATTCCGATCATATCAGTAAGGTCTCTAACAGTCAACCGACGATTTTCGAGCACTAATTCCTTCACTTTATTGACGTGTTGGTAATCTGTTCACGTCGATGGTCGTCCGGAGCGCTCCAAGTCATCAACACGTTCTCGACCCTCTTTGAAGTCTTTGTACCACTTATAAACATTTTTCTGCGACATGGTAGAATCACCAAAGGCCTTCCGCAACATCCTCAACGTTTCCGCAGCCGAAATTTCATTCCGCAAACAAAATTTGATGGCACTTCTTTGCTCAATTAAATCAGACATTGTAAAAATCGAAACATGCACTCTTGGTCGTTTGGTAAACACAAGCGTAAATATATTACCGATGATGACATTGACATGAAATTTGTCCCAGATGTCATTCGCAGTCCTACCAACTCAAGAAAAAAAGAACTAGCCCGAAATGTTAAGCCCGCGAAGTTTAAATTGAAAATTCACCTTACTTTTTGCCCACAGTAGTACATGAAGTCGTAGAAGGTAATTATTTATCGACACTCCATGCGGAAAGTGCGTTTTTCCCGCACGCTCGGCAAAGAATATGTGTTGAAAATCTCACTTTCCACACGTCGTATCAAAAAATACGGTACGGCACATGTTCGGGAAAGAGTTTCTTGTATCGTGTACCTTTCCACCCTCGCTTCGCTCGGGCGTAAACACCACACGAGACAAGAATCTACTTGTATCACTTGTATCGTAATGTACTAATATGTAATAAATGTAAAACGTAAAATGTAATTATAAAAATAGTAAAAAAATTATAATATATATATCGTAAATTTAGTTGTTAAACAAAATTTTTTCTTACACCAGCATCAGAATTTCAAAATACATGGTACAAAATGAGACAGAAATTTGTTAAATTAAATTTTAAAAAAACACGCAAGGAAATGCTTTCAGAAAGTTTTTACAGGATGTTAATTATGTTGGAAAACTTTATCTCGCACAATAAGAATCCTGTTTATAAAACACACAATCAAAAAGATATTATGCGAGAAATCTACGATGAGTTAATGGGAAACATAGAAGAAGACCCTGTCAATTATTGTGATTCTGAGACAGAAAAGTTAGAAATTCTTGATGGTTATGAAGATTTTGTACTTACGAACATTCAAAAACAGCATGTTAACCCATTTTGTTTAAATGCCGAGGTTGGACCTTCCTCTAGGCAGCTCTCTTCTACATTGAACGCTTGGGAGCTAACACAAGTCACGCAACTTGATTCTGTTAAAAATGCTAAGGCTGAACCTTCCTCTAGGCAGCTCTCTTCTACATTGAACGCTTAGGAGCTAACACAAGTCACGCAGCTTGAATCTTTTAAAAATGCTGAGGTTGGACCTTCATCAAGGCAGCTATCTTCTAGATTAAACGCTTGGCAGCCAACACCAGTCACGCAGCTTGGTTCTTTTAAAAATAATGAGTCTGGACCTTCCTCTCAGCAACTTTCATCGATGTGGAATGCTTCAGAACCAAAAGCACTTATGCAGGTTGCTGCTGTGAGAGCTAGGAACGACAAATGTCAATTAGAAATTGAAATAAAAATAAAAAATAATGTGGTGGAGATTTTGTACCAGGCACTTAGGGAATCACAAGATGAAAAAATAAAGAAAATGCGTTTTTATGTAATCCAACAAACAATAGAAAAAGCTTTGAAAAAATATAACCAATAAACTACTTTTTATAACTGAAGTTTAGAATATAAATTAATTTCTCATTCAAATGCCTCAATGTACCTTCTTAAATTATATTATAAATATATTAAATAATTTTACCACATCATTTGGATAACTGTTCTTTCAATAAATGTTTTAATTTTATTCGGTGACAAAACAGTCCAAATCTTAGTGATATATAAACTAATCATTCTGAAATTCTGAAATAAAAATAAAAATCTCATTATTTGTAACTACACAAAATTTGTATGTTAGAGATGGCTACATTTGAATAAAGTTTACTTACTCCGCTTGCTTTATTAGTTTAAGTAATCGTAAATATTGTAAAATGGATTGTGATAGTGTCGTAATCTGTCCATGAGTTTCTTAGTCTCAATTATTTTAAAGCAGATACAAAATATATCTGCTCCAAAATAATTGAGACTAAGAAAGAAAATGTCGGCTGTTGCCGAGCCGAAAGTGCTGGAACTATTATAATATGGAGGAAGGAACGCAGAAGACCAGAGAAGGGATACGCGCGTGTTTATATTTATTTGGCAATGACCTTATTTATCTTGTGTATAGGTACACATATTTGCATCATATTATAAAGATGAAAAATAAATTTTATCAACTAAAAACACTTATTAAATTCGTTTTATAAACAATTAATATTTATTAGGCAGCTTGGTAGCATACAAAAATTGTTACAGTGAATCGTCTTAAATAACTAAATAAATTTTATCTTTTGTCTCTTGGAACAATTTTTCTATTAATTTGATTGTTCCATTGAGTCTGCCAAATTAAGGTTATTATAAAAACACGGGTGGTACAAGATTAGGCAGAAATTTGTTAAATTGAATTTGAAAAAAACACGCAAGGAAATGCTGTCAGATGATACAAAATTTAAAAGGGTTTAAGAAAATTAATAATATAAGAGCAAAATATGATTAAATTTATGAAACTATATGAGATTGAGTACCTATAATGTTACGTTTCATGTTATTTTTCTTTACAATTATTATTTTAATCACTGATGATTCTAAGTATTTTCCAAAGCACAAGTCTCTGTGTTCGAGAATCTTTATAGTTTTTAATTTTCTCATTCAAAGTAATTATCAACTCATTCAAAGTATTTCTTTTTGTATTTTCAAGAAAGTTCTTTACCTCATTGGTTAAAGCAATAGACGCAGTTTCTTTACTTTTAAAGGTTGACATAATTTCATATTTTCCAGCTTTGCTTTTGCGATCTTTTTTCTTAATAAAAGATTTCAAATAAAACATCCTTTGATAAATACATTTCTGCAAAAAGGTTAAATTCTGCTTGGCTTCAACCAAATTATCTGCTTTTACAAAAATATCTTTAAGATATCTATATTTTACTTTAATCTATTCCACTAAAGAAAACAATTTAAATGATATGTATTAATCATCCCAAAAACTTTTTTTACAATAGCATACTCATCGATAATCAATATTCATGCGAATTTGAAAAGTAAATTGTAGACCTGACATTTGAACAGCTTGTTCTGTTTTTATACGTTTCTGAATTTTCTCCAAAACAGCACGTTCAGGATCTTCTAAATAGTGCTTCTCATCCTCAGGGTCAAACATAAATGTATTTCCAGCGTACGTTTTCCATAATGATCTTTTCAATAGGATTCATTTCTCACAATTATATCAACTGCAAATATTATAGCATTTATTTATTTCACTTGCAAATATTTGTCATCATCAAAAAATTTCACAACTAAGGATTAAATATTAACATGACTTTTGCATTACTTAAAGGTGATACAAGTTTAGCCTGTGGCACGGTTCATTGACGGAATATAAACAAACGTTATAGGTTAGATAGGCGTTCATTAAATGTGGTACGTTCGGAGCTACAGTTTTAAACAACAGTTACTTTTGCTCACTACGGGTAGTGTTGGTACTAAATAATCGAACTAGAGATTTTTAGTGATGTTACTAGAGTTGCGATTCGCGTCCGTATCCGTCTGCATTCATACGTAGCTATGGGACCGGGGTCTTACAGAGAAGAAACGATCACACATGTTTGACATGTCAAGACAACGAATCGAATAAATGTCCAAGATGCTGACCATACTGACAATAGCGCAATAACTTTGACTTTAGGTAGCTATATATATATTTTTGATTATTTTTTGTTTATTTTTTATTATAATTACAATTAAACATAAATTTATTATTAATTATATTTGTGTGCATGTGTTTATGTGTGTTGTGACGGTAAACGTCTGATTAGTGCTAACAGTCCAACCATGCGGCTGCCTGCGGGGGCAGCACCTATGGGTTGGGGAAAGTGTGTAATGAGGGAATTCGGCACGAGACGGGACGGAATGCACGCGTATGAAAACGAACCAGTTGAAGATTAGAACCCGCACGCTCAGCTGCATCTAGTAACAATTAGAGTTTTTCCCGAGTTTTCTTAGAGTACCGAGACGAACTGATTAGGACAGAGATAAGCTGTGCCTTCGCCTGACGGCGACGAGTGTGTGTGAGCGTGTGTGAGTGTGAGGTTTCGCCATCGAGGGCGAAATCGAAAGCGAGAACCGCTTGGTCATAGAAGCGGACTTCCCCGAGATTTGGTTGCGAACTTTTTCCCTCGTTCACTGTGCGACTGTTAATAAGGTAAGCTGGCCAGCTTAATTTCGCGATTGCTATAACTGCTAATAACTAATCTCTCGTATTTCATAAGAAGCGTGCATGTATTAACTCAAAGTGTGGCGACCGATCCGACGCTGCATGTTATTGTCGCGCGCGCGCTTTGTAAACATAAACACGCAGGCCTAACACACTATAGAAATAAGAGGAAATAAACGATCTCGAATGTGATATTGATTGTAACTTTGATGTTATTATTTCGCGCTAGTAGAAAGTTGGTTGATTGACGCCCGTTCCCTCCTGCTCTTCAGTTACGAATTTGAACGTTTGGATAATCCCGCGCGTTCTTTGATGCGATCGCGCGCATAATTAAATAAACGGATAGCTACCCCGTTACAGTGTATAAACGAAGAACGACGCTGGGTAAAAGCACTATATGGCACAACGTATAATTTGATTCATCTTATCGCTGATGATTGTGATGTGATTAACAGAAAATAATATAATATGCAACGGTAGTCGATTCGATTAATCGATCCGTTCGCGATTCGTCTACTCGCGATGTTAGTTCGAACGACTAAGAGAGAGAGAGGGCGCGCAAGGTTTTGAAAATAGGCAGTTAAGCCTCAGCTGCTTTCGCGAGAGTATCGTGATTTAGTTTTGCACTGTGTTTCGCCGTTATTTTATAATTAAAAGTTTTCTGGATTTTTGGCGTGCGTGAGTGATTGCAGCATGAAAGCAGCAGTTAAATCGGCAACGATAAAAGCAGAAGATATTTTTGAGAGAGGCAGCGCAGCTGATCCGAGGAGCATCTTTATATTTCGCTTCATCAATTACGGCTGATCACCGTAATTGCACCGCAGGGTAGGTGCACCTTTGTATTATTGCGCGACAAAATACTTTCGAAAGTATTTTGTCTATTGCGATGGTAATTTTTGAATTCGCGCCGAGCGTTAGATTTCGCGACAATTTTCATTCTCTCTCTCCCTCTCTCTCTCTCTCGAATTGTAATCAATAATTGTGAATTCTATTCGCGTGCGTTAGTCTTTCGGCCCATAAAAGACTGTAGTTTTTATTAATTAAACTTTGTTAATTTTATTCGCCGTTTACGTCATTTCGTTTCCTAATAGTTAATAGATCTATAAAGGCTTGAGTCTTAATCCTATTTCGTATAGTGGATTATGTGGATTAGGCATTAAGTCATTCAAGCTGAAGAGAGATCGAGTGTCACAAGTTAAGTGACTTAAGGTTAATTCAACTCGGTTGAAAAGAAGACACTGAAACGAAAGTATCCAACGTAAAGGCGAATACACGTATAACCATACGTGTTTAACGGAGCGGCGGTTAGCTCTGCATCGTGGGAGTTTGTGCGTTAATTGTTAGAACTATGCTTTAAACAAAATTAATATGTTCGATATTGTTCTTTTGTCTTATTGTAAAATAGTTGAATAGCGTTGCGCAGAGACGCATTGGATTGTTTTTCTAATAAAAAAGTTAGTCGAAGTCTAGAGCTTGAATAGATTAGACGTTTAATAAAAACCTACAGAAGATATATTTATGTATATGTAACAAAACTTAGTCCTTTGTTACCAATTCTTTTGCGGGGTAAGTGAGGCACTTTCGCTCATGACAATTGAGAGAGAAGAACGAGGGGAGGTTGATAAATAAATTATACACAGACAAGAATCAAATCTCATTTACAACCTCTTATTATTATTAATTATCACACTGAATAAACGCGCGCATAACATAATCTAAATTACCGACTAACAAACTGCAAATAGAACAATAAACTACTTAAGATAATCACAAATGAACATTTCGCATTTTATCCTAATACCAAATCGCATACTTAACCTATTACAAACTCACTTAAAAACTACGCGGACTAATACCGGGTAAATTGCCCGGCACGTGGGCGCCTGGACAATTCATCGGTCGCAACTTACGTCACTACAAATTAATCTTAGCGCGTACCTTCAGATAGCCGGCACGTGAGTGCCAGGCTGTCTCTTTCACCGCGCACCGGTCGTCGCATCAACAGAGAGAGAGAGTGTAGAGAGAAAGAAGAAAAGGAAGGCTTGACCTTTGTTCTCCTGTTCCTCGCAACGTCGAGAATCCTGGGTGATGTGCTGCCGCAGGACGTACCGGGCCTCGTCGCTGGTCAGATCGTCGCTAACCGCTGTCGCTGACCAGGTCTCCGTCGGCGACGTTGACTCTCTTGGCAGGTGGGCTGGCTGCTGTCGCTGGCAAGGCCATTGCCGGTAGGATTGATCGTGCTTCCTTCCGGCTATCCCAAACTGCTCTCTCTGCTGGGCTCGGACTTCCGCACTGTAGTAGGACTAGGCTTCTACTCCCTCACTCTCGTAAGGCTCGGCTGCGACTCTCTCACGCACTGATTCTTGCGCGCATCTTGCAGTCGCTCAGCGGCGCTCGCTCCTCTCCCTACCTTGACCTATTAGTTAGGCGGCACGCGACGCGTCGCTTATCGGTCACGCGTTGCGCGCCTGCCAATCCCTGCATAGGCCTAATACTCTCTTTCTCTCTCTCTCTCTCTTTCTCACTCTCTCTCCGCGCTCTTCAACTTTTTCTTGCGCTCAACTGCGCTGGCTCGTCCTTGGCGCTGAAACAAAAGACCAAGTGTTAGGCGCATACTTAAATGCGCCCAACGTTGGCCACCACGCTTAGCCGAGTGGGGGAGGGAGAAACGCGGACGAGAGACGGGCAAACGGCCTGCTCTCGTCACATATACTTTATTCATTCTTAAACCTATACTACAACAGGTTATGGGCTCAGCACGCTTCCGCTGCGCTAGACGATGACTAGAGGCGATATTTCAAGTGATTAAGAGAAAGAACCGTCTGCGGTGTACGAACGAACTCGTTGCTACGTACGCGTGGCGTATCGAATCTGGTTTGTCAGCAGTAGACCTAGAGGATTTTTGAATCATTTCAACCTAGAGCGTTAATCAAAGTAAGATGTTAAAAATGGCCATTAGATGTAAGTGTCGACACGCGAAAAACATGAAACGTTTCAATAAAAAGTTCAACGTTGACTTTAGATGAAAAAGGGGTGCGCATGCTTCCGGAAGTAATTTTAGATGATTAAATGTATGAATGTGATTGTGTATTTCATAATTTAATGAAATTAATAATGAAATTTATTTTCAGCGAAAATGATATTTAGCTTGAAAAGATTTAGCGAAAACAAGCCGCCTTAGCACAAGGCTGGGTGCTATGGAATACCAAACAAGCGCTCGCGCTTTTGTTGTTGCTCGGCGAGCTGTGTCGATCAATACGATTGATGATTCGATCGACGGCCTACCAAAGGTTCGGTTTGTTGTGTTTGCTCGATCTGTTTGATTGAAAGATGCTTAGATCAGTTATATTGATGTATTTGATGGATGAAATGTTTAGATGTCATGATTAAATTTTTCTTTGAAATGAAAATTTTTTTTTTTTATATTTAGTTATGGCATAAGATGATTAGAAGTTAAAATTATTTTTATTTGCCCTCTCGCGTCTGATTTGTGATGAAATTAGCAGTGCGGTGTAGTTACAAATTGGATGTAGACATTCATTTCGGGTGTGCTTTCGGTGCAATACATGTGTGCGATCGGCTCCTTTACACCGGCTTGATAGTCGTACGTTGGGTTAGGTCAGAGGAGAGCATGTGTATTGTACTGGGGTATACGTGGATGATTGTCTGTTTTGAATATTTTCCAATGAGCAGTGCGGTTGGAAATTATGAGAAACAAGCAACAGTAACTCAAAAAGTTGACATTATTCTAGAAGCAATGTTTGGTATTTATTTAGAAGTTGAGATCGTGAGTTACTGACGAGAGATGGCTGATCTCACTCCGCAAGAAGAAGATGATTTACTGAATGGAGACATGGAGGTTGATCTTAAAACGGGATTACACCACAAGGAGCATCAACACCAAATGCTGCTAATATTATTACTTCAAAACAAGGTTACCAATCATAAATATAGAATATCTGTAAACACATTTAAGAAGTTTAGAAAGTTTTAGATGAAATCTATGGATCCATAGTACACATTTTAGAGGTTAAATCCAAACATTGAAAGATGAATTGTTTACAGATCAACAAACTGCCGGATCAAATGATGTTACACCTCCAGATACAAGCGGGCAGTTAAATAGGGATCAGGTTGAAGCTGCTCTTAGAAAGAAATTAGATGCTGCTGATGAGTATAGCAAAGTGCAGAGAGATGCTCTTAAAACAATTTAGTGGTTTAATGGAAACTGCTAAGAAAATGTCTGAAAATTTTTTAGAAGTAGAGAAGTTAAAACTTAAATCTGTAGAAGCGAATAGGAGTTCCAAGGTTCAAAATTCAAATAATATTCAGGGCCATCATAATAGTATAGAAAATGAAACTAATAATTTAGATAGTACACCTCAAATTAATATAACATTTGATGATTTAAAGAAAACTCTTGAATTACGGAATAGTTCAATAAAAGTAAATGTGAAAAGAGATTATAAATTAACTATCAAATTTAACTTCAATCTTTGGATATACTATTTAAATTCAGAATTATCAGCCAATAATTTATTAGATGTTATTGATTCAAATACTAGCGTTCCAGAAGATTTTGATGATGAAATGATAGTGAAAAGAAAAATTTTGGTTAGAGATATTATTATAAATAGATTAGACGAAAATTATCATAAAAAGATAATAAATTTTAGAGATCCTCGAATTATTATACAGAAGTTACATGAAACCAAACAGATTGAGTCCAATGTTACTGACTCATCTGTGAGGACACGTTTATATAATTTAAAATTGAAACAACAAAAACGAATTGGGGTTTTTATTGAAAAATTTGACAATATTATAAGAGAATATGAAGGTTGTTTAGATGCAATACCTTTAACAGAAGAAGAGAAAAGGTCTGCTTTTTACCAAGCTGTATCTAATACTGTCCCAGAACTCCGTTCTGCTAATTTTATTAGAAAACAGACTAGTAAAAACCCAATGACTTTAGACGAAATTAAAAATTTCTTATTGCAATTAGAAACAGAGAAAAAGGCTGATAATATGATTAAAGATGAACCAATGGCACAAGTTGCTCAAAGAAGATATCATGGTCACAGTGGACAACAATTTAGATGTTATAGATGTAACAAAGAAGGACATCGATCATCTGATTGTCCTTTGGAGCAGTATGGCTCGTGGTTTTGTTACTCATGTCAATGTGTAACGAATCATAAAGGCGATAATTGCTATCGAAGGGGATCAGGAGGATATGTTAGAGGAAAAAGGTTTAACTCGAGGTTTTTACAAAAATAATAATAACAGACATTTGGATGATAATTCAGAGGGGCATGTAAACACTGAAAGTTTAAGAGGTAATCAAACTAGAGGAAGAGGTAGTTGTAGAAGAAGAGGTAGGGGTGGTCAAGGTGGAAATTTTAGAGGAAATGGTCAAAATAGAGGGAAAGTATCAAAGAATTTTGTAAGGCCATATACTCCCGGCAAGAGTCAAAGTAATGGAGGTAACAAGACTCAAGCTTTGAGTGCAGGTATGCAATCAAATAACTCTAATAATATTACTGAAATTAGTTTTATTGCTGATTCAGGCGTAACTGAACATATTATTAGAAATAAAGGTTTAGTTCTTAGTAATTTTGAAAAATGTTCAGGCGAAGTTATTAGAAGTGCGAATAAAAATAAATCTGCAGATATAGAGATAGATGGAAAAGGAAATTTATATTTATAATCGAATGTTTCAGGCCATAAATGTATTAAACTAACAAATGTTTTAGCAGCTGAAAACATTACTGAAAATTTTATGTCTTTGAGACATTTTGCTGAAGCAGGTTTAGCATACTTAGATGATGAAAAACTAAAAATATTTAATAAACAAACTGGTTTAGAATATTTAGAGGGCATTTATGTAAAACCGAATTGGATAGTTACTTTATCTGTTAAAAATAATCAAGTGAAAGAAACTGAATCATATGAGAAATATTCTTGCAAAGCAAGAATAGTTTCTGTTGACGAGTTTCTAAAACATTAGACTTTGATTCCAAAAATTCGGAGGGAGTTCGAAATTTAGATGAAATAAATATATCCCCTTCTGTGATTGGGAGGGAGAATGAAGAAGAACTCGTTAAAGCAGATTCAAATTTAGATGAATTCAATTTTAATAGAAAAATTATTGATTTAGATACTTTAGAAGATTTTGATGAAATTAAAGAAATTTGTAACACTAATTTATCTGAATTAAAAAATACAGTTGTTAAGAAACTTGGTGGAGATATGTTTTGGCATATTAGGTTAGGATATATTTCTTTGAGTTATCTAAAAATGTTACAAAAATTAGAACCTAAATTAAAAGATGTAAAATTTGATGAATCTATTCAAGATTGTGACGTTTGTATTTTAGCAAAGATGAAAAAATTACTATTTAAAAATAATAGAACTAGAAGAGAAAGATCTTTACAAATTATATATACTGATATTATGGGTACAGATTAAACCAGTATCATATCCTGGAGGTAATCGTTTTATTATTGCATTTATAGATGACTATAGTAGATTTGCAAAAACATTTTCAATAAAACATAAAAGTGAAGCTGGTAATTGTTTAGAAAAATTTATTAATTCTTCACGAAATTTAATAGGTGTTAATATCAAAGTTTGTTTTATTAGAGGCGACAATGCCAAAGAATTTGTTGGAGAAAAATTGTTAGAAGTAATGGAAAGAGAAAATATAGATAGTGATTTTGCACCTCCTTATACACTAGAACTAAATGGCACTGCTGAAAGATTTAATAATATTATACAAGAAAAAATTAGAGCTCTTATGATTGATTCTGGTTTACCTAGTAGTATGTGGATTTTTGCTTCAGAAGCAGCTGTTTATTTATATAATAGAACTCCTCATAAAGCAATCAATTTTGAAATACCTATTCAGAAGTTTGTTCCAAAAGTAAATTTTTATTTTGACGAAATTAGAAGGTTTGGATGTATTGCTTACACAGAAGTTCCAATTAGAAAAACAAAATTCTCCAGTAAAGCTATCAAAACAGTTCTGGTTGGCTATTCATCTACTGGCTATATTCTTTGGCATCCAAATACAGGAAAGTTTATTAAATCTCGTCATGTGAGATTTAATGAAAAATTGGTTTACAAAGATATTTATGAAGGAAAAGGTATAGATGATTCAAAAATTGTCGATGATGATGTAGAAGTAGAAGTAGAATATGTTAAAGATGATCTGACAGAAGGAGTAGATAAAGAGAGTCCTAAATATAATCTTATAGAGGAAAATAAAGTATTAGAAAGTAATAGGAACAGTGGTAAGTTATTAAAACGAAAAGTTGAATTGAAAGATGTAAACGAAATCAAAAACAAAAGACGTAAACAACCTAGTCGAAAGGCTAAATTAAATGAAAATAGAAAAGAGTACATAAATGCTCGAAGAGTTAGCGATACGATTGTAGACACTAGCTTTACATATTTCATGTCAAATAAGTTAGAAGTTGATCAAATTATATTTCGAGATCAAATAATAGATGGGACAACTAATGATAGTTTAGAGGAAGATGAATTGAAATATATAGTTTAGTTTAGTTTATTTATTTACAACTTATATGTTACATTTGGTTTACATTTCTTATATTACTATTTGTGTCTCGTATCCAGTTTGTGTAGTTGATTATGTATGTGTTTTGTGTGTGTGTGTGTGAGTGCGCGCGTGCGTGTGTGTGTATGTGTTGTGTAAATATGTGCCTTTGTAGGTGTGTCTGCAACTCTTGTGTGGCTGTCTTCTGCGCCTTCCTGTTCCTCTTTTCTTCTCATTTTTCTTCTGATTAATCTTCTCTTCCTCTTTCTCTCTCCAAGATCTGCCTTTTCCGCTCTTCTGTTTTTTTTCTCTTTCTTGCATGTTTTCTTTTCAGCTTTTCCTTTATTACTTTCTTTTGCCTTTTCACCTTTGCCTTTCCTTTGCTTTTGCTCTCCTTCTTGCTAATCATTTCATCTATCTTTCTCCTTATTAAGGCTTTAACACCTTTTTCTTGTTTCCTATTGCTCCCTCTGCCTTTCCTTTCCTCAACCTCACTTATTTTTCCTCAGTATCTTATGATTTGCCTTCTAGTTTACCTTTTTCTTTCTCTTCTTCGATTCTTCTTCTTTTCCATTTTGCTCCATCCTCCAATACCTGCTTCCTCTCGCTTGTGTAGTTGCTGTTACTTGTGTCTTGTGTGTGTGTATGTGCATGTGTATGTTTATGTTTGCGCGTATGTTTGTGTTTTGTGTGTATGTGTGGTATGTATGTGTGTGTAGATGTGTCTGCGAGTCTTGCTCCTCTGTCTTCTGTTTCCGTCTCTCCTTAGGGTCTTGTAGCTTCGTCTTCTTGCTTTTCTTTTTCTTTCTTCTCTTCATTTCTTCTTCTTTTTCATTTTATCTCCATCAGCCACGCTATCTTTTCTTTGCTTCCTATTATTATTTTTTCCCATTCTTCCCCTTCCATTCTGCTTTTTTCACATTTTTCTATCATGTGCTTCAAATTTTCTTTGTCTTTCATACACATTCTACATCTCTTATTTTCTTCTTTTTCCCAATACCTGCTTCCTCTTGTTTCATTACCTAACCTAAACCTTTCCCTTATTTGCAGGCCTTTTATTCTTCCCTCTCCTTGAATTTTCTTTAACCTATACCTTTTCATTTCTTCTTTCAGTTCTTTCCACTCGTTTATGTATCTTGATTTTTCTAGTTTTTTTTCTAGTTCTTTTTCTTCTTTTTTCTTTAGCTCATCTCTTATTTCTTCCCAAAACTCTTCCCTCATTTCATCTTCCTCTTCTCTCTCTCTGTATATTTTACTTTTTTCCAGCCTTTCCTCTCCCTCCTCCTTCTTACCCTTTTTATCTTCTTCATTTCTTTCCCTTTTCTTTAATTCTCTCCATGCTTCTTTTTTTATTAAGCCATCTCTTTCTTCTCTTATTTTGTTTTCATACTTCTTTGCTCTTTCTAATGCTGTTTCTTTCAATTCTTGTCTTCCTGTTTCACATCGTATTAGGTAACTTGGCGTGTTTCTATCTAATCCTAATACCCACTTTATGTATTTTAGTTGTAGTCTCTCTATTTCCTCATATCTCTTCCATCCCCAGATTTCTGCTCCATACATAATCACGCTATTCGCCAGAGCATCGAACAGGTTCATCCATAGCTCCCAGTTTTCTCTAAATAGCTTTTCTCCTAGCCCCATAACTTTCCGTGTCCCATATTTATTTTCCCTTCTACGTTCTTTATCTGCTTTTTATTTCCGTTATTTCTGCTTATCACATATCCCAAGTAGTTGTACTCTTTAACCATCTCTATGTTCTCACCTTCCCATTCGAATTCTTCTTCCTTCCCCCTTCCTCCTCCTTTCCTGCATTTCATCATCTTTGATTTTCCTACATTTAACTCTAATCACCTTTCTTCCAGGTATCTTTTTAATTTTTTTAGCATTGCTTTCATTCCACTTTCACTCTTTGCCATCATCACTATATCATCTGCGTATCCTAATGTCCATATTTTCTTCCTTCCTATCACTACCCCTCCTTCCTGCACCTGCTTGATCTTCACTTCCAGGTCGGCGAAGGCAAGATTAAATAGCGTGGTGCTCAAAGGGCACCCTTGCCTTACGCCTTTGTAAGTCTCAAACTCCCCAATTATTTCTCCTCCAACTTTTACCTTACTCCCTGTTTTCTTGTATATTTCTTCTATTCTTTTCCTAATTTTGCTATTTATCCCTTTCTCTTTCATTGTTTCCCATATTTTCTTCCTCTTTATTTTATCAAAAGCGGCCTTCATGTCTGCAAAGAATACGAATAGTTTTCCTCCTTTTTCCCTTATTTCCTTCCCTATTATTGTTTTTAATATAAATATCGCGTCCATTGTTCCTCTTTTCTTCCTAAATCTCATCTGCGTATCACTTAACGTTTCTTTAGCTGCTAGTTCTCTTTCCAACTTTTTTCTCAGTATTTCCGCATATATTTTATATCCCGTATCCATCAGCGTTATTCCTCTATAGTTTCCTACTTCTTCTTTCCTCCCTTTCTTATATATTGGTACTATTATTCCCTTCCTCCATTCTTCCGGATATCCTTCTCCGTTCCATATTCCTTTTAAGCATTTTGTCATATCTTTTATCAAGCCTTCCGTGCCTTGCACCCACGCTTCATTTGCTATACCATCTTCTCCTGTCGCCTTTTTCTTTTTAATTTTTCTTATTTCCTCTTTTACTTCTCTTTAATTTCTTCACCTTCCTCTCCTTCGCTGTCTTCGGTTTCTTCCCCTTTACTTTCTTCCTGTTCTTTCTCTCCCAATTGTTCCTTGAAGTGCTTTATCCATTCTTCTTTTCCTATATTTTCATCTAATCCAATTCTTTTCTTCCTATTGCCATTCACTTTATCCCAAAATTTTCTTCTCGTCTTATCTGTTTTTATTTCTTCTGCCACTCTTTTCCATTCATCTTCTCCCAATTCCACCTCTATTGGTCAGTGGTCCGACTTCACCCTCTCCTTTATTTGGACCTTTTTTATCGCCTCATCATCTTCCTCGTTACTTACTACATAGTCTATCGTTGACATTCCTCTCGCTCCTATATATGTTATTTCTCCCTCTTCATCTCCTTCTTTTCTCCCATTCGTTATCACTAAGCCCATTTCTCCTAGCCATTTTATCATTTCTTCTCCCTCTGCGTTTAACACTTTATCCTTGGTCTTAATTTCTTCTAGGTTTTCTTCTGTCTCCCATTCCCTTCCTTCGTTTCCTGTTCTTGTGTTGAAGTCTCCTCCTATAATTATTGTTTTTCCTCTGTTCTCCTCTATCTCTTCACTTAGGTATTCATAGTTTTCTTTCTTCCTATGTTGCATATACACCGATGCTATCATGTATTCCTTCCCTCCGATCTTTATTTCTTCTACTATTACCTCACTTGTCCTTTCTTTCTTCCATTCAACCTTATTCATCCCTTTCCTCTCCCTTACCGCCATTATTCCTCCCCCTATTTCTCTCCCCCTTCTTCCTTCCCTTCTTGAGTCCCTCCTCTCTATGCTGTACCCATTCAGTTGTTTCTCCACACTAGTTCTTGCCTCTTGCCTCTTCACCCAGGTTTCCGTTAGCCCTATTATGTCAAATTCCCTAACATATTCCCAGTCGTCTTCCTCCATGCTCCTCACCCCCGCCACGTTCCAGAATAGTATTTTTACTGCCTTTCTCCCCCCTCTCTCCCTTCTCTCCTCTCTCTCTCTTTTATCCCTATTGTTTTCGAAACCCTTCCACCCCTTTTCCTACCATTTTTCCCTCTCTCTCGCTCCACCACCATTCTTCCTCTGATTTCACCCCGTTATGGCACATCTTTACCTCTTTACCTTTACTTTTTATTTCTTTCGCTTTCCTTCTTACTTCCTCTCTTATCCTTCTCTGCTTCCACGTCCAGTCCTGATCTATGTATATCTTTTTCTGTGCCAGATTCTTTTTCTTCTTCATAATTCCTTCTTTTTGTTCCCATGAAGCGCATCTAATTTGCCACATATTTTTTCTTCTTTCTCTCCAATCATCTCTCTCCGCTGTTCCTCCTATTCTTCTCAGATTCACTATCTCTCCTTTCATTTCTAGTACCTCCCTTAACCAGACCTCTGCCTCTCCCTTCTTTTCCCATGTTAACTCACCCTCTAAGTCTGTCACTATTATATTGTTTATCCTACTTTCTCTATCCTTTTTTTCTCTCATATGCTCTAATTCTTCCTTATTGCCTACTTCTATTCCTCTTTGCTTCTTGTTTCCTCCTTCTATGCTTTCTTTTAGTTTCACGCACTCCTCTTCCAACTAGTCCATCCTCTCTCCCCATTTTTCCTGCAGTTTCTTTTCTCTACGTTCTGCTTTTTCCTTTTCTTCTTTCGTCTCTTTCTTTCTTTCTTCTCTCTCTCTCGCTCTTGTTCTTACCTAACTTTTCCTATTTCCATCTGCCACCTTTCTTCTCTTCTTTTCCCCTCTGCCTGCATTCTTTCCATTTTTCCCATTATTTTTTTAAACATTTCTGTCTATTCTTTCCTTTCATCCTCCCATGCCTCTTTTAAATCCCTTATATCTGCCCGTATCTTTTCCATTATATCTTCTGCACTACTACTTTTTCCCACTTATCGTGTTGTCTAATCCTTCTCCCCCCTCTCCTTCCATCTCGCTCCCCTCGCTTTCACTCTTGCATCTCTTTGCCTCTCTCATTTCTCCTCTATTATTCTCCCTCAGCCCCTCCTCGCTCTCTCTCCCCCTCACCACCTTTACTCTTTTCTTCTTTTCTTCCTCTGGGCCTTTCTTATCCAACCTTCCACCTTTATCTCTTAATTTTTCTGTTGTCACAAATCTTTCCATCCTATCCCTTACGCCTTAATTCGACTCTCTATAACTACCCGTGATCCCACATTTATTCCCTGTCTTACCTTTTCTGTCTCTGCCTTTACTTCTTACCGCCCCTCCTCTCTGCCTGCCTTTCCCGCTTTCTGATTTTCTCTCTTAACCTCAATTTTTATTTTTTTTCTTTATTCCTTTCTCTCTACTTTTTCCTGCTCTACTCCAGGCCTCTCTCTCTCTTCTCCACTCCTCCTCCACCTCCACGCTCTTTTCACCTCTATATCTCTCCTCAAACACTTTTCCTCTTTGACTTTTTCACCAAAACTCACGTTCACACCCAAGACACGTCCACACTCCCCTCGAGTGAAATCTAATCTTCGAATTGAAATATATATTTTTTGCTACATTAAATAAAGATCCTACATCTTACAAAGAAGCAATAGAGACCAAAAATAGTTTTGAGTGGAAAAATGCTGTTAATAAGGAATTAAAGTCAATGCTAGATAATGATGTATGGACAATTGTTGATAGGTCCAATGTTACTAAAGATGGTAAAAGAGCTAACATAATGGATTCGAAATGGGTGTTTAAAATTAAACCTGGAGATAATGGTCAACCTATCTTTAAAGCTAGATTAGTTATTAGAGGTTTTAAAGATTGCAAAGAATATGAATTAAAGGAAACTTATGCTCCTGTATCTAGATTATCTGTGATTAGATCAGTTTTAGCAATAGTAAATAAATATGATTTAGAAGTTTGTCAAATGGATGTAAAAACTGCATTTCTAAATGGAATTTTAGAAGATGAAATATTTATGGAAATTCCCGAAGGTTTAGAAGTGGATGAAAATACTAAAAAATTTAAAGTTTGTAAATTGAATAGATCATTGTATGGTTTAAAGATTAGCCCAAAAAGATAGAACAAAAGATTTTCTGAAGAAGCTTTAAAATTAGGTTTGGAAAATGATTTGCATGAACCTTGTTTATTTACGTGGAGAAAGGATGGATTATTTGCAATACTTGCTTTATACGTGGATGATATGTTAATAGCTAGTAATGACAAACATAAATTAAACGAAATTAAATTAAAATTGAATCAAGTTTTCCAAATGAAAGATCTTGGTGAACCAAAGACATTTTTTGGTATGAAAATAGAAAGAGATAGAGTGAATAGAAAAATGATAATAAATCAACCTGATTACATAGAGAAAATATTAGAGAAATTCAACATCAAAGAATGCAAAACACAGAGTACACCTATGATTACTAGAAGTTAAAAACAGAGAACTTAGTAAGAATGAGTTAAATTCAATTGAGAAAGTGTCACAATCAAAAACGAAAGTACCCTATGGAGAAGCAATAGGTAGTTTATTATATCTGGCTGGGGCTACCAGATCAGACATTGCTTTTGCAGTAAATTACTTATCTAGAAAAGAAATAAATGCTGCTGAAGATGATTGGATAGATGTAAAAAGGATTTTCAGATATTTTAGAGGTACTTTAAACACAGGGTTAATATTTAGAGGAAAAACCGATTCACTTGATGCTATGACTGATGCAAGTTTTAGAGATTGGAATGATTCAACTTTAACCAGTGGTTACGTAATTAGATTGTTTAATGACCCCATAGCTTGGAGAAGTCATAAGCAATCATATGTAACATTATCAACATGTGAAACTGAATATTTAGCCATGAGTGAAGCTTGTCAAGAACTTATTTCATTAGATAAAGCTATTAGAGATATGATAGGCAAGACTTTATTTCCTGTTACTATTTGGTGTGATAATAAAGCTGCCGATAAATATACTCAAATGGAAGGTAGCCATAAATTAAAAACTTTTGACGATAGTTTAGAGGCAATCAAAATTAATTTAGAAGCTAGAGAAAAATCTGGAAGTAAGAAACATATGGCTGATACTCATGGAGATTTTGTTAAATCATGCGTTTTAGAAGGAAAATATCGGTTATGAAGGAAAATCTTGGTTAAATGGATTTCGACAAAAGAAAATATTGCAGATATAATGACTAAACCACTTCCTAAAGATACACATAATTATTTAAGGGATAACTTATTGAATTTTATTTAGATGGAATTTGGATTAAATAAAAAAAAAAAAAAAACAAAAATGAACAACGTTGAATATTAGATGCAAATTTTAATGATATTTCTGTCAATTGTTATTCATTTTACAGATAAGCCGTTATCACAGTCAACTCCAAATTAATTTTCAAGATGATACTTTGATGTTTTTGTATCAAGACGACTTTCATATGCTTTTATTAAATGTTTGACGTTTGTGTTAAAATTAGTTACAATGAATTAATTTTGATAAAGGGAGGGAGTGTTAGAACTATGCTTTAAACAAAATTAATATGTTCGATATTGTTCTTTTGTCTTTTTGTAAAATAGTTGAATAGCGTTGCGCAGAGACGCAGTGGATTGTTTTTCTAACGAAAAAGTTAGTCGAAGTCTAGAGCTTGAATAGATTAGACGTTTGATAAAAACCTACAGAAGTTATATTTGTGTATACTTTATTCATTCTTAAACCTATACTACAACATTAATAAATTTCTCATTTCGTAGGATAATCACCCCGTTATAAATATTAATTCAAAATAACTATCCAATTAGATTGAAATAAATTTATAAAGATTGAATTATAACCTTTGTCTAGTCTAGAGCAGCTTTCTGAATATTCTGCTGAACGAAAAAGCGATTTAGCATCAATCAAGAATCCTATAATCAAAATAATTATATTTTTCATGAGTTCAAACTTATCTTCTACAAATTAGTCTGTTAATATATGCTATATCAATAATTTCATCAAGACTTTGAATTAAATGATTTCTTCATCTAATCAAAATCGACAATTCATGAAAATATATCTTGGGCTAAGAAACTATCTCCAAAACCTAGTGTAGCATACGTAAGATAATTGGACAAATTAATACAATTTGTATCTGATTTCCAACAAACTGACTAATTCATACAATTTTTTTTGTAAATGGTTACAGTATATTCTACAAGTTCTCAAGGATATTTTTTAAGCCTGTTATATATTTATATAAACTGGTATAAGCATAAAAAAGAGTTCAGCTCATGTTGAATTGATGAGAATATTATTAAATGTAAGATTATAAAATTATCATCAAAAGCAGCTAAATTTTTTCTAAAGTAGCTTTCCGACAGTTTCTCTAAACATTTATTATGTTTATTCTAGTCAATTAACCAATTAGAGGAAAATTTACAGTATGTTTTAAGAATTCGTGGTGGTGAGTATACTAATTCTTTATTATTTAGGGAAATTATAGTTTTTAATAACTATGCTGCGCCATAAAATTATCCAGACAAAATTTTTCATGGATAAATTGCCATTTTTGGAATGCTTATAACTCTGTCAATTTTCATCGGATAGAGTTGATTTTCATTTCATTTAAAGAAAATTGTCTGTACTTTCATACAAAGAATCTGTTAAATACGTGCGATTTAATGTCACATTTCTACGTCTTAATCAGGCCCAGTAACTATGATTTCTTAAAAAACTAGATAATTTGGACGTTTACATAGATTACTCTAATTTTTTTTTAATTACACGTACTACATCATAAAATGCACTCTTTAACAATTAATTTTAAAATATCGATTTTCTACAATTTTTTTGACAAAGTTATGTCATTTTCGAGATAATTCTGTGTTTTTCTAAATACCGCCAACATTAGAATTACTTGATGCAATGGCGAGGAGGTTGTTGATCGGATTTATGCCTCATTTTGGCCTTGTGTGAGCCATTTCTTAAATTAGGGACCCTGTGATTTGTCACTTTCGCAGAATTTTCATCAAGACTTTTATAAGATTTTCATGCAGACTCCAAACTCTATGTAACTTAGATATTGAATACCGTGTACTGTTATCTCGGCGACGGATAACTTCTCTTAATTTTCCAGGTTTATAGATTTTCCCAAAGAAAATGGAAAAAATTTATATGCGAATTCCTATTCAGTAACCTCGAAAACCCCACAGAATTTGTCAGGCTGTGTTTCTCTTTCTTTCTAATGCCATTTTTCATCCTGTCAGGACAACAAGATCGACCTCGTCAATACTCCGTCTTGCGGAAGAGGTTACGATTTTTTTCTCAGTGTACGGTATACATATATAGTATAGCAATTGAAAATTACAAAAACATTCTTAATCAACATGCCTCGGCTATTTTCAATTGAATCTGCTCAAATTGTTACCCTGCTACAAATAACCGGACTAAGTCCGAGTGAAATATCAAAAGAATGGGAATTTATCGTATGACGGTATCGTACGTGGTTTTAGTTGGCATGATGTTCTTATCACCGGAGATCTGGCTAAGACTGACGTAAAATAACTACGAATCAAAAAGATGGTAATATTGTTGATGAAGCTCTACGCAATCTAATACAGGTTGCGTGACAAATTAGGAAAGATGCTTTACCAGGCAGACAAATGAGCGCTCAGACGTTAAGATGCCTTCACGAAAGATGTTTACGATCGCCAATTCATGCTACAGTGTCTATGTTAAGAGCAATTCAGCGACGAGCTCGTCTATGCTGCATCCGTAATTATCGAAATTGGACAGCTAGACAGTGGAGAAATGTTTTTTATAGACAAAATATCTCGACTTTTTCTTTATGAAAATAATGCTAGCTTTCGAATTTGGCGACGTAGACAAGAACGTTTTGAAGTAAATCACGTTAATCTAACTTGAATATTTAGTGAAAGATCCGTCATGGTATGGGATGGAATATCAATGAACCATCGATCAGATCTAGTGACTCTCCCATTCTCAGGACTAACAGGGGATCGTTACATTGACGAAGTCTTATGTCCTTACGTAATTCCAATGTACCGGCAAATGAGCCATTATTTCATCTTAATGTAGAATAATACATGCTCCATACATAAAGTTTATTTGGAGATTCGGTCCTTTGTCGCTTAATGTTTTCTCTTTTTTTTGCGGATGGGGAAAACCTAGAATATGAACATGTGCGGCAGTTCCAGCGGTGCGCGCGCGATACAAAAAAAAGGGTATGGTCGTCCAGTAATTGTCGCGCAGGTAAACGTTTGGAGGGAAATTCGGCACTATAAACCTTGCATTTTTCTAATTGGCTCCACGAACAGGCCCAATGCTGTAGAAAACTCTCTGATCCTTCTTCAGGAAGGAGGAAGCAGCTAGTAGCTCTCGAGAACTCGATCCTTGCACCTCGTAGCTCTATCTCAGCACCTCGTCGCATTCTCTTTCAGTTACCTAGTTGCTCTCTCAGTTAACTGGCTGCTTTCAATTGTTTACGTCGTTGTGATAGTTTATCATACTAGCCTTCACTGGTAACGTCTGTGTTGAATGTGAGTGCGAGTTCCTGGTCTTACGTCACGTTCTGTGGATGACAGTTGCGTGCGAGCACAGTATCGTGCCCTTTTTTTTATCCTGTGACTTGTCGAACCCACGATCGCAATAAGGGCTACCGGCACCCGTTGGTCTAGCTGAGGATATGCGTGATATCCTCTGAGGTGTCTCCGACCCTGGGCAGCTCAAACAGCAGCAACTCGGCCCTACTCTTAGGGGCAGCATAGTGCGGGCCGTGCCCGTGACCAAGACGTTGGCACTGTGCTGCTCTAGGAGACGACCTTCCTTCTCGCACAAGGTGCAGTTAGCGTCGTGTGGTAAGCGAGTAGTTTTTAACTTGAATGGCCATTCACAGGCAAAGCGAGCCTGCCGAAATCTATTAATTATAAATAAGTAGCATCACTCTTTGTAAATTTGTCGATTGTATTTGCTCATATTTAGATGGCTTTTCCCTACTTATGACTGGGGTTTTTATGCCGGATAAATACGAGCCTAATTATACTTGATAAAATTATAATAAAAATAAATCCATATCCTTTATTTATTCAATATTCACGCACCATATCCATATTAATTTTCAAAGAACTTGATATACATGAGACTTATGAATTCTTTCTTATAGGTGATTCGAATTTCTGTGTTGATTATATTTAACTTGGAATTTCTACTAAAGAATTGTCCAATTTGTTCAGACCTCAATCCTATAGAGCTTATATGGGACATGATAGATAAGCGATTACATAACTTAGAGAGCTCCCGATAATCTCTAAGAGTTTAACAGAATTCTAAACCAAATTTGGCACGAGATACCCTTAGATTCTATCAGAGTATCCACTAATATGTGAGAACATTTAAGAGAGGTTATCTGTCGCCGAGGTTAATACACGGTATTAAATACCTAAGGCACATAAAGTTTGGAGTCAGAAAATACAACGAAAGTGACGAACCGCGGGGTTCTTAATTTGAAAAATGGCTCACACAATCGGCCCTTTTCAAGGCCAAAATGAGGCAGAAAAACCGACCAACAACCTCCTCGCCTTTACATCGAGTAATTCTAATGTTGGCGGTATTTACGAAAAACATAGGATTATCTCAAAAATGGCATAACTTTGTCAAAAAAAATCGTAGAAAATCGATATTTTTAAATTACTCGTTAAAGAGTGCACTTTGCGATGAAGTATGTGTAATTTAAAAAAAAATTGGAGTAATCTAGGTAAACGTCCAAACTATTATATATACGTCTAATCTAGTTTTTTAAGAAATCATAGTTACTGGGCCTGATTAAGACATAGAAATGTGGCATTAACCCGCACGTATTTCACATATTATTTGCATAAAAGTACAGACAGTTTTCTTTAAATGAAATAAAAATCGACTCAATACGATAAAAATTGATGGAGTTATAAGCATTTAAAAAATGGTATTTATCCATGAAAAATTTTATCGGGATAATTTTGTAGCATAGCGTATTAAATTGGAAGGAATATATTCTGGCAATCCTTACTAAAAAAGAAACTTGTTTGAGAGTGAAGCCTCTATTGATATTGATTGATCGATTTAGATTTGTCATGGAGATTTAGCACGAGATTTGAAAAGTTTCTTTAATAATATGATTTTTTATTGTGATGATAAAAGCTTTAAAATGATATTGAATTTGATATCCTACATTTTTACTTTAATAAGTGTGATTTTTGATAAAGAATTAAGGAATAATATATTTGTTGAAGGAAGATAGGACAAACTTTGAGTTCTGACTTTATTTTATTTGTAATCAATAAGCTGTTAGACCATGTATTTGATCCAAAAAATTCATTTTTATGAATTCTTTGTTCAAAAAGAAATGAAAATCCATTTTCTTTAATACATAAAATTATGTATGAATATAAAATCATTTCTAATCAAACTTGTAAGTGTTCATATGCATGGAATAAACATTATTTTTTATTTAAATTTCGAATGATACTACCCTTATGAATGATCATTTATAATATTTCGTATGTTTTTGTGATCCATTTATTCTCTATTTTATCAATTTTTACACTGATTAATTGCATTTGAAAAATTAAAAACCACTTATATGTAAGGTTATAGACAGATTTTACGAAATTTTTCATATGTATGACTAAATTTAAGCAGATTAATCGAAATTTAAGTTCGTATTTGAAAATTATAAAGTACCACATTAGTAGATCTCTTCAAGACCACAGACAAAATTTATGATTACAAGCAAAAAATTATAAATTGAAATCTAAGTCATTGAGTTATGTTAACCAGTTTTTTTTCAAAAAGTGATCGTTTGCTCGCTGTCATTCATTCCTATTATGAACTACAACTGTACTGTGCATGCGTTGCCAAACTAGATTTATAGCGAAATGAATTATATTATTGTTGTGGTTTAATATTTATAAGTTTTGCTTAGTTAAATTTTTTTTTTCAGTTAACCTCAATTAACCCAAATGTTGGTGGCCTCATATTTGCAAAATAACAAACGGTTCTGTTATCCACTATTGAGCGCTCATAGAAGCTTTTGCCAATGGACTTAAGCTGCGTAAAGTACATCAAGCGATCAGCTTCAAGCAAAGTCCCTGGCTTACGTCAATGTTCAGTAACACATGTAAATTACTCTACACCGATATCGATAGCCTCTTCTACGTATTGAATAAAATGGACGTCTATGACATGATGAAATATAACTTCGACAAGTGTGACACGTCAGATTACCATAAACACAATCTATATGACCTTCCGTTGATCAACAAGAAAGTTCTTGGAGTAATGAAGAATGAGTATGCCGGTAAGCCTATGCTCGAATTTATCGGTCTCCGTAGTAACATGTATATTCTCAGTATGCAAGTCTAGGATTTAATTAAAAAGGTGAAAGAAATAAAGTCGTATACCATAAAGAATAGCATAGTAATTGGGGATTATTAACACTGCTTGGAGAAGAAAGAAGTAATCAAAAGAGAGTTTATCATCCGTAACAAACTCTATAGGATTCGGACGAAAAGGGATGAAAAGCTGGTGCAGATTACCATGGTAAAAGTGGCTTAATGCTCGATTCTCGAGATACAATTCTTTGGGGCACTATAAGAGTTGTCTACCCGCTGAGTTCAAAAAGAAAGTTGCTGCCCATCGTCGTAGCAAGATAAAAAATAGTGGTGGAGAGGGAAAAACAGAATCAGTGGCTCGATATCGAGGAGTTGGGAGCTGACTGGCTATCTACCAAAATACTACTAAACCGATCAAGAAGCTTCGTTTATACTTGGAGATGAAGCTTCAACCGCTCGAGTGGAAGCTATTGATCAGGAACATTTGATGACAATAGATGGAAAGAAGACTTATTGCAAAGAAATTGTAGCAGTTGGAGCCAGTAGTCAGAAATGATGACTATGCTGCCCGAACGTCTCCAGCAGTATAATACTATATATCCAGTGGGATACTTTAATAAGAAGATCAAAGATACGCATAGAAAAAGGCTATTACGATTGAAAGAGAAGAGATGTGTAAATATGGATATAACACGATTACTTTCAAAATGTCCTAGGACAAACAAGTTCATCGTAAACATCATAATACAGTTTTCTCTCCCATTCTATTAAATATCGAAATTCCTATTAATTTTAACTCTTTTTCAATTTTAGAATGGATTAGACAGTATAAGCCTCTCAACTATATAACTCAAAATCAACAACAAATTTGAAAGATTTATTAATAAAGGAAAATTCCTTGTATCTTCTTTTTTATTGCAAAGAAAATAATAGTGACGTTGTTTGTAATGGTAGTATCTCACTGTTAGAACCGGAGATTAGGGCTCTTAACTCTCCTAAAACAATTAATTTTTTTTCTTTCATCGCTTTAACTCTTTAGTGATCCAGTTGTTATAAGAGTTGTCGAATCTAAGCCATTTCATATAAAATTGATTTCCAGGCCTCTTGAGGTCTACTTGAATTAGGTACATATCCGGATACATGGCTTCTTAGAGATCTTGTTCGTAAAACACAACAATGATGTGCTTATCTTGATAATCTCGCAGTTAGTACCTTACCGGGTTATTTTTTACAACTCGATCAATAGTAAAGATCTTACAAGGAAACTACTCCAGGTTTACCTTACCGATTTTCTTGAAATTGTAATATGTTGTAGTACGTTGAAAAATATTCGATACGTATTTTTTATATGTGCTCATACATCCATTTAAGGGGTGAAAAATTATTTTGAAGAATACCCTCAAAAACCGTTTTTTTTGCAATATCTCGAAAACTATTGCAAATTTTTTGATGCAACAAAGTGAACGTCGTTCAAGATAAATACTCATAGAACATTTCTAATCTGAGGAGTAGAAATCCTTATTTTTTATGTAAGAAAAACAGTTTTTTAAATTTATTTTCATTTAAAATTTACAAAACTGATTGAATCTAACTAAAATTAACTATATTATAAATAAAATTAAAAAATAAAGTTGACCTGTCTTGAGATTTTGTGAAAAAACATTTTAAAACGGGGTGAACTACCCCTAAAATAGATATTATCCGGTTTCAATATTATATATGTAAATATAAACAGATTTTTTTTAATTTTTTATTCTTCGCAATCGAAATTAATCTAAATGTTATGAAGTCACTTCTGTGAAGGAACCCTTAAAAGTGGTTGTAGGTAATTATTATTTTTCAGCCCTGAAAAAATAAAATTTTTTATTCAAACTATTACTAATTAATTGAAAGCGTTATACTCCACTTGTAGCATTGTAATTTTGTTCTCTATTAGAATGTACAATTTTTTCTTTCGGTTTGGACCTTGCGTGTGATTGAATAGGTAGCTGAGTTAAAATATGTTTTTACTATTATGAGAAAAGGAGAATTCATCCATCAGAAAAGCGTTGGTCTCACAGAAACTAAATATTACGATAGTTTGAGTGAGAATTCCGTGGATAGAAGCTCGCTATAGCATCAACTTATTTAGGACGAGAAGCAGAGATGCTTCTTGGCGCTATAGAGATCTCTATCACGGTTATCATGCGTCTCCTAATAGAGAAAATAAGGAAATTTTGAAACATGATATCAAGTACCTGTGAGGACGGAAAGCCCACAGGAATGACTCATAAAGAGATAAAATAGGAAGGTAGGAGAGGATTTTCAGTAGAGAGCAAAACATTCAACTAAATTAGGTACATATTCGGCTTCATAGAGATCTTATAAATACGATCAAGTGTTTAGCCTGAATTATTAAGCACAACGTTTGCTCGACTTTACTGGACTATAGCCAGAGCTAGAGTGATTCCAGTGTGTCGAGCTCATCTTCTTGTACCTGTTCCTGCTGAAACTTCTTACACTTAAACGCCCTTTTTACGCTCTTTTTGATTTTATAATTTTACAAATTGAGCTGTAAAACATTAAATATTTACATTAGAGCTTATTTTCCATTAATGTTTGATGACGCTTTAATTTCATATGAGTATAGATTATTTTTTTACATTGTTGGTTTATTTTATGTATTGGTTTAAAGTTATAAATAATGATATCTAGAGTTAATAAACTGTAATTGTGGTAGAAAATTATATATATTTGTTGCTTATAATTAAATGAACCCATTTGTCAAAACAGAATGTCAAAAATTGCTATTATGTATGAAATATGGAATTTTTTACTTTTCAATTTATTAACAAATTACCATATCTCGATTTTGGCGCAGCCTTTCAAATTAATTCAAATTTGATTCACCTATTTGGTAACCACTTATTCATTACATAAAATTAGTTTTATTTAAATAAGTTGTTGATGTTTTATTTATTAATAACTTTTGAGTTATTAATTATCTTTAATTCAACTTCCTATAAAAATGTATAATCAATCGCATAATTTCTTTCAGTGATGTTTATTTCATCCTAATTATTGTTATTTGTGGTATTCGAACACGGGGCCCGAAATGCCATAGTACATCAATGGTTAAAGGTACACTGCCGGTCACCTACTTTGGGCCCGCACCGCAAAATTAGTAAAAACTTTAAAGTTCAATGTCACTGGTAAAAATTAACTTACAAAGTCGCCCGGGGGTATGTTTGAAAGATCTTTTTAAGAGCTTTCAAATGCTTTGACTCAAGGGTGCCATCGATTGTTTTTTTAATTATTTGCAAGCAATAATTCAACATTGAAAATTCGTTAAAATTTTTGCTAACTTTGAAAATTTTGCAAATCTGGAAAAAAATCTTACAAAAATTTGAGTTAGAGCATTTTTTAGTTTTTATCAAACTCTATCTGAATCACTGGACAAAAAATTATTTTTGTCAAAACCGACGCGCGCACGGGCATTTTTTTCGGAATGTGACAATTTTTTAAACATTTTTTATCTCTGTAAATTCTAAAAATTCCAAAAAATATATAGGAGAAAAAATGTTTGTTTTTGCAAGTGGAATAGTGTACTATTTTTTTTTTAATTTTTTCGAAAAAAAATTTTTGTCAATTAAAAAAAATTTTTTTTCAGAGCTGGTACGCCAAAAAGATGAAAAAATACATCAAATTTTTGTTTCATCCATTATTATATGTATATATTTATTTAAAACTTATGTTACATTTGGTTTTCATTTCTTACTTTATTATTTGTGTCTCGTGTCCAGTTTGTGTAGTTGATAATGTCTGTGTTTTGTGTGTGTGTGTGTGTGTGTGTGTGTGTGTGTGTGTGTGTTTTGTGTATATGTGCACGTATGTAGGTGTGTTTACAATTCTTGTGTCTCTGTCTTCTGCGCCTGTCTGTTCAGCTTTTCTTCCCATTTTTCTGTTGATTAATCTTATCTTCCTCTCTCTCTCCGAGATCTACCTTTTCCGCTCTTCTGTTTTTCTCTTTCTTGCTTATTTTTTTTCGACTTCTTCCTTTGCTACTTTCTTTTGCCTTTTCAGCTTTGCCTTTCCTTTGCTTTTGCTAATCATTTCATCTGTCTTTCTCCTTATTAGGGCTTTGACACCTTTTTCTCATTTCTGATTGCTCCCTCTGCCTTTCATTTCCTCAGCCTCACTTATTTTCTTTAGTATCTTATAATTTATCTTCTTGTTTTCCTTTTTCTTTCTCTTCTTCTATTCTTCTTCTTTTCCATTTTTGCTCCATCATCCAATACCTGCTTCCTCTCGCTTGTGTAGTTGCTAGTACTTGTGTTTTGTGTGTGTGTGTGTGCATGTGTATGTGTATGTTTGCGTGTATGTGCGTGTATTGTCTGTATGTGTGTGTATGTAGATGTGTCTGCGAGTCTTGCGTCTCTGTCTTCTGTTTCCGTCTGTCCTTAAGGTCTTAAAATTTCGTCTTCTTGTTTTTCTTTTTCTTTCTCCTCTTCGTTTCTTCTTCTTTTCCATTTTAGCTCCATCATCCACGCTATCTTTTCTTTGCTTCCTATTATTATTTTTTCCCATTCTTCTCCTTTCTTTTTACTTTATTCACATTTTTCTACTATGTTCTTCCAATTTTCTTCCTCTTTCATACACATTCTACATCTCTTATTTTCTTCTTTTTCCCAATATCTGCTTCCTCTTGTTTCATTACCTAACCTAAACCTTTCCCTTATTTGTAGGCCTTTTATTCTTCCCTCTCCTTGAATTTCCTTTAATCTGTACTTTTTCATTTTTTCTTTCAGTTCTTTTCACTCGTTTATGTATCTTGACTTTTCTAGCTTTTCTTCTAGTTCTTTTTTTTCTTTTTTCTTTAGCTCTTCTCTTATATCTTCCCAAAACTCTTCTCTTATTTCGTCTCCCTCTTCCCTCTCTCTATATATTTTACTTTTTTCTAGCCTTTCCTCTTTCTCCTCCTTCTTACTCTTTTTATCTTTTTCATTTCTTTCCCTTTTCTTTAGCTCTCTCCATGCTCCTTTTTTTATTGAGCCATCTCTTTCTTCTCTTCTTTTGTTTTCATACCTCATTGCTCTTTCTAATGCTGTTTCTTTCATTTCTTGTATTCCTGTTTCCCATCGTATTAAGTAACTTGGCGTGTTTCTAGCTAATCCCAATACCCACTGTATGTATTTAAGTTGTAATCTCCTTCGCTGTCTTCGATTTCTTCCTCTTTGTTTCTTCCTTTTCTTTCTCTCCCAGTTGTCCCTTGGCGTGCTTTAATCATTCATCTTTTCCTATATTTTCATCTAATCCAAATCTTTTCTTCCTATTGGAATTCACTTTATCCCAGAATTTTCTTCTTTTCTTATCTTTTCTTATTTCTTCTACCACTCTTTTCCCCTCAGCTTCTTTCGCTTTTCTTATTTCTTCTCTGTGTTCTCTCTTTGCTTTTAGGTATTTGCCTCTGTCTCCTTCCCCTTATCTTACCTTATTTAACTCTGCCATCATCCTAGCCATTTTTATCCTACATTCTTCTCTCCACCAGCTTTTCTCGATCCTTTTTTTTTCCTTATCTTCTTTTTTACGACTGCGTTTCTCACTCTATTTTTTATCTCTTTCCATTTTTCTGTTCCCTCTATTGCGTCTATCCATCTCTGATACTCTCTTATACGAGGGTCGTTTGAAAAGTCCGTTCAAAAATAAAAACTGCTTGATTTTTTCTAATAAATCTTTTTTATTTTTCAACATAGTCTTCTTTTAGGCTTATACACTTCATCCAACGCTGCTCTAGTTTGTTAATCCCTTCCAAATAATAGGATTTGTCCAAGTCTGTAAAATAGGCATTCGTTTCTGCAATCACCTCCTCGATTGAATAAAATCGTTGGAACCCTATCTCCATCAGTTTTGCGGCCACAACTGCTGAGGCGTGAGCTGGCGCATTGTCGTGGTGGAAGAGGACTTTTTTGTGGGCCAATCGTGGACGTTTCTCTAGCAACTCGGTTTTCAAACGATCCAGTAACGATGAATAATATTCGCCTGTAATGGTTTTAACCTTTTCCAGATAGTCGATGAAGATTATTCCTTGCGAATCTCAAAAGACAGTCGCCATAACCTTCCCGGCCGAAGGAATTGTCTTTGCCTTTTTCGGAGAAGATTCCCCCTTAGTAACCCATTATTTAGACTATTCTTTGGTCTCAAGAGTGTAGTGATGTATCCATGTTTCATCTACAGTGATGAAACGACGCTTAAAGTCTTGCGGATTTTGCTGGAACAGCTGCAAACCATTCTTGCAACACTTCACACGATCTCGTTTTTGGTCAATCGTGAGTAATCACGGCACCCATCTAGCGGATAGCTTTTTCATGTCCAAATGTTGGTGCAAAATATTATGTACCCGTTCGCTCGAGATGCCTACAGTACTAGTAATCTCACGCACCTTCACTCTTCTGTCAGCCATCACCATATCATGGATTTTATCAATGATTTCTGAAGTGGTAACCTCAACAGGGCGTCCAGAACGTTCAGCGTCTTTTGTGCTCATATGGCCACTCCGAAAATTTTGAAACCACTCATAAACCATTCTAATCGAAGTTGCACAATCACCATAACGTTTATCAAGCTTCTGTTTAATCTCCTGAGGCGTTTTGCCTTTGAAAAAGTAATGTTTGAAAGAATGATTAAAAATAAATGAATAATTTTCAATCGTGAATCTTAATCCCTCAAAAATGATTGAACTTAATTAAAGATTATTTCATTCAAAATTATTAAAATTTATTGGTGTATTATCAATAACATTAGTAAAAATTGGTGTAAAAAATCTTGAAACTTATAATTCATTTGCAATTTATTAAAATAGTCTGTATGTATGACCATTAAGGGAAAAAAGAGAAACATATATTTTAGAGTTAAGAGAAAAATTCGTGTGTCAGGTGTATGCGAGTTGTCGGCTCTCACTACGAACGAGTAGTATTAGCGATCGATTATATATCTTTTTAGAGCATCTACAACTGTACACTAACGACCAGCGAAAGTTTTTACATTAATCGCACTCGTTTTCCTATTCCTTAGTTCTATATTTTCGCGAAGGTAGACCATTAACCGATTATTTTCTTAAAAGGTTATAGGCTCAAACCACGTGTCGCGAGTGCAGATGTGAGCTTCATTTGTGTAGTGTTAATATAAATGGCATATAACGCTGAGATGGAGTCAATTTCGAAAATTGAAAAACTGAGAGATAAGGACAACTGGAATCGATGGCTTTTTTGTGGTGCGCAAGTATCTTGAGGATGACGACGACCAATTAATGGTTTATGAAGGTGATCTGGTTATGCTCAAACCTCTTTTGGTGGTAGCCACTGATACACAGCAAGCAACGTTTAATGCTGACGCAGCCAAGTTCAAAAAGGCGGACAAGGCTATACGGAAGTTAATTATTTCTACAGTTAAGAAAAGGGCGTTGGATCTCCTAATGAACTGTTTAATTGTTCGGTAGATGTGGATCAAGTTGAACGCAATATACGAGATGAAGTCGGATGAAAACCTGTCATTGCTGCAAAAGAAATTCTTTGAGTTCAAATGAGATAAAAGTGAGAGCGCCGTGGTGAAGATAGAAAATCTTACAGTTAGGATGAAAAATTTGAGTGGAGAAATATCGGAGTCGATAGTGCTAACCCGAATTTTATGTTACCTTCCAAAGAAATATAATCACTTTCACAGTACGTGGGACTCCGAAATAAAAGAAAAGAAAACTCTAGAAAATCTAACCGCAAGATTGATGACAGAAGAGTCAAGAGTGGATAACCACGGAGAAAATTTGGAGGATCAAGCGATTACATTAGTTACTAAACAAACTAAGAGTTTGAGTTTCTTAAAAACGAACAGCAAAAAAGGCAATCAGAAGAAACACAAGAATGGGACTTTAAGATGCAGTAAAACTGTTACAAGTGTCACTCTTCGAATCATTATTTATGCGATTTTCCGAAGAAATTTTAAGGAAATAATACAGAGGTGAAATTAACAACAAATAACTACGAGGAGAAGATCGCCTTTGTCGGTTTTAAGTATGAGCAGAAGAAGACGGCCATGTGGATACTAGATTCCGGGAGCACGGATCACATGACCTGGCAACGAGACTACTTTTCGAGCTATACCGAATAGGAGGAGCGAGTTTCTGTAACTTTTGAAGATGAAAGCATGCAGTCTGCGTAAGGGTATGGAAATATAAACATAGAAACACTCGTTACGGATAAGCGTGTGTTGAAATAGAATTAACATAAGCTGGACACTCTAGTACTTTCTTAGAAAGGAAGCGAAATTATATGTTATTATTTCCATGCACGGAAACAAGAATTAAGAAATGGGAATGCAAGTAAGGGCAAAGGGTTAATGTATGATTGAAGGAAAACTCAAGCTCTATAGCAGACGTTTTAATTTATTTATAAAAGAACAAAGAGCAATTCGCACTAGCCGGTAAAAAACTCCAGTCGTAGGTGGAGGAAAAGCCATTTAGTAACGAATGCAGAACAACCAATTAACACTAAATTTACAGCTATCGATAGTATCGTATCGTAATACTTACATTGACTAATATGGGCCCGGATAGCCTGTGCAAAACTTACGCTACGTGGCGAATGGCCATTCGTTACTTGCTCTCTGATCAGGTCGACGCATAAAGGAAAACAACACTCGATTGAGGAGTGTCCCCGGTGTAAAGAAGGCTAAATACAGCCCCGACGTCTCGGTAACGGAAGCAGCCCTCGCTACGTTAGAGCCCTGGTGGGCAAAAAGGCCGCGCGGTTGGAGACACCCTAGAAGATCGCGCCGACCCTCAACTAAGGCAGCAGGTCACCCTGTCCTTAGTCCTCGATAGCGTCGCTGACCGTGAGCCGCCGAAGATGATGCACAGTAGAACGCAATAACGCGCGTGCACACAGATAGTCTTGCCGTAGATACACACACCGTTCAAATATACCGCTGATCAATTCACCAAGGGGAAGAACAGAAAAGAAACAGACAACGAGAACGTAGCTATCGGATATTGTATAGGCGAACCGTGCTCGTTGGTTGCAAGCGCTAAACTGAACTAAACTGGTACAGTTTTCCAGCAGCAGAAAACGCAAAACAAATCCCCTCCTCTCATGAGCCTAACGACCCTGTTAATAGTTTTCATGGGCAAACTATAAAGGGACAAGAGGTCCATGTGATTTTATCGTCGACTACCTGTGACAGAGGCACCATTCATGCTTTCTATTTATGACCCGGCGCGACTCGTTAGTACCTCAGGTTTTTCAAAACTATAGGTGATGTGTGATAAATGAGCGGAAGATAAAGGGAGACGAGACAGCTAGCATGCCACAGTATACAGGATATTTATGGCATCGTTATTGCTTCTCTTTGGAAACTTCGCGTATGTATGAAGGAGAGAACTCGAGACGCATGTGTCGAACAGAAAAGCGCAAATGACGCGAACAGCGTGTAAGTTACGTGTCATATGACGTTTTATTTATACCGACGCTACATATCAATTTCATTTCATTAAAGGCTTGCACTAAAAAGGGTATTGACCTTGAAGTTACAACTAATGGAAAAGTCTGTACCTTGCTTAAAAATAATATAGTCATTGCGACTTGTTCCAAAGATGATAATCTATATAAAGTCGACTTAGAAGTCGTAATGCCTGAAAAGTTGAGCTTTGCCGCTAATAGAAAAAATATGTAGCTCTGGCATGAAAGAATGTGTCATCAAAACAAACGACATGTACGCGAAGTTCTAAAAACTGTCGATATCAACCTAAATCTTGATAATCAATTTTATGACGGTTGTGCGCATGGTAAATCTCATAGAAATCCTTTTCATTGTAGAATTGAACGCGCTAAAGAACCGAGACAAATTTTACATATCGATTTATGTGGGCCATTGGAGATAGAATCGATAGATAAAAATAGGTACTTTTTACTTATTAAAGACGATTACTCGAGTTTCCAAAAAATTTATTGTTTGCGCCAAAAATTAGAAGCTTCTGGATGCTTACAAAAGTTTTGCATAGAAATAAAAAATCGATTTGGCAGTGATGTAAAGGAAATTGTAAGCGACGGTGGCATGGAGTTAGTCAAAGATGTAAACCGAAAGTTTTTTGAAAGTAGAGGTATAAAGCATACGGTAACTATTACATACACTCCACAGCAAAAAGATATCGTGGAACGCGAGAACCGAACGATTGTAGAAACTATTCGATCAATGTTGTACTCAAATACAGACCTGCCGCGCTTTTTGTGGGCTGAGGCCGCTAATACTGCTGTTTATGTTTTAAACAAAACGGGTTCGACTAAAGTTCTAAGAAATACTCCATACTAAATGTGGCCGGGTAAATCGGCATGTATTGATCATTTAAAGATCTTTAGCACTGCATGTTTTGTACATATTCCAAAAGAAAAGTGAAGGAAACTAGATAAAAACTCCGTAAAGGGTATTTTCGTCGGGTACGTTGAAAACTATAGAGTATACTACGTGTATGTGCCGGAGGATGTCATTATTAGTCGTGATGTTATATTTAAATCGGAGCGATTGGGTCACAATATCGCAGAAGTAGAAATTCGAGGCGATAAACAAAAACTTTCGGAAGTCAACGAAAATGAAAACAAAACTTCTGATAGCCAAGAAATTGACCTTACCGATGACGATTTATCAGAATCGATTGTCGGAGACCCGATACAGAGTAATTCAAGTGAAGGCAAACAGATTTTTACATGTCCATTCTTTCTCATTTTCTAAAGGTAGAACCGAAAAACTATGCGGTAGCAATAAATTCAAGCGACAATGAGAAATGGAAACTTGCCATGAAGGACGAAATGCAGTCTCTCCTTGAGTATGGCACCTGGGTATTTGTGGAAAAACCAGTCAACGCAAAAATTGTTGGAAGTAAGTATGTTTACTCATATAAACCGAACGATGACGAAAACTTCCTATTCAAAGCCAGGCTAGTCGGTCGGGGTTTTTCACAGATAGAAGAGGTAGATTTTAATGAAACTTTTAGCTCCGTGACTTGTTTTGATTCATTTAGAATTCTTATTGCTCTTTCTTCGCGTGAAAGATTTCTTCTGGGACAGTTTAATATAAAAACTGCTCATTTACATGGTAAATCGGAAAAAATGATCTTTATTAAACAACCGGACGGTTTCAATGACGATACATGGCGTGTGTGTAAATTAATAAAAAGCATATACGGACTAAAACAAGCGGCTCGGTGCTGGTTTCAGCGTTTTTAAGATTTTCTGGTCGATTATGGCTTTAAAAAAAAGTTAATCCGATCCTTGTTTCTATATACATATTCAAGGCAATTAAAAATTGCTGTTGTTACTTTATGTTGATGACGGACTTCTTGCTGCCACGCATGATCACCTGATAGATGCTTTCTTCGAAGATTAAAGGGAAAATTCAAGGTTGCTTTTACTAAAAACGTAAAGAAATTTCTTGGTGTGAAAATTCTAAAATTTAAAGATGGATCGACGTTTATAAGTCAAGAGAATTATATTAAAGACATTGTACGAGATTTTAATATGACCAATGTAGACCAAGTGAGTACGCCGATTAAAACATGCTGGCAATCAAATGATTTTAGTAAAAGAGCCTATAATTTTCCGTATCGTGAGGCTGTAGGTAAACTTCTATTTTTGAAGATCAGTAGATCAGATATTTCCTTTGTTACAAGCATTGTATCGCGTTATTTAGAAGAACCTAGCGAAGGTCATTGGTTGCTTGTAAAAAGAATAATACGGTATTTGAAAGGGACAGTCGATTACGGACTGTATTACAGAAAAGAAGGCAATTTATTAGCCTATAGTGACGCCGATTTTGGTAGCAACAAGGAAACACGGAAATCAGTTTCAGGTTCGATCTGTTTATTTGCAGGGACTGCTATAGCTTGTAAGAACAAACGTCAATCATGTGTTTTTTGTTGGCTACGGAGTCGGAGTACATAAGTGTAGCAAGTGTTGACAAAGATATTGTATGGATAAGGCGTTTTTTGACAGAATGTAATCCTACCTCTTCGAACGACTTGTATTATGTAAACAGTATAAATAACAATAACCATAATAGAACTGGTAAACAATGTTGTTCATGGACAATCAAAGTGCGATAAGATTGTTAAAAAATTCAGAGTTTCACAAAAGAATGAAACATATAGATATTAAGTACCATTATATAAGAGATTTATATAAAAACAATGTAATTGACGTTGACTATGTATGAACCGATCATCAGATTGCCGATGTCCTAATGAAAGCCCTAGCAAAACCATAATTTATGTATTTCATTTCTGAACTCGGTATTGTTTTGAGAAGCCGGTTTGATAGCATAAATAAGTATAGTTTTCTTTTAGGGAGAGTATTAAAATAGTCTGTATGTATGACCATTAGGGAAAAAAGGGAAACATATTTTAAAGTTAAGAGAATAGTTCATGTGTCAGGTGTACGATATGTGATCAGGGAGAGCAACTGTAGCGCCACCATCATATGTTTTGTCTCGATGTAGCAAGCGCGCTTGCTACACGTTGAGTCGAGCCTATGATCTTGATTTGGTTGGAACGCTGTCGGCTCTCACTACGAACGAATAGTATTAGCGATCAATATATATATATATGTTTTTTGAGTATCCACAACTATACACCAACGACTTCTCAATTAATAAAGTTCTTACATTAATCGCACTCGTTTTCCTTTTCCTTAGTTCTATCTTTTCGCAAAGGTAGACCATTAACCGATTATTTTCTTAGAACAATTAACTATAATAAAAGTAGAAAAAATAAAAAAAAACTAGTTTCTAGGTCTTTCCTCTTATTTTGATATCTTGTATTGTAACGGGATAGATTAGCTGGTACAAAATGGGTTTATTAAAGAAAAAACTCCCACGATGCAGAGCTAACCGCCGCTCCGTTAAACACGTATGAGTATACGTGTATTTGCCTTTACGTTTGATACTTTCGTTTCGATGTCTTCTTTCCAACAGAGTTGAACTCACCTTAAGTCACCTGACCCGTGGCAGTTAATCTATCTTAGGTGTGAGTGACCTAATGTTTACTCAAACTAATTCCCTAGATGAAATCGGTTTTTAATTTAACCGGTGACGGATCCGTTAAACTAAAAGGGAATGAAATAACGTAATGCGGCGAATAAAATTAACATCGCTTAGCTCTAATAAACTACAGTCTTCGATGGGCCGAAAGACTTACGCACGTGAATAGGATTTACAATTTTCAATAATACGGGGAGAGAGAGAGAATTCAAAATTCGACCCCGAAAACTAACGCTCGGCGAGAACATACAAACGATGGCGTTAGACAAAATATTCTCGTAAATATTTTGTCTCGCAGAAAAAGGGAAGTGCACCTACCTTGCGGTGCAGTTACGGTGATCAGCCGTAATCCTTGAAGCAAATCGAATTTTGATGCTCCTCCGAAACCAGCTGCGCTGTCTCAGTCACGAATATGTTGTTGCTGCACTTAATGCTGCTTCTCTAGTTGCTGCTGCTGTGATGCTGTTGATTTACTCAGCTTCCTCGCTATCACTCGCGCACGTATCAAAAATCCCAGGAAAATTAATTTTAATCGGCAAAACACAGTGGAAAATAATTCGACGGTACTCTCTCACAAGCAACAGCCGAGGCTTAACTGAAACTTTGAACTCTCGTGCGCCCCCTCTCTCTCTCTTAGACGTCCGCTCTAGCATTACAAGTGCTACCGAATCGCGAAGGTATCAATTGATCGAATCGACTACCGTTGCAGTATATACTCGTATACTGGCCACGATTCAAATCCAGCACCTCCTGCATATGAAACCTACCGTTATGCCGCTAGACCATCGATGAATTACTGAAATTATTTTACGTATCGGTGTTATAAACTACTAAAATAATGCCGTATTATAAAATAATGCTCCAATCAAATCTTTTAATTGAACAATATTGTAATTTCTTTTAAAAATAAATATTATTGCGCGAATACCACTAGTTTTAAAGAATCATGTTTCTTATAAAAATTTTCCGTTGATAATTACGAAAATTGATTAAGTGTGTATTCATGTTCCCGAACAATAGGACACCACGTGCACTGCGCAGCCCTATCTCCTTTGGTAATGGTGCCTAGCACAACGGCGGACCGATCCTCCATACTACCAGTCGCAGCCCACGTGTCCGAATTGTCCACAGAGTCAGGTGACGTCACAATTCCTTCTTGAATATGAATACACACTCCAAGGGCGAAGAAAAAGGGCAGCAGGCCACAGCCAAGGTCCAGCAAAAGAAGGCAGTTGAAAAAAAACACTCTGTCTGCTCACTCGCGTGTCTAGATAGCTACTGCTCGCACCGCGGGCTCAACTACGCGATTCCGTCTTAATGAGCCAATCAGTGCGCGCGGGCACTCGCTAAGGGGCGACTATGTTTCTCTTTCTCTCTCCGCGCCTTGCTGTCGCGCACGGAAGTATCCCTGCGTATTCGCATCTCTCTCTCACCTCACTTACCTTATACCAGAACAGAAGTGTAACTACATATGTAAATATATATATAATAAATGAATATAAATATAATAAATTCATGAATACATAGGATAGGTTCGAAGAAATATGTTACATTTACTTATCGCTACTAGGGATAGAGAGACATAACGAGTCAGCAATTTCACTCGTTATAGTACAATGTGATTAAGTGATAATTACGAGTATAACTGAAACTAATATTTTAACTGATAGTTTTTAGTGAAGTACTATTAAAAGTGATTTAGTAGAAGTAATTCTACTTTTTCATATTGATTGCAATTCCAATTAGATATGATTCATAATGATTCAATTTTAATCGATGTGTTTATTGAAAAGTGATTAGATACCATTAAAATTTAATAAACTTAAAACTTCGGAAGAAGTCATAATATTGTTCAATTAAAAGATTGAACTCAAACATTATTTTATAATATGGCATTATTTTAGTTGTTTATTGTAGCTTATAATACCGATACGAAAAATAATTTCAGTAATTCATCGATAGCGGTATAACGGTCAGTTTCATATGCAGGAGGTGGCGGGTTCGAATCCTGGCCAGTACATATACGAGATATACGAGGGGGGATCAATAAGTCTTTACAAAAAGAAGAGAAAAAAAGTTCTGCGTATGTAATTTTTTTTTATTCTTCAACATAATCTCCTTGAAAGTCGATACATTTTATTAAACGGCCTTCCAGTTTTTTTAGCCATCAGAAAAATATGATTTCTGAAAACCCTCAAAATAGGCATTTGTTTCGGCGATGACTTCTTCATTCGACGTGAATCGTTGTCCGGCAAGCCATTTTTTGAGGTTAGAAAATAAGAAAAAGTCACTGAGAGCCAAATCAGGCGAATGTGGTGGATGGTCAATTAATTCGAACTTTAAATCTTTAATTTTTGCCATTGAAACTGCACACGTGTGAACTCGAGCATTGTCTTGAAGAAAGAGGCATTTTTTTTGTTCAAGTGAGGACGTTTTTCTCTGATTTTTTTCTTTCAGCTAACCTAATAATGGCGCATAATATTGTCCAGTGATCGTCTGACCCTTTTCCAAGTAGTCGACGTAGATGATTCCATACGCATCCCAGAAAACCGTGGCCATAATCTTGCCAGCTGACTTTACTGTCTTTACCTTCTTTGGGGCTGGTTCTCCTGCGGTAATCCATTGTTTGGACTGTTCTTTGGTTTCAGGAGTGTAGTGATGTATTCATGTTTCGTCTACAGTTACGAGTCGACGCCAAAAGTCTTCCGGATTACGATATATGCGTGCCAAAAGAGCCTCAGATGTGACCACGCGGGTTCGTTTGTTTTCAACAGTGAGCAAACGCGGCACCCATCTTGCTGATATTTTTTTCATCCCCAATTTTTCATGCAAAATTGAAACGATTGTACCCTTAGTAGTATAGCAATGTATGTTCCAACACACCTGCGGGAGGTCTGTAACCCTTTGACCCCACCGGGCTTAACCCTTTGGCCCCCCTGGCTTAACCCTTTCATGTTAATAATAATTATTATTGTTAACAATTATTATTAACAATATTCGTGGGGTGTCCCTTGGTTTAACCCTTTGATTCCCTGGCCTCTATCCCTTCCATGTTAATGATTATTATTAATGTTAATAATTGATTAAAATTTTTGAGGAAGGTTTCTAGGGCTCCTAGTCCCTAGGGCTCCTAGTCCCTAGGGACCCTATACCTAGTGCTTTCAGTCTAATTAAATTTAAATGTTTTTTTTTAAAGTTATAAATAAATATTATTAACAATTTACTTGCTACATTGAGAATGAAACGAATAGAAAATAGCGACGATTTTTTGAAAAAAATGAAGAGACAGACCGGAGAATCGAACCGGAGTCCTCTTGGTTGGCAGCTAGCGTTCTACCACTAGAGCCAATGCCACATGTACCTTAGAGGATGCATATTGTGTATATTAGCTACACACGCATACATTTGGTATAGGGCCTGAGCGTGCGGAGGAGGAGAGGAGCGCATGCTGTCTATAGTTCTGGCCTGATGGGGATGCGCTACTATAGTAGTAAACGTATGCTCTCTCTTTCTTTCTCTCTCTCTCCTTCGCTCTGACTTAGCATGGACCACAGTGTGTGCGTGGAGGAGGAGGGGAGCGCATGCTGTCTATAGTTCTGGCCTGATGGGGATGCGCTAATATAGTAGTAGTAAACGTGCGCGCTCTCTCTCCTTCTCTCTCTCTCTCTGTCCTACGCTCTAGCTAAGCGTGGACCATGGTGCGCGGAGGGGAGCGTATGCTGTCTATAGTCAATACGTGCTCTCTCCACGAAGGGAACTGTTTTCGTGAGAATGCTAAAGACTGCGAATGCAGTCGCTCGACTGACACCTCCTTGAGATGTTCCTCCTAAACATCTCTGCTAGGATTATTCCCATCCGTTCACCCTTTCTTACAATCGTTATGATTATTTTACTATTTAAATAAGCACACATTTATTATTTATTTAATATTTATTATTTTTAATTATACATTGAATAGAGTACACTTTGTCTATAATCTTTATGTTCAGTGTCTGACATAGCTATTTTTAAATATTTAGTTGAATTTTTATATGAATTATAGTCATATGTAAATCTTTCGACTGTGTCGATCCCTTTTGATTTTGCTTGTTTTTATCTTTCCATCATCCAATCGTGTATCTTTTGTGTATTTACTGCAGCACATATTATATTCTCGCGATTTTGACTATGATATATGCATGATGGTTTAAATTTAAGACTTAAATCTTCCAATCGCGGGCATCTCATTTCAGTTTCGATATCTAAAATATTTCTGTAATTAAAAAAAATTAATTAAATTCGAATTTAGAATTTTGTACTATTGTATATTATTTGAACCTACTTTTCAGGAATAATTTTTTTGAGCCATTGCTTCTTTTGTAATCCTTTCACATAAATATTTCTACAATTTTGTAAATAACTACGTATAGTACAATTTAAAAAATTATATGGTAAAATACCATTTCTCCATAATATACCTATAAAATTGATTATATTAAATATTTCAAATAAAATCATTGTTAATTAACGATAATAAAAATAAATACCATGATGATGTAATTCCAACCACTTATTAACACTTTAATATTCAATAGACAGTTTGAGCCAATGATATGGAGGTTTAAAAAGTAGTACTGTAGGTGAAGTATTAGAACATACTGGTAAATAGGCAAACTCCTTACAAATAAAAGTATTATTAGGACTCTGAATGCCTTGAATATCTAAAAAATAGTTCATCTTAGAGTATAAATCCCATTATTCTCTATAATATGTGAGCTGAATCGTATCTCAAAGCAATAATGACTATATTTTTATTCTGAAGATCTATATATAAACCTTTTAATACTAAATTAATAAGTTAGATGGTGCTACAGTCGGTTCACCCCCACTCTTTCGTTTGAGCTAACCCTTCAATGTACTGCCTACAGCGCCCACACTTTGTAGGCAGTGCCCTCAGTTTGCTGGCAGCGCCCTCAGTTTGCTGACAGCGCCCTCACTTAACCTTTAAAAGCCGCTTTGGCCTAGCAAAAGAGCGCAGTCTCTCGAGACAGCCTGCGAGCTAACCTTACGCCATTTGCAAGTAGTTTCTTAGTAGTTAGTTGAATCCTTATTGATTTGTTAAACAAATCAATATTCATTACCAACTGAGAACAATTTCATTTTAGAGCTGTTCACTACCTTTTCCATCCTTTCATCATAATAATCCTTTATACAACTATAGACAAGTGACTGTACAAGACAATAAAAACTAGATAACTAACAACATGACTTCTATCGCTTATTTTGAAGAAACAATTAAAAATTTATGGAAAGCTTATAACCATTCGAACGATTTAGATATAGACGATTGTATTAGATGGAGAAATCTAACAGTTAATGCTATAATTTCAATTAATGAATTAATGAAACGATCTGATTTAAGTAGAGCAATTCGACAAAGGTATCAAACTTGTGCTTGTCATTTGAATTCTATTGAAGTCAATTTAAGTAAAACTATAAAAGTTGGTGGAAGTATACAACCATTAACAGCTATTCAGGATGAAATTCTAGGTGATGGAGTTGTTTGGAGACCAATTCATTCAGCCTTTGAAAATCGAATTAGTACAGTCTGTATAGTTTATCAACATCATTTAGATATAAAAACATTTCTAGTTGCCGCAAATCAACTATTACAAATTAAAATAGCTCAATTTCTTGCTATCCATAATAACTTAAAAATAAATACAGAAATGGCATCACAATTTATCATAAAGAAAAATCAAGAAGAAGATATTCAAATCAAGTATTTTAATACAGAAAATGTTTGCATTTATAAAACTACTGATCTTGATAGATGGTTTCAAAATAACGTTAAAGATATTATACTTAAACAAATCGAAGAATTTCAAGAAAGAGACTCAGGCCGGTCGTTAAAAACTATTGTCGGTCTCACTATTAATATAAATAAATATAATCCATTTAAACCATGCTCGTATATACCATTACCGTCAAGCATAGATAATAAAAGAGCCTGTGTTAATGTTAAAGATGAAGATAATGAATGTTTTAAATGGGCTATACTTTCATGCCTTCATCCAGTTGCAAGAAGTCCAAACAGAGTAATTAAGTACAAACCCTATGAGAATGAACTGAATTTTGATGGTATAAGCTTCCCTGTAAAAATAAAAAGTATACCTAAATTTGAAAAGTTGAATAATATAAGTGTAAATTTATATATACTAAAAAAATATTGATCGAAATATGAAGTCTCACCGTGCTATATAACCAAATTAAAACAAACTAAACATGTGAACTTACTCTTAATACAAAACGAATATATTGATGAAAATGATACTAATAGACCACGAATATCAATAGATGATGAAAAATTCAAATTAGAAACTCACTACGTATGGATTAAAACTTTATCTGCTCTCCTTCGTAGACAAGTTACTCAACATACTGAAAAAATTTATCTTTGCGAACGTTACCTTCATTATTTTACTAACAAGGAAAATTTGAAATCTCATGAAGTTGACTGTTCCAAAATAAATAAGTGTCGGATTAATTTACCTGACGATGCTACTTTAGAATTTAAAAACTTTAAGCATAAAGAGGAAGTTCCATTTATTATATACGCTGATTTTGAATGTCTGTTAAAACCTATAGAAGATCCGAATAGAAATCTCAATGTTAAGAGACATAGTTTCCAAGAACATGAAGCTTATAGCATTAGATTATATGTAAAATGCCGTTATGATGATAGTAAGTCGATATATAAGTCATATAGAAAAAAATTAAATGAAGACGAATCACCAGCATTATGGTTTATAAAGCAATTGAAGTCCCTAGTGATTGAGTTAGAAAAGATATATAATAATGCAATAAAAATGGATTTATCATTTATTAATGAACAGACATTCAAAACGGCAAGAAGATGTCATATTTGCAACCAATATTTTCAAGATAACCAAAAACGAGTTCGTGATCATTGTCATTTAACAGGAAAATTTAGAGGTGCAGCTCACAATCATTGCAATTTGAATTATAAAAATGCTGCTTTCATACCGGTCGTATTTCAGAACTTTACAGGCTATGACACACATTTTATTATAACAGAAATTGCTACTAACTCAGAATTTGAAGGAAAGATCTCTGTTCTCGCTGAAAACAAGGAGCGATACATATCCTTCACAAAAGAAGTTGCAAACAGTCCACTTAGCTTTCGTTTCATTGATTCCTTTCGATTTATGCCTACATCTCTAGATAAACCAGCATATTATTTACCTCAGCTAGATATTGTACAGAGAGAATTTCAGAAAGATAATTACACTTTAGAACAGATTAATTTACTCAAAAGAAAAGGAGTTTTCCCATATGAATACATACAAAATTTAAATAGACTAACTAAGACAGAGTTACCATCTATTGAAAAATTTCATAGTTAATTGACAGATAGTGATATTCCTACTGAAGAATATAAGCATGCTCAAAACGTATGGAATATTTTCGGTAGTATTTGGAAGAAAATAGATTTAGAAATGTATTCTGATCTCTATCTGAAAACTGATGTACTTTTACTAGCTGATATTTTTGAGAATTTTCGATCAACCTGTAAGAATGCATATGATCTCGATCCTGCTCATTATTACACTACCCCTGGATTAACATGGGACGCGATGTTAAAATATACAAATATGAAGCTTGAACTGTTAACAGATATAGATATGGTTTTATTCATTCAAAAAGGTATTCGTGGAGGTATTAGTCAATGCTGCAATAGATTTTCGAAAGCAAACAATAAATATATGGGTGAAGAATTCAATAAGGATGAGCCAAACAAATTTTTAATGTATTATGACGTAAACAACCTTTATGATTGGGCTATGACTCAATCACTACCATTTGAGGGCTTCAAATGGGTTTCAAATGTGAATATGCCAAATTTTTTCAATATCTCTGATGATAGCGACGTAGGCTATATTTTAGAAGTAGATCTAGAGTATCCACAAGAGCTGCATGATGAACATAAAGATCTACCTGTTTGTCCTGAACATACTAAACCACCCGGATCAAAACAGAAAAAACTTTTGACAACGCTTTATGATAAAGAACGATACGTTATTCATTATAGAGCGTTAAAACAAGCTCTCAAATATGGACTAAAACTCAAAAAGATATATAGAGCGCTAGAATTCAAACAAAAACAATGGCTGAAACCATATGTTAATTTAAATACTGAAAAAGAAAGCAAGCTAAAATTGAGTTTGAAAAATTATTTTACAAGCTTATGATTAATGCAGTATATGGAAAAACAATGGAAGACGAAAGAAAACGAAAAGATGTCAAACTGATCAATCAATGGGGTGGTAGATATGGCGCTGAAGCTCGAATTGCCCAACCAAATTTCCATAGTAGTTCCATCTTTCATGAAAATTTAGCTGCTATTCAATTATCGTGGACAACTATGAGTATTAAAAAACCTATATACATTGGTCTATGTGTATTAGATCTTTCAAAAACATTAGTCTATGACTTTCATTATGGTTACATGAAGCAACGAATCGGTGAAAAATGTAAATTACTTTATACTAATACTGACAGCCTTATTTATGAAATTCAAGATCTCGATATGTATGAGATCATGAAAGTAGACATTGATATCCTGCTGATAATCAATTTGGAATGCCTCTAGATAACAAAAAAGTTCTTGGTGTTATGAAGGATGAGTGCAATGCTGCTATTATGAGGGAGTACATTGGGTTACGAAGTAAACTATATAGTATTGAAATAATAAATAAGGATCCCATGAAAAAGGCAAAAGGAGTGAAAAAAACATACAGTAAAAAATACAATAATTCACTCAGATTATCGAAAGTGTTTAAGCGAAATGGAAATTATTAAACGTACTCAATGTAATATTCGATCTAAATTACATCAAGTAATAACAGAGAGAGAGGAAAAGACAGCACTAAGCCCTCATGATGATAAACGATGTATTTTTGATAATAATCCGGACACACTTCCATGGGGGCATTATAAAACTCTCGAAATTGCTGAAATGAAAGAAAGAGTTGAACAGCTATGAAGAAACAGGTATAGAGAAGAAGACGAAGTGATAGAACAAAATAGTAATATGAAAAGATTCAGATTTGAAGAAAATAATTCTAGAGGGCAGCACTAGCGAAAGAATTCTACTCCTTCGATAGTTACTAGATGGCGCTGATGACTAGTAATGGAGAGGGAGAAACAATGGATATCTGAGTCTACAGAGTGGGAAAATGGTTTTAGATGAAGAATCATGAGAGAGGGGAGACTGAAAGAGAGGGAAGCGGCGACGGCGGCTTGAGCTTTAAGAGTGGGGATGCCACTTATAAAACTAAGAGCTCACTCTTGTTCGAAATAGTTGCTCAGCTCTCACTCACGCAACAGTCTTACCTCTAATACATCTTCCACATTGAAACAAGTAAGATATTTAAATAATTTTAGTTTATTAATACCTTAGTAATAAATAAATAAATAATTAATTCTTTGATTTTTTATTTTACAGAATGGAGTTCTCAGCAATAAATAAAATTTCCAAGACGACTTTCCTTCCTCGGAAGGCGATGTCCCAACTAACATCGAACACATTATATCAAGTTACTAAAGTTAGATAATTAACAACGAAATATGGATTTAGCGTTGTTATTACAATTGATGACGAATTTGATGTGTTCCTGCCTAAAAGGGTTAACATAGTACTCGAAAAAGATGAAGAAATGTTGAACAACCTACATCAGACTAGTGAGAAGGATGAGTTATTTATTTACCATATTGTCGGTTCAAACTTCGAATTTAAACATAATTGTATTTTCAACGAATAGTAATTAAATGTGTTATAATACTAATGTAAATAGCTACACTATGAATAGTAAAAAAAATATATCTAATTAAGTAGTCTTTTTTCCTTTATTTAACTATCCTCTTATTTCCTTTTGTGGAGAGGTAAAAAAAAAAAAAGTTCTTAATGTAGCCCTTTCCATTGAATTTTATCTCAATGTAAAGGTGACTCATGAGCGTTGATTCGAAAGGAAGTACCTCACAGGTGAGAGCGAAGGTTGGGGCTCTCACTATTCCTATAATTAACCTTAAGTTCCGATAGAGGGCAGTCATTCGAGTTCTAATATATTTATAAGAAGGATGCATAGTTTGCTTTACCATCATTCAGTGAGAAGAAATAGCTATAGCAAGACTATCCTCTTGTGATTCATCATGGCGCCTATTAGAAGAAACAAGAAGAGCATTCACGCTTCGAAGTATGTATGGTTCTCGGATAATATTCAAATTCATCATCTTCCTATTGAAGACAAAGACTCGAGGAAAGGAGTGTGGGAGCAGCTTGCACGAGATCGAGAACGCTTCCAACGTCGTATTATGTAACTAAGTAGTATAATATCGCGAGCACTATTTAAAAAACGTATAATAATGATGAATCATATTCTTGAACCTATACTAAAAAATCATTGTATAATATATACACTTAACAAACTAAAAATCTAAGTGGAGGTGGAAGAAGCAGCAAGTGGAGGTGGAAGAAGTAGCAAGTAGAGGGAGGCGGCCGTGCCGGCTAGAAAAAGTGTAGGTGGGGTAAAGGTCTTAAGAGAGAGAGAAGAGCTCGGAAAACGTCATTCTGTTAGAAGAATCATTACCAGTAGTATCCACTTCCTTCTCCACTATTCTCAAGTCTTCGATAGCAAGATGGACTTAGAAATGTTAAATAAAATAGCTATGAAGCCCTTTGATCCACTACCGGAGAAAAATCATTATGAACTTGAAAAAAATCATTGTTATTTAGTAACAAACTTTAAGGAAGAAGATAACAATCGAATCATTCTCGAGCTCGATTGTGAATTCCAACTTATTTTACGAGATCGAATTTCAAGAGCCATCATGAAACATTATGATCTTTATATATTACTTTCAGATCATGTACAAAAATATTGTTTACAGATTGAATATCATAGCGCTGGTAGATTTCAATTTATTATTTAATGTAACATCAATGTATCTTTATTTCAATAAAGTATGTACAATAAATTTATTATAAAATATATTGTGGAGAGGTAAATGAGTCACAGGTGTTTCTACTAAAGCAGGTTTCGACTTGTTCTAATGGACTCACAAGTGATGATGCTTAAATGGAAGTACCTCACAGGTGAGAGCGAAGGTTGGGGCTCTTACCATTAAAATAAAACAAAAATTATTTATTATTATTGTGATATTTATTTGAATAAAAGTTACTTTACATAAACGTCTTTATTCTTTCATACGTATAAAGTCTTATCTATCCATGAATTGTGCGAATTGTCGAATCCCAACCATTTAACGTATACTTGATTACCACGTTTCCTTAAAACTTTTTCAATGAGATATACAACAGGATACATAGCTTTCTGTAGTTCTTGCTCGTAAAAACCTCCAACAATTGGATTGCCTTTATAATCTCTTAAATGATAAGTGATAGGCTTTGTCTTCATAACTCGTTGAATAGTAAAAATCTCAGTAGACCAGTTAGGAGTGTATCCTTTTTCGAAAACGTGTTTAGACTTGCTCACACGTACTTTATCGCCTACTTGAAATTTAGGGCTCTTAACGAAAAGACGTCGGTCGTAAAAGAATCGTCTCAACACCTCTTTATTTCATTCTCTTTAGTTACGTCTTTTGGCTTCATATCTATCGTACGATGTTTTCGATTATTGTAAGATTTCAATAAATCAGCTAGAATGTTGATCCATTTGTAATTTCCTTGAAGACTGAATTTTTTTCACATGACATTTTTTAGCATGCGATTGAAACGTTCACAAATAGTTGCCTTAAGATTGCTATAGGTTGAATATAGATTTATTTTATACTTTGTCATTAGTCTTTGAAAATTTGAATTGTAGAATTTTTTGCCATAATCCACATGTAGATTTCTAGGAGTACGTCCTTTTTTTAATATAGACTTCATTGCATAAACAACATCTACACCAGTTTTTTGTTTCACAGGAACTGCCCAAGCGTACTTTGAAAATATATCAATGACAGTTAATAGATATCGAAAGCCTTTGTACTCTCTCGAGAGTAGCCTTGCATCTCTACAAGATCAGCTTGCCATGTCTCATCTATTCCGCGTACATCAACTTTTCTATGGGGATAGTTTCGACGTGCTGGTTTATGTAACTCATCCACCACTCTTTGATATTTCATTATTTCAATCTATTTGTTATAATTGCATGAATGAAAAGTCAGACGGCCTAATCCTTATTTCTTTCTCCTTATTATTATCATTATTATTTGCTTGTAAATATTGAATCGCTTCTCCATACGATCGTAATTCTATTCTTATTATATTTAAAGATTTTTTAAGATTATTTATTATAGTTGTAAGCGTATCGACGTTAGCTTCACTAGTTTTTTGTAGATTATTTATTGTAGTCGTAAGCGTAGCAACGTTAGCTTCACTAGTTTTTCGCAACGTTTGTAAGTTTACAGCATCGTTACTCTCCTGAGGATCGGCTATATAACAAATTCTTTTGTCATTCGCATCGTATTAACCGTCTTCAGTGATATTATACCCTATACCAGGAAAACCTCGATTACCCTCCTTTTTTTTATTCAATATACGTCCAAACACATCAACACTCATTTTATTACTGAGTAATATTTAGGATTCTCTTAATATATATAGCCAGCTTCACGTAATTCTTCAATGATTGAATAAATTTCATTAATATGACTAGGATTACCGGCGGTTTGTTCGGCAATAAGCAATCTCAATCGATCAACGAGCTCGTTTGGATCATTCCAATATACATAATCAAATAACGTTCCTTTTCTAGCTATTTTATAGTTAGGAAAAAGACCTCTTCCATCAATAGTCGATTTTCGCTTCTTAGCGCTACTGCTCAAAGATAAATTTGGACCGATATACTTTTTGAATTTATTTACACGCTTATTGCGATATTCTCCATTTGTTTCATTCTCTTACGATGAGCGTTAGTGATTTCGAGAATTTTTATATAATTTTCAATATCCAATGAACTGATTAATTTAGAATCAGGTTCTTTACGAAAGAGAAGTTCCATTAAACCAAGCGTCTTGCTGTATGCTTTATCATTCACAGTCACGTTATCGTTTCGGAAGGAAATTGGAGAATTGCCTATGACATATGTATTTTCATGTAAGCGAACACCAAATGTCTTGTCTAAATTACTTTTCTACTGAGGTTCATGCAATAGTCGAACATAGTTTCCTATAATCGAATCATCCAATAGCTGTTGTCTCTGTTCTGTAGTTACATTTGAACTACTTTTGTTCAAATTTATAGCAATTGTATCAAGTGATGATTCATCATGATCATCATCATTATCATCAATAGAAATAGCAGACTCAAATGTAGTATCAAGCGGTTGTAATGTAGAATTTAATTCATTAGCAGTACTATTGAAATATCTAGATTTGTAGGGAGTATCAGTTGCTACTTCTGACTTGAAAACATTATCGAACTCGATTTTCTTTTTCTTTTTCGTTGGCTGTTTAGCAGTAGTAGCGTTACTTTTATCAGTAGTTGCCTCTACAAGTTTCTTCAATGGATCAACCATAGGTTTAAAAGTTTCATGCAATGTCTTTTCTAAATCAACTTTACCACGTTTTATTAGTTGATACTTGCGTCTTATGGCATCACGAGCCATGGATAATTGCTCGAGCACCTTCTTTTCTCTTTCAAAGTCAGCCATGTTTACGCTTCTAATTTCTGAAGTTAAATAATCTTCAGCCACTCACTCATCTATATTTATAGCAAAAGAATCAAATCCCTTTCTATATCGTCCATGATTTATTGGTCTGTCTCTGTAGATAACCAAAAACCCATGATTATCGTCTCTCCAACATTTTGAACAAATTGCTTTAAACTTCTCAAAAGACATATCTGAGTTAACATGATCATTGTAAATGTGCTTAATATTCACGCCATCTTGTCGAAACAAAACAAGTAAATTCACATTATCTCGAATGAGATGCTTCGGAATGCGAGCGTACGATTGACAGAGATAGAAACTATCTACTTTTTTATGTCTACCCTATAACGAGCGGCCAGACCCTCGTTATGTCTCTCTCTCCCCGTACATAATTATAATTATTCCTATATATATAATTATCTTATAATTATCTCACTTGTATGGCAGCTAAAGGTAAGTCAGAGAGAGCGCTAATAGAGGGCGAGCTAGGGAGAGAGAATTCGGGAGGCCAGCGCGACGCGCGCGAGTAAGAGAGTGGGGCAGGACAAAGCCCCGCGATAAGGACTCTCTCTTGTACCGGCGACTTCGAAGCACGTGAACGTGTGACGAGCGGCTATACACGTGCTTGCGATCTTTTGCTATCCGACCTTTCGCGACTAACTTTTGTGACTGACATTTCGGTTGCCTGCGAATACACGAGTGTCCACTCGGTGTAAGGTATGGGTTCCGAGATTGCCTCGAGTGCCTTTGGTGGGCTAGTTCCTGCTACCACGCGTGCGAGCCTTTAAGGCCGCCCGCCTCTTAACTGCACACGAGCTGCACACTGCGCGTCATCGCGAGCCACGTGCGAGGCTGAGGATATCGCCTGCAGGGCTAACGCCGAGACATTATTGTAAGTACCATCTCGAATACGTGTCTCTCTCGCTAGCTTTTCGCCGCTCTCTCTCCCGCTTACGCTGCGTATTAATTTTGTATTATTCTCTGTAGTAAACTCGATGTTGCTCGTATATCTGTTTTCTTCCTTTGCGCTTCCTTTTTACCTATCGTAAGCAATCCCGTTCCGTCCGGCTTTCGCACCTGAATTTCGTGATCGCTCCAAAGCGCCCATAGGACTACACGACGTTCTCCACGGGCCAAGGTAACAGACGCTGCACCACGACGTTCCTGTTGCTGCTGGGCTAGGCCTTGCGCAGCCTATTACGAGGCCCACACCGAGCTGTTTTTAATCCCCTCGTAATTTATATAACGAGTGACCCGCGCTGGGTCAAAACCCCGTTATAACCCATACAGAAGAATGCTCTTACGTTATCTTGCTTCTCAGTGGCTATATCGTCAAAAATCATATTAGAATTTGGTCGTGTTTTATCTGGTGAAACAACTGTCTCATGCTCGCTGAAAGCATGATACTCTATATCATTAATAGGCTCTAATAAATCTTTCAAAAATGTATATTTAGGCTGATTAAGGGATTTTGAGTAGACATATACGTTTTCAAATCTAAGACCATTAGGATGAGTGATTAATGTTAATAAACAATTAGTTTTTCCACAATTACTAGGTCCGCAGAAAACGGCACGGATACTATTAGGCAATAGTTCACCATGTCTTTTTTCTTGTTTTTCCGTCTCCACCACTCTATCGAAATTAATGATTTGAAGCTTAAGAGGTTATTCTTGGAAATCCATGTTGTTTACTCATCATTGACACCTCAATGAATGAGTTGTTAGGTATAAAAAGTCTGCTTATATATCTTTTGTCATTAACATGCTGTCTTTCAAAGAAGTATGATCACGTACTATAAAAGAAAGACTGGTGGTGATCTAGTGAACGAGATTATAAATAACTTGCCTATTGAAGCTCACTTACCTGGATATCAGTATTGTAGTCCTGGTTCAAAATTGAACAAACGATTGGCACGTGGAGATCCTGGTAAAAATCCACTAGACGTTGCTTGTAAAGAACACGATATTGCTTATGCGCAAAATCTGGAGGATATTGCGACAAGAAATAAAGCTGACGAAATTCTATCTAACAAAGCTTGGGAAAGAGTACAAGCTAAAGATAGTAGTTTTGGTGAGAAAGCATCTGCCTTCACTGTAGCTAACATTATGAAAATTAAAAGTAAGCTTGGTATGGGTGTTGCTATGAAGAAAGGTAGTAAAAAACGAGGTAGAGGATTTAAAAAACGCCAAGCACGAAAGAAATGTAGAAAAATCAAAAAGCCGTCAGTTACATTGAATAAAATTATTAAGACGGTCTCGAAAAGTAGTGTGCCTAATAATAGAGCTCTTGTAGTTATTCGTTCTGCTATAAAAGGAGCCAAAGAAGCTGTGAAAAAGTCTGGCGGTAGAAGTAAAATAAATATACCCCGTATTTTACCTATTCCCAGTAAAGTTAGTGGAGCGATTCCTTTTTTAATTCCATTATTTGCTGCTTTAAGTACCACTGGAGCTCTAGCTGGAGGAGCTGCTTCAATAGCAAAAGCCGTTAACAGTGCTAAGGCCGCTCAAAATTAATTGAAAGAAGCTCATAGACATAATAAAACTATGGAAGCTATTGATATTGGTAAAGGACTTTATTTGAAACCATATCGTAAAGGTTATGGTCTTCATCTGAAACCATATTCAAGTGGAAAAGGTTTAAAAAAAAAGCTCGAAATAACTTTACCTAATCGAGCACTGATAGATCATGATATAAGAAAATATGCTAAAATACTAAAAATTGCAAGTTTTCATGCGTAATGCTCTGACAGCTGATGGACCACGATATAAAGAGGCAGCTATTGTAAATTTAGATGATAAACGTGGACCAGGTACTCATTGGGTGGCATACAAAAAGAAAGGTGATGAGGTTATGTATTTTGATAGTTTTGGTAATCTACAACCACCTATAGATCTATTGCTTTATCTCAAAGTTAATAGAATCATGTATAATTATATTAGATATCAAGTTTTTAATACATATAATTGCGGCCATCTTTGTCTCAAATTTCTTTTAAACAAACTATAGAAAAGACGACTAGTATATAAAATACTCATTCAAAGAATGACTATCATTTGACATGAATCTGTCATGGAGAATACACTGACATTGAGTCTCTCAGGAACATCATCCGTACTCGAAACATATTATTTTCCACCGATCGAATTGATACCAAACAAAAAATACGTTCTTAGTCTAGTTGAGCTATTAACATTTAATTCAATACCAAACATTGACGTTGGTTATAATAAGTTTTACATTGAAGGTCAAGAAGCTATCACTTTACCAACTGGTAGCTACGAAATAGAAGATATTGAAAGCTTTCTCCAAGAAGCATTAGCATCTAAAGGTATATCGTTTAGCCTGAAACCAAATAATAATACTTTACGTATTGTCATTCAGTGCAGTCAAAAAATACATTTTGAACCAGAAGATTCTATTGGATCAATTTTAGGCTTCACTAGACGTGCGCTCGTTGAAAACGAAACACATAGTTCTGACTTACCCGTCACTATTCTCAAAGTCAACGCTTTACGTGTAGTGTGTAATATTACTGGCTCTTACATAAACGATCACAAAGTACATACTATACAGGAATTTATCCCAGCAGTCCCACCTGGATATAAGATTATAGAAGTTCTCTCTTATGTCATTTACCTTCCAGTCGCTGTGAGGAGCATTGATCATTTTCAAATTCGTATAGTTGATCAAGATGGAAACCTAGTTAACTTTCGAGGAGAAGTCATCACAGTGCGAGTACATATAAAGACCATATCTTAGTAATTGGTATCATTTACAATATAAAGTCCGGTCGAGGCTATATTAAGAGATAAAAATGTCAATCACAACCAGTCAACAGCGAGCTATCAGACCGCTCACACCTCAGAACAATCAATTCCTGAAAAGCTTGAGACTGAAAGTCGTCGAAAATCGTGGAAGAAAATATTGTGCATATTAGTGTGCTGTATAAAACAACAACAACAATATGGAGGGAATTCTAGACATTCATTCAGGTGTCGCTTTCGATGAGTCTATAGCTCATTATGAAGTTCATACGCATCAGCCTTATTCATTATCATATTTCAATAATAGTGATGAAATCCATATAGCAATTGAACATCAAGATTTATCTCTGCTTCCATCACGCAGTATGATTCATATTTGTGGTCGGTTGACCAAGCCGGTCGGTACTACGCCAGTGGAGAACACTTTATTAGTCAACAACGCCCTCTGTCATTTGTTCGAGGAAATACGATATGAAATAAATGCTATTGAAATTGATAAAGTGAAAAATGTAGGCTTAACGAGCCACATGAAAAATTGGCTTTCACTCAATCCATGTCAAAACTCTATCGCTGAAAATGCCGCATGGAATGGCGATAACAATGAAGTTTTAATATGTAACGCTCAAGGTTTTTTTGATGTAACTATCCCTTTCAGTATGTTGCTGGGCTTTGCTGAAGATTATCGGAAAATTGTAGTCAAAGTCAGGCATGAACTTATTCTCACACGATCAAAAGATGGTTTGTATGCTATTTTAAGTATTCCAGTAAGGAATCCTGATGCTTCAGAAAAATCAAAAATTACTTTAACTAAGGTTGAATGGTTGATGCCATATGTGATGGTTGCAGACAAAGAAAAATCAAATTACTCAATCAGATTGGACGAGATCGTGCAATTACTATGAGTTATCGTACTTGGGAAATGTATGAGTATCCAAAATTACCTCGTACATCAAAGCATGTTTGGAGTGTTAAGACTTCCAATCAATTGGAAAAGCTTCGCTTTGTTATTTTAGCTTTTGAAACTAAACGTAAAAGTTCAGCAAGTGTTATTCTAGTAATTTTGATCATTGTAATATTTGTAATGTGAAGCTATTTCTCAATTCACAATGTTATCCGTATGGAAATCTCAATTTAAATATCAATCAAAATCAGTTTGCTGTTCTCTACTATATGTATACTAATTTTCAAAACGCTTACTATGGTAAAGAAAACGAGCCGTTACTCAATAAAAAGGATTTCATTAATAAAGTGCCGTTAATAGTTATAGACTGCTCCAAACAAAATGAAACATTAAAAAGTGCTCCAGTCGATGTTCGCCTAGAATTTGAAACTCGGACCGATTTTCCTGAAGATACTGCAGCCTACTGTTTAATATTACACGATCGTATTGTACAATATAATCCAATTAGTGGTGATGTTAAAAAATTAGTTTAAAATTAACAAGACATCAATGTACACGATGCTTTTCAATAAAAAGAAAATAAAATATATATATTGCTAGAATTTAATACAAACTACCTATAATCATAGAGAGAGAGAGAGAGAAGCATCCACACTAAACGGCGTACGCACCTAGCAAGCTACAGACGCTACCCCCCTCTCTAAGAGCCCAAACTTAGCCAGCATAAGCTTACTATCCTCCCTACTATAGAAGGAGAATGAGAGAGACCATCATATAGCTTACTAAATACCCTACCAACTTCTACAGCATCCTACCTTACCAACCTACGTAGGTGAATATTGGTGGGTGAGTGGGTGAGAGTAGGTAGGTGGGTGGAGTAGGTGAATGGGGGTGGGGCACTGGTAGATCCTAAGTAAATTAAAACATTATTAATTTTTTATTTTAGTTTAATTTATTACTTTTTTTATAAAATTAAAAATACAATTTTTTTTCTTTTTAATATTATTGTTATTTAATTTTTTTTGATTCGACCTTAGAGGGGCGAGTCGGCTTCCTCATTGTTGGTTGAGCCGGAAACAAAATTACTTTCCGTCGAACACACTCAACGTTTTTTACGAACGGAATTTTTTTCTGTAAAAAAATTTTTTAATTATTATTTTTGTGGCAGGAAATTTCGGGGGGTTTGACCGCGCTCCGAGTTCGTCCGCCACAAGGCCTATGGCTCTACCCCCGATTATTTAGGGCGCCAGACCGTCGGCTGATTACGGCGATCGTCGGGGGTAAGGCCAGTAGGGTTACGCGTATCCCGGTCTGCCTAACGGCGACTGCGCAGAGTGGGCACATGGGGGGAATACGCGTTGTGTCCTAGCTTCAGGCCTTTGGTGTCCAACTTTCCTTCGGTTTCTCCTTAATTAGAGTACGCCGGCAGCTCAGATGATGACTCCTTAAGTCAGGTCGTGAGGACGTTCGAAATCGCGCGTATTTTACCTAACGAATAATCCGAAAATATAGCGAATTAATGAAACCCGTATGTAACCGCTCGCGGCTGAAAATCGCTAGCATGCAACAGGGGTAGGTTATCCAGTAAGTTTTATATATATAAATATAAAGATAATTAATCGTTTTATTGATGCATTAAAATTTTTCACATACGAGGTCGGAATAAATATGGTCGGTAAAATTCTGAGTTTTCATTAATCCCTAAAAATACAATTTAATCGGTTCCTAAAATGGCGGAAAGGTCAGCGCGAGTAACAAATCGCAATTTTCTTTTATAAGACCTAACGCTCAAATTCGGTTTGCGAAATGGCGGAAAGGTCAGCACAACTAATTAGTCAAGACAATTTAATTCAATTGAACCTACGTTTGTACTAAGTAACTAACGAAAGGTCAGCGCGAATACTAAATTGCAATTTTCTTTTGTAAGACGAACACTTAATAGAAGTTGACGAAAGGTCAGCGCGAATACTAAGTCGCAATTTTCTCTCGTAACCGAACACTTAATAGAAGTTGACGAAAGGTCAGCGCGAATTCTAAGTCGCGATTTTCTCTCGTAACCGAACACTTAATAGAAGTTGACGAAAGGTCAGCGCGAATTCTAAGTCGCGATTTTCTCTCGTAACCGAACACTCAATTTATTTTCACGGAATGGCGGACAGGTCAGCACGATCCGGTAAGCACCGGCGTCGACGGATCTACGCGTCGCGACGACCTACAGCACCGAACTAAATAATTTAACTAATCTAACCCGCACTCCGCGATTAAATAATGTGAGTGGCACTTTGCCTACTTACAATTTTCTCCTTGCGGTATAAGCAAACAAATTGGTAAGATATCTGAGGCGTGCGCTAAAGATCTGACAACGATTGGCTGTTAGCTCCTTCCTTGCGGATATCCAGTGGCAAAATGGACGAGAATCGGCTTCTCACGGTCAAAGATCGTTTCTCTTCTCCTCTTTCCGAGAAGAAAAGTTATTATTGGTCGGTATGCTAATTCGGATATCGGTAGCGCCCTCCGAATTTTTATCATTGGTCCGTATGTAAATTAGAATAATACAGCGCCCTCCTTAACTCTCCTACTTTCGTCGTTATTTACTCTCTCTCACCCCCCACTAAGGTATCTATCATTAATTGTCGGAAAAGATCTACCCCTACTCTTATCTATTCGTCTATGCGGACGGAAATCAAATTTTATTCTAATTTGCCTATTGGTCGTGACGTCACTAGCGAATTTTGTCAGATGTTCGAATTCGGTTAGTTAAATTATTATTTAAACCTAAAGGGGGTAGTTGTCGCTCGCCATCATAATAGGGGTGTCGGTCGCGTGCGAATTTTACAATTCGATATTTGTTTCGTGTTCATTATTTTTCAATTTATAATTTAATTTTAATATCAGAAATACGTATATAATATACGCCGTTTCATTTGTAGCGCCCTCATCTTCGCATTTACATATTATTCTATTATTTTATATCGTCTGTCTCGCTCGCTCTTGTTTCGTCTATTTCGCTCGCTCTGTCTCGCTCGCTCTGTCTCAGTCTGTCTCGCTCGCTCTGTCTCAGTCTGTCTCGCTCGCTCTTGTTTAGTCTGCTTCGCTCGCTCTGTCTCGCTTGCTCTGTCTCAGTCTGTCTCGCTCGCTCGCTCTCAGTCTATATCGGCGCTTCAAGATGGCCGCTCAGTTTCTCGCGCGTACGCCTCGTGTCCTTGCGCCGGTTGTTGGAGCGTCTCCTGGGGCGCTCCCGTGTCGGTTCTGTGGTGTTTTTCCGGGTGTTTGTGTGTGTGGTCGCTGATTTTCGTATGTGTGGCGCTCAGGATGTCGCCGATGGTGTTCGGCAGCCCGACACAGCTGATTGCCGGCTGCCACTTCATCGGCGATTTTCTGCTCGCCCCAGGAGTGTCAGTGCCTCGTGAGTGTTCGTGTTGATGTCTGGGAGTGTAACGGATCTGCATGTGTCATCAACATGCATCTCCGTTGCATTTCCCAGTCAGGTTTTGCATTTTTCTTTTGCCGGCCGGCAACACGTGGTCGGGAGTGTCTGTGAGTGAGTGTGTGCGTGCGCTCTCTTTTTCTGTGGTGCGCTCCTTTTTTTTGTCTGCTCTTTGAGCGTCCGTCGGATCGCGTTGGGCAAGTTTGTTTCGCCCATATCTCCGGCGTGGTCGTTCGGACATGGAAAATAATAATTGTTCGGTATAGGGCGTGTTTAGCTTTATTTTAAACAACCGGTTACGGGGCGGCAAGGGACGAGGATGGCCTTTCTGAGGTGCTGCAAATAATGCAGCACTCAGGAGAGGCCTTGTAATGTGCCACATTACATTTTTAATTTAAATTTATTAATTCTTTCTATAACGTAATTACTTACATTAGCAGTTAAATCGAGTGGTTTATCGATTTGGGTATCGTCTCCTCTTTGACAGCCTGCGGATGTTGCTGTAGATGAGGTTGCTGTTGACGTCGCTGGTGATGTTGACCTCGACGTTGCTGATGACGATGATAATGTCATCGACGCAGATGATGTTGACATCCTCGAAAATGACACATTACCTTGATTCACCATGGCTGTTGTTGATGGTGCAGTAATCTTGTTTATGCTGGAAAGCCTTCGCTTAACTTTCGCAGCAAGTTCGTCTTGCCCCGCTTTAGCTAAGTCGGCTTTCCGTTTCCGCTCCAATCGAGCGGATTCTTACTGCCTCCTCATAGCGTCCGCACGCTTATGTTGCTCTAACTTTGCCTTGACGCGATCATTGACAACCTTGTCAATTTGATACGCGACTTGATGCGCCATCATTCTGGCCGCCATAGATTCCTTGATCCACTGAAAAGAGATAAAACAATTAAATATTAATAAAAAATATAAATTGTTATAATTTTATAATAATACTTACTTGTTGAACAGTAGCTTTTATCTCTCTGATTTGCAGTCCTTGAGGACTGCTATCCTCCACAAATCGTTGCAACTGAAAATAAATGATAATAAATAAATAAATAAATAAATAAATATATGAGAAAAAAATACTTACAGTTATTAATATTAAAATTAAGAGCCGATATAACGGCTCTTTTGCTACGTTCTGCATGGTAGGAATAGTAAGCTGAAATTGAATAATAATATTATTAAAAAATTCTAAAAGTTATTTTAATTATTTTTAAATAATTTAAAATTGTACTTACAGTTTCTAAAAACTCACACGCTTTGATGATATTTTCCATTGTTGTTTTTTTTCGTTTTTATTAATGAACTTTATAAAAAATATAAAAACTTACTAATGTTTAAATAATAAACAATCAGCACTTCACTGTGAACAGCTCGAAGTTTCCTTTAAGACTGACCAACGAAAATCCTACTGAACACTCACACAGGTACGAATTTTCTACAATATATGTAACGCTACACACAAACGTAGACATTCTTTGAGTGAGATAGGACGTTTAGTGTACCCTTTCCCACCCCATGTAGGCTAGAAAGTTTGTCACTTTCTAAAAACTCTATAAATCTTGACGTCCCGCTGACTTTATGGTCATCCGCAAAAAAACACATTAAACGCAGAAGGTCACGCGTCCGCGCTAATGAGTTTTGTTTGACCATCCTTAAACCGTCTATGATCTGCATTTGCGATAGTCATAGGCAACATAAGATAAGAGGGAAGGTAGTAAGCATAGATGCTCTCTCTTTCTGAAAATAGTGGAGAAGCTTGATCACCCTCAAACCACCTGTGATCTACATTTATGATAGACATAATCAACTTAAGATAATAGGGTAGTTAGTAAGCATAGCTGATCATGCGCTCCCCTCCTCCTCGCACTATGGTCAACGCTGAGTCAGAGCTAGAGAGAGAGCATATGTTTAATACTACTATAGTAGCGCATCCCCATCAGGCCAGAACTATAGACAGCATGCGCTCCCCTCCTCCTCCACGCACATACACTGTGGTCCACGCTGAGTCAGAGCGAAGGAAAGAGAGAGAGAGAGAGAGAAAGAAAGAGAGAGCATACGTTTACTACTATAGTAGCGCATCCCCATCAGGCCAGAACTATAGACAGCATGCGCTCCCCTCCTCCTCCGCACGCTCAGGCCCTATACCAAATGTATGCGTGTGTAGCTAATATACACAATATGCATCCTCTAAGGTACATGTGGCATTGGCTCTAGTGGTAGAACGCTAGCCTGCCAACCCAGAGGACTCCGGTTCACAGGGACAGACTTGCCATGAACGGCGTTCAACTCAACTGTGATTTCTTTTGGTGTAAGGCCTTTTAAATGAAAATGTTTTATCACCGCTTGAAACTCTGTTTTTTCCATTTTTCAAATAAACCAATGACTTTTTGTTCAATCAACGCTCACAAAAAAACGACTTAATGAATCGAGCTGAAACTTTGTACGATATCTACTTAATAGTATTGCTTGTCAAAAACATAATTTAAGCGTGACGAGCGCAATCTCTTGGATTTTGTAAAGTCTTATTGACCCCCCCTCGTATCATAATAAGAGGAAAAATCTAGAAACTTTTTTTTTCCTATTTTTTCTACTTTTAATATAGTTAATTGAAAATTAATTATAAATTTCAAGATTTTTTATATTAATATTTTCTAATGCTATTAATAATACACCTTAAATTTTAATAATTTTGAATGAAATAATCTTTAATCAAGTTCAATCTATTGTTTCCTGATTTAACATTCAATCCATTTTAATTGCTTTTTGAGTGATTAAGATTCACGATTCAAAATGATTCATTCATTTCTAAGCATTTTTAGCACGCCATTTTTAGAAAGTACCGCGCGTACATCTGGCAACTCTTGGCCAGGGTAAGGTAACGAGGAGGTAGTCGTAAAAATGCAATCTTCATTCTGTTTCAAGAAATCTTTTCCATTTTCACTACAATGGGAACACTACATTTTCACTGCAATACAATGCACCCCTTACAATTTAACATAGGTAAATATTTTAACAGAAATATTAAAATACCGAAATTTGAACTATGCCAATCACTTAACAATAAATTTTACAACTTAAAACCCTTATTACATTTTATACTCAAATAAATAATTTAGTGGGAAATTAAAGAAAATAATTACCAAATGTCAATTTTTGTAACTTTCAAACTAATATTTTGTACACAAACAAATATATTAATAGAAATTTTTGCATTTTATATTAATCAACATAATCTGCGAGAGGGGTCAGTCACCGTGCGCCTTGGGCTGAGCTCTGCTAATTTTTACTGGGTTCTATTACGGTTAAGAAAGCCGGCGCTGACTTTCACGGGCCGACGTTCGCTCTGGTTGGGGAGGATGATTCAAATAATCGAACGTTTTATTTAATATTTATTACATATGGCGATCTCATTTATTGATGCCCTTTCACAAACAATCGCTACAAGATATAATTCGCCATGGCGAGCGCGCTCGCTCAGCCTTTCCGCGACCAGAGATTGCGGGATTACGCGAGCGAGATTGCTCAGCGTGCGCGATAAAGTACGCTTAATAAACTGAAATCTGTAAACTAGCGAGAGCTGGTGCAAGAGAAAATAATTTGGCGTTAGACCCATCGGGTGCCGACGGTCCGTCGGTAGAGAGGCGATGCCGGCGAAAGCGTAGACCCGCTTGAAATGGCGCCCTAGCGACGTTGGAGATTGCGAGAACTGACTCAGCTTCCAAGTAACTTTTCCTCCCTTCCTGGCAAACGTAACAGTCGCACTAGTGGCAAAGGTTCCTCTGCAGCCAGAACCTTGTCTAGGACAGTCCTTTCTAGGCGGCCTTAATTACTTGAGAGCTCGTGCTTAACTGCCCTTGTTCTCTCTTAATTTTCTTAGCCTCGCGCCGCCGCGCTCCCACTTCTCTCGCCGTCAAAAATCAGCCGAAATCGCTCTGTCTTTCTCTCTCGCTCTTTTCGCTCTCACTCGCACTCACGGCGACACTTCGCCGATCGTCGCGCTCCTCTCTCCAGATCCTGCAACGACACAAGTATAGAGTCGTTATATAGCGTATACTCGATCGCTGCGTTCATGCGAGGGGAGTGCCGCACACAGGGTTAGCGAACATCGCTATAACCCTGTCACAAATCTTTCTATTTAGCGTTCGTTAAATTTAAGTTTTCTGTTCAATTACGCTAGTTATAGCAATAAATAATGTAGATTACATATAATAATATTTAAAATTCATTTGGATTACAATTTTGATTTTTACAAGTTGAATTTGCAAGCTCGTCAATTTTAGCCCTATTAAAAATTATTTTTATTGCAACGGTAGTCGATCCGTTCGCGATTCGTATACTCGCGATGTTAGTTCGAACGACCAAGAGAGAGAGAGAGAGAGAGATTTTGATAATAGGTAGTTAAGCCTTAGTTGTTTTTGAAAGAGTATCGCCGTGATTTAATTTTGCACTGTATTTCGCCTTTATTTTGTAAATCGAAAGTTTCCTGGATTTTTGGCGCGCGTGAGTGATAGCAGCATCAAAGCAGCATCACAGCAGCAGCATCTAAGGCAGCAGCAACAAAAGCAGCAGATATTTGTGAGAGAGGCAGCGCAGCTAATCCGAGAAGCACCTTTAAATTTCACTTCAACAATTACGGCTAATCACCGTAATTGCACCGAAGAGTAGGTGCACCTCCCTGTAGCGTCGCAACACGATGTATAAAAAAAAATAATTTAGGTTTTCGTACGCGCACGCGCAAATTCATGTATACATGAGTATATGTATGTATGCATGTGCTAACTCACAAAACGATGAGTGTGAGGGCAGCACTTATCAGCGCTTCCTCCCTCCCGCCTACCTCCTTCTTCCTTTATTCCGGCTGAGCCGGCAGTCGTCGACGGCTTCTTCCTACGTGCGGAGCTCCTGCGTTCCCTCTACCTACTCACTCCCAACGTGTGAGGATAACTTCCACACGAACGTGTGGCGTGCATACTCTGCACATCATCATCGTCTATCAACAAAACCAGCTACCAACGTAGCTTTCCTGCTTCTCTATCGCGTGTGTGCAGTGTGTCAATTAAACGCGCGTATCCGTGATTACCACGTGTGTTCTTGATGTGCAGCCACTGCAACTCGGCGCGAAGTCAGTTGCATTCGGCTTGTGTTTCTCTCTCTGACTTTCAGTGATTCAATAAAAAGGGTTTTTTATGCCTTTCGAGGCTTTTTCCCTAAATTGTATGAATATTATTTTCCTAACCATTTAAAATATCATTTTTAAATAAAAATGCGCATTCATAAATATATATAAAAAAAACTTAACAATAAAATTCAACAAAAAACAACAAATAATAAATTTCAAAAACTAGGGCAGTTTATTTCGCCCAATAAGCTGCTCAAGGTAAAACATCCCTATTATTGCGGAACAAAATACTTCCGACAGTATTTTCTCTATTGCGAGCGTAATTTTTTGTATTCGTGCCGAACGTTAGATTTCGCGGCAATTTTCGAATTCTCTCTCTCTCTCTCTCACCGAATTATAATCAATAATTGTGAATCCTATTCGCGTGCGTTAGTCTTTCGACCCATAAAAGACTGTAGTTTTTATTAATTAAAATTTGTTAATTTTATTCGCCGTTTACGTCCTTTCGTTTCCTAATAGTTAATAGATCTATAAAGGCTTAAGTCTTAATCCGATTTCGTCTAGGTTATTAGGCGGGTTAGGCATTAAGTCATTCATACTGAAGATAGATCGAGTGTCACAAGTCAAGTGACTTAAAGTGAGTTCGACTCGGTTGAAAAGAAGACACTGAAACGAAAGTATCAAACGTAATAAGTATCACGTATAACCATACGTGTTTAACGGAGCGGCGGGAACACGTATACACGTATAACCATACACGTATACATACATACGAATACACGTATAACCATACATGTTTAGCTCTGCATCGTGGGAGTTTGTGCGTTAAAAAATTTATCATTTTTGTAGAATAACCACCTCGTTACATTATTCATAATTTGAGTAAATTACTTGGATTAAACGTTAATTTGATACATCATGTTCAAACTAATGTAAGTTGAAATTCATGTTTACAATAGTTGCATAATTTGTTTCGTTGCATTATTGTTTTGTTTTAGTGTAAAATTTGCTAAGTATATTTAATTCAATTGTACTACCATAATTATTAGCAACGTTAAACGTGAAATTCAAGTTACATATGTTCAATATTAAATCATACTTTATTAATTATATTTATAAAACATAATTTGTGAGTAGCTTTGTGCGTATAATAAACAAAAGATAGCGTGGATTTGTTTCTCTAATCCGATATTCGAAGAGCCATCTATTAGTGGAAACTTGGGAAAACTGTAGAAAATCGATATCGACCCTCGAGAATTTCGGAGATTTCGATCCTTGATGATCTCTTGAGGTGGTGTGTTTTGGCCAGAAAATCTAATTACTTCTAATCCAATAATCAAAAATAAAAGCCCTATGGAAACTTAGCCCTTAAACCAACCACCACCACCCTCTTAGGGTATAATAGCTCCGCGTGTCCTGTGAAGAGGCAAATGATCTCTCTCAGAGACGCTCGAACATCACCAACAAAGAAGAGAGAAAAAGAGAGGAAAAAAGAGAGTAAGCATGCAAAGCTAGATCGTATTAACGAAAAATTAAGTGAAATAAAATAATCAAGTAAGCCATGAAAATTCTTTTTTTAATACGTTGTTTTCCTCACTTTCGAATTTGCTTATTGGCTAGTGCCAGGTTCGCTAAACTTCCGAATTGTAGTATCGAGCATAAATGCGGAGGACCTTAGTTCTAGCTAGTAGCTTTGCAATAATAACTTGAAATTCGGAATCCTGATTTTATATGTCGGCACGTGCCAGGTATTTGATGTGAGCATGTAGAGAGAGGGGATAGCAGTGCTGGCGTCAATCTTAACATTGGTTCTTATGGGAATATCCCACTTTTACGCCGACGGCGGCCAGGAAACTAATTTCTTCCCATAAGATTTAACATGACTTTTCCAGCTTTTTGAGGGCGCCACCAAACTTGCTTACAGTGAATATAATTGCGGACGAAAAATCATAGAAGCGCGTGCTAAAACCTAATTTTATAATAGAAGCTCGCCCTGGTTTACACGAGGAAGCGTAAACCAATACAGAGTACCAAAGAAATACGTATCATGCCTCAGACATCCTGAGAATAACGCTTGCGAATGTAACAACCAATTTGAAAGTCAATACAATTATATTATTATAGTATTGATGAAAGAATTGGTAATTCTTTTTTGGAATATGTTATTGCTACTCAAGTATCTATACTTGATACACATAGACGTAAGAGGGTCTCCAGTTTAATTTTCTTCTCCCTCCATATTTTTTTTATTGTATAAGTGTTAAAATTACGTTTTTTTAGGGTGTTTTAACCGTGTTTTTGAAACGAAAATTAAAAACAATGTTTATGTGGCTCCTCCCCCTCCCTAAGAAAAGTAGTCGTTAATTTATCAAATGTTATGAAAATACAGAATATAAAGAGAATGCAATATGTTTTTTAAAATAAATTTTATTATATCATTTCATTAATATATAATTTACATAAATTTACCTAAATTTATAGAAAATTTACATATAGTTATAATTTATATTAAATTTTGGGAATCGTTAATGCGACATAGTGGTGCCATATTATTTGGTATACATGATGTGACGAGAGCAGGCCGCGTGCCGGTCTCTCGTCTGCGTTCTCCCTCCCCCACTCGGCAAGGCGTGTTGGCTAACGTTAGGCGCATTAAAGTATACGCCTAACACTTGGTCTTTTGTTTCAGCGCCAAGGACGAGCCAGCGCAGTTGAGCGCAAGAAAAGTTGAAGAGCGCGGAGAGAGAGTGAGAAAGAGAGAGAGAGAGAGAGTATTAGGCCCATGCAGGGATTGGCAGGCGCGCAACGCGTGACCGATAAGCGACGCGTCGCGTGTCGCCTAACTAATAGGTCAAGGTAGGGAGAGGAGCGAGCGCCGTTGAGCGGCTGCAAGATGCGAGCAAGAATTAGTGCGTGAGCAGAGTCGCAGCCGAATCTTACTAGAGTGAGGGAGTCTAAGCCTAATCCTACGAGAGTGCGGAAGTCCGAGCCCAGCAGAGAGAGCAGTTTGGGATAGCCGGAAGGAAGGAAGATCAACCCTACCGGCAACGGCTTTGCCAGCAACTGCAGCCAGCCCACCTGCTAGGAGAGTCAACGTCGCCTACGGATACCTGGTCAGCGACAGCGGTTAGCGACGATCTGACCAGCGACGACACCCGGTACTTCCTGCGGCAGCACATCGCTCAGGATTCTCGACGTTGCGAGGAACAGGAGATAAAAGGTCAAGCCTTCCTTTTCTTCTTTCTCTCTACACTCTCTCTCTGTTGATGCGACGACCGGTGCGCGTTGAAAGAGATAGCCTGGCACTCACGTGCCGGCTATCTGAAGGTTCGCGCTAGGTTTAATTCATAGTGACGTAAGTTGCGACCGGTGAATTGTCCAGGCGCCCACGTGCCGGGCAATTTACCCGGTATTAGTTCGCGTAGTTTTAAGTAAGTTTGTAATAGGTTAAGTACGCGATTAGGTATTAGTAAAATGCGAAATGTTCATTTGTGATTATCTTAAGTAGTTTATTGTTCTATTTGTAGTTTGTTGGTCGGAAATTTAGATTATGTTATGCGCGCGTATGTTCAGTGTGAATGATTATTAATAATAATAGGTTGTAAGTGAGATTTGATTCCTGTCTGTGTATAATTTATTTATCAACCTCCCCTCGTTCTTCTTCCTCAATTGTCATGAGCGAAAGTGCCTCACTTACCCCGCAAAAGAATTGGTAACAAAAGGATTGAGTTTTGTTACAATGATATTATGTTGAAAATTATATTTGTTAGATGCAGGGATGGGTCAATGAATAAAGTCTGATGCTTAATTGTAATTTCGTCTAGTGTTAATTTATTGAAAAGGAAAAGATCGTTTCAATCGTAAAAAGGCGTCGATGTATCTCGAGCGGCAGGAGAGAACTGAGCGCCGTCGCCAGCGCACCCGCCGCGAAGCACGGTAGAAGGGAGAAGGGGAAGGTATGCTGGACAAAGCCTTGCGCCGAGAAAGGAATACGCCACCTTATTGCCAACACGCCCTCCTGGCTCATCAGTCCCTGAGTTTACTTGTCCCAGTCCTCCTCTTCCCTTTCAGGCTCCCGGTTTTCCACCGTATCAACTACTTCCGTAATTTCTATTCTCTCTGTTACCTCCGTGACATCTAAACCCACTCTCCAGTCAGGAACACTCGTCCAGTATGGTTTGAAGGTGCCTTCATATCTCGTATCTTCCTTGGGATAGGGATCGGTGTGTTGTGTATGAAAGCCGAACTGCCTCCTTCGATCACCAAAACCTCTCTTCATCTTGAGTTGTTCCACCTCTGTAAATAATTGTTATTCGTTCGTCAACTTTCGTTATTTCGCTCGCTTCGTTTGTAAATGATTGTTATTCGTTCGTCAAATTTCGTTATTTTGTTCGCTTCGTTAGTCTATTCTTTATTGTATGTTTAATATCGCTTTTGTTTGTTATTCGTGTATCGTGAACGTCAGTGGTTTCGTGAATATATCCGCTAGTTGTTGTTTTGAAGCTATCCACTTCAGACTGATTATTTCCCTCAATAAGCACTCCTTTACGTAGTGTTCGCGTATTTCTGTGAGGTGTCTCAATCGAATTCCTCCTTGTATTTGTGCACTTGCAATAGCTGCATTGTTATCGCAGTGTAATATCGCGGGATATATCGGTTCGTTAGTGAGTTTCTCGAGTGATTTCGCTATCGATATGAGTTCAACACAAGCTTCGCTCATTGCAATATACTCAGCCTGACATGTTGACAATGACACGTACGTTTGTTTTCGCGTTCGCCAAGACACCGTGTCTCCGTACATTTTAATTAAGTATCCGCAAGTCGTTATCGATCCTTTACAGTCTGCTAAACTGGCGTCCGAATAAACTTGCATATTGTCTGTGTCACCTCTATACGTTAAAGTGTAGTCCTTAGTTTTATTTAAATATCCGAATACGCGTTCTACAAGTTTCCATTCTGTGTCTGTCGGATTGAGCTGATGACGACTTAGTACGTTTACTGTATACGACAAGTCCGGTCTAGTTGCGTTCGCGAGATATAAAAGTGAACCAATTACTTCGCGATATTTGCTCGGATCAATTACGCGTTCATTTCGCGATTCTGCTTCTCGTTCTCGTCTTTCTCTATTTAAGACTTGACTCGACACCATGGGAGTTCGTTTAGGGTGTATTTCCGTATACTCGAATTTTCTTATAATTTTCTCTATAAATTTAGTTTGATGTAATTTCAACGTTCTTTCGCGTTCGTTTCTTTCGATCGCGATACCAAGATATTCTTTCGGTTCTCCTAAATCCTTCATGTTAATTCGAGCTTGCAGTTTTTGTTTTATTTCGTTCATTTTCTCCTCGTCATTTCCTACCATGAGTACGTCGTCTACATATATTATGATTACAATCTTTACTTCGTCTTTAATAAATATAAACATACACGGGTCAAAATCCTCTACTCTGAAGCCTAACTTAATTAATTCTTCTGTGATGGTTTCGTACCACCTTTTCGGACTAGTTTTCAAACCATATAATGATTTTTCTAATTTTAACACGAGTTTTCGTCTTTCGTCTGTCGTAAATGGCATCCCTTCGGGTATTTCCATATATATTTCGTCATGTATTCTACTGTTTAGGAACGCAGTTTTTACATCTAATTGAATCATTTTGAATTTATGTTTATTCGCGAATGCAAGTACTGTTCTAATTAGTGGCAATCGCGATACCGGTGCATAAGTTTCGCGTAAATTGTAAAAATTACTGTCTTTAAATCCGCGTACAACTATTCTCGCTTTTCTTATATTATCCGTTTTAGTTTTAAAAATCCAACGTGAATCTAATATGTTCGGTTTCCGACCGTTACTGTCCAAATTTGGTCTAGACACTACTTTATACACTTCGTTTTCATTTAGTGATTCTAATTCCTCGTCTACTGCTCTTTTCCATTCGAGTCTGTTAGTACTTTTCATTGCCTGTCTATACGTTGTCGGATCTTTGTTAATTTTGGCTAACAGTGTGTAGTAAGTCTCGTCACAGTTTTCGTCATTGTTACACTCGCTCAAGGTCAACATTGCCGTCTTAGTCTTTTTAGGTCTACCTCGTTTACGTTTTTCCGTATTTTCTGGCGCTACTCCCTCCGTTTCCGATATCTCTTGTTCGTTATTTAACTCACGCGTTTCTCCCTCCGTTTCTAAATTTTCCTTTTCGTTGAATTTCAATTTCTCGTATTCTTCGTTTGATTTTCTATATACTTTCCCGTAAGTTATTCTTTCGGCAAACCTAATATTTCTACTTTCGTACAGTTTCTTATTAATAGGATCGTACAGTATATATCCTGTGCGCATGTAACCAATGTGTACAACTTTAATCGTTCGCTTATCAAATTTACTCGATGGATTCTTTGTGATATAGGCTATACAACCGAATCTTTTAATTTGATTTATATCTATGTTATAGTTTGGAGCGAATAGTTTAATTGGAGCTCGAAAGTCTAAAGTTCGATGCGGTGTAATGTTATACACATATGTCATTGCGCCTAACGCTAAATCCCACATGTTGGGCGGTAATCCGGAGTCTAACAAGGCCGAACTAATCTTTCGCTGTATGGTTTGGTTGAACCTTTCGGCAACCCCATTGTGCTGCGGAGTGCCTGGACATACTGCCAGGAGTTCCGCCCCAAATTCTTTTAGCACTTCAATCGTTCGTTTTCCAGTATATTCGGTTTATCCTTGATCGCATTCTAAGTAACATACTTTAGAATCTTCTCTTCTAAGATTTCTTGTCGAGACGATAAAATCTCTTAGACACTCGGATACTTCGTCTTTGTGTTTAATTGGATATGTACCCGCGTATCGAGAGTGGCTATCAATAAATGACGAGATATATCTATAACCTTTCGGATGAGCTGTCGGCGTGATATATCCCATTAAATCTGCGTGTATTCGTAACAAAGGTTTATCTTCGCGATGTCTTACATTCTTGAATGGAAGTTTCTTGAGTTTAGTTTGTATACACGTTTCGCATTCTTTAATGCTTTCGTCAATTTCGTTTTCTTTTAAATTTTTAATCTCGGGGTATTCTAATTTTAGTTTTCGAATATATTCGCTCGACGCGTGTCCTAGTCTCATATGCCATATTTTCGCTGTACTAATTCTATCTAATTTTGCAAATTCGTCTAGTTCGGTGTATACATTCGTTATATCTCCTTCTTCAGTTAGGTTTTCTATTTGTCTGCCTCGAACCGTACTCAACAGATCTTTAGTTTCACTTACTCTAATCGTCGGCTTTTCAACCTTTTCTTTTATTTGTTTGTCCGATTTTGCTTTAGTCGTGTTTAATTTACTTTTTGTCACTACGTTTGCGTACACGTCTGTTTTAATTCGTTTACCCTCGATCGCTTTTAAATTCTTATTTTGAGATCCTATTTTAATAATCCAAAAAGGTCGTTTATATTTGCCTGACAAAAACGTTTGTTCGGTTTTAGGGTCGTATATATCGATTATTTTTCCATCTAGATATACACTTAATCCTCGATCCACGAATTTTCTTAATGATATTAGATTTTTGGCTAGATCTTTCGCGTATATTACATTTTTTAATTTAACGGGTTTTCCTTCGTTATTAAATCCTTCGATTATTCCTTTTCCGTTATATTTTAACCTAGCGTTTGGTGATTTATTCGCGCAATAAATAAAACCTGTTTTATTTCTATCGAGGGTGACGAAGCTTAGTCAGTTATTATTCATGTGGTCTGACGCTCCCGTATCAGCGATGTATTTGTCCGCGATTTGATCCTGATCAATTTCGTCTTCGCTATCACTTCGTTCTGTCTCCGAGTTTTCGCTTTGCTTTTCGCCTTCGTTATCCGCGAAATTACAACGCGCTTTGTTTTTATTAAATTTTCGGGATTTACCTTTTTCAGGCTGATACCTTGACCTATCCTTGCTGTTCTGCTTTAAACTGTCGCCTCTTCTTTCGTTGTAACAAGTTGTGGTATCGTTCCTTGGCCTCTTAACCGACGTATTACGTCTTTCGTCGTCGTAGCTTCGTTTCCTTTTCTCTCGTCTGCATTCTTCGGCTTTATGTGTGCCAATTTGGTTACAGTTGTAACACTTGAATTTGCCCGGATTAGGGCACTCGTCTTTGATATGTCCATCGTCTCCGCATCCGTAGCAGATTTCCTTTTCTTTATGTGCTCGTTTTGTCATTGCATGATTTGCATTCGAAGTAGTTTGCATAATTTGTACAGGTCCTACCTGCAATAAGATTCGTTTTAGTTCCATGTATCTCAATTTAGTTCCTTTTGTAATTTCGGTTATACAATCGGCTGTTGCTATAGACGGTATATGTTTCTTTACAGCCTGAAATATCAGATTCTTTTTATCTCTATCTGCGTAATCTCCTATATTAGACTGGTTTTCGTATTGTTTCACATAATCTTCGAATCGTGAGCAAAATTGAACTATATTTTCTTTGTTCGGATTAAATTTAATATTTATCAATCGTCTATATGTGTCATGTTCAGTCATACCTGTTTCCGACACTTTAATTTGTTTAATTTCATTTAGTAATTCTCTTGGGTTGTCATGTTTTGTCCCAATATCTACATATTCTTTACCTAGATGATTGAGTATTATATCAAGAACCTTGAATCTTAACCTTAACCTTGTCGTCTTTATATTTGCCTGAATTCGTATTATTACGCGCAGTTTCATCACTATCTATGACATAAAAGATTTTCCGCGTTTTCAGTTCGGTATATAATAGTTTCTCAAACATGTCGTATCTCGTTTCTTTGGTTAAACTATACTTTCTATTAGATCCGGAGTCTGCGTTTGTTACTTCTACGCTCATCCTGCTATAATCTATCGGCTCATTTCGCGTATCTAACTTACTTATTCTATCAATAACATTGTTGCTAATTTTCTCGGTAATTAATTTTGTTAATTCGTCTACATTCTTACATACGTATGTGTTGTCTTCCCCTTTATGATTCGTTTGACTACTTATTAGATCAGACGTGTTTACCTGGGCAATTCGATCAGCTCTATCATCGCTGTCTCTCGCTGGTGTAATCAACGTGCTGTGTGCCAGTGGTGTCGATTTCAGCAACTGACTGCTTGTTGTTCCCGTTCGTGCTGATGCTGGTTCATTCTCTTGCCTTTCGTCAACCATCTGCACTTCTTGCACGTTTTGATTTCCAGCCTTCTGTTGCTCGTCAGTCGTCTGTCCTATTATTGCAGAGAGCAATGTGTCGAGCTTGGCGCACAGTGTCTTGACAATTGCTATGTTTTCTTGTATGGCTTGTCGTTCTTGCCTAGAACTTTCAACTATCTCGTCAAGTTTGCGGCTCAGGCTCGCTAAGTCCCTCGTTGCTACGTCTGTTTTGTTTCTTATACGGATTCGTTTGGGCTCCTTCATGCCTTCAAGTTTCCCAACCAGCCATCCAGTCTCGATGGGATCCAGTACGTTGTTGTCTGTAAAAATTCGTTTTTCGTTACTAAAGGTTTGATGCTACTAGGCAGCGCCACAGTACAACTTGTAGATGCCTGTAACGAGTGTTCACTTCTGTAATCAGTACAACTTGATTACATTTGTTTTCATCCTTAGGACACTGAGTGTGTATTGTGTCACGCACAGCTGTGGCACCACACTCAGTGAACCCTTTAGAAGAGTGAACTCTCATCGTTTAGAAAGTTACTCTTTGACCGGTCATGTTATTATTTTTACTATGTAAAAACAATAACTCGTATGAATATTCCTTTGGTTGGGAATATTCCTTCGTTCGTTCGTTTTATATTTGTATAAATTTCTTTTCTTACCTATCACGAATATTTCCTTATTTGTAAATGACAGTACTAGTCCTATCTTCGTTGGGTTCGTAATAATATACACTCCTTCGCCCGGATGTATCCTCGTTTCGTTCAGCAGTCGTTCAATCTTTCCTTTAATGCTCTCCATCATCTCTGTAATTTTCAAATTCAATTAGCATTTTCCATATTTGTATTCACTTGTTTATATATATTTTGTCTTTCGTTGTTTCGTATAATGAGAGTTCTTTTCATGTACGCATGCGTCTGGTTACCTCGTGTCTGGCTTGTGCCTGCGCGCGCAACTATTTCCGTCTCTTTCGCTCTCTCTCTTTCCTTTCTCTACTGTTGCGTTCCATGCATGCGCATGGAATTTGGCGCGCTGCAACACGTCGTTGCCGGTTCTGCCCGCGTGCTCTGCCGCCATTTTAATTTTTCCTTTGTTCTTTTCTTTTACCTTTTAATTTTCTAGATTTCCTATACTTTCGCTTCGGTCACTCTTTTCCTTCTTTCCATTTTTATTTCGATTTTATTTTCTTTTCTATCTCTCTTTCTTTATATTTTCTTTTCGGGTTTTTCTGTTCGCATTTTCACTTTTCACTCGCGTTCGCGTCATTATCTTATATTTTAACTACTTACGCATTGATGAGTTCATGTTGTTGTTTCCCCGATCCTCCGTCATTGTTGACTTTCTCTTTCCTTCTTCCTTCGTTCTTTGTCCTTTCGTATCTTTCTTTCTCGCGCTCGTTCTTCGTCCTCTCTCCGCTCGTTCGTCAAAATTTCTTTTCACTTTTCACTTTTTCACTTTTTAACACTCTTAACACTCGCGCAGGGGAAGCGGCTCTGGGCCCATAACCTGTTAGATGCAGGGATGGGTCAATGAATAAAGTCTGATGCTTAATTGTAATTTCGTCTAGTGTTAATTTATTGAAAAGGAAAAGATCGTTTCAATCGTAAAAAGGCGTCGATGTATCTCGAGCGGCAGGAGAGAACTGAGCGCCGTCGCCAACGCGCCCGCCGCGAAGCACGGTAGAAGGGAGAAGGGGAAGGTAGGCTGGACAAAGCCTTGCGCCGAGAAAGGAATGCGCCACCTTATTGCCAACAATATTTATATATTCAATTAAATATTATTTAGGTATGAATTATTCTGATTATGGTGACGAATTCTCGACATATAGTGTCTGTTATATGAAACGTTTATACAAATATTATTACAGACATATACGAGGTGTGATCAAAAAGTAAGGTGAATTTTTATTTTTCTCAAAAAATATTTATTTATTCATCAATTTTTATTTTATCTCCTTCAAAGTAATCCCCTTCGGATATAATGCACTTGTGCCAACGCTTTTTCCAATCCTCAAAGCATTTCAAAAAATCATTTTTTGTGATCTTGTTTAGTTCATCCTTCGATGCCGTCTTTATCTCCTCAATCGTGGCAAAACGCCGTCCTTTCATGGGCCTCTTCAGTTTTGGGAAGAAGAAGTCACAGGGGGCCAGATCTGGGGAATACGGTACCTGTGGCATCGTTACTGTGTTGGTTTTAGCCGAAAATTCGCGCACAAGCAACGATGTGTGAGCAGGGGCGTTATCATGGTGCAAATGCCAATTTTTGTTTTTCCACAAATTCGGACGTTTCTGGCGGATTGCTTCGCGCAAATTGCGCATAACTTGCAGGTAATATTCCTTATTTACTGTTCTACCCTATGACAAGAACTTATGATGCACCACGTCCCTGCAGTCAAAGAAAACTGTAAGCAAAACCTTTACATTTGATCGAACTTGGCGTGTTTTTTTTGGTCTTGGTGATCCAGAATGCCTCCACTGGGACGATTGAGTCTTAGTCTCGACGTCATAACCGTATACCCATGTTTCGTCACCTGTTATAATCCTGTTGAGTAAATCTGGATCATCGTTGACATCATTCAGTAGCTCTTGGGCGATGCTCATGCGACGTTTCTTTTGGCCGAAATTGAGCAATTTCGGAACAAACTTCGCTGACACACGTCTCATGTCTAAAACACTCGTCAAAATTGATTGGCACGAATCAAATGAGATGCCAACATCATCAGCAATTTCTCTAATGGTAATTCGACGATTTCCCAACACTATTTTCTTCACTTCTTCAACATTCTCATCAGTTGTTGATGTGCGGGGGCATCCAGAACGAGGTTCGTCGTCGGTGTCTTCTCGGCCTTCTTGGAAGAGTTTATACCACTTGTAAACATTTTTTTGGCTTAAAGTAGACTCACCGAATGCCACTTTCAGCATTTCAAGTGTTTTGGAACATTTGATTCCATTTTCCACACAAAATTTAATGCAAACTCTTTGATCTATGTTTTTAGACAGCAGCAAATCGTGGAGCACGCAAAACACTTCTAACCTTGATGCCTCTCACAAACAAACCAAACATACTACAAAGCTGAAATTTGGAACGTATGTTCTAGACGAGTGTACCGACATAACCAAATAAAAAAGTCGAAGATCGAACGGACGTAGCCCGCTAAATTTCAAAATTCACCTTACTTTTTGATCACACCTCGTATAATTTAAATAAATTATTTAATTTTTTGTCGACTTTTCGACATATTGGTGTCGTTTTTGATAGATAGATTTAATTAAATAGTACTCATGAAGTAATAGAATTGTAAATTATGTAAAATTATATTTTGGAGAATTATATTGATAAATGGAAAAAGTAACCAAAATCAGTTTTAATATACACAAAATTTTAACTTTTTCCTGGAAGGTTTCATTATCAGTCTGAAAAAAATAAATAACAAGATATTTTTGTTATAATATTTCAATATTTTTTATAGATTTATTTGTTATTATTAATTATAACTAAATTTATTTAAAAATATTTCATTTGCAAGGATAACGTCTTGTATAGCCATTACTTTTTCATCGTTAATAATTTTAATATCATCTAAAATTTTAACTCGCAAAATAAAAGTTTTTATTGTAATAAAAAACTTTATATGATTTTAATAATAGGAAATTTTTTTATATAACTAGAACTGAACTTATTGTACAGCAATGTCAGAGTTGAATCATTTATGGTAGACATAAAACTATTTTTATAAGTTTATTGTTATATATCTATAGATGCAATCATGAATGTAGTGAATTTGAATTTATTGTTCAAAAAAATACAAAGTTCGTGGATTGTTCCACGTATATTTGTAATGTTTAAAGTATAAACAAGTTACCTATACATAGACTAGATACATAAACAAAACTTACGTACTACGGACAACAAACTATATTAAAAAAAATATATATATATATATATTGTAACGGGGTAGCTTACCGTTTAATTATTTTTATTAAGACGATCGCGTAAATACGCTCGCAATCACCTATATCAAATAAGAAAGTCGGAGAGCAAGAGGGAACGGGTGTCAGTCAACCAACAAACTACGAATACAGAGAGAACGCTCTGAAAGTACTTGTTAATATCGTGTACGAACACTCTTTATTATTTGTTGAATACTACATTAGAGTCGGCCCGCGTGTTTATGTTTACATCGGCGCTCGATCGACAACAACATGCAGTGTCTGGACGCTCGCTGCTCTTTGTCTGTAGAGCTATTACATGCACGCTTCGAGCACGGAAATTTAGTTATTACGCATGCAATCGCGATCGCGAGATTAAGCTGGCCAGCTTACCTTTATTCTGCAGACGGACGAAGATGACGGTAACAAGTCGCACTGCGAGAAAGCGGTCTGTTTTTGTTCGTGTCGCGGGTCGCGAACTCGCGCGCACGTGGTTTCGCCCTCGATGGCGAAACCTCACACACACTTTCGAGGTCACAGGGCGCAGCGCTTTTCTGCTGGCTCAGGTCTGCACTCCTGGTAGCTGCACGGCACCTCGGTGACAGCGGTTACTCAAAATCAGCTCTAGTACGGACGCTCTGTTTGCGGAGTTCAATCCTGGCGACTCGTGTAGCGGTAGCTAGTGTCGTATTCACGGGCGAGCGTGATGATGGTTAAACCCTCACTGGTTCATTTTCAATCGCGCGCGTTCCGTCTGCTCGCGAGCTGAATTCCTTTGTTACATTTTTCGTCTCCCCGGTAGGTGCTGCCCCGCAGGCAGTAATTAGGTTAGATTACACAAGCCGACAAGGAAAAAAACCCAGAAACCAGACAGTACGTTCCCAAACGCTTTTGGTGCGCTGAAACCGAATCTGACCTCAGAATTGCTCCATCACCCTAGGTTTTCGAGAAATCCTAACCTAAAAGTTCAAAAAACACGATTTTTCACTATATTTCGCGTAGTATTACGTCGTAAGCCAATTTTATTTTAAAAAACGAGTAATGCTATCTCAAAGTACTACTCTTACCCTTTAAAACCCTCTTTTCAGATTTAAAAAATCTTTTTTTTCCATCGAGATATCGCAGATTGAATTTGAGTGATTTAGCGATTTCGTTACAGCACGAAATAGTGGCGAATTTCCGAATAAGGAGTTATAGTGTAATTATATGTTTTTTGGGTCACTGAATCCAAATTTAACGTCAGAATGACTCTATAATCTCAATTCCCTTAACCCTAGAGCCCCATAACCTGCGACGCTGTAACCCCTGACCGACATACTCCAAAGTCCTTAACTCTCGAGCCCTTTAACCTTCTGCGGTATAACCCCCAACCCTCACACCCCAATTTCCATAACCCTCGAGCCTTTAACCTGCGAAGCTATAACCCCCGGCCCTATCGAGGGTTAAAGAAATTCGGGTTTGGTGGACGAGGAATACCGCTGGGTCAATGGAACAACTATAGACGTCATTTCTGCGGTAAAAGAAGGTAGAAGAATTTGTGTCTGTGATAGGAAAATTCATATCCAACTTACGAATACAAGTACAATTTACGTTTACATACAAGTGTCTATAACTTACGAAATCGATCAGCTAGGATTCTTAATCTTACATTTTTCTGGTCTTCTAACGATGAAGAAAGTATCTACGTTAGCAGATATCGGATTCACTTAGGGCCTACATTTCCTTACTTGAGGATAACTGTGTATGATATTGCTCAAAAACTACAAATTTTTGTGCTTCGTTCTTCATCCGTGTTAGAGATCGTGTTTGAGCGGCAGGCTAACGGATAAGTCACTGGAATTGAATTTTTGGTATTATTTCTCGTACAACACTGCGTGCAGTACTTTTACTGATCTTTATTATTACTTTGTCTTCTAGAAACTTAATTATATTTACCCATTTCCATATTAGAATAAGTTTAGGTTAGGATTTCTCGAAAACCTAGGGTGATGGAGCAATTCTGAGGTCAGATTCGGTTTCAGCGCACCAAAAACGTTTGGGAACGTACTGTCTGGTTTCTGGGTTTTTCCATTTTTAAAATTTTGTCGGCCTGTGTTATTAGCGCTAATTTGACGTTTACCGTCACAATATACATACATACATACGTATAGAATACATATATTACAATTTTCATCAGTTTTATATTCTTATTTACTAATCAGGTATTATTTCGCTGAATAATACCTTTGAATTGAAAATAACTTTTTAATTTTTTTCTTTAACATTTGATATATCAAGCTTAGAAAGAAACATTCAAATTGGTTGATTAGAAACGGTGAAAAGATAATGTAAAAGTGCGCAGTGAGTTTTAATTCACTGATGTATTTTTTGAGAGTTCTTTTTTAAAAAATCGTATGAGTATCTATAAAATTACAGCATATGGTGATTTGTACCTTAAAGTATATCTAAATTTTCTATGCTGCGCACGCGCATTATCAAGAATTAAATTCAAGAATTAATAGTAGTTGGCACAGTATTTCTGTTACAGTAAATATGTAAGTATAGTCTAATTATATTATATTGTAGAACATAAAATTATATACAGGGTGTCCCATTTTAACTTACGCACCAAGATAACCCAAAAACTATGAGAGCTAGCGAAAAATGTTTCGAATAAAAGTTACTCGTCTCCGAGGGGGACATATTATGGTGACCTTGACTTTGACCTCGAGGGTCATTTTCAAGGTCATTTGAAGGTCAACTTTGTTTTTTCAAATAGGAACCCCTATTTTCGACCCCGGATTCGGAAAGAGCGGAAAATCCTACGTTTAGATGACCTACCATACGTGGGGTCCGGGAGATACGCCAAGGTCATTTGAAGGTCAACTTTGTTTTTTCAAATAGGAATCCCTAATTTTAACCCCGGATTCGAAAAGTACAAAAAATCTTAAATATTTTATGTAATGAATTAATTCAACTTTCCATGGCCATTTAAACGTCAAATTAATGGCAAATTACTTTACTCAGAACAGTTTCATGTTTTCATATGAGAAATAAAGTATGCGTAAATTTTAGAACACACTAAATATATTCAACTTTTTATGTACAGAGTTTAACAAAAAAATATTAGTCATTAGTAGTAATAATCAACAGTATTAGTCAATCTGATGAGGAATAACTCAATAATAACAATAATAATGATCTGTCAATAAGTTGGTGATGAATGATGCACACGCACAATTTTTTTGTTAAACTCTGTACATAAAAAGTTGAATATATTTAGTGTGTTCTAAAATTTACGCATACTTTATTTCTCATATGAAAACATGAAACTGTTCTGAGTAAAGTAATTTGCCATTAATTTGACGTTTAAATGGCCATGGAAAGTTGAATTAATTCATTACATAAAATATTTAAGATTTTTTGTACTTTTCGAATCCGGGGTTAAAATTAGGGATTCCTATTTGAAAAAACAAAGTTGACCTTCAAATGACCTTGGCGGGTCTCCCGGACCCCACGCATGATAGGTTATCTAAACGTAGAATTTTCCGCTCTTTCCGAATCCGGGGTCGAAAATAAGGGTTCCTATTTGAAAAAACAAAGTTGACCTTCAAATGACCTTGAAAATGACCCTCGAGGTCAAAGTCAAGGTCACCATAATATGTCCCCCTCGGAGACGAGTAACTTTTATTTGAAACATTTTTCGCTAGCTCTCATAGTTTTTGGGTTATCTTGGTGCGTAAGTTAAAATGGGACACCCTGTATACATACAAGTCTAACTGCGTTGTGCTGTGCAGTACGTGAATAATCGAAATAATTTTCATAACTCTTGTTAAAAAAATTGTATGATTGTCTATGAACTTAGAAAATTTGATGATTGAAAAGTGATAATATTTTTTAATATACCTAATGTAAATAACAGTTAATTTGAGACACAAAATACATATATTACCACTATGTTTAAAATAACACCAATATATCGAGAATGCGACACCAAAAACTATATAATTTATGTACATTCTGTAAAATAATACTGTATTTAATAAATAAATGTTGTATTTTTAATATAATATTAGATGATACTAATTGATACATTCCTTTGACTCTATGTTATTATTTCATATACAATACCACTATGTCGTATTGACGATACCCAAAACTCATTAATTATTATAAATTATAATTATAAGTAAATTATATGTGAATTATATATAAATTATATGTACAGGATGTTCCATTTTAACTTGTACATCAAGATATCTCTAAAACTATAAAAGAAAAAGAGAAAAAACGTTGCAATTAAAAGTTAGTCGTCTTGAGGATCATTTTCAAGGTGAAATTCAATGTCACATAATTATCAAAGACCCTTCAAGAGTGTAAAGTGGTACAGCCTGTATATGATGTTTTAAAATGATATAATAACATTTATTTTAAAAAATATTGCATTCTGTATTATATTATTTTATTTTGTATTTTATATCCTGTAAATAAACTTTTACAAATATGGGGCTAGCTCAGCAAGCTTGGTAGCGTAGACCTACTGGTATATATATATATATATGTATTGTAACGGGGAGGGATCTTGCAAAAAATGAGAAATTTGTATAAGAGCAAACTCCCACGATGCAGAGCAAACCGCCGCTCCGTCAATCACGTATGTAAGTACGTGTATTCGCTTTAACGTCAGATGATTTCTTTTTGTTGTCTTCTATCAAACGGAGTTGAACTCACCTTAAGTCACATGTATCGTGACACTCGATGAGTTTGAAGTGTGAGCGACTTTACTCCTTCTCCGCTTAATCCCCTAGACGTAATAGGATTAACACCTAAGCCTATTTCAATTTCTTAAACTATTAGGAAAATCATATGACGAAATCGGAGAATAAGTTTAACAAAGTTTATTCATAAAAAATCTATACAGTTTTTGTCGGGCCGAAAGACTGACGCACGCGAATAGGATTTACAATTAAATAATTTTCCGGTGAGAAAGAGAGAGAGAGAGAAGATACGAAAATTGGCGCGACCTAACGCTCGGCGCGAATACAAATAATTAACGCTAAACGGTTAAACAAAATACTTAATATATTCTGTCTCGCGATAATTAAGGGAGGTGCACCTACCCTGCGGTGCAATTACGGTGATCGGCCGTAATTGTTGATGCCAGTAAAATTATCAACTGCCTCCGGTTCTGATTTATCAACTGCGCTGCCTCGTATCGCCTATCAGCTCCAAATCTACTGCTACCGTAATGCTGCAATATGTTGACTACGTTGTTGCACTCGCGCACGTAATTGATCTGAAAAAAACTATCACTCGGCGAGAAAAATAGTGTAACTAAAATTCGGCGATATCCACACGTATCAACAGCTGAGACGTAACTGCTAATTTGAAAGATCGCGCGCCCCCCCTCTCTCTCAATACTTAGAACTAACGCGCGAAATTCAGAATCGCGAACGGTGCGATTAATTGAATCGACTACCGTTGCAGCCCCCTCCAAGTCCTGACTACCCGGGCAGGACGAATACCCGCGATTCGCTGCCATCAGGAACCTGAAAGTAATAAAGATGGAAAGGAAACAAAATAAACACTCCCTTCTTTATTTCGGCTAATTTATTTGCCCTCCAGGGCCTACATCATTGTTTGGCTACACCTGGCGCGCGATGTTTCGGGTAGCGCCAGTGTGTAGCCTTCTTCGGGCACCGCTGAGAGTTGGTCACCCCAGGCTCTCCACAGATGTAGCAGCCCCTTAGCTGCGACCGAGATTGAGCAGCCTCCCGTCCTCGTGATGGCTGCTCAGCAGCCAGAGGGGACTGCTGGGCACTGACTCCCTGTGAGGCGACGATGGTTACGCCTCCCACCGTGGCGGTCACACGTCCATCCTGCGACCTAACCACGATGGTGGTATCAGGAGCCATGCGCCCGTCCACATGGACCGTGAGCGTCGGTCCAGCGTCAGTAGCTCCCGGGGCTCTCTTCTCTTGAGCCGGCGCCGGGAGCGCTGCGGAGGACTCTTCTCCGTTATCCACCCGCAGCAGGGCCTCTCCATAGGCCCTCTGACGCTGAGCCATCCCTGCCCACTCCCCGAGCAACTCTTCTGCGCCCTGGCGGCTCAAAAAGCGTCTCAGGTGCTCCTGCACCTGAGACTGGAGTTCTTGAGCGAACCGCCAGGCACTCCCTACCTCGTTGATCCCCAGACGCACGTGTCTGAAGTCGAGGAGGAGAGTAGGCTGCTCAGGGATCCGGGGATGATTGCAGACCCAGTGCGAGGCCCCACAGGTTTCCCTGGGTCCTGGGCATTGGCTCGCACTGTCCGACGTAAGGGTTACGCCGGACTTGAGGGTCTGCACCCCCTGGTCCATTGTAGACTTGGGACGTTCGACACTGTCCTGGTCCTCGGTCTGTGTCGAAGCGTCCCGAGAAGCCTTCTTCGGGGCGACCCACGACGAATCCCGGAGAACCTCTGCCACCGAGGCATTACGCCGGTCCCTTCGGGTGGTCCCTTCCAACTGGACCCTGGCGAAGCTCCGCAGATCTTCAATTAGCCGCGTCGCATCAGAGCCCAGTTGCAGATCTAACAGCATCTGCGTGACCACCTCGAAGGTCTCCTCTTCGACGACGATTCTCCGGTCCATCTGAAACATCCAAAAAACAACAAATTTCGGATGAATCTCCCTGCGCAAAGAAACAATCCTAATAATAGCCGCATCCCACCGAGTTATACGCTCCCTCGCGATTCTTTGTGGGAACGTCCTGGCCCTCGTCGGTTACCGCTCGGTTTTATCGGCCCAACCGTCCTTTGTACGACGGGCACGGTCCTTTGAGGCCTACCTCTCCCTCTATTCACCTTCACGGGAGAGTTGTTGCCCCTCGCTGGATCGGTGACCGTCTCTGGAACCTTTCGAGGTCGACCTCGACCTCTCTTAGTTGGGGCAGATACCGGTAACTCCGACGTCTCGGTGGGAACTTTATCTACGACCGTGGGGGCTGCTAACTGGACCCGCTCGCTATCTGATAAATCCCCTCCCGGATTTTCGCGCGTATTCGCGGAATCGTTTGCATCCTCCGACGGCAGTTCTTCTGGCGGCTCGCGAGGTTCGATGACCTCCTCGCTTTCCTCATCCTCACCCGGACCGTAATATGGTTTAAGGTCTTTGGCATGGAAGAGCTCAGACAGGATCTCCAGCTGATTGCCTAGCCTGTACGTGTTGGAACCACAAACCTCTTCAATCACGTACGAACCGGCATATTTCGGCGCTAATTTAGCTGAAATACCTTGAGCAGCTGAAGATAGAATCCTGTTCCTCTTCCAAACCCAATCTCCGACCTTAAACTCGGGTTGCCGTCTCTTCCGGTCATAATAAGCCGCCTGACGCGCAGCTTCCTCCTTTGACTTGGAGTTAGCCCTCTCCCATAAATTAGGAAGCTTCCCCATATGTTCGGCCCAATCTTCTATAGCTTGACCCTCCGAACATTCAAGGGCTTGCTGATCTTGGGCTCTTCTGAACGTCAAAGGGGGTACTGGCTGACGCCCAAACATGAGCATCGCAGGACTATATCCGGTGGCGCTATGAGTTGCCGAGTTCAACGCGAAGTTGAACTCTGACAGGTGTTCATCCCAGCTCTTGTGATCACGGCTTACATAAGACGTGATCATGGTTTTGAGTGTCCTGTTTACTCGCTCTGTGGGATTCGCTTGGGGATGATACACGGGAGTTAAGGCGCGCTGGATGCCGTTCATCTGGAGGTATGAATCAACCTCCTGATTCTTAAACTCGGTTTCATTATCCGATAAGAATACTTCTGGCGCGCCAAACCTAGTGACAATCCTCTCGTGTAATTCCCTTGCGATTGTCTTCCCATTGGCTTTGCGTATTGCAATGCACTCTACCCAGCGAGTAAACAAGTCTACAAAGACTAGGATATACTCAAAACCTCGAGAGCTTTTGGGAAATGGACCAGTGATATCACCGGCCACCACCTGCCAGGGTCGTGACACTTGTCTACGACCCATCAGTCCGCAAGGTGCTCTTTGTTCCACCTTGCACTGCTGACATACCGGGCAACTCTTTACGTACTTCCTGACCTGATCATACATTTCAGGCCAGTAGTACAAGCGTCTAGCCCTGGAGAACGTACGCTCTCGTCCTTGATGTCCTGCTGTAGGAGCATCATGGACTTCCTGGAGCACCTGGTACCTTTTCTCCCTAGGTACCGCAAGCTTCCGCGCTTCATCGTTGTCGATGGACCCTTCACCATCCTCATCAGGCTGATAATGATACAGTCTCCCTCCCACCACCTTCCAAGTGGGGTAAGAGTGTGGATCCTGGCATACTTCCTGGTATTGTTGCAAATACCAGGCGTCAGTGGTCTCCGGCCGACTATTTATAGCACTCACTTCAATCCCCTCCTCCTCATAGGCCCTAGATAAAGCGTCTGGCACCACATTGAGATCCCCCCTTCGATATTCGATATCGAAGACATTACCTTGCAATGCTAGCGCCCATCGCGCTAATCTTCCAGTGGGATTTCTCATATTGTGGAGCCATTTCAGGCAACTATGATCGGTGACGACCCTGAAGTGATGTCCTTCAATATACGGCCGGAACTTTCCAATGGCCCATACTACTGCCAAGCACTCTTTCTCGGAGACCGTATAATTTCTCTCAGCACTGTTGAGTGATCGGCTGGCGTATTCTATTACGCGCTCCACTCCATCGACATCCTGTGCGAGAACCGCCCCGATCCCACTATCACTGGCATCAGTTTGCAATACAAACTGACCGTTCGGATCGGGTGATTGCAGTATTGGGGCGGAAGTCATCGCCTCCTGCAATCTCGTGAAAGCTCGCTCTTGCTCCTCCTCCCAAGAGAAACGTACATTCTTCTTTGTCAGGCGGTTTATAGGTTCAGCGATCATGGCAAAGTCGGGTATAAAACGTCTATACCACGAGGTCATTCCCATGAATCGCTTCACCTGTTTGACAGTCCGGGGTGTTGGATAATATCGGGCGTATTTTCTCGGGATCTGGTCTTACTCCGTCCTGGTTCACAAGAACTCCCAAGTACCTGACTTCCGTCTTACAGAAGTGACTTTTGGCTTTGTTGATGGTTAGGCCCGCACCTAGAATTCTTTTCAATACCATTTCTAGGTGCCGCTTATGCTCCTCAAAGGACGACGAAACCACAATTACGTCGTCAAGGTAAGCAAAAGCGAATGGATCCATATCCGGGCCTATCACCTTGTCCATCAACCTCTGGAAGGTCGCTCCTGCGTATGACAGTCCGAAGGGCATTCTCTTAAATTGAAAGTGCCCTAATCCAGGAACTGTAAACGCTGATATTGGACGCGATCCTTCCTTTAAGAGAATTTGATGGTACGCACTGCTCAAGTCCAAAGTAGATATGAACTTTGCATCCCTTATTCGTCTTAGGATGTCGTTCATATATTGTAAAGGATAGGCATCAGGTTTGGTAATTGCATTTAACTTTTGATAATTTACACAAAACCTATATTTTCCATCTGCCTTCTTTACCATTACTACTGGACTTGACCATTCGCTGGTCGCTGGTTCGATAACATCCTTTTCCAGCATATCTTTAACCAGCTTGTGCATTTCCTCTCGCACTCTATCTGAGACTGGGTAGTACTTCTGTTTGATGGGTCAAGCATTTCCAACATCTATTTCATGCTCAACCCCCACGGCACAACCTAAAGTCTGACCTCCGTCAGGAATCAATCTTCCGACGAGGTCTTCAATTTCTTCAAGCTGTGACTCCGTGGCTTCCCATAGTCCTACCGGTGCGAGAAATGCCGTACCATCAATTCCAGCCACTTCCATTGGTACTTTCACTTGGGCGTCCTTAAGCCATAATTCATCCTCATCGGGATCCAAAACTGCGCGGAACTCTCTTATAAAGTTCGCGCCTACATAGCAGTCATCTGTGAGCAGCGGCGTAATGGCGACTCTGATTGCCTTCGTGATTCCCCCTACTTTAAAAGGGAACATCACGTGACCAATTATAGGGCACGAGCGTCCATCAGCAAGCCTTGCATCGCCCGCCCTGGTCACATTCAACCCGAGTCCCATCTCCGATGCTAATCTCAGCCCTAATTGATCCATGACCGTGGATGAGGCGCCGGTATCATAGAGTGCTCTAATTTTAAAGTCACCTATGTCTACCCGCAACCACCACCTGGTCTCATCCTCTGGGTCATATCCACGAGTTGCATCTTTGCCTCCCTTCGTCGTGTTTTTCAGCAGTTTTTTCCCTTCCGCTGCTGCGACGACGATAGACTTGCTTTTACTTGTGGATTTCTTCGGCAGAGGAGCTTTTTGTGTGGAGAGGCCTTCCCTGGAATATTCCCCCTCCTCCACAACCTGTATATGGCCATCTGGTCCTTCCAGAATGACCACTGCTCTATTCTGCCGAGGGCTGGCATCGGGTTCGATCGCCTTCTGCTCTAACGTACTGCTAGGTCCTGGACTCTCTTGATGCCCTTCCAGGACCTGTTTGGATCCCTGGGTCGCCGACAATTTGCTGTTTCCCATCGGCGACCCGCGGCGAGAGGTCGAATCTAGTGGAGGCGCGAAGATGACCTCTTCTCTTCGCTCTCCTTGCCGTTTCCCTTGTTGCAATCTGGGCAGAACTTGCGACTGAATCCCAGCTTGCCACAAGCGGAACACTGGAGAGGCTTGGTGAAGTCGATCTTCCGCCTCTGCCCATCTCGCCGCTCGCCAGGAGACCTGGGAGAAGGGGAATTTTTCCTTCCCCCACGCCATCGGCTCTTACGCTGTTCTGGAGGGCTGCCTTGCTTGTCAGTGGCCAGCTTGCGTAACATCCGCTCGATGCCCTCCAGACGTTCTTCCATCTTCTTATCAGAAGTGGGAGCTTGCGTAGCCGATACCGACGCTTGTTCGGTAGGCCTCCTGGCAGAGTTCTCCACTCCCTGTCCGCGCTGCGGATCTCCCTCCTTCTTCGCACGCTCTTTCCCTTCGCTGGCCATTGCAGCGGTTTGGGATTTACTATCAGCCGTTCTTTTGCTCGGCTGGTAGGCGTGCTGAGGGAAGATCGTCGAATTGGGGTCAGCGAATACACGTGGACGACGACCGTAAGATAAGGTGTTCTGTACTTCGGTCGCCCTCCTGTTGAATTCGCGTATCAACTTCATCTCGCTCCGACGCAGCTGAATTTGGATGTTTGGAAGGAGGTTTGCATGGAGTAAGTCTAATAACCTCTCCAAGGGCATGGGTGGTTCTAGTCTATTGACAAGAGCCACCAGGTTGGACACGTAGTCTCGCACTAGTTCGTCCTCGCCCTGGAACCGGTTCTGAGCTTCCTGCAATAGCCTTTGTTGCTGTTGCGTACTTGTGCCGAACCAGTCCCGGGCGTCCGCGACGAACTCTGTATAACTGAGCCACTGGTACTTGTTATTATCGTACCAGGTCCTCGCGTTACCTTCGAGGATCTCTGATACGGAACAAAGTACTTCGTCATCAGTTAGCCCTGCACCTACGCGCAGATCTTCCAACCTTGACAGAAACGTATCTACGCTCTGTGCCCTACTGCCCGCAAACCTCAATTTCCATCCGCGGACAATTTTCCCAACATCTCGGGTTGTGGAGAGCCCTGAGGATATTTGATGTCCGGTGCCAGCTGATCCGCTTCGACTCCTCTGTCGAACAGGTTCGGATCTCCCATAATCTTCCGGATCCTCTTCCTGTCCTCTTCTTTGGAGGACTTCCGGTGGGGTGACTTCCCTCCTTCTGGGTTGTGGTCTTGGAGGAGCCGGTGTGCTTCCCGGGATCCCAGAGTCGTAGTGACAGGTGTATGTGTCCTGAAAGTCCACATTACGTGCGGAACGTGGTTGAACCGAGTCGCGCAGAGAAGAACGACTTGCATTGGCCATATCATGCATTGTCTCTTCCAGCTCTCGTATTCGCAGACGCATATCCTGCGCCTCGCGCTCCGCACACACCTGTATTCCCTGCAGAGTCTGTAGGGTTTCCAGGATTCGACCTACCAGTTTGTGGTTACGGTCGACTCCTTCCTTCAGGTACTCTATTTCTCGGAAGGCTTCTCTCAAGGACAATTCTTCCTGAGGCTCCTTCCGGGTGCAGGTTTCCTGCGACCTGAGATCCGGATTGCTCCGCCTCCTTTCTCCCTCCTTCTGTTCTTGCGTGTGGAGGGCCTTTTGGACGAGTTCATCCTCTTCATGGCGGCTGGCTTCACCTTCAGAGTCCTCATCTGGGCAGGTGAATGTTCTTGACATATCAGTCAATGCTATTCCCTCCCTATTGATGATTCTGAGGGGATGGTCGCTGTTATCATCCGCGTTGGAGTTTTCCAACTCGTCACAGACTGTGACGAGCCACGCTTGTCGGGATCGCCTCCTGCGTCCCGCCACCTCTTTGCTGTGCGTGGTCTCTTGAAAATCTGTGGCGGTGTACTCACCCAGCAACCATCTCCCAAGCCTAGCCGCCTGTTGGATGACACTTCCATCCTTGCGCAGTTCTAATTCCGCTAAGTAGCGTTCACGCTGTGCGGAGGTCAGCTCGAATGCCCAATTGTCAATTTGAGCTGACAACAGAGCCATCTTGCCTCCGCACGGGTGTAGGATGCGGTTTAGGTTTAAAATTTTCGGCCTAATCGACCACTACCGCTTCCTATCACCCACGGTATGAGCGGGGTATACACTATTTAGTGTAACTACCCTTATTGCCTCCTTTTATAAGGCTCAAATTCGCGAGATTATGAGCGCGTGCAGTTCCGCAAACTTTCTATAAATATTATAAAAATATCCTACCTAAGGTCGGAGCCTGCTGTTTGCTTGCTCCGCCTGGCTAATAATTGAACTGCACGCTTGGGTCACGCTCTCTGCCTTTATCGTCGATCAGGTGCTACCAACCCCCCTTTATCCACCAAACTGTGGCTGAAATGGGTTAACACCTGATTATCCCGTACGACCTGAAATCACTTCGACCTATCAATAATTATCGCTTTCGGCCCTTATTACAATATTCTTAACAATTTTTAGCTAAAGGTTCGAAGTGGTTTCGTTTTTTTCCCCAGCAGAGGGCGTACCGCTCACGATCTCGCTCTACCACCCGCTCAAACCTCCCTAAGCGCTCGCGCAATCGTCTCTCTCTCTCGTGCGTCGATTACCTTCGACGCACAATCCTATTCGCACGACACGGGTCTTAATACCAGTTGGGCGCCATGTAACGGGGGGGGGGGGATCTTGCAAAAAATGAGAAATTTGTATAAGAGCAAACTCCCACGATGCAGAGCAAACCGCCGCTCCGTCAATCACGTATGTAAGTACGTGTATTCGCTTTAACGTCAGATGATTTCTTTTTGTTGTCTTCTATCAAACGGAGTTGAACTCACCTTAAGTCACATGTATCGTGACACTCGATGAGTTTGAAGTGTGAGCGACTTTACTCCTTCTCCGCTTAATCCCCTAGACGTAATAGGATTAACACCTAAGCCTATTTCAATTTCTTAAACTATTAGGAAAATCATATGACGAAATCGGAGAATAAGTTTAACAAAGTTTATTCATAAAAAATCTATACAGTTTTTGTCGGGCCGAAAGACTGACGCACGCGAATAGGATTTACAATTAAATAATTTTCCGGTGAGAAAGAGAGAGAGAGAGAAGATACGAAAATTGGCGCGACCTAACGCTCGGCGCGAATACAAATAATTAACGCTAAACGGTTAAACAAAATACTTAATATATTCTGTCTCGCGATAATTAAGGGAGGTGCACCTACCCTGCGGTGCAATTACGGTGATCGGCCGTAATTGTTGATGCCAGTAAAATTATCAACTGCCTCCGGTTCTGATTTATCAACTGCGCTGCCTCGTATCGCCTATCAGCTCCAAATCTACTGCTACCGTAATGCTGCAATATGTTGACTACGTAGTTGCACTCGCGCACGTAATTGATCTGAAAAAAACTATCACTCGGCGAGAAAAATAGTGTAACTAAAATTCGGCGATATCCACACGTATCAACAGCTGAGACGTAACTGCTAATTTGAAAGATCGCGCGCCCCCTCTCTCTCTCAATACTTAGAACTAACGCGCGAAATTCAGAATCGCGAACGGTGCGATTAATTGAATCGACTACCGTTGCAGTATATGTATATATGTATATATAAACATACGTATACAATCACACGTAAGCATGCACACGTGCACACACATACATACACATACACCTTTTTTAGTGGCAGTGCATTCTGCCACTATGAAAAGTGTAGCCTCGAAAATAGAAGCACCAACCAAAAATGGCTAAGGTGCTCCAGATTAACCTCAACCACTGCGAAGTAGCCCAAAAACTGCTTTCATAGTTGGTTAGAGAAGAGAGAATCGACATTGACATCATAAGCGAGGACTACAAGGACCTTAATAAGCCTGGTTGGGTGAGGGAAGCTTCTGGCAGGGTGGCTATCTAGGTATATGATAATTTACACAGATAGCCAAAAAGATGAAAATCCCCTTTCCCTGATTCACCTGCGTGGAGGTAAGCCGGTATGCTTTTATACAGTTGTTATCTCCCGCCCAGAAGTAATGGAAGCGAGGACGATGACCAGGAGTAATTGAGGTCCATGGATGCCATTGTAACAAGTGCCAGATCTTCTCGATTGCCAATGGTAATTAGGGGGGATTTTAACGTCTGGACGACCGAGTAGGGAAGTGTAAGAACAAACTCACGTGGTAGCACACTCCTTGAGGTCTTCTCAACTCTGGAGCTGGAGATTGCTAACGAAGACCCGATTCCACCCTTCTGGAGGGCTAGTAAGTCGTCGATAGTCGATTTCACCTTCGTCGATCCTAGTCCATCGATTGACTGAAAATGTAGTTAGTTAGTTATATGGTCAGCGACCATCAAGCCATCGTGTACCAGTTCACACATCTAGCAAGTCAGCAGAAGAGGTTGCTAAAGAGACAGAGCAGAGATGGGCTACAATAACCTTCGACCAGGAAATGTCCCTTTGCTCTCTGGAAGGGTCAATAATTGAAGAAAGACCGGAGGAAAGAGCCAATGCACTAACCAGAGCCTTATCAGCGGCTTACTATGCCTCTATGGCCGTGCGAATCAATTCTCACGACCGCCAACTAGTTTTACTGGTGGAACGGAGACATATATACGAGGGTGGTCGGATAAGTACTTAGCCTACAAAAGAAAAACGAAAATTTTGGAAAAGTGACGTTTTATTTTTTAACATAGTCTCCTTTTAATTCGATACACTTGGCCCAGCGATGCTCCAACTTCTTTAACCCGTCTGAAAAATACGTTTCCTCGAGGTCTGAAAAGTAGGCTTCCGGGGCAGCGATTACCTCCTCATTCGACTCAAATTTCTGCCCGGCGAGTGACTTTTTCAAGTTTGAAAACAAAAAGAAGTCGCACGGGGCTAAATCTGGAGAATACGATGGATGGAGCAGCAGTTCGTAGCCTAATTCGACCAATTTGGCCATGGCGACGGCGGAGGTGTGAGCCGGTGCGTTGTCATGGTGGAAGAGCACTTTTTTCTTCGCCAAATGGGGCCGTTTTTTCTGCAATTCGACGTCGAATCGGCCCAATAATTCGGCATAGTACAGCCCTGTGACCGTTTTGACCCTCTCCAGGTAGTCGATGTAGATCACACCTTGTGAATCCCAGAAAACGGTGGCCATCACCTTTCCGGCCGATGGGATAGTCTTCGTCTTCTTCGGAGCACTTTCGCCGGGTAAAATCCATTGTTTCGACTGTTTTTTGATCTCTGGTGTATACCAGTGGATCCATATTTCGTCGACTGTCACGTAACGACGCAGAAATTCCTTTAGATTGCGCTTAAACAGCGTTAGACATTGCTCTGAAGTTGTCTCACGGTTGCGCTTGTTGTCCGGAGTGAGCATCATTTCATGCAGCCCAAAATTTCATGCAGGACATGACCCACGCGGTCTTTTGAGATGCCTACGATCTTAGTTATCTCGTGCAACTTCAATCGTCGATCTGCCAATACGAGATTGTGAATTTTTGTCACGTTATCCTCCGTGGTAGCCGTTTTCGGAGCACCTGGACGTGGCTCTTCAAAAATCGACGTGCGACCACGGTGAAACTCGTTAAACCAATTTTTGACGGTCGCCATCGAAGGAGAAGAGTCACCGTACACAGCATCCAAGCGCTTTTTGATTCCGCTGCGCGATTTCCCTTCCAAAAACAAGAATCGAATCACCGACCGATACTGCTCTTTTTCCATTTTTCAAAAATCAACGGACATACTTGCTTTCACATGCTCTAAAAAATAAACTACAACTCCGATCCGGATGAAATCTTGACAGTAACCATGGAGAAGGTTGTACTACATGATAGAATATTTCTTTTGCGAGAGTGGTGCCATCGGGCGGTGAGGCTAAGTACTTATCGGACCACCCTCGTAATTAAGACGGGAGTACCTGCGGGCTCAAAGGCTGCATCAGAGAGTTTGGAACAAGCCATGATATGAAGAGCTAATCATGTCTTATGAGAGAAAGCGGAAGGAACTGAAAGCCGCCATCAAAAAGACCAAAAGAAAGCGTTGGCAGAGAGTTTCTGCGAAGAATTGGACCATTATCCATGGGGCAGACTATATATGGCGATTATGCACCTACTGGATAGGATCATGCAACACTTGTTTCCTAAATACAGGCAACGGGCGGGTGATATCTGACTGGGGCTGGTGACGGCAAACCACGCAGCCGAGTCGCCGGAAGTGAGTGAATCCGAGCTGAGGGGATGCCTCAAGAATATCTATCCAAAAAGCCACAGGATCAGATGGAATCCCAGGGCTGGCTATAAGGACCGCGGCGGTGAATTCTTCTTTCGTATTTCGGAATATGTTCAGTTTGTCTAGCAGAAGGATGTTTTCCATCACAGTGGAAGGCTCAGAGGTTGGTCCTCCTTCCTAAGGGAAATATACCTCCTGAAAAGCCATCCTCGTATCGACCACTATGTATGTTAGACATAGTAGAGAAGCTCTTTGAGCGCGTGATTTATACCAGGACAAAGGCGGCCATACACCGAGCAGGGGATTTGTCCTACAATCAGTTCGGCTTCAGGAAGGGTCCTTCAATCATAGACACGATAGGCTGAGTTGTGAACATTGCTACAAAAACCATCAACAGTGGAAGGAGTACCAGGCATATGTACGCTATAATCGTGTTGGACATCCGAAATCCTTTCAACTCGGCTAGGTGAGATAACATTATGTTGTCTCTAGAGCATTTCAGGGTGCTGCTTTACCTCAGGAAGGTCGTCTCGAGCTATCTCGCAGACTATATTCTATAACATCTATTCTCTAACATCGAGGACGGCATTCACTCTTATAACATCTCAGCAGGTGTGCCGCAGGGTTAGGTTCGGTCCTCGGACTGCTACCCTGGAACATTGTGTACGATGAATTGCTTAAGCTGCAGGTACCGGAGAGTGTCGCGATAGTGGCCTTCGCGGACGATGTAGCGCTAGTAATCGCAAAGATCATCGAAGAGATAGAATATCTCGGAGATGTCTCTGTCACGGTTCGTAGTAGCCGACTGGTTGAGATACCAAAGCTTACTTCTGACGGCTGAAAAGACTAAAGCTTTGCTCACTTCCAGGACAAAGATGAAAAGGTATGCCAACTTTACAGTAAAGGGAAAACGGATACGGTCGGTAGAAACCATTAAACATTTAGGTGTTATCCTCGATACGCGGCTATTGTTCAAAGAACATTTCGAGAATGCAGCCTTTAAAGGCTACTGATGTAGCCCATGCACTTACAGGCATCATGCCTAATATAGGGGGACCAAAGCAACCACGAAGGTCCCTCTTCTCATCGGTAATAAATTCTGTCATTCTGTATGGAACTTTGATTTGGGCTGACGCCTTACAGAAACATCAAGGGTGTGGGGCTGCATGCCGGAGAGCCTGCAGGATGGCCGCGCTACGGGTGACATGTGCCTATCGTACTATATCAGACATTGCTCTGTCGTGGTAGCGGGTAGACTTGTTGGCAGTTTAAAGAGCTGTGAGATATTGCGAAGGCCGGTGATCTGACGATGACCAACGTGACGCCCGATGGACAAACAAGACGATGACGGAATGATAATGTAGATAGGACTTATTGTTAGCCGAGCAGAAACCACGGCTTCGTCACTTTTCAATTTACACAGATGTTGACAGGCCACAGCAAATTCCGCAGTTACCTTTACCGTATAAAAATAATTAGTGACCCGGAATGCCTGGCCTATCTTAATGTCATCGAGGATGTGGGGCATGTGCTGTTCCAGTACCCTCAGTTTAAGGAAGAACGGAGTCACTTCTAAGCTTCATGGAAGGGCCCCTGGACCCCCAAGGGCTTAGACATATGTCTCCTCAGCTCTTATTATGGATACATCGGTAGAGGACCGGATAGATTTCATCAGAAGAGAAGCGGAAAGAGTCAGCTGTCATGTCATACCGGCCGCGGGATTAGGTAAAAAGAGTTAGGAGTTTAGTGGATAGGCCGGGGAAAAAGTCACAGTTTTATTTACACAACTGAGGCCTTACTCTAGGAGAGTTCCATACACGGTGAGTCCCGATGTCTCATTATGGTGCGTAAAGTATTCTTCAACTTTTCGAAAAAAAAACACACACAGCTATTCATCATATGCTGAAGCATAATAAGAGAACGATTGTCGGAAACTTTACGGATGGTTTTCTATCCGTAAAAGTGGATGTTGTCACAAATACAATTACGTATCTCTTATTTTGTTGAGTACTACATTGTATCAAGAAAATATTGAAATTGTTAAGGTCGAGTTGGGGATTTTTTTGTTAGAGATTATTTTGTGTGCCAATGTTATGCAGTAGTTGGAAATTATCGTTGTTTTAATTTCATTTTTTACTATTAAAAAAATATTTTCTACTCAGAGATTTTTTTTACGCATAAAATTACATTAGTAACAAATATTAATAATATTAATAATTAATATTTTTTACTAATGTAAAAAATATTCACTATATTTAATTTCACTGTGGCACGAAAAGAAAGTGTCTGAATCATACAGATATCATACATTTTAATTTACTGAATATGAATATAAGATTAAAATTGATACATTACTTGTCATTTTTTTCCCATTTATAAACTTTTTTTTCGAAAACGTCAAACTATAACTTTCACTACAACAGTCAATAACTTAATCTAAAATAATCGGACTTATTTTCCTCTATTAGCATTACATAATTTAAAAAATGCAGTTAGATTAATTTTTCTGTCATTTTCTACCACGAGATATTTCATTTTGTCTATTATTTCTCCAAATATTTAATGGCATTACAAAATCCTTTACAAGAAGAACTTACAAGCCAGTAAATAAATATGAAGTTGTCGTGGGTGCTCTGGATATGATCTTGAAAGAATAGTGCAATTTCGCAAGTCAGAAAAATCGACTCACGAAAACGATAGGCAAACTGACATAGTAGACAACAAATATGCCAGCATACAACTCTTAATAAACTTGAACAAATGAACTATACTGCGAATACGTGTGATACGTATATTATAATTGACACAATTCAATATTTTACATAAGAGATCTCAAAAACAGCGTATGACCTAATCTTTTCTTTTTTTTCAAGTGCACATCACATCTCAATCAATCACGCAGCAAACGACAATGAATACAACTCTCTTGTCTTATTCTACTCGTTGAAATAGATCACCATGAAATATATTTATATAAATAATAAGTAATGTAAATTGAATTATATGAGAGCAAATTTTCACTCGGTATATCTGACAAATTTCATTTTGTACAATTATTCAATATATTTTAAGCAAATACACTATTGCCTGCCTCCTATGATAATATTTATCTAATCTTCATCTCCATCAAGTTGCCCGTAATCTAATTCAATAGATGGTATCCCAGTTGCGTCTTCTTCGTTGAAAGTATCCTAAAAAAAAGAAAAAGCGTTAAAAAAAATTTCGAAACAATTTGGAAATTGAAGAAGTGTCGAAGATTCTTAATTAACAATTATTATAAATACTCTAAAATATTCTGCATACGACAAAAGTGAAAAACTCTTTCGGTCAAATAGATAAAAACTTTGAAAAAAGGGCCTTGGGGCCCTGAATAAAAATTCTTGTGGTCCCAACTCACCAAAATAAATACCCGAAGCGCTAGAGATCGTCATAGGTCAAAAAATCAGTACAATGTTGCATGATCAGGTGATGTACGAAATAAATCCTAAATGCCATTCAGTACAAATCAGAGTAGTTATTATTGTTTTCTATATTTCTGATGATTTGTTATATATTTCGCTGAATTTAAATCTTAGGTGATTTTAATTTAATAAGGGAAAGATAAACATCGTTCCAAAGTTAAATCAACAAGTTTTAAAAATCTACATAATTAATTCAGGTTTGACCGAATAAGATGGTCAGAATGCCCTTAGAGCTCACTGGAAAAGTAAATAGGTCATTATGTCTAGCATGTTTAGAAACCTCTTTTGTTAAATTTTTAGATCCCTATATTAACCTAGGGTAGTACTAGATCTTATTTTGTGTTGGGGATTTTGTAACGATATCTCGGTCATTTTTTGAGTTAGAAAAAAATTTCTTATTTATTCTGTAGGGGTTTTTAATCCCCACAAAACTGTCTGAACTAAACAATTTTTGGTGCAAAATTCACATTTTCATAACTTTCTAAAAATTTCACCATTTTTTTTTTAGTTTTTCGCTTCTAGCGCTGTACATTCAAATTGTATGGTAAAATGAATAGCTCTATTATATTTTACATCAAAACATACATGGAAAACATATACCACACATTTATAATTAACACCATTACATCATAAGTAGTGCAATTACCCATATGTTACACTTCTAAATCAAAGGTTGGAAATTGGATCATTGATTTATACTTCTATAATGGTATGGACAATGAAAGTGTAATATATCTTTTAGATGTATTTTTTCACGCTATCCATTTTACCATATAACTCACTCACAAATCGTTAAAAGCGAAAAACCACTAGAAAATCATCTTAAGGTTCTTAAATTTTAATATATTTAAAAAAAAATCATTTTTACTAATAGAAAATAGTCAATGAATAATGCGATGACTAATATAATCTTGAATAAACAATTTTCTTTATCTATGAAATATTTTATCACCTTTTTACAACAATAAAAATATATTGATCTATATTAATCCTCATCACTATCTTCTTCAATAACAGGAATCATATTATCTTGTTCATAGATCCTTGTGAGATATTCTATAGGATTTACAATGTAGGATTGCATTCTAGCATATGATAAATAGTAAATAACGGCAGCAATATAAGAATAACAACCGATTCTTTTCTCGCCATTAGTGCACTTACAGTAATAGCGTAAAATGCCAGCTCAACCTAGAGAATCTGGTTTATAATGGATATAGTATTTGTACACTGTATCTATGTCTTGATTGTTCTTCTGCTTTGAGAAGATCAGATGATATTTTACAATAGCCTACATTAAACTCATTTGTCACACCCATCATTTCAGCCAAGTAGAATATCGCCTGCTGCATTTGATATGTTCCAGTGAATAATTTTGTTAGATCTTTACTGTCTTTTCAGGAAAAACTTGTATATCAGCACATGTCAATTTTACGAATAAACTGGGGTTTCGGCTATACCATCCTGATCTTATCTCTACGGCTAAGCTATTTTCTATAGAATTTTTGTCAAGAACATAACATAATATCTTATTATCTGAAGAAGCAGTTGTAACAGATAGGCGCGTCATCGATACGCTTTTGCTATCAATTCTTTAAGGGAGATAAAAGATGCCCTTTCGCTCTCAGTAATCAAAGAGGAAAGAGAGGAAATAGTTCCACAAATAATTACCTACACCGCTTATCAAATGCAAAATTTTATTTCTACCTATTAACAAACAACAAACGAACAAACTCAATATAAATCTCTCATACTAATTATGGAAAGAACAGAAGCGAACGCATGACTAGTTACAAACTACGATGTTGTCAACCGGAATGACTTAGGTGCGAGCTACCCACCGGGTGAACGCCTGGCTACCGAGCATTACCGTACTCAAATCTACCGCGATCACAAGTCTGCCATGGCGGGAGAGATTAGAGAGATGAAAATCTGACCTTGTCTTCTTCGGGCTGATTGACTTGGTGAAATAGGAGTACCGTTTTCCATACCTGCGCTGTGGCTTCTTTATTCTGGGCTCTCCGAGCGATGACTAACTAACCCAGGAACCATTAACTCCGGTTCTGCCATTTCTACTGGCGCAGTCTGGAGTCTCAGCGACTTCCGCAGTTGATCCCAAGCCTTTTTTCCATCACCGTCCTTGCTCTCGTCAGATCAGCTGCACAAGGACCACGGCAGCGCAGGCAGCAATGGATAAGCACATCGAGTCACCCACAGTTTTTGCACACTCGACGGACTAAAGGCGGATTAAGGCAGGTCATCCGTGAATGTGCCCCCATTCCGCAGTTGAAGCAATGGAACGACAGCACATTCAACTTCTCATTCCAAGGTACCGGCGCTAGGCCACGAATGAAGGTTCCCCGCACCAACCTCATGCCCGTCTTGTCTACCCTGCTCGGCATCTCAGAAGGCGAAACTAAGCTCACTATTTGGGGAGATAGGGTAGATTGGACCAGCGAGAGGGTCGGCTGCTTCGGTACAATCGGTTTACTTCTCGAGGCCTGCACCATGACATCCACTGAAATTACCGGCGGTGTGAGGGTGCTTATTGTCTCCACAATAGCCCTCTCTGCCGCCCGAGGTATCGACGACGTCCGATCGGAAGATGGCCTCTCAAATTACACACAGACAGGTTGAATCAGATCGAGCGCTTCCTTTTACCCATGTTCTTACGGGCCTCAGCCTCTTGCTTCCTCTCGTCTTCCCTACAACCAGCCAATGGAAAACGCACAAGCCCACCTCGTCGGACAAACTAGTACAACAGGTGCAGTCTCTGCCGTTCAAGTGGCTTTTAAGGAAGGGGAGCGTGAATGTGCGGCTGCGGAGCTACCCGAGGCAGCTCTCGAGCCTGAACCTTTTCCTCTTCTGAGTCGCTCGAACTCAACACCACCTCCAGAATATCGTTGGTGGCACCTTGCAATAAGCAACTGTAGGCCTTCTACCAATCATCGCCCGCGGCTTCTATTTGCAGCTCTTCCTGAGAAGCGCCCAGCCACGACAGATTGAAAACCCGGTATTTTTCACCTGGGCTACTCTTTTCCAGCTGATATAAACCTCAAATTTTTCGCCGCCTCGCGACTACAAAGCGTCGTAATCCGGAAGGCTGGGCTCCGATGTACGACCTCATCCCATGTATGCGTAGGCGTGGTAAAACATATCGTCGTCTCTGTTCTTCTACCTCCCGTCAGCAAACGAACTTCGAGCTGATCGCTTACAAACGGCGTTGATGGCGAAGGCAGTGGCGATGACAAAGGTTGTCCCTCTACCTTTCCGCCCTCAGACCCGCCAACCAATGCTCGAGCTAACTACGAGATACAGGAGACAACTCGGTATCATCAGAGGCCACCTGCCCTACGTTCGAAATTGTGGCGGCAGGTTTCAACATCTAGTTTACTTCCATAACCTCAGCAGCTTCTGGTGGATGTGTCGAAGCCATCCAAACACCCGTCGACTCCTAAATCGCAGAAACCTGAAAAATACGGCTTGACTTTTCAGTTTCCTCAGCTATCAATTTCCGGCGTTGATTAAACTTTAAATCAAATTATATGTCACTACACCTGTTTTGCCTGATAAATCATATACTTACTTTCGTGGCGATACGTAACGTTTAATCTCGGAAACCTGCACTCTAACCATACGATGTTTATTAGTTCTAGCTAACTCATAGATTTCGGGCGAAATTATCGAAATTATCTAACATGATCCGCCGTGAGGGATATACCCGGAAATACGAATACATTCGTCGTAATCCGGAAGACTTTGGGCGTCGACTACGAAACATGGATACACCACTACACTCCTGGAACCAAAGAATAGTCCAAACAATGGATTACCGCAGGAGAACCAGCCCCAAAGAAGGCAAAGACAGTAAAGTCAGTTGGCAAGATTATGGCCACGGTTTTCTAGGATGCGTATGGAATCATCTACATCGACTACTTGGAAAAGGGCCAGACGATCACTGGACAATATAAAGCGTCATTATTAGGTTAGCTGAAAGAAAAAATGAGACAAAAACGTCCTCACTTGAACAAAAAAAATGCCTCTTTCTTCAAGACAATGCTCGAGTTTACACGTGTGCAGTTTCGATGGCAAAAATTAACGATTTAAAGTTCAAATTAATTGACCATCCATCACATTCGCCTGATTAGGCTCCCAGTGACTTTTTCTTATTTCCTAACCTCAAAAAATGGCTTGCCGGACAACGATTCACGTTGAATGAAGAAGTCATCGCCGAAACAAATGCCTATTTTGAGGGTTTTCAGAAATCATATTTTTCTGATGGTTAAAAAAACTAGAAGGCCGTTTAATAAAATGTATCGACCTTCAAGGAGATTATGTTGAAAAATAAAAAAAAATTACATACGCAGAACTTTTTTTCTCTTCTTTTTGTAAAGACTTATTTATCCCCCCTCGTCATATTAATATGATTTTCAAAAGTAGAATGAATTAGTCTCCAAACAAAACCATCTCCTTGAATTTCATCTACTCGTATATTCAACTGAGATATCTCAGAAGTTCCACCCAAATTCTTACATTCTCATTTCTATGGTAGCTATCGTAATGTTCGAATACATCTATGAGGACAAGTGTTTAAAATGGAGTATGCATTAGATTTTCAAGATTTTTAGTGTCCGAAAAATCGTTTTGTTTGTAAAGAACTAGCTTATTTAGTGTTGAGTAGTGATTCTAATCTAAATGTTCTGTGCTTTGAACCTCCATATCACTGACTAAATCTTCCTTAGGTGTAATACCATATAAATTGTTATTAGAAGTTTTACAAAATCATTTGTTAAATTCTAAAAATATATACATGTAAGGGAAAGAGAAAAAACAATGGCTTCAAAATGTACTGCCTGAAAAATAAGTTTTAGTAATGTGTGTTTGAATATTTAGTTTATATAGATAATTCTTAATTACATTTTTTATTTACAGAAAAATTTTAGATCTTGAAAGTGATATGAGATGTCCTTCATTAGCAGAATTATCAAATCCATTAAGAAAGTCATGCGTATTTTATTGTAAAAAAGATACTGATTTCGTTTGTGCTACTACATATGTACAAAAATTGTATACTTGGATTAAGAAAAGACAAAAGCAAGTTGAACAACAAGGAATCGACATAATAGATTCATTTGAAGATGATTATAATTTTTATAAAAATTCATCTGCATATTTTGAAATAGCTTTGTCAACTGAAGAAAATAAAGATTATCGATAGAGTGTTCTCTTCTCTATGTATAATTAAAAAGTAAATAAATAAATGTTAATAAGCACATTGTCTACATACTACAAATAAATATATCGAAAGGAGGTGGGAGAGTGTAAAGTGGGAGAATGGGCGGGTGGGTGGAGAAGCGAAGGAAAAGATTACTTCCCGAGCTGAGTGCGGTTGTGGCACTAGCTCTGTCTTTCAATATAAGCTTGACACACGTTCTAGCAAGCATACCCTCTCCATACATATCTCAAGCCAGAGAGATGCCGAACCAACATATAGATTAGCCAGCGCACCTCAAGGTAGAAACGCTACCTCCTCTTTGAGAGCCTACACCTAGCCAGCATATGCTTGCCAAAGGTCCTACTGTTGAGGGAGAGATTAGATTAAACTTTTATATTTGAGCTTGGGGTAGAACCTCGTAGACTTCAGATTTAACATAACGCAGTATAAAATAATTCAACCTACAAATAATAAAAATACATAGTCAAAGTTAACAAAAATAATTAAAACAATAAGAGACTTAATAAGAATAGTGAATACAATTGAAAACTTAACACTTAACACTTAAAACTTCAAAACATAAAACTAAATAAACGCAAAAAAGGGGCGAAAAATCTAGAACGATGACAGAGCAGATGAGATTCATAAAAATTCAGAAATTTAGAATCCGGATTCACAATAAATTAACTGGTTGAAATCAAGAGGAAACAAGGGAAAAGCTTGGAAAATCATGGAGCAAGAGATTATGTGAGAGGTAGATAGTGAAAATATAGGAAATTGGCGGAGTGAATTGAAGGGGGGAAAATCATAGTTCAGATAGGTTCTAAGTATTTGAAGGTAGCTTGATGTGGAGGTGAAGGCAGAGATATTGAAGGGGAGGGAGACTGTCGGTAGCTTTAGCAGAGACGAGGGATTTGAGAGAGATTCTGACTTGACTCTGTGATGCAGGGCTAGTTGTTCAAGTACCATGAAAAGGGAGAAAAGCCAGGATTTGAGTTCGATGTACCTGATCATGTCAAAATCTGTAATGGATAATTGATTTAGCAGATATGTATCACGGTTTGAGAAGGAAAGATTCCAGACCTCCATTTATAGGGCCGGATACGAGAAAGCCATGAGGGGGGGGGGGGGGGGGGGGGTGCGAGAGAAATGTTTTATGAATGATTGGTTTGGAGGTCGAAAATAGTTAGCTAGATATGGGGTTGTGATGTGCACAGCGTTTTATATGTGAGAAGAATGAGTGATATGTTGCGGTGTGATTCCAAGGAGAGCCATCCAAGGCGCAAGCTGTGGAAGGTAACATAGTCAGAGAATGGAATGAAGGGAATGAAACTAGTTACAAAGCGAACGCATGCATTCTGAGCAGTTTGCAAGGCGGATCGTCTGGCCTTATCTAAATTTTGAAAATTAATAGAGACATAAGTATTTGGCCAATACGTATAGAGAGTGTGGCCTCACTCGCAGGCGTCAAGGATGAAGAGAGAGAGAGAGAGAGATCTGATAAAGTCAGCCTTTATTTCTTGCGGCGGAGTACAGATGTCTGAATCGGACGCCCAGTGACAGAGTGTCGCGGATATAGTGCGTACTGCACCCGGCACAAGCAAAAGTCTTGCTTAGTAAAAGCGATGGCCGGAACACAGCACGTACGGCTAGTTCAACGGTACCACTCGTTCTGGGTTCTGTGGGGCTCGTCGCCCCTTAAATAGCCGGGTCGAATCTCGCCCCCTTTCGTCGCTCCGATCAGTCACCTAAGGCTCAGGTCGCTTAGGGATTCTAGTCGGCTTAGCGGGGCTCAGCAGAATTCGCGGGATTTGGTATAGAGAACGAAGCGGATTAGTCCCGCGTTCCCTAAGCCCGGCTCCCCCTTAAGCCTGCAACCCGAAGCGCAGGCGCTGGCAGCTTCCCCGGTCGTGCCCATGTGATGGCGGTACCGGTCGCGCTCCAACCGCCACAAGTAAAATAAGGAAAAATAAGGGTTTGAACAAGGTATTTCTTGGTGGAAATGGCAAGTGATTTTATATGGAATTTAAGGGAGTTTAAGTTGATGTAAACCTTTTTTAAAGTGTTCGAAATATGACTTTTCCAATGCAATGATGATGTAATGTTAGTCCTAGACTCTTTACTGATAGGAAAAAGGGGGTGATGATATTGTCGACGGAAATTCAAGGAAGTAAGGAAAAGGAAAGGGAAGATATATGGAGTTCACTGCCGACTACGATTACTTTTGTTTTGGCGACATTCATTTGCAAGCCATTCTGTGCAGCCCGATCAGCAACAGCCTAAGCGTTGAGCTGCACCTTAGCAAGAGCTTCATGTATTTCGAATGAGAAACAGTGATAATAGATCTAAGTATTGTCAGCATACATCATATGTCTTCAAAAATACAATACCTTGGGGAGATCGTTAATGAAAATAGGGAACAGTAAAAGACCAAGGACAGTGCCCTAACAGACATCAATCTGGGCATACAACCATCGCGAGGCCGCACCACCCCGATTGACAACAGCATGCAATTGTTCAGACAAGTAACTGAAAAACCATCGAAGAGCAGAGTCATCAAGGTTGCAGGCCTTCAGCTTTCGAATGAGAAGGTCATGGGGGATACCATCGAAAGCTTTGGAAAAGTCAAACAATACCAGGATGGTGACCTGACGCAGCTCAACAGCATGCCTAACATCATTCAGGAGGCCGACAAAACCGGTCTCAGTTAAATGTCCCGCCTGAAAACCAGCCTACCTAGTATCAAGAATTTTATGAGCCTCCAGATTGCATGAGAGTTACTTATAAAGCAGATGCTCCAGAACCTTGAAGGACTCACAGAGCTGTGCTATTGGTCTAATGTCAGACAGAGACTTTGGAACTTTTATTATGGATAGTGGACGGATAATGGTGTTCTTTCAAGAGGAGGGAAAGATAGAGGTGGCGATGGATTGGTTAATGATCAATGTCTGAGGTACTAAGGAGTTTATGGCGAAGCTGAGCATATGAGCAGTGAGGCCAACATAGCCCCTATCCATTGAGCGAAGTGCTAAGACCTCAGACTCGACTTCACGCTGCGAAATATTAGAGAAAAAGAATGGCAGAAGAGGATGCAGAGGGATGGTATCATAAGATGGAGCACCGATGATGTCCTCAAAGCCCTGATGGGTTAATGCAGGATGACGATTAGCCAAAGCTGCATAATGGTCATTAAGGTCATTAGAAGTGAAAAAGAGTAGTGAGGAGGGCAAAGGAATACATATACCAATATCATGGAAAACTCTCCACTTGAGTTTAATTGAGTTGGCATAATGGATACTATCTTGAATGTATGAATTTTTAGCGGCGTCGATGTAATTAGAAATAAAGTTGCAGAAAGCGCGGTATTGATGAAGTAAACGTAGAGAGCCAGTTTTTTTATAGCGTCTGAAGAATCATAGGCACACATTTTCACTCGCAATTCAATGGAAACTGAAGGCTTTCTCTTTGCCATAATACTAATTCCCTGTAAAGGGGAAAGCTCATTGAAAGCCGAAAAAACTGTACTAGTGAACACACTCTCAAGCTGATCAACTGGTAAGGGAGAGCTTTGAGGGGAATGAAAAGATTTCGAGAAACTGGTGGTAATTAAGGTATTAAGGGTAAATAAATTAACACGGTGGAGAGAGCGAGAAGCGAAAGTTTTCACGGAATTTAGGTGATGGGAAAGAAATGGAAAGACAAATTAGGTCATGATACCGAACAAATAGAAAGAGAGACTGCGCAAATTTGAAAATCGGGGTGTAGTCATTTGTAATGAATCAATATTTGTAATGAAATTGTAATGAATTTATAATGAAGATCAAGGGAGGTGTGGGTTATTTCACCGGTCTTGGATATAGAATGGTATGGATACAACCTTTAAGCAAGTTTTGGAAGGAAAGTACATAGGGAAGATTGGAGGAAAGGTCGGAGTTAAAGTCACGAGTGATAACAACATTGTTATAATGTGGGAGATAGGCTGAAATGGAATTAAAGAAAAAGAAAGGGATGAAAGCGGAAGGACTACGGTAGAGTACAGCAAATAATAGCTTGTTATGATTTTGATTTCGAACATCCACCACCATGAATTCAGAGTGTTATCAAAGATTAGATCGAACTGTGCAAGTATTTTAATTTTGAGAGCAGCATGAACATAAAATCCCACTTCGTCTCTGTCGACACAATCAAGTCGAAAGAAATTATGATTAGCTAGGAAAAGATGCGCATCGAAAATTAAATCGTTTAGTTTTGTCTCGGATATCGCGATTAAATCGTAGGGGTTGCAAAGTGAAATGCGAGGGAACATCGAGGCCGCTTATAGTTATATGTGGGATGCTGATGGACGTTGGAAAAGTATCCGGAACAGCTCGATGTGCTTGCATAGGTTTGAGTCAAGAAACCCTGTGAGTAGACTGAGAGATGAGTAACGGCGGTGTCGGCTCCTCATTCTGGATAGGGGGGAAATTTGATTTACACTAGGAGGATTCGAGCGCTGCAAAGGGACAAGCTTACGAAGGTCAGTCTCACTCGTTATAAGTATCGGGTCAGAGCGCAGAGTGGGCTTGCAGAAAACTCTCAAGTTTCTGACCATGGGCCAGGCATATACGAGGTTGGCGCTAACTCGTCTCACCTTTGTAAGGAGACGAACACCGGCTTTGGTCATATAGGGTGACCATATACGTTAGAGGTACCATCATAACCAAAAATCGTTTGCACCGTGTGTTCTATCAGTCTAGGTGAAAATCGAAGGATCCTGTCAGGGACTGAAGAAAAATCCACCAGGAAAATGAAAGATTGGCGGGAAAGCGGCTATCGAGAAATCATGAAGTGTTGCTGTTGATGGGCCGTTGCTGCTGAGTCATGGCGAGCAGTAGTCGAAGGTCTCCACTCGCGAGTATAAGTTACTGGCGGAAGATTATGTATCCCACTAAAACCAAGCACTACAAGACGGCAGTGGCAGGCTGAAATAGAGTGCCACTGAACTTAGGAGGGAGACCATGGATCTCCTGATTCATCAGTAACGGTGAAAAGCGCATCTCTAGCCCGATGCTCAACCCGGAACTGTGTCCACATTTCGCGGATTTCCTCATGGCGTCTGGTGTTTAGCTGCGCCTTCTTCCGGAACCATGCGGCGCCTCCGTCATACTAGTTTGGTGGTGCGCAGCTACGCTAAGAGAAGATTCTTCGGAGGGCACAGAGCAAAGCAAATTTGCCGGCAACGTAGGTGAAGTAGAGTCCAAAAAATCAGGCGACAAATGAATAGATACCGTACAAGGCTGCTTAGCAACTAATGGCTACAAAGGAGAGGCTAAACACTTCTTAGCTAAGGAGAGGATGGATAGAGAGTGGCCAGTGGACGTAGCAAAGAGCGCTGTGGATGTGTTAGCGAGTGTGGCATTGTTTGAGAGAGCGCGATCGGTGCAGCAGATGAAATCGGCGGTTTGAGTGATGACCGGTCGATAATTGGGGGAAATACGGCTAAAGTGATAAAGGAAATTCAAGAAACAACAGAGTAGAGAGCGATTAAGACGCAGTAGAGGGAGGTTACATTTGACGTAATATCTCTTTGACATGAATGGAAAAGAAAATGAAACTAAATTAATTATTAAAAAAGATATTGGAGAGGCTGACCGCAACAAATTCAAGTAGATGATAGATGCTGAGGAAGAGCGGATTAACGCAGATATGTGATGGAGATGTGGTAGATGAGGCAGTTGGAGATTCGGAGTAGAACATTTGGCGGGGGATTTGAGAAATACCTACCGGTTAAAGCTCGAAGTATAAAATTAGTGCAATGTTCGCACAAGGGATTCGCGGGAACTGTAGATATAACCTCGCTAGGTTAAGGACTTTTACAAAATGCGCAATAAAAGAAAAGTACAAAACAATAAAACGAGAACAAATTAAATCAAAACTACTAACAAAAGAAAAACAAAACAACAATGAATGCTTGCGAGTACGGTAGAGAAAAGATATAACCGGGTCAGTGAACTCGCAAATTTTAACAAAAACGCAAAACGCATAAAAGACGCAAACGTAAAAGGAAAAACAAAACTCTCTCATTCGGCAGCAAAAAACAATGTCACAGTGTAATAGTGTGGCGATGTTTCAGTTGTTGATGAGGTATTTTGGTTGATTAGAGATGTAGACGGTCCAGTTGATAGAGAAGCGAAGCTAAATTGGAGATGAGTTAGAGATTAGAGTAGGTTAGGTGAGAGCGTTGCAAAGTCAATGTACAAAATCCAAAACAATAATGCAGAAAAATTGTAATAATTAGCACCAGCCTTGGTGTTCCTTGGAAAAACACATCAGCTGGAACAATTTGTTTAAAAAGTGCGGGCGAAAATATTAGTAAAATGTAGAAAAAACCTAGAGCCGATGAAAGATGCGTGCGGCACCCACCAAAGAGAGAGGGAAAGAGAGAGAGAGAGAGTGCGGCATCCACGTAATACGGAGAACGCACGCAGCTAGAATGCATGCGGCAACGCGAGAGAGAAGTACCCCACACTATTGGAAACGCGCCTAGCAAGCTAGAGACGCTCTCCCCTCTTCGAGAGTCCACACCTAGCCAGCATGTAGCTTACCAAGCGCCCTACCAACTTCTATAGCATTCTACCTTACCAACCTCTATAGGAGGAATCTACGTACCTTGGTAGTCGATATAATAAAATTTAGTACTTTATTATTTACTAATGTAGAGGGGAGGACTCTGGAGAGGTCGCGACTCTGGGGGGTTAGGATGCACCACTCACTCTCTAACCACTCACGACGCATGTACTCGCGCATGCGCAAACCCCTATGTATGTTTCAAGCCACCTGAAACCCCACGAAGTGTCTTGAAACATACATTACTTATCTACTAATTAATTAATCCAGAAAAGTAATATAAGTTATTAAATATTTTGAATATTGTATCAATAATTTTTTTTTTTTTTTTTTTTTTTTTATTTAACGTCGCTCTATTTATTCTCCATCAGTGCTAATCAGCGACGGAGGCTTGCAATGTGTTTGAGAACAAAGCATATGAAACTTTTTTCAGTGGTGCTTGTATCAATCAGCAGGAACTGGGAATCGAACCTGGGCCTACCGGGTGCGAGTCCGTCGCCCTACCGACGGATCAATAATAATAATGTATCAATAATTATATACAAAAAATTTACCAATTTTCTCGAACAGCTTACAATAAATCCAATAAGATTAGACATGCGTGTAGTTTGCTATGAAGCTTTAATAATTTTTAATGTACCAACGTATCAATATATTCTTTTTTGAAATTTTCCGTATAATCCAAACTAAGTAAGAAGTTTTTTTATCCTTACAGTATCAAATCTACAAAAATCATAACAATAAGTTTTAAAAAATGTATCACAAAAACACTCATCAAATACAACTAAAACTAAATTACTTTTTTTCTGAAGTGTCAGGTTTCACAATACACATTTTACGCGCTGTAGACAAAAAAATAGTATATTAACCACAGAAGTGAAAATGGCAAGCCTCTAGCACGTATTTAACACCATCGGCTTCGCCTCAGATGTCAATTTACACGTGTTCTGAACTCACTAATACTTAAACTCTCTTGATTAATATACCATATAATATTATATTCTAAGAAAATAAAATATGCATTTGGTTCAATACTTTTAAAGCTTCAAGATAATCCAGAGAACCTAAAATAGCTAATTCTCTAGGCGTGCTTTTCAATTTCTGCCCTTGGTCATTCAAACTTCTCTTTTTACAAATAAACCAGCTTTCACTGATATCATTGATTAGATAAGTATACTGTTTGAAGAACATAAACTATTTATGCGGCAATTTCAATTAAAATGAATGTAAATGACACAAAGAAAACGACATTTTTTTGAAACTAAAATTATTATTATTATATCTGTTGTAATTAATCTTCGTCTAAACTAAAACTAGTTATTTGAGTGTCAATATAAATAATTTTGTAATTATCTAACGCACTAAAAGTATTACTAGATAATACTGATTTCGGTAAAGGTAATCAATTGGTAGTTGGAATATTGATTGAAATGTCCATTACATCACTGAGAACTATGTTACTTTCATACGTTAGTCCTTTTCTTTGAATTTATTTATCTTAGATGATCTGGTTAATTGGAGAGACTTTTTGCATATTTTTCCTGTGTGGCTATTTGAAAATAATTTTTTCCTAATTATCTTAGCTTCTCTAATTTTTCTGTAATATATACTTTGCTTGATTGAATTGAAGATTAATTATTTCTTAAATATTTTGCTAATATAATTATGATCTAATATATTCTAATATATAGTTGTTGTAGCTCTAAAAGGAAATGGTTTAGACTCAGAAAAATAGATTTTGAAGAATTTGATGTTATTGCGTAGTTGAATTATTAATGAACTCATATAAATGCTACAGGATCAATCTTGCTAACGTTTTTCATATAATAGTCTATTATTACCATTATAGCTATTCTAATGTCATTGTTTTCCAGAGATTTTAATCCAGGTAATTTTCTGTAAATATAATTTTCTTTCTTATACAATAATTATGATCCGTAAATTCATGAGGAACGATTGCTTGGATCTTGTATTTAGGAACATCTGGTTGTTTTTGACGATTTTTCCCAATGCCCTCTCTCTCTCGACAGGGCATGGTGACAACCGTTGGGCGCATTTAAGAATGCGCCTAATGCATGGTCTTTGTTTTAGCCGACGAAGATTTCTGAGCGAGGCCGAGCCGGGCCGAAGCTGTTACGCTGACGATAGTATAGAGGTGTTAGAAAGAGAGAGAGAGAGAGAGATAGTTGGAGGCGTGCGTGTCCTACGCAAGATTAGGCACGCGCGCGTCGCGAACCAATTAGCGCATTTGTCGCGCGCCGCCTAATAAGTAGGTCAAGTGGGGAGAGAAAACGAACGATGAAGAAGCTGTAGATCGCTGAAGAGAAAAACGAGCGACACAGACGGTAGTGAGTCGAGCAGGGAGTAAGACGGTAGACGGCCAGCGGTCAAAAGTCAAAATGCAGCTGAGGACAAAGGGATCAGCCGAACGCACACACCGCCAAGGGCCGAAGAGAACCGAGAGGACAGCGGACGACTGCCTTGTTCCTTCATCTGCTCGGGACGCTACTTGGGAAGCTGGCAGGAGTTGCCCAGCGACGGCCAGCAACATCGTGCGCAGGGCGCAGCCAGGCCTTCCGCTCCAGCATCAAGGTCAAGTCACACAAGTTAATCTTTCTCTCCCTCTCTCTCTCTCTCTCTCTCTCTCTTCGACGATGGCACAGAGCGTAATTATAAACGTTAGGTAGGTAGCAAGGCGTGCACACGCCAGCTACCTGCCCTAATTACGGTCGGTGTCATAAACCGTTCAAATAGAAATCATCCAGGCTATCCCGTGCCGGACGACTTTAGATAGATTTGTAAGCGCGATTAGTTAACTTGTTCTCCATTGTTCTTTAGTGTTAAGACGTGTTCGCAACACCGTTGTGTTTATTAAATTAAGAGTTTGTAAAAGCTGATTTTATGAGTTCATTTTGTAATGCGGTTTATTATTATGCGGTTATTCATGTACGGGTTTGAAATATAAGTGTAAATTGATTTTGATTTGATTTAATTGATTTGTTTAAATGCGAATTTGTGTTCTGTATATAATTCCCTAATCACCTTAATTTCTTTGCCTTCTCTGCCTTCCCGCCTCAATGGCTATGAGCAAGTACGCCTAACTTGCCCACCTAAAAAAAAATTGGCTAACTAACGAGCTTTCGTTACAAGTTATCAGCAAAAATCATTATCGGTAAAATAGTCGACTTGAACTTCGGGAAAATTTAATCCATTCGGAGAGCTTGGAAAGGTTTTCACTGAGTGAGTTATATCAGCCTATCATGTATACACACTTTTTGTAAGAAAGCGATAGTATTTGAATCGTTATTCATGATTAATTTTGTGCTAAAGACATGGAGTTGTTCAAAAAGTAGATATTCAGTAAATACTTCAAAAGCTATGTAAGCTTCCGTCTAATTGATGATTCATCTTGATGATCCATCGTAATTAAGTCTACAATGATGAGATTTTCTAAAAATAAAGTTAGAGTAATGTTCTTCATCTACACATCCATCATACGAAAGGTATTAATATTGTATCGACGGTCTTTAACTTATAAATTGTATATACGCAAGATTCAGGTCATAAACTGCTCAAGAATGAGCTGTTTGTTACACCTATTGGCATGTTGACCTAAAATTATTTGGCATGTACAAACACGCCTATTTCATTGCAAAAGGTCTTGATATTCGGTCAACTTGTTAGTTAGAATAATATTTTTTTTTATTTTATAAGGTTTGAAGAATTTCCAATAAAGAAACTTGAAAATTTTCAATTTTGTTATATTAATAACAAATATAATAGTGCTATTTATTTTATCATAAAATCTACTCGAAAAGTACTAAAGGCAAAATATTAAATTTGTTAGTTTTAATGGTTTTTGCTTTTTGTAAATTTATAATAAAACCAATTGCACCATCGTATTCAATGTTGAAAATATATTGAAAACACGTATCGTAATTTTATTATTAATACTTGTATTATGTGAGATCAGTAATTAAACTCTCAACCTTCTAGTATTTAATAATTGTATTGCGATATGACATTGATGGTGGTCAACATGGCACTATAAAATTGCACTTTAGCTAAGGTAATATAAGGAAAAATAGCCTTACAGTGATGGCTGCTTTACCGGAATTCGTTAAAAAAATTCCCTCACTCCACATTTTTTTATAAAATATTTGATTTTATCTGTTTATTTTCGTCTATTAGATCATAAGTAAAATCGTATTGAACAAAAAACTCGAGAAATTAAATAAAAAGTTAGATTACGCAATTCTGAAATGACTTACTAAAAGAATGAGAAGCTTACTATATAACACTTCAAAAATCTATTTAGTGAGGTTGCATTGTGAATATAACCTTCTCTTACAACAAACAAAAAATAAAAAATTGTAAAATCAATGCGTCAGTTCACGTTTAGAAATATATTGTATATTTTAAACATATATATTTTTATTTACAACTTATGTTACATTTGGTTTTTTTTTATTTCTTACATTACTATTTGTGTCTCGTGTCCAGTTTGTGTTTGTGTAGTTGATGATGTATGTGTTTTGTGTGTGTATGTATTGTGACAGGGTTGATAGCGATACTCGCTAACCCTGTGTGCGGCACTCTCCTCGCACGGATGTAGCGGCCGAGCGTGGCTATAGTTGACATGGTATTCACGCGCTCGTGTCGTTGCAGGGCCTGGAGAGGGGAGAGCGCGACTGGCGGAGAAGACGGTGCGAGAAGAAGCGAGAGCGCGAAGAGCGTGAGAGAGAACGAGAGAGGAAGAAGAATAGGCGAGAACGTGGAAAGCGCGGCTCGCGCCGCGAGAATTAGAAGAGCGGGAGAGAAATTGAGGACAGTTGGAGAGTGACCGTACGCTAAAGAGGTCACGGCGCGAGAGAAGTCAGAGACGACGCGCCAGGAGAAAGGAACCCCAGGGCGAGAAAAGTCTTTGTGTGGTGGATCTCCGGCTGCTGTTCTAGCAGCCCTTCAGCGATCATCATAAGGCGATCGAGAAGCCGATCCCGGCCGCCAGCTGCCAACCAGCCGCTGCCGGTGATCCAGCGAGCCCCGCTGCCAGCCGGACTGCGATTTCGCCGTCGTCGGCTTTCCACCAGCGAGCCGCGGGAGGAGCCACCCGGTGGGTTTGTTCCCTTATTGTTTTGCGTCTCTCTCTCTCACGTACCAGCTCTCGCCCGGTACAACGCCGCGAATTGAGTTGTCGCGAATATTAGTTGAGCGAATCCGCTCCTAATCATTGTATAATTGTCGCGTATAATAGTCGAGCGATTACGCTCCTAATCGCCGTTTGTTGTCGCGTTTTGAGGATTGAGCGAGCGCGCTCACCATTTTGTTTGTATGAAACCGTTGCTGTAACTTTTATTGGCGTAAATAAAAGGGATCGCCTCTTTGTACTTATTTCGATTCTGTCAGTTCACCTTCCCGTCATCGCGGTAGGTTTGCTCCTGTGGAAGTCAGCGCCGGCTTCCTTCACCGGAAAAGGACCCTTAATAACTCGCAGGGGGCATAGCAGTGGCGCACTTCGCTATGTTTCGAGGATAAATCCCCCCCTTTTGCATGGCATCCCTTGTGTTCTTTCGGCGGGAAAATCTATCGCATCGCTTTGTTTGACGGGAAGTGAAGGTGATCGCGAGTGCGGTTGGGAAAATCGCGTTTTCATTGTGTCAGAGGCAGTGCGGTATTTTGGTCGACTTGTGCGTTTTCGGCGAGTTCGCTGAGTTGCGGGTAAGTACCGGTGAGACGCTGAGAGAGGCCAGAATTGTATTTTGAAATTAAAATTTCTTTGTTGCTATGTCGTCAACACGCTAGGCTCGAGTTACGCCAGAGTCCGAACGTTCTAAGAAGGGCAACAGCGAGAGTCGCTTTGTTTACATTGCGCGATTAGCGCTGGTAATTTGAAATATAGCCTGGAGTTCGGTACGACGAAGCGAGCCTGGTGTTTTGGCTAATGTGCGTGATTGGTTCGTAATGTGTGTTGTGTGATTGATTCGTGTGATTGGTATCATCACTTCTGGCTGTTTAAATTTGAGTTTGTAGGGATTAAGCGATTAAGACTTTGTGTTGCGTGTTCGCACCAAAGTCATCGCTGTTAAGAGACTTAGCGCACGCACGGATAACTGTTGCGAGTCGCAGAGCATTTCTTAGCGGGTCTGTTTGTTTACGCCGGACTAGGCGTGTAAAACGATGCCTCTGGCAAGGTCGCCGAAACGGCCGAAGCCAGGCGAGTCGCGCGCGCGACCGGAAACCTTTAGGCGACGAGTTATGAGAACGCCGGAGATAAAGGAACTATGGGAGCGCGTGCGCGAGACACGTTTAAGCGACCTGCTAGCATGGATGGCGGCCCAGAGTCTCGCGACGGAGGGGACAACAGCGACCGTGCAGGATAGGGCATTTCGCGTATTTTTATTTAGCGCGCGCCACGAATCGGAGCCCCCAGTAAAAGCAGAGGACTACGTAGCGGGTGAAATCCCGACTACCGTTGACGCGACGCTCGCGTCAGCGGCGCGGGATGGCGCGTTGTTAGAGGCTTGGGAGGCGGCGGTGCGCGCGGCGGTGATCGCTTGGCGGACGATGGGCGAGCACTCACAACGCGGCGACGCGGAGCCGTCGGAAACGCGCATTCGCGTAACCGACGGTATCACTGCGAATGAAAAACCGCTGGAAACAAATGTGAGGTCGGCGCTGAATCGGTCGGCACCGGTGGGCCACGCGCGACCAGAGGGTCTCGCCGACGGACAAACCGAGGCGGCGCGGGTGCGCGGACAGCAGCGACCGACGAGCTTTCACGGGCAGGAGCCGTCGATATGGCGGCGCGCGGTTAGCCTAATTTGGCCAGTGCGAGAGACATTGCCGGCGCGCGAAGCGCGAAACATCGTGGGCCAGGGCGAGATGAATAACGCACTAGAGTATGAGGGGGCGCGCGGCCCAAAAGACACCAGTACTCCGGCGCGTGGAACGCTCAACGCGAGGCCCGTGGCGAGGCGCGAGTCTGCGCGGCTGACCGCCCGGGCGCGCGAGAATGAGCGCCCGGCACCGATGAGAAATGCCGCGATGAAAATGCGTCAGTACAAAGACGAAGAGGAGGAGTCAGAGCACTCAGAGTCCGACGAAGCGAGTTACGACTCAGCGCTCGAGGACGATGAGGCGTGGAAATATGACTCCGATGACGATAGGTGCGTAGGAAGGCCAAAAGCTCGTTATATCGATGGCCGGCCGGCAGACGCGGTGTCAGCGTTGAAAAACTGGTCGGTGGTATTCGCTAAAAAGGGCGGGCTGACGGCGGAACAATTCCTCCAGCGACTGCACGAAGTACAAGCTTTTTATAGATTTCGCGACGCGGAGATGTTGTCGGCTTTGATGACCGCGTTCGTAAGCTCGGAAATGATGCTCTGGTGGGAAACAAATCGTCCGAGTTGGCGAACGCTGCGCGAATTCAAGGATGAGTTTCGACGACAGTTTTGCCCGCGACGCTCGCGCGAGGACGTATACGACGCGCTGCGCCGCCGTACTCAAGGCGAGGGTGAGCCACTGGGCCAGTATCTTACAGCTTTTTTGTATATCGCGGGTAGGCTGGAGCCGGGACTCTCGGAGCGGCGACAGCTCGAGCTGATAAAAATTAATCTATATCCGACGCTGCGGAAGTTTATCAGGTCGAAGAAGGTTAAAACGTTGGCAGAGCTGCGTGCGTGGGGAGAGAAATTTGAACGTCGGCGCGACATTGATGATGTGTATCGGCCGCCTCCTACGCCGCAAGAATCATTGATGCCGGAAGTAGCGTACCGAGGAAATACGGTGAACGAGAATGCGAAACCGGGTATCAGAAACGCGGGCCCTGCGGTAAAAGAGTCTGTCGCGTCTGTCCAGTCTGCGAGTGGGAAAGGTCAACGTGGTAGGACGGCAAGGCCGGCGTCGAAGTCTGGAAGCGACAACGGAGGCCCGAGCAAGGAAAGCCCGTCACAACAGGATCCGGCGGCTTCGCCAGACATGTTGCCGACGGATGTGGTGGCTGCGTTGTCGCGGCTACTGCGGACGCGCGGCGGGACGCCATCGGGAGGCGCAGCCCCGGCGGCGAGTAACGCAGCCGGCGGAGCAGCGTTCCGGGGCGTATGCTATAAATGCGGGGGGCGCGGACACCGTAAATCTGAGTGCGCGAGCCCGCAGGATGCGCGGATTCCGCAACAGGCCGCGGGTAGGCCAGCGACCGCTGAGGCAAGCGGTAGCGCAGGCCTTAACCAAGCTGCGAGACGCGGCGAGGATAAGGGCCCAGTGCGCTGCTATAAATGCCAGCGGCTTGGTCATTATGCCAACAAGTGTACGTTGGGGACGCGAGCCTCGCGAAGGTGCCAGGGTTGCGGTTCGGATAGTGGAACCCTTGAAATTTGCCCAGAATGCCGAGGATGGATCAGGGCGATGGGAAACTCCAACGCGGGCTCCGCGCGCCCAGCGGGCCCCGCGTAGAGTTGCATGATAGGGCACTTCATCCGGGTGAGATCGCGTTTAATAGATTGTTAGAGGGCGGACTCGCGGAGTACCGCAGACTGACTGAAACACGTCGATCAGAGTATCCGGGAGGTGAGGACGCGAGCGGCGCGCGGCCAAGTACTCCAGAATATCGCGAGTACACAGGACGCGAAACGGAGAGTGTAAGGAAGACGTTCGATTGGACTGGGTTTAATGAGCAGTGGCTGAGGATGCGTGAGACCGAGTCGACGCGCGAGAATGAGAGACAGGCTGCGCAAACGCTGAATGCAGACCGAGGGAATATCCAAGGGTGTCCGAGGGATAGGCGCGGGTCAACCGGGAAGGTTTTGATGGGAGCGCCAGTATCGGACGATGGTATTCGAAACTCGGGGAAAACCGTGGAAACCACGCGGTCTTTGAGCAGTCCGGGAGTAGGTGCGAAGCGCGTACTACAGGCCCCGGAGCAGGCTCAGGCCGCGAAACCGGGTCAGCACGACATGAGACGAGAGGTAGACGACCCTGGCAGTGTAGACGAGACGTCGTCGCGATCTGTCACCTCGTCGAACGAATTCATGGTGCTGAGCGGTACGGTTGCGGTGAAAGCATCTTTGCCGGGAGCGTTAGGCGGACCAGGGCGTGAACCGATGTGTAAGGAATCGGTGGGAAACGCGGATACTGGAGCCAGCGAAGAAGTCTCGCGCTTATGCGTGCGCGTGTGCATGGGTGAACCGAAGGCGGACGCCGTGGAAAACCGCGCGCTTTTGGTAGTGCACATCGCGGGGAGACCGTATAGTGCGCTCTACGATTCTGGTGCGATGCTGACCATCGTAGGATCGCGCGTACAAAGAGAGTTTGTGGACCACATAGAGCCGTGCGATGTGGCATTGTTTGGTTTCGCGGGAGCAAAAGCGAAAATTATAGGGAAACTTCGTCTTAGAATTGAAATCGACGGAGTAGTACGCGAGGTAGAAACGCGAGTCGTGGACGCGCCAATGCAGTACGATATGATAGTCGGGATGGACATCATTGAGGGCTTCGGTATTGGCACGGAGCATGCGGAAAGGCGTTGGCATATAAGGAACGGCCCGTGGCACTCGTTTGCAGAGTTGAAACGCGAGAGGGTGGAATTTCCGAGCGACTCGGGATTCACGCGTGCTCGCGTCAGGGCCGAGGTCGCTGGACTTTCTGAGTTGCGACCTTCGCAGCGCGAGGTGATAGAGCAGCTAGTGCGGCGGATTGTACCCGAGAAATCGCCGGCATGCACGCATTTAATTCGGCACGAAATAGACGTGCAGGGCGCGCGGCCGGTGAAGACCCCTTTGAGGCGATACTCGCCGCAGGTAATGGATTTCATGCGCGGCGAAACGAAAAGGTGGTTGGAATCCGGGTTGATTCGAAGGTCGACTAGCGATTGGAGCAGCGCGCCGGTGATCGTGAAGAAGCAGGACGGCACAAATCGAATGTGTATCGATCTTAGACCGGTGAATAAAGCGACAAGGGCAGACGCATACCCGATGCCGAGCATCGATGCGATCCTTGATCGTTTGCGAGGGGCGCGATTTATTTCGAAGATCGATTTGAAAAATGCATATCTGCAGGTACCGTTGAGCGAGGAAAGCAAGAAGTATACGGCATTTGCGGTTCCAGGGATGGGCCTGTTTGAATGCAATTATATGATCTTCGGGTTGATAAACGCGCCGGCAACATTCATGCGTCTGATGGATGCGCTATTCGGTCCGGAATTTGAGCCGTTTGTATTTAAGTATCTCGACGACGTGATAGTCGTGACCGAGACTTTTAGCGATCATCTGGTGTGGCTCGAGCGGGCATTGGAAAGACTGGTTAACGCGGGACTCGAGGTAAACGTAGGGAAATGTGAATTCGGATGCTCGGAGGTGATATTTTTGGGATACCGTCTGGATAGCCAGGGGCTGCGACCTGACGCAGACCGGATTCAGCCGGTAGTTGAGTTTCCTCAGCCCAGAAATGTCAAACAACTGCGACGCTTCCTCGGCATGTGCGGATGGTATGCGCGATTTATTGAGCACGAGAGCGAAATGAAGGTGCCGCTAACGAAGCTCACGCGCAAAAGCGAACGCTGGCATTGGGGATCGGAGCAGGCCGAAGCATTTGAAAAATTGAAGAAGGCGCTAACGGAAGCGCCAGTGCTGGCGAGACCTGACTTTGCGAAAACGTTCTATATCCATTGCGATGCGTCGTCATATGCGCTAGGAGCGTGTTTGATGCAGAAGGACGCGGACGGTTTCGAGCACCCCATCTGCTACGCGAGCAGGATGCTCAACACGCATGAGCGAAATTACTCAGTATCAGAACTGGAGTGCGCGGCAGTAATAATGGGTTTAAAGAAATTCCGCCCGTACGTTGAGGGAACGCATTTTGTGGTGGTTACTGATCACACAGCGCTCACGTGGCTGCGGAATAAGAAAGAGCCCGCAGGTAGACTCGCGAGATGGATTCTAGAGCTTCAGCAATACGATTTTGAGATCGTGTATAGGAAGGGTCGCCTACATCATACGCCGGACGCGTTATCGCGCGCGTATGAGGACGGCGAGGAGGTAGTGTCATTCGCAACCATTACGGACCCAGACTACTTACAGCGCATGAGAGATGTTCTTGCGAGACCGGATAAATTCCGAAATTGGCGAGTGGAGGACGGAATGTTGTATAGGTTCTCTTCCGATAAACTACTCGATCCAGTCACAAATCGCGAGCAATGTTGGCGCTTAGTAGTACCGCTAGAGCATAGGGCTCGAGTGATGCGAGACGCACACTGCGAGCCATCGGCAGGACATTTCGGTAGGGATAAAACGTATGATAGGGTTGCGAGGGAGTACTCCTGGCATGGGATGTATCACGATATCACGGAGTTCGTGCGTTCGTGTGAGGAATGCCAGAAGTACAAGATCGAACAGAAGCTACCGATGGGATTGATGAGCAGACGTGTAGTCGAACGACCATGGCTAGTGGTAGCGGCGGATGTGATTGAACTGCCAAGAAGCAAGAATAGGTTTAAGTATCTAGTCGTATTTCAGGACTTATTTACGAAATACGTGGAGTTTAAACCTCTCGTGTCGGCTACAGGGAAAGCTCTTGCGCAAGCTCTTGAGGAACTGATTTTATTTAGATGGGAGGTTCCGAGCTACTTAGTCACGGATAATGGAAAGAATTTCTGTGGAAACGAATTTCGAGCGACGTTGGACGAGTACAAAATCGAACAGGTACTCTGTCCGCCATACCATCAGCAGGCGAACTTCGCCGAACGAGCGATTAAGACGCTGAAGCTGATGGTGGCGATTTTCGTGGATCAGGACCACAGAAATTGGGATAAATATTTGCATGAATTCAGACAAGCAATGAACACAACAATCCAGGCGAGTACGAAAGTTTCGCCGGCGTTCCTAAACTTCGGGCGTGAGCCGCAGCAAGCTAAGAGTCTGCGACGCGAAGTGGAAGCGCGAGCGCCGATCATCCGCTCGTCAATCAAAGATTGGAGCGAGCGAATGGCAAGGCTCGACGCGCTGCGCGACTTGGTTATCAAGCATATTGAGGAAGCGCAGACACGGCAGAAGAAGCATTATGATAGGAAACGGCGTGAAGCGGAATTTTCGGTCGGGGACTTGGTTTTGAGACGCGCGCATACGTTATCAAGTGCAAGCGCGGGGAGAAATGCTAAGTTAGATCCGAAGTTCATAGGCCCGTATAAAATTTTGCGTGTGGTTTCACCAGGAGTGTATATTTTAACCACGGACAATAAGAAACAGGTACCAATGGTTCACGTGTCCGAACTTAAGAGGTACATACCTCCGCGTAATGCGGGTAGGGACAGCCGGAAGTAGATGTTACTGTGTGGAGTGATTGTTGTGTGTGAATGTAATTAGCTGGAGACAGGACTATTGACGACGGGACTATCATGGCGATACGAAACAATAGTCATGCGTTTTCGGAATTGTTTGCTAATTTTATATGGAATTTTATTACAGAGGACACAGCGATGCATACGCTGGAAGGTGTGGCGCCGGAATCAGCGGAAATGGCTCGGCCAGAGATCGCGTTGGTAGACGCGGATAGAACCGCGAGCGAGGATATGTCGAGACGGCGTGAGGGCGAAGTCGCCGAACTCCTGCCCGACACGGGGACCGAGGTAGAGGTCGTCGCGGATGCGCGAATCGCGGTGGGGCAGTTGAGCACGGACAGCGCTGTCCGTGTGCCGGGTCGTAGCGCCGCTGTTGCTGCTGCCGCCGCGGCCGCCGATGCGAGGGCGAGAGACGCGGAGCGCGCGCTTGATCCCCGTGTCAATATGGTAAAGCCGTCGGTGAGGCGCGGATTCAGGAATGAAGTCGCGATGGCGGAGCCGCGGGGCCGGATCCTGCCGGTGGATACGCGACCACTCACCACAGGGGCGAGTTCGCCGAGTGTGTGGGAGGGTCGCGAGACAACTTCACCATTGGTTATCGCAGAGGTCCGACGCGGAGTCCCAACTCGGGAACGGCGAGACGAGCTGCGCGGACGATTCGGGTCGGTAGTGGACGAACTCATAACGCCGCGAGACCTGCTGCCGCAGCGTCCGCTGCGATTCGGGGCGGCGGAGACCTCGTCCACATCGGATCGTCGGGATTCGGGAGCCCGGATGCCGCCGAGTACGGCAGCTCGCGCTGGCTCGAGCGGGGCGCCGCCGCCGGAGTACCTGCAGGAGCTCCGGAAGGAGGAAGCGGCGGAACGCTACGGTACTTCCAAAAAGCGACGTCGCAATAAAAAGACGCCGGATTTCTGGGGTTATGAGCCCGGGTTTCTAACCGTTGCTCCGGTGGCTCATGGTACTCCTTTGGAGCGCGACGTGACGTGGGAGTTACCGGCGCTACCGCGGGAGCCTCAAAATTTGTCTCCGATAGCGGAGGTGACTGATAGTCACAACGTGTCGGGTTCGGTTGCCGGTTCGCAGAGCGAAGATCGCGGGACGACCGTGGAGGATGCGGTGTCGGCGGACTCGCAGGTAGCGGAGCAATCGCTGACTCCAGGACCTTCGGAAGTGGTGCCGGCTAAACCATATAACGTGGGAAAGGGCAAGGACAGGTACCGTGTGTTTCCAGATGGAACACGCGTGCCTGCCCCGCGAGCAGGAGTTAGGGTGCGCCGTCGCCGCGAGATGCGCGAGGCGAAAAGGGTTGAGGCAGCGTCAGCGAGATCGCAGCCGCGGCCTCAGAGCGTCGATCGTCGCGCAAGCGAGCCGACGCGTCAACAGCGTCAAGTTGAGCATGGTACTCGGGAACGTGATCCTGTCGTGGCAATTCTGGCTGAGATGGCGAGACTCACACCATTCCAGCGCGAAGAAGTTGCGAGGGCGGAACGCCAGGCGCGCGAGCTCGCCGCCTGGGCGTTAAGCCGTAGCGCAGCTCAGGAAGACGCGCAGGGTGATTAAGGTACCAGCATGGATGACACTAATAATTATGTTCATTTTATTTTTTTTTAGCCATTTTGATTTTATTTTCGTGATTGTGCTATATTTGGTTTCTTTTTTTTAGCATTGGCGAACCGTTGTTTGTTTTATTTTGGTTTTATTTTATTTTATGTTCTCGTACTGATATATGTGTTTTAGTCAAAACCTCGGCCTTGTGTCCGGGCGAGGGGAGTTGCGTGGGGTAACCCTCGGGTGCCTCCGGCTCCCGTGGCTTAGCGGGGGGCTGTGACAGGGTTGATAGTGATACTCGCTAACCCTGTGTGCGGCACTCTCCTCGCACGGATGTAGCGGCCGAGCGTGGCTATGGTTGACATGGCATTCACGCGCTCGTGTCGTTGCAGGGCCTGGAGAGGGGAGAGCGCGACTGGCGGAGAAGACGGTGCGAGAAGAAGCGAGAGCGCGAAGAGCGTGAGAGAGAACGAGAGAGGAAGAAGAATAGGCGAGAACGCGGAAAGCGCGGCTCGCGCCGCGAGAATTAGAAGAGCGGGAGAGAAATTGAGGACAGTTGGAGAGTGACCGTACGCTAAAGAGGTCACGGCGCGAGAGAAGTCAGAGACGACGCGCCAGGAGAAAGGAACCCCAGGGCGAGAAAAGTCTTTGTGTGGTGGATCTCCGGCTGCTGTTCTAGCAGCCCTTCAGCGATCATCATAAGGCGATCGAGAAGCCGATCCCGGCCGCCAGCTGCCAACCAGCCGCTGCCGGTGATCCAGCGAGCCCCGCTGCCAGCCGGACTGCGATTTCGCCGTCGTCGGCTTTCCACCAGCGAGCCGCGGGAGGAGCCACCCGGTGGGTTTGTTCCCTTATTGTTTTGCGTCTCTCTCTCTCACGTACCAGCTCTCGCCCGGTACAACGCCGCGAATTGAGTTGTCGCGAATATTAGTTGAGCGAATCCGCTCCTAATCATTGTATAATTGTCGCGTATAATAGTCGAGCGATTACGTTCCTAATCGCCGTTTGTTGTCGCGTTTTGAGGATTGAGCGAGCGCGCTCACCATTTCGTTTGTATGAAACCGTTGCTGTAACTTTTATTGGCGTAAATAAAAGGGATCGCCTCTTTGTACTTATTTCGATTCTGTCAGTTCACCTTCCCGTCATCGCGGTAGGTTTGCTCCTGTGGAAGTCAGCGCCGGCTTCCTTCACCGGAAAAGGACCCTTAATAACTCGCAGGGGGCATAGCAGTGGCGTACTTCGCTATGTTTCGAGGATAAATCCCCCCCCCTTTGCAGTATGTATGTGTGTATGTTTTGCGTATGTGTGTATGTATGTAGGTGTGTCTGCAACTCTTGTGTCTCTGTCTTCTGCGCCTGTCTGTTCCTCTTTCCTTCCCATTTTTCTGTTGATTAATCTTCTCTTCCTCTCTCTCTCTCCAATATCTACCTTTTCCGCTCTTCTGTTTTTCTCTTTCTTGCATATTTTCTTTTCAACTTTTTCCTTTGTTACTTTCTTTTGCCTTTTCACCTTTGCCTTTCCTTTGCTTTTGCTCTCATTCTTTCTAATCATTTCATCTATCTTTCTCCTTATTAGGGCTTTGATACCTTTTTCATATTTCCTATTGCTCTCTCTGCCTTTCCTTTCCTCAACCTCACTTATTTTTCCTTAGTATCTTATAATTTGTCTTCTAATTTACCTTTTTCTTTCTCTTCTTCGATTCTTCTTCTTTTCCATTTTGCTCCATCCTCCAATGCCTGCTTCCTCTCGCTTGTGTAGTTGCTAGTACTTGTGTTTTGTGTGTGTGTGTGCATGTGTATGTTTATGTTTGCGTGTGTGTGCATGTTTTGTGTGTATGAGTGTGTATGTGTGTGTATATAGATGTGTCTGCGAGTCTTGCTTCTTTGTCTTATGTTTCCGTCTCTCCTTAGGGTCTTGCAGTTTCGTCTTCTTGTTTTTCTTTTTCTTTCTTCTCCTCGTTTCTTCTCTTTTCCATTTTATCTCCATCATCCACGCAATCGTTTCTTTGCTTCCTATTATTATTTTTTCCCATTCTTTCCCTTCCTTTCTGCTTTTTTCACATTTTTCTACTATGTGTTTCCAATTTTCTTCCTCTTTCATACACATTCTACATCTCTTATTTTCTTCTTTTTCCCAATACCTGCTTCCTCTCGTTTCATTACCTAACCTAAACCTTTCCCTTATTTGTAGGCCTTTTATTCTTCCCTCTCTTTGAATTATCTTTAACCTATACCTTTTCATTTCTTCTTTCAGTTCTTTTCACTCGTTTATGTATCTTGATTTTTCTAGTTTTTCTTCTAGTTCTTTTTCTTCTTTTTTCTTTAGCTCATCTCTTATTTCTTTCCAAAACTCTTCCCTCATTTCATCTCCCTCTTCCCTCTCACTATATATTTTACTTTTTTCTAGCCTTTCCTCTCTCTCCTCCTTACCCTTTTTATCTTTTTCATTTCTTCCCCTTTTCTTTAGTTCTCTCCATGCTTCTTTTTTTATTGAGCCATCTCTTTCTTCTCTTATTTTGTTTTCATACCTCATTGCTCTTTCTAATGCTGTTTCTTTCATTTCTTGTCTTCCTGTTTCCTATCGTATTAAGTAACTTGGCGTGTTTCTATCTAATCCCAATACCCACTTTATGTATTTAAGTTGTAATCTCCTTCGCTGTCTTCGATTTCTTCCTCTTTGCTTTCTCTCCCAGTTGTCCCTTGGCGTGCTTTAATCATTCATCTTTTCCTATATTTTCATCTAATCCAAATCTTTTCTTCCTATTGGAATTCACTTTATCCCAGAATTTTCTTCTTTTCTTATTTCTTCTACCACTCTTTTCCCCTCAGCTTCTTTCGCTTTTCTTATTTCCTCTCTGTATTCTAATGCTGTTTCTTTCATTTCTTTCTAATGCTGTTTCTTTCATTTCTTTCTAATGCTGTTTCTTTCATTTCTTGTCTTCCTGTTTCCCATCGTATTAGGTAACTTGGCGTGTTTCTATCTAATCCTAATACCCACTGTATGTATTTTAGTTGTAGTCTCTCTATTTCTTCATATCTCTTCCATCCCCAGATTTCGGCTACATATATAATCACGCTTTTCGCCAGTGCATCGAATAGGTTCATCCTTAGCTCCCAATTTCCTCTAAATAGCTTTTCTCCTAGTCCCCATAGTCTTCCGAGTCTCATATTTATTTTCCCTTCTACCTTCTTTATCTGCTTTTTATTTCCGTTATTTCTGCTTATCACATATCCCAAGTAGTTGTACTCTTTAACCATCTCTATGTTCTCACCTTCCCATTCGAATTCTTCTTCCTTCCCCCTTCCTCCTCCTCTCCTGCATTTCATCATCTTTGATTTTCCTACATTTAACTCTAATCCCCTTTCTTCCAGGTAACTTTTTAATTTTTTCAGCATTGCTTTCATTCCACTTTCACTCTTTGCCACCATCACTATATCATCTGCATATCCTAATGTCCATATTTTCTTCCTTCCTATCACTACCCCTCCTTCCTGCACCTGCTTGATCTTCACTTCCAGGTCGGCGAAGACAAGATTAAATAGCGTGGTGCTCAAAGGGCACCCTTGCCTTACGCCTTTGTTAGTTTCAAACTCCTCAATTATTTCTCCTCCACATTTTACCTTACTCCCTGTTTTCTTATATGTTTCTTCTATACTTTTCCTAATTTTTCTATTTATCCCTTTCTCTTTCATTGTTTCCCATATTTTCTTCCTCTTTATCTTGTCAAAAGCGGCCTTCATGTCGGCAAAGAATACAAACAGTTTTCCTCCTTTTTCCCTTATTTCCTTCCCTATTATTGTTTTTAATATATATATATATATTGCGTCCATTGTTCCTCTTTTCTTTCTAAATCCCATCTGCGTATCGCTTAGCGTTTCTTTAGCTTCTAGTTCTCTTTCCAGCTTTTTCCTCAGTATTTCCGCATATATTTTATATCCCGTGTCCATCAGCGTTATTCTTCTACAGTTTTCTACTTCTTCTTTCCTCCCTTTCTTATATATTGGTACTATTATTCCCTTCCTCCATTCTTCCGGATATCCTTCTCCGTTCCATATTCCGTTTAAGCATTTTGTCATATCTTTTATTAAGCCTTCCGTGCCTTCCATCCATGCTTCATTTGCTATACCATCTTCTCCTGTCGCCTTTTTCTTTTTCATTTTTCTCATTACCTCTTTTACTTCTCTTTCTTTAATTTCTTCACCTTCCTCTCCTTCGCTGTCTTCGGTTTCTTACCCTTTGCTTTCTTCCTTTTCTTTCTCTCCCAGTTGTTCCTTGAAGTGCTTTAACCATTCTTCTTTTCCTATATTTTCATCTAACCCAATTCTTTTCTTCCTATTGCCATTTACTTTATCCCAGAATTTTCTTCTTGTCTTATCTTTTCTTATTTCTTCTGCCACTCTTTTCCCCTCATCTTCTTTTGCTTTTCTTATTTCCTCTCTGTATTCTCTCTTTGCTTCTAGGTATTTGCCTCTGCCTCCTTCCCCTTTTCTTACCTTATTTAACTCTGCCATCACCCTAGCCCTTTTTATCTTACATTCTTTTCTCCACCAGCTTTTTTTCGATCCTTTCTTTTTCTTATCTTCTTTTTTACAACTACGTTCTTCACTCTATTTTTTATATCTTTCCATTTTTCTGTTCCCTCTATTGCGTCTATCCATCTCTGATACTCCCTTATACCTTCTTCGCTCCAGTCGTCTATCATTCTTTCTTCCTCTTCTTTTCTTTCTTCCGCTATTTTGTCTCCCAATTCCACCTCTATTGGTAAATGATCTGACTTTACCCTCTCTTTTATTTAAACCCTTTTTATTGCCTCCTCACCTTCCTCATTACCTACTACATAGTATATCTTTGACATTCCTCTCGCTCCTAAATATGTTATTTCTCCCTCTTCATCTCCTTTTTTTCTTCCATTCGTTATCACTAAGCCCCTTTCTCCTAGCCATTTTATCATTTCTTCTCCCTCTGCGTTTAACATTTTATCCTTGGCCTTTATTTCTTCTAGGTTTTCTTCTGTCTCCCATTCTCTCCCTTCATTTCCTGTTCTTGCGTTGAAGTCTCCTCCTACAATTATTGTTTTTCCTCTGTTCTCCTCTATCTCTTCGCTTAGGTATTATTAGTTTTCCTTCTTCTCATGTTGCATATATACCGATGCTATCGTATATTTCCTCCTTCCGATCTTTATTTCTCCTACTATTACCTCACTTGTCCTTTCTTTCTTCCATTCAACCTTACTCATCCCTTTCCTCTCTCTTACCGCCATTATTCCTCCCTCTATTTCTCTCCCCCTTCTTCCTTCCCTTCTTGAGTCTCTCCACTCTATGTTGTACCCTTTCAGTTGTTTCTCCACACCAGTTCTTGCCATTTGCCTCTTCACCCAGGTTTCTGTTAGCCCTATTATATCGAATTCCCTAACATATTCCCAGTCGCCTTCCTCCATGCTCCTTATCCCCACCACGTTCCAGAATAGTATCTTTACTGCCTTTCTTCCCTCTCTCTCCCTTCCCTCCTCTCTCTCTCTTTTATCCCTATTGTTTTCGAAACCGTTCCGCCTTTTTTCCTACCATTTTTCTCTCTTTCTCGCTCCACCACCATTCTTCTTCCTCTAACTTCACCCCGTTATGCCACATCTTTACCTCTTTACCTTTACTTTTTATTTCTCTCGCTTTCCTTCTTACTTCCTCTCTTATCTTCCTGTGTTTGCACGTCCAGTCCTGATCTATGTATATCTTTTTCTGTCCCAGCTTCTTTTTCTTCTTCATAATTCCTCCTTTTTGTTCCCATGAAGCGTATCTAATTTGCCACATATTTTTTCCTCTTTCTCTCCGATCATCCCTCCCCGCTGTCCCTCCTATTCTTCTTAGATTCACTATCTCTCCTTTCATTTCTAGTTCCTCCCTTAACCAGTCCTCTGCCTCTCCCTTCTTTTCCCATCTTAACTCACCCTCTAAATCTGTCACTATTATATTGTTTATCCTACTTTCTCTATCCATTTTTTCTCTCATATACTCTAATTCTTCCTTATTGCCTACTTCTATTCCTCTTTGCTTCTTGTTTCCTCCTTCTATACTTTCTTTTAGTTTCACGCACTCCTCTTCCAACTAGTTCATCTTCTCTCCCCATTTTTCCTGCAGTTTCTTTTCTCTACGTTCTGCTTTTTCCCTTTCTTCTTTCGTCTCTTTATTTCTTTCTTTTCTCTCTCTCTCTCTTGTTCTCTCCTAACTTTTTCTATTTCTTTCTCCTATCTTTCTTCTCTTCTTTTCCCCTCTGCCTCCATTATTTCCATTTTTTCCATTATTTCTTTAAACATTTCTGTCCATTCTTTCCTTTCATCCTCCCATGCCTCTCTTAAATCCCTTATATCTGCCCGTATCTTTTCCATTATATCTTCTGCACCACTACTTTTTCCCACTTCTCTTATCGTGTTGTCTAATCCTTCTCCCCCCTACCCTTCCATCTCGCTCCCCTCCCTTTCACTCTTGTATCTCTTTGCCTCACTCATTTCTCCTCTATTATTCTCCCTCAGCCCCTCTCCGCTCTCTCTCCCCCTCACCGCCTTTACTCTTTTCTTCTTTTCCTCCTCTGGGCCTTTCTTATCTATCCTTCCACCTTTATCTCTTCATTTTTCTGTTGTCACAAATCTTTCCATCACTATCCCGTACGCCTTAATTCGACTCTCTAATTTTACTCGTGATCCCAACTTTATTCCCTGTCTTACCTTTTCTGTCTCCGCCTTTACTTCTTACCGCCCCTCCTCTCTACCTGCCTTTCCCGCTTCCTGATTTTCTCTCTTAACCTCAACTTTTCTTTTTTCTTTATTCCTCTCTCTACTCTTTCCTGCTATTCTCCAAGCCTCTCTCTCTCTACTCCACTCCTCTTCCACCTCCACGCTCTTTTCACCTCTATTTCTCTCCTCAAACACTTTTCCTCTTTAACTTTCTTACCAAAACTCGCACTCACAACCAAGACACGTCCACACTCTTCCACCGGTTTTCCTTCTCCTCCGTATATTTTAAACATATAAGTGCAATTCTGAAAAAAAGGTTACCTTAATATTTTTAAAAAAAGTGAATCAGATTGCATGCTCCTAATTTTTTCGGATTTTCATTCTAGGAGGTGACTAGTACTGGAAATTTTTTTTCAGCACAACATGGGAATGCCCCGTATTACCCTTTTTTTACAGTACGAACTGTATACCAAAGCAAGTCTATAAAAAAACTAATATGGCACCTTCAAAAAGAAAATTAGGCAAATGTATTTTTATCGTATATTTTGAACTGCTGAATCCAAATCCAAAGCTAAAATTACGCTATCACGTTTCGTTTTTATTTTAATTAAATTTATTTTAATTATTATTTTAATTTTTAATTAATTTAATTTAATTTAATTCTAATTAATTTTAATTTAATTATTTTAATTATTTCATTTTCATTTTAATTAAAATAAAAATTTTCAAAAATTTTTCGTGAACTTTTCGAATTTAAAATAAAATGGACAGTGATGGGTTGATTCTGACCTCGGATTCAGATCCAGCGGGAGAAAATACATAAATAAACATGTTTTCGATCTTTAGAATAAATTGTATCGGTTTTGAAATTCCAGTATAATTAATGTACTACATTTTTACACAATAATTCATTTTCTTTTTCATGTAATTTGCGGCAATGTGCAGCATTTCCAAGTTTTTATATACAACTCATTTACTCTCTAGTCTCTTGTATCACATATAACGAAAACATAGCAACTGAATAAAACAAAAAAATTAATAATTTAAATTAACCTCATGATTCGATTAAGTAAATATCAGCGAAGTCTAGTTCGCCGGTAGTCTAGCTAGTTGCAGTTTTAGTACTTATATGAAATATTTGGTTTTGCGGGAGAACGTTATCCGTAGTATTAGGCCAGGTGTGGGTAATAAAGTTTTTCTAGTGTGACTAGAGTAGGTCGTGGATTGTAAAATAGTAATCATCCAGGAACATAAAAGTAGAAAGAGAGAAGTAGGGAATTAGAAAAAATCAGTATTAAAACGAATGGAGAAAGAGGAAATTAGTTAGTCTATAGAAAACAACAGAGCAAGCAATTGATATAATTCAGTCAAAAATGTAAGTTCAGTGTGTTTGCATCAAACTTATAAGTGAAAGAGGATTTTGCCACGGTTTCCTCTTTAACGAAGAAGGTGTTGTGTAACGACACCTTCTAAGACTGTTTGAAACTAGTAAAAACTACTGTAGGACACCCGAACCATTCCATATTTATCGCTGAGGAGCTTGCCGCTGGTTGAACAAAACAGCAAGTGAATACGGATACAAACTGCAAACCTTCCAGCCAACTAACACGTATGAATTGATCAGGGAAATACTATACTATACAATAATTCATCGGAATTTCAAGAAATATGCAAGGAGAGTGTAACAAAGATGTGATACTCACTACTAAGTTCAGTAATACCAGGACTCACAGTGGCACAACAACAAGCCAGAGGCAGACGTTTTACATTACGAAGCAATAATGACGTGTTTCAATATCCTGAATACTCTACTATACCAAAAGATAATTTATTCAGGAACCAAAATTTGCTTCATTGTACGTCTCAAACTGTCAGTGAAAGTACTGATATCTTTATTCAGCATCTGTGTAAGATCCATTATGGTAGTCTTAATACAGATAACCGACTCACCTTCGGATATTGTGCAGTGTGTCAAGTACCGTTATTAGCAGTACGTGATTGTCGTTACTGCACGGCGTTACACTTAAGCAATCAGTATAAGGACGTGTTGGTGCAAATTTTAGTGTCCCTTTGCAGAACATCGCAAGTCATTAGTAAATGATCTCGAAAGATGCCGGTTTTACCAAGGAGGTAGTGAATTAATTCAGGGGTGGAGTAGGCAAGTAGACGAGTTATATTCGGAGAATAGTAGCTATTGGCTAAATCTGTAGTGAATAAAAATTTTTTTTGGTATCTTTATATAAAAAATAGAAATGAATAAATAAATTATTATTAAAGTGGATTTATATTAAATACTGCAATTTCCCGGCAAGGCTCCTCCAAAAACAATTGACAAACAATACGCTAAACTCGGCACCTGGTGCTCGAATAAATTAAGTAGTACCTAGCAGTAGGAAAGGAGTAAAATTAGAATTTTATGGCTAGATTAGTGATTAAGCTCCCGGTTTGAAGGGTAAAGCAGAATAAAAGGGACTTACAAGGGAGCCACCCCAACCCTCCGCCTCCGATTTTTCTGCAATTACAATATGTTCGTAAAAAAATAAAAAACTCGTACTTTTTTTATCGGCGGAAAAAGCTATCTAAGGGATGAAACCCACCCCCAAAAAACAGTCCCAAAAGCAGTTCTATAGCAATATCTTTAGTTGTAATGAATATTTTTTTATGAATCAAAAAAACACAAGATACTTATAAAAAAAGTAATAGACACACATCAATTTGGACCCCGGGGGTTGCAACCCCTACGTTATATAGAGAAAAAACTGTATTTTTTAGAGTATTTTTACCTTATAAAATCAAAAAATTATGTTAAAAAATTATATTCTAGTAGAAAATGATAAAACAAAATTAACGTATTTCGGGGTTTTCCTATTATCTATTATTTCGAGGGTGAACTACCTACCCCTTAATGTTATTAATACAATATAAGCAGTTGTTAATCGCAGATTATGCTGACTACCTCTTCACACTACATTTAGTCTTCTTAAAAAAATCTCTTCTCCTATGTTACCGCGTTTACATACGGTACTTTTCTCCAGTTTGAAGGGCATATTGATGAGCAGTTGACCAGCACCCCCAACAGACGAGGAAAATATCCTTCAATCCGTGACTTAAGTATTTTAGAATACATAGTTTGCAGAAACGCCACACAGGTAAAGGTCGAGATCATTGAACACACTTATCGTAGGTCAATAAATCTGCCAAACCCCTACCTCCATATGGCAGATAAACAAATTCAGCATATGTCCTCCCTCGTTCTATTCGTTCTCCATGGAAATATGCTACCAAATAATCTATCCATATTTGCATCTCTGTTCTAGCACATCCTTCAGGTGGTCGAGGAACATATTCTACATACTGTAGTTGATCGTTTTCATATCTTAACTCCCACCTTTTCATGATGATCTGTAGCTGCACGTTAGTCACATCTGTTCCAGGTGCTGACGGTAAGAGTAGGTCGTATACCATCATGCAAACGCAAGACTCCGATGCCTTTCTGTAGTCCTCGCAATTTTCGTAGCATATCTGACCTAGTACTTGGGCTTGATTAGTAGGGTTACCTGCTCTGGATGGTCGCCCCATCTTTATTGCTTCACTATTCAACCGCATGACGATTCTACGTCGATACATCTCCGGTAAGATCACACTGTCGTAGGGTTCCGGGCTGTTCAATAAATTCAAGCGATCACTTATGATCCCTTCTTCGGTGATGACAAATCCATAACATTCTCCAAAGTCGATTCCAACTTTTCCAACACTTTACTCGCAAACATGTTGCACTATAACTTGTAGAGCCACGGACACAAGAATAGTTCACATGATGATGTCTCACTGACAACTAACAGGGGAACCACCCCAACCCTCCGCCTCCAATTTTTCTGCAATTGAGATATGTTATAGTTCGTAAAAAAATAAAAGATCCGTATTTTTTTTATCGGCGGAAAAAGCTATCTAAGGGATGAAACCCACCCCCAAAAAACAGCTCCAAAAGCAGTTCTATAGCAATATCTTTAGTTGTAATGAATATTTTTTTATGAAACGAAAAAACACAAGATACTTATAAAAAAAGTTATAGACACACATCAATTTGGTCCCTGGGGGTTGCAACCCCTACTTTGTATAGAGAAAAAACTGTATTTTTTAGTGTATTTTTACCTTATAAAATCAAAAAATTATGTTACAAAAATTAAAAAAATTATATTCTAGTAGAAAATGATAAAACAAAATTGACGTGTTTCGGGGTTTTCCTATTATCTATTATTTCGAGGGTGAACTACCCCTTAATGTTATTAATACTGGTTATTTCATGTTCTATGACGTTCAAAAAAGCCAAACACATGTATACTGTTGTTCTGCCTAATAAACTATTTAGTGGGTGAAAGCTACCCCCGAAAGTTACCCCTCAACACCATTTTATAGCGAAATTTTTGTATTTTATGCACAGTTTTCGACGAAACAAACTCTAAAAAATTCTTTTAAAAAATTTCAGCTACAGGGGTTGCAACCCCCTAAGTCGCCTGAAAGAAAAGCTATGTTTTCGAATATTTTCTTGCGAAATTTTTTCAGAAGAAATGAAGTGTATGAAATTCAGTTTAAAATCTAACACAAAAGTATACAGTATCCGTCACTAAGGGCTGCTACCCCTTCATTGGAGAGTGACCAGAGCATTCATTTGTTACCCTGATCCCCTACCACCCCGAACCCAATTTCCTTAAACCTCGAGCTGGTTACTCTGCCACGCTCTAACCCCGAACTCCTACACCCGAATTTCATCAATCCTCGAGCTGGTTACCCTGCCACGCTGTAACCCCAAATTCTTAAGCCCAATTTCCTTAACTCTCGAGCTGGTTATCCTGCTACGCTCTAACCCCGAACTCCTACACCCAAATTTCATCAATCCTCGAGTTGGTTACCCTGCCACGCTCTAACCCCGAACTCCTACACCCAAATTTCATCAACCCTCGAGCTGGTTACCCTACCACGCTGTAACCCCGAACTTCTGCATTCCAATTTTCTGAAATCCGGTACCCAGCTCCCTGTCATTCATAATCCCGATTTCAAAATATTTATAGTATCTTCAAATAAAAGGACATATGCACATTTTTTGTAGAAGATAACGTTTAATTAATTACGTAATATAACGAATCGTTTGTATATTCGTTATGTCTCTCTCTCCCCAAGAAGCCAGTAACTAATATATTTAATAATCATTATAAATTACCATATTGTTTGAATAGTTACAGCATTACGGACGTCAGCGAACTGGTAAGCGACGCGACTTGCGTACGATAATCGATGTCGACTCGCGGCGCGGACCTCGCGGAGAGACGCTTCCTTGCGAGGAGAGAGAGAGAGTTTCGAAAATCGATATAGTCCGTTTGCGGCGATCGACGGGTTAACGTTCCTCGCGCGAGTCGTCAGGAGTATTTTCGACTTCCTTCTGGCGAGCCGAGGCCTTCCGCGAACATCCAGCCTTACACGCGCCTACGTACGCTGCATACACCAGAAGAGAGGCGTTATTGCGAGTCCGTCGACCAGCGGAAGCGAATACGCAGCAGAGGCGAGCCCGCTATCGTGTGCCCTCGGTTTGCGGGTTAGAATAGGTGTACAAGCGGCTATACTGTAAGTACCAGATCTAGTACCTGGCTTCTCTCTCTATACCGCTCTCTCCCTTTTTGCGTTAACTGAGCCGCGCGTTTACGCTCGCCTTTTCTTTTGTACACGTTGCGCCGCGGCCACGGTTGGTACCGGCAATTCCTCTCTCTCCGCGAACGTGCTGTCGCTTTTATATATTCGTCGTATCTGAGACGAATAAGTGTGGTTTGCCGTTCGCGAACACCCGGCTCCTACGAGGCGATTTCGCTGTTACTTGCTTCGACGAGGTTAAGCGCTGTCGCTTCCACGTTCGAACGGTGTGCGCCGGTTCGCTGTCGCCAGTGTGCACAGCTCACAACAGAGCGAGTGCTTGCGTGACCTTAACCGCGTAGCGCGTGCGCAGTTCCGTTCGCTTCACTGTCAAACTATTACGAGTTTGTTGCGTTGCGATTAACATTGTTTATATCGACGCGTTTCGATACTATGTATTCCTTTGTTGCTAATTAAAATTTATACGCCTCTACTTTTAATTCTATTCGAGTGCTTATTGTCCGCCGACTCCCCGTTCCTTGAATTACGATTGTGTATGCGACTGTACACGCGCGAATCTCTCTCTTTGGCCGTCGCGCATCTTCACGCGTAGCCTACGACACTCTCCGCGGGCCAAGCTTTCTGACCGAAAAGGAGGCAACTGAGCTGCTGGACCCAGGACACCCGGTGCAGGAGCACCGTGCCGCCCTGGAGAGCAACCTAATTTATTTCCCGCGATTTAGATATTATATAACTGTTCCTGTCCAGGCGAAGCTGAGCAGAAACCCCGTTATAGTATATTTATGTATAGGTAGGAAATAGCAAATGCAACTACGAAATCATGCAAATTTTTGAAGTTCGAAATAGCTACGGGGAATTTCATTTTTAAATCATTATGTTCAACAAATATTACTACTATCCCTCAGGAAATTCGATTATTATGTTATTACGAAAAAATTCATTAGACAAACTGATTTTACCATACTAATAGGTATATGTACGTATTTCGTGAGGCGGTTTTAGACAATATAAAAATACTGACATGAGATAATGTTACTCTTATTTTCCACCTTAAACACACTCGAGTATGTGCGTGGCAAAACAAAATTAAACTGTGGCATGACGTGGAGACCACAATCAACGAATGCGGTTCATGTGGTTCAAATAGCAAGATTGGATCTGCAACTGTTTTTCTCCTTGATAGAAACCACAATCAACGAATGCGATTGATGTGGTTCAAATAGCAAGATTGCAAACTGCAACCTTTTTTTTCATTGATAGAAATCGCAATCGTTGACGTATGTGATAAGCCAAGATCTAACAGTGGAGGAACTTCGGGCACCTTGATTTGATATCAGTTGTGATGATGCGTCATCACACAAAATATTTCCGGCACTGCGGCAGAACAGCCACGACCGCATACACCCGCCTACGCACTCCCGGATCTCGCGAACTATGACCTTTAGCAGTCTCCCTGACCGATTCGCACGACCCTTACGCTCGCGTACAACCCCTCGCGCACTCACGACCCGATCCGACCCTCCCCCGGGGAGCTAGAAGCCCCTAAAGTTTCCAGCCGCGATCAGCTGATCGCAAGCCCCCGTTAGTTAAGGCAGGCCTAGCTAGACTAGAGGTAGGAGCGACCGAGCGCGTGAGAGCGAGCGAGACCGCCGATGCTAAACCGATCGGAAGCGAGCGAGGGGAATCGGTAAGACCAACGAGCGGTAGATAGAAGAGGATAGACAAGTGACGCTATCTGACCGGCCAATCGTTATCGGCTTAGGGGTGGTTGGACTTATGAGAGAAAATCGACGCTATCTTCGCGACCAGTAGGAAAATTAGGCGCGAAGGACCGACCAATAAATAAATTGCGCGGGTAAAAAAACATCAATATAGACGGCGCTGAGACCTGGCTTAGCAACAAGCTAGCCAATCAACAAATACGAAGGGGAAGTAAGCTAGGAGAAGCGGCGCGTCGCCGAAAAACGACGCGCCAGTGACCGTTAAGCCTCGACGGAGATCAGTCCGCCGAGCCTCGCCGTTGCGCGGCACCTAGTGAAAGAAGTAGGCATGAAGAGACAGTGAAAGTGAAGATAGTAGAAGAAGCTAGTGATAGAAGTAGGCAAAAAGAGATAGTGAAAGTGAAAATAGTAGAAGAAACTAGTGAACGAAGTAGGCATAAAAAGAGATAGTGATAGAGGTAGGCATAAAGAGATAGTGAAAGTGGAAATAGTAGAAGAAACTAGTGATAGAAGTAGGCATAAAGGAAATAGTGAAAATAACAGAAATAACGATAACAGAAAAATAATAGGATAACGATAACAAAGATATAACAGAAATAACGATAACAGAAAAATAATAGGATAACGATAACAAAGATATAACAGAAATAACGATAACAGAAAAATAATAGGATAACGATAACAAAGATATAACAGAAATAACGATAACAGAAAAATAATAGGATAACGATAACAAAGATATAACAGAAATAACGATAACAGAAAAATAATAGGATAACGATAACAAAGATATAACAGAAACAACGATAACGGAATAACGATAACCACAAGAGTAAGTACCCTTCCCTTACTATCGATTTTCTGTGCATGACCGATAATCGCGAGTTTGCCGCGCATTGTCAACCGCCGCGTTTCGGGAGTGCCGTACGACCTTCGCGCGTCCGACAGTAGTATTCGACCGCTTGTTGCTAACAACCGAAAATCCTTTGTCGAACCGATGTACGAGCATTGTCCGCAATTTGAAGTCGTCGCATGATTACCGAACGCTCGCGTTTTCGGGAGTGCCGCATGACCTTCGCGCGCATTACGCCTTGACCGAAAACGTTTGCCGTTATCCCCAAGTTTTCTTATTACGTCGTTTCTTTGTCCCGCACCTGAAATAGTCACATGACCGCCGAATGTTCGCGCGCGGAATCCCGCATGACCTTCGCGCACCCGTTGCCGTTGCTGTATATGTTTTCGCCACCGACCTTTCGGGAATAGTTTCGAGTCGCCGTGTTGCTATCATCTGTGGAGCGAGTTTCCTTAGTGCGCGTCTTTGAATTCCTTCTGAGTCGATCTAAACATCGCACCAGTCGCGTTAGACCTTCATTCGACCGGTAGGATTCGGATACATTCGCTTTTATATTATTCGCGATCATCGCTACAAGTATCGTCAACACCGTGAACAGTAGTCAACCTTCGCGTGACCGACCGAATTCCTGAGCGCAATTGCTCGAACGAGCTGGAATTTTCGCCGAATAGATAAACCGACGTTACGTATTCGAATCATAGCCGAAGTTCGAAACATTCAACCGAGTTATTGTTCGTCTAAGCCGACTTTGCGCCGTAGTACGCCACTCGCGTCCCCGATAACCTAAATCAGGCTGACCATAGCAACGGGTGGACCGCTGGGCTGACCTGGGAAATTCTTCCGTTTAATAAACTTGAGTTACCCTTAAGCCTGATTTATTATTGACTATACCCACTTGATCGCCCCATCCCCCGTAGCATTCGCGATCGGTTCGAGATTGGTAAGCGCGTACGCGACTGCCCTGATCACCGCCTAGCCGATAGCCACTGTCGCAGCCACTACGCCACCAGTCCAGGGAAGGAGCTATCATCCCCTGAACCACTAGCCGTCAACCGGGGCGCCCCTGCGACGCCCCCCCTCGATGTACCCGCTTCTGGGTTAAGAGCCGCCATGCCCCGAATCTTCTAGCTAGCCGAACGAGCCGCAGCCGTGGGTGGCCTTGAAAACCACCCGTTGCCCCCCTTCTTCCCCCTTCACTCGATACGATCTAGATTCGACCGAATCGTCGCCCAGGACTTCGCGCCCCCGCTTCATTCTTCACAGGTGATAGCCGGCCGCGCGCGCAAGAACACCGACGGCGACGAGGAGGGAGGCAACGGGTAACCACCCGACCTCACAGCGACCAGCAGGACCACCGAGCCGAGATCAAGCCAACGTTGCAGCGCTACCACGCTCTCCTAACGCGAGAGCACGGTAGCTGGCGCCCAACTTAATAAAAATAAAGCTGCACACGTTGTCTCGGCTGACTGCGCGCCGCTGGCGACAGTGCGAGACCGGAGAAATACCGTCTGTTATTTTTCCCCTCCCTCTCCCCCGTCGCACAGTTTGTATGGTGTCGACTTCAAAACATGTTTTGTTCACTTACAGTATATATAAGCATATTCGATCAGCATACTTCAGTAAATTAGTAATAGAACTTTGCTTTACATCTACGTTTTTGAATATCAAAATTGTGTTAGAATGGCAATTGAAATTCACAACGTCATTCAAAAATTACTGAAAACATTCCACATAAGTGCGGTTGTAGAAAGCATACCTATATTAAACGATGCAGAGAAGCAGCTACACGATTATGTTGAAGATATGTTGAGAAAAAGCATTGAAACGAATTCATTGAATGTGAGACAAGTGAGAACTTATGTTTCCTGGATAATGATTTTGATATTAATTCAGAAGTAATTGACGATCATTTTGAGGTAATACATGGTGTAGACTATGCCGAGGTACCTACTTGTCTTGAAGTTGTCTTTTGGAAACTGTCTTTAAGTTCCGCCCAGAGTAAATATAAACAAGTTTCGTTAGAACGTTAGTTGAGAATATGGAAACCGCAAATTTTGACAGGCGGGACCAAAAGAGAGAATCTGTTTAAAGTTTCAAAATATACTTTACAACAACTCAAATATGCTTCAGATCGGAAGTTAACAGTGCATGATTTAGATCTTAAAATATGGGCCTTACAAAAAAAGTATGAGTTAGATATGCCTTGGTTTAAAGCTTCACCCAAAATGGATATTACTATTCAAAAAAAAAGCATAAAATTGTATCGTGTAAAATAACTAAATATGTGACTAAAGTATTTGTTGAAAATGAGGCTAGTTTAAAGTTAGATTGTCAAAATTCTATCAACCTCATAAAAACAGAATTATCAACCAAAAGTGCAAGTAACATATATAATTCCGATCAAAGTGGAATCAATTTAGAAATGCATACTGGCAGAACATTGAGTGAAAAAGGTAAGAAGATAGTCGAATCAGTAGTACAATCAGTATCATCGACTACGTATAGTTATACTATTTAACCGACAATATCTACAGAAGGTATATTGCTATAACCCCTTTTTATGGTATTAAAAGAAACAAACAGAGAGTTTGGACCCATTGTTTCAAAAAAACTATTCAATGCACCTAATATATTTTTACGAGCAAGTGCATTAGGAAAGCTGTCGAGTGAATTACTTCAAACATAGTTGCAACATGTATTTTTACCTAACTATGGGAAAACAGCAGTTTTATTACTAGACTCATGGAATGGACAGTGTGAACGAACTGTAAGAGAAGTGACACCAGCAGATACAAATTTTCGATTGATGACAATTCCTAAGGATACGATAGGCAAAATTCAACCACTAGATGTATTTGGTTTTCGATTTTGGAAAAACTTTGTCAGAATATTTGATGCCATTAATTTATTCGCATCAGACATCAGTTTACATGAGAGGAATAATATTATAAAATTACAGTCTATCACACATAATCAATTATCTTTACCTAGATTCAAAAGCGTATTTAAATATGCTTGTTACAAAAGTGGGTACTTGGATAAAAAACCTGAATCTTTTGACAATCCTGTAGAATATTGCTTCGAAATTTCAGAACAGCCCATCTGCGAGATTTGTGAGAAAATAGCAATTATAAAATGTGCATGGTGCAAGAAACTAATATGTCTACAGCATTTATTTATAGAGTATCATTATTGTTTACAATATGTACAGTGATAATGAGCGCGGATCGTCTTTTTATATTCAAAAAATGTAATCTCAATATCAGATGAAATCACGAATTAATATAACATAAATATAACATAAAAATAAAATAAATTTAACGTTATCTTCTACAATTATTTCACCTATGTCCATTTCTTCAGAGATATTACAAATATGTCGAAATTGGGTTTATGAATAACAGAGAACCGGGTTTCGGACTAGAAAATTGGAAAGGGCAAGGTAACCAGCTCGAGGGTTGATGAAATTCGGGTGTAAGAGTTCGGGGTAAGAGCGTGACAGGGTAACCATATCGAGGATTCATGAAATTCGGGTGTAAGAGTTCGGGGTTAAAGCGTGGCAAGATAACCAGCTCGAGGATTGATGAAATTCGGATGTAAGTTTTCGGGGTTAGAGCGTGGCAGGATAACCAGCTCGAGAGTTAAGGAAATTGGGCTTAAGAATTTGGGGTTACAGCGTGGCAGGATAACCAGCTCGAGGATTGATGAAATTCGGGTGTAGGAGTTCGGGGTTAGAGCGTGGCAGAGTAACCAGTTCGAGGTTTAAGGAAATTGGGTTCGGGGTGGTAGGGGATCAGGGTAACAAATGAATGCTCTGGTCACTCTCCAATGAAAGGGTAGCAGCCCTTAGTGACGGATACTGTATACTTTTGTGTTAGATTTTAATCGGAATTTCATAAACTTCATTTCTTCTGAAAAAATTTCGCAAGAAAATATTCGAAAACATAGCTTTTCTTTCAGGCGACTTAGGGGGTTGCAACCCCTGTAGCTGAAATTTTTTAAAAGAATTTTTTAGAGTTTGTTTCTTCGAAACCTGTGCATAAAATACAAAAATTTCGCTATAAAATGGTGTTGAGGGGTAACTTTCGGGGGTAGCTTTCACCCACTAAATAGTTTATTAGGCAGAACAACAGTATACATGTGTTTGGCTTTTTTGAACGTCATAGAACATGAAATAACCAGTATTAATAACATTAAGGGGTAGTTCACCCTCGAAATAATAGATAATAGGAAAACCCCGAAACACGTCAATTTTGTTTTATCATTTTCTACTAGAATATAATTTTTTTAATTTTTGTAACATAATTTTTTGATTTTATAAGGTAAAAATACACTAAAAAATACAGTTTTTTCTCTATACAAAGTAGGGGTTGCAACCCCCAGGGACCAAATTGATGTGTGTCTATAACTTTTTTTATAAGTATCTTGTGTTTTTTCGTTTCATAAAAAAATATTCATTACAACTAAAGATATTGCTATAGAACTGCTTTTGGAGCTGTTTTTGGGGGGTGGGTTTCATCCCTTAGATAGCTTTTTCCGCCGATAAAAAAAATACGGATCTTTTATTTTTTTACGAACTATAACATATCTCAATTGCAGAAAAATTGGAGGCGGAGGGTTGGGGTGGTTCCCCTGTTAGTTGTCAGTGAGACATCATCATGTGAACTATTCTTGTGTCCGTGGCTCTACAAGTTATAGTGCAACATGTTTGCGAGTAAAGTGTTGGAAAAGTTGGAATCGACTTATGGAGAATGTTATGGATTTGTCATCACCGAAGAAGGGATCATAAGTGATCGCTTGAATTTATTGAACAGCCCGGAACCCTACGACAGTGTGATCTTACCGGAGATGTATCGACGTAGAATCGTCATGCGGTTGAATAGTGAAGCAATAAAGATGGGGCGACCATCCAGAGCAGGTAACCCTACTAATCAAGCCCAAGTACTAGGTCAGATATGCTACGAAAATTGCGAGGACTACAGAAAGGCATCGGAGTCTTGCGTTTGCATGATGGTATACGACCTACTCTTACCGTCAGCACCTGGAACAGATGTGACTAACGTGCAGCTACAGATCATCATGAAAAGGTGGGAGTTAAGATATGAAAACGATCAACTACAGTATGTAGAATATGTTCCTCGACCACCTGAAGGATGTGCTAGAACAGAGATGCAAATATGGATAGATTATTTGGTAGCATATTTCCATGGAGAACGAATAGAACGAGGGAGGACATATGCTGAATTTGTTTATCTGCCATATGGAGGTAGGGGTTTGGCAGATTTATTGACCTACGATAAGTGTGTTCAATGATCTCGACCTTTACCTGTGTGGCGTTTCTGCAAACTATGTATTCTAAAATACTTAAGTCACGGATTGAAGGATATTTTCCTCGTCTGCTGGGGGTGCTGGTCAACTGCTCATCAATATGCCCTTCAAACTGGAGAAAAGTGCCGTATGTAAACGCGGTAACATAGGAGAAGAGATTTTTTTAAGAAGACTAAATGTAGTGTGAAGAGGTAGTTTTTTGCCTTTCCAAAATTAGAGACTTTATGTTAAGTAGTGCTTCGAAGTGTTTCTTGTTTAAACGTGTAAAATCACTTTGTGTTTAGTACGTAGTGTTTGTTGTAACTTCGTTAGGTACAAGGTATAAGTATAAGTATGATATTTTGATGTACGAAATTTCAAATAGGCTGGTACAACTTGCGAGCGCCTTGCGTCGCTAGTCTTCAGGGGCGGGCGTGTTACGTCGAGAACGAGTCAGACTATTTTATAGCGGTAAAATTTTAAATTTTTTTTTATGAAAGGGAAGTTCCCGTAATTAAAGTAATAGTATGAAATGACCTTCAAAATGAGGTTAAAGGTCAAAGGTTTTTGGTGCATTGGGTGGCCCACTCTGTTCTGAACAAATTTTGTAGAGGTCGTTTTTCGATATCTTAAAAATTAAAAAAATGCTTTTAGGCAGTTTTTCAAGCATTTGACCTTAAATCGACCTTCTCAAGGCCATGAAAAAAAAAATTTTAAAATACCGTTTTGGACGTAAAATTTCCCACTTTCACACATTTTAAAATCTATATAAAAAATATTGTGCAATGGTTGGAAAAATATCTCGAGTGATATTTTATAAATTAAAACTATGGTGAATTTTACAGTTAAAGGTTTCAGCTCGTGAAACTTGCTTATGTGTCATTCATGAAAACATGAAACTAAAGTTTAAAAAAATTCATTTTCACAAAGTAACTGAAACGCGAAATCTTACTGAATATATCCAAAGTATTTGTTGCAAAACTAATAATGAAGAATGTATGAATCGAACTTGCAACACTTGTAAAAATCGTAAGCTACCTACGAGGGTGGTCCGATAAGTACTTAGCCTATAAAGGAAAACGAAAATTTTGGAAAAGTGGCGTTTTATTTTTCAACATAGTCTCCTTTTAGTTCGATACACTTGGCCCAGCGATGCTCCAACTTCTTTAACCCGTCTGAAAAATACGTTTCCTCGAGGTCTGAAAAGTAGGCTTCCGTGGCAGCGATTACCTCCTCATTCGACTCAAATTTCTGCCCGGCGAGTGACTTTTTCAAGTTTGGAACCAAAAGAAGTCGCACGGGGCTAAATCTGGAGAATACGGTGAATGGGGCAGCAGTTCGTAGCCTAATTCGACTAATTTGGCTATGGCGACGGCGGAGATGTGAGCCGGTGCATTGTCATGGTGGAAGAGCACTTTTTTCTTCGGCAAATGGGGCCGTTTTTTCTGCAATTCGACGTCGAATCGGCCCAATAATTCGGCATAGTACAGCCCTGTGACGGTTTTTCCCCTCTCCAGGTAGTCGTTGTAGATCACACCTTGTGAATCCCAGAAAACGGTGGCCATCACCTTTCCGGCCGATGGAGCAGTCTTCGCCTTCTTCGGAGCTCTTTCGCCGGGTAAAACATGCCACCAAAGATTTTTAAGAATCACATGCTTACACATGAAGAGAATCGGAGTGTAGTTTGTTTATTATGCTGGAGTAAGCATAAATCGATAGTTAATATAGGACTGGCCTGGAAATCAAAAATAAGTAATCTATTTCACAGTTACGATGATCAAATACAACAACAATTACAATGAGTGTCTCCTAAAAGTAGTTTGTCCATCGTGCAAGAGGAATTTATACCGTTCAACACTCGACAAGAAAAAAGTGGCAAAAATAGATTTCTCAAAATTTCACTTGAAGAAAGAAACAAAACTAAATAAAAATATGAAATGTGATTGTTACTTTTGTGAAATAACAAGAAAGCATGGAATGGATAGAATTATCGTGAAAAATATTTTCTCTACTGAACGAGAGTCACATTTGAGTGAGAAAAAAAAATGCAGTCACAAAAATCTGTTCAAAATGTAAAAGTGTAATAGAGAAAGGCAAAAGTCATGTTTGTAGAGAGTCGTTGATAGTAAATAATGTCAAAGAAAGTATAGCAAATATGGCGTTGAAAAAAAAAACAGTTAACATCTTCTCTGCTAAAAGATGTTATTGCAGTCAAAAGTGATAGTAATTCAGTGTAATTATTGCAAATCAAAGGTGGAAAATCCTTGAGAGTTACAGTCAAATCAGTTAAAAAGCTAAAAGAAACGTTGTTTACGACAGAGGATTTTCAAAATATTCTTACAACCTTCAATCTAAGTTAAAAACTTACGAGTGGAATTGCGACAGCAATTCGTACGGCAATAAAAAATGCAAGAATTATTGAACTACATTTGAAAAGGAAACTGTTAGATAAAAATCACATATTAGATGATTCATTTGCTTACAAAGTTTTTAATTTTAAATGTAACGTTGGAGATATTATTTCTACTGCTAGTGAGACATTGATATACTGCATTAATTTAGAGAAACTAATTGAACACGTTACTGAATCACGCAATATTACATAAAAACATTTGAAATTTGGTATTGACGGTGGAGGTTGCTTTTTGAAATTTTTTTTTTGAGTGTGCAGTGTACTATTGAAAATGATGTGAATGTTTTTGAAAAAAAATATTTCCGTCAATCGTACAAAGATAGAATAGCATCTAAAAAGTTACAAGACTCAAGTGTAAAGAAATTATTTATTATAGGTTTAGTTAAATGTGTTCAAGAAAATTATGAAAACCTAATACAGTTATGGTCAGAATTAGGTATAAACAATTTTGAGGGAACTATCGCAACCGATTTAAAGCTCGCAAGCATTCTTGTCGGTGTAATGTTACACTCGAGCTTACATCTATGTTAGTGTTATGCGAATAAAAATAATCTCCAGCATGTTATGGATATAGAACTATCAGTAATATATTAAAAAATTATATGGAAATATATTAATATGAAAGAAAGTTAAGAATTATAAAAATTGTATGATATATACCCTCCGATCATTCAAACTGCTGAGGACAGATTGTTTTGGGATATAATTCCTTCGCCAGAATTACATTTATTGCTAGGGGTTGTCAATACGCTATTCTTGCTTATGTCGAAAGCATTTGGAAAAGCATCTAATGAATGGGCTGAGCTATATCACGTGCAACAAGAAATGAATCATGGAAGTCCTTCTTTTAAAGGAAACAGTTGTAAAATACTACTTAATAATTATGATTTGTTGAGATGAATCTGTACCATTGGTTGCTTAAAGTTCATTGATGCTTTTACAAAATTTCATGCCGTAATTAAAGCTTGTTTTACTGTAGACTCAAACGCAAAATTCTCGGAATACGAGGGGGTTCAATAAGTCTTTACAAAATCCAAGAGATGGCGCTCGTCACGCTTAAATTATGATGTTTTTGGCAAGCAATACTACTAGCTAGATATCGTACAAAGTTTCAGCTCGATTCATTAAGTCGTTTTTTTGTGAGCGTTGGTTGAACAAAAAGTTATTGGTTTATTTGAAAAATGGAAAAAAACAAAGTTTCGAGCGGTGATAAAACATTTTCATTTGAAAGGCCTTACACCAAAAGAAGTCACAGTTGAGTTGAACGCCGTTCATGGCAAGTCTGCCCCTGTGTTTAAGACTGTTTATAACTGGGTAAATAAATTTAAACGCGGTCGTACAACAACAGAAGATGTACCTCATTCAGGACGCCCCGTAGAAGTGAGTACGCCCGAAATGGTCAACAAAATCCAGGATATGGTGTTGAGTGATAGAAGATTAAAATTGCGAGAATCAGTTCAGGCCACAGGGGTATCAAAGGGTACAATCATTTCAATTTTACATGAAAAATTAGGGATGAAAAAAATATCAGCAAGATGGGTGCTGCGTTTGCTCACTGTTAAAAACAAACGAACCCGCGTGGTCACCTCTGAGGCTCTTTTGGCACGTATACGTCGTAATCCGGAAAACTTTTGGCGTCGACTCATAACTGTAAGCGAAACATGGCTACATCACTACACTCCTGAAACCAAAGAATAGTCCAAACAATGGATTACCGCAAGAGAACCAGCCTTAAAGAAGGCAAAAAGAGTAAAGTCAGGTGGCAAGATTATGGCCACGGTTTTCTGGGATGCGTATGGAATCATCTACATCGACTACTTGGAAAAGGGCCAGACGATCACTGGACAATATAATGCGTCATTATTAGGTTAGTTGAAAGAAAAAATCCAAGAAAAACGTCCTCACTTGAACAAAAAAAATGCCTATTTCTCCAAGACAATGCTCGAGTTCACACGTGTGCAGTTTCGATGGCAAAAATTAACGATTTAAAGTTCGAATTAATTGACCATCCACCATATTCGCCTGATTTGGCTCTCAGTGACTTTTTCTTATTTCCTAACCTCAAAAAATGGCTTGCCGGACAACGATTCACGTCGAATGAAGAAGTCATCGCTGAAACAAATGCCTATTTTGAGGGTTTTCAGAAATCATATTTTTCTGATGGCTAAAAAAACTGGATGGCCGTTTAATAAAATGTATCGACCTTCAAGGAGATTATGTTGAAAAATAAAAAAAAAATTACATACGCAAAACTTTTTTTTCCTTCTTTTTGTAAAGACTTATTGACCCCCCCCCCCCCCTCGTATATTGATGAATTCAAGGAAGTGTACTTAGCCTTGAATATTCCATTAACGCCAATAGTCCATGCCGTTTATTTGTCACGTAAAAGAATTCTGTGGTATACATAGTAAAGATCTAGGTTTTTGTAGTGAGCAGGCCATGGAAGCCGTTCATTACGACTTTTCTGCGACTTGAGCTAAGTATAAGATATCACATAATATTCCAGATTATGTAAAAAAATCACTGAAAGTAATCTGTGAATATAATTCATCACACGTGTAGGATATTTTGAGTTTAAAAAAATATTAGTTTAGTTTTGAGTCAATAGTTTATTTAAAGAAATGCTATTATTTTGTATAGCGAAATATGTAATTTGCTCATGTATTTCATGTACAGCAATAAATTTATATATTTCAAAAGAGAAACTTTTGATTTCTGGTATGAAAAAAAATATTTGGTAAAATTTTCTTCCAAAACTAACGGAGAAAAATATATTTTTTTTTTAAATGACGATTAAAAAAAAGTTTTAACTTTGCGATTTTCTGCGCAACGGGGATATGTTGGGGAAATGGCCTTCGATCATATTGAAAAAGAAAATCGGAGATGCAAGTCACTTCGGGTTGAAGTTCGTCAAGGACCACCTTGGCTACATCATAACAGCAGAAAATATTTTTCGAATTCACCAATTAGTGCTTGAAAATTTGAAAGCTTTCAAGGACATTACAAAAGTGCATCAGTTTGTGTGGGATAGCTGCTCATTTAATTGTAATCAAATGAGCTGTTTTTTTTTTAATTTGACTTGCACCAATTGTGCTCCAATATATTGCGAGCATTACCGATTGCCAAATAGTAAAGTGAGAAATAATAATTTGATAAAATCGACGGAGAAAACTTGGCAAGAAAACTCAGCGACTCTTCTTGAAATACAACTGAATCAAACGATTTGTCTCTTTAGGTAGAGGTATGCATTTGTCTGATTTACGACGGCGTCTGGAACCCAGGATTAATCACACGGATTGAAGGTGATCAAATAATTTTCATTTTTTTATAATGGAGCAAAAAGTCATTTGAATGCTCTGAATTAGGAGATGTCCAAACTGCTACTCCGAATCAATTTTTATGTAGAATTAATGAACCGCATAAACTATGTTGCAAAAGTAAAAAAGAGAGTTATTCACTGTCGAGTAATCAAATTCAATATATAAATGAAATATTTGCTAGCTACGTGATCTATGATTTATAATGTCTCCGTTGTAATAAAGTTAGAAAATATATTTATTTATAAATAATTTCAATTCCTGTATTATTAATTATCATGGTTTATCAGTAAATAAAATCAATAATAAAAATACGCTGGCAAATCAATGTATTTGTTACGTGACGTTACATTATGTTATAATCATATTTTATGATTAAGATTTCGCTCTCGAGAATTCCGTTCGGACATAGCAATAAAACACTATAGCTAGCAGTATTCGTGTGCCCGGCTCGGTGGGAATGAGCGGCAGAGGCTGATTCACGCTGCTGCAGCATGCTGCGACAGCATGCTGCAGTCAGCGTGCTTAGCTAAGTAATACGAGCCAATTCGAGAAGTGTAAACGTCAAAAGCATATGTGCGAGAGAGAGACGAAATGCGAGGGACAAAGAATATATAATAAACCGGTGAAAACAACGGAGCTAGGATTAGTCAGTCAGGACTGAGCGCCAGAGCAAGAAGGCCGCAATATTTCCGAATTCAGAATTTATCTCGCCAATTGAAATATAAATTTAGTTTGGTTTAATTTGTCCGAGTTATCCGGTATTATTCTTTTACCTAATTAAAAGTTTAGTTCATTTTACTTCATCAGAGCTTGAGTGTTAATAAAAGCCAAAGAAAGACAGCAATCATACAGGCAATTTGTTCACGCCGTTAGGACCAAGGAAATATATTAATCTACAGTATTAATTGGACATATACAAATATACGCGTACATTTGATGGACCTTACAATCCGTTTAAAAAAGAAATAGAAAGGAGAGAGGACCAATAAATAGGAAATAATATATAAAGGACCGATTGTCAGTAACATTATTTTAAAAAAAAAAGTGAGTACCATATTGTTTATAGATAATAGACAACGCGAGGCTAAGAACACGCGTCTATATATATGGGACGATCCATGTCAACCGGATCACTGCTGTGTCCAAAATTTGATGTGACCAAAAAAATCGTGCAACGACTCATTTTAAAGCTTAGGATATCTACTTTCTGATGCTGTGTGCGCTTTTGCAAAATCCAACATGGCGGCTACAAGAGACAAACTCGTAAACAAAAAATTTTATTTTTCAAATTTTTAGTATTAAATGTTAAAAAAATTAATATTTCATATTTTTTTATGAAAATCTGGCTCATTTCCTACAAAAAAGTAACAGAGACCATTTTCGCTAAAATGAAAAATAAAAAAGTTATAATTTTTTGAAAATTTTCAAAAATAAAAAACTTTGCGATTTTTTTACTCAGAAGGAAATGACTTTGGAAAAAAAATTTAAGGAACAAAATTGCTTGAAATTCATCAAAACACAAGTGTGAATTTTTTCAAATTCCTTTGAGCGATTTTTTGCTTTTTGGATTTATCGGATTGTTTGAAAAATTAAAAAACTTCCCAAGATCTTTTACAAAAATTCAAAAAAATCGCTCAAAGAAATTTGAAAAAATTCACACTTGTGTTTTGATGAATTTCAAGCAATTTTGTTCCTTAAATTTTTTTTCCAAAGTCATTTCCTTCTGAGTAAAAAAATCGCAAAGTTTTTTATTTTTGAAAATTTTCAAAAAATTAAAACTTTTTTATTTTTCATTTTAGCGAAAATGGTCTCTGTTACTTTTTTGTAGGAAATGAGCCAGATTTTCATAAAAAAATATGAAATATTAATTTTTTTAACATTTAATACTAAAAAATTGAAAAATAAAATTTTTTGTTTACGAGTTTGTCTCTTGTAGCCGCCATATTGGAGCCGCCATGTTGGATTTTGCAAAGGCGCACACAGCATCAGAAAGTAGATATCCTAAGCTTTAAAATGAGTCTTCGCTCGATTTTTTTGGTCACATCAAATTTTGGACACAGCAGTGATCCTGTTGACATGGATCGTCCCATATATATATATCTTTCTATTTTCACTCTATCATTTATTCATGTACTTGAGCTTTATAAAATAAATTTTATAAGTACTATTAAACGCGCTTGAGTATATCCATATGCTTCCCCGTTATTGCTTATTTTATATATAACCGATTACGGATAGATATATACGAATACGTTCGATCGAATATCTCACGATCGCGGTATCGGGAGCCCGAATTCAAATCTACGAAGACTTCGTTATTGACGCGCGAACGGGACGGGGTTCCCGAGAGCCTGACTGCCGCTCGTGTCAAAGGCCGCTCGGCTGTTGACAGGCCTTCGTACAGGACAAACTCGCCTCGCGCGAGTTGTCACCCATCAGTATTTGATCTCTTAAAACATTCAACTCTTATAGAAGTAATTTTATTCTAGAGACTAAAGACATGTTCATCTATGTATTTTAACCTACGGGATCTGAATCCGAGGTCAGAATCAACCTATCACTGTCCATTTTATTTTAAATTCAAAAAGTTCACGAAAATTTTTCGAAATTCTTTTAGTTTTTTGTAATTAAAACAAAAACGAAGCGCGATAGCCTTATTCTGACTTCGGATTTGGTATCGGCAGATTATAATACATAAAAATACATATGCATAATTTTCTGAAGGTGCTGTATTGCTTTTTTTATCGACTTTCTTTGGTATAGAGTCTGTATTGCATTTTCGATTAATTTTAAAACTTTGGTTGACGGAAAAAGAGTGACACGAGCCATTTCTACATTGTCCCGAATAAATTTTCAGTACGAGACAGCCCGTATAATGAAAATCCAAAGGAATTAGGAGCGTGCATTCCGATTCACTTTTCTCAAAAATATGAACCATGTTAACCCATTAAGTGGCAAACGTCCATGGCTGCAATGCTTCGATTTGACAATATGCCATTCGTACAATTCTCAATAGATTTGGATGAAATTTGGTTTCCTTATGTTTTAGTGTATGCTCTTTCGAAAAATCACCAAGTGTTTTTAAAAATCTTGACAAAAAAAAAAATATGGCCGATTTTTTCGAAAAAATTCCAAATTTTTTTCAATTTTTCTTCAAATTTCGCTCTGCTGAAAAGAAATGGACCCTAGAATAGGCTCCTTAAATAATTTTTTTCGCGACATGAGACTGAATTATCTTTTAAACGCATTCGACTTTATTAAAAAATGTTGATTAGAAAAAAAAATATGGCGGTTTTTGTATCGTAGTGTAATTTAGAAATTCATGATTTTTTTACTCGAAAAATATCAACTTTTGAAAAAAATATTATAAAACAAAAAGTGCTTAGAAGTGGTCAAAAAACATGTGAGAATTTTTAAAATTTGAAAATTTTTTTAAAAATAAAAAATTGAAAATTTTTGAAAAATTTTATAATAATTAAGTTTCTCTCTAGACATGTTATTTTGACAATTTTTAGTGATTTTATGGCTGGTATGTATTTGAATTCAACCGAAAATGTAACGGAAATACAATCCAAGTTTTGCGAATTTACGCAGCTAAATAAAATTTTTTAAATTAAAAAATCTCCACTTTAATAGTTTTTTTGTTTGTATTTTTGTATTTTGTAATTTTTTTTTGTATTTTTTTGTATTCAATTTTTATGTTTTTAGAAATATTTCTTTTTTACAATCATTTGTTACCAATTATTTACTTGTGTAAATTAGCAAAGCATTGACTACAATAATACTTTTTACACTCTTTGCACATGTAAAACGTACGAGTAGCACATCCTTGTCCATTGCAAGCTCTTCTTCTCATAGTTAGGCTCAAATTGTGGTTTTTCAAATCACCTAATTTAGCGTTTTTGACATAACTATCTACAATACTCAAAGCGAATTTCTTTGCGCTTACTTTTTTTTGTGCCTGAACAAGCATTATAGAGTATTACTGCATTTGCAATAGAAGACTGGATAATTCTCATCAATATTGGCCAAGTCCATCTCTTACTTCTAATAATAGGTAATAAAGCACTACAGTACTGATCGTGTAGGTCAACACCTCCCATAAATAAGTTGTAAAGTGAAAACACAAGTGGCATAGAAATGTCAGTTCTTATTTTTTTTTCTTTGGAGTAGCGTTTCACTTCTTTTGTTGGTGTAACACTAGCTGCAGTTGAAATAATCGAAACTTGTTTAGAATCTACCACGGTTACGAAGTTCATTCCGCTATTTTTTTCATATTGAACTTTAAAAGTTCCACGAGGAGCTTTTTTATCAATTTCATTTAATTTCAACACATACATTTACTTAAAATTGGCAAAAATAAGCACTTCCAAAAAAAAGTATAAATATTTTTGGATTTTCGGGAAATTCAAATTTTCAATTTTTCAAAAATTTTCCAAATTATTTACTAAAAATTCTCACATGTTTCTTGACCACTTCTAAGCACTTTTTGTTCTATAATATTTTTTTCAAAAGTTGATATTTTTCGAGTAAAAAAATCATGAATTTCTAAATTATACTACGATACAAAAACCGCCATATTTTTTTTTCTAATCAACATTTTTTAATAAAGTCGAATGCGCTTGAAAGATAATTGTCCCATGTTGCGAAAAAAATTATTTAGGGAGCCTATTTTAGGGTCCATTTCTTTTCAGCAGAGCGAAATTTGGAGAAAAATTGAAAAAAATTTGGAATTTTTTCGAAAAAATCGGCCATATTTTTTTTTCTGTCAAGATTTTCAAAAAAACTTGGTGATTTTTCGAAAGAGCATACACTAAAATATAAGGAAACCAAATTTCATCCAAATCTATTGAGAATTGTACGAATGGCATAATGTCAAATCGAAGCATTGCAGCCATGGACGTTTGCCACTTGGGTTAAGGTAACCTTTTAGAATTGCACATAAAAAGTTCATAAAGTCTAAGTGCTAAAGAATCTATGTAAAACTGTTGTTAACTTAATACTATAGAGCTTATATTCCACTATTTTTCATTATTTGATAAGATAGTTTTATATTGCTAAAATAAAAAATTTTAATGTACTGTAGTAAAATTGTCACAGCATATTGTAATTCTTCTGTATTAAAAAAAATTTTTGTTTTCTAATAAACAGATAAGATTGATGAAACTACAGAGTAATTGTTGCTGTTCAGTACTATAAACGCAATTTATAGAGAAAAATCTGCTCAATACTAAAAACTTGTAGGATGCTAACTGCTTATATTATTGTTGAATATTTAAAAATAAATAATATTTCACATTTCATTATCGATTTCAATTTAAGACATACTGGGTATTAAACAATGTTTTTAATATATAGCAATAGTTTTAAAAATATTATGCCCTAAATATCTCACGATACAGCCAGAAGAAACCCATGAAATAGTTTATATTTCGTGCGTATTTGGATAAATTAGAATAAAAATGAGATTATTTATAAGAATGAAAGTATGCTTGGTATACTGACGGTGAAATTGAGCATGGCCGGAGGTATCGGATAGTCGCAGGGCGAGCATTCCATCCTGGTGAGGGCGTCGTTGTTGGCAATACACTCGCAAAGCTGACAATTGCTGGGCCGGGCGGTAAGAACGAGTCGTTTGGCAAACACTGCGAGGAATTTCTTGAGAGCTCCAAGTTTTGTAAGTCTGAGCTTGGTAGCACTAAAAATCGTGCCGTTTGTCTCAAGAGCAAGAGGTGCACAGTAACCCAGCTTAGATCGTGATAATTTGACTTGTCGTCTTAGCTCGGGGTTACCACTTAGCATACGCCAGTCTTTCTTGGTATATGAAAGACTAGCATCTAGCCCATAAAAAAGTTTGCTAAGTCGAGTCATCGAGGCTGAGCCAGCAGCGTCTCTCTCAAACTGGAACTCACCGGGCATAAGGACGTGTAGAGTTATACCGCGTTCCTGTAGTGCATGGTACAGTACCGAATAGTCAAGCTGTGAAAATGATAATTTATTATTTACTTATTAGCAATTATTTAGTCTACCGCTCGAGCATAAGTTATTATATTATACAACTTACATTTTGCTTATCGGGCTCGCAATGGGAACAGGGCAGTAGCACAAACGTCTTAGAGACGCCCGCGCGGAAAACTAACTGAACAGCAAAGCGGATTGCTTCGAATACGTCTTCACTGGCGATTGAATGCTCGGTTTCCATGTTATTGTTGGTAATGGCAAGTAACAGCCGCGCAAAATAGCGTTTTGCAAATCGCTGTGGGTCGGTCGTGAAAATCTCGTTGTTGAGGACGAGGCTACGAGGTCGTTCCCAGACGCCAACGCCACCGAATGCCACCAGCGACCAGCGTACCTTACTCAATCCACTTTCGATCAATTCCTTACTCATGTGCGAAACCAATTGCTCTAGTCCGGATTCGAGCATTTGATTACACTTCTTGACTTCCACGATGAATACCACGTCTGTTCCAAGAGGTACCATCTCTCCTGCAATTAAACAAAATCGCGATGATTGCAAGCAGCTAAGAAAGCTAAATTAAAAATGCATTTACTTTCGACTTAATTTCGACATTTAAATGCATAACAATTAAGCAAACTTATAGTAGTTAAAAAATTCATTTAAATGGAACTATTACCTATGTGTACGTTCGAACGCGAATGTGAATGTGATCAAGTAAGGAAGTTCAAAATAAATTACCCTCTAGTTTGCGGAAATCGCCTTCGGGTACACTAGTGCTCTGATCGTCGCGGCTTTCTATGATGCAGTTGGTGCAAACGTCGGGGATGCGCAGGTAAGTATCGTGGAAAGCGCAACTCTGTAGATAGCCGACGGCCAAGGCACATGTCTCACGCGAACTTAAGCTCGACGTGCATATTCTGTCAAATGGTTGAGGATCCACCAGACCGAAACATGAACTAAATTCGCTGCTCTTGTTGGCGAAAAATCGGTGGCAGAAAGATTCTTGTAAGGGCCGAGTAAATTTAGCCTCGGCCAAATAGTTTAAATTGCTCCACGGTTTACAGTGTCCATCCATATCTCTAAGAGTCCAACTGTGGGCAAATCGCTGAATGTTATTTTCACGACGACCCTCGGATGACAGTAAGTCGTCCCATTGCTCATTTGACATTGTGCCCAACAATCCAGCCGTTTTTCCATAATACCAGCCGGCCAACTCCAGTCGGCACAGTTCGTACTTAAGATTGCACTCAAGCCTGAATTGCCTATCTGCCCGCTCTACACTTACAATGCTATCCTCCTGGTAGACGAATACTCTACCTTGATCGAGCTCCAAAGGGAGTTGTGGTGTTTGCTTTTCCCCTAGCAATCTCACGCTCTGCAACGATGAAAACCATAACGCAATTGATAAGCTATACACCTAAATTTCTTCCATTAACTCTCGCAATTAACTTCAATACTAACATTTTGAAATACATCAAGCTCAATAGCATGATTGCCCACAAGAACGATAATTTTATGCCTAAGAATCGGACTCGCCGAGTCATATTTGATGAGGACAGCAAAATGGTCATGTACGAAGTCCCGCGCCATCAGATACGTACAATTACCAGCGAAGTCAAAATGATAACCATCGAAGGTTCGAAAGTGATTTGAACCTACTATCATTGCTTGAGCTGTAATTAGAATTTACTATTAATTTATTTTTATATGTATTCAAACAGCCGAAATTGTCAGTTAATATGTGTGTTCAAATATACCTAACAACTAACAATATGTGTGTGTGTGTACGCGTATGCATCTCTATGATGCGAGTTTTTAAACAATTTATTTACAATCAGATACACAGCCCGTCAATTACTTTTGCCATGCTTGCCTCAAAATTGGGCAAACTTGAAAGTTTTGTATCTCGGTCGGAAATCATCGTATCACAAAAAACCGCAGGGCATTTTAAAGGTAATTGCAAAAGCTTCCATTTAAGATGTGCAGAGACTTAAAAATGAAAATATGTGTTTTTTACAGTAAAAAAACTGATTAAAAAAATTTCAATTTTTTTAACCTCGACTTAAATCAATGCCAATTTAGAACCAGGCGGTGTAGGGCAAATCGACCTAAGGGGTTCAGAGGGTCTTTCCCTTTAAAATGAGCTCCCGCGGGGTTCTATCCGATGTTTTTTAACCGAGTTACGGCGTTTTTTGTAAAAAGCAACCTTTTTTTCCAATCCTCAATTACTTCGACTTCCGTACGTTTTGGAAAAAAATGCCAAAGAGAAAAAAGTTTCATTTTGTGTTCAAGAATACGAAAATAAAGTCAAAATAAAGAAATAGAGAAAATTTTTTTTTTCGGTTTATTAGCGCATTAAAAAAATAAAGGAATTTAACTTTTTTTTACGTTTAGTTTTAAAATGTCTAGGGACGTAGTAAATCACAAAAAAACTAAAACTAAGCATAAAAAAAAAGTAAAATTCCTTTATTTTTTTAATGCGCTAAAAAACTGAAATAAAATTTTTTCTCTTTGGCATTTTTTTCCAAAACGTACGCAAGTCGAAGTAATTGAGGATTGGAAAAAAAGGTTGCTTTTTACAAAAAACGCCGTAACTCGGTTAAAAAACATCGGATAGAACCCCGCGGGAGCTCATTTTAAAGGGAAAGACCCTCTGAACCCCTTAGGTCGATTTGCCCTACACCGCCTGGTTCTAAATTGGCATATTATGATTGACGGGCAGTGTAAGGATTATATATTTGAAAATTCACGGTACAAAAAAAATGAACAAATTCATAAACAATTTAATTATTATACCAGTAATCATAATGACTTATGTTATAATTATAATATATAATTATAACCTTATACATTATAATTATATATTCACTTTCCGTGATATCTTCGTTAGAATTAAAATTTTGATATAGAGTCATTCTTTCCTCAAATAAATATAAACAACTATCTAATTTGTAAAACTAACATTTCGCTAACTACGTTTGTTAACCTCATACTTGTTAATATTACTCAGAGTTTTAAAACGAAAATCGCAGGTTAGAGCTTAGAAAAGATGTTCAGAAACCTATATAAAAACAACCTCTCCATAAAATACGCATTAGTCGCCACTAACTGGCATGCTTTATATCTCTCGATCTCCAGCCTTCCTGCCGGGCCTGAAAGCAATAAAACGTAATCTGTATCCTGTTTATCAAAAGTTTTTCCTCGAAACTTTTCCTTTTATTTGTAGCATAAAGAACATGAAACTATTTTTGTTAAAAAGCATGTTTCAAAAGACAATTGTAAAAACTGACAGTACAATATTAAAATTGGCTAAATTACCCTTTACAAACTTGTAAAGTTTACCACTAATACTAACTATACTATATTACTTTAAACTCTGCCTTGTATTTTCTCGTCAAATAAATAGAAATAATCTAATAGTTTAACATAAACATTTAAACTCAAAAAGTAACTGCATTAACTATTATAAGACTATTATATTATATAACTATTATATATACTTAGAACCTCGATATATAGACATACGAGATGTGATCAAAAAGTAAGGTGAATTTTGAAATTTAGCGGGCTACATCCGTTCGATCTTCGACTTTTTTATTTGGTTATGTCGGTACACTCGTCTAGAACATACGTTCCAAATTTCAGCTTTGTAGTATGTTTGGTTTGTTTGTGAGAGGCATCAAGGTTAGAAGTGTTTTGCGTGCTCCACGATTTGCTGCTGTCTAAAAACATGGATCAAAGAGTTTGCATTAAATTTTGTGTGAAAAATGGAATCAAATGTTCCAAAACACTTGAAATGCTGAAAGTGGCATACGGTGAGTCTACTTTAAGCCAAAAAAATGTTTACAAGTGGTATAAACTCTTCCAAGAAGGCCGAGAAGACACCGACGACGAACCTCGTTCTGAACGCCCCAGCACATCAACATCTGATGAGAATGTTGAAGAAGTGAAGAAAATAGTGTTGGGAAATCGTCGAATTACCATTAGAGAAATTGCTGATGATATTGGCATCTCAATTGGTTCGTGCCAATCAATTTTGACGAGTGTTTTAGACATGAGACGTGTGTCAGCGAAGTTTGTTCCGAAATTGCTCAATTTCGACCAAAAGAAACGTCGCATGAGCATCGCCCAAGAGCTACTGAATGACGTCAACGATGATCCAGATTTACTCAACAGGATTATAACAGGTGACGAAACATGGGTATACGGTTATGACGTCGAGACTAAGACTCAATCGTCCCAGTGGAGGCATTCTGGATCACCAAGACCAAAAAAAGCACGCCAAGTTCGATCAAATGTAAAGGTTTTGCTTACAGTTTTCTTTGACTGCAGGGGCGTGGTGCATCATGAGTTCTTGCCACAGGGTAGAACAGTAAATAAGGAATATTACCTGCAAGTTATGCGCAATTTGCGCGAAGCAATCCGCCAGAAACGTCCGAATTTGTGGAAAAATAAAAATTGGCTTTTGCACCATGATAACGCCCCTGCTCACACATCGTTGCTTGTGCGCGAATTTTTGGCTAAAACCAACACAGTAACGATGCCACAGACACCGTATTCCCCAGATCTGGCCCCCTGTGACTTCTTCTTGTTCCCAAAACTGAAGAGGCCCATGAAAGGACGGCGTTTTGCCACGATTGAGGAGATAAAGACGGCATCGAAGGATGAACTAAACAAGATCACAAAAAATGATTTTTTGAAATGCTTTGAGGATTGGAAAAAGCGTTGGCACAAGTGCATTATATCCGAAGGGGATTACTTTGAAGGAGATAAAATAAAAATTGATGAATAAATAAATATTTTTTGAGAAAAATAAAAATTCACCTTACTTTTTGATCACACCTCGTATAAATATATGCCTTTTTATGTACTTTTGTGTATATTTTTAAGTAAAATAATTGTATTAAAATAATGTTCAAATATCAATCGAAATGACATAGTTTAGACAAATTAAGTCTCTTTTACCATTTAATATTCGTTAATTATAAGAGAAACGTTGTAAACTACCTATTTGCTATGCAAAGAATAATTCTTTGACTTGTATTGACATATTCCGTTATAATTATAAATTGAAATAAGTTTTTCATAGTTAAATAATGTAAAATGTTTGTACATATTGTTATTAATAAAGACATAACGAAACATAAGAAAACGATACTTGAGGAGCCATCTCTCGAAGAACAGGCTCAAGTTTACGAAGTCACGCCCTGACCTCTCCGGAAAAATCACGCCCTCCTGCTAATTAGGATTCTAATTTTGGATAAGAAAATCGGAAGATCAATCCGGAAAATTGGAACTAACTTCATAGTCTCCTGCAGCATGGGCCCGAAGAAGGGATTTTCCGCCTACCACTTCCCGAGGGTTTAAAAGGCCGTGCGCGCCCCTGGAAGAGGCACTAGAGAGCTCACTATGGAGTTCCATTACCAAGCAGCCAACAGCCCTCAGCCGCCAAAAAACTAAGAAGCCGAGCAGCAGAAAGAGAACCCAGCCAATTCTTCGAAGAATCCAAATAAAAATTAAAAATAGAAAATAAGTGCGCAAAGCTTAGAAAAACTTAAAAAATCGAATCAGTGGAAAGGAATAAAAAATAAAAAGTTAGTATCTATCTTAAATAATTTCTAGTTCTCCTCAAAAAGCTATCTCTTTTAATTAGACATTCACGAATTATATCTATTTACTTTACCTTGATCAGCACAGGTTTGAGCTTGGTGAAGTGAAAAGCAACGATGTCTAGGCATAAGTTTTGGACGCTCGTAGCTTGAAAATCGGTACTCTATTCTTCCTATGCGACCATTAATTATAAGTTTTGAAAGGCGCTTAACTGCGATTAACTTGTAGAAAAAGGAACTTGAGAAACAACCTCGCCAGTCCTGAGAACTATGGAAAATACGAGAGATCTAAGCACAGTTTTGTGATCTTTCTGTTTCCTAGACTCTAGTGGAGATCTAAGCACAGGTCTGTGATTAACTACTAGACGTTACATAAGTATTACAGACCTTAAAAATTGTCTAAAATCACGTCATATAAAAAAAACACTAACAAAAGAAAGATGAACAGTCATATAAACATATATAATTAATTCATAAACAAAAATCACTGTGCATAAATGCTTATAACATATACAAAATTTTATGAAAATTAAATAGATTAAGAGAAATAAATTTATACTATACGTTTATACATGAATATGACAATATTACGATATGACAATTGCTTACTCACTTAATATTATCATATTCATGTATACACCAGTCATTGTATAGATACTGTATAGTTAACTGTGTATAACGTATTATATGAATAACTGTTACTCTTAAAATGATCAGGAGAGACAAATTTATTTCTCTTGATCTATTTAATTTTTGTAAAATTTTGTAGATGTTGTGAGAATTTATGCAAAGTAATTTTTGTTTATGTACTAATTATACATATTTATGTGAGTGTTCATCTTTGTTTTGTATTTGTGTTTGTATGACTTGATTTTATACAATTTTTAATGTTGGTAATATTTATTTTTGTTTAATAAAAAGGTACCCAGATGAGGCTGACGAACATAGTCAGCGAAACGTTGATTTTGCAAATTAGATAGCTATTTGTATTTATTTTAAGATAGCTCTCTATCATTGAAATTTTAATACTTACTAAGATTAACGTTATAAATATAGGTGCTGAAACAATGGAACCGAGGCTAGAGTCGGGGTGAAGTGAGTTGCCATTACCAGTTGTGATGAAAAAACATTGATTACATTAAACTCTATTTTAAATAATCTAGAATAAATAAAATATCAATTTTGACAACTAAAACGTTTGATCTTTTGAGATTTAGCATATAGTAATAATAAACTGCCATCAAAACGTTTCTTTGACAGTCATTGACTATCAAAGTCAAATATTATCATATATTAATTATATTAACATTCTATTGTTTGATGATAATATTCAACTTTTCTGAATTATAAAACTAATATAATATATCTAAATTCCTAAACAGACAAAAATTATTATTCGTTTCCAGACTATTTTAGCTTCAATATAAGTATAAAATTTGACGTAGTCAAAACTATTTTATACTAAATATCCGCGTAGCATGAAATTGTTGCTGGTTTCAAATTGAAAAAATTATAATGACGCGGTAGAAGAAAAATAGTGGAATAAGTAAATGTTTAGAGCATGAAATTAAATAGATTCAATACGATTTCATTTCTAATATTACGACTTAATAAATGGTAAAATAAGAACTCATAAATTATCGTTATAAGATAAGAAGTAGTTGTGGAAATGCAGGGGATATTGACACCTAATCAACGTAAATGATTTACCTCGAAAAGGGGGCAGCCAGTTGGAAGGTTCGGTGAAAGGCTTAAATTGATAGTAAAGGGTCCAAAAAGTGGTGTTAGAGGCGGCAAAGTAAGAGCCCGTATCTCGTATGGCTCTATACTCGGGTATTTCCTGAAATTCGGGTGTTTGATTGAAAGCATGCCAGGACATAGGCAGCTTTTGCTCCAGACACATGAGGCCATTATTAGGGTCATAGATAAACTTAGTCTTGGCCTCACGATATCTCGACTCTGCTTGCAGAGCCGTCTGACTGATATCCATAAGTTTAGCATGTAAGAGGCGAAGGCCATTCTCCAGTTTAACTCTGACTTCGAAATACTGCCAAAGATATATCGTGCGTTCGTAGGCCTGCTCAAGCTTCTCCACTGTATACTTGACCGATGGTAGCTTGCGTAACTCCTTCAATTCATTGATAATCTCCTCAAATACGTCTTTCAGTTCTTTACCAAATGGCACAAAAGCAAAGTAGCGTTCTCGGATAAATTGTACAAATGCCGTTGAGTATTTCTGCACATTAGTTACAATGTCGTTAGCCTTGATATCGCGGTAAAATTTATCGATATCCTGAGTGAAGTTGGACAGGTGATCGTAGTAAGGCGAGCTGATCAGTTCAATTTTACGATCGTACAAAAAATTGAAAAACTCTTGAATCGCTTTCCAGCCCATTGTCTCAAGATAGTGAGCCAGCCGAATAAAAGCAGGCTCGATGTGCATAAGAAAGCGGTGCCACTGCAATAATAGGTAGAAAATTGAAGCTTCGGGATTGATAAGTTTGAACAGGAACTGAACGACAATTCCGTTGTTTGAACGATCAACCTACCTGAAGTGAAATCGTTTGATAAATTTGATCGTACAAGTACTCCACGTACTTAATGAAGGACACGTGCAGTTCCTTGATAAACATGTCATATTTGACGATGAACTTCTCCACAATGTTCGCAATTTGATTCATCGAATCTCCGCGCAACACCGCGCTGATAATTTCCGAGATTTTTTGGTAAGCGTTCTTAATAGTTTCAATGATCCAAAGAAGTGAGTTACGGATGACTTCACCTGATTCACCCATTATTTCCCATATCTCATTGATAATTTTCGGCAGTGACTGAATATGGCTACGCAACGACAACTCGTCGATGACGTAGACGCCCATGAGTATGATATCTTTTATGTAGAAGTCGTTGGCATTGTATGAATTATTCAAATACAATTTCAGTTTCTCAAAGTCATTCTCGATAATTCGTAGTTCACTTTTGATTTGACAATTGAAAAAATTAAAAAAAACAAGACAAGTTAAATAACAGATACATCATCGACAAATGATAAACAATGGTTAATTCGTATGTATATGTTGCTCGCTTACTTGAGATCGTTCAAAAACTCTTCAAGCTCATTTTGAGCGTCTGCCCAGATGTCCGATATCACGCTAGCAGTTTCACTGCGTATATAGTGCTTCCAATAGTCGACGTCCCTGACAAACTCTTCATAAGAGTTTGACAAAGTAGTTTTGATGAGATTCTAGACAACAAAAAGATTGACTATAGAGAATCGTACTACTTATAGTTGAAGTGAATCTCAACAAGATGAATCAATCAATAATTACTCACTAGAATATCAGATTTTAGCTGGGGTCTCCATTTGAGTCTTGAAGTGACAAGCCTTGAATGATTAAGCCTCACGTAAAAAGAGACATCGGAGACGGTCAAGTCCTGATCGTAAGTGCGCCAGATCTGAAATTCGGCATTTCTTGCGTCCGGTACATTTCCATACATCCTCAGACTTTCAACAGCATCTACAATTTAACGAGGAGCGCATGAGTATCGGTAGAAGATGAGATTAAGGAGAAACTGAGTTAATAGCAATATAAGTTAATATTATAAGGTCATGCACTCACCTGGAGTGTAATTGAGCATCATCAAGACGAGCTTATCGTGGAGGTTGAATAAAAGAGAGCCAGTGGCGTTAAATTCACGGCCGTTGATTGCACTACCGTTGATTCGGTACTCCGGATAGTCAGGATAGAAGCGAAGGTGGAGGTGGCGCAGGTGTTCATTACTAACTCGACTGAGCTCAAGTTCACTGTCGGTAAGGTCGAGGCGAGCCATCAGCTGACCTGTTTCTTCCGGTAGGAAGCTGCGCTTGTACTGCCCCTCATTGAAGATCTCAACCAGCAGAGCTTTTACCTTGCGCGCATGACCGTGTACATCTAGCTGTAGCTGGGTGGTGGGATGGATACCCCCAATCACGTAGCTGTAACAGCGCTCTCCTGCTGCTGATCTGCTCTCGTCGCGCACTAAGGCGCTCAGATTAAGCAGCCGGGCGCGTTCATTTGAGTAATCGACACTGAGTCCGAGGTTGAGTAGTTCGTGGATGGAACGTCGAGTTGACCGGCCTTCAATGCGCACGTCGCTCTTAAAGCTCGGATGTCGGAGGCTCAGCACAGCACGATGCTGAGCAATGCCGAACTCGGAACTACTATTACTCCAGTTGAAGGCCGCGCCCACGGTCTTCCAGCATGGTACCGAGTCATCGCGTTCATCAGCGTTATCCTCTAGTCCATGGCTCATCCATGTGAGCCGCGCCTCACTTTGCAATTCTGAGGTGCTTAGTGCGTACGAGGCATCGAGGGTAAAATTTCGTCTCGGATACAGCAGACTCAGCACCATCATCTGCTCTTCCAACTGCACATTACTTCGGTTGACGATGCGCAGGTGGTACGATATCCAGGCATCTTTGGCTAAGCTGAACCAGACCATCTGCTGAAATTCACCTGGAATAACATTGTAATCTGCACGCAACCTGATCGTACGATTCGAGTGTACAGCGCTTAGCTCGAACTCTTGACCGCTATGCGTCGTTCGTATTCTTGAACTTCCCGACACATTGAATGCGCTTTCATTGTGCAGCTGGTATACGTTCACCTACAATATACAATGGTGAAGTCCATCATGTAATGAGTATCTGTTTAACTCACCGATTTGGATTAGCTAGTACTAACCTCTTTGTACTCGATCGACGGATAGTTAGTGCCCTCGTTTCCAGCGCTGTATTCATACTGATTGATGTACGCTATCCCAATAGGTTTCAACCAATTCTCTATGGTAATATTGATGTGGTCACGTTCAAATCCGGCTCGTGCTTCACTTTTTTCTATGTAGCGACCTTCTATGATTTTGTCTTTGTTATAAATCAACTCGAAATGGCCAGTGGTCTGTAGTGGCTTCTTTTTATAGCCGTAGGTAAAGAAGCCAATGTGTCTCGTGTTTAAAGGTATTTCAATGCGCACATGACCGTCCAGTGTTGAGTCCAGTCTCTGACTATTATAAATGTAGTCCGAATCCAATAAAGCCGTGTTATTTTGCCAATATACTTCTAGCAAGCGTTTGTTCTGCTTTCTATAAAAAAATATTTTAATTTTATTACATCTTGAATTCAAACCCTCTTTCTAGTTCTTCCAGTTGTCAATTACAGTGCTCGATACGTACTTTTGCTCAGCCTGAGGTGAAATTTGCCTAACTTTAAAGTTTTATATCTCAGCGAAAAAGAGTCGTAGAATAAAAACTTTGACGCCATTGTGACGAGAGCAAGCGATGCGCTTGTTCTCGTCGGTATTTTCCCCAATTGCCCTTCTCTCGTCACGGCACGGTGACTAGCGTTAGGCGCATTTAAGAATGCGCCTAATGCATGGTCTTTGTTTCAGCTGACGGAGATTGCCGAGCGAGGCCGAGCCGGCCCAAAGTCGTCAAATGAACAACAAAGTATATAGGTGTTAGAAAGAGAAAGAGAGAGAGAGTTAGGGGCGTACGTGCCCCACGCAGAATTAGGCAGGCGCGCGTCGCGAACCAATTAGTGCATTGGTCACGCGCCGCTTAATAAGTAGGTCAAGTAGGGAGAGAAAGAACGAGGAAGAAGCTGTCGATTGCGGAAGCGAACGAGCGAAAGAAGGTTTCCAGTCGATTAGAGGTACAGACGGTAGTTAGTCGATCAGCAGTCAAGACGGTTTAGTCAGTCAGGGGTGCAGAGTTGAAGGTGCAGTGAGAGCAAAAAGGTCAGCCGAACGCACACGCCGCCAAGGAGCCGAGAAGAAGCCGAGAGGAAAAGAGGACGAGTGCCTTATTCCAGCATCTGCTTAGGACGCTACCCGGAGGAGCCGGCAAGAGTTGCCCAGCAACGGTCAGCAACATCATCCGTAGGGCGCAGCCAGGCCGCCCGTTTCTGCATCGAAGTTCAAGGCTCGTAATCTAATTTTTTTCTTTCTCTCTTTCTTCCTCTTTAGCGGTATGGCACAGCGGGTAGTTGTTAGAGTCAGGTAGGTAGCAAGGCGTACACGAGCCGGCTATATGCCTTAATTACGGCCGGCATCATAAATTTGTTCAGGTAGAGTACCGTCAAGGCGATCCCTCGCCGGGCGGCTTTCTCTTTAGTTTAAATAGGCTAAGTCGGTTCGTCGTCATGGCGGTCACCTGCCGGGCGATGCGTGCTGTATGTCGGTTAGATTAATAAGCGCGATAAGTTAGTTAATTTGTTCATTGTTCTTGTATTGTATTAGGTGTTAAGAACATCATTGTGTTCGATATTGTTAAGACGTGTTTGTAACACCATTGTGTTCATTAGGTTAAGAGTTTATATAATTATACGGTTTGTTCATGTGCAGTATTTGAAGATAAGTGTAATTTGACTTGATTTGATTTTGATTAGATTAGATTTTGATTTGAATGCGATTTTATTTTGTTGTGTGCGTAAATTTCTTAATTACTTTCATTTCTTTACCTCCCCCCCCCCCCTTGCCGCCTTGATTGCTGTAAGTGAGTACGCCTCACTTGCCCACCTTTAAAATTGATAACGAACGAGCTTTCGTTACACCATTATAAAGGTAATAGCAAAAGCTTTAAGTAACATGAAGATAATATTGTTTGTACTAGAATTAAGTTTTTTATGCTTGAAAAATAAACATAAAAAATTTTTAATGATCCGCTGATTTGCGTAGCAGATAAATAAATTTGTACGAGGTGTGATCAAAAAGTAAGGTGAATTTTGAAATTTAGCTGGCTACGTGCGTTCGATCTTCGACTTTTTTATTTGGTTATGTCGGTACACTCGTCTAGAACATACGTTCCAAATTTCAGCTTTGTAGTATGTTTCGTTTGTTTGTGAGAGGCATCGAGGTTAGAAGTGTTTTGCGTGCTCCACGATTTGCTGCTGTCTAAAAACATGGATCAAAGAGTTTGCATCAAATTTTGTGTAAAAAATAAAATAAAGTGCTTCGAAACACTTGAAATGTTAACAGAGGCATACGGTGAGTCTACTTTAAGCCAAAAAAATGTTTACAAGTGGTATAAACTCTTCCAAGAAGGCCGAGAAGACACCGACGACGAACCTCGTTCTGGACGCCCCAGCACATCAACAACTGATGAGAATGTTGAAGAAGTGAAGAAAATAGTGTTGGGAAATCGTCGAATTACCATTAGAGAAATTGCTGATGATATTGGCATCTCATTTGGTTCGTGCCAATCAATTTTGACGAGTGTTTTAGACATGAGACGTGTGTCAGCGAAGTTTGTTCCGAAATTGCTCAATTTCGACCAAAAGAAACGTCGCATGAGCATCGCCCAAGAGCTACTGAATGACGTCAACGATGATCCAGATTTACTCAACAGGGTTATAACAGGTGACGAAACATGGGTATACAGTTATGACGTCGAGACTAAGACTCAATCGTCCCAGTGGAGGCATTCTGGATCACCAAGACCAAAAAAAGCACGCCAAGTTCGATCAAATGTAAAGGTTTTGCTTACAGTTTTCTTTGACTGCAGGGGCGTGGTGCATCATGAGTTCTTGCCACAAGGTAGAACAGTAAATAAGGAATATTATCTGCAAGTTATGCGCAATTTGCGCGAAGCAATCCGCCAGAAACGTCCGAATTTGTGGAAAAATAAAAATTGGCTTTTGCACCACGATAACGCCCCTGCTCACACATCGTTGCTTGTGCGCGAATTTTTGGCTAAAACCAACACAGTAACAATGCCACAGGCACCGTATTCCCCAGATCTGGCCCCCTGTGACTTCTTCTTGTTCCCAAAACTGAAGAGGCCCATGAAAGGACGGCGTTTTGCCACGATTGAGGAGATAAAGACGGCATCGAAGGATGAACTAAACAAGATCACAAAAAATGATTTTTTGAAATGCTTTGAGGATTGGAAAAAGCGTTGGCACAAGTGCATTATATCCGAGGGGGATTACTTTGAAGGAGATAAAATAAAAATTGATGAATAAATAAATATTTTTTGAGAAAAATAAAAATTCACCTTACTTTTTGATCACACCTCGTATATGGACAAAAAAAAATTTTATGTTCATTTTTTAAGCATAAAAAACTTAATTCTAGTACAAACAATATTATATTCACGTTACTTAAAGCTTTTGCTATTACCTTTAAAATGGCGTGAAGTGTTATATTCTACGACTCTTTCTTGTTTAGATATAAAACTTTAAAGTTTGGCAAATTTCGCCTCACGGTGGGCAAAAGTACGTGCCGGGCACTGTATATAGATGATAATCAAACTCACAAGGTAGTCATAACAATGAATTTGCAGCCGACCTGTCCAAAATTAAGAAGAGGGGTCGAAGCATCGATAGTGCCGTTAACGTTGATTAAGCTTTGGTAATAAATATTAGCAGAGCCAATGCGCTTCTGACCAGGATAATGCAGGTTTGCGCCAATAAAAGTATGCTTACTGTGTTTATCATCGTACTTTAAGTAGAGTAGAAGCGTTTCTTGTTGCAGAAACTTTGGCGTATAGAGCGAGTACTTAAAATCGATATCTTTACTGGCAAAACTGATGTTGAATAAGTTGTTGAGCGTTTGATCCGGCCGTAGACCCCACGTCAATTTTAAATGCCCGTTGATGTCGTTTAAGTTCATCATTAACTAAATAACAGCAAATCGTAATTTCGAGAGGTTTGAATCGTTACAACAAATAAGTTAATTGATAAACAAATTGAGTATAGCGAGGAATAGATGCGTAAAAACAATTTTTAGCGGTAGCTTTGACAATAAAGTAAATATATGATATAGTCTTACCGTGCCATCAGATGCATAGTTATATTTGGCGAGATCGGAGTTATAGCCAACAATATAGCGCAAATTTCTGCGATCGTCATTGGCGTGGTAGCTAATCAGTAAACTATGAGTATCGTTGTCTGGCGGCGGCACTTTAACTTTAAGCAAGACGTCAATATTATTATAATCCTGGACACCAACCGTGGCATTAGTAGCAAAGCGCCACTGATCGCGATCAAAATTTACATCAAAACCCAGTCCGAGGCTTTTAAAGGTTCTCTGTGGATTCGTATAGAAGACCAAAACATCGAAATCGTTGACGCTGAATCCTAAACGCTGATAACCAACGCATAGATGAGCCAGCATATCTGACATATAGAAAAACCGCCAGGCAAAAGCTAACTGGGCAGACTCCTGATTGAGTTGATGCTTGAAGCGTACATTTCCTGTTTGGCTGTCGAGAAGCAGATTTCCGTCTAGCATCAATCTCTGCAGTCGCTCCCAGGGTGCGTCTAGTTGCATATAGAGGCTAGTGTTACCGTTAACCTGGACGTTCATGAAGGTAACAAAGCTATATACGTTGCTGGCCTTAGCTTGCTGCACTTGTATAAGCTTACTGCGCAAGTCCCAGTTAAAAGTGTTGATGAGATTCATCTGAAGACTAGCGCTCACATTCGCGCTATCCAGTTCGAAATTCAGTCCATACTTCTCTCTATATAGCCTTAGCTTAATAGGATTTACCGTGAATGCTTCTTCAGTACTCGTGATGCACGCTTCAATTGAAGACAGTGTGCCGTTTTCCAATCGAATTTGGCTAATAATGTGAAATGCTGTCGAAGCATCAGGACTTGTCAAGTTGCCATTCACTTGATAAAGATCTCGCTCGAGCTCCAAGAACTCCCCTCTAAACTTCAATAGCTGTGGTTGGGCGGGCTGCTTCATTTCCATTTCTATAGCTTCACTCGAATATCGACCGGACAACTTATAACTTTGATTTGTATGATGTGTCCAACAAGCAGTCAGAGACAGGCTATTGTCAAGAATCAAACTATTGTTGTAAATGATTGCTACGTCGATACCTATCAATGGTTCTATCCAAGTATCCAAAACCAATGAGCCTTTGGTTAAGTATTTGTCATTAGTTAACCAGCTGACTTGGAATTTTCCCTGTTAACCGAATGGATAAATAATGATTACGTTCGATTATTATTTGCTCGTTCAGTATTAGCCATTTTTTAATTCGACGACACTGTAATTGTAAGCTGACCTGGATCAACTTTATTATATTAGGTTTATGCACGTGAAATTACGTGAGTGAATCAAGGAAAAATGAAATATGAAAAAAGAAAATGGCAAGTTAATAAAAATGATAAATATATTGATAATTTAAAGAAAAATAGTTAGAAAAACCGTTTCAACTTAATACAATTTTTCAAACACATAGTGAGCGGAACCTAAACTCAACATAAAAACTAAATTGCGCGAGTGTTATTAGATCAATTGATTTATTATTTTTATTCTTTTGTATATATTATTTCATACGCCCAAACACAATTATGATCGGCGCCTGGTGCAATGCAATGTTTACTCAAACCTGATCATCCTTATAGTCATGCTTACTATCACAATTAAATAGAGCCCAAATCAGAACGTATTCTCAAGATTTATCCTATTTATTGTGAGTTTCTATGAGGCAAATACACTAAGAATTTAGTATTATTAAGTAACATTATTTTCAGAAATAGGCGGACAGCTCGTGGAAAATCCACGCAATTATACTGTTTACTTGGTTGACATTGATTACTAATAATACTAATTTGTAAAGACGGAAAATGAAAAAACAAGTTAGGCAATAAGTAAATGAACAGGAAAACGTTATTACTGTATCATCATTAAATTTACAAGTGAATTATAATTTTGTGTTTGAAGTTGTTGGTGATCTTTTAACCAGTAATGAAGACGACAACGGACTAAATTATATAAAAGCATTTTTGCTGCGAAAAAGTGGCAATAATTATGTAAGTTCTGTATCTATCGACAGTAATAAATATTACAAATATGAAGTTTCTGAATATGAAGTTGAACTGAATATGTTAGTTGCAGTCAAACCGAAATTAAACAAGATTTTTAATAATCTCGCTGAAATAGATTTACTTGCTGAATATAAGAAATTCCATAGAGCGGGTAAACCTATTGTTTGGAAAAACATAACAGATTAACTAACGAAAATTGGATAGGTTATTTGTAAGTAATTTAGATGTATATTTTTTATCCGAATTTCCACACCATATTTAGTAATTACAAGAAAGTCAAAGATCAAAACTATAAAACTAGACAAGCACCTGTAACTTTCAAGCACTACGATATTTTTGAAGAAAAGAAGCGGGCTAAAAGTGCGAATGTCACACCAGTTTATTTGTGTTCATTGTTCATCAGTTTGTTTAATAAAAAGTATCTAATTCATATAGATTAAATTCAAAATGTAGATTCAATATTCCTACGTAACTTATTAAAGTCATGACATCCTCATATTTGTAAAATCAAAAGAAAATCAATTAAAAATAGATATTGAACAATAAATACCTCAATTATTAAATAGATTATTAATATAATTATAATGACAGTATACTTATACTTAAACAATATCACATTTACAGTATGAGCAACTCTATCAGTTTTAAGTTAACTTCATTTTTTTAAGTTAATATAAAAATAATATTATACTTTAGTTTTACAAGGATTGTGTAATGCCGATGGTTTTGATTAATGTAGATGTGAGGTGGCGTAGAAGTATACATGATGCACGAGCCTATTGAATACGAGTATATTGTGAAGAACACGAATAAACTGGCGTTATATTCGTACTTTCAGAAAGCATTTCTTTAAAAATATCATAGTGCTTGGAAGTTGCAGATGTTTGTCCTATTTTTATTGTTTTATTATTTGATTATTTATAATTACTAAATAGCGTGTAAAATGTTCTTCGTAGTTAACGGCTACTGAAATTATAACGGAAAATAATAAGCATCAATCAGTACATCTTCTTTTCATTAGGGCTACGCTTTCCGATATGTCGGGCCCTTGAATTTTATGATTGATTTCGAAAGCAAAAATCCTCAGGAATACGTAGGAGCAAGAATTTTTCAAAAAAAAAATATACTTTTTGAGATATTAGCAATTGTTTAAACAAAAAGTTAATAACTTTCGAAAAAATTTTTTTATTGTTTATTGTTGTAATTATTTCGAAAGTTCAAGGTATTATAAGTAATTTGGAAAAAATCCGATTCGGTATCTTTATTAGTTTTTTAGATTAAAGCTAAAGTACCTTTCGACCGTGAGTCCGCTGAAGCGCTACCGCAGCCTTACGCCGAGGCGTCTTCTTTTGATTAGGGCTACGCTTTTCGATATGTCGGGCCCTTGAATTTTATGAATGATTTCGATAGCAAAAATCCTCAGGAATACATAGGAGCAAGAATTTTTCAAAAAAAAAAATACTTTTTGAGATATTAGCAATTGTTTAAACAAAAAGTTAATAACTTTCGAAAAAAATTTTTTATTGTTTATTGTTGTAATTATTTCGAAAGTTCAAGGTATTATAAGTAATTTGGGAAAAATCCAATTCGGTATCTTTATTAGTTTTTTAGATTAAAGCTAAAGTACCTTTCGACCGTGAGTCCGCTGAAGCGCTACCGCAGCCTTACGCCGAGGCGTCTTCTTTTGATTAGGGCTACGCTTTCCGATATGTCGGGCCCTTGAATTTTATGAATGATTTCGATAGCAAAAATCCTCAGGAATACGTAGGAGCAAGAATTTTTCAAAAAAAAAATATACTTTTTGAGATATTAGCAATTGTTTAAACAAAAAGTTAATAACTTTCGAAAAAAATTTTTTATTGTTTATTGTTGTAATTATTTCGAAATTTTAAGGCATTATAAGTATTTTGAAAAAAATCCGACTTCGATATCTTTATTAGTTTTTAAAATATAGCCGTTTGAAAATTTTTTATCATTTTTCTTTAATTGTTAATAACTTTTGATATAATTAATGTATCGTCTCCAAAATTTGGGAAAAATCTCAGTTTTATGTGTACAACAATTGTGCCAAATGAAAAAAAAATCCGTAACCTAAGGGTTACAAGTCAATCGAAATAGCCAAGAATTACCCAAATATAGAAAGAATCACTATCTCTATGTAAAAAAACTTCCATAAGAAAAGCATAGAACCGCATTGGAATGCGCTCTCTCAGCCGTACATCCTTGCTGATCGTGTGTCTTCAAAGTACCGAATTGCAAAGAATAAAAAAATTATAAAAAAAATTAAATATACATTTTTCGCTCCCAATGATATTAGCGTTATTAATGATAAATCAATAAAATCAATTTCATAGAAGATCAAATTGTAAAATGAAGATTTATATTTCTGCCAATTGTACTCATCGTAAAACCGTTCCAATAACCGAAAATAGAAATAATGATGAAACAAAAGTAGCGCAGGGAAATTTTACATAAAGTAGTTAAATAAAAATTGTAAAACTAATTGAATAAAATAAAATAATAGTAATTAGATGAAAAAATTGTAAATTAAATTGAAACTTAAATGTAATAAATTAATTAAGCAATGATACTAAATAAAAGCCTTGTACGTTTGTTATTAATAATTAAGCGCATACAAGCCAAGAAAAAACGTACTTGAGTAGTCATCTCTGGGAGAAAGGAGCAAACATAAAGAATCCACGCCTCTAGCCTCTCCGGAAAATTTACGCCTTCCGACCAATTAGGACCCGGAAAATTAAAGAGGGCCAATGATGAAATAAGGGCCGGATTAGCATTTCCACTCTCAAGAGACCTAGTAAGGGAAATTCCCTCTCGCATTTCTAAGGGTATAAAAGGGCCTACCCACTGTTTGCAAGCACGTTTGCTCCCCAGCACCATTCCAGGAAGGAAGCCTGCCGGTTCAACCAATAGTCACCCGGACTTAGATGTCAAATAAGTGTGAAAAGCTTATAATAGTGTTAGCGTGAAAGGATTTCGTCAGAAAAAAAAACAAGTGGAAACATAAAAACTTTCTTTTAATTGTTCCCTCTCACTTTTAACAAGTAATCACCCGCAATGCGAAAAATTTTAGAATATCACCCTCTCAACCAAAGGTTTGGGTCGGCGTTACGCATTGTTTAACGATCTAAGCCAAAGGTTTTTTTTTTATTTATTGTCGCATCTCCTTTAGTGGGTATTAGCGACTCTAGATTACATGGTATTACGTAGTAATCTAACTCTAGAGCCATAATATATATATGGCTCATGTTTAATTCAAACATATTTGAAAGTAAGCACATTATTATAAGGTGTTTGCGATTTTGATATCATTTAGGCATTTGATGATTTTAGTACATTAAGAGACATTATTTAGAAGAATATCAAGTGAATTGGATAGTTGGTATTTGTGTCTTATATTTTCGTATTTTTTGCACTTGACTAGTATACGAGGTGTGATCAAAAAGTAAGGTGAATTTTTATTTTTCTCAAAAAATATTTATTTATTCATCAATTTTTATTTCATCTCCTTCAAAGTAATCCCCGTCGGATATAATGCACTTGTGCCAACGCTTTTTCCAATCCTCAAAGCATTTCAAAAAATCATTTTTTGTGATCTTGTTTAGTTCATCCTTTGATGCCGTCTTTATCTCCTCAATCGTGGCAAAACGCCGTCCTTTCATGGGCCTCTTCAGTTTTGGGAACAAGAAGAAGTCACAGGGGGCCAGATCTGGGGAATACGGTGCCTGTGGCATTGTTACTGTGTTGGTTTTAGCCAAAAATTCGCGCACAAGCAACGATGTGTGAGCAGGGGCGTTATCGTGGTGCAAAAGCCAATTTTTATTTTTCCACAAATTCGGACGTTTCTGGCGGATTGCTTCGCGCAAATTGCGCATAACTTGCAGATAATATTCCTTATTTACTGTTCTACCTTGTGGCAAGAACTCATGATGCACCACGCCCCTGCAGTCAAAGAAAACTGTAAGCAAAACCTTTACATTTGATCGAACTTGGCGTGCTTTTTTTGGTCTTGGTGATCCAGAATGCCTCCACTGGGACGATTGAGTCTTAGTCTCGACGTCATAACCATATACCCATGTTTCGTCACCTGTTATAACCCTGTTGAGTAAATCTGGATCATCGTTGACGTCATTCAGTAGCTCTTGGGCGATGCTCATGCGACGTTTCTTTTGGTCGAAATTGAGCAATTTCGGAACAAACTTCGCTGACACACGTCTCATGTCTAAAACACTTGTCAAAATTGATTGGCACGAACCAAATGAGATGCCAATATCATCAGCAATTTCTCTAATGGTAATTCGACGATTTCCCAACACTATTTTCTTCACTTCTTCAACATTCTCATCAGTTGTTGATGTGCTGGGGCGTCCAGAATGAGGTTCGTCGTCGGTGTCTTCTCGGCCTTCTTGGAAGAGTTTATACCACTTGTAAACATTTTTTTGGCTTAAAGTAGACTCACCGTATGCCACTTTCAGCATTTCAAGTGTTTTGGAACATTTGATTCCATTTTTCACACAAAATTTAATGCAAACTCTTTGATCCATGTTTTTAGACAACAGCAAATCGTGGAGTACGCAAAACACTTCTAACCTTGATGCCTCTCACAAACAAACGAAACATACTACAAAGCTGAAATTTGGAACGTATGTTCTAGACGAGTGTACCGACATAACCAAATAAAAAAGTCGAAGATCGAACGGACGTAGCCCGCTAAATTTCAAAATTCACCTTACTTTTTGATCACACCTCGTATGTTCGACGTTTAGTTTAGTGTGACATATATCACATTGTGGCGTTTTTTCTTTCAATAGTAAGTGTTGATGTGTTAGAGCTGTGTGTCCGATTCTTAATCTTGTAATAATGATTTGATTTGACCTCTTGAGGGTGGTAGTTGGATTGTTTTGAAAAACATTATTTTTTATTTTCTTAAGAAAGCAGTTGTTGGATTTGTCTTTCCAGATGCAATCATTTTCCTTGTTGATTCCACTAGATATCTATTTGAGGCCACACGATAGGTCTTCAAGTAGTAGATCGTCGTATTGCAAATTATAATTGTTCAAGTATTCTTGAGTTCGAAAATAGAATGGCTTTTTTTGACATGGTTTGTTTTTGTCATAAATGAGAATACTTTTAACTAAGAGGCTGTTGGCTTAGTTCTTTGAAACGTGTAAGATTTTGACTGTATAATTCATGACTAGATTTTACGTCTGAGGTGTAGAGGTAGCATATTGCTTTCACTGAGTATACTAGATATTGGCCTAGTTCTATAGGCTCCTATTGCTGTCCTCATATTCGAAAATAATATAACGTTAAGTTTACTTAGAATGCTGTTACTTGCTGATTCGTATGCTATACAGCGATAGTCCAATTTATATTGACTAAGAGCTTTGTAGGTATTTAAAATTATTTGCTTGCTTGCTCCCCAGTTCCTTACTAAAAGTCCTTTAAGTGTGTTCATTCGATGAATGCATTGATTTTTTAATTCGGTGATGCGTGGAGTCTATTAGTCTTCTATCAAATATGAGATACAGTATTTGGACTTTATCTACTATGTGTATGAGTTCTTTTCCAATTTATAATTTTATGTTTTAATCGTTATTTTCACTATGATGGAAAATAAACGCTTAGGATTTGGCCATTAAAAACTGGAATCCTGTAGTGTTGGAGAACCCGTGTAGTTTGTTCAAGACTAATTGCATGAGTTTAACTCTTGTTTCTATGTTTTTTCCTTGAATAAATAGAGTGATATTATCTGCAAAAACTGAGCATTTGATTGGGGCTTTTATATATTAGAAGATATCGTTCAGTGCTAGTAGAAATAGTGTTACGCTGATAACAGAGCCTTGAGGTACCCCATTTTCAATGTTCACTGCTTCGGATAGTACATTGAGAATTCGTACTCGAATGCTCCTATTGGTGAGAAAATTTTTTATAAAATGGAACATAGGGCCTGTGATTTTTAGTTGGATAAGGATTTGTAAAATTCCACGACACCATAGTAAATCATAGGCTTTATTTATATCCAAGCAGACAGCAAGTAAATGATGTTTTTGTGCGAAAGATTCACATACTCGTATATTAGATTCTAATGTGACCAGGCAATTCGTGGTACTGCAGCCCTCTCTGAATCCGCTTTAACAGTTGTTTAGAATGTTATTGTTTTCGAAAAAGTCTTTGAGTCTTTTTTTCACTATTTTTTCTAGTAATTTGCACAAGCAGCAAGTTAATGCTATAGGTCCATAACTACTTTTGTCGTGTTAGTTTTTGTTCGGCTTGAGTATTGGAATCACTATGGCTTGTCTTCATTCCTCAGGGAACTGATTTTTAGTCCATATCAAGTTATATATTTCGAAAAGACAAATTTGTGTTCTGTAGGGTAGTTCTTTAAGAAGAATGTTTGGTATATTGTCCGAGCTCGTATTTTTGCTATTTTTCAGTATCGTGCTTAGTTTTTCTAGCGTGATAATATTGTTTATTTCGTTACTGCAGGAGTCGTCTTGTGGAATTTTTAATGGAGGTTGAGAGTTTTTGTAGTATAAAAATTCTTTAGTAAGATTTTTGTCACTGGCGTTCTTTGCGAAAGTTTTGGCTAAATTGTTGGCTATTTCGTTCGGGTCATTAATAACTTGGTCCTGTTCTTTTAAGATAATAAATTGCGGTGATTTTTTCCCTTCAATGACTTTGATTTTCTTCTATATTATGTTAAGAGTCATTTGATAGTTAAATTTGATAGATCTTAAAAACTCTAACCACGATTCCTTTTTACTGGATTTGATTGTCCTTTTTGCGATAGCTTTAAGTCGTTTACGTTCGATTAAATTTTCTAGTGTTTTTTTCTTTTCCTAAATATTGAAGGCTGTTTTGGCTTTTTTATGGCAGTTTCACATTTTTCGTTCCACCACGGAGTGTTATGTTTAGTAGTTTTGGAAGTGCTGATGAGTATGCTTTCGTTTGCGGCGAATAGAATTATTTCTTTGAATTTTTCTATAATGGTATTTATGTTAGTGTCTTTGTTAGTGCGACTATCGCTTATTAAATCTTCGGTTTCTTGTATTCTTATGTTGATGGTTTGTTTGTATTTTTTCCAATCTGCTTTGTAGTATTTCCACCTATTTATTTTGACAGTGGATGTTACAGCTTCTTGATTGAAAAAGTTCGTTATAAGAGGGAAATGGTCACTTCTGTATGGAAAGTCAGACGCTTCCCAGAGTAGATGCAATACTAGTTTATTACTGCAGATTGTGAGATCTATGCAGCTAAAGTTACCTGTAGAAGGACTGCAGTAAGTTAGTGTGCCGTCGTTTAGAATTTTAAGGTCATTATGGATTAGAAGTTCTTCAACCAACTGTCCTCTCTCATCTGTTTTATTGGAACCCCATAGTGAGTTGTGGCTGTTAAAATAACCTACAATAATTATCGGAGAGGGGAGTTGGTCTATGAGAGTTTGTAGGAGTTCATTATTAATTTCATATCTGTCGCTCAAGTATACGTTACACAATGTTATCAGTTTATTGTTAATTTGGACCTGTATAGCAATTGCTTGTATATCTGTGTTTAGTTGTAGTTCTTGACTGTATAGTTCTTCTTTTATTAATATGCATACTCCACCGCTGGCAGTCAGGCAGTCTTGTTTGTTTTTGTTGTAACAAGTGAAATTTTTAACTCGAACTTTTTCGTTGCTTTTTAGATTGGTTTCTTGTAGACATATTATATCGGATTTTCCTGAAGAATAAGAGACTGAAGGAAATCAAATTGCTTCGTTAAACTATTAATATTCCATTGTATGATTTTAGCTATTTTAACTTTATTATTCTTCAGAGTCTGAGTTTACTGGGGTTGGCGTTGGAGATACGTTTGTGTTTGGTTGTTCTATGCACTTTAGCAGTCTTGTGCATCGATTTTTGATACTCGAGTTACGAACATTCGGGTGAATATCTTCTTTTATAAATTAAACAAATAATTCCAGATTAATAGTATAATTTTTCATAATTTCAGTTGGTTGTCTAACTCTGTATGTATTCTCTAATAAACTTTTGAATTGTTCGTAGTTCAGTAGAAGATTAGCTGTCTGTAGATATGTCTTGACACTTTTCAATTTTTTATCCAAGTTGTCTTCAAATTCTTCTTCTTCCGTTAGGGTTGGATCGTAACTTCTTTGTTCCTCGGTTTCATCTATTGTTTTGGGATTGTCGATGGTATTTGCTAAATTGTTATCTAATATACTTAATTTCCGCGCATGTTTTGTGATGTTAGGTTTGACGTTTGTTGCAAGTGACAGCTCAACTTACGAGTTATCAGTGCTTATTTCTAAGTGTGCTCGTTTGTTGACGTCCGTATTAACTTTCTCGATCGCAGCTGTTTTGACGCCAGGTACGTTGTCGCTCGCGCTCGCTAAACTTGCTCTCGTATTATTGGCTGATCTATGTACTTTCGGTTAAGTAATTATCTGTGTGATTGTGCTGGTACAATGACACTAGGTGGCCTTCTAGATTACAATTGAAGCATTTGATAGCGTCAGTGCTGATGTAAATATAGTAGTTGAGCTCCTCGTAGTATATTTTAAATATTTCAGGAATTTTGTTAACCTCTTCTGGTTTGACATATACTTGTCTTCGCCAGCTGTGTATGTGCGAGTATCCTTCTTTTGTGACGATAGCTTTGAGTGAAATAACGGGAAAACCTCTGTCAATCTTCAATTGATCTAAGATGCTTTCTATGACAAAGTTAGGGATACTAGGAGATACATTTAAGAGAATTACTTTCTTGATTTTAGTGACAAGAGGTCTGATTAATACTGTGTATTCACCGATTTCAATAGTTTGGACGGTATCTGTAAGTTGGGTTACCATTTTCTTGTTCGCGAGGTAGATGCAAATACGGTTATTTGAGATTTTAGAGGCGAATAAGATATTTTTTGGCTAAACTATATCACCTATAGCACACGTGTAATCGGTAAAGTTGAGCTCACCTATACAGTCCATAAGTATTCCTTGATCTCTTTTGGGTGTTTGATCCTTTTGTGCGATATCTGCATATCTTGAGTTGGGGATGTAGGAGAACGTTGGAACGTCTTTAATTGACTGACTGTTGGGGATTTGAAACATATTGAAGTAATTTGGAATCGCTCGCGGAATGCGAGGACTTTATAGGGCTAAGCCCGAACTCGCGCTGCTGAAATGTAAGCACTGCGGAACAATAACACACGCGTCTAAACTCTATGGGAGCTACACGTGAACTACAAAGGTTTTGGACTGAGTTAAAAAGGAAAATATCCGCTATCCGAAAGTATTTATAAACAGAACATCCCTGCGAGCTTTTGGATAGTTTCAACTCACCGCAATTCCCACAAAGACCTGTAATCACAACCTAGCCCGTTGTCTTGAGAGAAGTTAAGATTAGAAAATAGAATTGTCTTAACCACAATTAACCGAATAACACTCGCGCAATTTAGTTTTTATGTTGAGGTTAGGTTTCGCCCATCGTGTACGAAAAATATTATTAAGTTGAAACCGTTTTTTTGACTTTTTTACTTCCTATTATCAATATTGTGACGGAGAATCGCGGTGTGGCCGTCATTCTACCGTCGGGTTCTTACCGAGGTTCACGCGCTCAGCCAGGTTGCAAGTGTATATGGCGAAGAAGGGCGCAGGCGGCAGTGGAAGAAGAGCGAAGAGAGAATAGGAGAAGAAGAAAAGAGTTGTGGGTGCATTCTCGTGCCGATTTTTCGGTAGTATATGCTGAGAGTTAGCATAGACCGTGCGGCGCGCCATTTTCTTCACCGAATATTTTCATTGAAAAGAGTTTTCCCGCCTCTCTTACCGACGAGTTATTTTCGATATTTTACACATTTCGGATACGCGCTATATATGCTAGGTGCACGAGAGTTTGAGTGATATTGGCTTAGTCGTGTTTAGCTATGAGTCGTAAAGGAGCTGACACCGGTATGCGTAAGGTACCGCAACGGTGTACTTTACCAAGGAGCTTTGAATTTGTCGAAAGTGCCCGGGACGAAGTGGAATATGACAGTAACGAGGAGGATGAGCAACCACAACACCAACACCAATCATACCAACACCAACACTGACAACAACAACAATAACACAACACCAACAACAACATCAACGGCAACAACAGCAGCATCAACAGCACCTTTGGAGACAACGACAGAGGGGAACAGAGGAGTTAATGGACGAGGTGAGTGCTGCGTTTTCATTCCTTCTCTCTCTCTCTCTCTCTCTCTCTCTCTCTCTCTCTCTCTCTCTCTCTCTCTCTCTCTCTCTTTCTCGCATGTTTCGAGCGCCGTTGCTACGCAGGTAGTGTAGAAGATCTGTCAGCTACCTCGTCGACTGTGGCCGTTAACAAGTTTGTATGCGCGCGTTTCAGTTGTATTGTGGAGAGCGGAAGGAGTAGAGAATGCGGATCGGGTGGCAACTCTATCACCGATTCATGCTTCGTCGCGAGGAAATCGACATCGATATTGTTTGTTGTTGCGGTTACAATATTTTCTTTGTTGATATGTTTTAATTGTTAAGTTTATTTGTTAATTAAATTTGTTGCCTATTTACTCGTATTCGTTGTTTTTGCCTAATCACTCCTCATTCCGAATTTAGTAACGCGCATTTTGATTCTTTTTGCTCGGCGGATCATTTAGTCGTAGGAACGTTCGCGCTTCTCGAATCCCCACCTTTCAAATAATTTGTACGAACGGTTGCGAGCTACCCATAAAGAAAACGGTCGCAAGTTTCTCTGTTACAATATATTTGAGTAATTCCCCACATTTTTTGAGATTGCTGGTACTAGTGATTTGCGCTATAACCTGAGTATTTTGAGTCTTAAGTAATGATGTATTTTCATTGAAATATGGTCACAAACATAGGTTTGTAAGTTTTGTACATGTTACCAATGATAAAAAGCCATAATCCACGAAAATATGGACAAAATTTTGCAATTTTTGAGGGTACTCTTTCGAATTATTGTAATTCTTAAGGCAATAAAAAAATAACTTTGTTTCTGATATCCTGAAAATCATATAGAAACTTATTTAGTGATTGTACTTTCATATTATATTGGTTAGATCGATGTGCCTATTTTCAAAAAAAAGATATGACCGAAATTTTCCAGGTACTAACGTTTATCAATAAATTTATTTTTTTTTATTTAGCTATTTTATGAAAGTAACATTTATGGTAATTAATTTTAAAAATATGGAAAAAGTTGCTTCTGCAGTAACAATAGCAAATTTTATTTGCCAAATACTGTGCCTCAATAAATAACATATATATATCATGGAAAAGTCTATATGATCAAACGTACACGGTTTCAAAAAAACACATAAACAAAGGGCACATCTAAAAAAATATACATAAATATTTTATTATAACTGTGAACGTTAGCTTTTAGTATATATTAATTAAAAATAGTATTGCTATGTCAGAAATATTTTTTTCTTCTGAGAAAGTGATATTCAATAAATTTAGTAAAAATTTATATTTTCTCAATTTTTTAAAACTATGGAAATTGATTGCGTACACAGTGGATAATGAAACTTTATATATAGTATACAACTAATAACCATTATTTTTGATATTTATCTGACGCAATTGATAACAGAAGTTCGTATGAACTAGTTATGTTGCTGCGTATTATACCGGTCGTGTATAATGTAAACACAGCAAATCAATCTCATATTTTGAATCTATGTCTTCAGTTACTGTCGGTATTTTGTACGAATAACACCCGTAATTTTCTAAATGAGTAAGTTAATATTTTTTGCCTATTCTAAAGCGAGATTTTACGTTTCATTGATTCATATTATATTATAGCATACCGTTATGATAGTGACTCAAAATCAGACTGAAAGTGAGCAAGAAACTGCTCAAGAAAAGAAATTACGATTGAAAAGAGAAGCAATTGCTGTGAAAAGAAAAAATGCAGAGGAAAAAAAATAAAAGAAAAGCAACGTTTGCATATCTTTAATCAAACAAAATTAGTAAGTTCAGTCACCAGTATAAATGATCCTAAATGTCAACAAAAAACTGCCTGTGATAAAGTGGAAGTAATTGTCGAAAACAATTGTAGTCAAATCACAACAAGGCCTGCGAAATTGAACGCAAAGTGCAAAATTAGTGAAAGTGTTATTCGTCGTAAGCGAAAACATTCAAGTGTTGATAATACCATAGAAGTAAATTCTAATTTTCAAACATGTGTGAATGACTCGTCTATTTCTGTTGAAAGTGACTTTATGTGCGATGAAATTGTTCCTGTTAAAAAAAGTAAAACTAATAAGTGTTTCAATGACAGCCGAGATGAATGTTTACTCAACGAAGATAGTATTGATGTGCCTTGTACAAAGGAAGTTCGACAGAAAAAAAAAGAATCAAAGACAGTCACTCGTTTGAGACGAGCTCTCTTGTTTTCGCGTAGGAGAGAAACGCGACTGCGCAGACAAAATGCCAAATTAGAGCGTAAGATAATTGCTCAGCGTAAACATACAAGTAAACAAACCAATCGATACAAATCAAAATATTATAAACTGTTAGCTAAACACAGAACACTGAAAAAAGATGATATAATTGATCGCGTTGAGAAAATTGAAATGAAAGGTTCAGAAGCGGTTAGGAAACAGTTAATACATTGCGAAGTCTTAGAAACTCAGTTAAAAAGCAATAAAAAGTCAACAAAAACGCAATCAGAAAAATCCACGTTAGCTCGATTAGTATCCGGAAAAATAGTTAAAAAATATAAATTAATGGGAAATATGAAATCAATCGCTAGTGAGTATCATCAAAGAAAAATGATCGACGCAGATGAAATCCTGGCTGCTAGGCAAAGAAAGAAGCAAGAAGCGTTTAGGAAAAAAGTCGAAAGTGCGGTTTGTAATTTTTTAGAAAAAGATGAAAATTCTTCTGTAGCTCCAGGTATACGAGAAACAATAACGAAAAATGGTGTGACTATGAGAAAAAGATATGTAGCTGATTCATGGTTTAATTTATACAGAAAATACAAAAGTGAAGAAACTTTCAAAATATCCAAATCGCTATTTTATAAATACAGACCATTTTGGATTTTGAAAAAAAAATTTTCATCTCGAGATACTTGTTTGTGCAAACCTCATGCAAACTTTGAATTTCTGGTAAACAAATTAGCTTATTTGAAACTATTGCCGTATAAGAATGTCCAGAAGTTTATTAAGACTCTTGTTTGTGACGTGAAAAATAAAGATTGTATGTATCGAGCACGTAGTAAATATAAAGATAAAAAAGTTAGTAATTGTAAGGATGATGTTGATACGTTCTATTATAAATGGGTATCTGAGAAAGAAACAAGAGTTTGCGCGAAAAATAAAATTTTCAATGTAACTGTGACGTTGAAAAAGAAAATAATGTGTACGGTGTCTGAATTGATTAATGAAATAAATTCTCAAACTTCATCATTTTTGAAACATGTCTATGACACTAACCATCAATTTTCATTCCATGAAAAAAACACTTTGCGATTAAAACGGAATGAAGTCAAAATTATTATTGACTTTTCTGAAAACTACAACAGCAAATACTGTAAGGAAATTCAAGCAGTCCATTTCAGGGCGTCTAGAAAACAAATTTCTCTACACACTGGGGTTTTCTATTATATAGATCTTGCGGATGGTAAACTAAAATGTAAATCTTTTTGTACTACCTCAGAATGTTTGCGGCATGATGCAGCGGCAATTTGGGCTCACTTACAGCCAGTTTTAGAATTAATAAAAAGGATTTCGCCATCAGTAAATACTATTCATTTTCAGAGTGATGGCCCATCGACTCAATACAAAAATAAGACTAATTTTCAGTTATTCCAATACCATTGTAAAAAACTAGGCCTTCATCATGCGACGTGGAATTTTTCAACTCCTGGACACGGCAAAAGTTCGGCTGATGCAACAGGAGGTACAGTAAAAAGAATCTGTGACCAAGCCGTGCTATCAGGTACTGATATATTATCAGTTAATGACATGATAGATGCAGTCAAACGTGTACCTGATGGTAAAATTGAAATTTTCTCTGTTTATTTATCTGACGTGGAAAAAATTGATAAATTAGTAAATCCGAATATCAAAGCAGCACCTAAATCAATTCAAATTTTCCAACTTATGTGGACTAAAAAGGAGCCAGAAAAATTATTTCTCAATTATCTGTCATATTTACACTGCATTAAAAATCCACCATGTAAGCATTATTTATTAATTGAAAACGGATGGAATTTATGCGTTAAAAAACAAACAAGTCGTACAGAAAAAGTTATTGTTGCAAAAAACAAACCAAACAAAAAAACAAAAAGCAAAACGAAAAAAGTTGTTCAAGCCAAAAAAGTTAATACATTAAAAAAAGGTGCGAAAACAGATAGTAAATTGAAAAAGGCTAGGAAGAATAAAGTTATTGCGACAAAAAATTAGCGTATACTCAAATTTGGACCAAAATTGTGATCATTTGTTTGTGATTGTAATATATTTATGTATAAAATATTTTGTTATATTGTTAAAAAAATAATTGATTTAATAAATAAAGTTTTTTCGTTAATCATACTTGTAAATTAATTTTGTATAGTTGAAAAAATAATTTTTGTTCCTATTCGTTTTTCTAAAATAACATGTAAAAAAAATCATGTATACTGAATTTTTTAGGGTACTTATACAGCCTATAATATGAAAAATCATGTTTCGTAGATGTGCCATTAATTTTTTTTTTAATTTTTACGACGCTCGAATCTTCAAAAATCTAGGGAATTACTCATTTATCATTTTTACTAACCTGCCGTTCTCTTCTTTCATATTTTATTTTTCACTTATTCACTCACGCAGTTTCACGTGCATAAACCTAATGTAATAAAGTTGATCAAGGTCAGCTTATAATCACAGCGTTATCGATTTGTAAAATGGCTATTGTTGAATGAGTAAATGAGTAATTTACTGAACCGACACCGTATGATAATCGAATACATCTAATCGTTTAATTTTATGGAATAATTTTTTAACATTTTACGCGCGCACGCACACGTATACACACAAATACTTACGCATAACTATATATATATATATATATATATATATATATATAACTTACTGTTTTACTTGTATTCCAAATATCCAGATTTATTTCGATATGTTTCTCTCTGTCGGTGAAATCTTTTTTGGAATTGATTGTCATCTTTGGAAGTGAAAATATAAAAGAATCCACTTTAGATTGTATGCTGACATCTAAATAATTTGTATCGTACTACAATATAAATAACGCTTTTTAGATTAAGAAGAAATTAAATTAAGAAGAACATTCTAAACTCACCTCAAGATGCCCGATGAAATTTATAGACGTTTCAACAGATTGCACCGATATATTAGTTTTGTAAAAATTATCGTCTATTTCTAAAGCTGTATTAGAATTGACGAATTTCAAAAAATGTAATGGCGTTGTCAGTTCTAATTTTAATGAGTGTAGTTGTGGATCCCCGTCTTCTAAGCATTGATAGGTATAATTGAAGTTCAATCCAGACTAATATACATCAACCATCGGATATTAAATATTAAAATCAATATTATTATTATTACCATAATTATATCATCATTTCTTGAAATTTGTGCTCATACCTCTATCCATTCTGTATGATTCATAATCTTGAAGCTTATATCCATTAAATAATTCATAGTGTCCATGTTGGCAGAGAATGAATATGCGGAGATGATTTCAGATGCACATTGAAATGGAGTTTCGATACTTAAGTCATTCTTGATATTGAAAAAATCTTCCAGGTAAAAACGATCTTCTAATACAATTACACCCGATGGTAATCTCAAGATTACTAGAACTTTATCAGTGTAACCTTCTCGGTCGAAATCAAGTGTTCCAACGATTGGATTTATGATAACGAGGTTCAACTAAAAATCAATCATGTTCATAACAGCTGGTCGTATTCTCTATTTATTCATTATATAAACTAAAAATTAACTTCAGCTGAAATAAAATTTCATACCTCAATATCGGCCTTATAGTATATACTATTTTCGGCGTCTTCATAGATCTCGTTAACATTTAGGTCAGACTTCAAGGGTATGGTGAGAGGTGGCGGCAGCTTTGGACCTGCATGAGCTTTGATGCCGGCTTTGAGATCGACAATACGTAATGAAAACTCCATGTTAATGTCCGTATAACCGGCAGGTTCCTTTTGGCTGATTACCAATTTGGTGATCGCTCCAATCTCGTGAAAACCTTGCAGTGGGGTGTACAGGATATAACTATAGTGGAAGTTGGTTATGTTGTTGTAAAACCACACTCCCTAGTAAACAAACGTAAAAAACTTCAATGAATGGCACTGTTGTTAAGCTTAATGATGATAGTCAGAGTACTATATTAAAGCTATGCGCAAGCGTGTATTTATTTTTATAAATTCAAAATATTCATATAATATGTCCAATTTTTTAGAATTTCCAACTTTGATTAGTTGAAACATTACAAATTTTGATTAATTTGTTCGATTATAAACATGTATCAAATATCATCAGAAATAAACATGTTTTAAATAACATATACCTTTGCATTGAATTGTAACGAATTTATATACGAGGTCTGGTTATTAAATAATGAGACTAGTTACGAAAAAGGGTTTTATTATAAAAATTATTCTACATTCGAATGCTCTCCTTCAATATACTCCCCTTCCTTCACCACGCACCTTTCCATACATTTTTTTCCATTGACCGAAGCAGTGCTGGAAGTTTTCTTTGGTGAAGCCCTTTAGGAACTTTGGTGTTTTTTAGTTTACCGCTTGCATCGACTCAATTCGGGTCCCTTTTAAAGCAGATTTCATCTTCGAAAATAAAAAAAAAATCGCACGGTGCCAAATCTGGCGAGTACGGTGCATGTTTGAGCACTGGAGTGCGTTTATCAGCCAAAAACCGCTTTACAGATAGCGCGTTATAAGTAAGTGCGTTGTCCTGGTGAAAAATCTACGAGTTTTTCTTTCGCAACTCGGGCCGTTTCTTACGAATACGTTCTCGCAGTATTGCCAAAATTGACAAATAGTTAATCTAGTTGACAGTTTGACCCTCTGGAACCTATTCAGTCATCACGATACCGTTAATATAAAAAAAAGATTAACATTGCCTTGAATTTTGATTTGGACATCCTTGCTTTTTTGATTCTAGGCGATTCAGGCATCATCCAATATATCGATTGTCGCTTTGTTTGTTTCATCATCGTATTGAAAAATCCACGTTTCGTCGCAAGTAATAATGTTTTTCATCAGTCTCGGATCTTCTTCTAACCATTCAAGAAAATCTGAGTAGACCAGTTGACGTAAGAGATTTTGGTCAGGAGTCAAGTTTTTTGGCACCAACTTCACACATGACTTTTGTCATGTATAATTCCTCGTACAAAATTGTTCTAACCGTTTCTTTATCGGCGTTTACAGCCTCGGCAATCATCCGGATGCTCATTCAACGATCTGCACGTATAATTTGGTTGATTTTGGTTGCTGTTTCATCCCTTGTCGTCTCTGATTGCTCGCTGCCTGCACGCGCTATTGTTAACCCGGGTAACGATATAATTACGTTATCGCATTGTTGATACCCGGTTTATATGATTTAACGTGCGAATTAGCGGCTTAGGAAACTAAGGACGGATGAGCTATGTGACTAAGGGTAAGAATGCGCGCGGGGAAAGGAGACGGAAGAGAGAATAAAAGAGAGCGGAAAAAAGGAAACAGAAAAGTTTTTGTAAAAAGATTTGACTTGGTAGGTTACTGGTGGTAGCAGCAGAAGAAGTGACTCAGCTTTAGCGACGCAGATTACTACAGAGCTCTGCGATTTCGTTTGGTGTAATTGGCAATTGGTTTGGCAAGCTGAGTTGTCCCCGGCCTCTGCAGCATATCTATCAGCATCTTGCTTCATTACCACTGACATCCGAGTCCACCAAGGGAGAAGATGTGGCAGACAGAGTCGACCGATCCATATGAGCTCTCTCTCTTTCTCTTCTTTTTCTTTTTCCCCACTTTCCGTTCATCACCGGTATGCACATGACAACCATAATGTCACGGGCTCGGGATAACCTGGTGCTACACGGTGAACAAGATTGCAACCGTTGAACGATCTTCTGTTGTCCGAGTCTGCCGGAGAGACTCGCCACTGCATGCCGTGCAGCAATTTGCAGTAATTGAGCACCTTTCCATGAACAACGTTTCGCTCTGAGCATTTGTCCGGACGGGACACGCCCACGAAAGACTGTATTTTAATTATAATTATTCTTCGTTTGTTTTTCTTTACCTTTATTAGAGTTTCTAATTTTTGTTATATTTTCTTTGTAATCAAACAATTTGTTGGCAACGGAATTTGTAATTTATAAAATTTAGTTTAATTATTTCTTTTCTTTCCAGGCTCTCGTGCGCACGAACGTCGTAGTCTGCATGCCCGAAAGATTGCTTAATAGCCGAAGGAATTTGCCTTCCGAATCCCTGCATAAATAATTTAGTAAATAGAGTCGTGGGCAAACATTTATTATAAAATTCAACTCTTTTTTTATACAACAATGAAAACTAGAAAATTGTGAGCAGTAAAAGACCGCGAAGCAGCCCAGTCAATTAAAACTTAAATACAAAATGACAAGACCAATTATCGAATTACTGGCTAAGCAAATCAAGAAATGAGTACGAGACACTGGAAACTAATAAAGAAAATCAAAAGCATTGAACAAAATAGCAATACAATAACAAACTAAAAGAACTAAGACAAAATAAAATAAAAATCCAACCATCATCCTCAGAATGATACATACTAATCATTAGCACACTGAAGAAAAAAACACATAATTCTACATTTACCACCGTAAAGAAAACAGAGCTTTGAAAGTAATATTGAGCAACGTTTACCCTCCAGTAAATATCAAAAAACTAAAAACTGTTATAGAAAAATACGGGAACAATGTATAAAGCATCCGCAATATACAGCATCGTATTTAAAACCTATCATTGCCTCTGTTTAGTGTTGATATAGAACATGATTTCAAGAGCAAAAAAAGTGAACATATTTGTATTTACACATAAAAAATTGTTATTATAAAATGTGTAAAATATCACCCGTCTACAGAATGTCCAATCAAAGGAAAAATAAAAAAAATAATTTGCAAATTGCCGAAGAAATCATACGGTAAACTATGAAGGATGCTCAATACGTAAGCAGCTATAGCAAAAATTATTTCCTAGACTAAGAGACAAACATTAAATTATAATAATGCACAAATTTAGCCAAATCTAAATGCCAATATACACCTACACAATACATTTACGCATACATGGTAGGAAAGGACGGCAGGAGTATCAACCTCGTTAAGATAACCAAAGAATATCTGGCCAGGACTTTAGTACTTTATCAAAAGACTTCTTCCTAGGATATAGAACAGGAAAAGGAATCCCAAAGAAAAAAGAAAAAATGGTAGAAACAAGTGAGAAAAATGAACTATTGCAGATAAGTACCGGTAATGCTAAAAATCCCGTCGAGGGTTCCAATCCAGTGCAAGCCCGAGTAGTCATTGTTAGCTCCATGGATACTAGGGGGAACCACTAAACCACTCGATACTAATAATGACATTGACAATGTCATCGTGATGAATTTATTGGTCACTCAAGGAACTAATACTGTAAGTGATTATAGTCCCGCAGGACTATACTCTATAAGACTATAGGACTATACTCTATAAGGACTATAACTACATGGAAGAAAAAATGGAGGAATACTAGCAACAGTGGGATAACGTCAACTTCTGGAGGGCTGGGTAGAAGTCTCAGCGATAGAGAAGAAAGAGCAGATAATACTTGAGACTCTTAAAAGCAAGATTAATGCCATGTATTTAGTGGTCAATCCAGACAAAATCATCTACAAGTTAATTAAAATAGATCTAAAGGCTGCTATGTCTCACTTTAAATGACTCGGGAAGAAAGAGAGAAAATAACAGCAGCCAAGAGATTATTTCAGGAAGAATTAGAGTAAGTGGTTCGCTGGGCTGACGAGAGGAAAGAGTTAGATAAATAAGAAAAGGCTAGCATCTAACCCTCCTATCATAATCAGGCTAGAAAAGTGAGCATTCCCGACGGCAGAAGTGATATTAGTCAAGTAGAAGAGGAGTGAACTGCATCATCAGGACAAGTCTAGATTAGTGATCAAACACTGAAAGAGAAGCCGCAGCTTAATTCTGAGATAAGAATCTCAACCAAGAAGAGAATGAATGGAATATTATGAAAAAACAGAAGAGCAAAAAGAAGAAAAGAAGGAGATTAAAAGTAGACAGCAGATCAGTTTCTAAAGCGGCACCTTTTAAAGGAGGCTTTCCAGACTGTAGACAGAGGTTTTTTTCATAAAAAGAAGCAATGATATCACAAAGATATCATACGAATCGAGGCGATACTACGCCGACATACTGAAGGCAGTGAAGCAGAAAGCGGACAAGGATAGAGTTGGAACTAAAGTCAGTAAGTTTCGAAAGGTGAAAAATAGAAATGTATGTACTCATAGAGCTTATAACAAACTTCAATCTGGAAGAAAAGAGCGTAGCTTTACGAATGGCTATAGGCGACCAATTAACCTCCAGGCGACCGGCATTTGTGAATTAGTCCAATCGTATTTCCAAAATTTTTTCTCTAGAACAAATTTTGAATGGACTAGTAATATGGCTCGACCTTGAGATGATGCGCATCAGCATTACTCCGGCCTCCTGGTGGTTAGTAGTAAGGCAATTGGTCCCAACAGTCATGCTTGACACCTTGTCACAGGGTACCAGAAGTTGGACACCTTGTCGCAGGGTGCCAGAAGCTATACAAGTGTGTTTTTTGCGAGGTAACAAGAAAACCTAACGGCCACAAAGTAAAGGACGTTACGTACACTGCATTGCGTATAGCCAGAGATAAGCTGGACCACAAAAGAGAAAATAGCAAAATTTCTTAGTATAAACCTCCTTTAGATTAATCTTAACCGATTCAGGGCATCACAAGATTTTGTCATATAGTATACACATGAAATCATTGATAGGGAACGTCATCCCATAAAATAATCATCAATTTTTTATTTCATTCAAAGTTTTGTTGATCCTGTTATTTGTCACTTCGAAAAGATTGTAACGGTCCTATCTATGATCTCCTAGACTATTTTCTCATTTTCACTGTATTAGGGCAACCCGCTAAATTCGCAAATCAATACCTATTAATTAGCATATAGACCGTATAAGGAGCGTGACGTCACTCTACTTATAGATATGCTAATTTTTATTATTCAATTAAAATGCGTTATTAATAGTAATTTCAATGAATCAAAGTATTATTTATGTAAATTTTAGGGCATAGATTGAAATTATCATGTTTTCAAGTACTTTCAACTCTTGAATATCATTAAATTTTAATGCACAAACTCAATTTATTTATAACTTTTCAATATGAAAAAAACATTAATATATTAATCATTGTAATAAAGCAGATACTCTGAGTTTGAGATGACAATCTTAGGAACATGAGTATGGATTCGTTTTATTGATAGCAACTTAGTTATTATTGTTATCAATAAATAAAAAATTAATAATTTATTTAAACAAATAAAAGTATATTAATCGAAAGCGTTTATTCTGTAATTACTGACAAAATTGTTAGAATTTATAATTTTTAATTAGCCAATTTCATATCATGGGGCGCGACAGCGCCTTGAAACATGAATGCCGAAGACGCGGATTACGCAACATTATACACAATGAAGTCGGGTGTATAATTTTCCAGCTTCTTTTTTTAAATAAAATGTAAAATAATTGGTTCCTGCATATCTATTTTATCTTATTGGTAGTCCAATTTATGTGTTTTTTTTTTGTTATATTCTTTTATTAATATTATTTCCCCCGAAGCATTACGAATGGCCCGATTTTTTATTTTTTTTTCGTCCAAGCCGTTATCTGAAATGCAGATTATCTGCTTCATATATACTGCGCCATATCTTATTATCTACGCACGGATGGCTGCGCCTTTCTAGTAGTTCTTGTCATTTGTGTTTTCTAATAGTCAGATGGCCCGCGGGAGCGTCGTGGACACAGCAGCTAATCTCTAAGTAAATTCACTGACGAAAAAGCGTGGAAAGTTGTAGAGTCAGGTGTAAATAAGAAAATAGGTTACGTAAAATAAATAATATTTATACAGCTTATAAGTTTACAAAGAAGGTAGTGCGGCGATAAAGAGAGAGAGAATGGCTAGCTAGCGAGAGAGAGATCAGGTACGCAAGTAGGTACTTACAAGAGCGCGCGGGGCCACCGATGAGCCTTGTCAAATACTTGAATGCAAGGGAGACGATCAACTAGTTCGCACTTGAATAGTCCCACACACTATCTTGCAGCACTGCGCACTATCTACGGTAGCAAGCCTCTATTCTCTACAGCCGCTGGGCCAAACCGGAACGTCTATGTGTAGAAGGGCAATATTTCTATTTCTTCGTGAAAGCCGGTCAGCAGGAGCACGTGCGTTCTCGGCCGCGATTCTCAAGCTAATCTCAGCTTCCCCCACTCTCTCTCCTCTACTCTGTCGAACCTAAGTCGGTTCCTGTCGCGCGGCCGTCTCTCTCTTACCTCGCACGCTGTTGTCTGCTGCGACTGCCACATCTAGGCTTCGTACATATAGTTACATGGGATGATTTAAATATAAATATATAAGTATACATATATACAGGGTGTCCCATTTTAATTTACCACCCCCTAATACAGGTTAATAATTTGCTCTGAGAAAAAAATGTTTCAAATAAAATTTGTTGGGTTCGAAGGGGGGCATCTTTTGGCTATTTCAGCTGCGACCTTGAACATCACCTTCAAGGTCATTTGAAAGTCAAGACCAAATTTTCATATGAAATGTGCATATTTTATGGCGGATTCGGATTCTACTAAAAAAGAGAAACACTTTTTGTCTGAATCATTTTTTGATCATCAATAGGTAGATAGCTCTCCCTTTAACTGAAAAGAGAATTTGTTCTAGAAATAAGATGTTTTAGATGAATGTTACTAGCTTCAAACAAAGACAGAGGTATCCTTTGGATCACTTAAGGCAAGACCTTCACGTCCAACCACTTAAGGCAAGACCCTTTCGTTCAGCTAGTCACAGAAATTTCAATGTCTCAAGTGCTCTATCAATTGCCCATTTTGTTGAATGCACATTTGTATTCTCTGCTGAAAACTTCTTTGGACATCTATTAATGTTTGTGGGGTTAACGCCTGGAATGCTGCAACAATTCTCTCCATCATATTTTGTGCCGTCGTCGGGGCTTCCGCGTAAACTCTCTGCTTCACGGCCCCCCACAGAAAGAAGTCCAATGGAATCAAATCTGGCGATCGCGCAGGGAATTCACAGATTGGACTACCAATTCCAATCCAACTATTTGGGTATGTCGCGATCAGAAATCTCCTGACAAGTAGTCGACGATGAGCGGGAGCACCATCTTGCTGGAATCACATGTCTCACCTTATTTCTAGCGGAATGTTTTCTAGAAGAGGTGGAATTTGGTTTTCGAGAATATCTAAATAAAGTTCGCCGTTTAAATTACGGTCATAAAAAATTGGACCCACAACGTATTCCCCAACTATGCCCACCCAAACATTAATTGACCACCGTCTTTGTGTACGGGGATCTCGCTGCCAATGTTGATTTTCTTCTGCATAATAATGCGCGTTATAAAGATTAACTCCTCCCATATTGTCGAACTTTGCCTCGTCTGTAAAGAGAGTCCGATCAAAGAAAAATGGATCTATGCACATTCGTGTTTCCGCCCATTGACAGAATCTAAGTCGCCTGGCAGGATCACCAGGCTCAATGGCATGTGTAAGGTGCAAGTGATATGGATTAAATCTAAAATGACGCAATACACGGGAAACTGTTGATCTGGGTACTCCATGCATTTGCTGAATTTGTCGCGTCGAAATATGAGGATCCTCAGCAATTACAGCACGAACCCCAAGCGCAATATGCTCTCTTGGGCCCGTCCGTCGCCTCTTCCTTCTTAAGTTACCTCCTTGAGCTATATTCCTCCTAGTAGGATGACGAGCGTCCGGATACCTTTCAGCGTACAGCCTCGCTGCAGCCTTGTAATCGTGACATTCTCCCAGAATCTTGATCATGTTGACTATCTCTACTGGCGTGTAGTCAGCCATTATCTGTTGTAGGTAGATTTTTTAGGGAATATTTAATCTTAAATTAATAATTTAATTTTTATTTAATCTGAAATTCAGAAAGTCAATGAAAACCTAATGATGAGAAGCTTTGAGGAGCTGTAAGAATTTACAAACCTTACCAATAGAACGATAACGAAGCAAAAAAATGTCTTTTAGCGAGAAATAAAGCATTTACGAGAAAAATATTCTAATTCTAATATTCTAATTCCTCGGATAAAATGTAATGGTTACCTGTAAATAAACATTTGACCTTCAAAAAATCTTGATGACCTTCAAATGACATTGATGGCTCTTAAGCAAGTTCGTGGTGAAGGTCACTATAGTATGTCCCTCATTGAATCTAGTAACATTCATCAAAATCATTCTTAACTGTGGGAAAAATTCTAACCTTAGTTTAAGGTAGAGATATCTAGTGATTTTTTCTACTTTTTTAAAGCCGTTTACAACAAAAATTTGGGATTTTTTCAAAAAATGATTCATACAAAAAGTGTTTTTCTTTTTTAGTAGAATCCGAATCCGCCATAAAATATGCACATTTCATATGAAAATTTGGTCTTGACTTTCAAATGACCTTGAAGGTCATGTTCAAGGTCGCAGCTGAAATAGCCAAAAGATGCCCCCCTTCGAACCCAACAAATTTTATTTGAAACATTTTTTTCTCAGAGCAAATTATTAACCTGTATTAGGGGGTGGTAAATTAAAATGGGACACCCTGTATATAAGAGTGGTTGTTAGAGAGAGAGAGACATAACGAGTGATTTACCACACGTTATAGTTTTAAAAAATCATGGCCCAAAGGCTCAAAAGATACATACATAATATTTTTAGAACCAATTAAAGCACCAAACAAGAAATGATTAATTTGTAATAATTATATAAAATAATTTGCTAGCTAGCAAACAGCCTCAAATTACGTTTTCAAGAATCTATTAATTACAGCTTACTTTGAAATAAGTGAAATCTAATAAAAAAAAAACTTAACAAAGTAAAAAGTTGCACGAATGCTTTTGTAAAATTATACAGGGTGACCCATTTTAATCTATGGACCCGAATTGCTTCTAAACCACGACATCTGCAAAAAAACGTTTCAGACAAAAGTTGGTCAAGATAAAGGGGGCCATTTGACGGTACCATTAGTTTTGACCTCGAAGTTAATTTTGAAGGTCATTTCAAGGTCAAGATGGTTTTTTCAAATGGGAACCCCTATTTTTGAGTGCGGGTTTGGAAAGAGCGGAAAATTTTAAATCAAAATTGTTTTATGCAAAAAATTTTTTTTGTGACCTTGGAAAGGTCAAAAATGAAGGTCAAATGTCTGAAAAAACTATTATTCGTACTTTTTCTAAAATGACGTGGTTTTCTTGGTAATATTACCGTTCATAATGCTTGTGAAAGATCGATAAATTCTAAGGGTGTTAATTACTTTGATTAGCTTGACCTTGGCATCAATTTTCAAGGTTATTTGAAGGTCATAACGCATTTTTTGATTGGTAAACCATATTTTTGACTGCAGTCCCTGTTTTATGATATTAGGTCCTAAAAGAATGTTACTTCTTACATGATGATAGAGATTTCTTAGTTTTTTAACCTAATCTTAAGAAGGTCATATCAAGGTCAGTTTAGGAATCTTTGTTTGATTGCTGATTCTTCTTCAGACATGAGTGGCTTTTTGTAATACAAGGAAAGCAAAACAAAAGTACTTTTATCTTACTTTTAGCATTACCCGGAAACAACGACGTGGACGTAGTAAGTTCTGTTTATCGTGAGCCCTCTTGCCTCTCACGTCGGGGTGCTAGATTATCGTGAGTCCCCTTGCCTCTCACGTCGGGGTGCCAGATTATCGTGAGTCCCCTTGCCTCTCGCGTTGGCGTGCTAGATTATTGTGAGTCCTCTTGCCTCTCACAATGGCTGCGGTTAACCACGGATAAATTGTTCAAAGTTTTCTCCGTTGGCTTGAAGACACATGCGTACACGTCTTTCAAAACTGTCCACAGTCCTGAGCAATGTTTCTCGAGGAATGGCTGCGCAAGCTGTACGGATTCGTTCCATCATATCCTCCCTCGAGGTTGGCCGTTGTGCAAAAACAACATTTTTCACGTACCCCCACAAGAAAAAGTCGGGTGACGTGAGATCCGGCGAAGAAGCAGGCCATTCAATTGGTCCTCCTCGTCCAATCCACCTGCCATCATAACGATTATTTGAAAAGTCCTATACAATACGTGCAAAATAAGGCGCAGTACCATCTTGTTGAAGCCACATTCTTTGTCGCGTTGCCAAGTCAACATTTTCCAAGAGACCGGGTAAACGGTCCCTTATCAACGCTAAGTAGCTATGCCTGTCAACATTTTGATCAAAAAAGTAAGGTCCAATAAGATATCCGTTTACGATTCCGCACCAGACCATGAGACTCCATCGATTTTGATGGTCAACAGCTCTAAACCAGTAAGGATTTTCGTGTGACCAATAGTGACAGTTATGTCTGTTCAGCTGCCCGTCGCTATAAAACTTAGCTTCTTCGGAGAAAAGTAAGTATCGAAAAAAATAGGGATCATTTTGTATGGTTTGCAAAGCCCATTGGCAGAAATTAATTCGCGCTAAAATATGACGCGGCTGTAAGGCTTGCGTTAGAGTGATGTGGTAAGCGTGATAATTTAAATATCTTAAGATTCTCGAAACTGTACTTTGCGGCATACCCGTTTCTCTTTCAATCTGTCGAGTACTAATGTGCTGATCTAAGTGGACAGCTGCGAGAATTGTTAAGGTTCGAACATCATTATCTTCATAATCATGATGACAGCGTTGGCGAACAAGGTGCCCTTCGCGAGCTCTTTCAGTTAAGGTTCTTATTGTCATATCAGAAGGGTGTCTTCTATCTGGAAAGCGTACAGCATAAAGTCTTGATGCAGCGGCGAAATTGTTGTGACATTCTCCTAAAATTAATATCATATCAACAATTTATGTTGGTGGATAATCAGCCATATTACGAAATTTCTTCCGGATCAAGTACAAGAAGTGTGAATAGTGATTTAATAACGAGGTAGATTTCAAGGAATAAATAAAATATTACAAATAAATCAATGGCTAACATAAGCTCAATTTTTTTCATTAATACAATTAAAAGTAGTTGAAAAATGATAGTACCACGATAAATTTCGCCATCTAATGAAAATCGGTCAATCTTTGAGCTTTAATATCTCGGAGACAAAAAATAAAATTTTAAGTACGTTTTAAATCTTGAGTCAGATCCTTCAATCAGTTATTATTTTAATTCGTAATTAATAAAAAGAAATTGTATCAATAAGCTACGGCCATTCTGTGTTAGATTTTATACATATTTATTGATACAGCAATATCAAAAATAAATCTAACAGTGGTGAACGCAGTACGAGCGTCAGACTAGGGATTAAGCGATTTTCGAGTGCATTTTAAAGAAACTTGAAACAAAAATTAGCTAGACCAGGTACTGTACTCTGAAAAAAATTCTGAAAACGAAAGGGAACTTCGAACAATTAATCCGTGGCTAATCGAACGTGAGAGGAAAGGGGAATCGAGATAATCTAGCACTCCGACGTGAGAGGCAAGGGGACTCACGATAATCTAGCACCCGAAAGGAAACAGAACTTACTACGTCCACGTTGTTGTTTCCGGGTAACGCTAAAAGTAAGATAAAAGAACTTTTGTTTTGCTTTTCTTGTATTACAAAAAGCCACTCATGTCTGAAGAAGAATCAGCAATCAAACAAAGGTTCCTAAATTTACCTTGATATGATCTTCTTAAAGTTAGGTTAAAAAACTAAGAAATCTCTGTCATCATGTAAGAAGTTACATTCTTTTAGGACCTAATATCATAAAACAGGGACTGCAGTCAAAAATATGGTTTACCAATCAAAAAATGCGTTATGACCTTCAAATAACCTTGAAAATTGATGCCAAGGTCAAGCTAATCAAAGTAATTAACACCCTTAGAATTTATTGATCTTTCACAAGCATTATGAACGGTAATATTACCAAGAAAACCACGTCATTTTAGAAAAAGTACAAATAATCGTTTTTTCTGACATTTGACCTTCATTTTTGACCTTCCCAAGGTCACAAAAACAATTTTTGCATAAGACAATTTTGATTTAAAATTTTCCGCTCTTCCCAAACCCGCACTCAAAAATAGGGGTTCCCATTTGAAAAAACCATCTTGACCTTGAAATGACCTTCAAAATTAACTTCGAGGTCAAAACTAATGGTACCGTCAAACGGCCCCCTTTGTCTTGACCAACTTTTGTCTGAAACGTTTTTTTGCAGATGTCGTGGTTTAGAAGCAATTCGGGTCCATAGATTAAAATGGGTCACCCTGTATAAAAATTATAGTTATATATTTTTTAGTCTCTTAATATTATTATTACTACTCTTTTACACAAACTATTATTTTTATCAATCTTATTTAAATACCATTATGCAAAATTTCACAAAGTAAACTATTACCAAGATAGTTACCTTCTTACATATTACTATACAATCTTATAAAATCTATATTTAAATTATTTATGTATCTCACTATGTATCTTAATTGAGTTTTAGTTTTTTTATGAATTGTTTTTAAACTTTTGAAAGTAACGAAATCTATTTTATTATGGCACGAAAGCTAATTAGTTCATATACATGACTTAAATAAATTAAGTAAGTACGTATTCATTCGATATTAACAGCACGTTATCTAACCAATCAATGTGCCTGGTATTATTAGAAAATTGTACAGATGCTGAAAACTGTGGTTGAAAATAGCTTTCATATTTAATGTTATACAGGGTGTCCCATTTTAAAGGAACCACCCCGAAATTTTCGACGGTTGGCGTTGTACAAAAAAATTGTTCAGACAACAGTTGTTTGGGACAATGGGGGCAACCTTTCTGTGAAATCCGATTTGACCTTGAGATTCATTTTCAAGGTCATTTGAAGGTCAAAGTCATTACAATTAACCTTACCCTTGCCCGATCATCCCTGTGCATAGATGAAGAAAATTATAAATTTGACCCTTAAATGACCTTAGGCAGGGGGGGGGGGGGGGGGTAACCGCACCTCACATATAATACGTTATCTGAACGTAGAATTTTCCGCTCTTTCCTAATCCGGGATCAAAAATATGGGTTCCTATCAAAAAAATGACTTTGACCTCCAAATGACCTTGAAAATAAATCTCAAGGTCAAATCGGATTTCACAAAAAGGTTGCCTCCATTGTCCCAAACAACTGTTGTCTGAACAATTTTTTTGTACAACGCCAACCGTCGAAAATTTCGGGGTGGTTCCTTTAAAATGGGACACCCTGTAGAACAAATAATATATTTATTTATTAAATATATGAGCCGTTTATTTTGAAAGTGACCTAACTCCGTTTTTCAATTTTCTGCCGCTTACAATGGTTACATGTACAACTTCATGTTATTTATCCGTGACGCACTTCAGATTGCTTATATTCAGAGGAAATAATACATTTTTTACACATAAGTTTTCCGAATTAATTGAATAACTGAGCCGTGTAGTCTGAAAATGGCCTAAACTTTCAATATATCGATTTGAAGATGAATGGAGTTAGGCCACTTTCAAAATAAGCGGCTCATATTATCACAATTCTAAAAATTACACAGTGAAATACCTTGAGTTTTGGAAGAAGTGATAGAATAAAAATAAATGATATAATATCATATGTAACTTATACGTTAAATGTTATTTACCAATAATTTATAATTATTTCCTATTTGTACTTGTAATTATGTCTACAAGCAATAGGTTATTTTACTATGTGCAAAATTTTAATTATTTTATTGTAAAATTTAGGCTAATGAATGAACTAACTTTGTTAGTTAATAACTTTTAACTACGATTTTTGCGAATTATGCATAAATTATCTATATTGCACTTTGTATTTTATACACTATTTAAATTTTCTTTGGTGCTGTCCTTTTTTATTCTAAACAAGAGAAAATGATATTACACATTTGCGGAAATAACGTGAAAAGGGCTATTCGGCGTAGGTGAGGCTCTAAAATTTGTGTATAAATAGGCTCAATTTTGCACATGCCAGAGGTATTCTATCCTAGCCTTGCAAAGTGAGCACTTGACATTGAATAAACTTGGCTTATACCTGAGTTATTTGTTTCTTGTGATTAACTAAGCAAGCCTTCTTCCTCTTATTGTGATTTATGCTCGACTCATATAACACTTCGCACTATGAGAAACTTGGGTTAAATCACATCCTTTTTTCCAAGAGAGACTTGTGGCGGTCGAGCCCCGGTTGCTGCCGCTACCTGCGGGTCTGAATCAGCGACGGGAGAGGCGCCTTCGGTTTGAATTAGCCGGATTAGAAGGCGAGGATGTGCCCAAGACGGCGGTCGCCGCCCCCTTTGTCTCTTTGAGTTTACGCGGATGCCACTTGGGCTGCGCAACGTCTCACAAACCTTTCAGCGCTATATGGACAGTCTCCTGCGCGACTTGCCATTTATGCGGAATTACCTGGACGATCTGCTCGTTGAATCATCCTCCCACGAGGAACATCTGAAGCATCTGCGGTCGCTGCTCGAGCGACTGAGAGAGGCGGGACTCTCGATCAAACTGCCGAAGTGCCAGTTCGGACAATCGGGGGTGCTAATCCTGGGCTACGAAGTTTTTAGGGACGGTATTCGACCGCCGGCTCAGCGGATCGCGGTAATCGCCGAGTTCCTGAGGCCGGGCGCTGCACGGGGTATGCGAAGATTCTTGGGAATGGTGAATTTCTACAGGAGGTGCCTTTCCCACGCGGCGGAGGACCAGGCACCGCTGAGCGAAATGTTGAGGGGTTTGCAAGAAGGAGCCGGCAGCTCCTGCCCTGGACGCCGTCTACCGACGCGGCCTTCCGCGCGGTCCGCCGCAGTCTAGCCAGAGCGGTCGGGGCCGCTTTCATCGAGCTGTCAGCACCACTGGCGCTGGCTACCGATGCCTCCAACCTGGCCCTGGGTGCTGCCCTCTAGCAGCAGGTGGCTGGATCTGGCAGCCCGTGGGCTTCTTCTCTCGCAAGCTCTCTCCAACCGAGCGTCGATACAGCACGTACGACCGAGAGCTGTTGGCGGTCTACGAGGCTGTGCGTTACTTTCGCCGGATTCTGGAGGGGCGAGCATGTACAGTACTAACCGACCATCGGCCGCTGGTTTACGCAGCTCGGCAGCCATTCGACCGGGCGTCCCCAAGGCAGCAGAGACATCTAGACTACGTGCTGCAGCAGAACGTGGAATTCAAGCACATCAGGGGCGAGGATAACCTGGTGGCCGAAACCCTGTCGCGTACCGATGAATCGGCAGATCTGGAGAAGCTGTCGGCGCCTCGGGACTCTTCAGCAGGGTCGCAATGTGCTACAATTAGAATGCCTTCGCCCTTGGTTCCGGCAGTAATCAGTGAGGCACAGAGGGCAGACACTGAACTGCCCAGGCTGTTCAAGGCCAGCGTGCTCGACCTGAAGCGGCTCGAGCTCGATGGGCACCACGTGGTGTGCAGCATAGCTGACCGTGTTGTGAGGCCCTATCTGCCGCAAGTGTTACGTCGGCGCGCCTACGAGGCTGCACATGATCCGGCACACCCCAGCATCCGCGCCACGATACGAGCTGTGACGGAACGCTACATCTGGCCGGGGATTAGGAAGGACATAGGGCGCGTAGCTGCGAGGCGTGTCAGAGAGCCAAGGTCCAGCGATACAATCGGGCCAAACTGTCTCTCTTCCAGGAGCCGGACAATCGCTTCGAGCACATCCACGTGGACATCATCGTGATGCCGCAAATCGGGAACTTGCGGTACTGCCTGACCGTGCTTGACCGCTTCCCGAGGTGGCCGGTCGCGGTGCCCTTGGCGGATATGCGGGAGCAGACCGTGGTGCAGGCGCTGATTGAGCATTGGATCGCGAACCGAGGCTGCCCACTCACGATAACTTCCGACCAGGGCACGCAGTTTGAGTCGATCCTGTTCATCGCCTTGGCACAGCTTATTGGAGCGGAGCGGGTGCGCACCACGCCGTACCATCCCCAGTCGAATGGCATGGTGGAGCGGTTCCACCGAACTTTGAAAGCTGCCCTGATGTGCCATCCTCAGGCGCCCTGGCCTGAGAGCTTGCCCCTGGTGCTCCTTGGGCTTTGGAGCTGTTTCAAGGAGGACTTGCAGGCCTCCCCGGCCGAGATGGTGTATGGGACAACTCTGCGCATGCCGGGGGAGTTCTTTGTGGCAACGAGCTATTCGGCGGATCCGGCGACCTTCGTGGCGAAGCTCAGGGCGCTCATGGGGGCCATACGACCGGTGTCGTAGTCAAATCACTCGGCTCGCAGGCCTTTCTATCTGGCGGACCTGAAAACCTGCTCGCAGGTCTTCCTACACGGGGAGGCGATCCGAAAGCCACTGGAGCGGCCGTACTCTGGTTCGCACGAGGTAATTAGGCGCATCAGTGAGAAGGTTTACACAATCAGAGTCGGCGGGCCGAAAGGACGGTCACGACAGACGCGCCAAAGCCCGTCTATCTCGAGTCGGCTGAGGCGCGGGCCCCGCATGTGGATGGACCGGGGAAAAGGGAACCAACAGCAGCGGAACGACCACCGCCTGGAGAGACGCCATCACCTGCGACGTCTTCTCAGCCCTCCTCATCGGAGGCGGCATGTGGGCCGCCACTCGGAGAAGCGGTCGCAGCGGAGGACAGCGCAGCGTCACCGGCAGCACAGCCGATCGCGGCAAGCACCGCAGAGTCGCCTCTGGCCGAGGACCAGCAGGCCCAGGCGGCGCCGCCGCGACTGTTGCCGGCGCGCCGTAGGCATATGCCCAGCATCCTGCGGAGAACCACATCGTTCCGTTCGACCGGTGCGAACGTCTCTGAGAGGGAAGTGGCTGTGGCGGTCGAGCCCCGGTTGCTGCCGCCACCTGCGGACCTGAATCAGCGGCGGGAGAGGCGCCTCCGGTTTGAATTAGCCGGATTAGGAGGCGAGGCTTAGGGGTATGATGGCTAAATAATCCAGTTAATCTGGTCATCCCTAAGCGGCTCATGCGGATCAAACTCCGGCCTGGCGGCCTATATAAGGTCGCCCATCGCAACACACGGAGTTCAGTATTAATCGAACTGCTGCCCGTCGTCAATCCGATCGCCTACGTCATTGCCTACAGCCGCTACCAAGAACACGATAAGAACGCGGCAAGGACACGACAGAACACACCATCGCCGCCAAGGAACGCCATCGTCCGCTTAGCCAAGCGTCAGCCGCTCTTTCCAACCAGGCTTGCCCTGCTTGTAATGCTTACGGCTCCCGACGCGGACGAGCTGCCGCACGTCGCTGTACTACGCGATTTAAAAGGAAGAATAAAGATTTTTCAGTGCCTGGGAAGAATTCGATTCTAGCGTGATCTCTCGCGTATTCCCTACCACTTCCTCTGTTCGTGACGAGTGTGGCTGCACTCGCCAATAACAGCCAAAGACTTATGCTCTGCTTACGGGATACTTTACACCATGAGGAACTAGGTCAGAGAGTATCTTTCCTTAATTCCATTCCAAATAATTATATATTTTCATTACATAAATTTGATTTTCAATTTTAAAATCAAAATTATATACGTATCATAAATAATTTTAGATATATTTACTTTAGTCAATTTGAAACGAATTCTTACTCAAGAACGTGAGGGACCACGAGAGTATGAACTAAATAATAAGTGATTAGCGATATCACAAGATAAAGTAAAAGCATATAAAAATTGAGTAGTAATAAAAATTACCTTGTTAATATTATTATTATCATTTCATTGAAAACCAAAATGCACACTAGTTTGTGGGCTGCCGCTTCAAACTTCAATATTTAAATCTAAAAAGATTTCAATCAAAAGTTCTACCAAATATTATATGGGCTTCTTGGTTTATGCCAGACATCATCCAAAATAACGTACAGATACCATCAGTAAAAGAAGAAATTAAAAATTTTTATGCAAAATATAACACAAGACTATAAAGCTATCTACATAAACTTATAAGTAAACCTCTCAAGACAATGATTACTACTACTAGATTCAAGAAACATAAATAAACAAAAATATCTCATATACAATTATATATACACTAAAAACAAACACAGAATACTCACTGAAGTATCATGTTGCATATAATATCAACTTATCATCATAGCAATCAATGTTATTGACAGATTTTAAATTAATTTTGAATAATAAAAGATGCCATTGCTTGCAAGTATATAGATTATCCTAGCTAAATTCAAAATTAAATTAATTATTTTTACTATTATTAAAAATTTACCCCATAATTTTTATCCATAATATCCACATTCTTTCGGATAGAAATAATTATTAGAAATCGATAAAAGGATGGTATATACGCGAGGAGCTCCTGAATTTTATATCTTTCTCTGCATTCTCGGCTGTATATTTATTTTTTCTAAGCAGCCGTATTCAGGTTTCTATGTGCAAAGGACGCCCAATCCATAATGGAGTCGCTTACACGCAAGTAGTGCCTCGGCTTGTTTATTGGTTATTTTATAGCCAAGAAACCAGGAAAGGAGATGGCTCATAAACTGTGTTGAATTCGTTACAGCTTAGAAGAATGATACATTCGCGCTTTTTGGTTGTATTTCTGTCTACTATAGTTTTACTACGAGTCATGAAGGACTTACATTTGTGAACGGGATAGTACGTCATAAATAATCTTATTACTTATAAATTTCATCTGCACCAAATCTCGAATATGGTCTTGCCAAGGACAAATATTTTTAAATCGACGTGGTTGAGACAAGTACAAATATGGCTGAGATTGTATTTGTATCGCGGGATAGTATAAACGCATCGGTGCTCACTTCGCTCACTGTCTCGAACTATGCACACCAATATGTCTTTATTTATAATGGCCCTTATCCCAGTCTAGATACATTAAATAATTAATGCAGCTGGGAGACGGTGGAGAATTTAGTAACTTTTAATTCTTTATTGATAAAACTGTAGTGAAAATATTCTAAAAATATATGTAAAGGGTAAAAACCGTACTAAAACTTCACCTCCAAAAACAGATATTTTTAAATAACTTTTTTTATAATAAGTATATTTTTGTGAAACCAAATTCTTAATAATCCTTTTAAAAAGTGTAATAAATTCTGATGGGTTTAATATGATTGCAACCCATAATTTTAATAGGCGAAAAATGGGAAAATAGACCTGAATTATTGTAGATAAAAATAGTTTAGTTTTGAACACATATTTGTGGTTGTAAACAAAATAGAAATAAAAATTTTTCAAAGATTTAAGTTTCAATAAAAAATATTTTCATAGGAAAAACTACCCTTATTAATAAAAATCAGTATCAAATACTAGACAATGGTTTTAAACAATATTTTTTAATTTTTAGGAATCGATTGCCATTGCTGTAATAAAAATATTATAAAAATGTGATGAATAATTTAATTATTATTGTATTGTTATTTTAGAGTTTTTAAATGAGAATTTCAAATATTAAATTTGCAACGGTAGTCGATTCAATTAATCGATCCGTTCGCGATTCTGTAACTCACGCGTTAGTACGAACAATTAAGGGAGTACCGTCGGAAAGTGATTTAAAAATGAGAATCGTTTGAAACTTGGATGGTAGGTGTATTATAGTGCTAAGAAACTGTGATTCAAATTTCGTGAGCCTTCAGAAGCTGTGAGACGAGAAATTAACGATTAAAAATAACATGTAGTCTTATGGGAAAATGCACTTTTTACTGAATATTTAAGCTTTCAAAAATGAGAATGTTATAAAAAAATTCTGAGGTATGCAAAAAATAATCTCAAAACGATATCCGTTCGAAAAAATATCATTCAGAAGCTGTGAGAATAATAAATAAATAATTTCTGTCCAAAATATGAAACTGAGAACAGCGAGTTGGAGATATGGCAACGTCGCATTTTCGCCACGTGCTCTCTCGTGCGCGCATGTTTCAAAATATTCACACCGCTCGTCATTGATATATTTGTTAAGATAGAAATTGAATTGAGAAAAAATTATTCAAATAAAATTGATATTTATTATAATAACATTTAACATCTTCGCAGATTTTTTACGTAAATATTGTTAAATTATAGTAACAACAACATTAAAAATATGGCATTAATGCAACGATACATTTTGGTTCAATTAAGTCTCACTCGAAATTAAATATTGACGAACAGTAACCGCTGATATGTGTGGTGTCGATATTGAGGTTATCGTTATGAATACAAAGCGTAGCAGAAGCGCGTCGTTGCCAAACTTTCAACTGTAACAACGTGAGTCAAAGACTAATCTGAGCGCCCTCTCAACTGACTAGTTACGTAGCGACGGTACTCCCTTAAGAGAGAGAGGGGGCGCGTGAGCATTTGAATAAGCAGTTACGCCTCAGCTGTTTACGCGACGATACCGCCGAGATTATTTTGTACTGCGTTTCGCCGATTACCTAGTTTTCCTGGGACAATTTTACGTGCGTGAGTGCAACGGCATTACCGCGACAATAGCAGCAGTTTAGAAGCAGAAAATTATAATTGATAGAAGAGCGAGGCAGCGCAGCTGATTAACAGGAGGAGCAGCGGCAGTTGATTCTTCGTCATCAACAATTACGGCTGATCACCGTAATTGCACCGCAAGGTAGGTGCACCTCCCGTTATTATTGCGTGACAAAATACATTCGGTATTTTATTAACCGCGATATCTAATATTTTTGTATTCGCGCCGAGCATTAGTTTCGCGGTAAATTTCGAATCTTCTCTCTTTCTCTCTCTCTCTCACCGAATAATAATTCATTGTAAAATCCTATTCGCGTGCGTTAGTTTTTCGGCCCATAAAAGACTGTAGTTATTTTTACTAATTAAAGTTAGTCAATTTCATTCGCCGATGACGTCATTTAATTTCCCATTAGCTTAAGTGATTTGTAAAGGTTTAGGTTTTAGGCCCTCGCCATATATGCGCATACGCGCGCGTACGAGGGCGTACAAACGCGTACAAATCGCTAAAAATTGAGATAATGCCAACAACAGAAAGTTACTACTATTCCTCGCATGCCCCAAACGAACACACTTACTCCCGGAACAAACGTATCGTAACCTTCAATAATATAGCGTTATGATACGTTTGTTCCGGGAGTAAGTGTGTTCGTTTGGGGCATGCGAGGAATAGTAGTAACTTTCTGTTGTTGGCATTATCTCAATTTTTAGCGATTTGTACGCGTTTGTACGCCCTCGTACGCGCGCGTATGCGCATATATGGCGAGGGCCTTAATCCGATTACATCTAGGGGATTAAGCGGATTAGGCGTAAAATCGCCCACATCTAAGATAGATCGAGTGTCACAAGTCACGTGGTTTAAGGTGAGTTCAACTCCGTTGGATAGAAGACACTTAAGCGAAATCATCTGACGTAAAGGCGAATACACGTACAACTATACGTGTTTAACGGAGCGGCGGTTAGCTCTGCATCGTGGGAGTTTGTGCTTCAATAAATTTCTCATTTTTTCAGATAACCTCCTCCGTTACAAATTTTATATAATTTTATAATAACGTACACGCCATATTCTACTTGTAAGAACAAAATAAAATATTGTTAGTTTTGTTTAATTAATTGAGAATCGTTAATATAAAAATAAATAAAAAATTAACAATTTTAAATTCATTGAAAAGATATTCAAATACAAAGAATATTATATTATTTCGTTTAGGAATTATGTGTTGTAACGAGGCGAATATTCGGGCAAAGGAACGCCGCAGCGTATGCGACCGTGAGCGTGTGCTAGCGCCCGAAGGGCCCCGCGTTCGCCTGCAAGATCATACGCGCGAGGAGGACGCTGGATCTTCGCCCAATGGCTGGACCGGTTTCGCACCTTGGTGAAGCTGGTCACCGTACCTGCTACCCGTTAATTGCCTTGTCGACGTGAGAAGTCGATGAGTGAGTGATCGCGTCCGACGCTTGCTCTCCTTCGACGTTGATATCGCTCAATTCGCTCGCACGCTTGGTAGGTCGCACGTATAGCCTTCACGTCCCTCAGTGTTTGAGTCGTAGCGATTTTTCTGCGTACATTTTTCCCTTCTTCCTTTAGTCTTGATGGGTGATAGAAGCACTTGACGTCCTTAGCGTGTGTCAATCCTGGCAGTTTCTCTTGTTGATTTTCGAATCGGTAGGTATTGTACCCTACGACCTCGGAGATGATATAGAGACCGGCGTATGCGGATGCTAGCCTAGCAACTATTCTCTGTATGACGTTTGATAATATTTTGTTTTTCTGCAGTACCGAGTCGCCTTCTTTGAACTCCGCTGGGCGACACCTTTGATTGTACATGCGTGCCTGGAGCTTACTCTCCTTGAGCGCGTGCTCCTTAGCCCTTTGGGCGAGAATGGAGTTCTCGGCCAACTGTTCAGCAGCCAAATGCGCTTGCGAGTCTGCTTCTCCTTTTCATTGATGACTTGGTCGACCACCCGGCGCAGGTAGCCTGGCGGATCGAACTGTCTGTCGAAATTTAGCATTGCTGGATTTACATCAGTCGTGCTTTGTACCGCCGTATTCAGTACAAACATGAACTCTGACAAGTACTCATCCCAATTTCGATGCGTGTCGCGCAAGTAAGCCTTGATCATGGCCTTCACCGTGCAGATCACTCGCTCGGTCGGGTTTGCTTGTGGGTGGTAGTGCGACGTAAAGATATGACTTATATTTGTCGCCTGTATATAGTCACTCGCCATTTGGTTTTTAAATTCGGTGCCATTATCCGATAAGAATGCCATTGGTGCATCGAAAGGCATGACTACGCGTTCGTACAGCGCCTCTTTGATTGCCTTCCCGCCAGCCTGTCGTAAAAGCACGCACCTTACCTAGTTGGTAAACAAAGCGACTAACACGTATTCGCAGCTCTTTGGATTGCGAAGAAACGACCCTCTGATATCACCCACTACCATCTGTCACGGCCATTCAATCACCCATGGTTTTATCGAACCAAACGCAGATTTTTGCTTCGGTTTGCATTACTGGCACACAACGCAACCCCTGATGTAATCTCTCACATCAGAATACATGCCAGGCCAATAATATTCGTGGCTAACTAGCACGAAAGTCTTTTCGCGGTCCGGATGACCTGCTGTTACGGCGTCGTGGCATTTATGAGAGTGTTGTCAATTACTTCCCAGGTAGAAAAATCGTCCTCGCACTCGGTTACTTCTCGAATCTACTCGAAGTACTACGCATCGGCAGTGTCTATCCTCCAGGCAAATGAGCTCGGCGTGTCTTGCAAATTCATTGTGGGCGCGCAATAGCATCGAATCTGCACAATACTCTTCGACAGGCTCTCCTTTCCCTTTGAACGCTCTTAAGAGTGCGTTGGGCAGTTAATTTTGAGCTCCGCTTCGATACACCACGTTGAAGGTGTATCGCCCTGGAGGTCTAACGCCCATCAGGCGAGGCAACTAGTCGGGTTCCTGAGGCTTATGAGCCACCTTAGGCTATGGTGGTCTATAACCACGGTAAATTCGTAAGCTTCCACGTACTTGCCAAACTTGCGAATGCTCCAGATCACCGCAAATTTCTCAACCGTCGAAGAATTACACTCGGCCGAATTCAATACGCGCCTCGCGTATTCGATGATGCGTAGCTGTCCTCCTACCCGCTGCATCAGTACCGCTCTTAGGCCTGTTGTGCTGGCGTCTGTCTCGAGTATATATTTACTTTTGAGATCTAGAGGGTAGAGACAAGGTGCTGACGTCAACAATTCTTTTATCTTTTCGAATGCGAGTTCTTGAGCTTGGCTCTAAATATATTCTTGTTGTTTTTGCGTCAGCATCGTGATGAGGCTTTCTCCACTGTTGCTACTAACGCTGAAGTACCAATCGGAGTCTCCTTGGCGGGATGCTTCTCTACTAGTGATCATAATATCTATTGCCCCTTCAGTGAGTAAGACCTGCTTTTTTCTCACTCACACTACATGCGCAACTGAGGAAACTCCTGTACTTGTTACCGGCTTGGACGTTACTCTCGCGCGCTTTCATCTACTTAAATCCTTCGCGTGCACCTTCTCTCTCCTAATCACTTGCTCTAACGCACCTAGTGCTGCCGAATCGCGAATGCGTCGATAATAATCGGTGACCATTGCAATGTATATACAGGGTGTCCAAAAAGTTCCGGGACTCCCCAGTAAGTCCTGAGATATAACTATTTCCGAGGAGATTAAGGTAATTCCTGTAGTAACTTTGAACGAAGAATCCATTGGTGACCTTGGTTTTGACCTTGAGCTTGACCTTCAAGGTCATTTCAAGGTCAACTTTTTTTTTCAAATGGGAACCCCTATTTTTAACAACGGTAATCGAAAGAGCGGGAAATTTTACGTCCAAATAGGTATTATAAAATTTTTTTTCATGGCCTTGAGAAGGTCGATTTAAGGTCAAATGCTTGAAAAACTACCTAAAAGCGTTTTTTTAATTTTTAAGATATCGAAAAATGACCTCTACAAAATTTGTTCAGAACAGAGTGGGCCACTCAATGCACCAAAAACCTTTGACCTTTAACCTCATTTTAAAGGTCATTTCAAGGTCGAAGTGTTTTTTGTAATGGAAACCCCTCTTTTTGACCCCGGATTCGCACATAGCGCGAAATCCGACGTTTGGATAAGGTATTATGTTGAGTTTCGATTGATCCACGACGTTCACCGCTAAATCATGTGAAATTTAGATCCAATATTATTCGCGAAACATTTACAAAATGTTTCGGGCTAAATTTATTGAATTCTACTGGGAGCATGTTACAGTGACCTTATCTTTGACCTTCAAGATCATTTTAAGGTTATTTCACCTTTGATTGTTTGAATAATAAAGTAACGGGTTATCCAAACCGAAAGTCAAGTTGTTTTAAATGAGGAGCAAGCAGAGACATAGGTACAGTTTTTTTGCCGGATAAGTTTTTTCCACTCACTGCGTTGTGAATGTTTCTTTCTGATTTCGCGTTATGTGCGAATCCGGGGTCAAAAATAGGGGTTTCCATTACAAAAAACACTTCGACCTTGAAATGACCTTCAAAATGAGGTTAAAAGTCAAAGGTTTTTGGTGCATTGGGTGGCCCACTCTGTTCTGAACAAATTTTGTAGAGGTCATTTTTCGATATCTTAAAAATTAAAAAAAACGCTTTTAGGCAGTTTTTCAAGCATTTGACCTTAAATCGACCTTCTCAAGGCCATGAAAAAAAATTTTAAAATACCGTTTTGGACGTAAAATTTCCCGCTCGATTGCCGTTGTCAAAAATAGGGGTTCCCATTTGAAAAACAAAGTTACCTTGAAATGACCTTGAAGGTCAATCTCAAGTTCAAAACCAAGGTCACCACTGGATTCCACGTTCAAAGTTACTACAGGAATGACCTTAATCTCCTCGGAAATAGTTATATCTCAGGACTTACTGGGGTGTCCCGGAACTTTTTGGACACCCTGTATTCATATACTTGGAAGAAACGTAAAGTAGCTAGTTCACACCGTGAGTTCGCAAATCATTTACTAAATATTATATGTAACTATAATGCCAGTCATTTGTAAGTTATGGCAAGTGTTTAGTTATATTTCATCATTATTTTGCTTTAAAAAGAATAAAATTCATTATATATACATATATATATATATATATATATATATATATATATATATATATATACAGGGTGTCCAAAAAGTAACGATACACCTGAGAAATTTTCTAAGCCGGTTATTTTTTTAACCGGGTGAAGGTTGTTCTTGAAGTAACTTTTTACGAGGAATCCGATGGTAACCTTGGATTTGACCTTGAACCTCATTTTCAAGGTTATTTTGAGGTCAACCTCATTTTTTTAAATGGAAACCTCTATTTTTTATGGCGGAGTTTGAGGTAACCCCTAGAGGTCAACTGGAGATCAAAGTATGAATTCTTAAAAATCTCGCGAATTCAGTGGTTAAACAAAACAAACAAAAGGATAACCCCAGGTAACTTTTAATGGTGCTCTTTAATTTGTCCTTGAACCTCATTTTCAAGGTTATTTTGAGGTCAACCTCATTTTTTTTAATGGGTACCCCTTTTTTTTATGGCGGAATCGAAAAAAGTGAAGACTCTCACGTATGGATGAGTTGAGGTTTGAGGTTAATGTGACCTCTAGGGGTCAGATGAAGGTCGAACTGTGGCTTTGTAATAGTACCGGGATTTTAGTGGTACAAGGAAGCAAATAAAGGTCATGGAAACCCCCATTTTCGACAGAGGCAATCGAAAGAGCGGAAAATTTCACATCCAAATATCTACTTAGATCATAAGTCAAGGGCGAACTTAAAGTTTAAGGTCAGTCGAAGGTCATCCAAACTTAAAGACGCCCTAAAATTTTTTTCATAATGGAGAAGGGTATTTATTTAGTAATTGCCCATCGGAGATCCGTAACCTTGAATTTAACCTTCAACCTCAATATCAAGGTTTTTTCAAGATCAATTTTTTTTACTTTTAGCGTTACCCAGGAACAACGACGTGGACGTAGTAAAATCTGTCCCTTTGGGGTGCTTTATTTTCGTGACTTCCCCTCGCCTCTCACGATCGGGGTGCTTGATTTTCGTGAGTTCCCCTCGCCTATCAACAATGATTTTTTACGCTTATTTTCTTAATAACTTGATTAGCCGGTTAAACTTTTTAAGGTTACTATCCCATACCTATTCATTGAAAATCCACTAACAATTTCACTTGGTTCTATCCTCAGGAAATGTACTGTGCCTAACTTTATCGTTTTGAGCTTATTCTTCGGGACAATTGCATTTTCAAAAATTAATATTTAAAAAAGCAACATATTTGAAAAGATTTTACCATTCGAAAATCTCCATAAAGCATTAGTGCATTAGTCGGACTGTAGTAGAACTTTTTTGTAAAAGTACTCAAATTATAATTTTCATTTTTTGAAAACATTTATTTGGGTTGCAAACTTTTTGTTTTTAATTCTGATTGATTTTTGAGTAAATTTCGATTCGCTGACTTAAAATGGAACGCCTCACTGAACGAGAAAGAATATCACTTCTTATGATGAGAGGCTGGGGTGGAGTAGAAAGATCTTACAGGGCAGTGAGAAATCTTTTTAATGAGACATTTCGGGTTAATAGAACTCCAATTGCTGTGTCTACTGTTCAGAATACTATTTCAAGGTTTGTAAATTTTGGCCATGTCAGAAATCTACCTAAGTCAGGCAGACCACCCTCAGCAACAAATGAAGAGAATTTATTAAATGTTCTATTATCATTCACTGAAAATCCACATAATTCCATTCGCAGAGTTGCTCAAGAGCATGACATAAGTACATCGTCCGTACCTATCATTTTAAAAACAGCAAAATTCCATCCGTTTAAAGTACACCTGGTTCACAAGTTGAATGAAGACGATTTCGATCGTCGTGTTGAGTTTTGTGAAGATATGATGGCACGCATAATTGAAAATCCAAATCTTCCATCAAACATAGTTTTCTTTGATGAAGCAACTTTTCAACTTGACGGAACATTAAATCGACATAATTGCAGGTACTGGGCTGCGGAAAATCCACACTGGATGCGAGAAGATAAATCGCAATATCCGCAGAAGTTGAATGTTTGGGCTGGAATAGTGAATAATCGAATCATAGGGCCATTCTTTATTGATGGTAACTTAAACGCTTAAAATTATGAAGAGATGCTTCGTAATCAAATAGTTCCAGCAATTAGAGAAATAGTCGGAGACAACTTCGAAAATACATGGTATCAGCAGGATGGTGCTGCAGCTCACTATGGACGAGACGTTCGAATTTACTTAGATGAGGTGTTTGATAATCGGTGGATAGGAAGGAGAGGCACAATTGAATGGCCAGCTAGGTCCCCCGATTTGACGCCTTTAGATTATTTCTATTGGGGTTATCTAAAGGATCGGGTATACAAAACTAAACCCCAAAACTTGGACGAATTACGTCAAAGGATCATAGACGAATCAGCTCTCATTCCCACTGAAATTTACTGAAAGTTACCTGGGGTTATCCTTTTGTTTGTTTTGTTTAACCACTGAATTCGCGAGATTTTTAAGAATTCATACTTTGACCTCCAGTTGACCTCTAGGGGTTACCTCAAACTCATACCTCAATACATATCTGGACGTAAAATTTTCCGATCTTTCTGATTCCGCCATAAAAAATAGGGGTTTCCATTTAAAAAAATGAGGTTGACCTCAAAATAACCTTGAAAATGAGGTTCAAGGTCAAATCCAAGGTTACCATCGGATTCCTCGTAAAAAGTTACTTCAAGAACAACCTTCACCCGGTTAAAAAAATAACCGGCTTAGAAAATTTCTCAGGTGTATCGTTACTTTTTGGACACCCTGTATATATATATATATATATATATATATATATATATATATATGTATATGTAATGAATTTTATTCTTTTTAAAGCCAAAATAATGATGAAATATAACTAAACACTTGCCATAACTTACAAATGACTGGCATTATAGTTACATATAATATTTAGTAAATGATTTGCGAACTCACGGTGTGAACTAGCTACTTTACGTTTCTTCCAAGTTTTTTTAGACCACAATGAACAGATTCCATTGCTCGTTTACTAAAAAAACCAATGAAATAGTGCATAAGCTTTAGAATAATAGTTATTATCTTTCTCCTTAAAATAGGCGTTTACGTATGCGATAGCCTCCTCTTCCGATGAAAATCTCTCTGCTGTAAGTGAAACTTTACGGTTAGGAAACAGGAAAAAGTTACTAGGACTCAGATCTGGTGAATACGGAGGATGGTCAACCAAAATTGTTGAGATTTAGATATTTTTCTTATTAATAGATAATTAACATCTATTGCCTTTCGAATGAAATCTTGCATTCTGAAAGCATGAAAGTATCTTTCGAATGCTTCCTGAAATATATAATCGAGTTCTCATTCTGAAAATCATTTTAGTCAGAAAATAAAAAAAAACACTAAGAAAATTTCCGTAATATTAAATGAGTTTTAATCAATTTTGTAAGTTACTATTATAGGAAATTAAATAGTGATTGTTCTAATAACCATCGTACCATAATACGCATCTCTTTAAGATATATTATTTATCCAGTTCAACCCTTGCAAGAACAAAATAACTAATAAATAATTTCACGTTTTAAGCGAAAACAATAATAGAACCATAATACATTTTATAATAACTCTTAGAAGTTTATGGATTTTTCTAAATATTTATAATAGTTGATTATTGAATTATTGTAATTTATAGTTATTATTCCCTCACTTTTAAATAATTACCATGTATCGTTAGAATTAACTAAGTTTATTACGATTTTGTGTAAATAATTATAAACCATAGCGTTACTCTTGCTCTCGAATGTGGCACTCCAAGAGCAATCTCTGGTGTAACGTTTGATTCTATCTCGCGTTATTAAATAAATAGTTCGGACTCTTTTTATTATAGTTATAATCGCGTTTCCGAGAGTAGCAAGAAGTTGACACGCATATACTATATTCTATGAAAAATGAAATTTAAAAATTCATCGAATAGCAAAACACAATATTCGCTGTTTCGATGAATCGTTTTGAAATACAATTGAGTATAGTTGCATCTATCGGGGAGAAGCCCGACAGCGCTGCAACAAACACTCGATTCTATTTCTTAGCAATTAATGATTTTATAGAGAGGAGATATCTAAGGCTACTTTTTCTTATAAGAGAGATAGTCTTATGAGTTGAGCGCTTAGGTATCGTAAGGAAAGGAATTAGCAGGCTAACCACTGAATAATAAAATTAGTCTCAGGAAATTGCTGAGTCTTTATTTCGAATCAATGCTCGCGCTGCTAAGCAAGGTAGGATAGTGAATCCTCTTGCCGCAGCGACGGGCGAATTTATACTTGCGAAATCGGCTTCTTTCTACGCTTGGTAGCCCCTACAACGCTATTTTTGAAATTGATATAAACTTTGTACATGTTTTGTCGCAAAATGGCTCGATCGAAATTGAAATTTGATTATTTAAAAAATTAAGTGTGAAATAACGAATTTTTGAACATAAATCGTTTCTCGAGGAAAAATCGCCTTTTAAGTTATAAGTGATATAATTTTGATAATCAAATAACACAAAATTTACCATAAATGTACGGAAAATTTTTACATCAAAAAATCGCCTGTGATTAGTGGAACATTATTCAAAATAAAAACGATTAATTTAACTATCCAATTTTGAATAATAATTAAAAAATGAATTTGCAAATTTCTTCTTTAGCCATTTAAAAATCAGCAAATTGGTATCAATCATTATCATTAATTTTACATATATATACAATCGAATCGTTATCTAACAACGCAATTTTAATTGTTTAAATAAATTATAAATTTTTTATTTATTGATAACTCAGTGAAAAATTAGTTATCAAAGTGTCAAATTCTTGCTTCTTAGTTTCAATACTTTACGAACGCAATTGCATATTCGAATTAGATATATATTTGTTGCAAAATAACTAACACTATTAACTTGTAAATTAAATTAAACTAACAAATACATATTTAATGACTACAATAACATGAAATTCAACATCAGCGCATCAAAATGGACTAAAAATGCTTTTGTTCATTTGAAAAAACTTTGCAATTGTCGATTTTGCATTGTAAACAATAAATTTTCCACTCTCGTGGCGTCACGCTCCTTATATGGTCTTGTTTTCGTCGAATTGCCCTAACACATTTACATGTATGTGAGAAGAGCGCCTTCACTCAATTACCGCTTTTCTCTGGTTTTCTCGTACACGACGGGTTGCTATTTTGCAAAAGGAGGAGTAGGAGATGTAGGAAAAGGGACAAATCGGACTGGACCATTACACTGGAGAAAAAGACCCAAGTTAAGAAAGGACCGCCCTATCTCTCTCTGAAAACTCACGCCCTCTGACCAATTACAAATACCAAATCGGATAAGGAAATTTTTCCTATCAATACAGAAAATTGTAATCGTTATCGTATTACAGGCCGGAAGAAGGGGATTTCTACCGAACCATAAAAAGTTTTGTACAAAACCATGGGACCAGTGCTGGAAGAAACACAGAAGGATAGGAAAATGTTTTGAGAAGAATCAGTAGTACAGAGTAGTGCCAAGAAGTCAGCCAAGAAGTTAAGGGGGTTATCGTGTTACAATACTCTTCAAAAGTATAAGTCGAAGACTGTACTGCGAGCTACTGTCCGTTCTACTGTTGGTGGACCTATACTTTTGTAAGTGACTGTTCACACACACATACCAATCGTCTATCCATGTGCACGAATACTACTCTGCGCGCGTGAAAATATAGATGCGGCAACATCGCAAAGCAAGCAGTAGGTAATACATACACTCGCCGTCGTTGATATACAGAGTGTTTCTGCTGGTTTCTGCGTTTATCCTAATTATTTTTCAATACGTAAAAATGAGTGACAGGCCTAGACTCAAAAAATATATTTATATTTATTTTGTTTATGAAAAGTGCAAAACTATTTTTAAAAAAATATTTCTTATGAAAGAACAATCGTACAAAGATATTTTGAGCTTTAAATATTTTATAATATATATTTTCGTTAACTTTTTGAAAAAAGTGTTTTTGTAGGAAAATTTCATTTTCAATTTTCAGTGAAAGTTTACACGCGTACATGTAACAGATACACTACACAAATAATGACTAAAAGTAAAAGGTGTTTTTTATTATTTGTTTTTTCATTCAATTACCCCATCTTTTTTTTATTATTTGTTTATTCATTCAATTACCCCATCTTTTCACATAAATAATTTGCATCTATTTTCATGTTAAAATTAAATAAAAGAATTTAATGAATCATATCGAAATCAAAATAGTTTTGGTCTATAGCATGTTGCGTTTGAATTCCTATACGCTGCGCCGGCGCAGTTCACTACAATGATCTGCATTGTCAGCGGTGTTGCCAATTCTTCACACGTGGCCACATGTTATACCAGACTTACGAAAAAAGTATGTATTTTTGAAGCTATTATCTCTGAAACGGTGAAGTAAAAGATATTTTTTATTTTTTTATATAATAGCTACAACCTTGCTCATTATCACACTAGTTTTTTTTTAAATCTACAGAAAACTTTCAGACTTATTTGCAAATATATCGTTGCGGGAACGCTCTTCCCCATAAGACGCCATGTATAAGAATTCAACTTTACGATTTTTTTTTCTCGTATTCGGTGAAGCTAGGGTCCCTGAATTTTTTATATATTATAGAGGACACCGAAATCTATACATACCAATTTTTCTAAAAAATTCTACAGAAAATGAAATTTCACGATAACCCCCTTAACCAAGAAGTCAGCCAAATGCATCCAGAATTGAGAGAGGGAGAGAGGGAGAGAGAGAGAGAGGGGAGAGAGGGCGAGAGAGGGAGAGAGAGAGAGGGGAGGGGGAGTACGCAGCCTAAGTATTTAGCAATCTAATAAAATAAAAAGTAAGTAAATTTTGTATGTGGCTATCTTTTCTTTTCTTTCGGTCCTTATTTTTCTTTCTCTCTAGTTCTCCTTTCTTTTTGGCACTTCGTTAAGCGTGAGTCTGGCGAATTTCCCTTAGAGTCCCTTAAGAACACATTAAGTGAGAGTCTGATATGTTTAATAATAACACTCAGTTATTATTTTCCAGTTAGTAGTTTCTCTGCGCAATAATATTGCTCGTCCCGGGTTATGCATTGCACGCAAGCCAAATCAGAGCAACCTTGAATTTACGCTTACTCCAAGCGTACCTGAGAGTGACCCCGACGTCACGTCATTATAAGATTGATTTCACTCCTTTCAAAAATTTAGAAACAGTTAATTCACAACAAAACTAAAACTCAATTAAGATACATAATGAGATACATAAATAATTTAAATAGAGATTTGATAAGAGTGTATAGTAACGTGTAAGAAGGTAACTATCTAAGCAACTTTGTAAAATTTAGTATAATGGTATTTAAATAAGATTGATAAAAAATATAGTGTGTTTGAAAGAGTAGTAATAATAATATCAAGAGACTAAAAAATATATAACTATAATTTTTATACAATTTCACAAAAGCATTCATGCAACTTTTTACTTTGTTAAAAGTGTTTTATTATAGACAAAATTTAATTGTATGTATATAATTACGTTCTCGATCAACAAAAAATCTGACTCTATATAACAAATCTTAAGTGTGAATAGAATAGGCAAATTTTTTGACTAGTTCTTATCTTAGTATAATTTTGATATACACTATTCTACAGGGCTTGGAAAGAACTTTCAAATGAGCTTCTGCAAAGCTTTGGAAGTTTATTTCCGGTTGAGATATTAATCTTCAAAATTGCAGTTATTTTGTTATTGGGTAAGGAAAATTATTGGGCGGGTATTTACATATTTCAAAAATCTGTTTGACGTAAATTCCAATGCAAACCGGGACATATCTTAATATTCCCATTGGACATATGAAGCTTACTTATTTTTTTAATGATTCCTGTTGGAAATGATGCAGAAAAATTGTTTTGATAATAATGTAGCTCTTACCCAATACTTAGGATAAGAAATAATCAAATGCATGTTTAATAAGTGTAACTTGATATGTCCACTTATTCATTGTAGCCTTGAAAAGGATGATTTCAAAATATCATCGAAACACTGGCAAAATTAATAATAAAGATTGGCTCAGAAAAATCCAAGAAAAAAAGACTAATGTATTACCTAAAAACTTTTTCTAAATAATGTAGTGAGCTACTTGGGATATAGCAACGAATATAAATTTAAAATGAATATAAGGGAGTTTATTGATGAGCCAAGGTTTCCTATGTTTTAAAATTAATACTGTCAACATTTTTATAAAAATACTTGAATAATTGAATACCTTATAGATCTAATGAATTATATTACAAAGTTATTTGAGAGTGACACCAACTCTCCAAATCCAAAACAAAAACTCCAACCAAATAATTGTACACAAGTAATTATGACAACGTTTCGCTAGTTTGCCTTCCAGCTTTATCAGGTCTTTTATTAAATTTTCAACTGATACAAAAAATACTTTATGACGACTTAAATATATTATATATTAAAGATCAAACAGCAAATTTACATACCAATGCAACATGTAGAAATTCAAAATTTATATTATCCATTGCTAATAGACCAAACTTTTACGGCAATTAGTGTAATTAAATTTATAATTATAGTCATGTCAAAAATCATAGTGTTATGATTAGCACACAATAAGACAACATAAATTTAATTGACAATCAAAAGGTTCCAAGTCACAAGTCATACTTAGAAATTTTAACATCATTAAAATTTTAACATTATTCAAATTTTAAACAAAGAGATTGACAAGAAAAAAAGAATTATTTCTGAAATAATATTTATTAATGCGCATGATAATACTATTAATAGACAAGAGGATACTTAATTTCTTAGCAAACAATACAGTTGCATTTTTAAATTTCTTAAATAACTTTAATTTCTTAATAGCTTAATATAGTTATTATTAATTCCATTGGTCTTTTCAATACATTGCTTCTCTTATAATTTGGCATCTACATCTTTGATTTAATAAAATAAACTTTGTCTGAGTTTGAGATATTGGTTGTCAATTAAATTTATGTTGTCTTATTGCTAATTATAGCACTAGGATTTTTTACATAACTATAATTGTAAATTTAATGACAAAGATTGCCGTAAAAGTTTGGACTATTAGCAATGGATAATATAATTTTTGAATTTCACTTGTTGCGTTGGTATGTAAATTTCTCTTTCTTAAGAAAGACAAGCAAGAATTTAATAGATTGATAACTGATTTTTGAACAATGTTATTAATAAATGAAAAATGAAGAATTTATTAAAATATTTAAAATTACGTTGGAAGATAGCGATCTAACTGTACATACTTATAAAATTAGTCAAAATAATTGTTATCCGGTCGTCGATTTTATATTCGTTGAAGAAAATTTGTAATTTAATTATTTAAATTCTATTTTTTAAATTAACAAACTCGATCTTGAATAAGTTTCTGTACATCATAAGCTATTTTGTCGTATAAACATTTATATGGTTTTATTGTAAATTTTCCATATTTATTTTTATTTAAATTCAATTGTTTGGAAAATTGTAATACAATTTTTCTACGGCAAGCGGTGGATAACATAAAATGTTGTGTTTTTAATTCAATTTGTCACATTATAACCTTTTCACTTAGCATGCGTGATCTTACGTTAAAGCTTATTCAAAATTTGTACAAATTCGCGGAAAATAGCGTTATAGGGGTAACTTATCGAAAGAAAGGACTTCTGCCACAGGTATAATGTAACGGTCCTATTTATGAGCTATTTATTAAATCACTGAATTACTGCAACTAGTCTAACGTATCTATCTGTTTATTCAAATCAATACATTAAGCGGCGCTACCTCACTGTCTACGAGATTGTGTATACAAATAAGAGTCGAATCAATGTAAACAGCATGACGTCACAAAGTAATAGATATAGATATAATGATTTTGGATATTAAGAAAAATATGTTAATTAGAGATAATTTTAATATAACAAAGTATTGATTATATAGATTTTAGCATGTAGATTCATAATATAATAACAAAAATTACATTCAATTATGAAATAATAATGAATATCAATATGCAAAGTAGATTTATTTATTACGTTAACAATATAAAACATTAGAAAAATGTAAATAATTCATATGCAAAGTGAATAAGTATAGAACATGAGTAAGAATTGGTTTCATTAATAACAGCTGAATAATAACTGTTATTAGTAAATAAACAATCAATAATTTATTTAAACAATAAGCTTTATATAGAACGAAAGTATTAATTTTATACTTGAAAATGATAGCTTTATAATTTAGGAATCTTAGATAAATAATCTAATAATCGTATTATAAGATTAGGAAAAACCGTTACAAATATGAAAAATTAGTTATAATTCAAATGTTATTAACTAATTTAAAGATTCATTTTTGGAAAATACCTCTAAATTAAATCAACTATAAAGTTATATAAAAATTTATTAATTTTCTATTGTAAATATTGTAATATCACGTTAATTAACTTTATTAGTTAATAACTTTTGACGACATTATTTGCGATAATTGTATATTATATAAAATCAATAAATAACAAATTTTGTAAAGCTTACATATGTAAAAAGCTTAATATTAAAGATTATTTTCTTGTAAATTAAGAAAACTCATTTCTGTAAATTCGCGAATATCTCTCGAATATTCGATGACATCCCTCCTGCAAAAATAAGCGGGAAAATCTGTATATAAATAGGCCCACCTTTGCACAGGCTAGCATTCACTTCTAGCCTTGCAATGTGAGCGCATGAGTCAGAATAAACTTGGTTAATGCCTAAGTTCTTTCTCTCATTGTGATTAACTAAGCAAGACTGCCCCTTCCTTATAATTCGAGCTCGACTTATAGAACATTTCGCGCTATAAGAAACTTGGGCCGAATTATATCCTATCCAATAAAGACTTTAGCTCTGCTTATGGGACAATTCGCACCATAAGAAACTAGGGCATCGTCTGACTTTCCCTGAAACATTGTACTTATTATATATATTTGATTTGTTTAGTATTATTAGAGTACATTTGATTTATCTATTCCTTGACAAGTAGAGTAAAATTATTAGAAACAAATTCTTACTCATTAGCTAGATACGAGAGTTCGAATTTTTATTATTTGTAAGTGATACGAACATCACATTTGGCGACCGTGACAGGACTCTTGTTACGTTAGTTAGTGTTAAGTGTTTGTTATTTATTTAGTATTAGTTTGTAATTATATTACAGATTTTTCTTTTATTATGCCGAAAAGAAATAGACAAATGCGAGCAATATTATATAAGAATGCGTCACTGGAAAAAGAATTAAGTGAGCTGCGTACATTGTATATGGAACTTGCGAATTCATTTGTTAATTTAGGTAACAATTATAAAAAGAATATGAGATTATTTAATACGAGTTTAAGAAATATAAGCTCTGATTTGAATCATTTAGCAGATACGGTAGAGCATATATTAGCATCTAGACCAGCACCTGGCGCTGAACTTGTATTATTATTTATGAAATAAATTTGTTAATTAGAATATACAATTTGAATTTGTTTGATTATTTGTCAAATCATATGTATTGTTGAAATCAATTGATTAATGTCATCCATATATTATTTATTATTGGTGTTGAATTAATTATATACTTTGGATTTTTTTTTGGTTGATGTCAAACGAGAAACGTCCAATGTATAACTCTACTGAGTGTGCTCCCGAAACAATTCTAAACGAACTTAGTGAATCACTAAATGGTGAGGAATTGACCGTGCAGCAAAAAAGAACGCACGAATGGGAAAGAGCTATAGTAGATGAATTAAAGACATTTCATACTGATCAGTTTAAGTTACAAAATGATTTTAAAACAATTTGTGAAACTATTAACAATTTAAGTAATAAAGTTGATAGATTGACGAATAAAATAGTTGAACAAGATCAAATAATATAGAGTTTAGAATCAAATTTAGAAAAGTCAAATGAAATTATTTCTATTTTAAAAGATAGATGTGAAGATAATTTCAATGATATTATTCGAGCGAAAAATAATGTTACCATGGAAATGAATGAAACTTTTGCAGTACTTCGTGAGAATATTGATAAAATTAAGAATAATGATCAAAATAGATCTATTGTTAATGAAACTATTATGGAAACAATTAAGCAACCTGCTTTAACGTGTCCAGTTTTTGACGATAGTTATAAATATCGACCAGTAAAATATTTAAATGATCTCAAATGTTATTTGCAAGCAAGTAATTATAACACTGCTCAATTGTTATGTTTGTTATCTCAATCTATGACAGGAGTAAATTCTTCTTGGTATGACTTGGTACAGCGTGAAATTAGAAATTTTGAAGATTTTGAAATATTATTTAAAGAAAAATTTTGGAACGCTGAAATACGTAGAAATATTACTCGTGAAATAGAATTTGGAAAATATTTTGGTGGAAAATTATCGCGTTATAATTATGCTATACGTAAGATTAATTTAGCTTTTGATATAAATGAAAATCTAGACGAAGAAGAATTAATAGATAAATTATCTCAACATTTTGATAGAGATGTACGTTTATTAGTTCAAGCTAGATATATGAAAAAGATATCAGAATTTATTAAGGTTTTATCTTCTTTAGATAATGATGATTATATTAGTTCACGTCTTACTCAAAAAGATAGCGGCGGAGAACAACAAATTAATAGCATAACAATTAAAAATAGTAAGTCGAATAATAAGAATAATAGAGTAAATAAAAATAATAAAAATATTTCAAAACCGATTTTACAAGATGTACCAAGTACTTCCTCGGGAAACGAGTAAATGTTGCTTCTCGGAAATCGGATAAACGCAAAAGCTTGCAACGAGTTGCAACAATAAAATCAAGTAACAATGTAGTGTCGAAAGAATTATTGACTATTTTAGAAGATCCTAGACAAGAAATTAATGGTGAATTATCAAGTAATGATAATAATATTGGGGGCAGAATTTGTCCTGAAATATTTCTTTTATTAGAAAATATTCCAGTAAAAGCTCTACTTGATTCGGGTAGTGAAGTTTCTGCTATTTCAGAAGAATTTTACAATCAAAACTTAAGTAATTTTAATGATAAACCTACTCTTCCGATTAGTGACCACGTTATTAAGGTAGGTACAGGCCAAAAATCGGTGAGATTGAAGAAACAAATTTATTTGAATGTAAAATGGTGTAGTTAATATATTGATATTATCTTCATAATTATTCCTAGATTAATAAAAGATTGTATTATCGGTTATGATACTATGAAAAATATAAAGCTTAAACTTGACACATATAATGTGCAAATTTATTTTGAAATTAATAATACTCTAGAAAACATGAAATATAACGATACATTTATAGATGAAAGTACATATCAAAGCTTAACTATTCAGTATGATACTGTCTCGGATTTTGGGAATGACATACCATCACTCATTGATCTAACTCGTAATGAAATAGATGCAGGCATTACAAATGATGATTCTGTAAATCTAACTCGAGGGGAAATTGATAAGAAAATAGATGAAAGCTCTAACCTTACCGATGCTCCAAAAAATGAGATAGCTTCGCTTGTGTACGAATTTAGAGATGTATTTCGTAAAAAATTAGGTTTATTGAAAGTATATACTCATAAATTGATTTTAAAAGATAAAGAGCCATATTTTTCAAAAAGGTATCCTATACCGTTAAATTATCGAGAAAATGTTCGAATTGCAATCAAAGAAATGCTAAGAGATGGCGTTATTCGTCGATCATTAGTAATTATATTAATCTAATTGTTATAAACATTAAAAAAGACGGATCTGTGCGATTTTGTTTAGATGCTAGAAAATTAAATAAAAAATTAGTTAAAGATTATGAAGCCCCACTACATATGGATGATATTTTTCAACATTGTTTCGGAGTAAAATTTATTTCTAGTTTTGATTTGACAAGTAGTTTTTGGCAAATTCCTCTCGATAAAGAAAGTAAAAAATATACAGCATTTATTATCGAAGGTAATACCTACGAATTTAATGTAGTTCCTTTCGGTACATGTACTAGTACAGCAGCTTTAGTAAGAGCTTTAAATCTGTCAATTAGCGATTTAAAACAATTCATTATACCATTTGTGGATGATATACTATGTATTTCTAAAACCTTCAATGAACATATTCATTATTTACGAACATTATTTACATGTTGTCGAAGAGATAATTTTATATTTTTATATTTTATATTTTATATTTTATTTTAAGAGATAATAATATAATAATTATACATTGAAATTTTCAAAATCTAAATTAGTTCAAGAAGAAATTGAATTTTTGGAACATACTATTACTCCACAAGGTATAAAAGCTCAAAAAAGTAAATTAGAAATAATTCAAAATTATAAAGCTCCAAAAAATTTGAAAAGCTTGCAAAGCTTTCTTGGATTTGTTAATTTCTATACAAAATTTGCAAAAAATTATCCTGAAATATGTAGACCTTTAATGAATTTATTGCAACAGAGTAGAGGCTATCAATGGTTACCTGAGCATGAAACAGCTTTTAATAATGTGAAAAAAATATTTATTGACACAATTACTTTAAAATTTCCTGATCCCAATAAACCTTACATATTAACTACTGATGCCAGTTATCACACTATAGCCGCTGCTTTGTCATAATTAAATAATGAAGGTGATGAAGAAGTTATAACATTTATATCTAGAACTCTAAAAGGAGCAGAATTAAATTACTTTACAACTGAAAAAGAATTATTAGCTGTAGCTTGGTCATGTTTAAAATTAGAAACGTATCTAAGAGGTGCGAAAGAAATAATTATTTGTACTGATCACGAAGCGTTGAAATTCTTAACAACTTGTAAATTTACAAATGCGAGATTAGTGAGGTGGTGCTTGTTTCTTCAAGACTACAACATTACGTATGAGTATCTACCAGGAAATAAGAATAAAGCCGCCAATTTTCTATCTAGACATATCACAGACTGCAGTAATAACTATACAGATGAAATTCAGATTGCTATGTTGATGAAAAAACCTTCACAAGATTTAATGAAATATTTCAAGAACATGGAGTTATTACAACAAAATGATGGTTTTCTACAAAACTTAAGAAATAAAGAAAATTTTAATCATAGATACATATTTTATAACAATTTAATATATAAAAAAGAAAAAATTAACAATAAATTATTATTGCCTGAAATAATTGTTCAAGAAAGGATCCAAGAAATACATGAAGTTTATGGTTATATTGGATCTAGAAAAATTACGAAAATGTTACAAGAAAATTTTTATATCTACAAGCTTCGTAAGAAAGTAGCAAAAACTATAAATCGTTGTAATCTCTGTCAACGTACGAAATATTATACAAAAAAGATATCATCAATAATGCAGCCTATATTGGTTGAAAAACCAAACGATCTATTATCTATAGATTTTTATAGACCATTGCCAACCTCACAAGGAGGAGTCAAATATATTTTAACAACAATAGATTGTTTTAGTAAATTAGTAGTTATGTATCCTATAAAAAGATCAACTACATATACTACTATAAAAAAGATATTTGAACACTATATACCAAATTATGGAAAGCCAGTAGCAATCATATGTGATCATGGAACACAGTTCACAGCTAAAGCATGGAAAGAAAAGCTTTTAGCTAATAATATAAAATTAATATTTTCTAGTATTCGTCATCCACAAAGTAATATCGTGGAAAGAATTCATAGAGAACTGAGAAGATTTTTAAGAGCATATGCAAATAATAATCATAAAGGTTGGGCTCCATTAATTCCCAAAATACAACAAATAATGAATTATGTGTATCACGAAACGGTTGAAATAACTCCTATAGAAGCACACCTCCATCTAAAACCAGATAGATTTCGGCATCGATGGATACCTGATATCAAAGGTGCCAACAAATTACAATCAAATAGAAGATATCAAGAAAAAAATGCAAAATAAACTTATAAAACGTGCAAACAACATTAATAAAAATATATGTCATTATCAATATAAAGTTAATGACTATGTATTATTGCGGAGTCAAAATATAAGTAATAAAGAAGAAGAAATTATTAAGAAATTCTTAAACTTATATGAAGGCCCGTATATAATTAAATCCATAATCGGTTTAGATACATACTTATTGAAATACAAAAATGGTAAAGATAAAGGTGTATTTCATACTTCTCTACTAAAACCGTACCAAATTTAGCCACTAGGGGATACATTCTCTCTCCAAGCAAATTTGCATATTGATCTGATATATGTAAACACTGGAAAGAGTAGACTATCGATCTGGAAAGATGGTAGGAAAGAGTGAAAGCACTCAGACCAATAGGTCTGACTTAAAGCACTATATTCCAGCATCATCAGCCAGACCTTTTGTACCAACGCAAAATATGGTGCCTTGGTCTCTGTGCAAAAGCACGCAGACACTATCCAAACCTGCTTGGATGGCAAAGGCGGAAAAGAAAAAACAATCTGTCATCACCTTTCTACCTTCTAATGTGCCACGTTCTTCTACCCCGACGCCCTCAACATCCTCACCAACTACTTCGAGAAAGCGGAAGCGCAGAATACAGAAGAAAATAAAAAAGTTGGCTGTAAGGATCACTAATACAGAGGAAAAAATTGAAGAAATAAGGAAGAAGATGACATTAACACAACCAGAGCGACCTCCAACTCCTGGAAAATTTTTATTATAAATGTATCAATAAAGAAAAAAAAAACAAACAAACAAACAAAAAGATTAATAAAAAGCTCATAAGGAACTCATTCGTGAGACTTCTTATCAGAAATCATTCAGTCTCAAGAGGGGGCTATGTAACGGTCCTATTTATGAGCTATTTATTAAATCACTGAATTACTGCAACTAGTCTAACGTATCTATCTGTTTATTCAAATCAATACATTAAGCGGCGCTACCTCACTGTCTACGAGATTGTGTATACAAATAAGAGTCGAATCAATATAAACAGCATGACGTCACAAAGTAATAGATATAGATATAATGATTTTGGATATTAAGAAAAATATGTTAATTAGAGATAATTTTAATATAACAAAGTATTGATTATATAGATTTTAGCATGTAGATTCATAATATAATAACAAAAATTACATTCAATTATGAAATAATAATGAATATCAATATGCAAAGTTGATTTATTTATTATGTTAACAATATGAAACATTAGAAAAATGTAAATAATTCATATGCAAAGTGAATAAGTATAGAACATGAGTAAGAATTGGTTTCATTAATAACAGCTGAATAATAACTGTTATTAGTAAATAAACAATTAATAATTTATTTAAACAATAAGCTGTATATAGAACGAAAGTATTAATTTTATACTTGAAAATGATAGCTTTATAATTTAGGAATCTTAGATATCTTAAATAATCTAATAATCGTATTATAAGATTAGGAAAAACCGTTACAAATATGAAAAATTAGTTATAATTCAAATGTTATTAACTAATTTAAAGATTCATTTTTGGAAAATACCTCTAAATTAAATCAACTATAAAGTTATATAAAAATTTATTAATTTTCTATTGTAAATATTGTAATATCATGTTAATTAACTATATTAGTTAATAACTTTTGACGACATTATTTGCGATAATTGTATATTATATAAAATCAACAATAAACAAATTTTGTAAAGCTTACATATGTAAAAAGCTTAATATTAAAGATTATTTTCTTGTAAATTAAGAAAACTCATTTCTGTAAATTCGCGAATATCTCTCAAATATTCGATGACATCTCTCCTGCAAAAATAAGCGGGAAAATCTCTATATAAATAGGCCCACCTTTGCACAGGCTAGCATTCACTTCTAGCCTTGCAAGGTGAGCGCATAAGTCTGAATAAACTTGGTTAATGCCTAAGTTCTTTCTCTCATTGTGATTAACTAAGCAAGACTGCCCCTTCCTTATTATTCGAGCTCGACTTATAGAACATTTCGCGCTATAAGAAACTTGGGCCGAATTATATCCTATCCAATAAAGACTTTAGCTCTGCTTATGGGACAATTCGCACCATAAAAAACTAGGGCATCGTCTGACTTTCCCTGAAATATTGTATTTATTATATATATTTGATTTGTTTAGTATTATTAGAGTACATTTGATTTATCTATTCATTGACAAGTAGAGTAAAATTATTAGAAATAAATTCTTACTCATTAGCTAGATACGAGAGTTCGAATTTTTATTATTTGTAAGTGATACGAACATCACATTAAACTCGCTCGTCTTTGCGCAGATAGTTTGATTCTTATCCAGCCTTGTCAAACAACATAAACACTGTACGAAGTGAAATGAACTCTTAGCCTTTTCCTGAGAAATGTTTTATTTATTCAATGATTAGCCTTGCTACCTTCCTTTCCTAGATTATCTAAGAGCTTGACTCATAAGGTCCCCTCTCTTATGGGAAAAAATAGCTATAGACAATCTCCTCTTTCGATGATATTTTTGCAAGCCTAGAAATCTTTTAAGTTTTTGTTTTGGTGCTGTCTGGCCTTTCTTAAACAGATGCAACGAAACCTAGTAAAATTTAAAATGGAAATTTGATGTGGCTAACTGTGTCTTCTAAGTTCGCGATTCAATGGTTAACATTTACGTATATTTAGTACCGAAGCCCGTATACTCTCAGTCACATAACTACCAAGTAGTGTCATCCTCGCGGCTTTGACTCTGAGTAATAAATTCCCAAAATTTTCGGTATAGATTGTCGACGTTCACATAAGAGCGTGTCCATCTATACCTGCAAACCGCGCAACAATTATTATTTTCAACCACACAGTTTTTTGTCAAATTCTTGTTCGCCCTTGGGAAGTTAAAGCTGCAAATTTATCATAGCGTTTGAACTTAAACTTAAAATTATAATATGTAATTAATGTAAGAGGTCTAGTCGGAAAGTATCGGATCAACCTTTATATCTGCGTAATATAGTGTTCGACTGACCTGTGCGAGTCATGAACGTCAATAGTAAAGCCACACGAACCTATCGATGCTTGCTGGTGTCTGCAGGACTTATAGTTCATGCGCAACGTGTCTTTGTTTATAAAGCTATTTTTGAATTCGGCGGATTCTTTAATTGTTAAAAATGACTAAAAAACAAGATCAACGAATTGACATCAAATTTTACTTTCAATTCGGAAAAACGAGTTCGAAAATGATTCAGATAATACAGAAGGGCTTTGAGAATGAGTATATGAGCATAACATGTATAAAAGAGTGGAATAATCGTTTCAACGGAGGCACTACATCTGTTCATAGTGATTTTCATTCTGTTTAGGGCAGCTTAGTAATGGTCAATAACAATGATACTGTGCTTAAAAAGGCTATTACTGGAAATGAATCGTGGATTTATGGCTATGATTCTGAAATAAAACAACAGTATTTACAATGGAAACACTCTGGATCGCTAAGACCAAAGAAAGCACGTCCACGTCGGAACAATTTGTTATTTTCTATTGTAAAGGTGTTGCGCACAGCGAATATGCACCGACGGATCACGCAATCAACAAAGAATATTATGTTAAAATTTTAAAACGTTTGTATTAAACAGTAAGAAGAAACCGCCCGCTTTTAGTTAAGTGATAGCTGATCGCGCGGCACTGTTACATCCACTGATCTCCTTGCCAGGGGCGTAATGCATCATAGACATAAGCGCATCTTAAACTCTGGCCTAATCGAATAGAAATTCGCGCCTATCTTTATATCACTGTTCTGCGCTGGCTTGGTTATTACCATGTACATGCTCACTGGCTTTTATATCACGATAATGTGTCAGCGCATTCATTGAATTTTGTACAGTAGTTTCTCAGTAAACACAGTATCGCATTGCTTTGAATATCTTATTACAATCTCGACATAGCCTCCTGCGACATTTGGCTGTTTCCCAAACTCAAAAAGCCACTCAAAGGACAGCGGTTTGATTACAAAACGACATTTGAAAATAATGCGACGAGCGTACTAATGACCGTCCCTAGAAGTAAGTATTAGAACTGTATCGAAAAATGGAAACATTGCTGAAATCATGTTATTGAATCACGTAGAGATTACTTTAAAGGATGCCACCCATACGATGATAAAGAATAACGCCAATATAAAGATATAAAGATGGGCCTGATACTTTTCAGACAAACCTCGTAATATAGTTATATATTATTCTGACAGTATTAACAGGCTTTAATTTACCGGTAAAAAGGGGTAACCAGAAGAGCAAAATTGTTGTAATATGGGGAGAGGAGTGTATGTGAATGTGTACCTGGAATCCAGCAGTCATGTTATTGTAAGCTAGTCTAAAATCTGCTTCCTGCTGATTAAATTTCACTATGAGGAACGCTTGCTGAAGGACATCGATCGGAGTTGCCAGTAGTAGTTTAACGTTGAAGTCATAATTGCTGGTGAATAATTGGCAAATAGCCTCAGCTCCAAGTGGACCCGCTGGGGTAGTCACCTCAGCAACAATGTGTCTATTTCTCTCCGATAATCCAAATCGGCCGCGTATATAGGCGTACTTTTCAAAGGGAGTCGTTATGTTAACTTCGATCTGGTACGAACATTAAAAGTAGAGTTAGGTTATAAAATGACTTATTATCTTGGTCGTTGGCGTTGCGCGTCAACTCACCATAGACTCCTTAAATTTAACAAGATCGCTGACTAGTAGGACGGCATATTTTCTCTTGTCAAGGTCAAGATTGGCGACGCCAAGAAGCTTCCAATTGGTTTGTGAGCTTAGATGGCACTTGAACTGGCCTTTGCGGTAACTGACGAGTGGTGAAAGCAGCTGTAAATTACCGCTCACGTTGAAGCTGTCGTCACGACGATCGACCTCGATCAGCCATATACTCCGGACGTCGATCACTTGGTTAGGAAAGTAGCGTACAAGCAATCTCGAATCAGCACTCTTGGCGTAGACGTAGACGTGGCTTAAATTGGTCGTCAAATACTGGATTGCATGGACGCTACTGAGCACAGCTCCGTTGGCTCGCCACTCGTTCGCTCCATCCTCGCGCTCACGACTCCAACCCTCTACTTCGAATAGCACATGCTGTGAATCATGCCAGTACATGCTACCGCTTGCTTTCAGCTCCGAATCCGTTTGCACGTATCTAAATGTAAAAAAATGTTATAAAAGTTAAAAGATGTATCAATACTTTCACTGAATTGGCTACTGAACGCGACTTGATTATCGTAATATCTTGTATCGTACTTTCCATTAAGCGATGTCTTTTTCCAGTGTTCGAATGGAGTGAGCAGTTGAGACTCTAATTTGAGTACTTTGATTGAATTCTTCGTATCGTAGTCAGTGTCGACATTGAAACTGACTAACTGACTAGGACTCCAACGGAGGTGAGCATCTACGAGATAATTGTTACGCGGCCGCAGTACAAACGCGGCGGAACCGCTGACCAAGCGACCAGGATAAGAAAAACGCATTAGTGCGCTCACGTTTTGACTATTGTTGTTTAACGAGACTCGTCGCTGCAGCTGTACGTTCGTTTCAAACTTGAGCTCGGGTTCACGACTTGCATCCCACTTAACCTCGAGACCATACTCCTTGCTCAGTTCTTCGTTCACACTTTTGATCATCAGGTGAATATCTCGCCACTTATCTAGGTGTAGCTCCAGTGCGGCCTGACGATCCAGGTTTACTCGCGAGAGTAGCGAGTAAGTGCTATTTTTATAGCGCCCCTCGATAAACGTACGAAAATGCTTTGGCGAAGTCGTAGAGTGATTCAGTAGCAGTGTGTATTTGTCCGACTGCAATTGCTCCACAAACAAACCTAGAATTGGAAGTCAAAAAGGAAGGAAGGATAAGCATTTTAAGTTTTCTCATCGGACAACTCTTTCTTTTTGAATTTTCAATTAATGTATTAGTCACGATGGTTACCAATGCTCAGATCGCTGTTATCATGGTAGAGCCTGCAGTTGATTAGAATGTCCTTGGTTAAACTCGGTGATTTGAGCAGCATGTCGAGCTGATGGCTAGTTACGATGACAGTCGAGCGATCATAGTAGGAGCCTGTCGCAGAAATATTGTGGCCACTAAACCAGGTGCCAGCAAGGTCGATCTCGTATTCATTGCGCGTACATTCCATTATTTTAGCACTCATGAGCATCGAGCTAAAGTTTGGTATGGTTAAATTGGCTTTGCCCTCTATTGCGAACAGCTGACCGCGTGGCATTATTACGTCCACTGTAAGCATTATCTCTTTGCCGGGGGCGTAACGCACCAGAAACCGCATCTTAGACTCAGGCCCAATCGAATAGTAATTTACGCCTATTTTTATATCAATGTCCTGTGCTGGCTTAGTTATCGCCATGTACGCGCTCACATTAGCACCTGTGAAAAATTTGATTCGCAGTCGAAACTAAGATTTGACTAGAAAATAAATTAGTTATAAAATATCGAACTTTACCATCAATTTGGAAATAGGGCTTCGAGTATGTTGCAACAAACTGAGCTGTAAGCTTATGTCTGTCCGCATTGTGTAAATGTGGACTAGTATTCACTTCAATGTGAAGCTCAATATGACCAAGTGCGTGCTGATAGCGCAAGCCCGCCACGAAGTTTAGCTGTGGATATGCGGTAGAGTGTAGCTTCATGTCTGCCGCTTTGTAGGTCAAGGTCTTCGTTGAGCGATTGATCAGTGAGAACTCGGTTTGTAAAATTTCGTCCTTCAATCTCTCCTGGAAGCGGTATTCAATCTTTACATTGCCAGAAACACTCATATTGCTTCTAAGAATATAACCAAATACGTGACTAGCCAAATTCTTTGTTTCGAATCGTAAGTCTATATCGCATTGAGATGAGTAATTTTTGTCTTGATTTCGTATAATACCTGCAAACCAAAGAAATTATTTCGTGACATTTTATCTAGCCTCATAAGTACTGCAATAAAATAAAAACATAATCCAATTTGAGTAAATATACAGAAATAAAGAGAAAAAGAGAGGTAGATGAGTTAGTCATAAGTAGTTAAGTTGATTATATTCTTGGACCGCTCCCGAGAAATTGAGATTGGTGCTCTCTAAATTGAATAAAGGATTAGTTAAGCATAAGACAAGAAATATTATAAAATAACGAGATTGATAATGACAAAGACAATTATAAATATTATCCAACAACCAAAGTGAAGGATTAATTATATTTTACTTGTGAAAAAGTATATTATAAGAATGATTTAAAAAAGGCGCAACGAATTATTATACTAACAAGGGAACGTTCATTCCCAACCGTCCGCCTCCGATTTTTCTGCAATTGAAATATATTATAATTCATAAAAAGTAAAAGACTTTTTTTTATTGGTAGAAAAAGTTATTGAAGGGATGATTCCCACCTCCAAAAGTCAGCTCTAAAATCAGTATTATAGCAATCTCTGGGGGTTGCAATCCTTATATTGTATAGAAAAAAACGATATTTTTAAGTATATCTTTAACCTACAAAATCAAAAAATTATTTAAAAAAAATTAATAATGTAACAAAATTTACTCGTTTCGATATTTTTCTATTATATATTATTTCAAAGGTGAATTACCCCTGAACGTTATTATTATAATATAGGCAATTGTCAGTCGCGAATTATGCTGATTATTTTATATGCTATGACGCTTTAGCAAGCGAAAACATTCATACTTTTGTTTTGCAGAATGAACTATTTAGAGAGTGAAAGCTACTCCCGAAATTTAGCCTCAACACCATTTTATAGAGAAATATTCGTAATTTAGGCATAGTTTTCGACGAATAACAGTCTACAAAATTCTTTAAAAAAATAGAAGCCATATAATGTATCTATACGAGGTCTATCCGAAAAGTATCCGACTTACGTTCATATCTTGGTGCGGAGAGACTCAGGTGACTTCTGAAGGGTACAAACGTCACCAGCAACTCCAAACATTTTCAACAACCAAACAGTAACCAAACAGCGAATTTGCATAAAATTTTGTTTAAATCTCGGTGAAATTTGTGCAGAAACTATTGAAATGTTACAAAAGGCCTTTAAAGATGGGTATATGGGCAACACACAAATAAAAGTGGTATAGGGGGCTCAAAAGTGGCCGCACGTCTGTTGACAGTGATCCTTGTTCTAGTCGATTTTTCACGGGAACATCGTCGGATAATGTCGAGCGTGTGTGTATCGTCGTTTAACTATAAGAGAACTAGAAGATGAAGTTGGAATAACAAAATGTACATTTTGACGAATTTTAACAAAGACTTTGGGAATAACTCGTGTGTGTACAACATTCATCCCAAAACTGCTTTCATCGATTAAAAATCGCTCAAAGACAATCTGGAAATGATCAATAGTGATGAAAACTTTCTTAACCCATTAACGCCGAAAAAGCCAAAAATCTTAACTTTACTTTGCGTTTATTTTTGAAGTACTTAAACATCAAGAATATGTCTAAAAATGACTTACTTTATGTTTTTGGGAATGCTCTACAAGATTTTAAAGTCAAAATGATGATTAGATTTCAAGAAAAAAAAATATGGGGACTTCTTTTGAAAAAAGCACTGAAAAATTTGTCGCGAAAAATTTAAAAATCAAATTTTCTATCAAAATAGCATGTTTTTATTCAATAAAAATGAGCACAAGTTTACACAAACATTTCAAATTTTCGATAGACGACCTATAAAAATTGAAAATTCCAAAATGTACGTCTCAAAATGACGGCGAAGTAGAAATTTCTTTTTTAACTTCAGAAGCGTTTTTCTAGAAAATTAAAGACTTTCGCGAAAAATTTCTAGAAACAAAAAAGTCTTAAAATTAGACAAGAAATACTCTCAAATTTTTTCAGATTTTTTAGAGAAAATTTTCGACTTTTTGGAAAATCCGGAAAATCAAATTTTCCAAAAATGTCTCTAAGAGTGTTACACATCATGAATATGCTTCTATAGGCCTACATAGGAAACAAGTAAATTTTATTTTATCATTTTCTATTAAAAAAGCAGTTTTTTATTTTTTTATTTAACATAATATTTTTATTTTGTAGGTTACAAATACACTTAGAAATACGAGTATCGTTTTCTCTCTATACAATGTAATGGTTGCAACCCCTAGAGACAAAATTTATATGGTTCTGTGTTTTTTTATAAGAAGTTTGTTCCTTTTAGTTTCATTGAAAAATATTCATTATCACTAAGATATTCCTATCATTCTATTTTTAGGACTGATTTTTGGGGGTGGGTATCATCCCCTAAATAATTTTTTCCGCCGAAATATTAAAAGAAATATGGGTCTTTTATTATTGTATGAACTGTAACATATCTTTTAGTTGCAGAATAATCGGAAGCGGACGGTTGGCAACGTTCCCATATAAGTAAAACTTTGATTATATATTCAAGTCACAAAGATTTGAATAATTCTAATATGCAAGATATTAAAAAGTTGAGAATAGAAACTAAAATGGCAATCTCATAACTTAAATTACAAGAACGAGATGAAGCGCAACAAGAGATTCTTAACATCACATAAATTCTGTCCACGAAACTATTGAAAGAAGTAATTTAACTATCATAACACATAAGAAAGATGACGCTGTACGAATAGCTTTGATCCTCTTATAAAAACAGTTACATTGTGAATTGCTGAAAAAAAATGAATCTGCAAGATAGCTACTAAGGAACACGAAGAAGAAACAAGAACTATTGAAAAAAGCAACAGCAAGAAATCTGTCGAAAATTGATACATATACATACATAATATAATCAAGTGCAATATTTGTAGATATAGCTGATTTGAACATCAATTTAATAAATCAGAATAATAATACGTAGAATCTGTTATTAAATATATTAAAATATAGATCATACCACTATTCAATAAAAATACTAGACCATATTTTATTCCATAAATAAATGATTTTATGTTAACAATGTATTTGCTAAATCGGATATCACTGATCACTACCTATTCTTTATAGCTCTAGAAATTAACAGAGTGAATAAGATTACAAACGTTGATCACATTGGTTAAAAAAAGTTAAGAAAGTTCACTGATAAAAAGAATTTATTTTCCTCAATATTTATTTTCAATGTTTTATATCTTGGTAAAATATCTTGCCTTACTCGTCGCTGAAGTGCCCGAAAATTTTAGGAAAGTACTCTACGTGAGAGTCTAAGAAGTGGAGTTTCAAGTTCATCAAGCAACGACATCTTTACATGTTGATACCATATTTTCTACAATTTTTTTGTAATCAGGATCCTTTTTGATGCCTACAAACTTTGAATGCATTTTTTTCTTAGTCAGTCATTTTTTGTTCAAAAGTTGCTTCTGTTAGGAGAGCTCTTATTTGTGGACCGTCAAATACTCCTTCATTTATTTTTGCTTCGACAAGTTTCAAGAACTTTACAAAAATTGTATTTGAATGCATTGATGTCTAATTTTCCTTAGCTTTTACAAATTGTTTGACTAATCATAATTTGATGTGGAGTGGTGGTACTTTACTTCTTGGTAGTGATGCAAGCTGCTGGAAACTTGTCAGATATACAGTACGGCTTCAGACTAGGATGCTCCGTTATCGGAGCAATAACGAACGAACTACAGATAGTGAAGAAAAACGAATGACGCAAACCATGGAGCCCAACCACTAATACTCTTAGTAACGCTGGATGTACAAAACGCTTGTAATTCTGCGAGGTGGACGGATATATTGCGAGGTAAGAAAGCAGATGGATGTTTGGACAATTGAGTAATGGAGAGAATTAATGAATATCGAGCTGGTGTCAGGTATACGAAAAGATATATGTTTAGGAGTGGCGATCTCTGCCGATTCCCACACTTAATGCTCTCGTAAGGGAACATCAGTCAGTCTGTAAAAAAGATTTACAGCTTCTTAAAAAGAAAGTAAAATAAATACGCAACTTACAAGTATCAAATTATTACGTATAATATTCTTAGAACCTGATCTTAAATATAATCGAGATAGTCACTCATGTTGTACATAATGCTGAATGCGGATGCGACTATTCCATTCGTGTAAAAAACAAAAATATTTGTTTTTATAATTATTTATATTTATATATAATTGTTTATATAACTAAATATAGTGTTACCGTTTTACTGTCCTAATATAATATAAGTAGATATGATTTTAAATCTCTACATAACAACCATTTGTACTTAGAACACTGTAATTTCATTAATACAAATGAAAGATTTTAGTATATTTTTTTAAATAATAGAATGTATTATCGAGATAGGAGCGTATATATTGCCATTGTGTAGTAATACCGCTTTTAAACTTCTTAATGAAAAATCGACAGAGTCTCCTTTCATTGGGGAAGGTAGCGTTCATGCACATAAGAATTATACACATAATCATTGTACACAAACAAATCCGTATTTTATTTCTTACACAAGGATAAATTGATTGTGCACCATAATTTCAATGAATAATCTATCTCGATAATATTATGCACACAATCGTCAAGGCAAATAATTAAGAGACACAGTCGTGCACTGGACATTGTACACTCTTTAAAAAATAAATAATCAAAGCATACTGATAATTTTGCACAAAGAAATTATGCACTACCGTCCGATATTACAATATGAGTGTACACTTTTGTTTCCCAATGTGCACAATTCTCTTCCACAATATTAAGATAAAATTTAATAAATTTCCTGTGTGCACGATGGGTGTTCTACAAAAAATCGGTAGATATTGTTGGTGCACTATCAATCAACGTAAGTGTATAATTTCTTTGTGCAAAATCATCAGTATCCTTTGATTATTTATTTTTTAAGGAGTGTTCAATGTCCAGTGCACGACTATGTCTCTTAATTATTTGCCTTGACGATTGTGTGCATAATATTATCGAGATAGATTATTCATTGAAATTATGGTGCACAATCAATTTATCCTTGTGTAAGAAATAAAATACGGATTTGTTTGTGTACAATGATTATGTGTATAATTCTTATGTGCATGAACGCTACCTTCCCTTTCATTGGCATCATAATTGATTCAAATTAAAGCTCGAGCATTGTTGTAATATTATAATAAATTATTATCTTGAAAACAAAATATTCTGAATGGCTCATTTCGAATGTATTCGATTTAAATAAATAATAATTATTTAATCTTGATGACACCAACTATGTACTTTCTTAAGTCTTAAGTCTCGGATTAAATCATTCAATTTGCACTGACAAGGAGAGTGCCAACCTTGTGGGTCACGGATTTTGATGAAACGTTGCACACACCTTTTTTAGTCGAAAATATTGGATACGTGTCTCTTAGTTTCTCTGAATAGGCTTTTCTTTACCAATTATCCATATATATTCATTTTTCTCTCTTTGGCCGATGTAGCGGATAGTATGTTATTCTTAAGGACTACAAAAAGTTATTTCCAAATGTATGATACATCTTTTCGATGTATTTTTTTACGTAGAATACAATGGAGCAATTATATTTATCATAAAACTTACTGTCAAGCGCTAAAAACCGAAAACTGAATTTCTTAGTGATTTTTAGTGGTTTTTTTGTAGTTTTTTGCTTCTAGTACTTGACAGAATAGGTTTTATTATAAATCTAATAGCATCATCGTATTCGACATTAAAACATGCATCGACAACATATATCATACTTTTAGAAATAACTTTTTGTAGACATTAAAATAATTCCCGATGTCCCTTGACCGTTATCGACGAACATCGAAGACATTGATTTTACGCCAATCTCTCACGACAACTCAAAATTTTGTTCAAAACTTGTAATACGTGTTTTCAATGTTCGTCTCTATATAACTTAAGTAAGAATCGGAAAAAAGTATGGAAGCTTTAGCGATGAAAAGAATTTTCAAAACCGTTAAAATTATCATTATAATACGTTGTTTACGCTTCACAATGTAAATTATTCCAATTCATTAAAAATGAGGGTTTCTTCACGTTAGATAAACTAACAAATAAAACACTGATTCAATTCAATTATTTACAATTTATGTATATTACTATTCGGAAAATGGATTATGTGCAATATTTATAGTAGTTTCTAGTATCGAAAGTAGTAGTTTATCGTCAGACCAACTGCAATCAGAATCTTTGAAAATCGATTGGTAAAATTGATTTGACGAAAATTGACATCATGCATTCACATTTACCTTTACCTTGTTCAAATGGGAAACAAACTTGTCTAACATTCATAAAAACGTCACGATCATCCAACATTCTTGAAGCGTACCAGGCATATATTATCATTTCTTCAAATATTGGAGCTGATAATTGATTGTGTACAAGTGATTGTATTTTTACAACATCATATCTTGACGTTAATTGATCTTCTCTTTATTTAAGGTATGTTGAATTGTAAATTTCTTTTATTAAAATTTTTGCTTGTCTATGAAAATAAACATGCAAAGGTTGAGCATAAGCTGTGAAACCAGGAGAAATAACTTTAACTGTACAACTTTAATTACCGTGCTCGTCAACAAATTTTTATATAAATTGTTTTTTTTCTATCCACCCCAGCTATTCAAAAGAAGTAAAAATGGATTGTACTCTACATGTGGCAACATAATATTAAGAGTATATGAATGAAACAAGGCCGGTATGACGATTTCCCAGATTTCGAACAAGTTATAAAAATACGTAACATACTGTCTTGATTCCCTTATAGTTTTCTTCAATGATAAATTTTGTAATAATGGAAAGAAGAGAAATAGTGAGAGATGGAAATTTACTTAATTTTAATTATATTCAGCAACGTTTTGTCAGCACATTTGCTGACCTCTTCAAGCTGATTTCTCTCGTTGTTAAATTATTATGGGCTAAAACGAACAGCTCGTAGCCAGTGACGTTACATTACAGTAACTGTATTGTAGTAGACAAAACGTTGCTGAATATAATTAAAATTAAGTGAATTTTCATCTTTCACTATTTCCCTTCTTTCCATTATTACAAAATTTATCATTAAAATTATAAAAATGTTTGGAAATTCTTTCAACATTGCCTCTATATCTTTCACAATTTTTGAACCAGACACACCATCCACCTCTTGTAAACATTTTGGTAGATTTGTAAAACTTTTGGTAGAAGTTTACCTGCAGCACTAATTGTATATTGAACTGTATAGCTATGGGTCACTATATTGTAATCACTATGGCATGCTTCTATAGTTTTCGTACCAGCGATTTCCAACGTTCTATTTACATTTGGTCTCTATTCGCAACCCATTTGATCTGTGTTGAAAACATAGCTCTTATCCATACCTTTTATTGTATTGTAACATTCATCTTAAAATTTTTCAGCTATTGAAAATATTTCTGTAATTGACATCTTTTCTGTAGGTTTTACATATCTCGTGACTTTCCTTTGCTTTATTCTGTAATGTTTTTTAAATCTGTTTACCCACAATAAGGAAGCACTGAATTGGCAGTCTTTTTGATTAAATTGCGTAACACCTTGCAATGCCCATTCTTGTAAGTTCCGAGTACTCACAGGAAGTTTTCTTTCTCTGGCATCTAAAAATCTATCATATGTCCATTTGTTTATGAATTCCTGTTTATCAAATTGAGTACCTCCTTTTTGAATATCTTTTTCCCATCTCTTTAGGACGTCCAATCTAGACATAAAATAAGGTTCTCTTTGTTGCAGAGTAGTAAGCGACCAACCAGGATGTTCTTTAGCTAAATTTACACATTTAATTTTAATTTCCAATTGAACAGCTGAATAATCTATTTTTATTTTTTTGGTTTCAGGTTGATAATCACTCCCTTGACTATCAAGAAAGTTATCTAGAAATGTACAAAAGCTAATGTATAAGTTTATCCAAAAATTGTTTAGTGTATGAGTAATTATTTAGTGGGTTTTACAAATTATATCAATTGTTATGAAGACTTGATTTTTGTAATGCAAACCCACCTTCTTCTTGACTTTCTAAATTTTCCAATATATAAAATTCTTCCGGTGAACATTGATTGGTATTGATTAAATTTACATATTCAGCATCTGTATATAGTTCGTCAATTTCATCTAATATCAATTCCTCTTTGTAATGCGGTACATTACAAGGCCTCCTGAGTGCTGCATTATTTGCAGCACTTCAGAAAAGGCCATCCCCGTCCCTTGCCGTCCCGTAACCGGTCGTTTAAAATAGAGTTAAACGCGCCCTATACCGAACAATTATTCTTTTTTATGTCCGAGCGACCACGCCGGAGATATGGATGAAGCAAACTGTCTAACGCGATCCGACGGACGCTCAAAGAGCAGAAAAAAAAAGGAGCGCACCACAGAAAAAAAAGAGAGTGCACGCACACACTCACTCACAGACACTTCCGACCACGTGTTGCCGGCCGGCAAAGAAAAATGCAAAACCTGACTGGGAAATGCAACGGAGATGCATGTTGATGACGCATGCAGACCCGTTACACTCCCAGACATCAACACGAACACTCACGAGGCACTGACACTCCTGGGGCGAGCAGAAAATCGCCGATGAAGTGGCAGCCGGCAATCAGCTGTGTCGGGCTGCCGAACACCATCGGCGACATCCTGAGCGCCACACACACGAAAATCAGCGACCACACACACAAACACCCGGAAAAACACCACAGAACCGACACGGGAGCGCCCCAGGAGGCGCTCCAACAACCGGCGCAAGAACACGAGGCGTACGCGCGAGAAACTGAGCGGCCATCTTGAAGCGCCGATATAGACTGAGAGCGAGCGAGCGAGACAGACTGAGACAGAGCGAGCGAGACAGAGCGAGCGAGAGAGCGAGCGAAGCAGACTAAACAAGAGCGAGCGAGACAGACTGAGACAGAGCGAGCGAGACAGAGCGAGCGAAATAGACGAAACAAGAGCGAGCGAGACAGACGATATAAAATAATAGAATAATATGTAAATGCGAAGATGAGGGCGCTACAAATGAAACGGCGTATATTATATACGTATTTCTGAGATTAAAATTAAATTATAAATTGAAAAAGAATGAACACGAAACAAATATCGAATTGTAAAATTCGCACGCGACCGACACCCCTATTATGATGGCGAGCGACAACTACCCCCTTTAGGTTTAAATGATAATTTAACTAACCGAATTCGAACATCTGACAAAATTCGCTAGTGACGTCACGACCAATAGGCAAATTAGAATAAAATTTGATTTCCGTCCGTATAGACGAATAGATAAGAGTAGGGGTAGATCTTTTCCGACAATTAATGATAGATACCTTAGTGGGGGGTGAGAGAGAGTAAATAACGACGAAAGTAGGAGAGTTAAGGAGGGCGCTGTATTATTCTAATTTACATACGGACCAATGATAAAAATTCGGAGGGCGCTACCGATATCCGAATTAGCATACCGACCAATAATAACATTTCTTCTCGGAAAGAGGAGAAGAAAAACGATCTTTGACCGCGAGAAGCCGATTCTCGTCCATTTTGCCACTGGATATCCGCAAGGAAGGAGCCTCTCTCTATCAGCTAATCTCACTATCATATTATTAGCGCTAGACGCCTCAGATATTTCGCCATTGGATATCTAGAGAGAAGGAGCCTCTGTTAGCTAATTTTTCGCTGTCGAACCTTTAGCGCTAGACGCCTCTTAGACTCCCTGTTGCCAATTTTGTTTGCCAGTACCGCAAGGAAAATTCGTAAGTAGGCAAAATGCCGCTCATTTTTAATTAATCGCGGAGTGCGGGGATCAATAGTTCAGTGCCGTAGGTCGTCGCGACGCGTGGATCCGTCGACGCCGGTGCCTACCGGATCGTGCTGACCTGTTCGCCATTCCGTGAAAATTAAATTGAGTGTTCGGTTACGAGAGAAAATCGCGACTTAGTGTTCGCGCTGACCTTTTGTCAACTTCTATTAAGTGTTCGGTTACGAGAGAAAATCGCGACTTAGTGTTCGCGCTGACCTTTCGCCAACTTTTATTAAGTGTTCGTCTTATAAAGGAAAATTGCAATTTAGTATTCGCGCTGACCTTTCGTTAGTTACTTAGTACAAACGTAGGTTCAATTGAATTAAATTGTTTTGACTAATTAGTTGTGCTGACCTTTCCGCCATTTCGCAAACCGAATTTGAGCGTTAGGTCTTATAAAAGAAAATTGCGATTTGTTACTCGCGCTGACCTTTCCGCCATTTTAGGAACCGATTAAATTGCATTTTTAGGGATTAATGAAAACTCAGAATTTTACCGACTATATTTATTCCGACCTCGTATGTGAAAAATTTTAATGCATCAATAAAACGATTAATTATCTTTATATTTATATATATAATTTACTGGATAACCTACCCCTGTTGCATGCTAGCGATTTTCAGCCGCGAGCGGTTACATACGGGTTTCATTAATTCGCTATATTTTCGGATTATTCGTTAGGTAAAATACGCGCGATTTCGAACGTCCTCACGACCTGACTTAAGGAGTCATCATCTGAGCTGCCGGCGTACTCTAATTAAGGAGGAGAAATCGAAGGAAAGTTGGACACCAAAGGCCTGAAGCTAGGATACAACGCGTATCCCCCCATCTGCCCACTCTGCGCAGTCGCCGTTAGGCAGACCGGGATACGCGTAACCCGACTGGCCTTACCCCCGACGATCGCCGTAATCAGCCGACGGTCTGGCGCCCTAAATAATCGGGGGTAGAGCCAAACAGGCCTTGTGGCGGAAGAACTCGGAGCGCGGTCAAACCCCCCGAAATTCCCTGCCACATCTTTTAAAGTCAATGTTTCAAAATAGTCGCATAGAACTACTGCCATATCATTACCAATTTTGCAAGCTTGCTCTGATGGGTCTTGTGAGAACTCTTCATCAAATTCATATTTTAAAAAGTTTCCAGGCAAACTTGTAAATACTAACTGAAAAGTTTTAAGTTTAATTCAATATTTTTGTATTGATCAGTCATTTTCGCGAACAATTATAGTTAATTATAATCGTTTCATGGAATCCTGATGGAATACTAAAATAAAAACAAATAAAAATTAAATAAATCTATCAACTTTTTAATATTAGATATATAAGAATAATTTATAATACATACTGTAATTTGTTTGAGTAAAAAATCTTTGAAAAACCTTTCACAAAGTGCAAAATAATCTTCGAGTATCACTTTTCCGTTACTATTAGTTACATATTGAATTTATTATAGAAAACCATACCAAATTTACTTTTGATAATTTTTGGTTGTTTCTAATATAAAATTGACGGAATAATAATAATTAATTATCACTCATAATTGGTATTAAAAAATTTCTAACATTCAAAATAATAACAGTTACGGTTGGTTTCACCTGTATTGGCGATTCAACGATACCGGTCTGGTAGCAAAAGAAAGGACTTTTGTCCGACGGTTCATGTCAGATTCCTATGATATTTAACATAAGAAAAGGTGCAGATTAATTGAAAAAAACAGAATATGTGGAATATGTTTGAAAGATTTGGAAAAAAAATGTATTTATTGTTTTTTAAAATTTAAAAGTTATTGAAAAGTTTTTTGGTTTTTGACATATTTTAATTTACAAAAAGAGTAGTATAGAATTCAGTGCGAGTTTCGTTCGTGAAAGTGACAGATGGGGCTACAAAATACAATCCAAGTGTGCTTTTAGATATTTTGACTTGCTCTCACAAATCTTGAGAGGAGCTTGTCAACAAAATGGACAGGTAACTAGTTATCAACAATTTAATTGTTTAAGTTGTAACGGAGAATTCCGGCCGTATCCGCCTGGGTTGCTCGCGACCGTCCGCACAAATTATTTATTCGGGTATTCGGGAAGCAAAAGACGTTCCCACGACTGAATAACGCGTCGAGCATAAACACGTTAAACGCACAGATTCGAAGTCGGGATGAGGAGTGATACAGCGGCGAATAAACACAACAGCGGATTAATACGCTAGTCTTTAATTGTCAACAAACGATTACAATACGGCAAACTCGAACTTACACACTACGAGCGGTACAATAAGAAACGCGAACGCGAAGGTGAATCGGTGGCTGGTCAGCCTGCCGATTCCCTTATAAAAACTAGATATTATAACAAATGCCTGACAAACACTTTTCGCTGATAGGCGATTAACGGGTAGCCAGCAGGTCTGCTGTGCTACCAACCATAGACTGACGCCCAAACATGCAAGAGAGAGAGAGAATCAAGAGAAAAATACGGCACCGACCTCGACCTTCAGCCTCTCTGACGGCTAGAGCGCTCTTCAGTGTGACGTCACTGGTGTGCTCCTCGCTGACCGTCTCGCTGATACTTGTTGTCGTCGCTATTTGTCTTCTCGCTCGTCTCCTCGCTTGCTCCACAATATAGCTGCCTCAATCCGTATCTCCCAGGAATTGCTGTTGCCGTTGTTTCTGCCGCCTCCTCGTTGCTCGGCGCTGCAGCACGTTAAATTCCTCGCGCGCTCACCCGCGCACCTCGCCGGTTACCCACACGCACCGGTGCCGGGTATCTTTTGGGACACGGCTGGGCGCGACCCAGCCTCACGCTCTATTACTCGTCCGCGCACCGGGCGTGTCTCCGAAACGAACAAAACGTCGGCGAGGTCGCGAGGCCAACTTGAAAAACCGTGATCTTTCGGTTTATCCGCGCGCGCGTCTTCCTCTGCTCATTGCTTAGCAGAGACTCCCTGAATTTTCCGCGGCGATCCGCAATTCGAGCTCTCTCTCTCTCTCTCTCTCTCTCTCTCTCTCTCTCTCTCTCTCTCTCTCTCTCTCTCTCTCTCTCTCTCTCTCTCTCTCTCTCTCTCTCTCTCTCTCTCTCTCTCTCTCTCTCTTCTGTGCCATCTGCGTCGCTCCAGTCGTCAGCTCAGCCCGTGTTCAGCACCTCGCAAACAAAAGGTCCAAGCATGAGTGTGTGTGCCAAACGTACACACTCTCAGCCTGGCGCGGCGCACGGACATTTACGAGAGCCAAACGGACGAGATCGGCCTAGCCGAGATTCTCCGTCACAAAGTAACCGGCGGTTGCAATCACGACGCTCTCAGGAAGCTCGATTATGGTCCGCTTAGCAAAAATATACAGTGCCGCTCATGCACTTTTACCCCCCCACGGGCAAAATCAGTCTAACTTCAAAGTTTTATATCTCTGGTAGAAATTAACGTACAGAGACGCGCGTGGGTGCGTTTGAAAGGTCTTTTGGAGAGCTTTCAAATGATATGACTCACGGTTGCCATCGATTGTTTTTTTAAATTTTGCAACAATTATGCAAAATTGAAAATTCTGAAATTTTTTTATTATTTTTGACAATTAGCCAATTTTGGAAAAAAAATCGTACGAAAATTTAAAGTACACCATTTTTTAGCTATTACCAAGCCCTACCTGAATCACTCATCAAAAATTTATTTTCGTCAAATATGACGCGCGCACGGGCATTTTTTCCTGGAAGTGACAGTTTTTTTCAACATTTTTTATCTCCGTCAAATTGTAACAATCGAAAAAAATTTATAGGAGAAAAAATGTTTGTTTTTTCACGTAGAATACTGTAATAATTTTTTTTTTTTAGTTTTTCGAAAAATTTTTTTTTTCGGTTTTTTTTCAATTTTTTTTTCTCACAGTCGGTACGCTAAAAAGATGAGAAACCACAAAAAAAAATTTTTTTCCACCCATTCAATAATACTACATAACAAGTATCGTAAATTACATAAAAAAAATCTTTTTTTTTTCGACCTTGAAAAATAATTTAAACCGAAAAAAAAAATTTTCCGAAAAACCAAAAAAAAAATTATTGCAGTATTCTACGTGAAAAAACAAACATTTTTTCTCCTATAAATTTTTTTCGATTGTTACAATTTGACGGAGATAAAAAATGTTGAAAAAAAACTGTCACTTCCAGAAAAAAATGCCCGTGCGCGCGTCATATTTGACGAAAATAAATTTTTGATGAGTGATTCAGATAGGGCTTGGTAATAGCTAAAAAATGGTGTACTTTAAATTTTCGTACGATTTTTTTTCCAAAATTGGCTAATTGTCAAAAATAATAAAAAAATTTCAGAATTTTCAATTTTGCATAATTGTTGCAAAATTTAAAAAAACAATCGATGGCAACCGTGAGTCATATCATTTGAAAGCTCTCCAAAAGACCTTTTAAACGCACCCACGCGCGTCTCTGTACGTTAATTTGTACCATAGATATAAAACTTTGAAGTTAGACTGATTTTGCCCGTGGGGGGGGGGGGGGTAAAAGTGCGTGAGCGGCACTGTAGATGATGCACATAGTGCACCATATGGCCAGCCGCGAGGCTGGCCAGGTCTCTTTGTGCAAAAATCTTATGTTAAATCGGCGGACAGTAATTGTCTTCCTCAACAGAGAGTGGAGACTTCTAAAACAAATAACTTGTTGTTTTGGGAGAGGATGTCGTAAACTTCTCTTACCTGTACGGGCATATGCAAATGCAAATGCTGAAGTACAAAATGCGTCACCGATTGCCCTCGACAAACAACTAATGCTAGTCGACCCGAAGTGAATGCAATGTGTATTTAAACGAAAACTTGCAATCACAAGTGCGGATGTGTGTACCTTCACGTGGTGGGGCTGAAAACGCTGTTTCAGTAAAGAAACAGTAGGCAAAACATACAACGCTTGCCCCTAGGGCAAAAGGCCAATCGGCCAAATAAAAGAAATAACACGGACCATGACAACACGTGGTGAGGTGCGGCTTGTAAACGCCCAAACATTCATCGCGGAGTCTACCACACCCCAAGAGCTTAACTCGAGCCCAGAAAAGCCAAAATCCGGGATTCACTTGAGGGGAAATCTCTCGGGATTGTGGTAGCGCGCGCCCTTTTAGAAGACGGGAGACCGCTCCGGGAGCTAGTTGCAGAGGACCAATGGTCCGGGCAATCCGAATTTAATTCGAGTAGATAAGAAATTACTCCCTATCGACGAGCAATCAGTAGGTGCCACTATTGTGGGTAAAGAGTCGCGGCATAGCAGTACGTCAGCACGTAGTCATAGCAGCCACCCAAAGTTCTTTGCCTCGAGCTCCGGGAGTAAGGCCCGACACCTTTGTGTGAGAAAACACAATTTGAACGCTAATTTCGAACGCTAAAACACCTGATTTGAGCCTGGATCTCGGAAATTGATTCGAATGAGTGGCATGACTGGCACGAATATTGAAAACTGCCTGGGGAGTCGCCTTGTCGGCTAGGCGAGACCCCGCCCCTGACCCAAGTCAGAAAATATCAATCGAAAGAGCAGAGATCAATATCAGCGAGTCATAAAAGCCTTCCATAGAAATCGAAATCCGAGACTCGGGCAAAAATCAGGACACAACCTTTTCGAATAACGGACACCCACCAGCATGAGCGGGGATGACCGAAACGCAATGGGAAGACGTGCCTCGGTACGTCGAAGCGATGGACCTGTGAGTCGTGGGAGAAATCCCTTAATACAGGAACGCAGGGTGGGATGATCTTCGAACGCGAGCCCAGGAGGGGAGGCTTAGCTGGTTGATCGTCTTAGGAATTTCCTCTGGCTGTCTTGGCTGAGTCTTTCTTCTGACATCCCAATTTGGGTTGGCCTCTGCGGGGTAGTGGTACCAGGTCAAGCAAATCTCGTAAGATTTGTATGCCGCGTGCTTCCGACGCGGTAGACGTTGGGGCAACTAGAGTCCCGTCGCGCCCAAACCGAGGGTCAAGCCTTTAGTTCCGCTCTCCTTGAGCGTCGAACCGTGAAAAGATCGGTACTCCTTTCGAGGAGGTCGCCGCCTTAGATCAAAAAGGTTCCGACTCGCTGTGTGCGTCAGGGATGTCGTAGCAAACTTGACTTCCGGATCTCCAATGTGTTTGAAAGCGAAGGAGTGAAAGACAGTGGGCTATGCCAACCTATTGGCGCCCAGAGAGAGGGGTGGTAATGTTTGATTACGCTGCGCCACCCTCAAAGCGGAAAAGTATGAACAACACACATACACTAACTGTTTAAGTAACCATAAAATCTTATTTATACTTTAATATTTTGGAAGCAGCAACAGATTTGGAAAATATTGAATAGAACGTGAGACATGGTGATTTTAATTCAATTGTTGCGTTGGCCACTCAAGCCGTTCATCAAGCACATTTTCCGATGCTTGTTATATCAGCACATCTCGCGTTCTATTCAATATCTTTCAAATCTGAAAAAATCGATTTTCAGAATAGAAATATACATAAATTGTAAATAATTGAATTGAATCAGTGTTTTATTTATTAGTTTATCTAACGTGAAGAAACCCTCATTTTTAATGAATTGGAATAATTTACATTGTGAAGCGTAAACAACGTATTATAATGATAATTTTAACGGTTTTGAAAATTCTTTTCATCGCTAAAGCTTCCATACTTTTTTCCTATTCTTACTTAAGTTATATAGAGACGAACATTGAAAACACGTATTACAAGTTTTGAACAAAATTTTGAGTTGTCGTGAGAGATTGGCGTAAAATCAATGTCTTCGATGTTCGTCGATAACGGACAAGGGACATCGGGTATTATCTTAAGGTCTACAAAAAGTTATTTCCAAAAGTATGATATATGTTGTCGATGCATGTTTTAATGTCGAATACGATGGTGCTATTAGATTTATAATAAAACCTATTCTGTCAAAAACTAGAAGCAAAAAACCACTAAAAATCATTAAGAAATTCAGTTTTTGGCTTTTAGCGCTTGACAGGGTAAGTTTTATGATAAATCTAATTGCTCCATTGTATTCTACGTAAAAAAATACATCGAAAATATATATCATACATTTGGAAATAACTTTTTGTAGTCCTTAAGAATAACATAGTATCCGCTACATCGGCTAAAGAGAGAAAAATGAATATATATGGATAATTGGCAAAGAAAAATCTATTCAGAGAAACTGAGAGACACGTATCCAATATTTTCGACTAAAAAAGGTGTGTACAACGTTTCATCAAAATCCGTGACCCACAAGGTTGGCACTCTCCTTGTAAGTCAAAGTAGTTGTAACTTTTTCATCCAGTATGCAATCATCTTTTTCAAGTTCAGTGCAATTTTCATCCCGATTGTTATTTTCTGAAAAATCCATATGATGGACAGCCAAAAACGTGAGAAGTTACAGACTGGACGTCAGGATACTTTACAGAGCTTCTATTCTTTTTGTTATAGCCGACTGTTTTATACAAATAAAAATACTAATCAGTTTTGCCGTCACAAGGTTCTATCCAAAGCATTAGATCGAGTTGATCTGATTTGTTTGACATATCCTACATATGATTTTTAAAGTCCATATATTACTTAAAACATAAAATAGTACACGAAATAATTTTTCATAATTGTCTTGTACACTAATCGTGCACTACTTTCTGTATTGTTTTAAATTCAATACTCGAGACTGTGACTTTCAGAATATGGAAACTTAGAATCAACGAGTTGATATTTTACAAGTTTATGAATTTTATTTTATAGTAATTAAAAATGTTATATCCTTAGATTTTTTGCGAGATCTAACACATTCTACAAAATGAAATGTACGCCGAGTCAGTCACTAACTCACTATTTTATATTGATTTTTAATTTAAATTTAATGATCGCGATTGGGTTTTCTGCTTAAATAAACGTAATGACTTTCAAATTTGCAGATTAAAATATTTTAAACTAGGATAGTAGTTGTTTTTAATTCGATTTCCTGTAGACCTTCTGATAACGTTAAGCCAAAGAAGATGGGGTCAAACGACACGTACTTGATATAAGCTTGTTGAAAGATATGAAATATATGAGTATTGGGGAGCATAGACTACTTTTGTTGGTATGCAATATTTGTCCTTAATATAAACTTGAAAATAGCTCTTAAAAAATAAAAAAAAATATATCTAAACGTAGCATTTTCCGGTATTTTTGAATCTGCAGTCCAACATTCTATTGTACAAAAATAAACATTTGACCTTTAAATGTACTTGAATGTGACGTGATGGAAAACTAACGTAGGTGAGATTTGAATTCAGCAAGCCAAAAAACATAAAATTACCAATGCTTTTAATACAATGAATCGTGAGATTCTACTGGAAAAATTAAATGGATTTGGAATTAGAGCAATAAAAATGATCTGTTTGAGAGATCTTTAACTGATAGAAAACAATATATTTCGTTTCACAACTGCAACAATGATACAACTATGATTAATATACTTGATTTTCTTCAAGAAGCCATCCTAGATCCATTGCTATACATACATCAATAATTTACTATGGATATTTCTAGATAATCCAATTACATTCTATGTTGATGATACTGTAATTGTTAGTATTGAGAACACTTGGATGAGGACTAAAACTAAAATAAATAACTACCTAATTGAAGTTAGCAATTAACTGGGATTAGACCGTTTGTCGCTTAATTTTCAGAAAACAGTATATATCAGTATTGAGTGCATCATGATAATACCCGAAAGAAACTGAACATCAACATCAAATTTAAATGGATATAGAGGGTGACAAACTTTTAGGGATAGTGTTGGAATGAAATGAAAACATTATGTAGATTATATTACTAAGATCAGATATATTATAAATGTCATATCATAAATGAATAATTTTATGGATATAAAAGCATTAAAGGTAATATATTGTACTTTATTTCAGAATATTACCACTTATTTTTTTATATTAACAACTTAGCAATATCCAAAAAATACCAAGTAAACTTATAAAAGTACTGCATAAAAAAAATAAATAACCTTTCACTTCCACCTTCAATAAAAAAGGATTTTCTATTAATAGCGGTGAAAGTGAACCGTAGAAACTTATTAATGAAATATATCACTTCAAGTAGCATAACTAGATATAAGATGTTCATGCTAGATGTTAACAAAATACTAGCCCAACAGACATCAATAAGATGCAATAAAAATTTGCAGGAAATTCGATAAAGACATAAAAAAGTCTTAATATGAATCAATCTGGCTGTACGTATAGTGAAAATTAAGAATTGAATACAGGCAAAAATACAAATAACTGATGGATATGGACATTGTCAAAGGCGTGGATCTTTTAAGGAAATGTTAATAATCACATATTATCAAGTTTTCTTCTTTTTTATTATTTGTATTTTCTTTTGTTCTTTTATTATTTGTTAATTTTTCGTATAGGTAACTAGTTTACCTCTGTAATCAATGTTTCATTGTTTTACGGTAATGATAATTTTCTATACGGTAATATAATTTTGGTAATAAGTTATTCAAAAATAGATAGAAAGAGAGAGAAAGAGAGAGAGAGAGAGAAAGAAAGAGAGAGGGAGAGAGAGAAATAAATAAGCAGATCATGTGCACCTACCCGAGAGATTGACTATTCGTTCGTTGTTAATGGCCAAGAATAATTTAGGTGAATAGGTATATCCGTATTTTGCTCTTTTCCTCGTGTATCCAACACTAGCTCCCAAGTGCTTCGTTCCATTGCTGTCGAGGCCAATGTCAATGAAAGTCTCATCATCCGATCTTTTGTATGTGCCTGAGACGATGGAATGATCATCGAGCAAGGATATTCAATACAACTATGTATTTGTTTATTTATTTATTTATTTATTTATGGATAATTTCTTTTACTTGATACCTTCAGCAATCAAAGAGTTGCCCTTCGATTTAAGCAGCATTGTCACGTTATTGTTGAGAGCATCGAAGGAAATCATCGCACTTATTTCTCGTTGCATTTGTGAGCCAGGAGTATCAAAAGCTAGCCTAATTGTACTTTCATTCTGAAAAAAGAAGCAGAATAAAGGAACAAGTATCGATAGGCTTAATCGAATAATCATGAGGAGTGATAAAATAAACTTTCAAGAAAAGCAACAAATAAAAAAAAGCAACAGTCGTAGCATTTACCTCGGTTCGCTTCCATTTGTACTCCAAAAGGTAACTGTTGGCCGTAGGGTCAGCCTTGATGAGAGATAACTTGAATTTAGTGGGTCCGTTGAGTACAAAGTAGGAACCATTCACGTCCTTAGTGACATTGGGAAACTGATAATCAGCACAGAGCTTCAAACCGATTAACCTGTCGAGAGCAGACCAACTGCAGGTGGTGTTTTTTATGACTGACGGATGCTGCTTCGGGGTAGTGACATTCTTAGCTTGGAGCAGGATACCGATCGGATGCTCTTTATATTCGGCGCCATTAAGCCTAATCAATAGGACGTCAGTTGTCAGCGAGAACACTTCCATCCTGTGACTAGGTATTTTCCAGTTAAGGCGTGCGAGTCTGAGGCTTTTGATCTGTAAATCCGCCTCGACCGCACCGACCGAGTGCATGCTGCTCTTGAGTTTGAGACCAGCGCTCTTATAGAAGGCATCGACTACCATAGTGCCGGTGACGTCGACACTAACACTGAGAGAGAAGAAATAATTAGCCGTGTCATGATCTCAAAATGAATATAACATTCTATATAATCATTCTATATACATCTAGTCTGAAATATACCTAGGCATAAGGCTTGCATTAAGGCCAAGTTCGCCGTTACTCATGAGTTTTTGGCTATCAAGCATACCCGAGAGCTTTATGTTGCAAGCGGCTGAACCGGAGAGATCGAGGCGTACGGGTAGTCCGGCGCTTGTAGGTACCACGTAAGACAAATCGAGGAACATGGCTGTATTTTCGTAATGCATGACTTCTTTGCCCGATAGTATCTGTTGAACTGTGCGCCAAGGGTCAAGACTGGCCAAGTTATCGCGGATCTCGCGGTCACTGTTGAACGTCGCGAACTTAAGCTCGTTACCGAACAACCGGTAGCTAAGACTGATGCGTGGCCGCTCGAATTCGTTGTCGATAACATTGGGCATGGCGCGCACTCGCTGCCAATGCTCCTCGGGTCCTTCGGACCCTTTCTTGTCACCAGATTTCTCGGATGCTGAGCGCAGCTGGCGTAGTAGCTGGCGAAAGTGGTCGGCCACCTTGACACCGCTAAAGGGCCCTCGTGGCCCGAACAGACCCTCTGCGTAGTATTCCAGGCCTTCAGTGCGCACACTTACCTCTAGTAAATTAATCGATTCACCGAATAGGTCGAGGGTGAAGTTAAAGGAGGCAGTTCGTGGGATGTAGGATTTGGGTGAAAACACAACACTTGTCTGCGAGTTGGCCCCAAAATTGTACTCTTCGGAAAAGAAACTGCTCTCGTAGCTACGGGAGAACTTGCGCATGTCGCTGTTGAATTTGTTGCCCAGGTCTCGATCATTTAGCAAGCTCTGGATCTCAATTCGTGTCGGCGATGATGATGATAACATGTTTTTTAGATGACTCCACACGAACGAACCCACTGCGAAGAGATACACAAATGCAGTATCAGATGTTAGGCGACAGTATTGACAAGAGACCGTCTTACGTTACTCGGTGGTTGCTACAAATCGATGTATGTATTACCTTGGTTTACTTGTTCTTCCTCGAGGGTGCGCCTGATAAGCTTGATAATATTGTAATCTGGACAGCGCATCACTTGCAAGTACGAGGCGATCCGTATCTCCGTGTCAATGCTAAAGTTTCGGTATTGCTTAAGAAAGAATTGGTCTCTCGATTTTTCACATGATGGCAACCGACGGTGGGCCTCGATAGCTGCGAGCTTCACTTCCATCGGTATAAATCCACTTTCATCTGTCACACATTTATGCAATTTTTCAAGCAAAGTCTCGCTCTTTAGGCCAGCGTTTCCTATGGCTTTTAGTGCCTCCAACGTCTGTTGAGAGAATCACACATCTACAATGTAGTTAAACGTATTTAGTAGTTCATTGATCTCTCTTTACAAATCTCACCTGCTTTATCTCATTTCTCTCGTGAGGTCGCGGCACACAGCCCTTATCCACATTGCCCTCTAGAAAGTTGATGAGCTTTCGCACGGGATCAAGACTGGCACAGCTCGAGCCGTGATTTTCGCAGTATGTATGTACAACTGCAGAGTAACTAAGTACGAACTGGGCCTCGGAAATATTGGCCTCGAAATCAAGCAGCGGTGCCAACGCGTAGATCGTGTGACGATCCGGCCTCGGAATCAGCGTAAAAGCCGTTATCCAAAAGTTTACTTTTTCCTTATCTACTGCACGTTTGATTATCAGATCTTTCATCACGTTCACTGCTGCATTACTACCAATGTAGGGCAGTGCACTTATTATATGCTTCCTGCAACATTATTTCAAGGCTTATGAACATAGAAATGGATCTCAAAACATTTTTGCTCAAAAAATACAAGCCTACCATTCAAACAAAGGTAAGCTTGTATAAAATCTTAAAGTTTTGCCACTGGGGTTACGTAAGCATTCACTTAAACTCTAAGTCAGAGTATATATGTAAAAATATGTAAAGAATTGAAACCATTCAGTTAAAAATATTCGATTGTTCTGTTAAAAATATTTATTGATATTTGCAAGGTCTTCTTAACGAGTGGAAAAATATTTGTGCTATAACAAAATGTTATATTTAAAATTTTTGCAATTTGATAAAAATAACAATTATATATAGAAATATCTAAAATATAATAAAGCATGAATTATTATGGTTTCTTTATTCGTACAAATATTTATCAATGAAAATGTTATTGATTTAAATTCAACTAATGTCACCTAGAGAGTCTAATTGACTATAAATATTTGGCGCACTGTTTTTTTGAACGATTGTCTGTGATAGCTGTCGTAAATTCAGCGCCCGCGTTTAAGAACTACAGAATTATAAGCCTTGTTGATAATTTAAAAATCTGAGCCTTAAAAGATGAGACAATAGGAATGCACCTATGATAGCAGAGAGCGGTATCGCGTGAGCAAAACAGCAGTTACATATGAGAAAGAACGTGAGAGTTATACCTAGCAGAGTTGCAAACGGTTTGAGCACGTTGGAACAGCTGTGAGAGACCGTTGTAATCGAGCATGCGAGCTGAATGTATGAACTTAGTAAAGGTCTCAGAGAAGTTGAGGTGCAGCTCATGAGGTGTGCCTAATATACACATAGCCTTTAGAAGATCACGTGATGTCCTGAGCTCGCCGTACATCGTGCGCGAAGATTTAGTATGGTCATAAAGAAGGTTGGTACGCTTTGAGTGAACGAAACCCTCTAACTCGTCCTTGTTCTCATCAGCGAAAGGGCTCTCATTGAGCTCTTCCATAAGGTCTAAGCTCGCGCTTACCTGTAACACAAGACAACTCAGTGACGACCCAAAGCTTTACAACTTCAGAACCGTAATTTGCAGGTGCAACTCGCAATATACCTGCGCGCGGGCGCCCGCTCCAGTCCCGTTTGACAATGGTCTGAGCTTGTGATGATCACGGCAGTGCACATGTTGGTAGATGTTGTGGTCAATGGTGATCTCGCACTCTCTTTCTGAATCGAGTAGTGGTTGACGGAGTGCATGCGTTCGCGACAACGGGCTGCGATAGCTCTGCGACTGGACGATCGACAGGTGTTTACCGCTTTGCCGGCAACTCGCCAAATTCTTATTCTTGAGCACGATTAGACTGGTCTTACGTGCCTCGTGCAATCGATATTCGGTTTCGCAGATTCCTGCGAATATTCAACATTATATTACTTACCAGTTCATCAGGCACGTGCATCGGTGATGGCTAGCAACTCTAAACTCACCACTGACGTCGAGCTCTTCATGACGACGGTCCACGTCGAAGCGCAGCATCGTATTCTGTAGCATGGAGAGTGCGCCGCGCTTAATGTTGAGCGCCCAGGTCTCCTCTGAGTCTACGGGACATAGTTCGCGTACAAATCCGTCATCGAAAGCGAAGCGTAGTAAATGCTGCTCTAACCCGACTTGGAACATGGTATTTGCGCGGTCCGGGAACTCACTATCGAAGCTTGAGCGCTTGTGGCTCAAACTAACATTGCCGAAGCGCAACGAGCCCTCGCATGGCGTCATAAATCGCAGCGTCATGTCCGCCTCCAGATATAGTCGTGATTCACTTTCATTACCGCCGGAATCGCCAAAATTCGCGCTCACGTCCACTCTGTATCTGTACTTGTAGTTCACTTTCTCTTGGTATTTGAATTTTCGACCCTCGGCTCGGCCATTTACTGAAAATTTTAACATTTATGAATACTACAATTTTCAGCAAGCTTGAATAAGTTTAATTGAGCTACTATGCGCTTGCTAACTAAAGTATACTAACTGTTACAAATTTTTCAAGGACGGTACTTTTTTAAATAATAAATTTTGTTTTCTCTACCACATCAAAAATTGTAAAATTAGAAAAAATGTCTTGACTTTAAAGAAACTTTCCTCCTGTAGAAGTTGAAAGATCTTGACACATGCTTATGATAGATTGGTCGGAAGGCTTAACCTTAAGTAGGGGGACATAAAAGTTTCATCTGTTGACGCTTTGGATCGAGCTAAGTTTACCCGGATAAGCTTGATCTCTATAAACGGGTTTTCCAGTGCAGCTGGGTGGTCTCAAGTAGAATGGGAGTTGATTTATCCAGGCAAGCTGGATTTCTAAAAATAGGTTGTCTAGTGTTGCTGAGGTACTCGAACTGGAAGAGGTGCTGAAGCTGGTAATCGAGGGAGCAGATACCTTAAATTACGGGAGAGTAGACAAGAATGACTCAAATACTCAGATGGCTAAAAAACAACCCTCCAATCTAAAGTGCGGAACACTATGTCACAAGATGCATGGTACAACGAATACTGTATCTTGAATGATTCCAAAAATGTTGTGGCATCGTCGGAGAAAGCATCTCTTAAACTTTCAGAATATGACCCCTACAATTTATTTTATGCCTGTAACATTAATTATGAGCACTCGAAGACCAGTGTACTGAGAGTGACGTTTTCGGTCGAAATGGATTAAGCAGATACCGGATGGTGTACTGATTATGAGCCTAGTTAAACGATCGATAGCCATCCTCAAGAACCAAAACTATAGACTTCTGACAGGTGTCAGAAAAGCAACCTTTAAGTTTTTAGATCGCACTAAGCTAAATAATATCGGTAAAACGAACCAAGAGGAAACGAACTTACGGAGGGAGCGTTTAGCAATACCGCTCGAGGTTACTTAGAAACGTCAGAAAATTAATTAGGGAAATACTGAGTAGAAAAGTGCAATGTTAATGGAAAGAAGAAATTCTACTACTTATAATCAATAAGGGATGTCCACAAACAGGGGGGTTGTCTCCACTTCTCCGTATATTGTGTGGTCGTTGATGAGTTAATACGCACTTTGGACAGAGAGGGGATTATCGGAGAGGGGTATGCTAATGATTTCGCTATCTCTGTTAAGGGCAAAGTTGAAAAAGTCTTATCAAAACTCTTGAAAAAAGTACTGATGACTGTCCAAAAGGCGGTGTCAAAGAAACTCTCTGACTATTCACCCTACCCAGACAGAAATAGTTATTTTAAGGAGGAAACACAAAAGTAAGGTAAATGAACGAGTTAGTTTCTATGGGGAATAAATACTGTATGCAGAAGGGTAAATCATCTAGGTATATATCTAGATAAATAACTGAATTGAATGAAGTATCTCTAGTTACAGAACAAAAAGGAACTAAATATATTTATGTAGTATAGAGCGACGATCAGGATACGCTAGGAGGCTTGAACCTTGAAAAGCTTTATAGATCTATAAAGCTGTACTGATACCGAAGCTTATCTATATAGCAATGGTGGAAAGCAATCGAAAAAGTTATCTCGAGAATAGATTCGTATTAAGGAGTACACCCACAGAAATAGTTAGGATGATACTAGACATATCGGAAATAGATCTTGAAATCAAGGGGTGTACTGCTAGGACAGCGTACAGACTAACGTGCACCAAAGAATAAATAGAAAATAGGATGGGACATACTAACATCTAAAAAGTATTATCAAGAGGGGCCATGTAAATAGCACTTCAAGATAAAACAATGAAATACCTTGTTTGCGGGAAACGTTTTAAAACGAAAATATCGAAAAGAGAAGAATGGATAAACAATATAGCCCTCGACCATGAAAACATTAGGTTTGAGATCTGTGAACCCAGACGGAGCTCGGATTCGGTGCATAGCTTGAGAGACTATATTACGGTCGTTCAGGCAGAAATACCTGCCATTGACATACAGTACCCGGCACGTACTTTTGCCTACCTTGAGACGAAATTTGCCAAACTTTAAAGTTTTATATCTCAGCGAAAAAGAGTCGTACAATAAAAAATTTGACGCCATTTTAATTAAGGTAATAACAAAAGCTGTAAGTAACGTGAAGATAATATTGTTTGTACTAGAATTAAGTTTTTTTTTACTTAAAAAATGAACATAACAAATTTTTTTTGCCTATATACAAATTTATTTATTTGCTACGAACATCAGCGGATCATTGAAAATCTAAGCAAAATTAAAAGGTGGAATGTTCCTCTTTAAAATAAGAGTGGCAGAACTTATTTCTGATTTTTTTATAGAGAGATATAGCTTTTTTTTATAAAAAAAATCGTTTTTTTTTCATCAGCTCATATCTCGATTGCTATGCATTAAATAAAAAAACTTTAAAGATAAGAATTGTTTCTTTTTTGGTAAAGTATACAAAAATAAAGTGAAAACTAAAATCTGGAAAAAAATTTTTGTTTTTCATTTTTTCACGCTAACCATTTTTTTATTTTTCATATTTTTTATTTTTTTTATATTTAATTATGGTCAAAAGTTTCAAACAAATTTTCAATAATAAATTTTTAGTTAAGTTTACCAATAAATAAGTAAATAAATAAATAGAAAGAAATAATTTCTAGATACTTTTATAAAGTAATACATACTTATTATTTAGGACTTCCAGTTGGACGCTGAAACGATAGACAATGCAGTGTAACGCAGCACACAAGAAATCAAAGTTTAAAAGAAAATAAGTGAAGGTTTTGAGTGAAAAGTAGCAGTAAAGGAAATTATTATAGCAGGAAGAAAAAAAGAAGAGGCGCAAGTGAGGTTAGGTGTGAAGGAGAAAATCACAGAAAAAGTAGGAAAGAAGAAAGAAGAATGTGTGACGAGACGAATCCGAAGATGTGACGTAGTAGCAGTGTATAACAACGAAGGAATCAATAAAATGAGAAGAGAGCTGGAAAAAGTGTTAGATGAAAGAGAAGATAAAGCAAACGGCGTACTGATAATTGAGAATTTTAACGCAAGAGTAGGGGAGGCACAAGAAGAAGAAATCAACAGCAGGAGAAGAAAATCACAGGACAAGATAAGAAACAAAGAAGGAAAGAGAATGTTAGAACTGTGTGAGGAGCTGGCGAGGGGGGGGGGGGGGGGGGGATTATAAGAAATGGAAACACTGAAGGCGACTGGGAAGAAGAAATAACATATATAAGTTCAGGATGCATCTCTACTCTCGACTATATCGTTGAGAGGCAGGATGCAACAGGAGATATAGTGGAAAGAGTGAAAATAGAGGGAAGCCCAGCATCGGACCATCTACCCATTTCATTTGAGATTGACGCAGGAACAGAGGAAAACCCGGAAGCAAGTGAGGAGCTGAATGAAGACGATGATGAACAGAGAGTGGTAACGAGAATAGTATGGGAAGAAGGAAAGAAAACGGAATACAGGGAAGAATTAAAGAAGAGAGAGAAGGATTGGAACACGAAAACAAAAGAAGGAAGATGCTAAAGGATAAAAAAGAGTTTACTGGAAGTAACAGAAAAATTAGGGCTACTAAGAGTTATAATGAATAGGACGAGAGGAACTGTAGAGAAAAAGGAATGGAAGGCCACGGAATACAAGGAAATGAACAGACGAGTTTGGAAAAAACTTAATAAATATCTACTGAAAAAAGAAGATAAGGATAGAGAAGAATATAATGAACTAAGGAGAATGCTAAGAGATCTAGAGAACAAGAAGAAAAGGGGGTTATCAGAAGAAAAGTAGTCAAGGCCCGAAAAAAGTAGAAGAGGAACAAATTTCTGGGAAGCATTGAAAAGCTTTAGGAAAAGAAAAAGTAAGAAGGGTTGCAGAATAACTGAGAAGGAATGGTTGAAGCATTTTAGACCTGACTAAAAAGAAAGAATGGAACGGAGGGACCAGGAAGGAGAGATAGAAGCGGACCCGGAAGAGAAAGAAGAAAGAAATGAAGAAAGAAGAGAGGACGAAGAAAAGAGGCTCTGGAGCGATCAGAGCGTCATGAATAAAGTGATAATTAGAGGAGAGGTGGAGAGGGCTATAAAGGGAATTAAAAAAGGAAAAGCAGCGGGACAGGACGGAATTCCAGGAGAGTTTTACAAAAATATGACGGAAGGATGGCTCACAGAATTAATAGAAACGTTGAACGAGATATAGGTCACCGGGACGTTACCAAAGGAATGTAAAAAAGCCCGCATTTTCCTAATTCACAAAGCTGACGAGGAAAATAAAGCTGAGAATTACAGAAGGGTATCACTGCTGGACGTGGGCTACAAGATTTTTTCAGGAATTTTAAATGACAGACTTAGATTCTGGATAGAAGAGGAAGGCATATTAGGAGAGAGTCAGGCAAGATTTAGCATGGAAAGAGGAACAAGGGTTCATATTTTCACCTCAAACAGTATAATAGAGAATAAAATCAAGAGAAAAAGAGGGAACATTTATTTGACATTCATTGACTTTAAGAGAGCATTCAATTCGGTGGACAGAAAAATTTTGATGAGGAAACTGTTAAGGATATTAAATGAGATATACAGAGAATCAACATGCTAAGTGATAATGGACAAAAGGATTTCAAAGGAGTTCAGAACCACGAGAGGGGTTAAGCAAAGTTAAGTCCCACTAAGTCCGACACTTTTTAATATTTACTTAAACAACTTAGACAAAATGTGGACTGATAGAAAGAAAGGGGGATCAATAATTGTAAACCAAAAGATTTATGGATTGAAGTTCGCTGACGACATTGTACTGATTGCTGATACCAAGGAGGGATTACAGGAAATGCTCAATAGCATGCAAGGATACAATGGGAGAAATGGAATGGAGCTAAACGTAAAGAAGACAAAGGTAATGGTGATAAGACGGGGAGGAAAGTTAAAGAGAGATGCAAAATGGAGTTATAAAGGGGAAAGACTGGAAGTAGTAAAGGAATACAAATATTTAGGAATTTGGCTTACTACGAAGGGTGTATACGAAACGCATATAAAGAAAATGAAGCAAAATGCGCAGAGGGCGGTGAACAGCACATAGGATTTAACGAAGAGAGCAAGACTCAATGCACTGGAAAGAAGACTGCTAATACTAAATTCAATGGGGAGAGTGGGATGTCTATATGGATCGGAGTTATGGGGTTGGACACCGCAAGAAGAAATGGAAAAAATTCTAGTAAAGGTATTTACTAGAATAATAGTCAAGATGGCACTAGGTATTAATATGAATACACCAGATTATATATAGAAGATGGAGGCAGGGGTAGAAGGCTTATATTTGGAAACGATAAAGAGGGTGAAAAATTACATAGGGAAAATCGCTGAAATGGATGATAAAAGACTCCTGAAAATATGATTAAAAGAGGAAATGAGAGGGGTAAGGAATAACAATCCTACAAGATGGGGAAGGGAATGGTTGGAATCAGCTAAGAAGGCAGGAAATGGTGAGTTAAAAAAAATGGATTAAAAAAAGAAAAACTTATGGGAACCACAAAAAGAACCTTAAAAATAAGAGCAGAACAAGTCTTACAAGTAAAATAGAACAAGATAGACGAATTGAAATATTGGAAGCATTACAAGAAATGGGAAAAATCAATAGCGAGAGAGAAATGGAGAAACTGGAGTAAACGTGGAAGTGAGGAACATCTGAAATATGAAATAAGGTATGGGAGCATAGAAAAGGAAGGGAACAAAGGTTACACCAATCAAACATGTAGGATATGTGAAAATGAGGAACAGGACCTACAACACATCTGGATATGCGAGGCGGCGAGTAAGATTATAAGAAAAGAATGGGTAAAGGTGGGTTGACTGTAGAAGGGAGAGCAGGATTGAAGAATTAATAAGAAAACTGGGAAAAGTGCTTGAGGGAAGGATAGTACAAGTCAATATGCAAGGGCTTTCGAGAAGATAATAGAAAGAAATAAGAAATCTAAGAATAAGAAATAAATAAGAGAGGACAGTGGGGTGAAATAGAGAGACAAATATTTTACAGGTCAAGTCAGGAAACTAGGAGGATTCGAGAGGAGAAGAAAAGTTAGAAAAGAAGAGGAAGAAAACCTTTTAAATGAAGTATCGTGGACCGAAGATTAATATTGATATTAGCTCGCGGAAATCTATGTACGAAAGTAGAACAGTTGATGTCACGAGGTTGTATTATATGACGTGGTGAAGTAAGCTATTAATGTATACTTATCTGGAATAAAATTATTATTATTAGATACTTATTATTTATTATCGTATTATTATTATGTCAATATAATTGAACTTTTTTGTAATAAAACAAAATTTTTCAAAAATAATACAATACTTTCTTATCTATTAATTGATAAATTAATTAATTAATTAATTTATTTATTTATTTATCTATTTATTTATTTATTTATTGGTAAACTTAACTAAAAATTTATTATTGAAAATTTGTTTGAAACTTTTGACCATAATTAAATATAAAAAAAATAAAAAATGCTATATCTCTCTATAAAAAAAATCAGAAATAAGTTTTGTCACTCTTATTTTAAAGAGGAACATTCCACCTTTTAATTTTGCTTAGATTTTCAATGATCCGCTGATGTTCGTAGCAAATAAATAAATTTGTATATAGGCAAAAAAAAATTTGTTATGTTCATTTTTTAAGCAAAAAAAAACTTAATTCTAGTGCAAACAATATTATCTTCACGTTACTTTAAGTAAGATAAATAATAATAATAATAATAATAATAATAATAATAACTTTTTTATAAGCTTTAAGCTTTTGCTATTACCATTAAAATGGCGTCAAGTTTTTTTATTGTACGACTCTTTTTCGCTGAGATATAAAACTTTAAAGTTTGGCAAATTTCGCCTCACGGTGGGCAAAAGTACGTGTATGTGTTAGTAATTTAATAAAGAGAAACGTTATAAGCAGATTCATTAAAATCTGCACCGACAGTTAGGTATCAATAATGACCCTGAAAAATCCAGTAACAAACTCAAATTTAGTCAATCAAGTAAGAAACGCTCTAAATATACTAACGGTCAAAAATAAAACCATCATAATCTGTATACCAGAATACTTGGCGTACAAAGGGAATGAGATGGTAAGTCAAGGAGCAAAGTTAAATGAGCAGTCGAAATGGAAGGTAGGAATGCCATACCATGAAGGCTGTTATATCATTGACGAAGCTATGAAAGAGGAGGAATGAATAGCCTAGGAATTATTCCAGAGATATAAGTGATCCAAAGTACTACTTGAAAACTACATCAAAAAGTAGGCAAAGAAAATTCTAAACCTGAAAAAATTACAGGTCTGCATCGTCCTTAGATTATTCACAGGATATAGTGATATAAAATACAGAGTCACAGTAATCTGTGCCAGCGGTATGACGAAAAGAAAGAAACTGTAAACTGCTTTCGCTATAGATACCCAGTACTAATGACACAGCGCCGAAAGTGTCTCAGATACACGATCCTAGATAGAGAGATCTTTGTGGGTACAGACCTTGGAAACCTAGCCTTATGTAAGACAGTAGGATACGCAGCTCCCCATGACTGATAAACTAAAAAGATAGGGATACAATGGAGTAAGCTCAGTGTCTCTCAGCTTGCAAAGTATTTTAGAAGCTTAAATAGTAGTAGTAGTAATAGCAGCAATATTAATAATGATAATAATAATAATAATAATAGCCGAGATTGTCCAGTGAGTCATTACACCTCACTGGGCAAATGCTAACTTCCAACGTCCACGATCGTGCCCGATGGAAACATTGCGTCCATCGCGTCAATTCTCTGAGCAGCAACGCTATAACAGACACGGTGTAGAGGAAGATATGGCTCATAAATGACGCAAAAGATAATGGTATTCTGCCGATGTGCCCAACCATTAATCACTTAAACACACCTACACTTACACACTACACAAACACTTACACACACATGCTTCTTGGAAAAGCGTCGAGGTGAATGCTCGGCGACCCGATAAATGGGTCTTACCAAAAACGCAAATGCTCGGGGACTCCTAAACGGAGCCACTCGAAAACGAATGAAGGGGATCCCTTTAACCGGGTTCTCCCCGTGAATGAAGCCTGGTTTTGCCACTACGGGCATTCAAAATAACGCACGCTTTACATGGGGAAACACTGAACACACAGGGCGGAGGAGGGGGGATCTTAGAGACCATGCGTTGTTCCAGCGCGGTTTGTGGAGTCGCGACCACGAGGAACTTTTAGCACAACAGGACGAAACCAAATCATGAAAATGCACAAAAGTAACACTGATTTACCTCAAGTGGTAACTCCTTCTCAGGGGGAATCCACCCCGGGTTCCGATCGAGTGAAAGCCCCGTTGCCTGCAGGCAGCGGCATTGATTTTGAGGGCCGCACTTTGTGCACGGGGATGAGGAAGACGACACGAAAAAACGATACGAACCTACTAAACTTACCAAGTCGACAGAGGACGGACAGTGTGTCAAGCGGTGGTAGCGGGGTGAGCTACGTCTCTGCCGCTGACAGCCAAGAACCGACGACAGGGCGAACACCCACAATAACAAACGACACACGAGACGTGACGGAATTGCTGTAGCTCATACAAGAGACGGCAACGAAAATGGCCAAAGCAGCAGACGTACAAAAGAACATGAACATGACACTGAAGATGGGACTTAAGACGATTCTGGAGACTATGGACATTGCGTTGCACAAGCGATCGGACGTAGTTTCGGGAGGACATCTTCAAAACAACAACAATACAGGCGCGACAGCGGAAAATAACGAAGAGACGCCACGGACGAAACGGAAACGTTCGCCGGCCAGAACCACACCGGAGCTCTCACAAAAGAGGCCACCGGTAACGGAACCAACTAAGGCCTGGCAGACGATCACACGAAAAAGAACAGACAAGATAAAAAAAGAAAACAGATGCAAACAATTGGTCTGACAGGGGTGGAGAAACCCGTGAGGGACCGGCTCACTGAAAAAGGGAATGGGCTGTCCTGGTCAAACTGGGCACGGACACGATGTACTCCGATATAGTACGCAAAATACGGACGACGATCGATCCGAAGGAAAGCCACGTGCAGATGACGATCCTAAGGAAGACGGAGAACGGCTTATACCTTCTGAAGATATAGGTAAACGCAGACAAATCGGATGGACGCGATGTATTTGGACGACAGATCTAAGATGCGATTAGGAAAGCGCGGAGTGTCAAGGCCATGACCTCCAAGGTCCAATTGGAGATCATGTATCTGGACTGCGTTGCGACTCCGGAAGACGTGACAGACATGCTCAGACGACAGACGAGACGAAACGAGACGCGGACTTCCGAGTCCACATTTTCGGTCCGAACCGCGCTGAACAGTATATGGCGATCTGCGAATTATAATCGCAGGAAGCCAATACGTTTATTCGGCGTGGTCGGATCGGAATTGGCTGGGTGCACTGCCGCGTTCGGAAACGACTGACGGTGACAAAATGTTACAGATGCCTGGGCTTCGGCCATGTAAAAGCTAAATGCACAGGTAAGGACAGGACAAATGCTGCCACAAGTGTGGCACATCCGGATGTTACGCAACGGAATGTAAAAGCAAACCGGTCTGCCCACTGTGCTCCGAGGTCAGAAGCGGCAGATGTGCCGTGTTCCGCGCCGCGCTGGAGGAGTGCAGGGGACGGACCGGAGGACGAACAGAATAATTCAGGGAAATCTGAATCGAAGTAGAACTGCAGACATGCTCCTACCTCAGATAGCCGACGAATATAACGCGGACATCCTGATCCTGAGTGAACCATACAGGAGAAGGACGATCCAGACATACATCACAAACGAGACAGAGACCACTGCTATCTGGGTAATGGGTGGCACCCAATCTAGAGTCTCCAATAGCGGTGTCGGGGAGGACTACGTCTGGGTCACAGTTGGCGCTATCTCTTACCTCAGCATCTACCTAACTACACCGCGGTGGAGTTAGAAAGAACGGCGGCACTCCTAGAAGACGGAATCAGGGACCTGCCCAGGGATGTTATCATTGCGGGGGATTTTTACGCCAGGGCGACCGAGTGAGGAATGAACGAAATGAATCGACGCGGACGACTACTGCTGAAAATGGCCGCAAGGCTCGATCTAGCAGTGGTAAATACGGAACATACGCCAACGTATAGACGTCCAGGTGTCGGAGAATTTATCCCCGACGTCACGATGACATCGGACAGAATCCTGCTACGGCTGAGGGGATGGCGGATGATCAAAGACTACACAGCCAGCGATCACCAGTACATCGTCTTCGAAGTGATAGTACGGAAGGGAACGAGACGAACGAGAACCCACCAACCCCCGCGGTAGAATCTACGTAAACTCGATGGACGAAAATTTTCGGAAGAGCTAATGGCAGCACCGGCTCCAGGGGAGAGAATTCCCCTCGAACTAACGGGCCGGTAAAGAGCGGAAAGACTGACAGATGAGACGACCAAATTAATAGACAGCTTGTGCAGAAGCACAATGCCGAAACGTCGACAGATACAACAAAGACAACCACAATATTGGTGGACGAATGAAATAGCCGAGTTACGCAGGATATGCCTGACAAATCGGCGACGAGTGACAAGGGCAGGGGGCGGACCCGAAAGGGAAAATCTTCAAACCATATGCAAAACAGCACGGAAAACGCTGACGAAAGCAATACGGGACAGCAAGACGCGATGCTGGAGGAAGCTCTGCGAGGAGGTGAACGAGGATCCCTGGGGAACCGGCTACAAGATTGTGACTGGGAAACTAGGGGCCCGAGCCTCATCGGAATTTAAAGATGCCGAAACAGCAGGACGGATTGTTGACGGATTGATTCCGACGCATCCGATTAGGACAAACGTGATGGATGACGTGGACGCACAAATGCCCCCCCTCCCCACATTTGCCGCTGAGGAGCTCATCAGAGCAACGAATGCGATGAAGACGGGTAAGGCACCGGGACCGGACGGAGTACTATCCGAGATCCTCCGGCTTGTGGCTCGTCTACGGCCGGAGATACTCCTCGATCTGTACAACACGTGCTTGACGACAGGAACGTTCAGCGACCGGTGGAAGGTGGCAAGGCTCGTTCTTATCCCAAAAGGTAGGAGCGATCCTGGCACGCCTTCGGCATACCGACCGTTGAGTTTACTTGACACGACTGGTAAACTCTTTGAACAATTACTCAGACCGAGACTGACGGACGCGATACAGGTCCGATACAGGACACGATAGGGTCTCTTAGATTTGCAATTCGGCTTCAGGAGGGGTCGGTCGACGATTGGAGCGATCCAAAAGGTGATTGATTCTTTCCTGGAATTAGACAGACACTGCCATGCGGCGCGACCCATTGTGCTGCTACCGACGCTCGACATCAGAAATGCTTTTAATTCGGCCAGGTGGAAGGATATCTTGGAGGCGCTGAAAAGCAACTTCGGGATCCAGCCATACCTGCTTCGGGTTGTGGAGGATTACCTAACAAACAGACGGATAACATACGAGACGATCGAAGAACAAGTAACGAGACAGGTCACCGCTGGCGTGGCACAGGGGTCGATACTGGGACCTGACTTCTGGAATGGCTTATACGATAGCTTACTTCGGCTTGGGATGCCGCTCGGAGTAATCCTCGTCGCTTACGCTGATGACGTGGCGGCGGTGATTACGGAGAGGTCCCCCGAGCTGGCGCAACTGGCGTTGAACCAGACCATGAGACGAGTCAGACGATGTATGACAGACCACGGACCACAACTCGCAACAGAAAAAACGGAACTAATGTTTCTCACGAGAAGACGCATATAGACGATATGAGGGTGGGGACATGCGAGATGGAGACCAAGAAGGAAGTCAAGTACCTTGGGGTAACCCTCGATACGGGTCATGGGTACTTCCGACGATACCTTTACAATATGAACAGAGTACGAACACTCGACTGTAAGTACTGTGGACACGAACGAGACAATGCGGAACACACGTTTTTCGCGTGTGACCGTTGGACAAGACTCAGACAGGAACTGGAAGGAACGGTCGGCAGCATCACCCTCGATAACATTGTGGTGTGCGTGAACCCGACTGGTGGCGCTTAATCGCTACCTATACGGAAACTTTACTGAGACGTAAGAACGCGAACGACTGCCTGACAGATGACTGAGCAGACGAAGTGACGCGACGTAACGAGATACGGAGGAACGATACGAACGGACGAACACAGACAGAACCTCTAGTCAGAAGTAATATCAACATAGTCCTTGGCTGGGGGAAGGACACCAAGGAGATGGCGGTTTAGTGGCTAGGCCTCCTTTTTTCGGGGAGTCCCACATAACCCCTCAGTCAGCAAGACTGAGGGGAATCCGCAAAAAGGATTCCGCAACTCCTTGTAAAAAAAAAATAATAATAATAATAATAATAATAATAATAATTATGATAATAATAATAGAAAAATTTTAAAATTAAAACTTCTGTTTCGGTCGATACTGATTTTCGATTTCAATTTAAAAATGAAAACAATTTTAGTAGAAAATATGATTTTTTTGTTACGTGTTATAACTAATGTTATTTGAATCACTTTGAAATTCATTTGGCACATTTCGAAAGATATCATACAAAATATATGCCAACTAAGTCACTTGGGGAGTGCTTTTTGACAACCTCAATTTGGTTGAAAATGAAATCAAATTTTTTAAAGCAAACATTCTATATTCTATTAGAGCACTGTAAACATGGCAGGTTTCGAAAACTAATTAGGTTTCATAATTTTTAGGCTTCCGCGGAAAAAATTCAACAATTGCCACAATTTTTACCATAACGAATGGTCATAGACGATAAAAATTATCAGAATATCATTATTTTATTTTAACATACCACGGCGTCTCATGTTTACGATGACTCTATAATCTTTTTGGTATTTTAACATATATTTATCAATATTAATTTTTTTAGGGTACAATAGTAAAGAGAGATTTGACACAGTTGGAAACAGCTGATCGGTTAACTTACCTTGACATTTTAGCCGGCCACATAAAGTTGGATCCTTTACAATCTCTGTAAATCAACAGCAATATTATACATGTGCAATAAATGTACTAATAGTATATGCAGATGATAAAACTTTTTTTGATGATGAGATGGAGTCTAAAACAATTAATACAACGAATGTACAAATTTGCAGTTTCTTTCTCTTATTGTCATTTTTATACGTGAAGGAAAATAACGCTCGATTAGATAAAGTAAAAAAGTGGTAAAAAAAATTTTTGCTGTTTTATTAACTAATTCATTAATCTCTTCTTGAAAAATTTACCAATTAAAAAAAAAGAACACAAAATTAGAACACCAATGGAAGAACATGTCCATTATGAAAGTAAATTTACTTACAATTCAAATATAGTAGGGTCTCTTTTTAGTCGGAGCAAATTATTTTGTCAAATGAATAATAAAGCGAAACATCATACTTTTATATGCTGTAAATAAGCCAATCAACTTCTATGAAAAGATAGGATAGGGTAGAAAAAGATTATAGATATTACTGAGTTTAGCTATATCTCTTTCGTCATTAACACTAGAGTGAAAACTTTGTAAATATCACATTTCAGCCATTATGGAATTTTTTAGCCACTTTCTCTAAATTAATTTGAAAATCAAGAATATTAGCATTAATTCAAATAAAATCATTGTTACGTTCACACGTATGCACGTTAGTGACCGTATCTATATTCACTTATACGGGTTTTAAATGCACTTTCATTTCGCCAATATATTTGCATCACATTGTTCACAACTCAGCTTATAAACTATATTTGGTGGATCAATATTCAGAGTGACATCTTTAATTAATTTTATAAAAGAAACATCTGCATGGTACCTTTAGTATATAACAAGTTCTATTATAAAATTAGATGAGGATGTAATTCTGAATATTGATCAATCAAATGTAGTTTATAAGCTGAAATATACACTAACACAAAATATATTTGCGAAACAAGCCGAAACATAGCCATGAATTTTTATTGGTTAATATTAATATACTTGATTTAGAATACAATTTTTGAAAAACAACTAATATCTAAGATATTATACATAAATGATGTTTGCTCTAATATTAATAACAAAGAAGATACAACTCAACTCAATTATATCTGTAATCTTAATACTACTGTCCTGAAGAAATGATTGACTTGTTCAAAACATATAAAGGTACAATGTTTCATTTCATTATTCAGTTGACAAAATGATTTTCTCCGTATAAAAACATACTTTACTAAGTAATGGAGAAATTAGACCGACAACCCGTGACTATCTGCACAAATTATTTCAAAGGAATGGGTTCGGGAAGCGCGAACACTTTGACGACTGAATGGTATACCGAGCATGGCACTAACGTAGAGACGAAGAACCGTGAAAGCTGAACTACAGTGACACTCATTTTAATTAAATTAATTAAAAGTACAAGAAAAAGAAAACACATAAATGCGAATATAAATCCAATCGAAATTAAGTCGAAATTAACCCTTTAACGTCACATGGATCCTTTTCAAAATTGGCTAAATTCATGGACAATAATAGTAAATGATACTAAATCAATTCACATCATATTTACTTTCCGTAAAGATACTTGTCCACTTATTAAATTAAACGACAAATATATTCCGCAAAAAGATCATGTCAAATTGTTAGGAATACACTTGTATAGAAGATTGATATGGAAAGAACAGATATTCACAAAATGAAAACAGCTGGGACTGAAATGAAGGAAAATGGTTCATTGGAGAAAGATCGGAGCTAACAATCGAAAATAAAGTTCTGCTTTATAAAGCTGTACTCAAACCAGTCTGAACCTATGGCTTTCAACTTTGGAGAGCTGCTTCGAATTCGAACGTTGAAATCTTAGAAATATTTCAATCGAAAGTCTTATACAATATAGTACACGCGCTGTGGTTCATTCCAAACGAAATTCCAAACATCTAAAATGATTTACAGATTGCATCAATAAAAGAAGAAATTAAAAATTTTTACTTAAAATATAATATAAGACTACGAAACCACTCAAATAAACTTATCAGCAAACTTCTATTGGAATCAATTACGAACACTTTGTCTACTTTGGATGGCTAGGAGAACACGCGGTCGTAAAAACAGAAATATTTAACTTTTCTAATACCGGTATTCTATGGTAGCACAAGATCTTGCTATCTACCTGCAAGGTATAAAGAAGTAAGTGTAATCCTGATCTCAAAGCAAAATCAATATCTCTAAAGATACAATATGGTTTCGAAATAGGCGACCAGTGCACAGTAATCGGCAATATACATCTACTTATTTTCAAACACCCACAATGCAACAGACCTAATCAAGAGAGAGTATAGGACCATTTTTACAGTATAGGGAAGAATGATGTATTGTAAACGTTATTTAAGTACTCTGTATATGAATGCGATAGAAGAAAGTTTGCAGCAAAAATAGGATTGATTCTGCTATCGAAGGATAACTTCGTAGTCACCCTTCTGACGTCAAAGAAAATAGCTTAATTAGCCTTTTAAGGACGGAACTAGTCAATATATCGACCACTTCGATATCATATTATTTTCGAATTGTTTCGGGGGTAATATTATATGTTGAATACAGGAAACATAGTGTTATCATTCTAAAAAGCATATTTGACCTTGAAATAGTGATTTCAAGGTCAAATTTTTTATTCGGTATTTCGACCTGAAAATTAGTTACCTTGAAAATTAGTATTATTTTGATACTTTGAACATGAAACAAATAGTGTTGCGTTTAGTAAAACGCATTTTTATAGTGATTATTTGAATTATTTATTACTATTAGTTTCTTGGCAGATTAACACTTAGTTATTTTTTTTTGCGAAAGATTTTTTATTGACAATATTCTTATTATTTCATCATTCTCTTTATTGACTAAGTTGTCAAAAAATTAAAAGCAATTACTTTTGATAAAATGGCTGATACTTAAGCTTGGAGTAGTGGCGAGTCTGAACCTGAAATACAAGATTTGGAGAATGAGGAAATTCATGAAGTTGATTTGGTAGAAAATGATTATGATGAGACTCAAATTTTTGAAAACGCGTATTTTTATCCATCAATCAAAGATTTTCAAGGTACTTCTGAAATAAATCCTAACATCTCTATATCAGGGAATAAACCAATCAATTACTTCAAATACTTTTTTTATTTCCCTCTGATTGAAAGAATTATAGATGAGACGAATCGCTATGAAAGGCAGAATCATGTAGATCGGCAATTCCATCATAAAACTTGGTCTCCTTTTATAAAAGATGAATTTTAACATTTTCTTGGCCTTTTAGTTCTAAGGGACCATATTCGAAAAGGTGACTTGAAAGATTATTGGTCTAAAGATTCTCTACTTTATACTCCAATTTTCGGTTAAATAATATCTCGTAATAGGTTTCTTACAATCTTACGCTATTTACATTTTCATGATAATGCAGACACCTCGGAAATCGCTCACTATTCTTTTGTGAAAATAAAACCAATAATAGACTATCTACAAAGTAAATTCTTAGCAGCTCTTATTCCAGGCGAATATTTGTGCATAGATGAAAGTCTAGTATTATGAAAAGGCAGACTTCGATTCAAGCAGTATATTCCTTTGAAAAGGAATCGGTTTGGTAGCAAACTTTTTGAATTAGTAGACTATGAGACTGGATTCATTTTGGGCTTTGTTGCCTACACTGGCGCTGATATTGATTATTAGAAGTTTAATTTGAGTGTTACTGGGGATATTGTCGCTCATTTCTTACAACCTTATTTTTACAAGGGTTAAGTCATATACATAGATAACTGGTATATTGGCAGAATTTTTGCATGATCGCGATACAGGAATGTGTGGCACGATAAAAACAAATAGGAAAGCAATGTCAAAATTAGAAAATAGAGCGAGGTGAAGTTCAAGTTGCTTATAATAATTTGTGGATGGCAATCAAGTGGCAAGATAAGCGTAGTGTTTGCATGCTTACAACTGTTCACGAACCTGAGTTCTGTACCACCGGTAAAAAATACTATCAAATCAATGAAAATATTATAAAACCACGATGTATCCATGAATACAACTAAAATATAATTGGTGTTGACAATGTAGAAAGACCTAGAACCTAGAAATTTATCCTAGAAAAACATAGACCTAGAAATTTATCTATAACCGAAACAGTTAGAAAAACAATGAAGTAGTATTGCAAGTTATTTTTCTATCTTATTGATCTAAGTTTATTTAATGCTTATTCTTTATATAAAATGAGAAATGAAGGACAAATGCCCTTTCCTTCAGAAATCACAAAATTGGCAGACTAAGAACTACAGCATTATACAAGGGATCCTTCGGCATCAGGACAAGCTTCATTGAAGAAATACTGAAAAATTGTGCCAATACGTACTAGATATTATAAGGGGGATTTTGTGTTAATATTGTACACGTATACACATATGCAGACACATGAACGCACACTGTGGACTTGACAAACCATGAAATCTCATGTTCCTGAAGAAAACCACACACACAAATATACGTGTACGCAAGCACAAAAAAATTGTAAATCTGACTGTAACTTCCAAGTGATATACTGTAGGTAACGAAAATATTGGTCATTTATATTTAACGAATCACTATTAATATTTTTTACAAGAACTGAAGCATTCCATCTTTTTTCAATTTGCATTGTTTTTTTTTCATTTTTTTTTCAATTACATATCCAAAAAAATCTTGTTTTATTAATTTTTTTTTAAATTTCAAATAATCAGACCAAAAGCACACACTTGATTTTATTAATTGATAGATCTGTAAATTTATAGATTTATTAAAAATGCTTCAAGGTGCAAAAACTTTTTTAATTATTAGCCTCGCCATCTATATTTGCTAACATTCAGTCGATTTACTAAGACAAGGACAAAATTTACTTTTTTCAATATTCTGTAAGTCCATACCGTGAATGAAACAACATTTTTTTAATGTTTTGATGGTATTTCCTAATAAATTTATTCCAACTTTCGAAACTGTCGTTTAATTTTCTGTGTGATGATTGGTTACTCAGATATCGACAGTTAAAGACAAAAGCATCCTTTTCATTTAATTTCAGATATCTCTGCGACAAATAGATGTAGCTATCATCTGAAAAAGAACATTGAGGCTGAATAAACAAACTGTCTGATTTATATGGTCGATTACTTACAAAAATATTCTCCGTAATTGTAGAGCATGAAAAAGAAGACAAAAAATTTTGATATTTTTATTTCACTCTATTTTTCTTTGGATTGAATGTAACTATGTCTTCTAAAGAATTTTGGCCTAAAGATCCAAAAACTAAGGTTTTGGAGCTTCTAAATGCTGTTTTGCGATATGATCATTTCCCACTTCAATATACCCGTCAAAATAGAAATAAAGTTTGAATTTCTTTTCCTTTAATTTTTGCAAGTAGCTAATCTAAAAGTGTGAGTTTCATATTTCAATAATAAATTCATTTCATGAATAATTAACACAGATATAATAACCTGCAAGAATGGAAATATATTTAAAATATTGAGTCATTTTAAGAAAATATGAGGTTATACATTAAAATTACGCTAGAATTATTCGTAGAGGAGACCGGAGCTAGTTGCCCGCCGAAGTAAATTGGTCGAGTGTTTGTAACTCGTGTTTGGAACAACGGATAACCCTACAGTTGATACCAATGATGTAGTGCATATTTTTTTTGGTTTTTTGAAAGATAAATAATTCAAGGTAAATAATTAAAAGCAACAAACTTTGATCATACAGCATGTTTATACTTTTATCGATACATGTATAACTGAGAACAATATTTAGAATGCGATTTTGTTTACACTATAGTCATACTTGACTTGAACAGATATAAAAATATAGGTATTTGCCGATGAACAAGAGAGAAATCTTATATGCTGTATTAACAAATCTATAGATATCTATTTCGGGCTTTCATTAAAGAAAGTAAGGTAGTTAGCAAATAGCTACATGTTTTCATTAAAATTAAAAATGCCGTAGAATTTGATTGAAGAGAAACCAGCTGTTAAATGATTACAGGCTATTTCAGTGGCTATAAGAGACTCGATTTTTTAAAACTTTGTACATTTGTTATATATACTAGTGGGGGTATACCCCCCTGTTCGTTACGCTCGTCGACCCCCATACTTGTAAAAGTTTATTTACAAGATATAAAATACAGAATAACATAACATAGTAACAAATGTAATATTTTTTTAAAGTATATTTTATTATATAATTTTTAAACATCTTATACAAGGTGTCCTACTTTACACTTTGGAGGGTCTCTGATAATTATGTGACTCTGGTAATTATTGACTTTAACCTTGAAAATGACCCTTATGACAACTAACTTTTATTTGAAACGTGTGACAGGGCTCATAGCGATGTTCGCTGGCCCTGTGCGCGGCACTCTCCTCATACAGATGTGGCGGCGGAGCATGACTATGGTGATATAGCATTTACGCGCTCGTGTCGTTGCAGGGCTGGAGAGGGGAGGGCGCGGCCAGCGAAGAGGACGGCGCGAGAGAGAGCGAGGGAGAGGGCGAGAGAGCGAGAAGGGCGAGTGAGAGCGCGGAAAGCGTGACTCGGCTACGAAAAGAGAAGAGAAAAAGCGAGCGAACGGACAGAATAGAGGTGTCAGTCAAATAGCCCGGACACACAAAAAGTTTGAGTCGACGGTGCACCGACAGCTAGAGAAGGACTAGACTTCGTTTCCTGAGGTGAACATTCGGCTGTTTCCAGCAGCCTCACCATCCCTCATTATTCGACGAGCAATAAGTCGGGGACGCCCGGCAGCGACCAGCAGACCGTCGCCGGGGATTCCATGAGCCCCATTTCCGGCGGGGCTGCGCTTCCGTCGACGGCGGCTCTCCACCAGCGAGCCGCGGGCGGAGATAATATATACCCGGTCGGTCGAACACCTTTGTTCTTACGCGAACTTTCCCTCGCACCAGCTCTCGCCGTTATCGTTAGTGACGCGATATAATTAGTCGAGCGAATGCGCTCCTAAACGTGATTAAATCGTTGCTTTTATCCAGTCGAGCGAATGCGCTCCTAATTATCGCCCATTGTCGCGCCTTCATGGTTTGAGCGCGTACGCTCACCATCGTGAGTGTATTAAAGAGCAATAGTTTAAGTGTCGTCTTGGATTGACGTAATAAATGAGATCGCCTCTTTGTAAATTAAACTGATTTGCTTTCTTCACCTTTCCCGTTATCGTGTTAGTTTCGTGCTCGTGGGAATTTACGCCGGCTCCCTTTACCGGAATTGAGCCCACAATTAATCGCAGGGGTGCAGCGTTGGCGTAACGAAGCTGCGATCATAACTGTCCCCTTTGCATGGCATCCCTTATGTTCTTTCGGCGAGAGAAGTTTTCGCATCGCTTTGTGTGACGGAGAGTGAAGGTGACCGTAAAGGCAGCTAGTTGGGATCGCGTTTCTTTCTTTTAATTGTGTCATAATTAGTGCGGTACATTGGTTGACCTTGGCGTTTCTGGGGAGTTCGCGGAGTTGCGGGTAAGTAGCGGCGAGACGCTGGGAAAGTTTAAGATTTTATTCGAATTGAGTTTTCTTTATTGTCGATATTGTCTACACGCTAGGCTCAGGTTACGCTGAAGCCCGAACGTTCTGAGAAAGGCAAACGTGAAAACTGCTTTTGTTTACATCGCGCGATTAGCGCCAGTAATTTGAAGTTGAGTGTCGAGTTCGAGGCGACATGGCGTTTCGGCTAATGTGTGTGAGTGCATGATATGAAAGTATGTGACGAGTAAACAAAGTACAACATTGGCATCATTATTTTTAGCTGTGGTAAATTCGAAGAGAAACAAGCTTAAGTTAAACGAATCTACGAGCGGCAAGTAGGACTTTGTGTTACGCGCTCGCACCAAAGTCACCGCTGCGGGCAAACACAATGTGGGCACGAATAATCGTCGCGAAACGATAACAAATTTTCGGTGGGTTGTTTGTTTACGCCGGAATAGGCGAGTGAAACGATGCCGCTAGCAAGGTCACCGAAGCAGGATAATAAAAGAATTATGGGAGAGCATGCGAGAGATGCAGCTTAATGACTTGTTAGTGTGGATGTCGGCGCAAGGTTTGGTGATAGACGGCACGACGGCAATTGTACAGGATAGAGCATTTCGCGCATTTTTGTATAGTGCGCGCCACGAGTCGGCGCCCCCGGTGAAGGCGGAGGACTTCGTGGCAGGTGAAATTCCGACGATCGTTGATGCGTCAGCGGTACAAGCCGAGTTTTGCGAGTTAAAATTTTAGATAATATTAAAAGTATTACTGATGGATAAATAGTGGCTAAACAAAACCTTATGCTTGCAAATGAAATATTTTTAAATAAAGTTAGTTATAACTAATAATAACAAATACATGAAAAATATTGAAATATTATAATAAAAGTATCTTGTTATTCATTTGTTTGAGACTAATAATAAAAACCTTCCAGGAAAAAGTTAAAATTTTCCATATGTTAAAACTAGATTTTGTTATTTTTTCATTTATTAATGTGATTCTCTAAAATATAATTTTACATAATTTACAATTATATTACTTTATGAATTCTATTACATTAAATCTATGTCTAAAATGACACCAATATGTCGAAAAGTCGACAAGAAATTAAATAATCTAAATTATATATGTCTGTAATAATATTTGTATAAACGTTTCATATAAGTCACCATATGTCGAGAATTCGATACCGTAAACAAGATAATTTATACTATATTAACATTTAATTGAATACATAAATATAACTTTAAACATGATGTCATTAATACTAAATAATATTACACCACTATGTCATGTTGACGACGTCTAAAATTCAATATAAATTATAATTATATATAAATTATATGTAAGCTTAGGTAAATTTATGTAAATTGTATATTTAATGAAATGATGTAATACAATTTATTTTATCAAACATATTACATTCTCTTTATATTCTATAGTTTCATAACATTTTACACATATAGAGTAACTAATACGACTCTACGTATATACAGGTGTGGGTGTGTGTGTCTGTATGCATATGTGTATGTGTATATATATTCTCCATACCAAAATTAACGTAGCACCTAGTTCCGACTAAGAAAGTGTACCAATTTGAAGATCGATATCTCAAGTAAAAAATGTTGTAAGAAGATTAATTTTTTTTTATAAAAGTTTGAAATTCCTACTTTAACATGGTGAAACTCGATTTTCTATTTGACGCAACCCTTACTTACACGACCTTGAATTTCAACGTCATTTTTTAAACCTCAAAAATTGTAAACTTCCGCAGTGAGCCCACGTATGGGTTATTTTTTACGATAATTTTAACCACTATATCTGAAGGTACAACTTTTTTTCTTTTATTAAAAAAAGTTGACCTGCTATGATTTTTTCCGAAGATTTTACAGCGTTTTGAAAACTGTATTTAAAAAACGCTTTTTTTTCGTAAAAAATTTGATAATTTCGGTGTAGAGTGACTCGACTTCGTAGATTGACATGTCAAAATGAAATGGCCATATGCAAGGGGTTGATTCTGATCGAAATCGAAAACTTGTATCCAAACGAAAGTAATATTACCGTTGATTTTAGCGTTACCTAATAAACATTATGGGGAGGTAGTCAATCGGGCTTAATTTTTATATATCCAATTATTGCGCCAATGATAGTGTAGTTTATGAAATATTAAAACACAAAATTAAAAAAAAATAGAAATGACTGATTATCTTGTGCAGCCAACGTATTAAAGATACTTTGGTAAAACAAATAAATCAAAAATTTAAATTATCAAGTAGTGCACCGTTAATTTCATTATCGACGCCAAGCCTAACGGATAAAAAGAGTACTATAAAGAAAAAATAATGGATAATAATAATAAGATCATTATCACCGAAATCATTGCTAACGATACGTGCACACTCAAGAAATTCTTAAAAACAGTGAATCAAATAAGACTATGTATCAATGTAAGAAGCTTAAATGCTAATTTTAATAAATTATTAGTTCTTATAAATAGCCTGAAAAATAAACCTAGCATAATAGTTTGCACTGCAACTTGGAACTTGGATCATCACCAGTACTTCAATATAACTAGATATTAAATGTACTATAGCAATAACAGAATCAATAAATCTGCTGGAGTTGTAAATTATATTAGTGATGATTTAAAGAAACTACAGAAATAATACAAATAAACAATTTAAAAAGAATATACACAAAAATTTTACTACATAATAAAAAAGAACTTGCAATCGCAGCATTATATATATCATATGATATACAAAAAATAGTTTTTCATTGATATAAAAAACTTTTTAAAACTATATAAAAAAATTAAAAATCGTATAATTGTTGGAGATTTTAACTGTGACATACTCGTACTAAGCCAGGATATAATAAACCAAGAATTTCTTCAAATGCTATTAAAAAGTGGATACTGGCCGGGAATTAATAATGTAACCAGGCCATCTACAGAAAACAATAACAAAGATACTTGTATAGTTAACTTATTCATGAAACTAAAAAATTCAGATTACAAAACATTCATAGTAAGCACAACTTTTAGTGATGACTATTCTATATTAATGTTATTAAATAATATAACTAAAATCAATACTAATAGCTATATATAATAAGAAAACTATCAATTTCCAAAAATTACTTAATATCACTAGGAATATTAACTAAAATGAAATAAAATTTATTATGAATCCAAATAAGACAACCAACAAATTAGTTGACAATTTTCAACAATACATGAAGAAACGTCAAAATAATGTCAATTGTAAATATGAAAAGAGCAATATATTACCAAAGGAAACGGCGACTGTTAATGACGATAGCTCACTCGATCCTTCTATACGGTGCGGAAATATAGGCAGACTCTCTGAAGACAAAGAAATACTGTAAGACGATGATGATGGTACAGAGACAGAGCGCACTGCGAATCGCTTGCTCCTACCGAACAGTCTCTGTGCAGGCTGTTTTGGTGGTGGCTGGCGTTATACCCGTGGATCTCCTAGCCTTTGAACGCAAAAGGATCTACGGGAGTAGCGCGGACGGAACGAAAGAACGCGGCAATCGCTGAGCGTGACAAGACAATTGATATGTGGCAAGGCCGATGGACAGAAGAACGAAGTGGTAACTAGAGTCGATGAATCAGATCATCTCGAAAAATCCAAAATCAAGGCACTACGCTGGATCCGAGTAGTTGAGCTTCCATGTAAAAGCAGCAAAAGAGTCTTGGCACTCAGTACGCCAATTGCGTTCACAAAAAGTTGAATTATACTCAAAGTGCGAGAAGTATGATTTTTCGAAAGCAAAAAGACAAAATTTGCGCTAGCTCTTCAAAGCAGAAATATCACTATAAAACACGGGAGGGAATTATTGACAAAAATGCGATCGTTGAATAATAATGCTTGCGAGAAAAAAGAAGGGATTTCGTACGAAAGCGGGTTTGCTCTCAACGACGTGTCAAGTATGATTGCTCACTCCGTCATTGCTCAACACGATGTAATTTATTTGAATCCTGGCACGGTTTTGCTATACGATTTAGACACAACTGGCAGATTTCGGAACGACGATATCGTTCAAGTAAGGTATTATATTGAGTAACTGCAAATTTAATGAAAATTAAAATATGGTATCGGCACTTGCAGATCTCGGCGGAGTCGTTTTCAGTCACGAAATTCTTCAACGTCTAAATAATCCCTTCCAAAATCTTTTCTCAAAAATTAACTAAGGTTACAGAGTTGCATGTTATAAATGGAGAGTTATTTCTTCATAAGAATGCTGTACAATCTACCTCTACAACAAATGCCTGTAAACAATTTTTAGACTATCTCAACAGTTTTGGATGTCTTATTATTTTATCAACACATAACGGTTTCTCGTAAGGATTTTTATCGACATCGTATACTTGTTCTATTATAATTCACTTTGTGTAAGCCAAAAAATCAATTATTATTTTTAGATTTGAAAATCCGCGACTAATCAGACTTATGCAACAACAGGGATTATATGAGAAGTTTCTACAAATAGTCAAAGGATTTGTTGATTCTTACCAATTTCTCAAAAAAATATTATTTGAGAGAAAAAAACAAAAAGGAAAATTTTCTGTTAAGTCGTTGATGAAAGAGTATCTGCCCAAAGAAAAATCAGATAATCTGCATAATGCCGTGAATGACGTACAAGTCCTAAAAAAATTATTGATAAAACTAGTCGAAAATGAAGCCACCATCAAGACACATGCACAAAGTATTTATGAAGTAAATAATAAGAGAAAGATCAAAACAAAAAAAAGCATCTATCAAACCTGATTGACTTAAACTCAAAGTACAGTTGAAAAATAGCACTATTAATAAATTTGCTGCAGCTGGGATTACGTATTAAATCATGCAAGTAGTTTTGAAAATAATGGATAATAAGGATTGTACACATTATGCATGGAAAATCTTGATAATAGATCAAGAGTGACTAAGAATGTCAAAAGACTGCAATTTATTCATAGTTTATTTACTGAAAAATCGTAGAATAAAAGAAAATATGTGTATGAAAGAAGAGAAACTGTTAAAAAAATTTTACAGAACTTGATGTGTCAACGAATTAAATTTTAAGATAATTAACTAGATCCAAAGATTAATAAGTAAATGAAATTAATATTTTTTTAAATTAAAAACTTAAAAATGCTTGTGATTTGACTGGAAGTTGTGGAAATATATGTTTATGTATAACTTATTTATTACTATTCATTGAAATCTGTTGTATATATTGTTATAATTTATAACATATATTTAAGGTTGTAATTAATTATGACAATACCCTAAAACAAACCATGTCCAACAATTCTATATTATTATTGATAATTGTCCATTATTACTTTTGAAATGCGTTGATAAATTCAAATTATTTATTTATAACAAGAAAAACAAATGATAATATAGAATATACAACAAGACTTAATTAACAGAATGATTTTCTTGTTGATTGCGAAGAGAATATATGCTTTTCAATTTTGAGTCATTCGAATTTCCCTCGCACAACGGACATTTTCTCTCTTACGCTTAGGCATTCATAAACCTGGTTATAACGACCTTTACATTGCAATATCTTTTGAATGAGCACATTGACATCTTATTTAAAAAATATCATCGTAATCCTTGTGATTTGAACGATAAATTGCGAGTTTTTTAGATCGATCTCTAGTTTTTTAAAGTAGATAAAAAATAAATAATCTCTACATCGAGGGTTCTCCCGTAAGAGGTTGAAGTAGTCGATGTTTGAACGATTCTTTCTCGAAATTTTCATCGTTAAGGTGGGCTGCAATTTTTACGGGGCATTAATCATAACTTAAAGAATAATCCCTCAAAGTTTTATTGAGATCTCTAGTTTTTTCATTTATAGAACAAGTACCTGAATTCCTATTGTGTACGAATATTGTTCTTAAAATTTTTTTCTAATTACCAGAGATATTCGATAAAACTATAGAATATTTCAATGATTTAAAACTAAACAATAAAATTATAATGAATTTGATTCAATGGGTGTTTTGAAAAGAACACACACAAATGTTCGGTGGGAAATTTGTTTTTCGCTAATTATGTATTTCTATAATTATGAAGACAACAATCCCTTGAGCTCACCTGAAGTATCATCCAAATCTGGTGCTGTATGCACACTTCTCGCAAATTAAAGGAACAAAAATTTTTTTTTTCAAAATTTTTTGATGTTTTTCAACAGGCTGTATTTCAGTAAAAAATGATCGTACAGTAAATAAAAAACAAAGATTTTGAAGCTTGAAGACTCTAGTTTTTGAATTTTTCGGTTTCAACATTTTTCGGAGTACCGGTAGCCATGCAATTCTTGGATAAAGCACAAAGAAAAAATTTTCAAAATTTTTTACCTTTTTTTTCGCTTTACGGGTATGAAAAAATTTTTCCGAGCTAAACCAACGCATAGGTCACATAGCCTGTTTATTCAGCTGCAATTTTCTTTTTACGGGACTCTGATACAACCATTTGTTTTCGAGATATCGAATTTTGAATGCAAAAAGATCTTTTTTCATTCAACTATCGATATCTCTGAAACTACTTGTCGCCCAGCGAGCGGACAGAGGATTTCTTTTTTCTGAGAAAATTTCCTATAAAAATTTGTAATAGTAAATTTCAAAAAAAAAATTCTTTCTAGCTGTAACGTTAACGTAAAAAATGTGCAAAAAAATGCCATTTTGCCTTTTTTTGGTTAATCAACTGCATCTTCGTTAATATTGGGGGGGTTAGAAGAAAATTTGATAGCCTAATGTATCCCAAAGATCCCTCTAAATTAGTAGATTGATTGGTTCAGCGGTTTTCCTGGACTGATTGATTGAAATTTTGAAAAAATTAAGGGAACAAGGTTTTTGTTCTCTAAACTCAACCTAATTTTTTATAAAAATCAATCATTTCATTTTTCTTTACTATTATTACTTTTTACTCAATTTATTATTATTAGATTAATTATCAAAAGATAAATTTTTTTGGAAATTTTCGAATTTAAAAAAAAATTTTTTTTGTCTTTTTTTTGATAATTAATCTTTAAAAAATACAAAATTGAATAAAAAGTAAAAAAATTAAGTTATTGATTTTTATAAAAAAAGGAGGTTGAGTTTAAGAAACAAAAACCTTGTTCTCTTAATTTTTTCAAAAATTGAATCAATCGGTCCAGAAAAACCGCTAAACCGATCGATCTATTGATTTAGAGCGGCCTTTGCGATACATTAGGCTGTAAAATTTTCTTGTAACCTAAACTTTTCCCCTAATATTGTAAGAGATATAGTCGATTAACCAAAAAAAGGCAAAATGACATTTTTTTATTCTTTTTTCACGTTAACGTTATAACGGGGTTTTGACCCAGCGCGGGTCACTCGTTATATAAATTACGAGGGGATTAAAACAGCTCGGTGTGGGCCTCGTAATAGGCTGCGCAAAGCCTAACCCAGCAGCAACAGGGACGTCGTGGTGCAGCGTCTGTTACCTTGGCCCGCGGAGAGCGTCGTGTAGTCCTATGGGCGCTTTGGAGCGATCACGAAATTCAGGCGCGAAAGCCGGACGGAACGGGATTGCTTACGATAGGTAAAAAGGAAGCGCAAAAGAAGAAAACAGATATACGAATAACATCGAGTTTACTACGGAGAATAATACAAAATTAATACGCAGCGTAAGCGGGAGAGAGAGCGGCGAAAAGCTAGCGAGAGAGGCACGTATTCGAGATGGTACTTACAATAATATCTCGGCGTTAGCCCTGCAGGCGATATCCTCAGCCTCGCACGTGGCTCGCGATAACGCGCAGTGTGCAGCTCGGGTGCAGTCAAGAGGCGGGCGGCCTTAGAGGCTCTCACGCGTGGTCGCAGGAACTAGCCCACCAAAGGCACTAGGGGCAATCTCGGTACCGAAACCTTACACCGAGTGGACACTCGCGTATTCGCAGGCAACCGAAATGTCAGTCACAAAAGTTAGTCGCGAAAAGTCGGACAGCAAAAGATCGCAAGCACGTGTATAGCCGCTCGTCACACGTCCACGTGCTTCGAAGTCGCCGGTACAAGAGAAAGTCCTTATCGCGGGGCTTTGTCCTGCTCCACTCTCTTACTCGCGCGCGTCGCGCCGGCCTCCCGAATTCTCTCTCCCTAGCTCGCCCTCTATTAGCGCTCTCTCTGACTTACCTTTAGCTGCCATACAAGTGAGATAATTATAAGATAATTATATATATAGGAATAATTATAATTATGTACGGGGAGAGAGAGACATAACGAGGGTCTGGCCGCTCGTTATAACGTTACAGCTGGAAAGAATTTTTTTTTGAAATTAACTATTATTTAAGATTTTTATAGGAAATTTTCTGCAAAAAAAGAAGTCCGCTTGCTGTACGACTAGTAGTTCCAGAGATCTCGGCAGTTGAGTGACAAAGGATCCTTTTGCATTCAAAATTCGATATCTCGAAGATGAATGGTCGAAACCGAATCCCGTGACAAGAAAATTGAAGCTGAATAAACAGGCTATGTGACCTATGCATTGGTCTAGCTCGAAAAAATTTTTTCATACCCGTAAAGCGAAAAAAAAGGTAAAAAATTTTGAAAATTTTTTCTTTGTGCTTTATCCAAGAATTGCATGGCTACCGGTACTCCGAAAAATGTTGAAACCGAAAAATTCAAAAACTAGAGTCTTCAAGTTTCAAAATCTTTGTTTTTTATTTACTGTACGATCATTTTTTACTGAAATACAGCCTGTTGAAAAACATCAAAAAATTTTTTTGTAAATTTTTATAGGTAACCATTAGGTTACCTATAAAATATCAATCGAACATTCTGGCTATAGCAATAAACGAGCTTAATTTCTTTTATGAACTCGGAATCGAAATCATACTATTAAACATAAAAAAAAAATTTTTTTCGTTGAACTGGTCGTATTTATAGAAGATAATTTTGAATTACATTCTTGAGTCGGTCTAACAGAAAGTTTTAATTAGACTATTTTTTGTCACCAGAATTTGATTAAAAACAAAATTTGGATGCATCGAAAAAATCTGGAATTACGAAGAATACGTGTTGTATAAAATTCATCATTTTCATGACTTACAAAATATTTCCATCAACATAATGCGCGACATATTTGAGGATATTAGGTAGGTAAGATTTGGCTTTATTACTTCACTATTTTATTTTAATAAAAGGTTTAATATTCTTAGAAGATTGTAATAATAACTTGTGTCGACTTGATTTTGGAGTCGGATGTAATATAAAGAAAACCTACTGAGATTACTGAAAAATTAAGAACAAATTTAACGTTGTCCAAAATGTTGAATTTTATTACTGGTCTGTTAGTATCATCTGATTATGAAAAATAAAGTACATATTTACTTCTCCGCAAAATAGTAATAATTGCATCTAGTAGCAAATTACATTCATTGACTTATGAGTATTTAGAAATAATTTTTTTGCATATTTGGAATATTTATTGCAGCTTTCTTTACTTTTCCACATTCGTTCAAACCAATCCGTAATTTCCTGATGTATTATCCACGTTGTATGAAATTATTTGGACCTTTATGGAAATCATGTTATCTACGTTTTAAATGTCGAAACCAGGAAGGTAAGGGATTTGCTAGAAGTACTCGTACTATAACTAAAGTTAATATTAATCAAAATATTGCCACCAAATACCAACTAGACCTAAATTATCGTCATGGCAAAAGAAACTGCTGAATTTGTCATTTCATTGAAAAATTGCAAGTTAATATTAACAAAATGTTTAGCAGATATACGGAAAGTATAAACATTTAATAGTTTTAATGAAATTAGAGTTAAGGCCATTTCCTTTTATGACAAACCTATAAAAATTAACAGTATTTACATGTTCCCTTCTTCTTCACACCCGGTTTTTCGATTAGTCCATGATATGTACATTGAAAATTCTAAACATTGTTTTATAACAAAAACAAAATATTGTGTTTTAGATGACTGCTAGATGCTTATGAAGTTTATAGTATGGATACTTTCATTTGGGAAAAATGAAAGAATAGGACATTCACAATTGTTATATAACAACTATGGTTATAACTACATTAACAAACAATAGATATAAAATAAAGCTTTATTAATTATTGAATTTGTTTTACCATATCAAAATAATATCTTCTTGATTTCATTTTATATTTTAAAATATCGATTAAAATTTTAATGTATAGTTATAGCATTTGATTGAATTTAGTTTGAATGTAGGTGACATCTTTGCGAGCGATCAAAAATATGGCCGTATGATATACAAGACACATTTTCCAACTTATATATATGTAAAATATGCGTGTTAAATGAATATTTAATGAGCGATATGCATTAGGTTATGGGGGTATTACCGGTTATAATTTTGAAAAAGTCATTTTTTTTCATTTTTCAACTAATTATGCCTTCAGAAATCACGTCCTAAATTTTTTTGTGATATTCCAAAAAATGAAAAAGTTACAGCAGTTTGAGCGCGCGCACTTTTTTGGGTCGGTAAAAGGTATTTTCGGTAATTGGTACTGTATCGACAGTTGTTCACCGTTTACTTTCAAATAATATATAGATGTATATGCGCCTATGTATGGTCCAGGGATAGCAGACTGAGCAATTGTAAGTAATAAATATTTCGTTTTTAATAAAAATATTGAACAAATTCATAATAAAAAACTTTAAACGCGTTTTTCTCAAAATGACGTTCTTTCAAACGGCGGACGCTTAATCTCCGGATTGGCTCGACCGATTTAAGCCAAATTTGGTGTGCTTCTTTATTCAAGTATCCTGTGTGGTAATTTACCACAATATAAGCAAAAAATGAACCTGAAAAAAATGAGCAAGTGAAAAAGTGAAAAAAAAACGCGATTTTTTTTATTTTTTCAAACTATCGCCATTTTTTTTTTCCTTGTAATTTTTTTAAATATTGTGGTAAAATACCACGTAAGACACCTTCCTTTTTAAAATGCCGTTTGGTTTTTTTGTTTCAGATTCTTCGTTCCCGACCTTATCTATCCGTCATGGGACGCGGCATTTTTTAACCTATTGACTTCGACGCACACTATAAATTATTAAAAGAGATGAAAAAAAATCAAAAAAAAATTTTTTTTAATCTTCAAATCATATATTTCATCTGTGGAAATTTGCAAATTGATATAGAATAAAGGAATTGAGAAAAAAAAATTGAAAATTAGCCTATTTTTTGTTATTATAACCGGTAATACCTCCTTAAGCGAATTTAGGTTAGAATGAATAACGATAATTTACATTATGAGTATTGCGATGTATTAATTGACGTCTCTCAAAACTTTCATAATAGGCCTTGTTATTAATCGAAATTTTTCTTATTATGAAATATTAAATCTTCTTTCATTCGATTTCTGAACAAGTAAAAATTATTATATTCGTTATATATTATTGGATTGGCAAATTTTATTATTTCAGATAACAAAATTTGTCAACAACAGCAATATATATATATACACAATTATATATAAATACATTATAATTATTAAGACGTATGTATATGAGAGAAATGCAATATGCAATAATGATAACATATGCTATCAACGAAGATGATGCTTACCTCCGATCGCTTGACTTTCGATGAAAAGTGTGACAAATATGCCGAGCACTATCCAGTAGTAGTAACTTAACATATTGATGAATTGATAATCTGACGGGTTGATAATCAGCCGATAATAGCTAGTTACTTAGTCAGAAACTTAATCAACATTTCCCCGAAACGGCAGTATGAGGCAGAATTAGAACGAGTGAAGCTATAACAAACATATTCGGCTCGAACAAACTAGCGAAGCAAATCGTTACAGTGGCTCGCATCCCTTGAGCGAGATATACTGATATAGGCCCGCTGGCACTTCAGACGTTCGTTTTTTTTTATATATTCTTTTTAATAAATTAGCTAGTTTAGGAAGCTGTTTAGCCAGAACTTTCCTGTGTCGACTGACTGGATGTGAATGAGTGACTATACAGTCGTTTCAACTGTTGCATTGAAGTTCTTTGGTAGTGCCGACTCACCGAGGGGTCTAAAGGTCTCCGCCTTTCGATAAGATAAAGATGAGAGAGAGAGAGAGAGAGAGAGAGAGAGAGAGAGAGAGAGTGAGAGAGAGAGGAAAATAGAGAGAGTGAAAACTATTATCTGCCAGTCATGGCAGTGGCTGGACTATCCTTTTTTGCATCACAGAATCCGCGTCTTCTGTACGCACGTCTTCTCTCTCTCGGTGTTTCTGTGAAATTTATATGTATATAATCATACACCTAACTTAACCAAGTGATTACAGAGAGCAATTGCGCCTAAACTATTCATACTTTTTCATTTATATTTTTTTAAATGTCAGCTTCAACTATTATTTTTTTGACTTCTGAGCTTATAATAAAATTAAACTATAAAATGTTTGATTAACATTTATCACTTATTTCAAGCACTAATCTCAGCGTATTTTTCATCATAAGTACATTTCATGCTGATTTAATAGTTTCAAATCACGTCTATATTCTGTATAGAAACTTGTTATCACGTAGTTACAAAAAATTAGAAAACAAAGAGAGATAGAGTAACAGAAGATCATCAATTCAGTGCCAATTTATAATATATAAAGGAAAGTCTCGCTAAAACTAATTCAAAATGTTAGTCAATAGTCAACAAAGCCCATAAACCGAATAAGAGCCGCTGATTAATGTATGATAGAGTTGTATGAGCAAATGTAAATTTACAATAATGTAAATACAAAAGCAAATGTAAATGTACACTAAGTAAAAATTGTTTATGTAAAGTTAGAAATTATATTGTATAGCAAGGCTGTGATATGTGTTTACAAAATTGCTTATCGCCACTCCGTAGAGACTGACAAGATGACCCCTATCTCTGACGTGACTTAGTCGATAAACGCGTTCACAGAGTTAAAACTTATGGTAAGCATACAAGCTATACTGCTATAATAACTGTCATGGCCCTTGCATTCCTTGATTATTACTTACCGCCTCGGTAAAAAATAATCCTTTCCAAAAATTCTTCTCAAATCTTTTTAAATGTATGGTCAATACAATTATATGTATGTATATTTAAAACATTAATGTATTTAAGACTAATATTTGTTAGATGGCAAAGTGGTATAATAAGCATGTGCTTAAAAATATTTAAGAATTTTTTGGGAGTTATTTTTTTGTATCTAGAAAAATCCAAGTTACCTTTAAGTTTTTTCAAACTGTAATTAATTATATTTTATTTTGAAGTACACTTGTTAAACTTATTTAGACATGATTCTAAACCACTAAAAGTGAAAAATTTACCGACGTTACTCATTTGTATGAAGTCTTCACTGTTATCATAAAAAAATTAAAAAATTGACTATCCACTCAAAAAAAATGTATTCTTACTTGCATCGTGATAATAGTTTATAGTTTAATACTTGTTACATTACATTATTATACAATTCCAGCTATCAAAATATTATGTAGCATGCAATTGAATATTTGTTTATGAACGCCATAAAAAAACAATTCCATAAAAATAAATAATTGTAAAAGTTGTAATTTTGTAACATTTAAAATAAACACCACTTCTAATGAAAAATAACATATTTATTAATCTTTTAAGGACGGGGATTTTTACGTTAAAATTTGACTTTTTTTTTGCACAATATTTGTGCATAAAATGAAAGAATATGTTACGTGGAGTGCCTGACAAAATTGGTGGTCGATATATCGACCAGTCCCGTCCTTAAAAGGTTAACATAAATAAATTCAACATATAATTATTGTTACAATATCTGTATATCTATTATATGCTGTCTAACAAAAACAAATAATTTACTCAGTCACTATTGTATAACATCTACAATAATGAAAAAATAAGACGTAAGACTTTTATCACTTAGATTAGCGGTTGAAAAATTTCAGTTTTTTTTTCTGATCTTTATTTTTCATTACAACCAAAATTGTATACCTCTCTTTAATTTAGTTAAGTTATTCCTACGTTTGTTGAATTGAGCAGTATTTTTTTCATTTTCATAACAATGTTGTTTTTTTTCAGTAATCCCGTTTTATTTATTTATTTTTTTTTTATTTGAGTCACCTTTATCAAAATCAGAAGGAATTTCTCATTCCTTTATGATATAAGTTCACGTTTGTATTGATCAGATCCAAAAAATTCCATGATTCATTATTTTTTCTTACGTCTTATAATATGGTAAAATTTCTTCATTCAAACAAAACTTTGCAACTTTCGTAGAACTAAAAATCTGCAAGTGTGAAGATTTTGGTAGAAGATTTCTATAATAAGCATATGCGAATTTCACGATGTTTTGATCTTATAAAAAAGTGATGGTAGCCATATTGAAGCATTTTATTCATGACCTGATTGGCTCAAATGAAAAAAACCGCGAGAATTCAAATTGATTTTAGTTGATTTTTGATTTCAGATTTAATTTAATTTGTTTTTAGCAAAAAAATAAAATATCAAAAATATAATCTTTCATTCATCATTTATGATCATAGTCGCGATGTCGCCGTCGAGCGGTGCGGAGGTGCAACCGCCTGACGCATCATCGCTACATAAGCATTTCAAGAGTCATCCAAATACAAAAGTTGGAGCAGTTGTGTGTTTAGTATGTGGTAATTTCTATCATACGAGTGAAATAGTAGCAAAAATCAATGCAGGAAATGCAATCAAACTAATAAACAGCTCATTCATAATATGCCAGGAGCATCCAAATTTTGCACTAACATCAAACTTGCCATATGGGGACTTAAGTGAACAAGCTAGTGCTTTTATAACACAATTCAAACTTGTAAGTAGAGAACAATTAAAACAGGAAATATTAAATGAGCTTGTGCATGAAAAGCAAATTTTAAATGAAAACGATGATAATATGGACGTAACACAGATCAGTGATTTGGATGAATTACAACAATTAAAAGCCGAAAATAACCTATTGAAAGAACTGTACAAAGAAACAAAAGAAAAAAATGAATTGCTCAATGAACTACTAATTAAAGAAAAACAAAATAAAAATGCAAATACTAACATTGTGAGAAAAATATATGCTGAAACAATTGCACTACTAAAACCTAAACCCAAAAGAATACCAAGATTAATAATAAAGAAAAAGAGTAATGATAACATAAACTTAGAAAATCAAGTAGCACATTATTTAATTAAAGACAAAAACATACAAACAAAAAGTGTACAAGTTAAAAATACTGACACAATAATTGTCAACTGCATGACCGAAGAAAATGTCACAGTATTAGAAAAAACTTTACAAAAAAAACTACCAGCACTTACTGTTCTAAAAGAAGAAATACGTAAACCGATAATTAAAGTAGTAGGAATTTCTAAAGCTTTCACAACAAATGTAAAAGATATAGAAATTGATATTAATGCAAGAAATTTTAGTCAATACGAAGAAAAATGCAAAGTAAATCATGTATTTACAAATGAAAAAAATAAAACAGTAACTGCAATAGTAGAAGTTCCATCTATTTTATATAAACATATAAAAAACAATAGTAACAAATTATTTATTGGTTGTCAAAACTGCAGAGTTTTCGACGTCATCAATACATATCCGTGTTACAACTGCTCAGGTTTTGGCCACGGCGGCGGAAAGTGTGAAAAAGCAAAAAAAGAGCCAACGTGTTATAAATGTGCAGGCAAGCACCAAGCAAAAATGTGTAGTAGCAGCATACTCCAATGTCCAAACTGCATTTTCCACAATGAAACATATAGTAAAAACTACAACGTAAACCATAGTGCAATCGACAGCGAAATGTGTGAAGTTTTAAAAATGAAAATAAAAAGGTATATTGAAATGACAGATTATCCAATTCAACCAACTTATCAAAGATATTTTCGTAGAATAACCTTTGAAACAAACACCCGCAAGATATATAACCGTCCGAGAATAAATAACAGTTTATCGTTATCATCGTTATCTACACCAAGTCCAACAGGTAATAAAACCAGGAGTACTAAATAGTTTTCTGCAATATTACAATATGGATAACAATTTATATGATATTATATTTGAAAATGAACATAAAACAGATAATATTGATGATCTAAATAAATATATATGTAAAGAAAATAATATCATTCTATGTATAAACATCAGAAGCCTAAAAAAAAATTACAATAAATTGCTAGTATTTCTGAAGAACCTCGATAAAAAACCATGTATAATAGTATGCACAGAAACATGGTATTTAGAAAATCATGAAATGTTCAATATTCCAGACTATAAAATATATTATAATGAAAGTAAAATAAACAAATCAGATGGAGTTGTTTTGTACATGAAAGAAGAAATCATCGAAATTACAGAAATTCTTGAAATAGATAAATTAAAAATAATTAACTCTAATATTACACTAGAAAACAATAAAAATTTGATGCTGTCTGCAATTTACAGATCCCATGATTTATCTAAATGTGAATTCCTTTTGAATCTCAAAGAATTATTGAAAATAAACAAAAAATATAAAAACAATATTTTAATGGGAGACTTTAATTTTGATATATTGAGAGAAGAAATACTAGATCAAGATTTTCTACAAGTACTGCTAGAAAATGGATATTGCCCAGGTCTACATACCATAACAAGACCATCCAATATTGATATTAACAAAGGTACATATATAGATAATTTTTTTGTTAGGCTAGAAAAAGTCAAATATAAAACTTACGTCCTCAACGTACCCTTCAATGATCACTACCCAATAATGATGAGTCTAAGGAATAATTATAAATGTACACAAAAAACCCATTTCAAAATAATAAACTATTTTAAACTAAAAAATAAAGCCAAAAGAACTGTTTGGGCTGACATACAAATAATAAAAGACCCTAACCTAGCTACGAACAAATTAATAGAAAAAATACAAACATGTATCAAGGCATCATCTAATAACAATAAACACAATAAGAATAAAATGAACCCAAGGAGTAATTGGATAACTAAAGCAATAATGATGTCATGTGCACACAAAGAAAAACTTTATAATAATTGGAAAAAAGATCCCAATAATACAATAAAAAGACAAAAATATAAAAACTATGTAGAAACTTTAAAAAAAACCATAGATCTAGCTAAAGAAAAATATGAAAAAAATCAAATCAAAACAAATCAACACAATCCACGAAAATTATGGAAAATAATCAACAACAAAATTGGGAAGAAAACCAAAAAAACAATAACATAAATCATCTATTAATAGGTAATAATAAAATTACAAACTCAAACGACATTGCAGAACAAATGAATACATTTTTCAGTACAGTAGGCAAACAGATATGTGATAATATTAGACAACCAATAAATAGTAACATTACTCTACCATCTATGAACAACAACAGTATTTTTCTACATTTAACAAATAGAATAGAAGTTCAACAAACAATAAGAAAAATAGGCAACAAAAATGGAGGATCTGACGGCATCAACACTCAGGTACTAAAGATGATAATAAATCACATAAGTGATCCGTTGACCTATATCTTTAATTTATGCTTACAAAAAGAAATATGGCCTGATGAATGAAAAAGTACTGAAATTATTCCTATCCATAAAACTAAAGAGAAGTATCTACCAACAAATTATAGACCTATATCTTTAATATCAAATATTGCCAAAATTTTTGAAAAATTAATACAAATCAGGATTACAAGTTTTTAAAACAAACATAATTTATTTTCTAATAAACAATTTGGTTTCAGAAAAGGTCTTAGCACCAAAAATGCCCTATACTACCTAACTAACTCAATATACAATCAACTAGACAAAAGTAAATCAATAGCAGCAACTTTCTTGGATCTAGCGAAAGCTTTTGACACTGTGGACCACAAAATTCTACTCAAAAAACTTTACAGATATGGAATTAGAGGAAGTGCGTATGAACTTATCAAAAGCTATCTAAGTAATAGGAAACAAAGAGTTAAAATCAATGGTGAATATAGTCAATATCAACAAGTCAACATTGGCGTACCACAAGGTACAATATTGGGACCTTTATTTTTCATAATCTATATAAATGATATGTTACAATTGCTACCAAATGATAGTGTGTCGGCTTTTGCTGATGACACGGTAATTATCGTGAAAGGCGAAACATGACATGAAGTCGAAAGAAATATGAATTTCTACTTTAAACAAAATATCCATTTGGCTAGCATTGAATAAACTGTCACTAAACATTGACAAAACAGTTTATATGGCTTTTGGAAATAACTGCAATAGCAACTCAACATATCTACATATAAATATAAAGGGTGCACCTATTCGAAAAGTTGATAACACTAAGTACCTTGGAGTGCATTTCGATAGCCATATGAGATGAGACCTGCATACAAACATGCTATACAATAGACTAAAATATCTAACTTATATTTTCCACAAATTATCTAGGATAATGAGTACAGATAATCTACGTATGATTTACTATGCACTTTTCCATAGCATAACAACCTATGGTATTATAGCATGGGGTGGAGCATACATTGGAAGACTCAAATATATACAAACTCTACAAACGCGACTATTACAAATAATAAATAAAAACAAGTTTATAAATGAAAAAATCCATAAACATAGATCAAACATTCACCATGGAATCTTTAGTGTATCACTATGTCAACCTGCAAGATATGTTCCTAAAGAAAAATTCCGTAATAAGGAAAAAAACTATACAGCCCCTTAAAAGAAAATTAACAATCAGCATTAAAGATAGCTATACAAGAGCTTTAGCCACCTTCAATCAACTACCTTCTCACCTCAAAACTTTAAATAGCAATATAAAAACAATAAAGGACAAAATAAAAAAATGGATCAAAGGCCATCCATACTAGATACTAGATACAGGAATACAATGAACCACAAAATACACTGCAACAATTTACAACAAATCTATTACAAACTAAAGCAACAAGGGAACTTTGATAGTCTAAATTCAGCATTGGAAGTCCATGTGGATGAGGATAAGGATAAGTTTCTCTTGGATGTAAGGACATATTTGTGTTCACAAGGCACTTGTACACTTCATCAAAATCGTTCTCATCGTCGAATGTCTGAATATAACATGAAAAAAATGAAAGTATCAGATAACTACAGAAAAATAATTGAAACAATTGCAAATGTGATTGATATAGCATGGAACTCACAACGGATAACTATTAATACCAAAACAAAAAACGGATTCAAAGAGGGAAAAAGAAACAAAACTTACATTCTAACAAAAACAGATACAACCAACATAAATTTCATTAATAAATGTGAATACTGCACATACAAACAATTAATTGGTAAAAAACATATACATTTCATAAAAGAAGAAAGCAAAGAAGATCACAAAGAACCAAATATAGATAAAGTAAGATATAAACCCATAGAAACAGTATTTAAACAAATAAATGACATTGCAGACAACAATAGTATGCAAATAGAAACAAGTAAACCAAAAAATACATCAGGAAAACCGATTCTACAAACAAATAATATTCGAATGACCTATTGAGACATCAATTATCTTGGAAACAATAAAGCATTATTATACTTTTATAGAGGTATCAGAGGATATCAAACTTTCACTAATTCATTGCACTCACTGGAACAACAACCTAAATATAAAGATTTGATAGTTTTAGATGACATAGTATTCACAGCAACATGTAAATGCGATTCACATAAACAACATACTGAAATGTTCCCTTATTATAGAGTCACGTGTGCTATAGGACTTACTTGTCCAGCTAGACTAAATACATATGAAAGAATATCATATGCAAGAAAAATGAAAGCATCAATGACGACAATTGTAACGGCCAGACAAATGTTAATCAGATATTGGAGATAGAAGAACAAAATTGAAGATATTAGTGAAGTAAGCTTTTATAGGAAGCATTCTTGCTACCAATATTAAGCCATACTTCATTTGTGAAATATTATAAACTATTATACAAAATGACTCTTAGTTTTAAATTTTTTTTTCCTTTTAATTTCTTTAAGTGTTAGTAGTTTTATAATACCAGACCAGCAAACAGGTTTATCCTCTGCCGGGTTACAAATTTGTAATGTATAATTGTATAATTATTACTACTTGTTGTAATATTTTGTACTATACTCTGGTTAATAATAATAATAATAAAATAATAATAATGTAGTTCATTGTTTATCAGTTTTATCCCTTATAAAAAAGTGATGGATGCCACGTTGAAGCATATAATGATCTGATGGCTGAGATATAATTGCATGATATACTTACGTGGCGAAAAATAAGCATATAGGTGTGGTTTTGAGTTGAAATTTTACTAATAAAAATTCAAATCATCATAATTTATCATACGGATAATTTTGAAGTTAAGAAAGTAAAAAAGTAGACTGTAATATTGTTTATACACTCATAATATGAAACCAACAACGAAGAAATAGTTTCATACAAATAATATAGGTTGAAATTGCTCTAAATATTTTCTATTAATAATCGAAAATTTGGTTTTTGAATGTGTATAAAAGTTGTAATGTTGCAATCTTTATTCAAAAAGTAGAATAAAAGTTTAATAATAAATTAACCCGTTGAGAAAAAATAGTATTATATTTATTGCAGTTTTTGATATAATAAATCATAAATTTGAAAACGTGTTTCATCACTAATACACATTTTCGGCTGTGATATGGGTTTTTAAAAAAAATTGAAAAATCTACCTTTGAAAAAGGTAATTTTTTAAATATAATATGTTAATATTGATATAACAATAAGAAATAAAAAAGAAGGTAAAAACGCGTAAAGTTTATCTAAACCTATATATTTTTATTTTCCTGTATGAAAAAGTGATGCTAAGTGAAGTAATTTTATTTATGACCTGATTGACTGAATTTCGTCACGTGTGTCGCAATTATGAGTAAATCGGTCATAATAATAAATCGAAGTACTTTACATTTATCAATACAAATAAGTATAATAATTTGTAGGCATTAAACTGTAAATGACTTCCACATTCTCTCAATGGCCTAACCTTAAAAAATACGATAAAGTAATCTTAATGCACTTCAATTGCATTTATTTATTGGACATATAAATTAATTGAATATATCTTTATTGTAACAGTTAGCTTCGGATAAATATGATCAATATTGAGAAGAATGGTAAATTGGTATTTTATATGAAATTCTGCGATTTTATTTCGGTGCAGTCGGCACCGTTAATTTATTTTAAATAAATTTTGAAATTTAATTTATAAATGTAAACAAACTCTCCAAATGGTTTCAGATGAACAATGAAAAAAACAGTTAAATTAAAATAATATATCTGTTAATATGGAGAAATCCCATGGAAAGCTTGATACCATGAACCAATACGTTTAAAAAGAAACAAAATTAAATTGTTAGGCGCAGCTGATGGTTCTATCCTATCCTTATCCTTGCCTTATATTTATTTTTATTTTTTCGCTGACATCCAGCGTTGTGATTTGTTGATGCAAAAATAGAACGCAAAATTTTGAATTTTCCTATACTTTGAAATATTATTATTATTATATATCAAAGAGTGTAAGATTTCTATTTTAGCGATAAATTCAATTTATGAATAATTAACATGGATAATAAACTGCAAGAATGGAAATATGTTAGTAAATTGGTTTAAGAACATAATACGTTATGTTTTGAAATTATTTGTACAAATTGTTAATTTTAAAACCATCTCCGATACTACAATCAATATCGTTGTGTTAAAATTTGGTAGAAATAAAAAGAGAATGAAAAAAATAAAATTGAGACTACATATTTATCTTTTGTATATTTTAAATTAAAATGTATGCGAACAAAGGAAATTAATTATCAAAATATTAAACCCGTTAAATTAGAAGAATATTCACGGGTGTTTTCATAGTGGCAGCAAAAAGTACACGATGTTAAATGTATTACTCATACTAATATAAGATTGGAGCCATAATCACTACTATTGAATATATAAGTTTAGTGTTGTATAATAGTATAATAGTATAATAGCATTATTGATCTTAGATCGAATTAATCTTTTGAATAATTTTTCCGATATATCTTGAAATGAGTAAAAGTTTATCGACTTCTGAGAAAAAATGGGTGCATGTTCTATTTTTATTCATCAATAAATATTGACGTATGTAGTCTATTTTAAACAGCATGACTTATTCGTGTCCATTGAAATCTTGAAGTTGACGTGTAAAAGGTTCAAATAATGTAATAAATAATAATAAAACATTAAAAAAAAAGCGCGTGAAGCGCGCTAAATAACACTAGTTTCTAAAATTAAAAATTGGAGCTGTGCCTATGCAAAAATATGTAAGTAATAAAAGACTTTGGAAAAAAGTTAAGCAGGTATATTTTAAAATACTTTGCCTTGTAGTTTCTTGGTCATTGATGACTCATAAATTTTAAAAACATAACTTTTTTGTATTTCGGAAAGCTATGTTGTCATGTAATTGAAATTATAAAATTTAAATGTTTCAGTTATACATGAAAATGTAAAAAAAATTTTAATGACTCAAAACAGAGTGATGCTCATTAAAATATTGATCACGATGAGATGAATTGAATTGTACATTAATACGAGTATAGTTACTACAAAAGCCTTAACTAATGGAATAGTCCTGAAATTTTCAATCCGATTCATGATGGCTTCAAAAAATTATACGTAAAAGTCGAAAAAAATTCAAAGTATTACTTGAAAATAATATGATTTCTTAATAATATTATTTTTTCAAGTTTTGAAACACAGTAGATAATTTTTGGGTGGTGAAATGTTATTAAATTAAAAATTAAAGTATCAATATTCAATGACTACATACTTTATATCCAGTTGAAAATTTTTTCCGAGATAAAAAGTTGAGTCACATAAAAGTTAAAGATTCCATGGATTTCCCTATATAAATATAGCAGCACACATATTACAATAATTGTCAAAAGTTCAATTTTATCACCTATATTTAATCGATTTAAAAATTTAAACAATAACTATTCTTTTTAATAATATCTTTTCGAATAGCATGAAAAAAAATATTTATACAAATTAATAAAATAGGAAAAAACATTACCAACTATATTGGCAGAATGCTTTCTCAAAGAGAACATTCTTAAATGTAATTTTGACATTTCGTTTCTTTATGGTAATAATATTTTTATTAAAAGGATAATAATTTATTGAAATGTTTTTAAAAAAGTTGATAGGTGCACAAATTTACGAAATTTGTAGGGAAAATTTCCGTTTGGGAAAGGCAAATATTCCTGTATTTTAATGTAAAATTCGTACCTCGTAAATGGTAAACATAACATTCAATTAAAACACTAAAAAAACCAATACAGAAGCCAATAATTTAAGGTCCGTTTATATAGTTATTCAGTAGTACAAAAATACTGAGTTTCATTTAATACTATTCTTCATTTATTCTAATAAAGCGTCTAAAAAATTCCAAAAAAATAATGACGCAGAATAATTCAATCAATATAAACATATTGTTGAATGATGATAATGATATGATGAATGATATGATGAACGTTGATACACGTGAACACGTGTATCAACGTTCATGATACACGTGAACAAGAAAAACAAAAATATGCTTGAATAACATGCATATAAAAATATTTGGTACCTATAAAATTGTGTGCAGTTAAAATAAAATATTGTGATTTCCTGCAACATATAAAATATTAAATACTAACAATAAGCAAGATATTTATTAAATCAAGTAATAACCTAAAGAATCTTAACATGAGTAACATTAATTAAGCGAATCATTAATAATTCTATTGGTGCTTTTCAATATGCCCGAAATCCTACCTATAGAAAGTAAAGGTATAACCAATTATCAGTCCTCTTCTCGCGGTCAACATCACCATAAGATATTCGAGAGAAGGTAACTTTCGAACCATTTTCCTTTAGATCATGACCAATAAAATTAAAAATTGAATGCCAATTCAGTAAATAACATGAATGATCGCAATACATTCATCTTTATTGAACGTAAAATGTGGACAATTCAAAACGGAAAAAAGTAGCAGACGTTCGATTAATAGAACAAATATATGAAATGTGAGTGCCATTAAACCTGAATATGATCGATGAGTTTATTGATATATAAGACCGAATTAATTTCAAATCAAGTAGGCCGACGACAGCCTTGTCTTCGATCGAGCCAGAATCGTAGTCTTTCGTTAAGTATTAAAAATAAGCCACATCGTATTTTTTGTTTTTTGATTGTACATAAATTGTACTTTTAATTGCATTTGAAAGTGTATGTTGGGAATTTCATTTTATCGAAAGTCGGTTCTAAATTTTTTTTATTTTGCTCTATATGTTTTATTTGTTGATTTTAGGAAATGTTTCTTCGCTTATTTTATAATGTTTAGTACACACTTTTGAATGGTACCAACAGAATTAAAAAAAAATTGATAAATGGTAGGTAAAATGCAGTTTAAAAAAATTCAAAATTGATTTTCTTAAGAAATCCATATTTTTTCTCTAAATTTTGCCATAAACAGATTATTATAAGACCTTCAAAATGTTACTAAAGAGATCCCAGAGTTTTGCGTTTTTTCCAAAAAAAATTTTTTTTACTTGTTTATTTTTTCAAATAAAAGACATGCAGTTTACTTTTAATGAAAAACTAAATATTTTTTGTTATAAATGCACGAAATACATAGTATATATTTACTCCATAAATCATAAAACATGGTTATTTTAATAAATTGATTAAAAAATGTTAAGTTGTAAAAATTATTGTTTATTTTAATTAAAATTGATCTTATAATTTTTATTTTTATTTTAGCAAAAAGTGTAATTGTATTGTAATTATAAATTCCTTTCAATGTATGATAGTATTCATACATGTAAACATGTATGTTGTAATATTAGAAGAATTCCTTATTTAGAAAGTAAATATATGAGCGGTTTATAAATAGATGCGCATTGTACGAATAAATTTGTACATAGTGTAACGGTCCAGTCTGATTTGCCTTTTCTTTTGTCTTCCACTGCACAACAGCAACCCATCGTACGCAAGAAAACTGAAGAAAAGCGATACTTGAGCTAAGGCGCTCTTCCTCGTATACGCGTAAATATGTTGGGCAATTCGGTGAAATCAAGACCATATAAGGAGCGTGACGTCACGAGCGTGGGAAAATTACTGTTTACAATGCAAAATCGATAATTGCACATTTTTTTTAAGGAACAAAAGCATTTTTCAGTCAATTTTCATGCGCTAATCTCGAATCTCAAGTTATTATAGACATTCAATATGTATTTGTTAGTTTAATTTAATTTACAAGTAAATAACGCTAGTAATTTTGCAACAAATGAATATGATGCAAATTCGAATATACAACAACGATCCTAACACCTTAAGACAGAGAAGTAAGAATTTGACACTTTGATAACTGGGGGGATACGCGTTGTGTCCGAAATTCAGGCCTTTGGTGTCCAACTTTCGATGCTAATTTCCTCCTTGATTAGTGTATGCCGGCAGCTCAGGTGATGACTCCTTAAGTCAGGTCGTGAGGACGTTTGAAATCGCGCGTATTTTACCTAACGAATAATCCGAAAATATAGCGAATTAATAAACCCGTATGTAACCGACCGCGGCTGAAAATCACTAACATGCAACAGGGGCAGGTTATCAAATAAGATATATATGTATATACAGACAATTAATAGTTTTATTGATGCATTAAAAGTTTCTCACATACGAGGTCGGAATAAATGTGGTCGGTCGAATCCTAAATTTTCATTAATCCCTGAGATACAATTTAAACGGTTCCTAAAATGGCGGAAAGGTCAGCGCGAGTAACAAATCGCAATTTTCTTTTATAAAACCTACGCTCAAATTCGGCTTGCGAAATGGCGGAAAGGTCAGCACAACTAATTAGTCAAAACAATTTACTTCAACGGAACCTACGTTTGTACTAAGTAACTAACGAAAGGTCAGCGCGAATACTAACTTGCAATTTTCTTTTGTAAGACGAACTTAATAAACGTGACGAAAGGTCAGCGCGAATACCAAGTAGCAACTTTCTTTTACAAAACGAACACTTAATAAAGTCGACGAAAGGTCAGCGCGAATACTAAGTCGCAAATTTCTTTCGTAAACTCTACACTCAATAACTGGTAAACGAAGGTCAGCGCGAATCCTAAATCGCGAATCTCTTTCGTAAACCGAACACTCAATTTAAATTCGCGGAATGGCGGACAGGTCAGCACGATCTTATAGGCACCGACGTCGACGGATCCACGCGTCGCGACGACCTACGGCACTGAACTATCGATTCCCGCACTTCGCGATTAATTAAAATTGAGCGGCATTTTGCCTACTTACAAATTTTCCTTGCGGTACTGGCAAACAAAATTGGCAACAGGGAGTATAAGAGGCGTCTAGCGCTAAAGGTTCGACAGCGAAAATCAGCTAATAGAGACTCCTTCTCTCTAGATCTCCAATAGCGAAATATCTGAGGCGTCTAGCGAGATTAACAATAGAGAGAGGCTCCTTCCTTGCGGATATCCAGTGGCAAAATGGACGAGAATCGGCTTCTCGCGGTCAAAGATCGTTTCTCTTCTCCTCTTTCCGAGAAGAAATCTTATTATTGGTCGGTATGCTAATTCGGATATCGGTAGCGCCCTCCGAATTTTTATCATTGGTCCGTATGTAAATTAGAATAATACAGCGCCCTCCTTAACTCTCCTACTTTCGTCGTTATTTACTCTCTCTCACCCCCCACTAAGGTATCTATCATTAATTGTCGGAAAAGATCTACCCCTACTCTTATCTATTCGTCTATGCGGACGGAAATCAAATTTTATTCTAATTTGCCTATTGGTCGTGACGTCACTAGCGAATTTTGTCAGATGTTCGAATTCGGTCAGTTAAATTATTATTAAATCTAAAGGGGATAGTTGTCGCTCGCTATCATAATAGGGGTGTCGGCCGCGTGCGAATTTTACAATTCGATATCTGTTTCGTTTTCATTCTTTTCCAATTTAACATTTATTTCATTATCAGAGATACGTATATAATGTGCCGTTTCATTTGTAGCGCCCTCATCTTCGCATTTGTATTTTGTTCTATTATTTTATATCGTCTGTCTCGCTCGCTCTTGTTTCGTCTATTTCGCTCGCTCTGTCTCGCTCGCTCTGTCTCAGTCTGTCTCGCTCGCTCTTGTTTAGTCTGCTTCGCTCGCTCTGTCTCAGTCTGTCTCGCTCGCTCGCTCTCAGTCTATATCGGCGCATCAAGATGGCCGCTCAGTTCCTAGCGCGTACGCCTCGTGTCCTCGTGCCGGTTGTTGGAGCGCCTCCTGGGGCGCTCCCGTGTCGGTTCTGTGGTGCTTTTCCGGGTGTTAGTGTGTGGTCGCTGATTTTCGTGTGTGTGTGGCGCTCAGGATGTCGCCGATGGTGTTCGGCAGCCCGACACAGCTGATTGCCGGCTGCCACTTCATCGGCGATTTTCTGCTCGCCCCAGGAGTGTTAGTGCCTCGTGAGAGTTCGTGTCGGTGTCTGGGAGTGTAACGGATCTGCATGTGTCATCAACATGCATCTCCGTTGCATTTCCCAGTCGGGTTTTGCGTTTTTCTTTGCCGGCCGGCAACACGTGATCGGGAGTGTCTGTGAGTGAGTGTGTGCGTGCGCTCTCTTTTTTTCTGTGGTGCGCTCCTCTTTTTTTTTCTGCTCTTTGAGCGTCCGTCGGATCGCGTTGGGCAAGTTTGTTTCGCCCATATCTCAGGCGTGGTCGTTCGGACATGAAAAATAATAATTATTCGGTATAGGGCTTGTTTAGTTTTATTTTGAACAACCGGTTACGGGGCGGCAAGGGACGGGGATGGCCTTTCTGAGGTGTTGCAAACAATGCAGCACTCAGGAAAGGCCTTGTAATGTGCCACATTACAATCAATAAATAAAAAATTTATAATTTATTTAAACAATTAACATTGCGTTGCGAGATAGCGATTCAACTGTCATACCTATAAAATTACTGATAACGATTGTTACCCGTTTGTTGATTTTATAATGGCTAAAAAAGAAATTCACAAATTCGTTATTTAATTATTGTTTAAAAATGGATTGTTAAGTTAGTGGTTTTTATTTTGAATAATGTTCTACTTATCACGAGTGATCTTTTTACGTAAAAAATTTTCCGTAAATTCATTGTATATTCCGTGTTATTTAATTAAATATCTAACTAAAATCATTTATAATTTTAAGAGGTGATTTTTCCTTGAAAAACGATTTATATTAAGAAATTTGTTATCTTCTACTTGATTTTTTAAGTTATTAAATTTCAATTTCGAGCGAGCCATTGTGCGACAAAACCTGTACAAAGTTTATGCGAATATCAAAAATAGCGTTGTAGGGGCTACCCAAGCGTAGAAAGGAGCCGTTTTTGCAAGTATAAATTCGCTCGTCGTTGCGGCAAGAAGACTCATAATCCTACCTTGCCTAGCAGCGCGATCATTGAACGAAATGAAGACTCAGCTATTTCCTGAGACTGATTTCATTATTCAGTGGTTAGCCTGCTATTCCTTTCCTTCACGATAATCTAAGTGCTTAAATCATAAGACTCTCTCTCTCTCTCTTATGAGAAAAAAGCAGCCTTAGATTATCTCCTCTCTAAAATTAATATTGCGTAGAAATTAGATTGAGTATTCGTTACGGCGCTATCGGGCTTCCGATAGATGTAACAATACTCAATTGTTTTTCAAACGGCCTATCGAAGCGTCAAACTACGTGGATAACACGGTGTTCGCTATTCGTTGATGGTAGAAATTGTTCAAATATTGCAACGACATGCACACACCTACATTTTCTCTATATGCGAGGAAGGGACTTTTATGGTCCCCTAGAAGGCCCGAACTTTTATTGCTTGCCCCTTCCACTCAAGGAGTCCTGAAGGATGCATTTTTACGAATGTAAGCAGTTAGTCCGGAAGTAGCCAGTGCAAGAGACAGTCGCATCTTGACTGACAGTTCCAAATGAAGTGACATTCAGTGTTTTTAACGTTATAGTGTGTTTTATATTATTAACTATTTGAGTAAAGACATTAGATTTAATTTGTTCATTGAAAACATTCATAGTGTGTGAACACGTACGGCGTTATGCTACTTTTATTGTGTATTATCCATCCACTGTATTTTATATTGATTGTGTATTATTAATAAAGTTCCATTTAACAATACATGTATTTATCAATATATAACAACAGATATATCAAAACTTATAGAGCTTTCACGTGTCAACTTCTTGCTTACTCTCGAAAACGCGATTATGAATATATCTTAGAGTCTGAACTATTTATTTTAATAACGTAACGTAACGTACGTCTACAATATTATGTACCTTAACCAAATAACAAATGCGACTTATTCTAACGCAAAAAAACTTGTAAAGTAGCCGGCGAGTGATCGCCTGGCTACCGCGCACTTACAACTAAACGAAACACGCAATACAAATAATCAACGGAGAGGAATTAAACAACGGTAGCCGACAAGTGATCGCCTGGCTATCTAATAATTCACGAGGCCGTATGAGAGAGAGAATAACCAGAAGAGAGATATAACCTGATCTTTATTTTCTCCTCGATGATCCCTGGGAGGCGGAGCTGGCAACTGCAGGGTAGGCCGATTGTCCGGCTTCTCGTCGTTAATGCTACTGCAGGTGGTGCGCGCTTTGACGGAAGGCCAGGGCGTGGGGCCGTTTAGGATGGAAGGCAGTCAAGCTTCTTTTTCGCAGCGAAACAATTGCCAAGATGATCGGCAGCGCGAACTAATTCCTTGGTCGACTGACCTCGATTACTGGCTGACGTAGAGTGACGCTATGCAATACTCCTGCACGGGCAGTGACCGCGCTCTCCTACACTAAACTTACTTAGCCTAGTTTTAGGCGGCGTGCGACGAAACGCTAATTGATCGCGCGTCGTCCGCCTGCCTAATAACTGCTTAGTGTGTGCTTACATGAGCTCTCTCTTTCTCTCTCTCTTTCTTTCTTCAACTACAGCGTCATCTTACGTTTTCCTTCTGTAGCGCTCTCTCTCGCTCTCCTTAGGCTATCTTAGTCGGGTCTGGTAATTTATGGCGGCTGAAAAAGAGGTATAGTATTAGGCGCATGGAGAAAGTGCACCTAATACAGACCGAGGGTAAAGGGGAGAGGCTTTTCACGACATATGCGCTTAAAATTTTTAGTTCGTGCGCTATCTCTGCGATCATCAGTGAGGACGTTGCATCCCTCCACCAACAGCTGAACACGTGTGGGGAAAACCTCTAAGATCCCTACATGTGTCACCGGTCGCATGACAGACGTTGCACACGTTGAGGTCATAAAGGCCCAAACTAGCCGTCGGTGAGGTTGGCTAGACGAAAGACTAGGTAGAGAGATGCATCGTCTTCCAGGCTTATCATTGGTTCCTGCTTGAAGCTCCTAATGAGAGTAGGGGTTTTCCGAGTTCTCAATGCGTCAGACCTAATAGAGTGACAACCAGTTGTCTTGAGAGGATAGAGGAGTCTACTTCGCTCTCGCTTTACGTCCATTCTTTTTCTCTCGAGCCGATATACCTGTGCAACTTAAGTGTGTGAGTTGTGACCACGAGCCCTCTTCTACCTTAAGCTTCTGCGAAGCTACAACCGACCCGGTGACCCGTCGAGACCCAAGGATAGGACAGCCTGTTGCCTTGGGAGAGGACGAGACGCGTTCTCTGGGGTGTCTCTAACCACGCGGCTTTGCCTACCCTCTTCTCGGCTACGAGGTAGCGAGGGCTGACCCGTTTCTGAGACGTTGGAGCTACCGAGGGCCTTTTTATTATCCTGGGAACACCTTCTTGCCCGATTGTGCGTATGCGAAAATCACCGGAGTAGGTTTTAATAAGTTGAGTGACCATTTAACCGCGTCTTAATGTAAGTCGATAGATGTATTTGTATTGTAACATTTCTCTGTTCTTTCTTTTGCCTTTGTTTATTTATATCATTTAGATTAGTATATTTACGATTGCTAAATGGCTTTTCCCTCACCTACGAGTGGGATTTTTTATGCCAGCTGATAATTCTAATTATAATTATAATCCTTATTTCATTAATAAAGTAATAAGTTAAAGAATTATTGTTATTAGTGCAGAGTTAACCTAAACCTTCTTTATAATAAAATAAAATAAATAAATAACAAGATCATTCGGACTTCGAATCAAAGGTAATAATTTTAACTTTGTGCCTCTCTTCTTACTTGCACTTCTATCAAGTAAACATGGTGCCCAACGTGGGGCACGATTTTGTAATTGCATAATTAGAATTCTTTATATGATAAAACAGAAATATGTCACATCGTCGCATGTAAGAGAATGAATATGTGCGTTCGATATTGAGTCTTAGCCTGTAAGATTATGAATATAGTGTAAAGTTGGAAGGTCCACCACGAGCTTGTAGCTTTATTCTCCAACTTAGCTTAATAATTAATCATTCATTAACATTGTCTTGAAGTGTAGCATCATGCCACCAATCCCGTTAGCTCGATTTGTAGCGTTGCAAAATAGCCGAAAACGTAATTCGGCAAATCGGTAATCGAATGAAGGAACGCGATAATGATACGCTGAATCGAACCATAGTGCAAACCCGTATTGACGCTGTCAATACTATTTGGGCTGATGCATGCAAGACGCATAATGATATTACGTTGCGCGCGGATTTGGACGAGCATCCGTACACCTCAGAGAATATATTTCAAAATATGCGTCGCATGTACGAGGAAACCTTCGACTGGTTAGTCACAATAATCGCGAATTTTCCGAGCGGAGAGGAGCGTAATCCTCGAAGACGTGAACGTGATGACGATGATAAGGATGATTACCCAGTAAAATTGCCAAAGCTTGATTTGCTAACCTTCTCGAGTAGATACGAAGACTGGGATAGCTTCGCGGATCTTTTTACTGCGCTGGTACACGACGCGCCGCGAATCAAGGACACTACCAAGCTACAGTACTTGAAATCGTGCTTGAAGGGTGCGGCAGCCGAATTAGTCGAAGATGTAGCTGTTCGCGGTATCAATTACGCGTCGACATGGAAGGCGTTACAAGATCGATTTCGTGACCCGCGCTTAACCATAAATAAACTAATAGATTCCCTTTTAACCTTACCTTATCTAAAAAGGGAATCGGCTGCTGAATTGCTTGCTTTTGTTGACGAGATACAGAGAATTATTTGCGCACTCGCCAATCTGTGAGCACCGGCAGCACACTAGGATCTGCTCCTCGTTCACATCATTAAAATTCGTCTTGATTCCGAATATCAAAAACCTGGCAATCGGAATTGGCTGCAAGAGATCGCCAACGAGCTATTGATAGGCAGACTAACGAGACTAATTACATCGCGAACTTACCGAAATTTGTCGATTTATTACATATTTTCAGCAAAACATCGAATAAACAGTCTAACAACATCTCAGACACGAACGTACCAAGTGATAAAATAATCCCCGCGACGCAAGGTCAATTGAACGATGCTCGAACTTCATCCGTTCTGACGGTGAATACATGCAAAACAACTGTTCTCAACGAGAACACTATTCTTCTATCGACGGCTCAGAATAAGGTAATAGGTCCAAAGGAACGGCAGGCGCGTGCGAGAATACTCCTTGATCAGGGTTCCGAGGCTACATTCATATCTGAATCACTTGTTTAGTTTGTGACGGGGGAGAGGGAGGGGAAAAATAAATGGTAGACAATTTTTCCGGTCTCGACTGCCGCCAGCGGCGCAGTTAGCCGATGATGTGTGCAGCTTTTATTTAATTGAGTTGGGCGCCAGCTACCGTGTCCTCGCGTTAGGAGGGCAGGTAGCGCTGCAACATCGGCTGTCGGGTCCTGGGCCCTGCTGGTTGCTGTGATTGTTGGGTGGTTTCCCCGTTGTCTCCTTCCTCGCTGAAGTCGTCGTCGTATGCCGATTTCGCGCGGCTATCACCTATGGGAGAGGAGAGTGGGAGCGCGAAATCCTATATACGGGTTCGTCCGAGACCTAGAATACCGAACGAAAGAGAGAAGGGACAAACGGGTGGTTTTTAGCCACCCACGGCTGCAGCTCGTTCGACTAGTCAGGTGTGGTCCGGGGCACAATGGCTCTTGGCTTAGAAACGGGTATCTCGAGGAGGCTACGCAGGGGCGCCTCGACTGACGGATCAGTAGCCGGGAGAGAAGGTTCCCTGCGGTCCTTCGTTGACGCAACGTTGACTTGAGCGGGCGATCATTGATACGAGCGGTCTCGGTGGGTTGCGAATGCGAGGTTCTGCCGTATTCAAACTATTTGCTTCACGTACTAGCTCAGGAATCTGTTCGAGTATATACACACACGCGCGGAATCGGTCGGTCGCGCAAGGTCAGGCTACTCAATCGGCCGTACTAACAGCTCAAAGCAATAATCCTATAGTGAAAACAAGAGCTAATAATGCGCACACAGAACTCGTCGGTCGAACGAAGGTCAGACGCGACTCGCGCAGTATCCGATCGGCCTCAGAAAAGAAATTTGTCAACGCGCGTAAGACTTGTCGCCCGCGCGAAGGTCATGCGGTATCCACTCTTGTTTGGCACTTAACAAAGCCCAAAAGAAAGAACGTTTATGAATAGGCGCGCACACTGGAAATCCGTTGCCCGTGCGAAGGTCGTACGACACTCGGCAATTTTATTTAACAAGAATATCGCATAAAGGAAATCAACGAAACTGATGCGCGTACGGGCAGTTCGTGCCCGCGCGAAAGCCAGAAACTCGTTAATTTTAACAACTTAGTCGAGGAAACTTGCGTAAGGGAAAATCGGCGGTTAACCTACGCATGCGCGAAGAATTTACGAATGTGTGCGCGCGCGTGTAGAATTGGTCGCTCAAGCGACACTCAACGTGACGGAACAACAAGGATGAACGTCCGAGAGGTCTGTGGCAAGGGACGCGGGCTCGAGAAAATCTCATGGGACGCGCGAAGGTCATGCGGCACTCCCGATAACGCGGACGTTCGACAATCACGCGACTCACAAACGGAAAGGGCTCGTTTTAAATCAACAACTCGTTAAGGTTAAGCGGGGATGTTGCGGTACATAGACGCGTGCACGCGAAAACTTGTCTTTCGGGCAACGGACAATGTAGCGGCGCAACAAGGAAATCGCCTGGAAGGTTGATGACGAAGATGCGTACAAAGGGATCGGTCTGACGCGCGAAGGTCATACGGCACTCCCGAAAATCTAGCGTTTAAGCAATCGCGCGAAGGTCGCGCGGCACTCCCGATAACGCGGACGTTCAAGAATCACGCGATTAACAAGGAATGAGCGTACTTACTCGGGCGCTTTTTCGGTACGATCGCAAGCTGTTGAGGTTGTTGCTTGTGGCTTGCGGGCCTGTTGCTGCTGCTAGGCTGCTCAATTTCTGTCGCTGATGCTAGGCTGTTCTGCTCCTACTGCTGTTGCTGCTGCTCAGGTTCTGTCGCTACTGCTGTTGCTGCTGCTCTGCTGCTCAGGTTCTGTCGCTACTGCTGTTGCTGCTGCTCTCCTTCTACGCACTTTGTTGCTCACTACACTCGCGCTTTTAGGCCTGGCTCGCTCCAGGGTCTCACGGGACGTCTGGTCGGCACCAGGGCTGAGCGGATACTGGCGCGGCGTTTTTCGGCGATGCGCCGCTTCTCCTTGCTTACCTCCCCTTAGCGGTTAGATGATTGATTAGCCTGTTGCTAAGCCGGGTATCAGCGCCGTCTATATCGGTATTTTTCGCGCGCGTAATTTATTCATTGGTCGTGCTTTGGCGCCTAATTTGCCTATTGGTTACAAAGGTAGAAAAAATTACAAAGGTAGAAGAAATGGATTAACATCAGCAAGCTTTATCTTAGCACTTCGTCGATTCATAAATACACGGGGACATTGCACACATCTTTACAGCGATAACTCAACGACATTCCGTGGAGCAGACGCCGAACTGCGAACCATGTTTCATAATCCCTCAGTATTTTATCAGGAAGTAGTCCTTCAGTTGGTTGAGAAAGGAATATCTTGGACTTTCATTCCTCCGACCCCGCACTACGGCGGTCTTTGGGAAGCCGGCGTAAAGTCCGCAAAAAACCTACTCAAAAAAAACTATTGGCGAAAACAAGCTGACGTTTGAAGAATTTTCCACGGTGATCTAGGATATAGCTACGTGTCTCAACTCTCGGCCGCTCAACGCATATACGTCAGATCCAGAAAACTTGCGGGTCTTAACACCGGCTCACTTCCTCAACAAAAGACCTTCAGTTATTATACCGGACAAAGAAACACCAGGTATCCCACTCAATCGGCTCGATCGTTACCAACTACTCCAAAGGTTACGAGATCAGTTTTAGAAGCGTTGGTCAAATGAATATATGGTCCAACTTCAAGAAAGAAAACGGTGGCGAAACGATATAGATAATTTCACAATAGGCCAACTTGTGATCTTAAACGACGATAGGTATCCTGCATCTAAGTGGCCACTGGGGCGAATCATCGAGACTCATCCTGGTAAAGATGGCCTCGTGCGAGTTATCACAGTGAAAATAGTGAATAATACACTCCGACGACACATTGCTTGTTTAGCCCCTATTCACGTGGAAGATAAAGAAGAACTATCCAAGTGAGATTGAATGCGGTAGTTTTAAGGTGTGTATATGTATATATGTATATACATATATATATATATGTGTGTGTGTGTGTGTGTGTGTGTGTGTACATATATATATATATATAAACTCTTAAATCTCTAATTTAGCGTCGTATGCGAGAAAATGAATATTTAAGTTATTATGAAGTTTATTTATTTAATCAATATATTATAACGGGGTTTTGACCCAGCGCAGGTCGCTCGTTATATAATTTACGAGGGAGTGAGAAACAGCTCGGAGTGGGCCTCGTAATAGGCTGCGCGAAGCCTAACCCAGCAGCAACAGGAACGGCGTGGTACAGTGTCTGTTGCCTTAGCCTGCAGAGAGCGTCGTGTGGTCCTATGGGCGCTTTTGAGCGATTACGAAATTCAGGGGCGAGAGCCGGACGGGACAGAATTGATTACGATAGGTAAAGAAAGCACAGAGAAAGAGAGCAGATATACAAAAGCATTGAGTTTACTACAGAGAAAGGTACAGAGCTATGGCGCAGCGTAAGCGGGAGAGAGAGCGGCAAAAAGCTAGCGAGAGAGACACGTATTCGAGATGGTACTTACAATGATGTCTCGGCGTTAGCCCTGCAGACGGTATCCTCAGCCTCGCACGTGGCTCGCGAGGACGCGCAGTGTGCAGCTCGGGTGCAGTCAAGAGGCGGGCGGCCTTAAAGGCTCGCACGCGTGGTCACAGGAACTAGCCCACCAAAGGCGCTAGGGGCAATCTTGGTACCGAAGCCTCACACCGAGTGGACACTCGCGTACTCGCCGGAAACCGAAAAGTTAGTCACGGGTAGCAAAAGATCGCATGCACGTGTATAGCCGCTCGTAACACGTTCACGTGCTTCGAAGTCGCCGGTACAAAAAAATGAGTTCTTTTCGCGGTGCTTTCTCCTACCCCACTCTCGTTCTCGCGCGCGTCGCGCCGGCTTCCCGAATTCTCTCTCTCTAGCTCGCCCTCTATTAGCGCTCTCTCTGACTTACCTTTGGCTGCCATACATGTGAAAAAAATACATGATAAGTATACATATACATATGAGGATAATTATAATTATGTATAGAGAGAGACATAACGAGGGTCTAGTCACTCGTTATATGCCCCTCCCCCAGAACTAGGTAGCAGGGCGTACCAGGTCGAAAAACCTGTCTCTCTCCACCAAGTAAGGAAAATTAATTGGTAAAAAAAAATCAAAACATCGTAGAGGTAGAAAAATATATTTTTTCAACATTTTATATTTTTGAAGCTTTGGATGGAATGTAGCTTATCGCGACTCTCTCTACTCGCGCGGGTCGCCAATCTTATAAGGTAATAGGTGATAAAAAAAACGAGAAGAGAAAAAAAAACGTGGGCGTCAATGCCTGATTCTTGGGAGAGGGAACCTTCGAGAGCGAGGTCGCGAGGATGGTCGTAGCACCTAGATCTAGACCTAGTGCCTGGTCACGCCTCGTCTGTCACCTCTGTCCGCGTGGGTGGGCGTCAACTCTTCCTTATCTCGAAGGAAGGCTTCCCTGCGTTGGCGCGTTTCGACCGTGCTATATGAGTACGGCTGCTATCCGCCGCTCCTCCAAAGCTCGTGCCTCGACCAATTCGGGCAGTCGGAGGTTCGAGGCACTCTCGTAAGGCTGCAAGTGGAGCAAGCCCGCTTGCCGAAGAGGTCAGGACACGGCTCGTCTCCTGCGGCTCCTTGCAGGGCAAAGAAGGAGTTGAAGCCGCTGGTAGAGCTGGGGTCACCGTAGCCGCGCTGACGCAGGATTGCCTCCAAGCGCTCTGCGGCCGCCAGGGCGGAACAGGGAGACGCGTTGGTGCGCTTCGGGCTGCGGTCCAGCGAATCCTCGTCTTTACGGCCCTCGTTATCCTCTAGCCGGCGCGGCCTGCGCAGCTTCCTCTGGGGGAAATCCAGTGTGGTCGCCGCGGAGCTGACACCGCTGTCGTCGTCCGACGAGACCCGCGTCTCGCTGGCTGAGTCATCCCCTACCGCGTTGGAGTAGGCAAGGGCTGGTGCGGGAGAAGCGTCCCTGCGCGTCGGCGGCGTAGCGTTTCGGCGGGACGCGCTGGCTACGGCCAACGTGAGTGCTTCGTGCAGCACCTCTTCTAGCCACTTGGTGATTGGAGCCATTTCGGCACTAGTCAGCATCCTCTATAGGACGGAGCATACACAAAGTTAGGCAAAAGAAACGAGCTCAATTTGTTACATCAAGCGATAGCGCCTACTGGGGAAGTAGGAAGCTTTGAAGTAGTAGCAGAGTTTTAATAGCATAGAAGGTGAGATAGGCAGAAAGAAAATGAGAAAACAAGCAAAGTTGTAAGGTGCTAGTCCCTGGGACGCAAGCGCCGAGGGGATACGTCGACGGGAGCATGCATTTTCTGCTTGCGAGGACGGCCTCTTCTCCTTGGGGTGGTCGGTATTTCGCCTCGCACGAGGTCCTGCCATGGGTTTGTTGGGGCCTTTGGCCCTATAACTTCCGCGACCGACGCGTCGTCGTTCGAGGCATCGCGCTCGTCGCTTTCTTGCGTGTGATTGGGCGAGAAAATTTCTTTCAACAACATCGTCTCGTCGTTTCTGTTTTCTTCAAGGAGAGAACCGTCCGCCGCGTCATCGGGACACTGGGCTCCGTCCAAGCACGGTCGCAACTCGCAACGGCGGTTTTACCAACGTCCCGACCTTCTTCGTTCTGGAGTTGGTATGAGGTGGGACCGAGGTGTGCGGTAATGATGAACGGGCCCGCGAACTTCGGGCTGAGTTTCGCGGCCGTCTGGTTAGCGGCGGAGGATAGTACACGATTCTTCGCCCAAACTCTATCACCGACATTATACTTAACGTCGCGATGTTTAGTGTTATAGTACATCTCCTGTCTATCTTGGGCTTCCTGTGAGTGTAGCAGGGCAACGGCTCGGAAGTCGTCGAGTTTGTTAATTCGAGCGTGTCAGTTGTTGACCGCAGCCATCTCAAGGTTTCGAGCCACGGCGCGCTCTTCCTCTCGCTTCTTCGAGTTTGGCAGCTCGGGCTGGCGTCCGTAATTTAGAAAAGCGGGGCTCGTGCGCACCGCTTCGTGTATTGTCGTGTTGTAGGCAAACGCGAACTCTGCGATATGCGCGTCCCACGTCGTGTGTTTTTCTTCGATAAACGCACGGATCATGGTTTTGATCGTGCGATTTACGCGTTCGGTCGGATTGCTCTTAGGCGAGTACGGGGCGCATGTTGCGTGTACCACGCCGAACGAGTCCACAAAGTCGTCGACAACTTTGTTGTTGAACGGCGTACCGTTGTCAGACAAGAACTTTTTAGGGATTCCGAAACGCAGAAACACACGTTCCTTCAGCTGGCGTTGGATGATTTTCCCAGTAATCTTACGGAGAGGGACACATTCGATCCAACGAGTGAAGAGATCAAGAAAGATAAGCAAATGCTCGTAGCCCTGCGTGGATCGCGGGAAAGGGCCCATAGCGTCGCCGGACACGATTTCCCATGGTCGCGTGACGATATGTCGTCCCATCAGCCCTGCTGGGGTGACTTGTAAGGCTTTGACCTGCTGGCAGATTTGGCAGTTCTTGACACACAATGGATCGTGATGGATTTTCGGCCAATAATAGTGGAGGCTCGCGCGCTTGTGGGTTTTGTAACGACCAAGATGTCCAGCCGACGGCTCTTCGTGGCATTCGGATAAGACCCGTGCTCGGTCTTCCCTTGGAATAACGAGCTTCCAAGCATCGTCATCGGTCCCGAAGAGGTCGCCGACGATGGGGTCAGGCTTATAAATATATAAACGGCCACCTAAAACTTTCCAATAGGGATTATCCGTGGGCTGATCGAGGACCTCCTGCATACTCCTGCGGTACCACGGGTCCTGTATGATTTCGCCGAGTGTCAATGAAGCGATTGCCGCGAGCTCGTCTTCGTCGGTCTCAAACATGCATGAAAGCGCGTCAGGCACGACATTGTCCTTGCCCTTGCGATGCATAATATCGAGATCATACGATTGCAACGCAAGGGACCAAAGACCGAGCTTGCCGTTTGGGTGTTTCAAATTAGTGAGCCATTTAAGGCTCTGATGGTCGGTTACAACTTTAAAGTGATAACCTTCCACGTAGGGTCGGAATTTCTCGATCGACCAAACGACGGCGAGGCACTCGCGCTCGGTAACCGACAAACGGCGTTCGCACGACGTCAGGGCGCGGCTCGCGAAGCACAGAACTCGATCTTCGCCGTCGATACGCTGTAGCAAAACGCTTCCGAGGCCAGTATCGCTCGCGTCGCATTCGATGATGAACGGCGCAGCGAAATTGGGCCTGCCTGGGACAGGGGCCATTGCCAAAAGGGCTTTGACTTACTCGAAAACTTGCCGCAACACTTCCTGCCATTCAAACTTGGCGTCCTTGCGGGTGAGCGCGTTAAACGGCTCACAAATCGTAGCGTAATCGTTTAAAAATTTTCGATACCACGAGGCCATGCCCAGGAATCTGCGCAAAGCACGAAGATTTTTCGGGGCTGGGTACTCGAGTATCGGTGCAACTCGTTCTAGATCGGGGCGTGTGCCATCGCGATTTACCAACACGCCGAGATAACGCACCTCGGTCATGCAAATCTTAGACTTCTTGCGATTGATCGTAAAGCCAGCTTCATGTATTCTTCTTAGAATATGCGTGAGCCACCGGACATGCTCTGAGAACGTTTTAGTAGCGATGATCACGTCGTCAAGGTACGCGAAGGCATAAGGCTCCATCTCGGGTGAGATGAGCTTGTCGGCCAACATCTGAAATGTTGCCGGGGCACCAGCCAATCCGAAAGGCATTCGAACGAATTCGAATAGCCCGAGTCCCGAAACGGTGAAAGCAGTTATCGGAATGGCCCTCTCCGAAAGAGGAACCTGCCAAAATCCGCTCGCGAGGTCAATTGCGCTCACGAACTTGGCGTGTTGGAGCTTCCGCAATATCGCGTCCATAAAGAGCAACGGATATGCGCTCACGCGGGTAACGCTATTCACCTTTCGGTAGTTTACGCAGAATCGGTATTCGCCGTCGGGTTTCCGAGTCATCACCACCGGGCTAGACCACTCGCTGCGGGACTTACGAATAATTCCCATTTGCAGCATTTTATGCACTTGCGCGTGCATTTCATCCTCGATCTTATGCGACACCGGATAGTATTTCTGCTTAATTGGGCGCGCGCTGCCAATGTCGATGTCGTGCTCGATCCATCCGGTGCAGCTGAGCTGCTCGCAGGAAGGTTCAGGCAGGAGGTCATCCATCACTCGATCGATTTCTTGTCGCTGCTCCTTCGAGATATCTTCGATACCCAAGGCCGCCAGCGACATCGCCTCCTCCGCACGAAGTGAGGAGACAATCGTCGGGACTTCCTGATCGCAACCTTTGATCCTTATCGTGTTGGTCTCGGGATCCAAACACGCCGAAAAGGCTCGAACAAAGTCGCTTCCGAGAGTACACTCAGCATCAGCCTCGCTCAAGACGAGTACGTCGATCGAATGGGTAACACCACCTATCGTAAAGGGTAATTGTACATTACCGATGATAGGGACATAATGACCATCGACTGCTTTCGCGCCGGGCCCGACATACATGTTGACGCGCTTGTTCATCGCGGCAGCAATCTGAAGGGGAACGGTGCGCGAGGCTCCAGTGTCGTACAGAGCCCTGCAAGTAAATTGACCGATGCTAAGCGTCAGCCACCATCTGGGGTACTTCTCCACCAACGCGCTCGCCGCAAAACTCTCGGAACGCGTTGGCGCTTCTCCCGCGGGGGCATCTGTAGCGAAAGTCCGGGTCGCCATCGGAACGGTAGGGACCCCATCTACGCGTTCCTCTCCACGTTTCTTGGCGCCTCGATTTTTGAGCACTCGGGACAGGTGGCTCTGGTGTACCCAGGCCAGCTGCAGTCCCAACAGAGTAATTTCTCAGCATCGGGGCCGGGAGGCTTGCTCTTGTTTTTGTCCGACTTGGGAGTAATGACTTGGGCCCGACCGTTTCTTGCCGGGCGGCCACGGCCGCTTACCCCGCCCCGTCTCCCCTCGCGTTAACGCGGGTAAGCCGGAGGTTTGTCATCTTTTGAGGAGCTGGTAGAGACTGATTCCTGTACTGCACTCTTATGGGGGGCTGGAAGCCCTTTCTTAGCCGCTGCTAGTTGCTGCCACTTTTTATCGAAAAACTTTTGGAAAGATTTTTCGAAGTCGGCCTCGGAGAAAGGGGACTTTTCTACCACAGACGCGATGCTCGCTTTGGCCTTCGCCGGCGCTTTAACCCTAGGCTGGTATGCCGCGTCAGGCAGCATGCTCTGTTCCGCGGAGGGGGGGGGGGCTTTCCAGTGCTCGTCGGACTCCGCGATCTCTACTTCCATTGCTTTAGCTAACAACTGCGGCAACGATGTGAAATAGTTCTGAGTCTTTTTCAACTCTTTCTTCAATTTAGGCAACATATTATCGATTGCCAAATTGATCGGGTCTGCGATGCTCCATGGTCTTTCGAAGCGACTAAAAATAGTATTCAGCGCTGCGAGGTAATCACGGACCGGTTCATCGGGGCCCTGTGTCCGCAGGTGCGCTTCAACCGATAGGTTGCGGTTATACTTCCTAGATTTACTATAGGCGGATAGCGCGGCATCCCTGAACTGCTCATACGACGCCCACGTGGGCCGCAACAAGCGGTACCATCGAAGCGCGGATCTGCGAAACAGGGTGGACAACGAGTCTAAAAGCTCGTCTTCCGCTATTCGGTCTAGGCAGCAGTTTTCCTCCACACGCTCCAAAAATTCCTCGATGCTGATAGTGCTGTCTCCCGCAAAAGAAATCTTCCATTCCCTGATGGTTTTCCCTAGATTCCTAGTTGAACTCATCGAGCGGGAGGTTGCGAGAAGTGGACTCGATCGCTAATTGTGGATCGGGGATGTGAGGGATCGCGTTGGAAAAATCCGCTTCCGTTAATCGCGTGGCCGCTTGCATCCTGTCGGTCGGTCTCACTGGTGCGGCTGAATATACTGTTGGCTCTGTCGCGTATTGTGTTGTCTGCTGCTTCGTTGTCGAGCAGAAGATTCGTGCATGGGGATTTAGATTCGGACTGGCTACAGTCAGGTCAAAGTCCGGATCGATGAGGCTGTACGTATCGCGAAAGTTGACCGCTTTATCTGCGCGAGTCGCGTTAAACCGTGTGCACTCGTTTTGTTGTTGAACTGTTACTTCTGCTGCTTGTAGTCTGGCGAGGAGGTTATTGTTCGCGGTCTTCAGATCTTTATTTTGTCTTATCAGCTTGTCGTGTTCGTTCGACATAGCTTCTAAACAGTTTTGAAGATCAAGAATTTGTTGAGCCTTTGTACGTTCCGCTATCACTGCTCGTTTTAGCTCCTCGGCTGCCAAACGTGGCATTTGTTTAGGTTCACCGCAAAGCAGATTAACACATACGAGGTTTTCACGATAATTTATCGTACTTGGGGTGCCTGTTGTAGGTATCGATGCCTCGTGCGAGCATGTTGTGTTCGTGTTGGCATGACGTGATTCACTTGAGCCTACGTTTGCTACTGATACTGTGCACGGCGGTGTTGACTGCGATGTCGGCACGTGGGTGCTCGTAATTACCACGAACGTCGGTGTGTATGTGTGTACCGCGTCTCGCGTAAGTGTCTCGTGTGTATTAGCTGTTGTTGTGAGCAACATGTCGCCGTTACTCGTTTCTTCTATTTCTTGATTATTTATCATATATTCTTCTATGTCTTGACTAACGGCGTTAACGAGGTCTTCACGCAATTCTCGCGGTAGCGCGTCTGATTTTATAAAAGTGAGACAAAGATTATTGCGCCGCGTTATCGTTTCGTGATCCTACGCGTCTATAGTTTGTATGAAGTCTTTTTCTTCGTAGTCGCCTTGCAGTCGTCTATATAAGCGGTTCGCGCGTTCGTATATCGTACCGTCTGCCACGAGTTCAAGATTTTCCAAAACGTTATCTATTCTATCACTTGGCAAACTCTTAATTCATTCTTTAATGTAGTTGTCGATTTTTTCTTTTATAATTGTTAGGTCGGTTATATCTTTTTCGGCCATTTTTAAATTTTTTTCTACAAAACTGATAACGAAAAACAATAGTTTTGGAATATCCTGAAATAGTGGATATTAATTGTAGACCGCGTAACAATTTTTAAGCGAATACGCCCGATTGTTGCCAGCACGCGCAGCGGAAAATAAATATTGTTACGCTTGTACACATACGTTTCTAAATACGAAGAATTACAACTCTCGCTCGCACGCTATGTTAAAATTTTAAGGTGCTGAAAACCAAGAGGCTTGTTTTGGTCGTGCGCTACGGCTAGCTTCTAAACGTAAACAATTCTCCTCTCGTCGCGCGCGTCGCATTCCTCGGCGGATTCCACGAACACGCGCTTTCGCTATACAATTATGATTCGAATTTCGTAGTTTTCGCAAAAGCTATCAAACCCATGTGTTGTTGGGCGCTATAATATAACGGGGTTTTGACCCAGCGCGGGTCGCTCGTTATATAATTTACGAGGGAGTTAGAAACAGCTCGGAGTGGGCCTCGTAATAGGCTGCGCGAAGCCTAACCCAGCAGCAACAGAAACGGCGTGGTACAGCTTCTGTTGCCTTAGCCCGCAGAGAGCGTCGTGTGGTCCTATGGGCACTTTTGAGCGATCACGAAATTCAGGGGCGAGAGCCGGACGGAACGGGATTGATTACGATAGGTAAAGAAAGCACAGAGAAAGAGAGCTGATATACAAAAGCATTGAGTTTACTACAGAGAAAGATACAGAGCTAGGGCGCAGCGTAAGCGGGAGAGAGAGCGGCGAAAAGCTAGCGAGAGAGACACGTATTCGAGATGGTACTTACAATGATGTCTTGGCGTTAGCCCTGCAGACGGTATCCTCAGCCTCGCACGTGGCTCGCGAGGACGCGCAGTGTGCAGCTCGGGTGCAGTCAAGAGGCGGGCGGCCTTAAAGGCTCGCACGCGTGGTCACAGGAACTAGCCCACCAAAGGCGCTAGGGGCAATCTCGGTACCGAAGCCTCACACCGAGTGGACACTCGCGTACTCGCCGGAAACCGAAAAGTTAGTCACGGGTAGCAAAAGATCGCATGCACGTGTATAGCCGCTCGTAACACGTTCACGTGCTTCGAAGTCGCCGGTACAAAAAAATGAGTTCTTTTCGCGGTGCTTTCTCCTACCCCACTCTCGTTCTCGCGCGCGTCGCGCCGGCTTCCCGAATGCTCTCTCTCTAGCTCGCCCTCTATTAGCGCTCTCTCTAACTTACCTTTCGCTGCCATACATGTGAAATAAATACATGATAAGTATACATATACATATGAGGATAATTATAATTATGTATAGAGAGAGAGACATAACGAGGGTCTAGCCACTCGTTATAATATTTATAAAAATAAGCAATCTACTCTACGTTTAGTTAGTCTGTTTTTTATGGATTGTAAATTTTACTATGTCATATGAATTTAAGATTAATAAAAAATACAAAAATAGTTGAAAATTTCTAAACATAAAATGAAGGTAATTATGTATAGAATAAAGATTTTAAGGTAAAAGAACGAAACACTATCAACACAGAGCTGTTAAATTGCCTTACACTTACGCATAGTTATTCCTTATGAAATACAAAATAAAGTACCCTAATCGCGATGGTCACTTGGTAAAATAAGGACTTACTTCGCTGATATGGTGTTTGCTGTCTGCGATTTTTGGACAATCTACGTGGCGTGGTCGCAAAAATCGCTTACCTTGGCATTCACCCTGCGCTCCGTGGGAAATACGCCGAAAACCATGGAGAGGGTAGTGGCATTTGCACAAACTGCACGTTTACAGTCATAGTCAAAGTAAACACCCGTTATAGTCAGCGATGCATCCAAAATCTTGAAGAATTGTCAAAGTTTGCACGCACACACTATGGTTCCCTTGCCGCTTACACCTAGCCGTGCCTCCTTGGAGTATTTCTTCTCTCTTCTTATAGATGTTCGCTTACAAGGGAACCACCCCAACCCGACCTCACCGATTTAAATGATTTTGGGATATGTTGTAGTACTTTAAAAAAAATTAGATACGTGTTTTTTTTATCGGCCCATAAGGACTTTTAAGGGGTGAAATCCACCCTAGAAATCAACCCCTAAAATCAGTTTTTTTAATATTTCTCAGCAGCAAATGAAAATTTTTCAGTAAACTCAACGTTAAAAAATTTCTTATAAAAAGGCGCTTTGAAGGACATAACATTTATACCGAAGGGTTGCAACCCCCTTTTTAATAGGGGTAAATACACTATTTTTTGTACTGTTTTACGACATGTAATATAGTAAATCAGCTCGAGTGATTTAAAAATCGCACTGATAATGAGAAAATACCAAAATTAAATTGACGTGTTTCCGAATTTAAAAAAAAAATATTTAAGGAGTTTTTCACCCCCTAGAAACCACCCCCGTCAAACTATCAGCAGGTTAATCCACCTAACCCTGGGATAAACAAGTTTAGTCGTTTGTTATTTCTTGAAATAATTTAATCCTATGTATGAGCGAGCTACCTCAACTAACCAACCTGCCTCTAATCCACCAAACCCCCATAAACCACCCTTACCGAACAACATGCAGGCTAACCCACTTAATCCTGGGAATTTTACACCATAAGCGAGTTATCCTAGCTGTATAACATACGAGGTGTGTTCAAAAAGTACCCGGAATGATCGTTTTTCCAAAAAAATATTTATTTATTCGTTTACATCACACAATGTGGTCCCCTTCAAAGTAATCCCCCCTAGATATAATACACTTATGCCAACGGTTTTTCCAATCCTCAAAGCACTTCTCAAAAGCACTTTTCGGTATAGCCTTGAGCTCTTCCAGCGATGCAGTCTTTATCTCTTCAATCGTTGCAAATCTCCGTCCCTTCATAGGTCTCTTTAGTTTTGGGAACAAGAAAAAGTCACATGGGGCCAAATCCGGTGAATATGGTGGCTGAGGCATGATTGTGGTGTTGTTTTTGGCCAAAAAATCTCTCACAAGCAAAGATGAGTAAGCAGGGGAATTATCGTGATGCAAAAGCCATGAATTGTTTTTCCACAATTCTGGGCGTTTTCTTCGCATTGCTTCTCGCAAACGTCGCATAACTTCAAGGTAATACTCCTTATGACCTTGGGATAAGGACTCATGGTGCACCACGCCCCTGCAGTCAAAGAAAACTGTAAGCAAAACCTTCACATTTGATCGAACTTGACGTGCTTTTTTCGCTCTTCGTGACGTTGAATGCTTCCAGGTGGACGATTGTGCTTTGGTTTCGACATCATAACCGTACATCCATGTTTTATCACCAGTTTAGCAGTTTTGGAATGAATTTTGCTGCCACCCGTTTCATGCCCAAAACATTTGAAAAAATGTTATGACATGAGCCAATTGATATGCCAACTTCATCAGCAACTTCTCTAATTATAATCTATTTTATTTTCCTTCGAAATATTACTAATCTCATATATAAACAATGGTTAAGGAAAATCCCTCATGTAATTAAAACAACACTCTTGAAATTTCAACGTTTCGCCATAAATTCATGGCCTCTTCAGGAAAACTTTATTAAAAAAAAATTATGAACAATTAAAAACTTTTTTTTTTTTTTAAACAATTCGACATGATCATAACACTACAGTACACATCTAACAATAATAATAAAATCATTCGTACTCACAACTATAGAAAACCTAAGTCATAGTAATGTCAATTAATAAAATATTTTTACTATTCAGAAACAAACCGAAAAGTCAGAGATATAAAATGAACTGTGAATTTAAAAGTGGTACAACTGTCTATATACTAGAAATGTCAATATAGTAAGCAATTAAACAACCAATCAGAGTCAAGCACGAAACGGAGATGCCCGAACAATTCGAATCACACAAATAAAATTCAATGACAAGAGCGCATCTTTTTTACAACATTTACAATCCGACAGTATTGTTTATTGAGAAGCTTCACATCTTCTTTTCTGTTAATCGTGTTATCACTAATATTAATATTAATCATCTCAGATGTAATTCTTTTTTTGTAATTTGATTCTCTATCCAAAATAACTGTGTTTTCCCAATCAAATTCATGGTTAGGAAAATTCTCTATGTGAGAAGATACTGGTAACTTATTTTTTCCTATTGAATCTTTGTGTTCTTTAATTCTCTTTTTTAAACTACGTTTTGTTTCCCCCACATAATTCGCAAGGCATGATTTACAATTGAATTTGTAAACGACTCCAGTTTCATCCCACTTTGACAATTTGTCCTTGCCTAGTTTAATTATATTATTGAGTTTTTTGCTTAAAATAGGAACACATGTGATTTTAAATTTCTTAAAGATAGAATTACAATTATAATAAAAATTCTCACATAACGGCAGTGGTAGTATAGTGTCTTGATTATATTGTTTATTATTGTGAACTGATTCAATAATACCTTTGATTTGTTTGTATCTATGTTGTCTTAGTCTACGATTGATATTTGAGTTTATGAATTTAATCGGATAATTATTTTGTAATAATGTTTTTTTTATTTGTTCAATATTAGCATCATGAAAGGTCGGATCTGATAAACGTACTGCTCTATCAACTAAATTAGAAATAATATTTTTCTTCTGTTGAATAGTGTGATTAGAATTGTAATTCAATAGTCTGCCTGCTGAAAGTGGTTTCTGATACTAATTAGTATAAATAGAATTGTGATTTCGGTAGATAGTTACATCAAGAAAATTTATACTGTTGTTTTGTTCTATTTCATAAGTGAATTTCAAATGTCTGTTATAGCTGTTAAAAATGTCTAATACTGATTTATTAATTGACATTACTATGACTTAGGTTTTCTATAGTTGTGAGTACGAATGATTTTATTATTATTGTTAGATGTGTACTGTAGTATTATGATCATGTCGAATTGTTTAAAAAAAAAAAAAGTTTTTAATTGTTCATAATTTTTTTTAATAAAGTTTTCCTGAAGAGGCCATGAATTTATGGCGAAATGTTGAAATTTCAAGAGTGTTGTTTTAATTACATGAGGGATTTTCCTTAACCATTGTTTATATATGAGATTAACTTCTCTAATTGTGATTCGGCGATCATTCAGAACCATTTTTTCCACTTTATTCACATTTTCATCGATTGTTGACGTGCTGGATCGACCGGAGCGTTCGTCATCTTCAACGTCTTCGCGGCCATCTTGGAAACGCTTACACCACCCGTAAACACTTGTTTTTTTCATAGCAAGCTCACCATAGGCTTTTTGTAACATTTCACACACTTTGTTACACTTTATTTCATTTTTTACGCAAAATTTAATACAAATTCTTTGATCCATGTCTTTTAAAAAACGAAAATCGCCGAGCTCATAAAAACACGTCAAACCTTAGCGACTACCGCAGACAAAGTAAACAGTGAATATAGCTGAAAATTTTATCACAATTCAGGGGCATGTATACCAACACAATAAAAAAATATTTTGACAATCGGACTCTCCAGACCCACGAAATTTAAAAATTCCGGTTGTTTTTTGAACACACCTCGTACCTCTTATCCATCTACCCCTAACCTATCTAACCCCCACCCTTATAAACCAACCTTACTGAAACACAAGCAGGCTAAACCTCCTAACCCTGGGAAACACGAGTTAAGTCGTTTGTTATTTTCTGAAATAATTTAATCCTACGCCTAAGCGAGCTACCTCAACTAACCAACCTGCCTCTAACCCACCCCTCATAAACCACCCTAACCCAACCAAATGTAGGCTAATAGACCTAACTTTGGGAGAATTGAGTTTATCAGTTGCTTTTTCTTAAAATAATTGATTTCTACACCGTACGTGGGGTATCCCATTTTGTTTTTTTGATAAAATATATCTGTAGCTCAAACATAATTCATGACAAATAAAAATATATTTAATACATTTTATTTTAATAGTACCAAAATGGCGAGAAATATCTCTTAAAAATAAACATGAGAATAACACGAGGTCTAATTATCATTTATAGATCTATATATATATATTTATATTCGTATGTAGATACATAAATATATTTACGTAAGAGCCATCGTACGCGATACTACATATATTTTGATTTTTCATAATAATTTTCATCTTTTTCTTTTTTTTATTTATTGGTAAATTAAAATGTATCATTCAACGAATTCCTTACAGAAATGATAATCATCGAAAAAGTGTTTGAAACATAATGATCTTTTACACCAACCACACCGTATTATAGCAACATTTTTACATGCTTCTACTTCGCAATGTATATTGCAAGAATCTCCAAAACTAAAATCAACAGGGTTATCTGTTTTAGCTGGTTTTTCAGCAATGTAGCTTTTATACCAAGCGTATTTAAAAATATTTGTATATCTTGGTGCAGAAAGCTGGTTATGGACAAGAGACTGCATTTTTATGATGTTATTTCTTAAATGTAGATTCATTTCATAGTCCATTAAAATTACTTGATCTGATAAACGTCGAACGAAATTTTTCCAGATACGAAATCCATAAACATCGAGTGGTTGGATGTTCCTTATCGTTCCCTATACTAACTTGTCGTTAATTTTCCAGATTTAGATGCTTCCATATGCACATTTTCTGGTCTAAATAATGAAGATTCCACTATGGGACCGAATTGACCACTTTTTTCTTTTAATACTATAAAAAGTGGTGATAAAAGTTTCCCGGTTACTGATATAGTTGGCTGAATTGTATAACTGTGCATTGTCGATGAAACCGACTGTACCAGACATTGCACCTGCTTTTCTCCTTCAACTGCTAATGTTCTTTCCGAGTGCATTTTTAATTGGAAACCACTCTGATCTGAATTATAAAAGTTTGCAATGCCGATTTCTGGTATACATGATTTAACATCAGCTACAAAAGCATCAGCATTAGTTTGTCGTTTTTCTTTACTTTCTAATGTTTTTTTGGTGATAAATTTACTTGTTTTCTAGATACTATTCTATGAGCCTTTTTAAATTTTAGTAACCAATTTTGAGAAGCCTTAAATCTTATATCTTCATGGCCAACAATTTTTTGAGCTTGCAATGCCCATTTCCGTAAATCTCGATCATGCACTATCGTACCAGCTGCAATAGCGGCTTTTAAATTATCAAACGTGTATGGCGAATTTGCGCAATTTTTTCTCGGTAAGTTCCATTTTTATTGATTGTTTTCGCCCAACGTTTACGTTGACTTATAGATGAAACTTTTTTGAATCTATGTTGTACAGTATCCAGTTTTAAGTTTTTGTTTTTTCCGCTCCTCCAAAATTCTACGGCTCTTTGTTTATAATCGTTTATAATCATTTGTGCACTGATTTGTTGGTGCAAAATCAGGATCAGGAAAGTGATGTTGAATAACATCTTCGATTATTTTAGCATCAGTATCTTTATAATCTTCATAAAAATCTAACGTCTCTTCAACAATCATATCAATATTATTAAACTCATACACGGCATCTATTAATATTTCTTTCAACTTTTCTGACAATTTAATTTCTTTGAAATTAATCTCGCTATTTGGTATTTGTAAACTTTGAAAATATGCTAATAATAAATTGACTACGTTCAAAGAATTGATCTTCATGTTTTAATCTAAAACAAAATCAAGTTATAAATACTCTTTTTTGCAGTTGAATAATTTTACAAAAGACAAAAGAAAACCTAGTCTATAGATAGAATTCGATCATACGTTTTTAACAGTTATATTTCACATGTTTACAAATCAAAATATTTAAAAAATCGTTCGCGTTTGTTATTGTGCCGCTCGTAGTGTGTAAGTCCGAGGTTGCCGTATTGTAATCGTTTGTTGACAATTAAAACACTAGCGTATTAATCCGCTGTTGTGTTTATTCGCCGCTGTTTCACTCCTCATCCCGACTTCGAATCTGTGCGTTTAACGTGTTTATGCTCGACGCGTTATTCAGTCGTGGGAACGTCTTTTGCTTCCCGAATCCCCGAATAAATAATTGGTGCGGACGGTCGCGAGCAACCCAGACGGGTACGGCCGGAATTCTCCGTTACACACTTTTGAAATTAATAATTTTTAACTGTTATTACTTGTTATTTTTCTTTATTACGAATTATCTTTACGTTGTAACGAGCCGGCTCGTTACAGGGAAAAATCCGCTGAATATAGAGTCAGCGCGTGCCATGCGCGGGCAAGCTGCGCAGAAAAACAGTGCGCGAGCGGAGAATAGAGAGAGAGGACGGTGAGGGGTGGGGGTAGTGAGGAGAGATATTCACGTGTGAACCGGCTTGCCGAATGGAAGATACAAAGGAAGGTCACTGCTCATTAGACGATAAAGGAAAAAAGTGGAATCGAAGAGCAATATCGAAGCAAGTACGCCAAGAGTGAGTGTCGTCGCCCAGTTGACACAGGATTTGAGGAGTGTCGAGAGGACCAAGAGGAGGAAACGCCTCCCGGGCAACGAGAACCATCACGTGAGCTCGGAAACTGAAGAATCGGTAGTTAAAATCTCTTGCGCGGAAATTACAGAGAGAAGAAGTGAGTAACCTCCCTGACACGTAATTAACTGCGAAAAGGTCGCGTCAAATTAGGCGTGCGAGAGTAGCTCCGTATATCTCTCTCTCTCTCTCTTACGGCAAAACATCGCGCGCGGTGAATGCGTGACTGAGCAGTGCGTCATTCGAAAAAGCTCTCGGCCTTTTTCTTTATGGAATGTGTATCGACCGTTAAGTGTATAAAAGGTGTCTATAGTTGATCGGCTACCTTGTTTATTGACGCGGGCAGAAGCCCACGTGCCTCCACTGCCCAGCCACCCGAACCCACCGACTTCCCCGCGTGAGCAGTATGCCGAACGCGCATTCGCCAAGCAGCCGGGAGGTAAGTCTTCCCCCGACGAAGCGGCGGTTAGCTTCGCAACGTGGAAGCGACGGTGAATGATCTTTGTTAACGGATACAGATTTATTTTCTCGGATAAATCACAACCGTTACAGTGGCGCCCAATTTAAAGTGACTGGGCACAGGAGTACAAGGCCTCCTACGAGAGCGTCAAGGGCACGCGTGTTTTCTAGCTGTGTTTTGATTCTGAGAGAGAGAGCCGCGGCGACCGATACGTGTACACGTGAGTGCGAGTGGTAAACACCGCGAGGTAGGCGAAGCGTTGTTCGTCGCATATACTCTGGCCTAGGCATTTTGAATTTTGTAAAACTCTTGTAAGGCCGAGAGTAATACTAACAACGTGATAGCCAAGGCCAGAGACGAACAGCAGTCGGTGAGACAAAAGCCGCGCGCGACAGGCGAAACGTAAATACTGCCGCGCGCACAAATAGTCAACAAGTGCCCATTTACAGATTTGACTTCAAGAAGTACAGGGCTACTTACGTTTTTTTTTTTCAGGCTACATTAAGAAAACGAATTAAAAAGTAATATCTTTTTTTTTCTATAATTTTTGTTTTGATTGCATATAGCAAATCTCTATATTTTGTTTTCTTTCTTTCGTCTCCAAAAAAAAAAAAAAAACACCTCAATTAAACCGACTGCTAAGAAGCGACGAACAATAGTGAAGAGGGCGCGCCCAACAAAAATTAACACAGCTTTGCTAACAAACAGTTAGCAAAGCTGATAGGTAGGATTACTGTTTTTATTTTTGCGTAGTAAGGGCGCGCCAAAACAACCTCGCGGGATAGAGCCAACAATTTCGTACGGCTAGATAAAATCAAAATAAAACCGGTGGCAATAAGACCGTTTGTTTTTTTTAAGTAGATTTTTCAAAAAATATAAACACTCGTACTCACGCTCTTGGGGACTAGCCACTGTTTAAACAAAACGAGCGTGCGTAAACAATGGCTAAGTCAACAAATCAAACGCTGTTATTCGACTTGGACACCACGGAGGATGAAATACAAACATGGGTAAGCGAGTTCGATGACAAACGTCTAAAAGAGACGCTATCCGAACTAGAGCTGCGAAGCGACGGCGACAGAGCCGCGCAAGCTAACAGATTGCAGAAGTGGCTACTCGGCAATTACTCCGAGGCAGATTTCGACCAGACAAGGGCAGTTGACAAGACAACAGACCCAATTAGAAGAACAGATCTGCGCCAGTCATTTATATCCGAAGAATGCAAAACTCTTGAAGATGCAGCGGACCTGGACAGCCATCCGCTATACAGACTGCTGACGGACGATGAAATCAAGACAAAAATGAACTTGACAGTCGGCAAGACCCTATCAAAGGAAGCAAAGAAGAACTCTAATGATGATGGTAAAACGATCCACCAAGACTCTATGGAAGACATAGAGGAGGAGATGCCCACGTTAAAGGATGCAAAGGGCAACCCAATAACAGTGCCACCAGAGATAGCCAAGGTAATGACGGAATGGATAAAACGCCTCACGAAGATCGAAAGGGCAATGACGAGAGAACGAGAGTACGTTCTGTCAATTGCGCAAATGGCACAAACAATTTGCGCAACACAGGCAACAGAAACCTCTCGTCTATCCAAAGCACTACACCGCATAGGAGTACTAGAAAATGAGATGTACGAATTACAAGAGAGCAACACGTGCACAACAGAAACCAAAGAAGAAAAACAGCCAAGCAAATCAGTGAATTTTCAAGACACACTGACGTTCCACTACGACACGGTGGTACCAGGCAGCACGCCAAAAAGGCCACAGCCGCCCGTAGGGGCCCGGTGGCCTGCAGACGACCCCCCCGCACAGCCCTTAAGAGGGGGCAGACAGCAGAATTTCACAGCGAATTCTTCTGTAGGCGCCTACTCAAGACCAACAAGTTATTCAACGCAGAATTACCCATCAGGGCTGTCGACCACCAGAGATATCGGCAAGATCGTCAGAGGCTGGCGCGTGAAGTTCTCCGGCGGAGAAGAGCAAAGCGTCGACTTATTCTTAGAGAAGCTAGAGGCACAAAGAATAGCGGCTGGGCTATCCGAGGAGGAGATGTTGTTGGGGCTACCAGACGTGTTAACTGGAGTAGCCCATACATGGTACATCAACAACTACAAGGATTTGATCGGTTACCAGGAGTTCGTACAGGATGCGAGAGAATGGTTCGGCACGAGCATCCAGCAACAACAGAGGCTGAAGAGGGAGGCTCAAGCCAGATACCAAGGCGAGCAGGAGCCGGTGAAGGTTTACCTGACCAAGCTACAGGCCATGGTAAACAAGATACAGCCTCCGATGCCTAGTATAGAAGTGCTGGAGCTGATGTACTCGAACCTGCTTCCTGAAATAAAGACGAACGTCAAGCGAAGAGACGCGACGTCGGTAAGAGAGCTGTGTCGGCTGGCAACGGAGGCACAAAATGACATTGCCCAAGCACGACAGAGGAGAATATTGCTAGAGCCGAAGGCGGCGCTATTCCCAGAGTGGGCATATCAACCCGCACAAGCTGGGACGGCGGCGAGTGTTCGCAAGCCTAGGGTATCGGCGATAGCAGCCGACGATGATGAAGTCGAGGAAGATGACGCAGAGATCGAAATCGCGGCGCTGAACGAGAAGCAGCCTTCACCGACGGCAATGCAACATCTGGAGACGATGATCGCGGACATGATAGACCGCAAGCTACCTAAGCCCTTACCTGGCGAGAAGCCCAATGGGGCGGACGGCGGAAACGGCCAAAGGCAGAGGCCGAGAACGCCCAGGCGCGACGTAGATTATACGAAGCCCCTCGCTTGTTCCAAATGTGGGAAACTGGGCTTCAGCGTCCGATATTGCCCCGACTGCAAAGGAGCAACGTCATCGGGAAACGACAAAGGAAGCAACTAGACGGGGTCATAGTTGCTTCGAGTAGTAAAGAGATCCCTCACTCTGGGCGGCAGCGCGACGAGAATCCGCGCGAGTCGCCCCCGATATCGACTAGCTCCGCCATAGATGAAAGGGAGCCTACAGAGAAAGTATCAAGAGTGAGAGGCAATGGTGATAATGAAATCCAGCCATTACGAGTAGAGGAACGTGCGACCGAGAGTCAAGATACCAACCCGTCAAGCGGGATCGAAGGAGCTACTTCCTCCCCCAGGACCCGACGTGCGATGCAGGAAAATCCTCAGGACATGGCAGGGAAGGGTAGCCGAAGATCGTCGGACGACACAGAGGCGTTGACCAGCGGGGTGTTGGCCAACACTAGTCCAGACGACGACAAAGGGCAGGCTTCCGCAGCCATAGGATCGACCGACGGGAAGCACAAAGGCAGTCAGCGAGGAAGAGCTTATGCACCCGAAGATGAGACGAGATGGTACGTGCCCATTGATATTGCAGATTACCGAATCAGAGCTTTGTACGATTCAGGTGCATCTTGTACAACAATGGGCACGTTAGGGATCATGATTGCTGCTCAACTGGGGTTAGAGCTACAGGCGCGCAACGCAGGTACTTGCCGCCTGCCGGATGGCTCAACCGTGGCAGTATTAGGTCATGTTCACATGCCCTGGACCGTAGGTGGAGTAACAAGGGACATCAGAGTGGCTATAATCCCAGATCTGAAGGACGAATGCTACGTCGGTGTCAACTTCATCAAGGCATTTAAGATAATGGTGGATCCAGAGGAGGACGTGCTATTCATGAAGGATGAAGAAGTCAGAGTCCCATTAACATTAGCAAGTTTGGAGGGCCAGATTCGCACAGCCGCGGCGGGCATTGCGGAAGCAACGGATGCCCAGCGCGAGGAAATTAGAGAAATGGTCTCGAAGATAATGCCGGACCGAAAAGTTCTGGGTTGTATCACCGGCGCAGAACATGTGATTAACGTCGGGGATACTAAACCAATCAAGCAAAGGTATTACCCAGTATCACCAAAGGTAGAACAAGAAATGCACCGACTGGTGAAGGAAATGTTGATCGCGGGGGTGATCGAGCCGTCCAAGAGTGGATGGTCCAGCCCTGTAGTGATGGTCAAGAAGTCGGACGGTTCGTGGCGATTTTGCGTAGATATGCGTCAAGTAAACGCAGTAACAGAGCCCGATGCCTACCCGATCCCCTTTATGCAAGACATACTGCGGCGATTGAGAAACGCAAGGTTTATCTCGACGTTGGACCTCAACTCGGCCTACCACCAGATCAACTTGAGAGAGGAGAGTCGACCATTGACGGCCTTCACGGTGCCAGGGATGGGCCACTTCCAGTTTGTCAGGATGCCTTTCGGCTTATCCTACGCCGGGGCCACCTTCCAACGAGCCATCGACTCAGTAATAGGTCCGGAGATGGCCACCTTTGCCTTTGCGTACCTCGATGATATCATCGTAGTGTCGGCTACGTTTGAGGAACATAAAGAACACCTCAAACGAGTATTAGAGGCCTTAAGGAGCGCTGGGATTTCCGTGAACTTGGAAAAAAGTGCCTTTTGCAAGGCGGAAGTACGGTATTTGGGCGTGTTAGTGAACCGGGACGGCGTCAGACCTGACCCGGAGAAAACGCGCCCTATATTGGAGTTCCCAGCACCCAGGAATGTCAAGAAGCTGCGTAGTTTTATGGGCATGGCCTCGTGGTACCGACGCTTCATCGATGATTTCGCGACAGTAGCGGAGCCGTTGAATAAGTTGTTGCGCAAGTCAACACCATATGAATGGGGCCCAGATCAGGAAAGAGCCTTCTCCGAATTAAAGAACCTCATGGTGTCCGCCCCGATATTGCAGCCCCCAGATCCGAACGGAGAATTCGTGTTACACACCGACGCCAGTGATACGGGCATCGGCGCCGTCCTGACCCAGATCGTCGACGGACAAGAGCGGGTGATTGAGTTTGCTAGTCGCACCCGCACCCGAGCCGAGCGTAATTTCTCGGTGTCCGAACGGGAATGTCTCGGGGTGGTATGGGCCATTGAGAAATTCCGGCAGTATGTGGAAGGCTATCATTTCAAAGTGATAACTGACCATAGTTGCTTGAAGTGGCTGCGGAATATGAAGCATCCCACGAGCCGCCTAGCAAGATGGGCCCTGAAGTTGCAGGGGTATGTTTTCGATGTGGAACATCGGAAAGGGGCCCTGCACCACGTGCCCGACTGTCTGTCGCGAATGTATGAACCAGAGGAGGAGGAAGAAACGATGATCAGCGCGGTGTCATGGTCCGAAGAGGTAAAGGATGAATGGCTGCTGGCTAAGAAGCGAGAAATACTGGATAAGCCGGAAGCGCATCCGACATGGAAGGTCGTGGGCGGTAATGTCTACACTTACCGCCCAGGCGGATCCCTTGGAGAACTGATCGACGACGCTGATGACTGGAAGATAGTGGTACCCAAGGAACATCGAAGGAAAGTGTTAGAGGAATGTCACGACACCCCCACAGCCGGCCATCTCGGGCGTGATAAAACGATCGCCAGAGTAAGGAGGTTGTACTACTGGCCTACGCTGATCGATGACACATCGCGTCATGTGCGTAACTGCGTGATATGTCAGCAGTGTAAGGTCGAACAACGCTCACCGTATGGGCTGATGGGGAGGCGACAAGTTAGCAAGCCGTGGCAAATCGTCGCCGGAGATATCACCGGACCTTTTCCCCGCAGTGCGAAGGGCTATGAGTATATCTTAGTCTTCGTCGATCTATTCACAAGGTGGGTCGAGTGTATCCCTATTCGGAAAGCTATTGCCAAGACAATCGTGCGAGAATTTCACGAGAGGATCTTGGCTCGCTTCGGAGCGCCAGAGATATTCCTCTCGGACAATGGCACCGAGTTCAAGAATAAGTTAGTCGATGAGTATCTGAGCGAACAAGGGATTCAACACTATCTAACGCCCGTGTATTGCCCACGAGCCAACCCGACCGAAAGATATAACAGGACCCTGAAGACGATGATAAGGTCATTCATCGAAGACGACCATAAGAACTGGGACGATAAGATAAGTGAACTGATGTTCGCTCTTAACACCGCGATACACAGCACAACCAAGGTGAGCCCTGCCATGCTCAACTATAGGCGGCAACCTTTACCGCCCGCCACCCTTCGGCGAGAACAGGAGCAGTTGAGCCAGCGGCGGCTCGAGGATCAGGCTCGTCGTGAATGGGCTGACCACATGGGCCTGCTGCCCGGGTTGCTAGAGGCAGCAGCCGAGAACTCGCAACGAGAGCAGGCCCGACAGGCCAGATCGTATGACACGAAGCGTCGAAAAACCCCGTTCGAAGTAGGAGATTGGGTATGGCGAGTCAATCGAGTGCTGTCATCGGCCGAGAAGGGAATCACGGCAAAGCTGGCCCCGCCATATGCGGGACCATACGTCGTCTCCGAGAAGTTAGGAACGAACACCTTCCGCTTAGCAAACCATCAAGAGGAGTTGGAAGGGGCGGTACACGCGGAAGACCTCAAGCCTTTCCACCAAGGCTCCGAAGACGACCAGGAGGAAGAAGAACAACCACCGATAGAAAACGTGGCGAAGAGCGACCCGCCCCAGGCGTGCGAGCGGCCGAGCGACGGCAACGAAGGCGAAGATGCGACGGTCGCAGGCGCGGGCCTGCCCGATGGCGGAGAAAACGATCCGACACGCGCGGACAGGGAGGCCTCACCCCCACGACGCGGGCGAGGGCGAGCTCGCAAAATAACGCTGCCAGGAGCAACCGCCAAACCCAGCGCCCGAGGGAGAGGCCGGCCAAAGAAATGGGTAACGACGGTGCGTCGAGAGATAGGTCGCGTTGCGAAGCGAGTCGACCTCGACGCGAATGCTGCGACGCGCGCAAGGGGACGACCCCGAAAATCATAACTATTCTGCGAGCGAGCATTTCATATCATTCCTTTCCCCTCCTCACCCTTCATCACCATCCTTTCACCATGTTACAGTATGGAACAGATCATCAAGGACACCGTGCAGTATTTCACGGGGATGATCGCCATGTTCGACATCCCCGAAGACGTCAAGGAGCTGCTCGACGTCGCGGTCATCGCCCTGGGACGACGCCTCGCCAAAGCCGCGGAAGCTCACGGTCAAAAGAACCGGGAGCAGGAGCTCAGCGCGGCCGTTCAAGAGCTGGCAGACACCCTGATGGACCAAAAGATAGGGAGAACCATCAGGGACTGCCTTGGGCACGCGGGGGCGAAATTCCTCGTGGAGGTCCAGCGTGCACAGAGGGACGGCCGTCTATTACGCCCGCTCAAAAGCGAGCTCCGTTACGTCCCGGCTACCCTGACCGAGGTAGAAGAGACGCCGGCAGACTGGTCGGTGAGGGCAACCGCGTCCTTCGGAGGCCCTCCCCCTTCAATGAGGACATCGGGGGAAGAATTGTTTGGGCGCTTCTTACCCATGGGCTCTGGGCGGCCCATCACCAACCGGGACCGCCCCTCGTCCCAGTTCCGGGACATCGGAACTAACACGGGGGCGCCCAGAAGATGGAATGTGGGCGTGCAGGTCGGAGGAGCCGCCGGCGCCCGAACCCGGAATTCGGCCGTCAACACTGACAGGACCAGCGCACCCCAGAGGATCGAGGTGGCCACCAACATCGTGGAGGCGATGACAATCAACGCCGCCACCATGACGGACCCAGTCGGTTTTGGGTCCCGCGGAAGAGGAGAAGAGACCGCACCAGCTGGACTCACGGAATCCGCTCCATCCAGATCCGCGCGCACCTTAGCGGAAACGCCCTGGCCATCACGACGATACCCGTTGTTGGCCCGCCCCTACAACAGGGACGACTGGCCAACAACGTGCCTGGAGTGGCCGCAAGAATATCCGGCCGAGGCGAAAGAGCGCTCCCTGGCATTCGCGCTGAGCGAAGTCGGCAGCGCATGGAATTTCGTGCGCCTGGTCCCCCTCGGTGTACTCGCCCGGTTCGGGGATTTCATCCGAGGCCCCGGAACCGAGAGATTCGCAGAAGAGTGGCTGGAGAAGTGTGCGCGTTGGCAGGCCTACGTGGGAGCCGTCCGCCACGCGCGCGAGTCACGGGTGCCCCCATACCACCCGACGGCCGACTCGCACTTCCCTACAGCCGAGCCGCCAGAGGCAGAAGAGGGCGCGAGACAGCCTCCACCGCTCGCGCCCAGATACCAGGGAGAAAGGCTCTCCCAGTCATCCTCCGCGACCAACGTCTCGGTCGAGGCAACGTCGTCGGGAGCCCACAGCACGATAAACGTGGCTGTAAACAACAACGGCGGTATTGGCCCCTCTGGGCAGTGCGGTTCCGCACTGCCCCGAGACTTCAAAATTAAGCGGTCCAGGAGAAACTACGACCCGGCCCGCCAGCCCAAATCTAATGAACGGGACCCACGCGAGGTAAGAGGCGGCGAGTCCCGATCGGCGGCCGAGGGATGCGCAGTGTGCGGGTACCCAGGCGTCACGAGGTCTAGCCGGTGCCCAAGGATACGGGACCATCGACAATATAGAGAGTGACGTAAAAATAAAAACGTGAAGGAAACCAGCATTTGTCCCTCATTTATCCCTCCACCCATCCACTCCTTACTTTCATCAAGCGATTTTCCCCTTTTCGATTTGGTTCGGCACATGGAAAGTATTTCCGCCTGGGGGGGAGTTGTAACGAACCGGCTTGCCGAACGGAAGATACAAAGGAAGGTCACTGCTCATTAGACGATAAAGGAAAAAAGTGGAATCGAAGAGCAATACCGAAGCAAGTACGCCAAGAGTGAGTGTCGTCTCCCAGGTGACACAGGTTTTGAGGAGTGTCGAGAGGACCAAGAGGAGGAAACGCCTCCCGGGCAACGAGAACCATCACGTGAGCTCGGAAACTGAAGAATCGGCAGTTAAAATCTCTTGCGCGGAAATTACAGAGAGAAGAAGTGAGTAACCTCCCTGACACGTAATTAACTGCGAAAAGGTCGCGTCAAATTAGGCGTGCGAGAGTAGCTCCGTATATCTCTCTCTCTCTCTTACGGCAAAACATCGCGCGCGGTGAATGCGCGACTGAGCAGTGCGTCATTCGAAAAAGCTCTCGGCCTTTTTCTTTATGGAATGTGTATCGACCGTTAAGTGAATAAAAGGTGTCTATAGTTGATCGGCTACCTTGTTTATTGACGCGGGCAGAAGCCCACGTGCCTCCACTGCCCAGCCACCCGAACCCACCGACTTCCCCGCGTGAGCAGTGTGCCGAACGCGCATTCGCCAAGCAGCCGGGAGGTAAGTCTTCCCCCGACGAAGCGGCGGTTAGCTTCGCAACGTGGAAGCGACGGTGAATGATCTTTGTTAACGGATACAGATTTATTTTCTCGGATAAATCACAACCGTTACAACGTTTAAAAAATAATAACTATTATTATTACTCTTTTATACACAGCTATATGTAATACAATGCAAATAATATTTGTAAAAAAACTGATACTATAACTGTTATTATTAATTTCGAAAAAACAATATAGTTAATAATTATTTATAATTTATTTTGGTCTCAAATCTTTTATTTATAAGCCGTTATTAATTATTTTTATCTTTTTTGTATTTATAATGAAAAGAAAATAATAATTATTACATAAAATTTGTAATACTTGGGACATATTGTTATGCAACATGAATGTTATTCAAGAAATACATTTATTTTTCGCTATTTATATAAGGTTAGCCCGTATGTGGTTCGGTAAGGATGGTTTATAAGGGTGGGGGTTAGATAGGTTAGGGGTAGGTGGATAAGAGGTATGTGATTCAACTGGGATAACTCGCTTATGGTCTAAAATTAAATTATTTCAAGAAATACCAATCGACTAAAGTTGCTTTTCCCATGATTAGGTGGGTTAGCCTGCATGTAGTTCGGTAAGGGTGATTTATGGGGGTTTGGTTGGTTATAGGCAGGTTGGTTAGTTGAGGTAGCTTGCTAATGCATAGGATTAAATTATTTCAAGAAATAACAAACGACTAAACTTGTTTATCTCAGGGTTAGGTGGATTAACCTGCTGATAGCTTGACGGGGGTAGTTTCTAGGGGGTGAAACACCCCTTAAACATTTTTTTTTAAATCCGGAAACACGTCAATTTAATTTTGGTATTTTCTCATTATCAGTGCGATTTTTAAATCACTCGAGCTGATTTACTATATTACATATCGTAAAACGTTAAAAAAATAGTGTATTTACCCCTATTAAAAAGGGGGTTGCAACCCTTCGGTATAAATGTTATGTTCTTCAAAGCGCCTTTTTATAAGAAATTTTTTAACGTTGAGTTTACTGAAAAATATTCATTTGATGCTGAGAAATATTAAAAAAGCTGATTTTAGGGGTTGATTTCCAGGGTGGATTTCACCCCTTAAAAGCCCTTATGGACCGATAAAAAAAAACATGTATCTAATTTTTTTTCAAGTACTACAACATATTCCAACATCATTTAAATCGGTGAGGTCGGGCTGGGATGGTTCCCTTGTTAGTGATTCTCCTTGCTGAACTTGCTAACGAAGGCCACCGATGATTTCGCGTTTGAATTTTGCGAATTCTAGACCGCTGCCACCACTGTAATATTTCCACCTTTCTCTCTGCGCTTTTGGTTTGCGCGCGCAACACACGGAAATTCATATAGAAATTAACGCGGTTCAGGTAACTTGGGAAAAAGAAAAGACCAAATTTTACTTTTAAAGAGGATTTAACTACCCGTAAGCCTCTATACAGGGTGAGTCATTTTAATTTCCCCAGTCTAATAACTTTTGAAACAAGCAAATTACGCAAAAATGTTTCAGACCAAAGTTGTAGGGGTTCAAGGGGGACATCTAGGGGTGACTTTGAAATTGACCTTGAGCTTGACCTTGACGGCTTTCTCAAGGTCAAGTCTATTTTTTTATTGGGAACCCTTATTTCTGACCTCGGAATCGGAAAGAGCAGGAAATTTTACAGGATTTAAATTTTTTAAATTTAAAAATTTTTTAAATTTAATTTTTTTAAATTTTACGGGACTATTCTTGTTTCCGTTCCCTATCCTTTTTTATTTTTCACCGGACTGTATGATTATTATTAATAAATTTCAAATATTGGAAGTTGTTGCTAATAATTTGCTATTACAAGTCTATTAAATTAATGAAACTATTTCAGTATCAATCTGATGTTCTGCAAAGAAATAAGAGTAAAAGTTAAATACATAAGGATAAATTTCATGTTCAATGAAGAATCTATTACATTTGGAAGTCGTTTAGAAAGTAATCGCAATACGTTCAGTCGTGATTTCAATTTTGAAAAAGCTTTAAATATTACTTTTGTTTTAACCATGCTTGTGTTCATTGTATCACTATCATTATTTCTTCATATTTGAATAAGAGACCTTTCTTATTGCCATCGATCATATGAAATCTAATTTGGACAATATTGCCTCTGTTTTCAGTAATATTTAATTTGTATCATCTTTCTATGATCTTTGCCTTTGTTGATTTGTATTGAGGTTTTTTGAAAAAATCTTTTAAATATGGCTGATTTTACCCCAACAGAGATAGTTGATATGATTTGGATTTTAGGAGAATGTAGAGGTAATTACCGTGAAGCGTCAAGGTTGTATCGAATTCGATACCCACAAAGGCGCCATCCTGATCACCGTACCATTCATCGTCTTGAAGAAAGAGCTCGAGAGAAGAAGAAGAAGAAAGGGCATCTACGAAGAAGTCGACCAAGACATGAGTATGATGATAGAGATGCTAGGGTTTTGGTTGTCTTAGGATTGGTTCACCTAAATCCTCATATCAGCAGCCGACAAATAGAGAGAGAAACAGGAATACCTCAGAGAACCGTTATTAGAATTTTAAGAAGTAATAGATATCATCCGTATCATATTACCTTAACGCAAGCATTAAACGCTAATGATATGAGAAACAGAGTAAATTTCTGTGGGCTCTACAGATGATTTTGCAGGATCCGAATTTTTTTAATTATGTCCTTTTTTCTGATGAAGCTACGTTTCATAGTACTGGCCAATTGAATCGTCACAACAGTCATTAGTGGTCTGATCAGAATCCTCACTGGTACAGACCAGTCGATAATCAACATCGTTGGAGTGTAAATGTATGGTGTGGAATAGTTAATGGTCATCTCATCGGGCCATTCTTTTTTGAAGAAAACGTCAACGGCAATGCTATTTTAGAACTTTTAAGGGATCATCTCCCACTTTTACTTGAAGACGTAGATCTTGAGACTAGACGTCGAATGTGGATACAACTGGATGGTGCAGGACCGCATTTCGCTTTAATTGTACGAGAGTTTTTAAATAGAAATTTCCAACAAAGGTGGATTGGAAGAGGTGGTCCAGTTGCTTGGCCTGCACGATCACCGGACTTAACTTCCCCAGATTTCTTCCTTTGGGGATACTTAAAAAATACTGTGTTCGCTGAAGCGCCCACAACAAGGGAGAATATGATAGAAAGGATTAGAGTTGCATGTAGACAAATCTCTAGAGATATCTTACTGCGCACTATTGAAAGCTTCGAACAGAGGCTCAGGCAATGCATCGACGTAAATGGTAATAATTTCGAGCAAAACCAATAGGAAATAAGTTTATTCTAGTTTCATCACGAATTGTGAGAGGCAAGGGGACTCACATTAATAAAGCACCCCAAATCGTGAGAGGCAAGGGGATTCACGTTAATAAAGCACCCCGAATCGTGAGAGGCAAGGGTACTCACGTTAATAAAGCACCCCAGAGGGAACATAATCCTATTACGTCCACGTCGTTGTTCCTGGGTAGTGCTAAAGATAGGAAGTTTATGATCTTAAACATCAGCATCGTTAGTACATGGCCAGTCCCTTATTCTTTGGAAGTTTATTTAACAACGGTCATATGCGATAAAAGCTTCGCCTCGAAATGTAACAAAAATAAGAGAATTTTCAAGAATTTGACCTTTGCTTCACATTGAGAATAGAAGTACGACAAAGGTCTTCGATGCTCGTTAAACCTTTTGATGTTTGAAAGCGGCTTCAATTTCTTAAGTAAAAACTGAAATATTGTTTATGTTCTTATGAAAAAAAACTAAATAGATACTTGAACGTAAAATTTCTCGCTCTTTCTGATCCTGAGATCAGAAATAGGGGTTTCCATTAAAAAAATAGAAATGACCTTGAGAAAACCGTCAAGGTCAAGCTCAAGGTCAATTTCAAAGTCACCCCTAGATGTCCCCCTTGAACCCCTACAACTTTGGTCTGAAACATTTTTGCGTAATTTGCTTGTTTCAAAAGTTATTAGACTGGGGAAATTAAAATGACTCACCCTGTATATATTTTATAAGATGGTACCGAAAAACAAAAGGGCCAACTAGACGGTTTGGTAGCGAAATTGAGTCTGAGCTCGCGATGCAGCGTCTCAGCTCTGCTTGATGCTGCTCGTTGCCATTCGCGCGTGCGTGGAAGGGTAAAAGGACGTCCCTTTTTTGGGCGCTGGCAAATTAGGAGGCTAGTTTTCTCTTTCCCTGGCCCTCAGTCTCGGCCTCTCTTCTCTCCTCGCTGATGGTCCATACGTGCAGCGTAGCTGTTCGTAATGGTGACAAAATTTAATGGGCTTTCAGCGGAAAACCCATTAAATTTTAACGACTTGAGAGTCGTCAAGAAAAGTTGTTTTTCCTTTCCTTAATTTTTTTTGACGCTGCGTCGTAGCGCCCAAGTGATCATTTACATTTTATGCTAGCCTACTATGTCTATTCAAGAAAAAATATTGATTTGAACGCTCGCGCTTACTTTCTATTTTCTTATGCACGTAGTTTACTGCTCTTACTTCGCGTACATGACGATACGTGACGTCGGTTCGTCACAAATTTCATTTGTTAAGGTGCACTTGCATGAAAAAATGGAAAAAAAGGTTATGTGACTGTCATTCATGTACACGATATTGTGGATACAGGGTAAGATTATTTATTCGTGATGTACTTATGTTAGTCCAATTAAATTTGTTTTTTTCAGCCACTCGAAAATAGCATTTCCCGGCCATAACTCAATTAGTGATATTCTAATTTAGGCCTCGTTGAACATCAATATAAAATATAATGGCCTGGTAATCATCGATAACTTGATTTCGCGGGTGTTTTCCGTTAGAGGCGCTGTCTCTCCGAGGTTCAAAGAGTCATCTCACTTCTCACTTAGTCTAAGGTCTTGGGTCTTGAACTCTTGGCAGCGAATTCTTATACAGCTTCTTCCCCTTCTCTATACAGTCTCCATGACTGCTCTGAGTATTGTGCCTCCATTATTCAGTAACGAGACACGAGGATACATAAGTTTGCTAATTTAAAGTTATAATAAGCTTATATATTATAAAAGATATATTTAGTAGATAATATCTGCGTTACGTATGCTGCAATTGTAATAATTCCATTTTTTATAATTAGTCATAGTGTTGGAAGTCCACTTAAACTTGGTTAACAGATATAATTATTTTGAAGTATCATTTACAAAATGGCACGGTATGGTCAGAGGCCAGAGAATGCTTTAAAGCGAGCAAATGGTTAGTATTACTTTTTTAATACATTTTTTCATAAATTTCATACTTGTTAGAAAATTACTTAATATTTGATACAGTAATATAAATTTGAAACAATTTCTTTGAAATTTGTATTGGATTGAAATTATGAATTTTATATATGTTGTTGATTATATAGTAATTTTTTACATTTCTACAAATAAATATTTATTTGAAGTATAGTCAACATGTATGACCCGTTTCAAAAAATTATTTTATGAGCAAAAATTCAAATTATAGATATTGTAATTTTATGTATAGATAGTACTTGTTTACAATTACCAACTTTATGTTACTTATTTTATATAAAAAATGTGTTAATATTTTTACAACTGCTGTTGCATTTTAAAAAAATTTTATTTCACCTACAAGATGAGAAAATTATCTTAATAAATCTGTCAGTGGGTCGAAATATAGATTAATCTTATTGTAAAAATTAAAATTTACCCACATTCAAATTCAATAAACATAACGAAACTTACAATGTAGATTATTGTAATTTAATTTATCATAATTTTAATTATTACTTAAAATTTTACTTGAGACAAAATTAATTCATAAAGTATTTATAGTTTACAATATAAAATAAATTATCTTTATATAAATTTGATTTTGCATTTATACAGCAGGCATTGATTCTTTCTATGAGAATAAAAATGTTAAAAATATTAAGATCTTATTTAATCATAAAATATAAACAGCTACTAAATAGTATACCTACAAAAGTATTCTTTATAAAAAGAATTAATCAATTCTTTCTTGCTTATGGAAATTAAAAGTAATTTGAATTTATTCACTTTACTTTTAACCTTTGAAGATAATTTTATAAGGATCGCATAGACAGAGCCATTCATATCTTTTTATTTATTTCTTTAACAGAATTTATTGAAGTTGGTAAACCAGCTAGGGCTCTGGATACATTACAAGAAGTATTTAGAAATAAAAAATGGACTTATAGTTGGTCAGAATCAGTATTGGAACCAATAATGTTTAAATATTTGGACTTATGTGTGGAGTTAAAAAAGTCACACATTGCTAAAGAAGGACTTTTTCAATATCGTAATATGTTTCAATCAGTAAATGTGGGTAGTTTAGAAAATGTCATAAGAGGTTACTTACGAATGGCAGAAGAAAAAACTGATGCTGCTAGAAAACAAAGTCAGCAGGCAGTAATTGACATTGATGACCTTGATAATTTAGCCACTCCTGAAAGTATTTTATTATCTGCTGTTAGTGGTGAAGACGCTCAAGACCGAAGTGACCGTACTATTTTAACACCATGGGTTAAATTTTTGTGGGAATCTTATTGTCAATGTTTAGAATTATTGAGAACTAATGCTCATGTTGAAACTTTGTATCATGATATTGCTCGGATGGCTTTTCAATTTTGTTTGGAATATAATAGAAAAACTGAATTTCGTAAGTTATGTGAGAAGCTTCGTAAACATTTAGAAGACATAAGTAAACTTCCTCAAATGGTTTCTAATGTTTCAATTAATAAACTTGAAACTCAACAACTAAATTTAGAAACGAGATTGATACAGTTAGATTCAGCTATTCAAATGGAATTATGGCAAGAAGCTTATAAAGCAATTGAAGATATTCATGGGTTAATGAATTTATCCAAAAAAATGCCAGTACCAAAAACAATGGCCAATTATTACCAAAAATTGGCAATGGTGTTTTGGAAAGCGGGAAACTACTTATTTCATGCAGCAGCATTGTTTAAATTATTCCAGCTTTCTCGTGATATGAAGAAGAACATGTCAGTAGAAGAACAACAGCGCATGGCAAATAGAGTTCTTTTAGCAACTCTGTCTATTCCATTACCCTCAGCTCATCCAGAATTTGATCGTTTTATTGAAACAGACAAAAGTCCTCAAGAAAAAGCCCAAAAGCTAGCTGTACTTTTGGGTTTATTACAACCACCATCAAGAGCATCGTTACTCAAAGATATTGTTAGACTGAATGTTGTCAATTTAGCTTCAGCACAGTTACAGCAGCTGTATAATTGGCTAGAAGTTGAATTTCATCCTCTTGAGTTGTGCGATAGAGTAGATAGCGTTGTCAAGAGTTTACAAACAGATGAGTCCAGTTCTTTGCTACAGTACATTCCAGCATTACAAGATGTGACACTTGTTCGTCTAGTGCATCAGGTACTATTATTCATTTTTATATTGCCGACAAATTACAGAAAAATATAATGTTTATAATGGTAAGATGAAATAATCGATTCAATTTACATATAGGTTTCTCAAGTTTATCAGACAATTCAATTTATAAGACTACTTGAGCTAGCTCGATTCGCTACGGCTTTTCACCTGGAGCGACTACTAGTCGATTGCGTTCGCTACAATGACATGCAAATAAGAATTGATCACGGTAAACGGTGCGTGCACTTTGGGGTGGACTTGTCAGAGGCGCAAAGGGAGGATCATCCAGATGGACCGCTGTTACAAGCAATGCCTAGCGAGCAAATCCGTTGTCAATTGGTAAATATGGCAGTCGTGCTACACCGCGCATCCAACATCATTAATCCTAATAAAAAGAGGCAAGAGCGCGAGAAACTGAGGACCCAATTAGTCAGTCACTATCACGAAAGTAAAGTAAAAGAACATCAGCGCATCCTTGGTCGTCATAAGATAATTGAAGAGCGCAAAGAATATATCGAGCATATGAATTTCGTACGCGAGGAGGAGGAAATGCGTAGGCAAGAAGAGTTGCAGCGCCAACAGCTGCTCGCCGAACAAAAACGACTTGAACAGGAGCGTGAAGAGCGAGAACGTAAACGCCAGCAGTCAGAAATACAGCAAATTAAAGACCGTACTCTAAAGGAGAAGATGCAACAGATCTCGCAAACTAGTCACGGTCAAAAGGTGCTCAAGAAACTTGACGAGGATGAAATAAAGAAGTTGGATGCTGAACAAATAGCCGCGCGTGAGGCCGAAGAGCTGCAGAAGGAACGTAAAGAAATGCAGCAGAAACTTAAATCTCAGGAAAAAAAAGTCGACTACTTAGAACGCGCAAAGCGCCTCGAAGAAATCCCATTACTAGAACATGCTATGGAAGAAAAACTCGAACAAGCAAAAGCGCGTTGGGAACAGCAGGAAGCTGAACGTATCCAGGCTGCGATTGAGGAGCGTCAGCAAGCAGTAGCTACGCGTGAGCGCCTTACTCGCATGAAACCCGACGCAGAACTATTTCTAGAACGCATTTTGGCTGAGCGCAAAAGTCTTTATCTTGATAAACTGCGTGCTTTTGAAGAAATACTTAGCCAAGAGCGTGAAAAGCGGCTTATTAAGCGCAAGTTACAGCGTAAACTCGAACGCAAACTTACCTGGGAGAAGGAACGAGCTGAGGCAGCTGAACGCAAACGACTTGAAGAACTACGTCAACGCCAAGAGGAGGAACGCCGACGCATGGAAGAGGAACGAGCTAAACGAGAGGAAGAAGAGCGTGCAAGGCGTGCTAAAGAAGAGGCAAAAGAAGCCGAACGCTTAGCTAAGCTGGAGCGTCAAGCCGAAATTAGCCGTCTCAAGGAAGCAGAAATTGAGCGTAAACTAGAGGAAGAACGACTTAAACACGCGAGTATAGATAATCCCAAAGCTAGTCAACAGACTAGTTGGAGAAAGCAGCGTAAGTTGGTCTTATCATTCTATAACTACTTGCATTTTATTGTTTCCTTTATCATCTATTACATTCAAGTTAAGCCATGCCATTACGTTATACTTACAGCAACTGATAATGCAAGTTGGCGCAGAGACGACGAGAGTAGATTCAAAGACAAAGATGAGAGCTGGAAATCCACCGAGCGCAGCGATCGTCCAGGTCGCAGAGAATTCCCTGAAAAAGATCGCAAATACGATCGTACTCACTCAACAGTAATATCCATTGTTTATTATATATACTATTTGATTTTTTATCAAACAAATTTGATGTTTTTTCTGTTTAGAATGCATCAGGTTCTTGGTATGACAACCGTCGTGATAGAGCTTCAGAACGCAGAGAATACCATCGTGGTGAAGAGTCGCGACCTGTTATGGAAAATTGGCGAAATTCTAATCTATCTAAAGATTCACAAAAGGACCTTCACAAAGATTTGGACAAGTAATTTAAATTATAATATGAACGTTATTTGATAATATCAAAGAATATAAAATATCACATTCGGTTAATATTATTTTAGGAAAGAATCAATTCAACCAATGAATAGAGACGATAAGAAAACAAGTCAGGTAAGCGAAGAAGCTGCTGGGTGGTCTAGAGTGAGCAACCGGCGTTGAATTATGTCATTTCTGATAAACGTAACTTGGAAACATTTTACTTGACATCTTGTTCAAAATATGGTAAATATCCGTAAGATTATATTAAAGTATCTACATGAATTCTTTATGTATTCATTTTAATTCGTTTGAGTTTATAATTAATAAAATATGATCATAAAAAAATATTTATTTGCTTTCAATTCCTCAAATATTTTCGTAGTTTCTGATTCTCTTTTTACTCAAACACCTTTGTGTAGGAAAACAGTAAAATTATATGTGAAAGTAGGTATTTATATAAATACTTAAAATTAATTTTCTTGCAGCAAGCAATGATTGTACATTGATTGTTTTAATTTTCGAAATCAATGACGTTAGTAGAGTTTCCTACTAAAAACAAGTTAATAAGTTTTTCATTTTCTTTTGATTCCCCTTTTAACTTGTGTAAACATTTGCATTCCTATGTTTATATAAACCATGGTGGTATTACGTGCGATGAGTATTTGCAAAGGCGTCATTTCTTTAGTGTTTTTAATATGCGTGTATCATGCCTCAAAAGTATATTATTATAAATTCAATGTTGGTATATTTTACAGTAATATATAATGCTGTAAATCCCCGGATAAAAAGGGGAGTCAGGTTTAATAATCTGATTAATAAACGCTTCATTGTTTATAAAAAAATTAACAGCTTCTACATCGTTCAGTATGTGAGCTACATGAAAATGAGAAGATTCAAATTTGTTGTAAACTTTCTCTAAATTAAAGAATGCTATGAAATCATTTGTCTACATCAGGTGAGTGGATTGGTACACGTGGTGAAGAAGAATTATAGTATTCAGAAAAAATTTCTTTTGGAAAGAATTATAGCATTTTGATAATATTTATAATTATTTTAAAGCTACTTTACTACTTTATAGCAAACCAATCTTTCGTAAACTACAATTCAATTTGATTTTTCATTTTATAAGGACATTCTTATGGCTGTAGGGGTGCTCAAACGCAGCTACGCGTGAAAGAATGAGTTACTTGCGTTTATTTTGTGTTTAATAAGAGGATTATATACAGATTAAAACGGAAAAATTCAGAGCTACTCCTTAGAGTATATTTTTTTATAATTGCTTTACAAATTTGATATATGCTTTTGTTTATTCATAAGAAATTATAACCTTAAAAATTACAAAACGTGTAACTTTGATCAACAATACTATACGTGGGTACAGAATTAACTCGCTCTTACTCCACACTGCGACAGCACCGGCGAAAACAGTCACTCAGTGATGAGAATCCGATGATGCTACCATAAATTTTATTTTCACAAAGTTGTGTCGTGTCTATATCATTTATATATAACTACGATCAAAATTCACAGCCGGCAAGTAAGTAACACCCTTTACTCCAGCCCACAAAGTGTAGTAGACAGTAAAAAAAAAATACCGTTCAAAATATCTCTGATTGAACCCTAAAAAAATGTCTATGTTAGAGGACCTGCGCGTGGACGCAGGACTAACCGACGACGAGGTGCTATGTTCAGTATCAGAAGTACTCGAAGGCAACACGAGGGAAAAGGACGATAACAACAAGCACCAATGGCTCAGCTACAGCAAATTTATCGTCGACGCACGAGAATGGTTCGGAACCAGTACGCAACAGCAGCAAAGGCTGTTGCAGGAAGCGCAGAATTGGTTTCAGGGCGAGGATGAGTTGGTAAAGGGCTACGTGTCCAACCTGGTAGCTCTCGTCAACCGGTTAGAGCCACCAATTCTATTGGAAAGACTGGTAGACCTGCTACACATTAACATCTTGCCCAACATCCAGATACAATATCTGCATCGAAGTGAGTTGACGTCGATACGCGAATTTAATAGAAGGGCAACCGAAGTACAAAATATATTGTCATACGGTCGACGACCACACGTATTTGCCGACCCGAATTCGACGATCTTCCCTCAATCCGAAGCCAAACCGCCGCAGTCATAGGTGATGGAAAATGACGTGGAAGGAAGGAAGGAAGGAGATCAGCAGCGGGATCAAGAAAAAGTGGAGAACCCTACCAGGAGACCCACCAGATAGACAGCGGTATCGGTTGCGCAGACCTCTAATTCTGATAAGAAAATGGAGGAGCGACTGAAGGGCATAAAGCAAATTCTACGAAAAATAATGATAGGAATACGAGACAGCCCTTCGAAACAGCACAAAAGTCGATGGCAAGGGAGAAGGAAAAGTCTGAGTCCTGAGTCTTCTGGCGAGCGGCGAGATGGTTAGAGGCAAAAAATCGACTATACTAAGCCTCTTCAATGTTCCGCTTGTGGCAAACTAGGATTTAGCCGAAAATTCTGTCCAGATTGCAACAAGGGAAACGGCAAGGAGAGCGAAGAAAAAAGGTCATCTCCGCGTCTCCAGTGAATTCGATTTCTCGCTGCGGGTCGTCGACAGAGAAAGGTAAATTGTCGGCGACCCCGGGATCCAAACAAGTTCTAAAAGGGCACCGAGAATGCCCAGGAGCAAGCAGTGTGATAGAGCAGATGGTGAACGAACCTGAAGCCAGCCCTCGGCAGAACAGTGGGATGTTCATTATCTTGGAAGGGCCAGGAGGCCGTAACCAGGTAGTAGAGAAGAAGACACGATCCATAAGAGAAGCGTTAGACCCGAAGATCTGGAAAGGTCGGGTAACTCCACACAGGAAGCTCTCATGTCTAAGCAGTCTGCGAGTAAGAACATAAGAGCATAAAGGTCGCCATAACGCCATTGCTTACGGATGACTGCTATGTTGGCGCGAACTCTATATGGGCGTTCCACGCGGTTTTGAATCCCTATGAGGACCATTTATAGTTGGAGGGTGTCCAGGTGGAATAACATGTATCGATAGTACGGCGTGTCTTGCACCGATAAGACTGTGAGAAGCCGCGGAAAGACAGCTCGAGGAAGTTGAAGACCTTATCAATAGACTAATTCCGGATGGAGAAAAGGTATTGGGCTGTGCCGTGAGGGTTGAGCATGAAATATATGTTATAATAATATGCAATAAAAGTGCTCGGCCCATTAAACAAAAGTACTACCTGGTGTCCGACAACGAGCAAGAGGAAATGCATGCGCTGGTCAAGGATATACTGGAGAAGGATGTTATCGAACCAGCGATCAGTGAGTGGTCAAGTCCGGTAGTAATGGTGAAGACGGTTGATGGGAGGTATAGGTTCTGCGTTAATTACCAAAAGGTGAACTCAGTGACCAAACCAGATGCTTATTCTCTATCGTTTATCAACGACATTCTTAGGAGGACCAGGGATGCCAAGTTCATATCAACACCGAACTTAAATAGCGCGTACCATCAAATTCCCCTAAAGGAAGAGTCACGTTCGATCTCAGCATTTACAGTACCAGAACTAGGGCATTTCCAATTTAAGAGGATGTCCTCTGGACTGTCATATGTTGGAGCGACCTTCAAAATATTGATGGACAGAGTGGTAGGCTCAGACTTGGATCCATTTGCCTTCGCATACCTCGACGACGTGATTGTTTTATCATCGTCTTTCAAGGAGCATAAATCACACCTTGAAAAGGTGTTAAAGCGAAACTTGGGTACGGGCCTCACCATCAACAAAACCAAAAGCCACTTCTGTAAAGTGGGTAAGTAAGATACACGAAAGTAAGGTACTTGAGTATCCTCGTTAATCAGGACGGAGTAAGACCAGATCCTGAAAAGGTAAAACCGATATTGGAATATCCTACACCATGGACATCGAGACAGGTGAAGCAATTCATGAGCATGACGTCGTGGTATAGCCATTTTATACCGGATTTCTCCACGATTGCTGAGCCTATAAACCGCCTGACGAAGAAAAACGTTTGTTTCTCCTGGGAGGATGAACAAGAGCGAGCTTTCGCGAGGTTGCAGGAGGCGATGACTTCTGCCCCAATACTGCAACCACCTGATCCTTGCGGTCAGTTCGTGTTGCAGATTGATGTCAGCGATAGCAGGATCGGAGTAGTCCTTACGCAGAACGTCGATGGAGATGATCGTGTGATTGAGTACGCCAGTCGATCACTAAACAACGTTGAAAGGTCTTCAAGAGAGAGTCCCTGGCAGTAATATGAGCTATTGGAAAGTTCTGGCCGTACATTGAAGAGCATGACTTCAAGGTCATCACGTATCATAACTGCCTTAAATGGCTTTATAGTATGAGAAACCCCACAGAAAGGCTAGCGCGCTAAGCGCTAGCATTACAAGGCAATGTATTCAATATCGAAAATTTAGAAGAGATTTCAATGTGGTTCCAGATGCTTTATCTAGGATCTATGAGGAGAAGGGGACTGAAGTGAATGCCATGACTAGCCAGCCGGAAACTACAGATGCTTGGTACTTGCAACAATACCGGGAGGTATGCCAGGATCCGCACTCCCATCCCATACGGAAAGTGGTTGGAGGAAGACTGTACCATTATCAGCCTAATGAGGATGGCGCAGAATCCATCGACATTAAGAAGGCGTGGAAACTCGCGGTGTCTATGAGAAAAGACACCAGGCCATCAAGGACGAGAGCGAACGTATTCCAGGGCTAGGCGCTTGTACTATTGACCTAAAATGTATGATCAGATCAGAGAGTACGTTAAGAGTTGCTCTGTATATCAACAATGCAAGGTGGAGCAAAGAGTACCTTGTGGACTGATGGGTTGTTAACGGGTGTCGCGACCCTGGCAGGTGGTGGACAGCGATATCACAGGACCATTCCCGAAAAGCTCAAAAGGTTTTGAGTACGTCCTTGTCTTTGTAGACCTTTTTACTCGCTGGGTGGAATGCGCAGTAGTACGCAAGATGAATGGGAAGACAATCGCGAGGGAGTTACACGAGCGGTTTGTTACAAGATTTGCCGTGCCAAAAGTATTCTTGTCGGATAATGGAACCGAATTCGAGAATCAGGAAGTCGATTCATACCTTCAGAGGAACAGCATCGGGCCAATTATTCCGAACAAGCGACGGGGAGTGACTGGAAGTCGACGAGGACTAGGCGCCTGGGTACGGGTGAGCGAGGGAATGCGTAAATCGCTGGGATGCAGCGTAGGGTAATACTTATATTACGATGTTTCTTAGTACTTTCTTTTAGTCTTACAAATGGACTGGAGAAATGTTATCAACGAGGAGACCTTCGGAGTAGTCACCTAGATGCTGATCGATCTGCGGCTGGGACCCAACGCGACTAGGCTGGTCAAAGATGTGCAAAGTTTCGTCCGGGTCCAGCTGGAGAAAGCCACCCGAAGGGAGCGCCGCGGAGGGACCGTTCCCGGGATAGAGTGTGGATCACCCCGCCAAAGGCCATCACGGACGCATCAACCCAGACAGATGCCACTGACGAGGTCGAGCATCCTAAGTCCACAGTGGACCAGAGGATGCAGACCCTTGAATCCGGCGCGACTCAAACAACGGACAGTGCTACCCAGTGTCTCGAGCTCAGGGATCCCTGCAGGATACAACACCGGTTCTATAATCACCCCCGCAAAGTCTCCAGCACGAGTAGAGGCATGTCCATTTAGGCCTCCTCAAGCTGAAGAGCGCCTGGCGGTTCACTAGTAACTTGCAAACACAGATACATGAGCACATGCAGCGATTCTTGAAGCGCCAGGGAGCAGAAGAACTGCTGGGGGAGTGAGCAACGATTGTCTGGCGCCAGAGGGCTTATGAAGAGGTCCTGCTGAGGGTGAGATGAGAATGAGAGCTCCCCGCAGCACTTCCGGAGCAAGCTCCGATGAAGAGAGCCCCGAGAGCTTCTGGTGTCGGATCCATTCATACGGTCCATGTGGACGGGCTCGTGGCTTCCAATACCACGATTATGGTAGAGTCACACGAGGGATATGCGACCGCCAATATGAGAGCGTTACTTTTACCGCCTCCCCGGGAGCCAACGCCCAGCAGCCTCCTCAGTCTGCGGGGCGGACCGCTTAAGATCCCGGAGTTGGTTCTTCGCGTTCGCAGCTGAGGAGCTGCTGTATATGTAATGAGCCGGAGGTGATCAACTCGCAACGGTGCCCTAGGAAGATTACGACTGGCGCTACCCCAGGCATAAGGCGTCAGACGTAGCTAAGAAATGATATAGCCCTAGGAAGGCCTAAATAAAAAATGCCTAAAGAATAAGACGACTTTAAGGTATTTATTTCCTTTCACATACCTGTTTCAGGATCTAGAAGGCAACGAATCACGGTTATTCATCCTTTCCGGGTAGTCAAACTTGAAGGGGGCTGCAACGGTAATCGATTATAAATATCGACTCGTTCGCGATTCGGCAGCACTTGAGGTGCGAAAGCGAACGATTAGGAGAGAGAGGACACGCGCGAGGGTTTTAGATAGATGAAGCACGCGAACAGTATGATATGATTCATCAGCTGATGAGGTCGTGTACTGAAAAAAGACTTCCGAGAATGAGTGAGTTGGAATAGAGGTGCTAACGATTGGTGCAACACTTGTGTCTTGTATTGGCGACAACTATAGAGAACAATTATATTGGTGCAGCAGCAGCAATATCAACGACCATATCCGTCAACAGCACCAACTGCAGACAACTACAGCAGTAACACCTGTATAGATCAGAAGTGTCAAGTATCTTAAATCGGCACACACGGTTACGGCTGATCACTGTAACTGTAACCCAGGGTAGGTGCACCTATTAGTATCCGCGATATTCATATTAGCTAGTACCACGTGAATAATTTGATACATACGCCAAATAACCCTTTTGATAGTCATGTTTAACGTTAGTCCGCGTATAATTTATACTTTTTCTCTCTCTGCCCAGATTATATTGTAAACCAATACGTGAGCGAAAGTCTTTTGGCCCGTATAAAGACTGTGTAATTTAATCTAATTAAAAGGATTTAGGGTAATTTCATCGCTTTGCGATATTTTGCTTCTTGCTCAACGTTAAATCCAATTCCCAGAATTTGAACCGATTTTGTCTAGGGGATTGTGGGAAGTAAACAACAATCCTTTGACAGAATACGAGCAACAAGAGTCATCAGACAGGTGACTTGAGGTGAGTTCACTCTAGGGAGTTACTTGGAGTTGGAGCTAAGTGACAGTCATAAAGGTAAATACACGTATTCTCATACGTAGTTAATAGAGTGGCGATTACCTCTGCATCGAGGGACTTTTGCACTATTAGCTTCCCCGTTTGTACGATACCTCCCCCCCTCCTGTTACATTATATATAATCAAGTTTAATTGAATTGACTGAATCAATTTGAGTGCATAACTAATTGTTATTTATTTTAATTATTCTTAACTCAATTTTGGAGCATAAGGATCTATTAAAATTTTTTTTAAATACATAAACATAATTCTCGAATATTGTTATTGAATTTATTTATCAAATATAAAGTTATAAGAATTCGTTTGTATTTATAAAATCTATTGACCTTAATTATTCTGAATGGATCTAAATGGATAGTTTCGTTAATAAAAATCTAGTTAAAAATCAGAAAATAATTCAACAAGATATATCTAGCCCATTCATAAATTTTTATCTCTAAGAATGTAATAAGAAGTTTTAAACAAATAAATTACTCATTTTGTGTAAGGAAATTAAGAAACAATATTCATTGAATTTCAGTAGTGTTTGCAATGTACATAAATATCATGCATTGCGAATATCGACAATCAATGCTTTAGTTGAAACATTAGATATTGGAACAACAATCATATTATCTTCGTTCTCACATTCAATTTTTTTAATGTGTGAAATTCCAGAAAAAAGAGGTCTAAAAACACGTTGAAAATTACAAAAATACATAATTCTAAAAAACATACAGTATTACAATCTATAATATTTAAGATTCTTCATTATTTAGAAGAACAACAGTGTCGTCTGTTTTTTTCACTTGAGTGTATTGTATGCTATGATACATAGTTCCATTGTAAATACATTTTTTATGAACTGTACGCCATCCTAAAACATTAATTTTTTCAATACACCTTTACCACATAAAACTACGTTTTCGACGTGTCTAAATGATGCAGTAAATGTAGGAGAATTAAACAAATTTGAACAAAAGGTTATTGTTTCTTCGTTAGTTGTAAAAACTCTCAAATTTCCCACTTTTAAAAGTAATGTTTGTTAATGTTTCGTATATACGAGGTGTGTTCAAAAAGTAAGGTGACTTTGTATTTTTAAGAAAAAATATTTATTTATTTATCAATATTTATGTTGTCCCCTTCAAAGTAATCCCCCTCAGATACAATACACTTATGCCAACGGTTTTTCCAATCCTCAAAGCACTTCTCATAAGCCCTTTTCGGTATAGCCTTGAGCTCTTCCAGCGATGCAGTCTTTATCTCTTCAATCGTTGCAAATCTCCGTCCTTTCATAGGTCTTTTTAGTTTTGGGAACAAGAAAAAGTCACATGGGGCCAAATCCGGTGAATATCGTGTCTGAGGCATGATTGTGGTGTTGTTTTTGGCCAAAAAATCTCTCACACGCAAAGATGAGTGAGCAGGGGCATTATCGTGATGCAAAAGCCATGAATTGTTTTTCCACAATTCTGGGCGTTTTCTCCGTACTGCTTCTGGCAAACGGCGCATAACTTCAAGATAATACTGTTTATTGACCGTACGTCCATATGGTAAGAACTCCTGATGCACCACGCCATGGTAATCGAAAAAAACAGTGAGCAAAACTTTGACGTTTGATCGAACTTAGCGTGCTTTTTTCGGTCTTGGCTCATCTGGGCTCATCCATTGGGACGATTGGACTTTGGTTTCGATATCATAACCATATACCCATGATTCGTCTCCAGTTATGACCCTTTTGAGTAAATCTGGGTCGTTGTTGTTTAGTCATTCAACAGTTCTTGAGCGATGCTCATGCGACGGTTATTTTGGTCAAAATTTAGCAATTTCGGAACATACTTCGCTGACACACGTCTCATGCCCAAAACGTTAGAAAAAATTTCATGGCATGAGCCAAGCGATATACCAACATCCTCAGCAACTTCTCTGATAGTGATTCGACGATTTTCCAGAACAATTTTCTTCACTGCTTGAACGTTTTCATCAGTTGTTGACGTGCTTGGGCGTCCAGAGCGAGGCTTGTCATTGGCGGCATCTTCTCGGCCATCTTGGAAGAGTTTGTACCACTTGTAAACATTTTTTTTACTCAGAACAGTTTCAGCGTATGCCACCGTCAACATTTCAAATGTTTCGGAGCACTTTATTTTATTTTTTACACAAAATTTGATGCAAATCCTTTGATCCATATTTTTCGATAGCAAAAAATCGCCGAGCACGCAAAACACTTATAATCTTTACGCCTCTCACAACCAAACAAAAAATTCTATACACTTGAAACTTGGTACAGATGTTCGGGAAGAGTGTACCAACATAACAAAACAAAAAAATCGATAATCGAAAGTACGTTGCCCGTGAAATTTGAAAAGTCACCTTACTTTTTGAACACACCTCGTATTTGCTTGTCCATGCCTTTAGGTCCGATAGCAAATATTTTTAAAGTATAAATATTACTCTAGGTTGAAAAAGCAGAGTTAAAGCAAAGTGGTTCAGTTTGCCTTACTGATCCAACTACATATAGCAAAGAATGGAGATTAAATGTCATATTATTTTCTGTGCAATACAGTTCGAACTGTATAACAAATTTTAATAAATCTCTTTCAACTTCATCTAACTCTTGTAGAGATATCTTTTTTTAATAGACTATTAGTACTTCTAACTAATAAACAATAATGTTCTAAAGCATCACTATCTAAAATTCCTTGCAAACATGGTAAACTATAATATATGTAATATCCAAGATTTACATTCAGAGCCTTTAAGTTTAACGGTTCTCTTAATTATTCCACTTTTTGGTAATCTATAGATGTATTAATTTGATGTAATCCTTAAAAACCTTTTTTCAATATAATCTAAGCAGTAGATAAGCAATGTATGTTCTGGGACATAAAGGAGCTGACAAAGGATGCCGCCAATGTATAAGGGATATGTGTATGTTCTGGGACTCAAAGGAGCCGCCCGATGAAAGTGTCGAGGTAGTGATACCTTTTGATTTAAGGTGAGACCCCATGCTGAGTGTTTAAAAGGTATTTGATTTTCGCTTGACACCTCCCGCGTGCCAGTGGGTTCCTTCGACAGAGTGCCCCCCCCCCCCCACTCACCCACCCGCCCACCTACAGAGGTTGTTAAGGTAGGATACTGTAGAAGTCGGTAGGGTGTTTGGTAAACTATATGATGGTCTCTCTTTCTCCCTCTCTCTCGCTCTCCTTCGATAGTAGAGGGCGCTTAGTAAGCTTATGCTGGTTTAGTGTGAGCCCTAGGAGAGGGGGGTAGCGTCTCTAGCTTACTAGGCGCGTACGCCGTATAGTGAGGATGCTGTTCTCTCTCTCTCTCGCTCTCCTTAGTAAGCTTATGCTGGCCGAGTGTGGGCCCTCGGAGAGGGGGTAGCGTCTCTAGCTTGCTAGACGCGTACGCCGTATAGTGCGGATGCTGTTCTCTCTCTCTCTCTCTCGCTCTCCTTCGATAGTAGGGCGCTTAGTAGCGTTTCTAGCTACAGCGCCGAAACCGCTGCTTTCATCGCCACCATAGTGCTTAAAAGCTGTGCTCGATTGGAAAAGAGCGCAGTCATTCGAGACAGCCCGCTTCACTAGCTTTCTTAGCAGTGACAAGCAGTAGTAGTAGTAGTAGTAGTACTAGTACTAGTAGTAGTAGTACTAGTAGTAGTAGTAGTAGTACTAGTAGTAGTAGTAGTAGTACTAGTAGTAGTAGTAGTACTAGTAGTAGTAGTACTAGTAGTAGTAGTAGTAGTAGTACTAGTAGTAGTAGTACTAGTAGTAGTAGTAGTAGTACTAGTAGTAGTAGTAGTAGTACTAGTAGTAGTAGTAGTAGTACTAGTAGTAGTAGTAGTAGTAGTACTAGTAGTAGTAGTAGTAGTACTAGTAGTAGTAGTAGTAGTAGTAGTACTAGTAGTAGTAGTAGTAGTACTAGTAGTAGTAATAGTAGTACTAGTAGTAGTAGTAGTAGTAGTAGTAGTAGTAGTAGTAGTAGTAGTACTAGTAGTAGTAGTAGTAGTACTAGTAGTAGTAGTAGTAGTACTAGTAGTAGTAGTAGTAGTACTAGTAGTAGTAGTAGTAGTACTAGTAGTAGTAGTAGTATTACTAGTTATCCTACGCGCATTTTCATTACAATGGCGTCTATTTCTTATTTTGAAAATACAGTACACGATTTATGGAAAGCCTATTACAACTTAGACGCTAATAAGGATGATTTTATTAGATGGAAAAATATAATAATTACCGCTTTGAATTCTCTTGAAGAATATATGTTACAGCCTAACTTAAGTAGAGCAATACGACAGAGATGTCAAACTTGCGCTACTCATTTGAATTCTATCGAAATTAATTTAAATAATTCCTTAAAAGTCGGAGGAAATGTTAATTCATTACGAGTCATTCCAAACCAAATTGAAGGGGACGGAGTTATTTGGCGTGAAATAAATTCAGCATTTGAAAAAACGTATCATTACTGCATTCATAGCCAATCAAGAACATACAGATATAAAGTCATTCTTAAAAGCAGCAAATAAACTATTACAATTACAAATACCAAAATATCTTTCAATTCATAATTCTCTAAAAATAAATATAGAAATGACAGCTCAATTTACCGTAATAAAAGATAATGTAGAGGACATTCAAGTAAAGTATTTCAACACCGAAAATGTTTCTACTTATAGAACGACAGATCTTAAATTATGGTTTACAGAAAATATTGAAGATAATATTTATACTTAAAAATTTAGAAGAATTTCAAGCAAAAGATTCCGGTTGGACATTAAAAACTATCATCGGTATTACTGTTAATATAAATAAATTTAATCTTTTCAAACCTGGCTCATATATTGAACTACCAAAACAAATAGCAGATAAAAAAGCAATTATCAACGTCCAAATACAGACAATAAATGTTTTAAATGGGCTGTGCTTGCCTGTCTTCATCCAGCTAGATTTCATAGCGAAAGAGTTCAAAATTATATGCCCTTTGCAAATGAATTGAAATTCGATGATATAAACTTTCCTGTTGAGGTAAAGAATATTCCTAAATTTAAAAAATTAAGTAGTATTTCAATAAATCTATACATACTAAAAAAATACGGTTTTAAATTCGAAGTCTCACCATATTATATATCAATTTTAAAACAAGCATGTAAATCTTTTGTTACTACTGTGATGATGCGTCATCACGCGAAAAACACGCTACCTGTGCTAGCCCCGCTCCGGCTAGAAAATGCGACCGAACAGCTACGGCCGCATGCACCCGCCCACGCACGTCCAGATCTCGCGATCTATGGCCCCCAGAAGTCTCCCTGACCGATGCGCACGACCCTTACGCCCGCGTACAACCCCTCGCGAACTCACGACCCGATCCGACACTCCCTTGGGAAGCTGGAAGTCCTTAAAGTTTCCAGCCGTGATCAGCTGATCGGAAGCCCCCATTAACTGAGACAGACTTAGCTAGACTAAAGTAGGGGCAACCGAGCGCGTGAGAGTAAGCGAGACTGCCGATACGAGACCGATCGGACGCGAGTGAGGAGAATCGGCAAGACCAACGAGCAACAGATAGACAAGGATAGACAAGCGACACTAACTGACCAACCAATCGTTATCGGCTTAAGGGTAGCTAGACTAATAGGATGAAACTGACGCTACCTTTGTAACCAATAGGTAAATTAGGCGCCAACGCACGACCAATAAACAAATTACGCGGGCTAGAAATACCGGTATAGACTGCGCTGACACCCGGCTTAGCAACAAGCCAACCAATCAACTAATGACTAAGGGGAGGTAAGTTAAGAGAAGCGGCGCGTCGCCGAAAAACGGCGCGCCAGTGCCCGTCCAGCCCTGGTGTCGACCAGACGAGCGAGACTTCAGAGCGCGAGTGCCGTGAGTGCAGCAGTGATAGAGCAGAGCAGCGATAGAGCAGAGCAGCAATAGAAGCAGCAACAAAATCAGAACCGCAACAGCAGAAGTGAAGCAGCAGTAACGCCCGCAAGCCACAAACGAAGACCTCAACGGCTCGCGACCGTACCAAGGAAGCGCCCGAATAAGTACGCTCTTCTTTTAATTGGTCGCGTGATTGCCCGTGTCCGCGTTCTCGAGAGTGCCGTGCGACCTCCGCGATTACTTAGACGCTAGATTTTCGGGAGTGCCGTATAACCTTCGCGCGTCGGACCGATCCTTTTGTACGAATCTTCGTCATTGACCTTCCGATCAATTTCCTTGTCGCGCTGTTACGTTGTCCGTCGCCCGAAAGACAAGTTTTCGCGTGCGCGCGTCTACGTGCCGCAGAATCCCCGCCTAACCTTAACGAGTCATTGATTTGGAAACGAGCTTTTCCGTTCATGAGTCGCGTGATTGTCGAACGTCCGCGTTCTCGGGAGTGCCGCATGACCTTTGCGCGTCCGATACGATTTTCTCGAGCGCGCACCTTTGCCATGGACCTCTGGGACGCCTTTCTTGTTTCTGTCACATCGAGTACCGTTTGAACGACTAATTCTTCACGCGCGCGCACGCATTCGTAAATTCTTCGCGCGTGCGTAGGTTGACCGCCGATTTTCTCTTACGCAAGTCCCCCCGACTAAGTTGTTAAACTTAACGAGCTTCTGGTTTTCGCGCGGACACGAACTCCCCGTACGCGTATCAGTCGTTGATTCCCTTTATGCGAGATTCTGCTAAATAAATTGTCGAGTGCCGTACGACCTTCGCGCGGGCAACAAGTCTTGCGCGCGTCGACAAATTCCGTTGTCGAAACCGATCGGACACTGCGCGAGTCGCGTCTGACCTTCGTTTGACCGACGAGTTTTGTGTGCGTATTACTAGCTTGTTTTCACTATGGGATTATCGTTTTGAAATGTTAGCATTGCTGATTGAGTAGCCCGACCTTCGCGGGACCGACCGATTCCGTGCGTGTGTGTTTACTCGAGCAGATTCCTGAGCCGGTACGTAAAGTAACTAGTTGTATACGGCATAACTACGCGTTCGCGATTTATCGAGACCGCTCGTATCCACGATCGCTCGCCTAGGTCGACGTCGCGTCGAGGTACGCCACTCGTGCCCCTATTAACTAGATTAGGCTGACCATCGCGAGGGGTTGACTACTGGGCTGACCTGAGGAATGTTGGCCTAATAAATTCGAGTCTTATTAAAATTGGTTTTATTATTGACTATACCCACTTGATTACCTCGCCCCCCGTAGCTTTCGCGATCGGTCCGAGATTAACTAACACGCCTGCAAACGACTTGATTGCCGCCTAGCCCAATAACCGTTGCCGCGGGAACCACGCTACCAGTCGACGAAGGACCGGAGGGAACCTCTTTCCAGACTACTGATCCGTTAGTCGGGGCGCCCCTGTGACGCCCCCCTCGATATACCCGCTTCTGAGCTAAGAGTCACCGTGCCCCGGACCACACCTGACTAGCCGAACGAGCTGTAGCCGTGGGTGGCCTGTAAAAACCACCCGTTGTCCCTTCTCTCTTTCGATTCGGTACTCTAGGTCTCGAACGAACCCGTGAATAGGATTTCGCGCTCCCATTCTCCTCTTCCATAGGTAATAGCCGCGCGAAATCGGCATACGACGACGACTCCAGCGAGGAAGGAGACAACGGGGAAACCACCCGACAATCACAGCGACCAGCAGGGCCCAGGACCCGACAGCCGATGTTGCAGCGCTACCTGCCCTCCTAACGCGAGGACACGGTAGCTGGCGCCCAACGAACAAAAATAAAGCTGCATACACATCGTCGGCTAACTGCGCCGCTGGCGACAGTGCGAAATCGGAAAAGAATTGTCATTTATTTTTCCCCTTCCTCTCCCCCGTCGCACTACAAAGCGATTATATTGATGAGAATTAATTAATTAAATTATAAGAATCCTTATTTTCTACCTTATGATTCTCATTTTATAATAAAAGAAATAGCTACTAGCTCTGATCTTGAGGGAAATGTGACTGTTTTAGCTGAAAACAAGGAAAGATATATAGTTTACACAAAACACGTGGACAGTCGTACTATAAATTTTCGATTTACTGATTCGTTTCGTTTTATGCTATCATCTCGCGAAAAACTGGCTGCATACTTAACCCGTTAACGCTCACAGGACGGTTTTTCGAGACCTGAGTTTGAACTATTCTCATGTCATGAATTCTCGTGGAAAAAATTCAGGAACCATTGTTTCTTATGTTTTCGAGTGTCCTCTTTTCAATGATGCTGGTTAAAATTGTCTCTGAAAAACTTTTACGGTCCAAAAATCAAAAATAAATAAAAAAAACATGATTTTCTGATTTAATTTTTTTTTTAAATCGACTTTTCGTTCCCTAAGCATTTTTTTTAATGCCTAAAACCCTTATAGATCGCGGCCTCGAGGTTTTAACTACAAGTTACTATGAATCTCCGGATATGAAAATTTTTCGTATAAACAAAATGGCGGCCGAAGTGAAAATATTTATCTAAAACTTTACAAATTTTTTTCTCGAATACTATAGATTTTCATGAAAATTTTTAAAGAACAAAAATGTCTTAGAATGAGTTATAAAATACTCTCAAATTTTTTCAGAATCATCCGAGAAAATTTTGGGATTTCGGAAAAGTCTCTGAATTGAAAATTTAAAAATTATGTCGGAAAATTTTGAAATAATTTGAGAGCGTTCTTTGTTTGTTTTTAAGACATTTCTATTCTTAGAAAAATGTTCCTAAAGAGTATACTTTTCGAGAAAAAAAATGTTAAAGTTTGCTAAACAAATATTTTGTTTACCAAAAACCATGCACTTTACGAAAGTTTTTCTGAGAATAGAAATGTCTTCAAAACAAACAAAGAACGCTCTCAAATTATTTCAAAATTTTCCGACATAATTTTTAAATTTTCATTTCAGAGACTTTTCCGAAATCCCAAAATTTTCTCGGATGATTCTGAAAAAATTTGAGAGTATTTTATAACTCATTCTAAGACATTTTTGTTCTTTAAAAATTTTCATGAAAATCTATAGTATTAGAGAAAAAAATTTGTAAAGTTTTAGATAAATATTTTCACTTCGGCCGCCATTTTGTTTATACGAAAAATTTTCATATCCGGAGAACCATAGTAACTTGTAGTTAAAACCTCGAGGCCGCGATCTATAAGGGTTTTAGGCATTAAAAAAAATGCTTAGGGAACGAAAAGTCGATTTAAAAAAAAAATTAAATCAGAAAATCATGTTTTTTTTATTTATTTTTGATTTTTGGACCGTAAAAGTTTTTCAGCGACAATTTTAACCAGCATCATTGGAAAGAGGACACTCGAAAACATAAGAAACAATGGTTCCTGAATTTTTTCCACGAGAATTCATGACATGAGAATAGTTCAAACTCAGGTCTCGAAAAACCGTCCTGTGAGCATTAATGGGTTAACCAAACTAAATATTGTAGAGCATGAATTCAAGATAGATAAATATACAAAAACACTAATAGAATTATTGAAGAGAAAAGGCCTTTTTCCATATGAGTATGTTGACAGTTTTGAAAGATTAAAACAGACTCAATTACCACCTATCGAAGATTTTCATAGTCAATTGATAGCAACATCTCTGAAGCTGACTATGAGCATGCACAAAAAGTGTGGAATGCATTTGATATCATTGATTTAGGATAGTATTCTGATTTATATTTAAAAACTGACGTATTACTCTTGGCCGAAATTTTTGAAAATTTTCGTAAAACTTATATGGATGCGTATCAACCCGACCCAGTACACTATTATACTACTCCTGGATTAACATGGGATGCTGTGTTAAAGTGTACAAAAATTGAGCTAGAACTTTTAACCGATATAGACATGGTTTTATTCATCCAAAAAGGTATTCGAGGAGGTATTAGTCAATGCTGTATTAGATATTCAAAAGCTAATAATCGATATATGGGCTCAGAATATAATGAAAAAGAACCTAGCTAGACTTTGATGTACTTTGATGTTAACAATTTATATGGATGGGCGATGACGCAATCATTACCATATAAAAATTTTAAGTGGGTCTCTAACATTGATGAGCCTCATTTTTCACAATGTTTCCGATAATAATAAGGTTGGATATATTTTAGAAGTTGATCTAGAGTATCCGAAAGAACTACACGACGAACCTTCCACTTTGTCTTGAACCATAACACACCACCCGGATCAAAACAAAAAAAACTTTTAACAACACTGTATAATAAAGAACGGTATGTCATTCATTATAGAGCGCTAAAGCAGGCTATTAAATATGGACTCAAAATAAAACAAATACACAGAGCACTTCAGTTTAATCAAAAGCCGTGGCTTAAAACTTATGTGGATTTGAATACAGAAAAAAAGAAAACAAGCTAAAAATGAATTTGAAAAGTTATTCTATAAACTCATGATTAATGTAGTATACGGAAAGACTATGGAGGATGAAAGAAAACGAAAAGACGTTAAATTAATTAGTGCATGGAGTGACAGATATGGAGCAGAAGCACGGATCGCCCAACCCAACTTTCATAGTAGTTTAATCTTTGATGAAAATTTAGTAGCAATACAGTTATCATGGACGTCTATTAGTATTTAAAAACCAATATACGAGTATATTGGACTTTGTATGCCAGATCTCTCAAAAATATTAGTATATGACTTCCAATATGGCTACATAAAAGAAAGACTACCTCATAAAGCAAAATTACTTTATACTGATACAGATACCCTCGTATATGAATTTCAAGATGTTGATGTATATATGAAATAATGAAAGAAGATATCAATAAATTTGATACATCAGATTACTCAGAAAATAATCAGTTTAATAATCCGTTAGTTAATAAAAAAGTTCTCGGTATTATGAAAGATGAATGCAATGGTAATATTATGAGAGAATTCATTGGACTTCGAAGTAAAATGATATACTAATAGTATACTAATAGAAAACCATCAAGCAATAAAGAAAGCAAAACACATACTGTCATAAAAACAATAGATCATGAAGATTTTTGAAACTGTTTATTGGATTTAGAAATTATTAGGCGTGAGCAATGCAATATACGAAGTGCATTGCACCAAGTAAGAACAGAAAGATTGCAGAAAGTAGCACTAAGTCCATATAATGATAAACGATGTATATTCGATAAAAATCCCGATACACTTCATTATACGACCCAACATAATGGGGTCATTACAAAACTATTGGAACGTCAAAGCTTAAAATCAAGAGTGCGGAACAATGAAGGAAAAGAAAGATAATATAAATGGAAGAAAATCCTCAAGAAAGTTGTAAGCTTCCTCCAACCTCCGATAGAAGTCACTCAGAATAGAGTAGTAATAGTGGGGAGGAAGAAGGCTTAGTTAGGAAAAGATTAATGATAGGATAGTGAGAGAGTGGGGACAATGGTAGAGTAGGAGACAACGGCAGACATGGCGACTGAAGTGGGAGGAGTATGGGTAATGGAATCATATGAGAAAATACTCAAGTGGGGATAAGGGGAAAAGAGAGGGAAATTACGGCGGCTCGAGTTCTGAGAGAGGGAACGTATGGTACAAAACGGAGAACACACCTCAGTCGGTCGCAGTTATTCAGCAGTAGGTTGAAGCAACAGCAGTAGTATCTCTTCCTAGTTCTCCTATTCGACTTCTAGATTTTCTCTTAAAAGTAAGTTTCTTGTATACGAGTAGCTCTCTAACTATATCCTATTATTAATTATTGATTATTGATTAATTAATTATTGATTGATTTTTTTTATTGTAGAATGGATTTTTCATCATTCAACAAAATAGCCAAATCGGCATTCTTACCTAGAAAAATAATGTCGCAATTAGAAAATAACTGCACCTATATGATAACGAAATTAAGATGGCTGAATACTTGTTATGGATTCAGTGTTGTAATAACCGTAGACGACGAATTCGAAATTTTTCTACCTAAGCGAGTAAGCTTAGCGTTAGAAAAAGACGAAGATATGTTGAAGAAATTATACGAGACTATGGAGAAAAAGCAGTTGTTTATTTATCATCGAGAAGGCTCGAATTTTGAATTTAAAAATTAAATTAGTATAATGTGTAAATGTATACTTAGTAAATAAATTTATATTTAAAATTTTAATTATGTATTTAATCCTAATTTCATTGTTCCTTCAAATCCTTTTTTTGGAGAGGTTGAACTAATTACGTTCTTTCTGCTGAGTTTCGACTTATTGTTAGTGTAAAGGTCTCATGAGCAATGTTAGTAGTGGAAGCACCTCACAGGTGAGAGCGATGTGGTTGGAGCTCTCACCATTCCCTAACGAAAAAAAAAATAAGAAAGAGAGAGAAGGGGGCGATTTCAGCGGCTCGAAAAGCGAAGTAGTGGGGTTATATTCTAAAATAGTGATATGTAACGTTTGAATCTCTCCCACGTTATCAAAACAATAGTTCGGACTCTTTCTGTTGTATTCGTAATCGCGTTTCCGAGAGTAGCAAGAAATTGACAGGTGTATGTTCTAAATGAAATATGAAAATTTTTCGAGTAGTAAACCCAAAGTTTTCTAACTCGACGAATCGTCTTGAAATGCAATTGAGCGTGATTGCATCTATCGGGGAGAGGCCCGACAGCGCCGCAACCAATACTCAATTTAATTTCTCAACAATTATTATATTTGAGGTAGGGAAATATCTAAGGCTACTTTTTTCTCATAAGAGAGATAGTCTTATGAGTTGAGCACTTAGATATCGAAAGGAGAGGAATTAGCAGGCTAACCACTGAATAAAGAAATTTATCTCAGGAATTTGCTGAGGCTTTATTTCTAAACAGTGCTCGCACTGCTAACCAAGGTAGGATAGTGAATCCTCTTGCTGCAGCGACGAGCGAATTTATACTAGCGTAATGAGTTCCTTTCTACGCTTGGTAGCCCCTACAACGCTATTTTTGAAATTGATATAAACTTTGCATTTATTTTGTTGTAAAATGGCTCGATCGAGATTGAAATTTTATGATTTAAAAAATTAAATATGAAATAACAAATTTTTTAACATAAATCGCTTCTCGAGGAAAAATCGCCTTTTAGAGTTATAAGTAATACAATGCAAAAATCAAATAACGCCAATTTTACAATAAATTTACGGAAAATTTTTACATAAAAAAATCGCTTGTAATTAGCGGAACGTTAATCAAATTAAAAACGATTAATATAGCTATCTAATTTTGAATAATAATTAAAAAACGAATTTGCAAATTTCTTTTTTAACTATTTAAAAATCAGCAAATTAGTGACAATCATAATCATTAATTGTACAGATATGTACAATCGACTCGCTATCTAAGAATGCAATTTTAATTGTTTAAAAAAATTATAAATTTTCTATTTATTGATAACTTAGTAAATAATTAGTTACCAAAGTGTCAAATTCTTGCTTCTCTGTTTCAATACGTCGCGGACGTAATCGCATATTCGAATTAACAATATGATTATTTATTGCAAAATAACTAACAATATTAACTTGTAAATTAAATTAAACTAATAAATACCGACTTGAGAATGATAACGACATGAAATTCAGGATCAGCGCATCCAAATTGACTAAAAAAGTGCTTTTGTTAATTCAAAAAACTTTATAATTATCGATTTTGCATTGTAAACAATATGTATCCCATGGTCGTGACGTCACGCTCCTTATATGGTAATGTTTTCGCAGAGTTGCCCTAACACGTTTGCATATGTGTGAGAAAAGCGCCTTCGCTCAATTACCGCTTTTCTTTGATTGTCTCGTGCACAATGGGTTGCTATTCTGCAGAGGGAAAAAAGGGACAAATCAGACTGGACCGTTACAGATAAGATGTTAATAGGAAGCCCATTCTGTTCGAAGTAGTGGTAAGAAGAAGAAGTAGTAGTAGAAGCTTAGCCATGCCAGCTATAAGAGACAACAGGAGATCTCACTCCTTTTCTAAGCATGTATGGTTTGCGAAGAAAGTTAAAATACATCATCTTCTATACGAAGAAAAAGTCTCTAGAAAAGGTATTTGGGAGCAGATAGCACGAGATCACGAACGTTTCCAAAGACGTATTGCTGAATTAAATAAAGTTATATCACGTGTATTACTCAAGAAACGTATATTGATGATGAATCGAATGCTTGGTCCTATATTAAAAAATCATCACACTATATATATGTTATATAAAATGGAAATCTAATTTAAAGTAGAGGGAGGCGGTTGTGGCGGCTCGAAAACCAAAGTAGTGGGGAAAGATTCTAAAAGAGCTGTGAGCCTCGAAGAGCTTCATTCTGTCTCAAGAATCGAGTAGTAGCAGCAGCAGCAGCAGCAGCATTAGCACCAACAGCAGTGAGAGCAGTAGTAGAAGTAGTAGTAGAAGTAGTATTAGAAGAAGAATACGTAAAATTCTAGATCTCTTTACCTACAGCAAGATGAATTTTGAAATGTTGAATAACATTGGAATGAAGCTTTTCGATATACTTCCTGAAAAAAGTCATTATGAATTGCATGAAGATGAGAATTATCTAATAACATTCATGAGACAAGATGAATCTCGAATTATTCTTGAACTCGATTGTGAGTTAGAAATTGTTCTACCTAACCGAATGTCAAGAGCGATAATTCATCATTTGGATCTTTTTATTTATCTTCCTGATAGAGTACAAAAATATGCATTATTTATTCAATATCATGGATGTGATCGATTTCAATTTAATATTAAGTAAATGTATTTGTATATCTTATTATATCTCAATAAAGATTGTATTATATAAATTTATTTTCTGGAGAAATAAATGAGTCATTAGTGTTTCTATTAAAGCAGGTTTCGATTTGTCTTAACCCATTAACGCCCAAAACCAGAGACTTTTAGACTGATTTTCGAGCCATACTTCCCAATCGGAAAATGAGATATACATCGACCAAACCTACTTTACTTTATGTTTTCGGGTCCGCTCTTTCGATTTATGACGTCAAAATTACTTTTTTTTGCATTCCAAATCCAATATGGCGGACTTTATTAGAAAAAGTTAGGCTATTTTCAAAATTTTTTTTTTTAACTTTTTTTTTCAATTACATAAAAAACTTCGATCTATTTCAAACTATGGACAAAGGTGGAAAAAATAGCTATAGTTTATGGAAAACATTTTTTTGGTCAATTCCAAATTGTTTATCATGACGAAAATGGCGGCTAATTGCCAAAATTTTACAAAATCAGTGGATTTTCGCTTTATTTCATGTATGAACTTAAAATGGATGACTTTTTTATACTCAAACTGTCTCAGTTCTATTGCCTGACCTTTATAAGTAATTTCCAACAAAATATACGTTATGCCTAATGGCGGATTCAATATGGCGACCGGAAAACTGGAAAATTAACCTGTTTTTTCCACATTTCCACTCATAAAAGTTCTAACTCCTAAGTTTACATAGGTTTCTCTATGATTCGCTGTATCGTAAAAGAGAATACTTTAACGGATTTTAGAAATTCAAAATGGCGGATCCAATATGGCGGACGAGGTAGTAAAAATTTTAATATAAATGTATAAAAAAAATTGCATCATATTCTAGGTTTTATTTCGATTGAAAAATGTCTCTAGCGTTTTTTTGATTAGATGCAAACATTCTCAGGAAAAAATTCTTGAAATTTCGGAATCATCAGATACGGTCATCAGTAGTTTTCGATACTTTTATAGACCTGCCTATGTAAAATCATATGACGTGCTTATAATTTTTATAGTTTTCATTACACTGTTAGCAAGCAATAATACCACCATTGGCCTGATTGTCTGAATTGATACTCTGCTAACATCTCAGTTATTACATTTTGTTGTACAACTTAGAGTAAATTCTTTTTCCGCTATCTCATGCCTATATAAAAAGTTACAAAATGCCTAAACGAAAAAAATCGTTTGCTGACCAACATGAACTATACGAATCTAATGATTCTGATGATGATTGTGCTGAACTCATTGACCTTCCAAACCCAGACGATTCCGGAGACTCAGATGAGGAATCTGATAATGAGGATTTTCATAGCAGCAATCTTGATGGAAATATTGAAGATCTTCTTTCTCAATACACATATAGAAAAATTTCTAAATGCTATAGAGATGATCAAACAAAATTGGAGAATGAACACGTATATTAGTGGGTAGATGGGGAAAAAATTTACAACAATGATATACAAAATGAATGCTGAGTAATACAGAAAAAGCAAAAATTTGTAGATCTAGCTATGTTGAGTTATTTGAAATGTTCTTCACAGATAACATGAAAAATTACATCATCGAAGCGACTCGTGAAAATGGCTATGATCTTTCAAAAATAGATTTGAATACTTTTTTAGGTGTAATTATTCTATCATCATTCAATGAAAGGAAATCTCAAAGAGATTATTGGTCATCTGATCCTCTATTGTCTTGCGATATAGTTCAACAAGCCATCACACGCAATACATTTGAACAAATCAAATCTCATTTGAAATGCTCTTAGCCAACAGATAAAAATCCCAACGATAAGGCATGGAGAGTAAGAGTTTTGATGAATAAGTTTAGAAAAAATATTCAAAGATTTGGGTATTTTCAAACAGCCTTATCCATAGATGAAATGATGGCTAAATCATACGCCAGAACATCCTTGTTACAGTTCATTCGAGGAAAACCTATACGGCGTGGTTTGAAGTTTTGGGGATGCTGCACATCTGACGGATTTTTATTAGATTTTGATTTATACTGCGGTAAAGATACAAATGCAAATCTTCTGAATAAATGTTCTCTTGGTTCTCGAGTTGTGATGAATTTACTGGTACCATTTTCCAAGAAATTATCTAGTACAGAAATTCCTCGATTCCATCTTTATTTTGACAATTTTTTTACGAATTTTGATCTTATTTTACATTTGCAAAAGCTAGGACTAAGATGCACGGGAACAATAAGAGACAATCGCGTACCCAAAGAAGCCAGAAATGTGATTGATAAAAAAGCTTTAAGGGGTACATGTATTGCAAAACATGATCAGAACAGTGGAATAAACTATATAAGTATTAAGGACTCGAAACAAGTGTCAATAGCATCATCGATTGCAGGTGTTAGCCCAAAATTACCATCACAAAGATATAGCGCAGAGAAGAAAGCAAGAGTTGATGTACATTTTCTATGTGCCTTTCATACTCACAATAAATTTATGGGTGGTGTTGATTTACACGATAATCATTGCAACAATGTTCTACCATGCATACGTTCAAAAAAATGGACATGGGTAGTTTTGATAAGGCTTATTCAATCTGCAATAGTCAATGCACTGGTGCTGTATAACACTTGTAAATCAGAAGATAAAAAGGTAGGATCTAAAGATTTTACAATGAGTGTTGCCAGACAATATCTTGAAAATGGTAAGAAACATAGATCAAAGAAGCACGAAGTTTCGTACAAAGAACTAAAAAAAAACTGTTCCACTGCAAAATGCCCGATCAGAACCGCAAAATTTTGCAACACATGTTCTCTATATTTCTGTAAAACATGCTTTGATGATAACCATGAAAAATAAGGTACGGATTATAGAATTTAGAAATTATAAGTAAGGATAAAAAGAATTATGCAAATGAAAAATTAAAAATGTAAATAATAATATAAATAAAAATACAAAAAAAAACATAAAAATAAAAAATACAAAAAAATTTAAAATAAAAAATACAAAAAAATAGAAAATTTAAAAAGTTCGTGATTCCGAAATTTCAAGAATTTTTTCCTGAGAATGTTTGTATCTAATCAAAAAAACGCTAGAGACATTTTTGAATCGAAATAAAACCTAGAATATGATGCAATTTTTTTTATACATTTATATTAAAATTTTCATTACCTCGTCCGCCATATTGGATCCGCCATTTTGAATTTCTAAAATCCGTTAAAGTATTCTCTTTTACGATATAGCGAATCATAGAGAAACCTAAGTAAACTTAGGATTTAGAACTTTTATGAGTGGAAATGTGGAAAAAACAGGTTAATTTTCCAGTTTTCCGGTCGCCATATTGAATCCGCCATTAGGCATAACATATATTTTGTTGGAAATTACTTATAAAGGTCAGGCAATAGAACTGAGACAGTTTGAGTATAAAAAAGTCATCCATTTTAAGTTCATACATGAAATAATGCGAAAATCCACTGATTTTGTAAAATTTTGGCAATTAGCCGCCATTTTCGTCATGATAAACAATTTGGAATTGACCAAAAAAATGTTTTCCATAAACTATAGCTATTTTGTCCACCTTTGTCCATAGTTTGAAATAGATCGAAGTTTTTTATGTAATTGAAAAAAAAAAGTTCAAAAAAAAAATTTTGAAAATAGCCTAACTTTTTCTAATAAAGTCCGCCATATTGGATTGGGAATGCAAAAAAACGTAATTTTGACGTCAGAAATCGAAAGAGCAGACCCGAAAACATAAAGTAAAGTAGGTTTGGTCGATGTATATCTCATTTTCCGATTGGGAAGTATGGCTCGAAAATCAGTCTAAAAGTCTCTGGTTTTGGGCGTTAATGGATTAATAGACTCACTAGTGTCAAATATAAAAAATGGAAGTACCTCACAGGTAAAAGCGAAGGTTGGGGCTCTTATCCTTAAAATAAAAAAAACAATCTAATATTTATAAATGAAAACAATTATTTATTTAAATACAAGCTAGATACATATAAATTTATATTTGTAATTCATTGTTGTATAGTCTCCTTATTTATCCAAGAATTGTGAGTATTATCAAAGCCAAGTCATTTTACGAAGACTTCATTACCCCGTCTTCTGAGAATTTTTTCTACAAGATAGATAACAGGATACATAGCTTTCTGTAGTTCTTGCTCATAAAAACCACCAACAATAGGATTTTCTTGATAATCTAGTAGGTGATATGTTACAGGTTTAGTTCTCGAAATACGATGAATAGTAAAAATTTCTGTAGACCAATTAGGCGTATATCCTTTTTCAAAAACGTGTTTAGACTTGCTCACTCGCACTTTATCTCCTACCTGAAATTTCGGTTTTTTGAAAAGACGATGATCGTAAGAATCGTGTCAAGACCTGCATTTCATTTTCTTTAGTCACGTCTTTAGGCTTCATATATATTGTGCGATGTTTTCGATTATTATAAGATTCTATTAAACTGGGGAAAAAGTCAATCCACTTATAATTTCCTATTAAACTGAATTTCTTCTACATAATATTTTTTAGTGTTCGATTGAAACGTTCACAAATTGATGCTTTAAGATTGCAATAAGTAAAATAAAGGTTTATTTTATATTTTTTCATTAGACTTTGAAAATTTGTATTGTAGAACTCTTTGACTCTATCCACTTGGAGATTTTTAGGAATGCCTCCCTTTTTTAATACAGACTCCATTGCGTTAGTGACATCTGTAGCAGTTTCCTGTTTTACTGGAACTCTCCAAGCATATTTAGAGAATGTATCTTTAATAGTTAATAGATAGCGAAAACCTTTATTCTCTCTAGAATAGCTTTGCATCTCAACAAGATCAGCTTGCCACTTCTCATCTATTTCACGTATATCGACTTTTCGACGAGGATAGTTTGGACGTGCTGGTTTGTGTAACTCATGCACCACTCTTTGATGTTTCATTTTTTCAATCTATTTGTTATAATTGAATGAAAAGTCAGACGGCGTAATCTTTATTTCTTTCTCCTTATTATTATCATTATTATTTGTTTGTAAATATTGAATCGCTTCTCCATACGATCGTAATTGTATTCTTATTATATTTAAAGATTTTTTAAGATTATTTATTGTAGTCGTAAGCGTATCGACGTTAGCTTCACTAGTTTTTTGCAGATTATTTATTGTAGTCGTAAGCGTGGTAAGGTTAGCTTCACTAGATTTTGCACCGTTCGTAAGTTTACAGCATCGTTACTCTCTTGAGGATCAGCTATATTAGAAATTCTTTTGTTATCCACGTCGTATTGTCGGGTCTTTAGTAATTTTATTCCCTACACCAGGAAGACTTCGATTACCCTCCTTTTTATTCAATATACGTTCAAACACATCAACACTCATTTTATTACTGAGGAATATTTAGGATTCTCTTAATATATATAGCCAACTTCACGTAATTCTTCAATGATTGAATAAATTTCATTAATATGACTAGGATTACCAGCGGTTTATTCGACGATAAGCAATCTCAATCGATCAACGAGCTCGTTTGGATCATCCCAATATACATAATCAAATAATGTTCTTTTTCTTGCTATTTTATAGTTAGGAAAAAGACCTTGATGGGTGACAACTCGCGCGAGGCGAGTTTGTCCCGTACGAAGGCCTTTCAACAGCCGAGCGGCCTTTGACTCGGGCGGCAATCAGGCTCTCGGGCACCCCGTCCCGTTCGCGCGTCAATAACAAAGTCTCCGTAGATTTGAATCCGGACTCCCGATACCGCGATCGTGAAATATTCGATCGGACGTATTCGTATATATTTATCCGTATAATCGGTTATATATAATAACGGAGAAGTGTATGGATATACTCAAGCGCGTTTACTAGTACTTATAGAATTTATTTTATAAAGCTTAAGTACATGAATAAATGATACAGCGAAAATTAAAAAGATATATATATATATATATATATATATATATATATAGACGCGTGTTCTTCTCGCGTTGTCTATTATCTATAAAAAATATGGTAGTCACTGTAACAGGCTGCCGATTAGTCGCTAAACCCAAGCAATTGTTATTGCCGTAACGTCCAACCGGTGCTCTGCTAACTACGTGCTTGGAGCACGCTAACTCTCCTTATGCCGGTGTGTGCTTGCGCCGAGTCGACGTAGCGAACCAACTTCGACGTTCGTACTATCCGCTAGGGGTGCTGGTGCGCTCGCTTACCAGAGCTCCATCGTCCGCAGCTGATAACTCGTTTGACGAACGACTCTAACTATCGCACTCGCGATCTATGATGAATTCTCGGCGCGTTCAAATCAAAACATAAATACCGGTACAAGGTGAGACGAAAATAATGAAGTCGTCTCGTATTGTTCACGAACCACTTTATTATGAGAACTAAATCTTATACACGGGATGATTAGCCGAGAGTCTTTGACGCACGCTATGTATACAAGATTAATCTAACGGGGAGAGAGAGAGAATTACTTTCGCGAACGCCGCTAACTAACCGCACGCGCAACAATGTTAACGAAATTCACCGCGCACGCTGCGCGGGATCGCACGCAAAACTAACACAAAAGTGCAGTGCACTTACCGCAAAGATGATTAGGATACGGTGGCCAACCGTATCCGCTTACAAAAACGATGAGCTGCCGCTGCAACCTACTTTTGCTGCTGTTGCTGGGCTGCGCTGCGGATGCTGCTTCAAAGTTGTTGTTGCAGTCGTTGAAGCTGTGCACGAGGTGCAGGAAACACTCTCACTCACAACACAGAATATCTATTGTGACTCCTGTAATCCCTTGACACTGCTGTGAAGTACTTGGCGAAAGACACGATGTAGCAAGGCTGATGAACTCTGCTATACTAACTCACTAGCTCTCCCCTCCCGGTCGTTGCCCCTAACGCGCGCGTGCGCCCTCTCTCTCTCTCTCTCTCTCTAACCTAAGCCGATCACGGCTATTTCGCATAGCAACGCTTGACGGTCCGCGCGAGTCATAACGATTTTCGGCAATCGTTGCATCACTTATTTTTTTAAATACAGTTATTGACAATCGGTCCTTTAGTATTTTCTATTTATCGGTCCTCTCTCCTATGTGTTTCTCTTTAAATGGATTGTAAGGTCCGTATATTTGTATATGTCCAATTAATACTGTCGATTAATTTATATCTTTTTCTTGGTCCTAGCGACGTGAATAAGTTGGCTGTACGGTTGCTGTGTTTCTTTGCCTTTTACTACACTCAAACTGAACTGAACTTTTAACCGGATAACTCGGATGAATCAAACTAAATTTAGATTTCAATCGGCGAGATGAACTCTGTAATGCGGAAATATTGCGGCCTAGTAGCTCTAGCGCTCAGTCCTGACTGACTAATCTCTGGTCGTTGTTTTCGCTGGTTTATTATATATTCTTTGTCCCTCGCATTCCGTCTCTCTCTCGCACATATGCTTTAGACATAATGGAACATAATGGAACGTCACGTAACAGACCTCTTCCATCAATAGTCAATTTTCGCTTCTTAGCACTACCACTTAAAGATAAATTTGGACCAATATACTTTTTAAATTTATTTACATGCTTAATGCGATATTCTCCATTTGTTTCATATCTCTTATGATAAGCGTTAGTGATTTCAAGAATTTTTATATAATTTTCAATATCGGGTGAACTGATTACTTTAGAATTAGGATCTTTACGAAAGAGAAGTTCCATTAATCCAGGCGTCTTGCTGAATGCTTTATCATTCACAGTCACATTATCGTTTTGGAAAGAAATTGGAGAATTGCCTATGACATACGAGGGTGGTCTGATAAGTACTTTGCCTATAAAAGAAAAACGAAAATTTTGGAAAAGTGGCGTTTTATTTTTCAACATAGATACACTTGGCCCAGCGATGCTCCAACTTCTTTAACCCGTCTGAAAAATACGTTTCCTCGAGGTCTGAAAAGTAGGCTTCCGTGGCAGCGATGACCTCCTCATTCGACTCAAATTTCTGCCTGGCGAGTGAATTTTTCAAGTTTGGAAACAAAAAGAAGTCACACGGGGCTAAATCTGGAGAATACGGTGGATGGGACAGCAGTTCGTAGCCTAATTCGACTAATTTGGCCATGGCAACGGCGGAGGTGTGAGCCGTAGCGTTGTCATGGTGGAAGAGCACTATTTTCTTCGCCAAATGGGACCGTTTTTTCTGCAATTCGATGTCGAATCGGCCCAATAATTCGGCATAGTACAGCCCTGTGACCGTTTTGCCCCTCTCCAGGTAGTCGATGTAGATCACATCTTGTGAATCCCAGAAAACGATGGCCATCACCTTTCCGGCCGATGGGGCAGTCTTCGCCATCTTCGGAGCACTTTTGCCGGGTAAAGTCCACTATTTCGACTGTTCCTTGGTCTCTGGTGTATACCAGTGGATCCATGTTTCGTCGACTGTCACGAAACGACGCAGAAACTCCTTCGGATTGCGCTGAAACAGCGTCAGACATTGCTCTGAAGTTGTCTCACGGTTGCGCTTGTTGTCCGGAGTGAGCAAACGCGGCACCGATTGCGCCGACAGCTTTCTCGTGCCCAAAATTTCATGCAGGACATGACCCACGCGGTCTTTTGAGATGCCTACGATCTTAGCTATCTCGCGCACCTTCAATCGTCGATCTGCCCATACGAGATCGTGAATTTTTGTCACGTTATCCTCCGTGGTAGCCGTTTTCGGAGCACCTGGACGTGGCTCTTCTAAAATCGACGTGCGACCACGTTGAAACTCGTTAAACCAATTTTTGACAGTCGCCATCGAAGGAGAAGAGTCACCGTACACAGCATCCAAGCGCTTTTTGATTTCGCTGCGCGATTTCCCTTCCAAAAACAAGAATCGAATCACCGACCGATACTGCTCTTTTTCCATTATTCAAAAATCAACGGACACGCTTGATTTCACACGCTCTCAAAAATTAACTACAACTCCAATCCAGCTGAAATCTTGACAGTAACCATCGAGAAGGTTGTACTACGTGATAGAATATTTCTTTTGCGAGAATGGCGCCATCGGGCGGTGAGGCTAAGTACCTATCGGCCCACCCTCGAATCTATTTTCATGCAAACGAACGACAAATGTCTTGTCTAAATTACTTTTCTGTTGCGGTTCATGCAATAGTCTAATATAGTTTCCTACAATCGAGTCATTCAATAGCTGTTTTTGTTGTTTTGTAGTTACATTTGAACTAACATTGTCTAAATTTATTGCAGTTCTATCAAGTGATGATTCTCTAGTCTTACTAAATTCGTCTTCATCAGCATTATCATTACCATCATCAGCAGCATCAGCAATACACATAGCGGATTTAAATGTAGAATCAAGCGGATGTAATGTAGAATTTAAGTCATTAACAGTACTGTTGAAATATCGAGATCTATAGGGAGTGTCAGCTGTTGTTTTCGACTTGAAAACTTTATCGAACGTAATTTTCTTCTCCTTGTTCGTTTCCTGTTCAGTATTATCGTTAGTTTTATCAATAGCTACCTCCACAACACAAGCCGACAAGAAAAAAAAACCCAGAAACCAGACAGTACGTTCCCAAAGGTTTTTGGTGAGCTGAAACCGAATCTGACCTCAGAATTGCTCCATCACCCTAGGTTTTCGAGAAATCCTAACCTAAAAGTTCAAAAAACACGATTTTTCACTATATTTCGCGTAGTATTACGTCGTAAGCCAATTTTATTTTAAAAAACGAGTAATGCTATCTCAAAGTACTACTCTTACCCTTCATAACCTTTTTTTCAGATTTAAAAAATCTTTTTTTTCCATCGAGATATCGTAGATTGAATTTGAGTGATTTAGCGATTTCGTTACAGCACGAAATAATGGCCTTGTTTTCTACGCAGCTTTCAATTACGCGTTTTAAATCTTATTTATTCAGTTTGTCAGTGTTGCATCTGAATATCTGCAACCCTACAGTTTTTCACTTCTTTTTTTATGATAACGCTGTCGTTTATCTTGAAATGAACGTTTAAGAGATTTGCGTCTATGATGATCTGTCAATGTATCGTGTCGGTGTAGAGCCCAGCAATAGTCAGCCATCATGCTCTCATTCCATCTACCTTGATAATGTTCCTCTTTGTTTCTGAAATCTTGATGAAATCTTTCATCCATTTCTTCACTGAACGCCCCAACATTGTCTGGAAAGTATTCCAAATGTGAAAACAAAAAGTGCATTTTCAGGCTTATCAAACACCCTAATTTTTGAAAATTCTGTAGCATTGTCGACACAATAGTTTTGTATTTAGGGTCCCGGGGTTTCCGAGAAAATTCTCGGTGACACTTTTGAAACTTATCCAAGCATTTCTCTCATTAGTCGTCATTGTCAAGAGAAATTCATCATCTTTCATAAGTGCTCGAATGTCTGGCACTACAATATGCCTTTCTTAATATTCGCTTCAGACAATTTAGGAAATTTGCCCTGAAGATACTTGTAACATTCGCATTCCTTATCTAGTGCCTTGACGAATTGCTTCATCAAGCCCAGTTTTATATGGAGTGGAGGTAACAAGATATATTTAGTATCAACAAGGTTCTCATGGACGACATTGTGTGATCCAACAACCATTCCGATTCTTTTCATCCATTCTTTCCGAACCCAATATTCTTCTCGTGCACGACTGTCCCAGAGACACAAAAAACAGGGGTGCTTCGTATTTCCAGATTGCAAGCCAACTAATATATTGATCATCTTGAAATCGCCACAAACGAGCCATTTGTGTTCATTGTAATTGATTTTCTCAAGAAGGAATCGAAAGTTATCGTGAGACTCTTTCATCACAGTGGAATGAGCAATGGGAATAGCTGCATACTCATTCCCATTGTGCAGAAGTACTGCCTTGAGACTTTGTACAGATGCATCCATGAAGAGTCGCCAGTTCTCTGGATTATAACCTCCTTGCACTCCATATAAACTGATGAGATGCTTTATATCGTTGCAGTAAACAAGGTTATCCACGCAAGTAAAATATGGCCGAAATTTAATATCTCTCTTCCTATAAATAGAAACTTTTGTCTCAGGTAATAAAAGATTTCTTTCTTTTAGTCTTGAAGCTAAGAGTTCTAAAGAATCTTTCGGAAAATTCAAATCACGGATCAGATCATCCAAAGAATTTTGGTCGAAAAGTTTGGGCTTTTCTGAGTCAGAAAAATCTTCTTCATCACTACTGCTGCTTTTGTCTGTTACCGGAACTTCTATTGGTTGAAGTTTTTTTGGCTCAGAATCAGAATTTTTTTTTCTTTCTATTTTTCCATACTGAGCTGCTGTTACACTAGAAACGTTCGTATAAAGGAGAGAAGCTTTGTTATTATGATTAAAACCTAAAGTATCACATTTACAAAAGTAACAGTCATCATGGTGATTTTTAGGTTCACGGGGTTATACCGTAGCAGGTTAAAGGGCTCGAGGGATAAGGAAATTGGGGTGTGAGGGTCTGGGGTTATACCGCAGCAGGTTAAAGGGCTCGAGGGTTAAGGAAATTGGGGTATGTCCGTCAGGGGTTACAGCGTCGCAGGTTATGGGGCTCTAGGGTTAAGGAAATTGAGATTATAGAGTCATTCTGACGTTAAATTTGGATTCAGTGACCCAAAAAACATATAATTACACTATAACTCCTTATTCGGAAATTCGCCACTATTTCGTGCTGTAACGAAATCGCTAAATCACTCAAATTCAATCTACGATATCTCGATGGAAAAAAAAGATTTTTTAAATCTGAAAAAAGGGTTTTGAAGGGTAAGAGTAGTACTTTGAGATAGCTTTACTCATTTTCTAAAATAAAATTGGTTTACGACGTAATACTACGCGAAATATAGTGAAAAATCGTGTTTTTTGAACTTTTAGGTTAGGATTTCTTGAAAACCTAGGGTGATGGAGCAATTCTGAGGTCAGATTCGGTTTCAGCGCACCAAAAACGTTTGGGAACGTACTGTCTGGTTTCTGGGTTTTTCCATTTTTAAAATTTTGTCGGCCTGTGTAATTTTATTCAATGTAACTGACGGCTTTTTGATTTTTCTTCATGTCTTTCGTGCTTGGCGTTTTTTAAATCCTCTACCTCGTTTCTTACTATCTTTCTTCATAGCAACACCCATACCAAGCTTACTTTTAACTTTCATAATGTTGGCTATAGTAAAGGCAGCTGCTTTCTCACCAAAACTGCTATCTTTAGCTTGCACTCTTTCCCAAGCTTTGTTAGCTAGAATTTCGTCAGCTTTATTTCTTGTCGCAATATCCTCCAGATTTTGCGCATAAGCAATATCGTCTTCTTTACAAGCAACGTCTAGTGGATTTTTACCATGATCTCCACGTGCCAATCGTTTGTTCAATTTTGTACCAGGACCACAATACTGATATCCAGGTAAGTGAGCTTCAATAGGCAAGTTATTTATAATCTTGTTCACTAGATCACCACCAGTCTTTCTTTTATAGTACGTGATCATACTTCTTCGAAAGACAGCATGTTAATGAAATAAAAGATATATAAGCAGACTTTTTATACCTAACAAACTCATTCATTGAGGTGTCGATGATGAGTTAACAACATGGATATCAAAGAACAACCTCTTAAGCTTCAAGTCATTAATTTCGATAGAGTGGTGGAGACGGAAAAACAAGAAAAAAGACATGGTGAACTATTGCCTAATAGTATCCGTGCCGTTTTCTGCGGACCTAGTAATTGTGGAAAAACTAATTGTTTATTAACATTAATCACTCATCCTAATGGTCTCAGATTTGAAAACGTATATGTCTACTCAAAATCCCTTAATCAGCCTAAATATACATTTTTGAAAGATTTATTAGAGCCTATTAATGATATAGAGTATCATGCTTTCAGCGAGCATGAGACAGTTGTTTCACCAGATAAAACACGACCAAATTCTATCATGATTTTTGACGATATAGCCACTGAGAAGCAAGATAACGTAAGAGCATTCTTCGGTATGGGTAGACATAAAAAAGTAGATAGTTTCTATCTCTGTCAATCGTACGCTCGCGTTCCGAAGCATCTCATTCGAGATAATGTGAATTTACTTGTTTTGTTTCGACAAGATGGCGTGAATATTAAGCACATTTACAATGATCATGTTAACTCAGATATGTCTTTTGAGAAGTTTAAAGCAATTTGTTCAAAATGTTGGAGAGACGATAATCATGGGTTTTTGGTTATCGACAGAGACAGACCAATAAATCATGGACGATATAGAAAGAGATTTGATTCTTTTGCTATAAATATAGATGAGTGAGTGGATGAAGGTTATTTAACTTCAGAAATTAGAAACGTAAACATGGCTGACTTTGAAAGAGAAAAGAAGGTGCTCGAGCAATTATCCATGGCTCGTAATGCCATAAGACGCAAGTATCAACTAATAAAACGCGGTAAAGCTGATTTAGAAATGACATTGCATGAAACTTTTAAACCTATGGTTGATCCATTGAAGAAACACGTAGAGGCAACTACTGATAAAAGTAACGCTACTACTGCTGAACAGCCAACGAAAAAGAAAAAGAAAATCGAGTTCGATAATGTTTTCAAGTCAGAAGTAGCAACTGACATTCCCTACGAATCTAGATATTTCAATAGTACTGCTAATGAATTAAATTCTACATTACAACCGCTTGATACTACATTTAAGTCTGATATTTCTATTGATGATAATGATGATGATCATGATGAATCATCACTTGATACAACTGCTATAAATTTGAACAAAAGTAGTTCAAATGTAACTACAGAACAGAAACAACAGCTATTGGATGATTCGATTGTAGGAAACTATGTTCGACTATTGCATGAACCTCAGCAGAAAAGTAATTTAGACAAGACATTTGGTGTTCGTTTACATGAAAATACATATGTCATAGGCAATTCTCCAATTTCCTTCCAAAACGATAACGTGACTGTGAATGATAAAGCATACAGCAAGACGCTTGGTTTAATGGAACTTCTCTTTCGTAAAGAACCTGATTCTAAATTAATCAGTTCATTGGATATTGAAAATTATATAAAAATTCTTGAAATCACTAACGCTCATCGAAAGAGATACGAAACAAATGGAGAATATCGCAATAAGCATGTAAATAAATTCAAAAAGTATATTGGTCCAAATTTATCTTTGAGCAGTAGCGCTAAGAAGCGAAAATCGACTATTGATGGAAGAGGTCTTTTTCCTAACTGTAAAATAGCTAGAAAAGGAACGTTATTTGATTATGTATATTGGAATGATCCAAACCGCCGGTAATTCTAGTCATGTTAATGAAATTCATTCAATTATTCAAGAATTACGTGAAGCTGGCTATATATATTAAGAGAATCCTAAATATTACTCAGTAATAAAATAAGTGTTGATGTGTTTGGACGTATATTGAATAAAAAAAAGGAGGGTAATCGAGGTCCTCCTGGTATAGGGTTTAATATCACTGAAGACGGACAATACGACGCGAATGACAAAAGAATTTGTTATATAGCCGATTCTCAGGAGAGTAATGATGCTGTAAACTTACGAACGTTGTGAAAAACTAGTGAAGCTAACGTTACTACGCTTACGAGTATGATAAATGATCTCTCAAAATCATTGGATACAATAAGATTAGAATTAGTAAAGCATCGAGTAGTTATTACTCAGTTAGAAAAAGATAATATTAGTAATCATAAAGAGAAAGAAAAAGCTATTGGACCGTTTGACATTTTAAAAACAACTTTAAAAATAGTTTAAAATAAAACATCAAAGAGTAGTGGATGAGTTACATAAACCAGCACGTCGAAACTATCCCCGTAGAAAAGTTGATGTACGCGGAATAGATGAGACATGGCAAGCTGATCTTGTAGAGACGCAAGGCTACTCGAGAGAAAACAAAGGTTTTCGATATCTACTAACTGTTATTGATATATTTTCAAAGTACGCTTGGGCAGTTCCTGTGAAACAAAAAACTGGTGTAGATGTTGCTTATGCAATGAAGTCTATATTAAAAAAAGGACGTACTCCTAGAAATCTACATGTGGATTATGGCAAAGAATTCCACAATTCAAATTTTCAAAGACTAATGACAAAGTATAAAATAAATCTATATTCAACCTATAGCAATCTTAAGGCAACTATTTGTGAACGTTTCAATCGCATGCTAAAAAATGTCATGTGGAAAAAATGCAGTCTTCAAGGAAATTACAAATGGATCAACATTCTAGCTGATTTATTGAAATCTTACAATAATCGAAAACATCGTACGATAGATATGAAGCCTAAAGACGTAACTAAAGAGAATGAAATGCAGGTGTTGAGACGATTCTCTTACGACCGACGTCTTTTCGTTAAGAGCCCTAAATTTCAAGTAGGCGATAAAGTACGTGTGAGCAAGTCTAAATACGTTTTCGAAAAAGGATACACTCCTAACTGGTCTACTGAGATTTTTACTATTCAACGAGTTGCGAAGACAAAGCCTATCACTTATCATTTAAGAGATTATAAAGGCAATCCAATTGTTGGAGGTTTTTACGAGCAAGAACTACAGAAAGCTATGTATCCTGATGTATATCTCATTGAAAAAGTTTTAAGGAAACGTGGTAATCAAGTATACGTTAAATGGTTGGGATTCGACAATTCGCACAATTCATGGATAGATAAGACTTTATACGTATGAAAGAATAAAGACGTTTATGTAAAGTAACTTTTATTCAAATAAATATCATAATAATAATAAATAATTTTTGTTTTATTTTAATGGTAAGAGCCCCAACCTTCGCTCTCACCTGTGAGGTACTTCCATTTGAGCATCATCACTTGTGAGTCCATTAGAACAAGTCGAAACCTACTTTAGTAGAAACACCTGTGACTCATTTACCTCTCCACAATATATTTTATAATAAATTTATTGTACATACTTTATTGAAATAAAGATACATTGTTGTTACATTAAATAATAAATTAAAATCTACCAGCGCTATGATATTCAATCTGTAAACAATAATTTTGTACATGATCTGAAAGTAATATATAAAGATCATAATGTTTCATGATGGCTCTTGAAATTCGATCTGGTAAAATAAGTTGGAATTCACAATCGAGCTCGAGAATGATTCGATTGTTATCTTCTTCCTTAAAGTTTGTTACTAAATAACAATGATTTTCTTCAAGTTCATAATGATTTTTCTCCGGTAGTGGATCAAAGGGCTTCATAGCTATTTTATTTAACATTTCTAAGTCCATCTTGCTATCGAAGACTTGAGAATAGTGGAGAAGGAAGTGGATACTACTGGTAATGATTCTTCTAACAGAATGACGTTTCCCGAGCTCTTCTCTCTCTCTCTTAAGACCTTTACCCCACTACTACACTTTTTTCTAGCCGGCACGACCGCCTCCCTCCACTTGCTACTTCTTCCACCTCCACTTGCTGCTTCTTCCACCTCCACTTAGATTTTTAATTTGTTAAGTGTATATACTATACAATGATTTTTTAGTATAGGTTCAAGAATATGATTCATCATTATTATACGATTTTTAAATAGTTCTCGCGATATTATACTGCTTAGTTGCATAATACGATGTTGGAAGCGTTCTCGATCTCGCGCAAGCTGCTCCCACACTCCTTTCCTCGAGTCTTTATCTTCAATAGGAAAATGATGAATTTGATTATTATCCGAGAACCATACATACTTCGAAGCGCGAATGCTCTTCTTGTTTCTTCTAATAGACGCCATGATGAATCACAAGGGGATAGTCTTGCTATAGCTATTTCTTCTTACTGAATTATGGTAAAGCAAACTATGCATCCTTCTTATAAATATACTAGGACATCACAGCGCGCTTCGCGCGCACAAGTGTACGTCACATGTGATTTAATTGTAGATTAAATAAAGAATTCAAGTTAAAGTATATATCGTTTATTTTTGAAATGTATCGTTTATATATATATATATATATATATATGAGAATAAAACATAAAATTTTCGAATGAATTGAATCAATCTCAATGATATAATTCTGTATAAACATAATTTTTAACAACTGCAGTTTGCCTTTGATTTCCTAGATATATTTTCAATGAATTCCATGATCTTACTCGAGACATTGCTACATAAAGTTGACCGTGATTAAAAACATCTCTTCGAAGATCGATACCAATTTTGTCTAAAGTTTGTCCTTGTGCTTTATTTATCGTCATAGCAAAAGCCAATCTTATTGGAAATTGGCGCTTTTTAAAAGTTAAGAGATATAGATTTTCATAATACAATGTAATCCGATTAATAAAAACTATATTATTCCGTTTATCTCCCGTCAATATTTTACATTTTAATAAATGATTAGAAAAATCAATTATTTGCAACCGTGTTCCATTACACAATCCTTCACTGAGACTAATATTCCTGATTAACATAACTATACAAAATTTTCTCAAACGTAATTTATGAGGAGGAAAGTCAGGTGGGTTTAATGAATTAAGGTACTCAGGTAAAAGAACATCTCCCATTTCACCATTGTCACAATTGTCTATACTGTCTATGCTCGTGTATATGTGTTCAGTCATTTTATCTAATAAATCAGTAATTTTATTATTCATATCATCCACATCAACATTTCTGGCAGATAGGATAGCACAATTACTAATATCATCAAATTTTTTGTCTTTTATCAACTCACCAAAAATGTGTTGAACGATGCATTCATTTGCAGATAGTATAGCAGTGTTGTGGAAGTTGTAAATTATCATCTTGTTCATTTAATGTTCCATCACCAACATGCAATAAATATTTAGCAAATTCAATTTCATGTGGTAAAACTCTCATGTTAGTATTCAACTTATATATAGAAAAAAATGACCACAACTGAGAATTTTTTATAGACAAATTTAATATTTCGTTACGCGTCCCATTAACTTTAATAGGAAGTAATTGTCTAAAATCACCCCCTAAAACCATTATTTTCCCACCGAATGGTAGATCACTGTTCATGATATGTTTTAAGGTTCTGTTCGCTATTTCTAAAGCGTATCTTGGCGCCATTGGTGCTTCATCCCAAATAAATACTTTAGTATTTTTTAAAAGCATACCTTCAGTTGATTGTATTTTAATATTTGAAGAGGAATCATTAAACATCGGAACTGGTAAGCCGAATGTCTTATGTACCGTTTTTCCATTAGGCAGCAATGTTGCAGCAATGCCGGTGTATGCCATTGTGGAGCATTTGATATTCTCTGACATCAGAAGATTATATATGGTAGTGTAAACGAAAGTTTTGCCAGATCCTCCTGGTCCATCAATGTAGAAGCAAGTTAAGCCAGTATAATTATGAGAACGTGATGCTTCAATAATGTTATTAACTATTTCTTTTTATTCTACATTCAATTTTTCATATTGTTTATTTCCAATTCATAATAGTTGTGTTCTGTCAAAGTTATTCGTAGTATCAACTATGCATGTCATAATACTTTGATCCATTGTCGGAAAGTCAGCTAAACTTTTTCCTTCTTTAATTAACATATTATTTATGTCAGAATAAGCCATTTGATAACTGATATTAGATTCGTTATTACGCGAAAAATCTTCAGACATAGAGTCTTTAAAGGATTCCCATAATTTCTCTGGATAAATCGGTTGATAATGAATCAGTATAACAACAAATAAATGTCTGAGGCGTCTAGGCATCATCCAAAGGCTAGCTTCCCTCATAGCTTTGTTCCATTCATCGTCATCTTCTATAACTCCTAATGCTAGACATGCTGCTGTGAAAGAATGATGTAATACATTATCTATTCTTTTTAAGCCATCGTAACTCGTAGCCCCTTTGACATGAAGTAATAATAATCTGAAATGAAATAATTCAATTTGAGTTGGACTTATTGAATACATTCGGCCTATACAATTGAGATGTTTTTTTCGAGTTGCCCATGAAGAAACATTTGACCATCGACTTTAATTTTTTTGTACGTAAAATGTTTAGGAATTTCAGTATAGTAATATTGCCTTGCTATCTCGTTAGTTGCATTCAACTAAAAATAATCAAGTAACATACTGCTCGAATTATTTAAAGTTGCTAATAAAGACGTTTCATTTTCATCCTGTGCAATAATTACTGCTTGTTCATTAGGCAAATGTACCGATAATCTTGTAACGACGTGACTCTTATCTTGCAATTTTTTACTGAAAATTCTGTAACATGCTTTCACTGGACCAACATAACGTGTTTCAATGAAATTATGACATTCATCGTGATCAATAGTGGTACCGTTTTCCGTTTGTCCAATCATAACTGTAGCTGCATCGTGTCCTTTATAGACATATTTATATAAATATTTAACAGATGTAATACTTAAAACAATTTCCACGTTAATATGACAATCAAAAATTAGAAGTAATTTAGCACAATATGGAACTACCCACCTATTACCTACTGTATGTCCATTACAACATTCATAAGTACCGGTATCTCTTCTTTGATAATGTGGATAACCATTTTCATCCATAGTAGTATTTTGATAAAATTCTTTTGGAAAATGTTTTGAGCACTTTTTCTCTATCATGCACCAGTCGCCACATGGTCCATGAATCATATTTCTCATGACTATATCGTATAAACGGGAATCGCTGTAATTTATTGGTATTTCAGCTGATATAAATTTATTAACTATATCAGGCGTAGTAATTTTGTATCCTTGCTCTAATGTAATTAGTAAATACGGCAATCCTCGTTTTTGGAATTCAATTACATAAACGTAAGATACAACTTTTCCCAATAAACTTTGTTTTTTTTTTTTTTTTTTTATTTGAAGCTTTCAAATCATTTACAGATTTATTCGCTTTACAGTAGGTAATAATAACTTGATATACACTTAATATACATGTTTATATACGCTTATGGAGAGTTTTAGCATTGGAATATATACAGTAGTGATATTTATATTTTACTAGTTTAAACAGATTAAATGCGTAGCGAGCATTTTTTGAGGAAATTTATTATGCGAGAACACGCAGCAATATCAGGCTCTTTAATTATCGCTTCGATGGACAATGGAAACTGAAGATTAATTTGTGAGAGTTGAGCATACAGTTCTATTCTTTGATCGTAATATGTTGGACAATCCCACAATACATGTTCAATATCTTGGGAAGGATATGAACACGGATAACTGGCATCTCCGATAATTGACATCCTAGCGAGAGACGCATTTAGATTGTAATGATTTGCTCTCAGCCGGTTTATTGTAATTATAAACTCACGCGAGAGCTTTTTTCCTTGGAACCATAGTTTGTTACAGTCTTTATAATAGCGGTCAAAGTAGCATTTGCCTTTATCCAGGTCAGTATTTGTGAGTGTCATTTTGGTATTGTCTTTCATGCTGCATTTAAAAGATTCTTTCAAGTCGGAGAAGGGAAGTTTATCTAAGTCAACCGGTCTACGACTTGCTGCATGTTTAGCTTGTGCGTCTGCAATTTCATTACCCGTGATCGCTGAGTGTGAAGGAATCCAATAGATTTGAATGTCTCCAGTTGCACTTTTTTGGTCTTGAAATTGAAAATATTTAAGTTTAATATCTAATAGGTAAGGGTTAGTTTTGATGTTCATCATTGGATTTTGTAAGCGTTCGAGAAGACTGAGCGAGTCACACATAATGATATTGCAGGTATCAGTGTTATGAAGAGCCAGATCTAACGCATCTCTTACTGCTATACATTCGGCGGAAAATACTGAAGTTTTTTTGTTTAGGCTTCTATTAATTACAATATTTTCCTTGAGATCTACGCAGGCTGAGCCAGTAGAGAGAGCGGAGTCACTTCTACTGCCGTCAGTGTAAAATATTTTAGAATTTGGAGAGTTCAAGTCATTACATATTTGCTTCAAAGATGTGTTTTGCTGTCGTTTTATTTCAGTTATTTTCTTAAACGGGACTGGGTTCATAATGATGCTGTAGTCATACATATAAATACTATAATTTCGTGTCTTGATTATATTTTTTGCAAGACAAACTACGTTTTCGATGCAAGTTTCATAGATCCTTTTCTTTTTTCTTTTGCTTTTATGGTTTTGGGTATAGAACTTTTCGACAGTTTTGTTTATAGCCAGGCTTTCATTCGATAGAATTTTTGCTATGTAAGTGTTACAAAGAAACTTGGCTCTTTCGTGAATGGTAGGTAGTTTGGATTCAGCTAATAAAATTCTAGTAGGAGTCGTTTTGCGGAATCCGAGTGCAAGTCTGATAGCGTTGAATTGTATTCTTTCTAATTTAACCTGCTGTTCTTTGCGTTTTGGGTAGTATACATATAGCGCATATTCTATTATCGACCTAACATAGCTTTTGTAAAGTGTTAACAGTGTCGTTGGGTCTGCACCCCACCAAATTCCTTGTAAGTATTTAATCAAATTCGATGCTCTGGCACATCGAGAGATGACTTTGTTTATTTGTGGGATAAAGGTCAGTTTGTAATCAAAAATTACTCCGAGGAATTTGATCGATTCGCTGGACTTTATTACTAGTTTATCCACCTTAATAACTGTTTCTCCGGGCTTAATATTTTTATTATTAAAGTGAATGAAAATAGTTTTTTCTGGAGCAAGAAGTAGATCTATAATTGTGAGATTTGTTTTTATTTGATCAACTGCTTTCTGAAGAGATTTTAAATTGTTAGAGTAAAGCGCTATGTCATCTGCGAATTGTGATATTGAAACTCTACTTGATATGTTTTTTATTATATTAGCTACAAAAATTATATAGAGGAGCGGACTTAAGACTCCTCCTTGCGGTACACCTTTATATGCTATTTTAGGTTCTGTGATTTCATCCGCAAAGACTTGTCTTTCCATTGTTATAAACTTTATAAATTTAATTAACATAAGAGGGCAGCCAATTTTCGCGAGTTCGTCGAGTAGTATTTTAATGTTGACATTATCGAATGCTCCCTTAACGTCAAGAAAAGCAGCATATACATCTTTCTTTCTACGTAAAGCTGATTGAACCGAGATCGTTAAATTAAGTAGGTTGTCTTGACAAGATTGACCTTTTCGGAAGCCGCTTTGGCTATCTGGAAGTATCTTTTGTGTCTCAACCCACCATTGGAGTTTATTTTTTATCATAGTTTCAAACAGCTTACATAGAGCGGATGTAAGAGCGATAGGTCTATAACCTTTATTATCAGGCTTAGGAATGAGATGCACATAAGATTTTTTTCCAATCGGCCGGGAAATCGCTAGTGGTGTACATTTCATTGAGAATGTCGAGGAGAAGAAGCTTATATTTGATTGGTAGTTTTTGCAGCGTATAATAGTCTATTCCGTCAAGACCGGGTGATGAGCTAGTGTTTCGAGAGTCTAAAGCATGATTAAATTCATTAAAGTTAAAAGGGCATTCAAGAAAATCGTTTGTTTGGCACGACGGTAAGTAATTGATGTCAGGACACGATGTAACAGCAGGGCATAGCTTATTGAGCGCTTCTAGTTTCTTGTCAATCTGTAAGTTTTCCGGTACGTGCGAGACATTAACCTTAATCCATTTATTTTGCAAAATTTTACTGGTGTTCCAAACATAGCGACCATCAGTTAATAAGTTAATTGTGCTTGCAAACTTGACATAGCTTTCTTTCTTTTTCTTTTTGAAGATTATTTTTGATAAAGCTAGCAACCTTTTATACTCTACTAAATCGTCAAGGTTTTTCGTTTTTTCCCATGCTTTAAAGGCTGAATTTCTGTGCCTTTTGACTTCAGAACACTCCTTATCCCACCATTTTACAGGGTTGCGATGGATTTTAATATTTACTATTTTCTTTTTGGGTGTGCTGCCAGAAACTATTCGAGTAATATGGTTAACAAAGTATTCATATTTATCGCTCGCACTGAGGTTTCAGAATTCGCTAGTTAGATAATTTTCAAATGAGTCTGATAAGTTTTGTATAACTTTGACCCAGTTTGTTTGCGTAGATCTAATTCTATGACTTTTTTTATGATAAATATACTTTTCGGCGCTGAAATTAACAAAGATAGGGTAATGGTCAGAGCCCCAAGTTTCATCATTTACTTGGATGTCTATTTTATCAGCTATATTTTTAGTCGAGAGGATTAAATCAATGTTCGATGAAGAAGTATAATCAATGTGGGAGTATGTGTCAGAATTGTGTATAAAGAATTTGTGTTTATCTATACATTCAAGTAAATTTTCCCCATTAGCGTCAGTTTTATTGCAGTTCCAATCAATATGGTAAGCATTGAAATCTCCGACAAAAATGCAGTTGTTTTCATTTTTAAAGTTATTAAAAACCATATCCCATTCTTCAAATGTAAAGACGAGACCAGGGACTCTATAGCATGCGATTAGACTTATTGGTGGTGTAATATTGTTAATTTTAATTCCGCATAGTTCAAACGCTCTGTCAGGAACTTTTAAGTTTTTAATTTCGCAATAGGCTAAGTTTGATCTTATTAAGAGCAGTATACCGCCACCTGTTGTGTGTGTCCTATCCAGCCTGTAGTTGACAAAACCTGGGAAGTTGATGTTCTTGATCCCTTCGTGAAGCCAGCTTTCAACGCAGACAAGGATGTCAATATCAATAAGAACTGACGCCAATTCGTCTTTACGTTTTAGGAAACTTCTAGCATTCCAGTAGAGAATTTTAATTTGTCTGTTTATTGTTTTTTCACCCATCTTGAGAATTTAATAAGGAAATCGAACTGTGATGGTCGGATTCATCGTTTGAACTGTCAGTAATTTCAGCCTCTTCTATAGAGTTTAGTTTCTCGAGTTTGCTAATCATCTTCGTAATGCGAGCTTTTAGTTTGCGTATTACATATGGATATGTGTCTCTGAGCATCTTGATAAGTCCTTGAATATCTGTAGTAAGACCTTCTGCTAATTCTCTCAAGTTTGGATTGCCATATGATTCTTTAAGGAAGACGGCAAGTTTGTCGAAATCAAGTGGATAGTCATTTCTATTTTTTAAGAGGAAATTTTTGGCTGGAGCGAGTAAAGTGTTTATTTTATCCTGCGTGCATTGATTTGGTGTTGCTTTTTTCAAATGTTTTCCATTTGTTGATTTTTTGTTCTTGTTACTTTGACCATCGGGATTTTCTTCCGTCGATTGAAACTTCTCAGATGCTGATAAAGTAGAGCCGGAGAGAACACTAGAAGTTCTTTTCATTGCTGGATTCATAGGAAGGATTGAGGGGGGGGGGGGCATTTCTTGTTTATGTGTGTTTGCTACTTCTGTAGTAGCGTTGGTTCTGCCGATGTCACTTACATTGCTTTTGTTTTGGTGATTACTTGAGTCTACTACCATATCTGTGTCTGCGCTATTGTTTACTTCGTGTGCTTTGCAGTCCTTAGCCTCGTGACCCTCTTCTCTGCATAAGAAGCAGCCAATTTTACCGCTCGAGAAATATATCCAATATATTGTTTTGTCGTACTCGATTTTCATGCTACTCGGGAGCTTTTCGAAGTCTTCAGGGCTTATATATACTTGTCGCCTAAAGCTCAAGACATGAGCATACTCCGGCTCGTTAATGCTAGCTTTGATACACGTGATTTGCAAAAGTGGAGTGATGCCGAGGGCCTTGATTTCATCTTCGATAATGTAATGAAGAATAATAGGGCAAACGTTGGAAATAATTGTTCTCTTTGCTTTGGATATCAGAGGTCGTAGCGTAAGAATGTGCTGATCAATGTTTATTTTCATGCCCGGCTCAGTAAGCTTGTCGACTAATTCCTGTGAACTTAGGTATGCACAGATTCTGCTATTCGAAATTCTTGAGACAAAGAGGATGTTGACAGGCTTGACAATTGCTCCGATGGCGAGAGTATAATCTTTGATTGTTAATCCTTCAATAGCATCGGTAACAATGGCTTGATCTTTTTTGGGAAATTGAGTGATCTGCGCTACTCTGGAGTAAGACACTTTGGGATTGATTTGGATCTGTGAGGGGTTTATTCCATTTGGAGGTGAGGTACTTTGAGAGATGAGGCCCCTGTAGTCAGATGTCATCTTGAAGGTTTGAGAGTGCACAGCTAAGATAGTGCACACGCACTATCTATCACTATACACTAGAACAGCACTATATAGAAACAGTCACAAGCGTGTACTGTACTACCATGCGCTGTGGTAAGCACTCGTTCACGCTCCTGACTGTAAACACGTCTTTACTCGCCGGAGGTTCAGACGAGACTATAAACTTTGTTTAATTACAACATCTAGTAAACGATCTTTTTTCAAATCGAAAACTCTTGCTACTAAATCTGGTCTATCGGCAGTTTGTTGTCCTGGAAACAAATTTTCTATTATTTCTGGCCAATTAGGGTTACATGTCATTGTGAGAAAAATATCTGGTTTTCCTGTCTCATTTACTATAGCCATAGCGTCTTGATAACATTGTTGCATATGCCGCGGTGATCCATTGAATGATGAAGGAAGAATAATAGTCTTGCCTACTTGACCATGAACATCATTTGCACAAATCCTCATGTGATCATGTAAACCTTTGTACGTATCAGCCCGTATTTCTTTTTGATGATTCTTACAATAATCAATTCTATCTCTTTCAATTTTTACATAACTATCTACTACCCATTGTTAAAATAGTTTACGCCCTTTTATAATAGGATTAAATTCATCGCCCCTAATAGGTAACCTATGTCTAGTGTAATCTAAGCGCGTGATTTTGCGATTATTATCAACGCGATGCATGTTATGATGCCAACAGTGTGGTCCATATGGGTAGAATAAAGGATAAATCCAAGCTTCAACATTAGAATCTAAGGAACTTACAGTTTGTAATTTTTTTGTATTTTTATTCCTCACAGTAATGTATGATTCAGGAATTTCTCCATCAGCAGTTGTTGAAAATATTGCAGCAACTTCATTTACTCGTTGAAAATTATATCTACGCATATCTTGTCCAGGTTTTAATGAAAATAGTAAATGTAGTTCTGATGATGATGATTCGTTTCTCATGTCTGATACTATTTGTTGTATGCATATTTCATCTTTCATCATTTCATAGGATTTAGCATAAATGTTATTATCACGAATAATACTGTCTAAGATTCCCATTAATTCATAATCTATTAGAGGATTTTGTTGGATTCGATAATCTAAAGCTTCGCTTTGATCTATAAAAAAAAGTTGTCCATATGATGGATTTTCATCATCGCTTGGATGTAAAGCTGTGTTCATTTGATAATATATTTGTCCTTGAAAACAGTATGGACTGGGTCGACGCGTGTTAAAATGAACTAAATTAGCATTGAATGAAGCAAAAGATAATGAACTGTTATAATTACGTAAACGTTCGAAAAAATTGGATGATTTATTGTGTTCTCCATTGAATAGATTTAAAAGATCATGTGGAAAATCTGGAAATTTATCCAATTTTATTGATCCATGACCACAGCAATCATTGAAAGAAAATTTCTTGTTTGAAACTTTTTCATTTTCGAAATGTTGAGCTTGGCAATGTTCGCATAAAATATTCATTAGTCCTAAGTAATCTTTTTCAACTATATCAATATTTTCTTGTGAAATACGATTATCGTCAATGATTAACTGGCGTGCATTTTGTCGTTTACGACGTTGATATTCTGTTTCTCGGATTCTCCTATTCTGTCGAGTAGTCTCTGCCTCTGTGTCTGTATTTTTTCGTCGACCCATAATGTATCACTTACAAAAGCAAATAAAATGTGTATTCGATTAAGTAACTCAATGACACAATAGTTTGCAATTAAACTAAAAAATATATTTAATTACATTAATTTGGTTTTTACAATTCAGTATTTGGATTGTTCAAGGTTGTATTTATTTGGTTTATTTTGATTAGGTTTTGGTTTGGTACGGTTTTGGTTTGGTTTGGTATGGTTTTGGTTTGGTTTGGTTTGGTATGGTTTTGGTTTGGTTTTTGGTTTTGGTTTTGGTTTAGTTTTAGTTTGGTTAAAAAAATGATAAAATGTACAAATTATTTTTGTATCACATTTATTTAAAGTATTATGAACATTTTATCGGATGGTTTCCAATATATTCAATTGTTATTGCATCCAGAATTGTAACATGAAAAGGGTAATCTTCATTGAACCAATGTTGGATTTTTGCAACGAAAGCTCCAATAATGTTGATAATCAGCAATGGAATGCAATGTAGATTATTGAGTATTTGAAGATACAAAAGTCAATAAATTCAACTAAATTATAACCTTGTTTTTCAAAATAAATTTCTTATAATTGTCAATCATTGTGTGACGTCGGGGTCACTCTCAGGTACGCTTGGAGTAAGCGTAAACTCAGGGTTGCTCTGATTTGGCTATCGTGTAACACATAAGCCGGGACGAGCAATATTGTTGCGTTGAGAAAACTGTATGCTAACGCGGAATGTAATAACCAAATGTTATTACGAACACACCAGACTCACGCTTAATGTGTTCTTAAGGGACTTTAATGAAAATTCACCAGACTCACGCTTAATGAATTTCCAAAAAAAGAGGGCGGATTGTTTAAAGAAAGAAAAGAATAGCCAGATATAAGATTTTACTTACTTTTATTTTATCAAATCACTCATTATTAAAGTTGCGTTCTCTCTGCTCTTTGGCCTCTTTCTCTCTCTATATGCTCTGAATATACTTGGGTGACTTTTCTTCTTTGATGCTTCCTCCGGGACTCACTCACTGGTAAACACTTCTTATTAGGGACTTCCTGGTACTCACTCCGCACTTACTCTTCTCTCTTTTCCAGTCTTGTACAGAGCTTTTTATAAGCCGTGGGTGGTTGGGTGGAAATCCCTTTCCTCAGGCCCATGAGGCGATAACGGCCAAATTTTGTATTGGTGAGAAATTTTCTAATCATATCCAGAATTTCTTTATTGGTCTGTGGGCGTAAATTTTCAGAGAGAGAAAGGGCGGTCCCTTTTTAACTTAGGCCCTTTTCTCCAGAGACGGCTCTCGGAGTGCCACTTTTAAGAGCAAGAGTAACGCTATAGTTTATAATTACTTATACATAATCGTACTAAACTTAATTAATTATAACGATACATAGTGATTATTATAAGCATTCAGAAAAATCCAAACCTTTTACGATTTATTATAAAATACATTATTGTTCTATTTATTGGTTATTCGGTGACAAAAAGATGCGCATTATAATGGCTTACAAAATTGATGAAAATCTATTTAATATTACGGATATTTTCTTAAAAATCGGTGGGAAAAAAAAGATAGATTGCATTTTTATGGTCCCCTTCCATTATCAGCGTGATAACACTTCACGATGTATACGCGATGATCGTAGGCCCCTGTCAACACATGCGTGTAAGCTTGAGTACGCAGGCTCGGGCCACTATCAAAGTTTATATTTCGAATGCGTTTTCATCGTGGGAAATTAGGAAGGTTCCCACTCCGTTCGTCATATTTAATAATTAAATTAATAGAGGAAAAAAAAAACTAAGTCACGGCTGGCCGTCACAATTGGCTGGCCCCATATCATACACAATGAATCTTACTATTGTTATTGCTTACTTTAAATTTTATCAACGGCATTTCTTTATCTTTACCAGCATGTGAAATTTCTACAGCGTCAATTTATCCTGTTAATTTACTGAAATTATATTGATAATAATGTGTATTACGTAATTGGAACACAAATGATTTTATGTAGTTTATTTTTAAAAGTTATGTGTGTGATTTGAAAGAAGCAATTCTTAAAAAAAAAAGAGTAGCAATAGACTATGGGAGTGGAATAATAGCCGTTGATTTTTGTATCTACTTACACTGTACCAGGAGTTGCATTGATAATATTTTTGAATTCTTCATCTGAACTGTATACTATTGCCATGACCAAGAATATTTTTTGGAAAAAATCTTATACAATGTAAATGAAGTAATTGGGAATCTGAAAAAAATCATTGTTATCTATATTACTCAAGAATTAAGTATTGTGGCAGGGAATTTCGGGGGGTTTGACCGCGCTCCGAGTTCTTCTGTTTGGTTCTACCCCCGATTATTTAGGGCGCCAGACCGTCGGCTGATTACGGCGATCGTCGGGGGTAAGGCCAGTAGGGTTACGCGTATCCCGGTCTGCCTAACCGCGACTGCGCAGAGTGGGCAGATGGGGGGGATACGCGTTGTGTCCTGACTTCAGGCCTTTGGTGTCCAACTTTCCTTCGATTTCTCCTTGATTAGTGTATGCCGGCAGCTCAGATGACGACTCCTTAGGTCAGGTCGTGAGGACGTTCGAAATCGCGCGTATTTTACCTAACGAATAATCCGAAAATATAGCGAATTAATAAACCCGTATGTAACCGACCGCGGCTGAAAATCACTAACATGCAACAGGGGCAGGTTATCAAATAAGATATATATGTATATACAGACAATTAATAGTTTTATTGATGCATTAAAAGTTTCTCACATACGAGGTCGGAATAAATGTGGTCGGTCGAATCCTAAATTTTCATTAATCCCTGAGATACAATTTAAACGGTTCCTAAAATGGCGGAAAGGTCAACGCGAGTAACAAATCGCAATTTTCCTTTATAAAACCTACGCTCAAATTCGGCTTGCGAAATGGCGGAAAGGTTAGCACAACTAGTTAGTCAAAACAATTTACTTCAACGGAACCTACGTTTGTACTAAGTAACTAACGAAAGGTCAGCGCGAATACTAACTTGCAATTTTCTTTTGTGAGACGAACTTAATAAACGTGACGAAAGGTCAGCGCGAATACCAAGTAGCAACTTTCTTTTACAAAACGAACACTTAATAAAGTCGACGAAAGGTCAGCGCGAATACTAAGTCGCAAATTTCTTTCGTAAACTCTACACTCAATAAATGGTAAACGAAGGTCAGCGCGAATCCTAAATCGCGAATCTCTTTCGTAAACCGAACACTCAATTTAAATTCGCGGAATGGCGGACAGGTCAGCACGATCCTATAGGCACCGACGTCGACGGATCCACGCGTCGCGACGACCTACGGCACTGAACTATCGATTCCCGCACTTCACGATTAATTAGAATTGAGCGGCATTTTGCCTACTTACAAATTTTCCTGGTGGTACTGGCAAACAAAATTGGCAACAGGGAGTATAAGAGGCGTCTAGCGCTAAAGGTTCGACAGCGAAAATCAGCTAATAGAGACTCCTTCTCTCTAGATCTCCAATAGCGAAATATCTGAGGCGTCTAGCGAGAGTAACAATAGAGAGAGGCTCCTTCCTTGCGGATATCCAGTGGCAAAATGGACGAGAATCGGCTTCTCGCGGTCAAAGATCGTTTCTCTTCTCCTCTTTCCGAGAAGAAATATTATTATTGGTCGGTATGCTAATTCGGATATCGGTAGCGCCCTCCGGATTTTTATCATTGGTCCGTATGTAAATTAGAATAATACAGCGCCCTCCTTAACTCTCCTACTTTCGTCGTTATTTACTCTCTCTCACCCCCCACTAAGGTATCTATCATTAATTGTCGGAAAAGATCTACCCCTACTCTTATCTATTCGTCTATGCGGACGGAAATCAAATTTTATTCTAATTTGCCTATTGGTCGTGACGTCACTAGCGAATTTTGTCAGATATTCGAATTCGGTCAGTTAAATTATTATTAAATCTAAAGGGGGTAGTTGTCGCTCGCTATCATAATAGGGGTGTCGGCCGCGTGCGAATTTTACAATTCGATATCTGTTTCGTTTTCATTCTTTTCCAATTTAACATTTATTTTATTATCAGAGATACGTATATAATGTGCCGTTTCATTTGTAGCGCCCTCATCTTCGCATTTGCATATTATTCTATTATTTTATATCGTCTGTCTCGCTCGCTCTTGTTTCGTCTATTTCGCTCGCTCTGTCTCGCTCGCTCTGTCTCAGTCTGTCTCGCTCGCTCTTGTTTAGTCTGCTTCGCTCGCTCTGTCTCGCTCGCTCTGTCTCAGTCTGTCTCGCTCGCTCGCTCTCAGTCTATATCGGCGCATCAAGATGGCCGCTCAGTTCCTAGTGCGTACGCCTCGTGTCCTCGTGCCGGTTGTTGGAGCGCCTCCTGGGGCGCTCCCGTGTCGGTTCTGTGGTGCTTTTCCGGGTGTTAGTGTGTGGTCGCTGATTTTCGTGTGTGTGTGGCGCTCAGGATGTCGCCGATGGTGTTCGGCAGCCCGACACAGCTGATTGCCGGCTGCCACTTCATCGGCGATTTTCTGCTCGCCCCAGGAGTGTCAGTGCCTCGTGAGTGTTCGTGTTAGTGTCGGGGAGTGTAACGGATCTGCATGTGTCATCAACATGCATCTCCGTTGCATTTCCCAGTCAGATTTTGCATTTTTCTTTTTGCCGGCCGGCAACACGTGGTCGGGAGTGTCTGTGAGTGAGTGTGTGCGTGCGCTCTCTTTTTCTGTGGTGCGCTCCTTTTTTCTTTTCTGCTCTTTGAGCATCCGTCGGATCGCGTTGGGCAAGTTTGTTTCGCCCATATCTCCGGCGTGGTCATTCGGACATGGAAAATAATAATGGTTCGGTGTAGGGCGTGTTTAGTTTTATTTTAAACAACCGGTTACGGGGCGGCAAGGGACGGGGATGGTCTTTCTGAGGTGTTGCAAATAATGTAAAGGCTTTGTAATGTGCCACATTACAGTATAATTAAACTTCCGATAAAACAAACAACGAAACAATCAACTTATTAAAATTACTTGTGACCTTTATCTAGAATTATTATTTTAATAATGTAAGATTTTCGTAGATTATAAATAATAAATTCGTCATACAATACAATTACTAAACATAACTTATTGCAAATGCTCAAATTAACTGCAGCTAATTTTCAATGGGAAAATATAGTTACTTACCGTTTTCAAATCGCAGCTGAACCCTGTAACTGGAGAATACTTTTCCCAAAAATTGTTTTTTGTTATCTATCTTCTTATAAAAAAGTGGTGTGCAGACAAACTATTCGTAATTTAATTAGCTGAAAGGTGGAGATGTGATTATAGAAAAGTGATATGTGAAGCCAAGCTATTCGTGATCTAATAGCACGATAAATCTGCTAGTAGTTTAGGTTAGGTTATATATGCGTGTGTTTGGGTCCGTGAAGCGCGCTGTCGTGTTCTAGTTTTAATTATAAATGACATTACGCATGGATTTGAATCAAACGTATAAGTGTAATATATTTTTGAAAATTACTAATTTTTTTACTTGTATATCGTGTAATAAATGAAATAGAACAAATTTGAAAAAATATTTATTTATATTTGATGTACAAAATGTTTATTTACATTTGACGTACAAACTTTCATCATAAAAATATTATCACATGTATTAATGTATATTAAAATCTCATGACACATATTATATACATAACATTTGCACTAATTTTTAGAAATTACTATAAATACGTATCACAATCTTACAATATGTATAACAATTTATGTTCTAATGATTAGTTACAATGACTATGCTTATTTTAAAAAGATACTGTACATTCAAGTTACACTTTTAGTCAACTATTTTATACCATAGTAATATTATTATTTCAATCTGTTGACTTTACTCAATTAGAAAGTAAGTATTAATAGCAAGCTAACAGTCATGGAAGTCATTTATATAACATAAGATGAAGTATTTTTAGCTAATATAGACATAATACATTTTGTAATACATAATTTTGTTCATGCAATGTGAAATATGTAAATGAACATTTAATAATTAATTTAAAGTTTTGCTATAAGATAATTGATTTAAATAAATTAAATAAGTTAATAAATTAAATTAAGCAGCACGTGAAATAAGTGAAAATATTTCGTAATGGAAACAAATTATTCTAGTCCTCTGTTAGGTGTTTTTAATCCTCGAGCCAACGGAGTAAGTGTCATTGGTTTAGTATTTTCTACAGGAGTAATTGAATTTGCACCTCTACACATTTAACAACCGAACCACCTGCAAATTATATAATGACATTTGTTAAAGAAACACGAATTCAAAATAGTTCACTAAGTTGTACTTCTTGTTACGAACCAAGTTTTTCAATTTCACCAATTACTTTCACGAAGACTCCCTTTTCCAAATCTATCTCAGTGTAGTTGGCTACATGGACTGTAACCTTATAATTGCCGTCGGTAATTGCACCGCAACCATAGACTTCATTTTTGAATTTGTTCTCTGCTTTGACAAACTTCATCTTGATGTACCCTTCGATAGCTAGAAACATAATGATAATCAAATTAGTCATTTAATTATGATAACACATTTTTTTATAAAATTCAACTTTAAAATTGGTATGTGTAAACATTCAGAGATAGAAACTCACCAATTAAACCCTGAACTTTACCAATAGTCTCAAATGTCACTTCTTGAGGAAGGAGTTTATCTGCATTTGCATTCAACTGATGAGTTCCAAGATTGTTCAAAATAGTAGAATCTTTAATTAGTAGTTCAAAGGGAACGTAATTATTGGTTTCTTTATAATAATTCATCGATACAGCCTTAGTATAGCACCTTCAATGTGCAAAATCTGAAAAAAGTATAAAATTTATTATAATAAATATTTTATAGTGTTATTATATAGCAATGTACACATAGATTAACTTACACGTCCAATAACAATATCCCCTTCATGCTTTTGGATTACCGATTTTCCCCATACCAGGCACACAATCCTTTTTGAACTACCATTGTTCAAAACAAATTTGAATAAATCATATTTAGATTTACTCCCAACCACAGCTGGTGCGTGGACTTCGTCCACATAGCCAATCAGTTCTCTGTAAAAAAAACATTTCATATGAAAAAATACAAAAAGAGGAATGAGCACACAATCCTTTCATGAGATAGAGATAAATAGTACTTATATAATAATATATACACATCAACTTACGTTGTCTCATCTCTGTCTCTAAGTTCACTGAAATCTGCATCTGTTGTGTATTCAAACGCCATTATTTCTATTATTACCTCAAAGTTATTTATTTCGCGAAAGAACACGTGTTCAATATGAAAGTCATCTGATTCGAGAAATATTACTGTAAAGTAAATATACATTGTTATAATTATTTAAAAAGCTTACCTGTTCACTTGAAGCTTGATTAATTAAATAGATCTAATTGGAATGAATTTGATACACTTATAGTCTTAGTACACTGCACTATCTGCCAATACTGCCATAAGAACAAAACTCAATTAAGACAGTTAATCAATCGCATGTCACTTTTAAACGCTGCACGCGCGCCATCTCACTGACCATACACTAATGACATCTTTATCACGCCACACACAGTAACTGCAGCCAATCCAAGCACGAATAAAATACGTCACGTCACACACAGCCAATCCAAGCACGAATAAAATACGTCCAGTCACGTGACAATCTCATTTAATAAAAGGGATTAGAACTTGAATGACTGCCCTCTATCGGAACTTAAGGTTAATTATAGGAATAGTGAGAGCCCCAACCTTCGCTCTCACCTGTGAGGTACTTCCTTTTGAATCAACGCTCATGAGTCACCTTTACATTGAGATAAAATTCATTGGAAAGGGCTACATTAAGAACTTTTTTTTTACCTCTCCACAAAAAGAAATAAGAGGATAGTTAAATAAAGGAAAAAAGACTATTTAATTAGATATATTTTTTTTTTAATATTCATAGTGCAGCTATTTACATTAGTATTATAATACATTTAATTTCTATTCGTTCAAAATACAATTATGTTTAAATTCGAAGTTTGAACCGACAATATGGTGAATAAATAACTCCTCCTTCTTACTAGTCTGATGTAGGTTTTTCAACATTTCTTCATCTTTTTCGAGTACTATGTTAACCCTTTTAGGCAGGAACACATCAAATTCGTCATCAATTGTAATAACAACGCTAAATCCATATTTCGTTGTTAATGATCTAACTTTAGTAACTTGATATAATGTGTTCGATGTTAGTTGGGACATCGCCTTCCGAGGAAGAAAAGTCGTCTTGGAAATTTTATTTATTGCTGAGAAATCCATTCTGTAAATAAAAAATCAAAGAATTAATTATTTATTTATTTATTACTAAGGTATAAATAAACTAAAATTATTTAAATATCTTACTTGTTTCAATAGTTAGTGGAAGATGTATTAGAGGTTGAGGTAAGACTGTTGCTTGAGTGAGTGCTGAGCAACTATTTCGAACAAGAGTGAGCTCTTAGTTTTATAAGTGGCATCCCCACTCTTAAAGCTCAAGCCGCCGTCGCCGGTTCCCTCTCTATTAGTCTCCCCTCTCTCATGATTCTTCTTCTTCATTTAAAACCATTCTCCCACTCTGTAGACTCAGGTATCCATTGTTTCTCTCTTCATTACTAGTCATCAGCGCCATCTAGTAACTGTGGAAGGAGTAGAATTCTTTCGCTAGTGCTGCCGTCTAGAATTATTTTCTTCAATTCTGAATCTTTTCATATTACTATTTTGTTCTATCACTTCGTCTTCTTCTCTATACCTCTTTCTTCGTAGCTGTTTAACTCTTTCTTTCATTTCAGCAATTTCGAGAGTTTTATAATGCCCCCATGGAAGTGTGTCCGGATTATTATCAAAAATACAACGTTTATCATCATGAGGGCTTAGTGCTGTCTTTTCCTCTCTCTCTGTTATTATTTGATATAATTTATATCGAATATTACATTGAGTACGTTTAATAATTTCCATTTCGTTTAAACACTTTCGATAATCTGAGTGAGTTATTGTATTTTTTACTGTATGTTTTTTCACTCCTTTTGCCTTTTTCAAGGGATCCTTATTTATTATTTCAATACTATATAGTTTACTTCGTAACCCAATGTACTCCCTCATAATAGCAGCATTGCACTCATCCTTCATAACACCAAGAACTTTTTTGTTAGCTAGAGGCATTCCAAATTGATTATCAGTAGGATAGTCCGATGTGTCAAATTTATCAATATCTACTTTCATGATCTCATACATATCGACATCTTGAATTTCATAAATGAGGCTGTTAGTATCAGTATAAGGTAATTTACATTTTTCACCAATTCGTTGCTTCATGTAACCATAATGAAAGTCATAGACTAATGTTTTTGAAAGATCTAATACACATAGACCGATGTATATAGGTTTTTTAATACTGATAATTGTCCAGGATAATTGAATAGCAGCTAAATTTTCATGAAAGATGGAACTACTATGGAAATTTGGTTGGGTAATTCGAGCTTCAGCGCCATATCTACCACCCCATTGATTGATCAGTTTTAACATCTTTTCGTCTTCCATTGTTTTTCCATGTACTGCATTAATCATAAGCTTGTAAAATAATTTTTCAAACTCATTTTTAGCTTGCTTTCTTTTTTCAGTATTTAAATTAACATATGGTTTTAGCCATTGTTTTTGTTTGAATTCTAGCGCTCTATATATCTTTTTGAGTTTTAGTCCATATTTGAGAGCTTGTTTTAACGCTCTATAATGAATAACGTATCGTTCTTTATCATAAAGCGTTGTCAAAAGTTTTTTCTGTTTTAATCCGGGTGGTTTAGTATGTTCAGGACAAAGATGTAGGTCTTTATGATCATCATGCAGCTCTTGTGGATACTCTAGATCTACTTCTAAAATATAGCCTACGTCGCTATCATCAGAGATATTGAAAAAATTTGACATATCCACATTTGAAACCCATTTGAAGCCCTCAAATAGTAGTGATTGAGTCATAGCCCAATCATAAAGGTTGTTTACGTCATAATACATTAAAAATTTGTTTGGCTCATCCTTATTGAATTCTTCACCCATATATTTATTGTTTGCTTTCGAAAATCTATTGCAGCATTGACTAATACCTCCACGAATACCTTTTTGAATGAATAAAACCATATCTATATCTATTAATAGTTCAAGCTTCACATTTGTATATTTTAACATCGCGTCCCATGTTAATCCAGGGGTAGTGTAATAATGAGCAGGATCGAAATCATATGCATTCTTACAAGTTGATCGAAAATTCTCAAAAATATCAGCTAGTAAAAGTACATCAGTTTTCAGATAGAGATCAGAATACATTCCTAAATCTATTTTCTTCCAAATACTACCGAAAATATTCCATACGTTTTGAGCATGCTTATATTCTTCAGTAGGAATATCACTATCTGTCAATTAACTATGACATTTTTCAATAGATGGTAACTCTGTCTCAGTTAGTCTATTTAAATTTTGTATGTATTCATATGGGAAAACTCCTTTTCTTTTGAGGAAATTAATCTGTTCTAAAGTGTAATTATCTTTCTGAAATTCTCTCTGTACAATATCTAGCTGGGGTAAATAATATGCTAATTTATCTAGAGATGTAGGCATAAATCGAAAGGAATCAATGAAACGAAAGCTAATTCGACTGTTTGCAACTTCTTTTGTGAAGGATATGTATCGCTCCTTGTTTTCAGCGAGAACAGAGATCTTTCCTTCAAATTCTGAGTTAGTAGCAATTTCTGTTATAATAAAATGTGAGTCATAGCCTGTAAAGTTATGAAATACGACTGGTATGAAAGCAGCATTTTTATAATTCAAATTGCAATGATTGTGAGCTGCACCTCTAAATTTTCTTGTTACATGACAATGATCACGAACTCGTTTTTGGTTATCTTGAAAATATTGGTTGCAAATATGACATCTTCTTGCCGTTTTGAATGTCTGTTCATTAATAAATGATAAATCCATTTTTATTGCATTATTATATATATTTTCTAACTCAATCACTAGGGACTTCAATTGCTTTCTAAACCATAATGCTGGTAATTCGTCTTCATTTAATTTTTTTCTATATGACTTATATATCGACTTACTATCATCATAACGGCATTTTACATATAATCCAATGCTATAGGCTTCATGTTCTTGGAAACTATGTCTCTTAACATGGAGATTTCTATTCGGATCTTCTATAGGTTTTAACAGACATTCAAAATCAGCGTATATAATAAGTGGAACATCCTCTTTATGCTTAAAATTTTTAAATTCTAAAGTAGCATCGTCAGGTAAATTAATCCGACACTTATTTATTTTGGAACAGTCAACTTCATGAGATTTCAAATTTTCTTCGTTAGTAAAATAATGAAGGCAACGTTTGCAAAGATAAATTTTTTCAGTATGTTAAGTAACTTGTTTACGAAGGAGAGCAGATAAAGTTTTAATCCATACGTAGTGAGTTTCTAATTTGAATTATTCATCATCTATTGATATTCGTGGTCTATTAGTATCATTTTCATCAATATATTCGTTTTGTATTAAGAGTAAGTTCACATGTTTAGTTTGTTTTAATTTCGTTATATAGCACGGTGAGACTTCATATTTCGATCCATATTTTTTTAGTATATATAAATTTACACTTATATTATTTAACTTTTCAAATTTAGGTATACTTTTTATTTTTACAGGGAAGCTTATACAATCAAAATTCAGTTCATTCTCATAGGGCTTGTACTTAATTACTCTGTTTGGATTTCTTTCAACTAGATGAAGGCATGAAAGTATAGCCCATTTAAGACATTCATTGTCTTCATTTTTAACATTAACACAAGCTCTTTGATTATCTATGCTTGACGGTAATGGTATATACGAGCATGGTTTAAATGGATTATACTTATTTATATTAATAGTGAGACCAACAATAGTTTTTAACGACCAGCCTGAGTCTCTTCTTGAAATTCTTCGATTTGTTTAAGTATAATATCTTTAACGTTAGTTTGAAACCATCTATCAAGATCAGTAGTCTTATAAATGCAAACATTTTCTGTATTGAAATACTTGATTTGAATATCTTCTTCTTGATTTTTCTTTATGATAAATTGTGATGCCATTTCTGTATTTATTTTTAAGTTATTATGGATAGGAAGAAATTGAGGTATTTTAATTTGTAATAGTTGATTTGCGGCAACTAGAAATGTTTTTATATCTAAATGATGTTGATTAACTATACAGACTGTACTAATTCGATTTTCAAAGGCTGAATGAACTGGTCTCCAAACAACTCCATCTCCTAGAATTTCATCCTGAATAGCTGTTAATGGTTGTATACTTCCACCAACTTTTATAGTTTTACTTAAATTGACTTCAATAGAATTCAAATGACAAGCACAAGTTTGACACCTTTGTCGAATTGCTCTACTTAAATCAGATCGTTTCATAAATTCATTAATTGAAATTATAGCATTAACTGTTAGATTTCTCCATCTAATACAATCGTCTATATCTAAATCGTCCGAATGATTATAAGCTTTCCATAAATGTTTAATTGTTTCTTCAAAATAGGCGATAGAAGTCATGTTGTTAGTTATCTAGTTTTTATTGTCTTGTAGAGTCACTTGTTTATAGTTGTATAAAGGATTTTTATGATGAAAGGATGGAAAAGGTAAGTGAACAGCTCTAAAATGAACTTGTTCTGAGTTGGTAATTAATATTGATTTGTTTAACAAATCAATAAGGATTCAACTAACTACTGAGGAACTACTTGCAAATGGAGTAAGGTAAGGCAAGCTGAGCTCACAGGTTGTCTCGAGAGACTGCGCTCTTTTGCTAGGCCAAAGCGGTTTTTAAAGATTAAGTGAGGGCGCTGCCAGCAAACTGAGGGCGCTGCCTACAAAGTGTGGGCGCTGTAGGCAGTATATGGAAGGGTTAGCTCAAACGAAAGAGTGGGGGTGAACCGACTGTAACACGATCTAACTTATTAATTTAGTATTAAAAGGTTTATATATAGATCTTCAGAATAAAAATATAGTCATTATTGCTTTGAGATACGATTCAGCTCACATATCATAGATAATAATGGGATTTATACTCTAAGATGGACTATATTTTAGATATTCAAGGCTTTCAGAGTCCTAATAATATTTTTATTTGTAAGGAGTTTGCCTATTTACCAGTATGTTCTAATACTTCGCGGATGTCGCGGAGAGACCGCGATCGCGAAGGAGAGAGAGAAGGAGAGCGCGCAATGAGTCAGTTGGCATGCGAGCAGAGACAAGTACGGACGCTAGCATAGTTTGACAGTAACACCCTTTTCTTTTGCGTTACGAGAGATCTCGAGGGAGTAAGCGAGTACGCAGTGGCGATTATACGAGTCCAAAGATCGCCAGCGATAAGCGAAGGCGCATAGCTGATGTTGACAGGAATTCCGTCAGCTATAAGGCTAGGAAGCGAGAACGCCCGCGCGAGTGTAGGACAGGAGTAAGCGTGGTCGCGATCTACTGTTCGTGCGTTGCTGCCGTTCTAATAACCGACGACAACTACTGTAAGTACCTACTCGATTCTCTCTCTCTCTCTCTTAGGCTCTCTCTCCCCTATTGCTTGCTAACTGCATTTGTCGCTTTAGTTTTTCGCCCGGCTTACGCACTCTGTCATTCTGCTCGGCATTGCGTCCTGCCTCGAGTCGCTTTAAGCGAATTCGTTGTCCGATCTTGTTCGGTTGCTGACAAGATCGGCGCGCTGCGTTGCGTCGTCGCCTTGTTCGCTGCCACATTTCGCCACCACGCGCGCTTGTATGTATTCGTAAGTGTCTGAAATACAAGATTCGTTTCTACCAAAATCCGCAGCAACTTATTCAGATACACCTGCCCTGTTGTATAACTACTTCGCCGCGAGACTTTTTAGGTTGTCCCTCATCAAGTAACCTGTGGCTCACGACACTCTCCGCGGGCCGAATTTCTACGTAAGGAAGGAGGCAAGCTGATGCGGCTGGACCCAAGCACTGTTCGCACTGGCGCACAGGGTTGCCTTGGATAGCGCACTTCGCTTTGTTAAAATATTAATCCGCGAGAACTATTTATTATATAACTGATTTAGCCCGGAAAGAGCACGAGCTAAAACCCCGTTATAAACCATCATGCATATATCATAGTCAAAATCGCGAGAATATAGTATGTGCTGCAGTAAATACACAAAAGATACACGATTGGATGATGGAAAGACAAAAACAAGCAAAATCAAAAGGGATCAACAAAGTCGAAAGATTTACAGATGACTATAATTCATATAAAAATTCAACTAAATATTTAAAAATAGCTATGACAGTCACTGAACATAAAGATTATAGACAAAGTGTACTCTATTCAATGTATAATTAAAAATAATAAAAATTAAATAAATAATAAATGTGTGCTTATTTAAATAGTAAAATAACACAGGCCGACAAAATTTAAAAAATGGAAAAACCCAGAAACCAGACAGTACGTTCCCAAAGGTTTTTGGTGCGCTGAAACCGAATCTGACCTCAGAATTGCTCCATCACCCTAGGTTTTCGAGAAATCCTAACCTAGAAGTTCAAAAAACACGATTTTTCACTATATTTCGCGTAGTATTACGTCGTAAGCCAATTTTATTTTAAAAAACGAGTAATGCTTTCTCAAAGTACTACTCTTACCCTTCAAAACCTTTTTTTAAGATTTAAAAAATCTTTTTTTCCATCGAGATATCGTAGATTGAATTTGAGTGATTTAGCGATTTCGTTACAGCACGAAATAGTGGCGAATTTCCGAATAAGGAGTTATAGTGTAATTATATGTTTTTTGGGTCACTGAATCCAAATTTAACGTCAGAATAACTCTATAATCTCAATTCCCTTAACCCTAGAGCCCCATAACCTGCGACGCTGTAACCCCTGACCGACATACTCCAAAGTCCTTAACTCTCGAGCCCTTTAACCTGCTGCGGTATAACCCCCGACCCTCACACCCCAATTTCCTTAACCCTCGAGCCTTTAAACTGCGAAGCTATAACCCCCGGCCCTATCGAGGGTTAAAGAAATTCGGGATTGGTGGACGGGGAATACCGCTGGGTCAATGGAACAACGATAGACGTCATTTCTGCGGTAAAAGAAGGTAGAAGAATTTGTGTCTGTGATAGGAAAATTCATATCCAACTTACCTATACAAGTACAATTTACGTTTACATACAAGTCTATAACTTGCGAAATCGATCAGCTAGGATTTTTAATCTTACATTTTTCTGGTCTACTAACGATGAAGAAAGTATCTACGTTAGCAGATATCGGATTCACTTAGGGCCTACATTTCCTTACTTGAGGATAACCGTGTATGACATTGCTCAAAAACTACAAATTTTTGTGCTTCGTTCTTCATCCGAGTTAGGGATCGTGTTTGAGCGGCAGGCTAACGGATAAGTCACTGGAATTGAATTTTTGGTATTATTTCTCGTACAACACTGCGTGCAGTACTTTCATTGATTTTTATTATAACTTCATTTTTCAGAAATTTTATTATTACCCCATTCCGGTATTAGAATAAGTTTATAATATTATTTGTGTTTTAACACTGCTCGAAAACTCCAAGTTTTTGTGTTCTACTCTTCATCCGTGTTATAGATCGTGTTTGAGCGGCAGGCTAATGGAGAAGTCACTGGAATTAAATACTTTCTATTATTTCTCATATAACACTGCGTACAGTACTTTTACTGATCTTTATCATTACTTTGTCTTCTAGAAATTTAATTATATTTACCCATTTCGTTATTAGAATAAGTGTATAATATAACTCGTGATTTCCAATTAACTTATAATTTATTAAAGATTTATTGAAGATCGGCATGTAGAATTCCATGCAAAGGAAAAATCGATTCCTTTTGTAATATCTGCGGTAAATTTGAGGTAGCTCGACTTCGTCGATCAATCACTGATATGATTAAAGATCAGTTTGAAGAATGTTACGAGAATTTAGAATTTAGACAAACCTATGAAGAATTTAGACAAACCATGGGTTCCTAAATATATTTGTGAAGACTGTCGCCGAAGTTTGAAAACTGGAATAAAACTAAAACCGAAGTTGTTCTCCAACCAACAATATGGCGTGAACCTAAAAATCACCATGATGACTGTTACTTTTGTAAATGTGATACTTTAGGTTTTAATCATAATAACAAAGCTTCTCTTCTTTATCCGAACGTTTCTAGTGTAACAGCAGCTCAGTATGGAAAAATAGAAAGAAAAAAAAATTCTGATTCTGAGCCAAAAAACTTCAACCAATAGAAGTTCCCGTAACAGACAAAAGCAGCAGTAGTGATGAAGAAGATTTTTCTGACTCAGAAAAGCCCAAAATTTTCGACCAAAATTCTTTGGATAATCTGATCCGTGATTTGAATTTTCCGAAAGATTCTTTAGAACTCTTAGCTTCAAGACTAAAAGAAAGAAATCTTTTATTACCTGAGACAAAAGTTTCTATTTATAGGAAGAGAGATATTAAATTTCGGCCATATTTTACTTGCGTGGATAACCTTGTTTACTGCAACGATATAAAGCATCTCATCAGTTTATATGGAGTGCAAGGAGGTTATAATCCAGAGAACTGGCGACTCTTCATGGATGCATCTGTTCAAAGTCTCAAGGCAGTACTTCTGCACAATGGGAATGAGTATGCAGCTATTCCCATTGCTCATTCCACTGTGATGAAAGAGTCTGACGATAACTTTCGATTCCTTCTTGAGAAAATCAATTACAATGAACACAAATGGCTCGATTGTGGCGATTTCAAGATGATCAATATATTAGTTGGCTTGCAATCTGGAAATACGAAGCACCCCTGTTTTTTGTGTCTCTGGGACAGTCGTGCACGAGAAGAATATTGGGTTCGGAAAGAATGGACGAAAAGAATCGGAATGGTTGTTGGATCACATGAGAGTCCATGAGAACCTTGTTGATACTAAATATATCTTGTTACCTCCACTCCATATAAAACTGGGCTTGATGAAGCAATTCGTTAAGGCACTAGATAAGGAAGGCGAATGTTACAAGTATCTTCAGGGCAAATTTCCTAAATTGTCTGAAGCGAAAATTAAGGAAGGCATATTTGTAGGGCCAGACATTTGAGCACTTATGAAAGATGATGAATTCCTCTTGACAATGACCACTAATGAGAGAAATGCTTGGATAAGTTTCAAAAGTGTCACCGAGAATTTTCTCGGAAACCCCGGGACCCTAAATACAAAACTATTGTGTCGACAATGCTACAGAATTTTCAAAAATTAGGGTTTTTGATAAGCCTGAAAATACACTTTTTGTTTTCACATTTGGAATACTTTCCGGACAATGTTGGGGCGTTCAGTGAAGAAATGGATGAAAGATTTCATCAAGATTTCAGAAACAAAGAGGAACATTATCAAGGTAGATGGAATGAGAGCATGATGGCTGACTATTGCTGGGCTCTAGACCGACACGGTACATTGACAGATCATCATAGACGCAAATCTCTTAAACGTTCATTTCAAGATAAACGACAGCGTTTTCATAAAAAAAAGAAGTGAAAAACTGTAGAGTTGCAGATATTCAGATGCAACACTCACAAACTAAATAAATAAGATTTAAAACGCGTAATTGAAAGCTGCGTAGAATACAAGGCTTGGATATTGAAGGGATTGAAATGTAGAGACATACGGTTATACGATAGCAGCTTGAAGTGCTGATTGAGGAAATTCTGGCAAAGGAGTCTGAGGTTGCAGACTTGCAGGGCTCGGGGGTTGAATATAATTTGGAGGCTTGAGGTATTCTGCGTAGCGAATTTCGGTCTGAGGGTTGGGGGTTATAGCGTCGCGGTAATAGGGCTCGAGGATTGAGGAAATTGGGGTGTGAGGATCGGGGGTTATAGTTTCGCAAGTTAAAGGCTCGAGGGTTGAGGAAATTGGGGTATGAGGCTCGGTGGTTATACCGCAGCAGATTAAAGGGCTCGAGGGTTAAGGAAATTGGGGTGTGAGGGCCGGGGGTTATACCGCAGCAGCTTAAAGGGCTCGAGGGTTAAGGAAATTGGGGTATGTCGGTCAGGGGTTACAGCGTCGCAGGTTATGGGGCTCTAGGGTTAAGGGAATTGAGATTATAGAGTCATTCTAACGTTAAATTTGGATTCAGTGACCCAAAAAACATATAATTACACTATAACTCCTTATTCGGAAATTCGCCACTATTTCGTGCTGTAACGAAATCGCTTAATCACTCAAATTCAATCTACGATATCTCGATGGAAAAAAAAGATTTTTTAAATCTGAAAAAAGGGTTTTGAAGGGTAAGAGTAGTACTTTGAGATAGCATTACTCGTTTTTTTAAATAAAATTGGCTTACGACGTAATACTACGCGAAATATAGTGAAAAATCGTGTTTTTTGAACTTTTAGGTTAGGATTTCTCGAAAACGTAGGGTGATGGAGCAATTCTGGGGTCAGATTCGGTTTCAGCGCACCAAAAACCTTCGAGAACGTACGGTCTGGTTTCTGGGTTTTTTTCCTTGTCGGCTTGTGTAATTATAACGATTGTAAGAAAGGGTGAACGGATGGGAATAAGGTTCTCTCCTAGCAGAGATGTTTAGGAGGAACATCTCAAGGAGGTGTCAGTCGAGCGACTGCATTCGTAGTCTCTAGCATTCTCACGAAAACAGTTCCCTTCGTGGAGAAGGAACGTATTGACTTTAAACAGCATACGCTCCCCTCCACGCACCATGGTCCACGCTTAGCTAGAGCGTAGGAGAGAGAAAGAGAGAGAGCGCACGTTTACTACTACTATAGTAGCGCATCCCCATCAGGTCAGAACTATAGATAGCATGCGCTCCCCTCCTCCTCCACGCACTGTGGTCTACGCTGAGTTAGAGCGTAGGAGAGAGAGAAAGAGAAAGAAAGAGAGAGCATACGTTTACTACTATAGTAGCGCATCCCCATCAGGCCAGAACTATAGACAGCATGCGCTCCCCTCCTCCTCCGCACGCTCAGGCCCTATACCAAATGTATGCGTGTGTAGCTAATATACACAATATGCATCCTCTAAGGTGCATGTGGCATTGGCTCTAGTGGTAGAACGCTAGCCTGCCAACCCAGAGGACTCCGGTTCGATTCTCCGGTCTGTCTCTTCATTTTTTTCAAAAAATCGTTGCTATTTTCTATTCGTTTCATTCTCAATGTAGCAAGTAAATTGTCAATAATATATATTTATAACTTAAAAAAAAAAACATTAAAATTTAATTAGACTGAAAGCACTGGTATAGGGTCCCTAGGGACTAGGAGCCCTAGAAACCTTCCTCAAAAAATTATAAACAATTATTAACATTAATAATAATTAACATGAAAGGGTTAGGCAAGGGAATCAAAGGGTTAAACCAGGGACCCCCCACGAATATTGTTAATAATAATTGTTAACAATAATAATTATTATTAACATGAAAGGGTTAAGCCAGGGGAGCTAAATGGTTAAGCCCGGTGGGGCCAAAGGGTTACAGACCCCCGCAGGTGTGCTGGAACATACATTACTATACTACTTTCATAAAGTACTCTGTTTCTATAATTTGGAGTTGATAATCTTGACCCCCACCACGGATGTTTCGCATTATAATTGCCTTCTACTATAAAGCGATTTCTAAGTGTGTTAAAAAATTCAGTCCAATTTTCTTTTGTAATTGTTTTGTTTGGAGGGCAGTAAACAGCTGATATCGCTCTGTCTTTATCTTTTAGATTATACTGAGACTGCTTGTAAATAGATTTCACTAGCGTAAGTGGTGATGTAGTGTTTTATTTTTGTTTTGAATATAATCGCAATACCTCTGTGTGCTTTATTAAATGGGTGATTGATTCTATGTACAGTGTAGTTAGGTATATTAAGATAGTTTTACATGTAAAGTTTGTTTCTGATATTAACATGATGTAAATATTTTCATAGATTAAAAATGCTTTTAATTCAATATGCCTCTGCATAAGATCATTTGCATTCCAGATAGCGAAATTTAAACTGCTCATTATGCCATTTTGTTTACTGGTACAGTTAAAAGATTTAACATAGTATATATTCTTTGCATCAGCTGCTGAATCATATGTTCAAGTTTATTATTTATGTTTACTTCGTTATTATGTCTACTTAGCTTTGCTTGAACAACTGTTTGTTTTGATATTTCTGTCTCACTCTGGTCGTTTTGTTATGATATTACCTATGCATATGTTATATTTGTTCTAACTCTATTGATGTTAGCATTCAAATTTAAATTTGAATTTAAATGAAATTGGATACTGTTTTGATGGAATGTTTTTTCTCTTAGTCTAGAAAATAGTTTTTGCTGTAATTGTTTACGAACTCGGCATCCTTTATAGTTTGCGGTGTGATTTCCTATACAGTTTGCTCATGATACTTGTTTTATTTTTTTTTTAATTGGACATTCTTTAGTTTCGTATTTTTCAGCTCATTACGCATATACAGCACCTTTGTAACTATAGTTTTTTGTATACCCGTATTCTTCGTACTTTTGATATTGAGGAATTTCTGTTATAACGTTCAGTGGCTCGAATTTGATTACCGTGTTTAATAGTCGGTTTACTTTATAAATTTCCTGGCTTTTCAAATTATATTCAATTTTAACTAAGAATAGCGGCAATGATAGTTTTGTGATGCGATGCTTTATATTATGAATACTTAATACTTTATATCCATATGCTTCTGTGGTTGTTATTCATTTGTCTAGATCAACTGAATACTTCTTAATATAACTTTGAATCCTTTTTCTTCTTTATACTGGTCAGTGTAAAATTGCATGTTTATTTATTTCAATGCAGTAAAAATTAACAAATATTTTTCGAAAGTTGTTGGTTGAATTTTAATTTTGTTTAGTCCTATCACTTTTGTATAATTTTCTTTGGTTATTGAGTTCATTGAGTTCAGTAGATTTTTTAACGATTTGATATTCTCTAGATTGTGAACAAAGATCGGAGAGGATTTGCTTTTCAACTTATTTACTTCGTTGTTTTCTTCTTCACTATGATTTTCTTTATTTTCTTTATTTTCTTGAAGTATTTCGTACCTATTTCTTGTGTTACTTAGCGAGTAATCCGATAATTGTGCTTGTTATTGTTTGTTTTGGGTTTGGTTTTCTGGGCAGTTGTTTTTTGTCTTTTGCCGCTTACGATTTCGTTGTTTTTATTAGTAATCTTATCATCTCCTGACTTAGTAACCATTTCGGCCGCTGTTTTCTTTTTTTGAAGTTTATTAAATTAAATTTGGAATTTAACTGTTACTTCCCTGATTGGCTATTACTTTAACTTTTCGGGTAGAGCGCAGTGTTGGCACATCTGCACACCTTAGTGATCAAACGTGAAGTTTGTAAATAATATAAAAAATACTTATCACTATTCGCTATTATTTACGTCTCGAATCACTTTTTCCGAATTTAATTCTTCAATTCGTTTTTTCACACGCCTACAATTTGTCGACTGCAACACACTATACTCCTTCACATCTTTCACACCTTTCCACAAAACCAAACGGTACTTTTTCATTCCGAATTCAGTAAAATATTATCAAAATCGATTCTTTTTTTAATATGTGTCTCTATCTAATGTAGACATTCAACCTATAAAAAAATAGAGAATAATGTTAATTATTTATTTGATTTTAACAATGTCGTATCACATTGGGTTCAGTACATTCGACAAAGAAAAGTAAAGAGGAACATTTAAAACTGAAATAACTTTCAGCTAAACATTGATCGGCAATAATCAAGAAAGACTTCTACAAAGTTTCAGATCGGTCAAAAAATATCCTTGAAAAAGTACGTTTATAAAAAATTCACGCGCTGGTGGTAACAACGAAGTGATACTTACGTGGCTGCTAGCATAGCACGATGCCGCGTGTAAGACCACGCGTTTGTGATAAAAATGTTCTATTTCAGTGATCATTTATTGAATCGATTTGAAACTTAACATAAATATGATTGTTAATGAACAAATATTTCGCTAAAAATTATTCCAGTCAACTTCCCTGCATACATTTCGTCGTTGAGTGTACTAGCAGCATGTAACTCGAAATGATTTACTTAGAATTAAATAAATAATAAACATTATTCCATAATGATTTTTGTATCGATTTGACATATGCGTCAAATCATTACACGCATTTGGAAAAAAGAATTTATTGATTTAGATAATGGTAGAGCGAGTTATTTCAGAAAAAAATATATAAAATTCACATTTCAAATTTAAGTTTTTTAATTTTTCAATCCAATTTTAATTCTATACTCGTGAACTTGACAAATTACTACAAAATGAAAACTGCAGCAAAGATAGCAATTATCATTTCGAGCATGATGGCAAATTTTATGTTTTATTTTTTTGGATTTTCAACATTTGAAAATACATTATCGATGCGCAACAATTACGCATACAAAATTAATATAGATTCACATTTTAATTCTTTGGCATGGGAATCTTATGGCACGCTTGAAGGTTAGCCACCAATTTTGTTCAGCTGTGGCGTGCACTTATCAGCCCTTTTCACCGGTCTACGCTTGCTACCGAGTGTATATACTTCTAAAGCTAACGCGCTGGTTAGTTGATCTTCAAAGCTAATTATCTAATTACTTAATTATTGAAAAAAAAGTAATAACTGCATTTTAAGTAATTTTTCAAAACAAATTCGACAATACCAATTTCCTTTTATACACACACACTCACACATACACACGCATACACACACACACACACACACTGCATATATTTATCCGACGAGGCTGTAACGAATAGCGTTCATACGTCTGATTTAGTGCACATTGTTACTGAACATTGTATAATTGATTGTAATAATTCTAATTTGAATAATGAAGTAGAAAAGAATAGAAAGAATTTCAGTGGAGGAGTGCCGCAAGGCTCAGTACTGGGACCACTCCTGTGGATCGTCATGTACAACGGCCTCCTCGACCTAAAGATACCAAGGATGGTAATAGCCATTGCATTCGCAGACGACATTGCTCTCGTGATCGTAGGCAAGTACATAGAGGATATTAAGAGCCTGTTCAAGAAGATATTCAGCTTATATGCTTCCTGGATGGACGATTCCGGGCTGGAAGTGGCAAAGCATAAAACAGAGGCTGTGCTCATAACTAGCAGAAAAAAGCGTGAAACGTTTAAGCTGCAAGTTGGTGATTGCATCGCAACCATCCATCCGGTACCTAGGAGTAATGATAGACGCGCGTCTTAGCTTTAAGGACCAAGTCGAGCACACTAGTAGTAAGGCATCAGCAGTTGGAGGAGCGTTAAGCCGACTCATGCCAAATGTTGGTGGGCCGAAACCGAAACGACGAACCCTTCTAGCCTCAGTGGTTATGTCAATACTGACGTATGGAATTGTCATCTGGGGTAGTGCGCTAGAGCTGCAAGAGTGCCAAAGACGAATATACCCATAGTATGTCGCCAAATGGCGCTAAGAGTCGCAAGTGGATTCAGGACCGTCTCCAGGGACGCTGCGCACGTGATATTCGGCCTGCTGCCAATCGAGATCTTGGCCGAAGAACAAAAAAGGATTTACCACCACCGGAACAGTAGAGAAGCAGACAAAGATGACTGCAGAAAGAGAGAAAGGCAGAAGAGCCTTCAATGCTGGCAGACACAGTGGGACAGCTCGGAAAAGGGCAGATGGACCCATGAACTCATCCCAAAAATAGCGGAATGGGTAAATCGCAAACATGGGGATCTCAACTACTACCTGGCACAGATGCTTACTGGACACGGATGTTTCCGGCAATTCTTGTACAAGTACAAGCATGAGGACTCACCAGAATGTCCAAGATGCTACGGAATAAAGGAGGACGCGCGGCATGTTTTGTTCACGTGCCCAAGATTTGACCACCAACGACGACAGCTTGAAAGCACAATCGACGCGGCGATCATGCCAGGCAACCTGGTGCAAAAGATCCTTGCATCCCAGGAGACATGGAACGCCACAACAGATTTTGCTAGAAAAGTGATCATAGAGCTTCGGAATGAAGAGAAAAAGAGGAGAGAGGAAAGAAGTAGGAGTGCGGGGCGCCAGACTGTAGAACAGTTAGCTCCCCTCGCTGATGCAGAGGAACGTAGGTGACTGGGTTGAGCTCAGTCTCCCCCAACCGATGCAGAGGAACGTAGGTGTCGAGGTCGAGTCTGTCCAGAGGATGACCGGACAATGCTGTATGAAGAAGACGACCGGACGATGCAGAAAGAAGAAGACGATTCAATGATGCAGTAAGAAGAAGACGACAACCTTAGCCCGAACCTCCAACCACCTCGCGGTGATTGGGGGACGTAGGGAAGGCAAGATAGAAGGAAAAGCGAAATGCTAGTGCCTCCCCGTGAAGTAATACCTAGCGGTAGTTCCGCGGGGGATAAAAGAACTACAGAAGATAAAGAGGCTGGAGTTTGGTGGGTAGGGCGTTTACTTTGGAAGAAGTAGAATCTGGTCGTACCATCTGATCAGGCAAGTGATGCAAATAACTTGGCGAGCCCCACACACGGGGAACCCTGCAAGGCTCATGTTATGGTGCGTAAAAAGCATTCTCCACCTCTTCGGATAAAAAAAAACACACACACACACACACACACACACACACACACACACACACACACACACTGCATATATTTATCCGGCAAGGCTGTAACGAATAGCGTTCATACATCAGATTTAGTGCACATTGATACTGAACATTGTATGATTGATTGTAATAATTCTAATTTGAATATTAAAGTAGAAAAGAATATCCATGATTCAAATAATGAAAGTCGATCTATACGAAGTTTCGATGGAAGATGAGAGTATCAGCGATCCTATGAGTAAAGATTCAAGTAATTTATATGACAGCAATAATGAGACTGACAGCGACAATGAAGAAGCAAATAAATTATTCGACAGCATTATATTTCCTCATTCAAATATAAAACTTCGAGATATCATTTTATTAATAGTAGCTATATTCTCAAATTTAAGTATACACGATGGTGGGCAATTAATACTTGGAAATATGATTAAAGTACTTGCTGGGAAGAATTTCAGTAACATTAGTCTTTCAAAGCATATGATGTCCAAGTGTATTTCTTCACAAGAAAAATATGTAACTCATAATTACGAGGGTCGTATGAAAAGTCCGTGGAAAAATAAAAACTGCTTGATTTTTTTTAATAAATCTTTTTTATTTTTCAACATAGTCTCCTTTTAGGCTTATACACTTCATCCAATGCTGCTCTAGTTTATTAATCCCTTCCAAATAATAGGATTTGTCCAAGTCTGTAAAATAGGCATTCGTTTCTGCAATCACCTCCCCGTTTGAATAAAATCTTTTCCTCGCCAGCCATTTTTTCATATCAGGGAACAAATAGTAGTCCGACGGAGCCAAGTCTGGAGAATAGGGGGGATGTGAAACGAGTTGGAACCCTATCTCCATCAGTTTTGCGGCCATAACTGCTGAGGCGTGAGCTGGCGCATCGTCGTGGTGGAAGAGGACTTTTTTGTGGGCCAATCGTGGACGTTTCTCTAGCAATTCGGTTTTCAAACCATCCAATAACGATGAATAATATTCGCCTGTAATGGTTTTACCCTTTTCCAGATAGTCTATGAAGATTATTCCTTGCGAATCCCAAAAGACAGTCGCCATAACCTTCCCGGCCGAAGGAATTATCTTCGCCTTTTTCGGAGCAGATTCCCCCTTGGTAACCCATTGTTTTGACTGTTCTTTGGTCTCAGGAATGTAGTGATGTATCCATGTTTCATCTACCGTGATGAAACGACGCTTAAAGTTTTGCGGATTTTGCTGGAACAGCTGCAAACCATTCTTACAACACTTCACACGATCTCGTTTTTGGTCAATCGTGAGCAATCGCGGCACCCATCTAGTGGATAGCTTTTTCATGTCCAAATGTTGGTGCAAAATATTATGTACTCGTTCGCTCGAGATGCCTACAGTACTAGCAATCTCACGCACCTTCACTCTTCTGTGAGCCATCACCATATCATGAATTTTATCAATGATTTCTGAAGTGGTAACCTCAACACAGGGCGTCCAGAACGTTCAGCGTCTTTTGTGCTCATATGGCCACTCCGAAAATTTTGAAACTACTTATAAACCATTCTAATCGAAAGTGCACAATCACCATAATGTTTATCATGCTTCTGTTTAATCTCCTAAGGCGTTTTGCCTTTGAAAAAGTAATGTTTAATCAATATACGAAATTCTTTTTCGTCCATTTTTTTACAACCACTCGATTTCTTTGATTGAGACGAATGTAAAACGCAAAGTAATTGGCCGATCTGGCTGAAACTTAGTGTGTGCTCTTCCAAGATATGCCACTAACAAAAATTACCTTGATACGCACTAGTAGCGCTATCTCTCTGACTTTGCACAGAGTTTTCAAACGACCCTCGTATTACTGTAGTAATTAGTCCAAGTCAATTTTAGTATCATTAATATTAAAAATAAAATAAATCGTCAAAATATGTGTATTACATGTGGAGATTTACAAAAATTAACGTCACTCAGAAAAGTACTTTATATCACTAATTTTGCAACATCAATTAAAAATATTATTATCTCATCCTATTATAAAAAATTATATCTTAAGATATTTGAAAGAAAGACATAATTGTGTTATTGATAATGTTACTGATGGACAAAATGAGATTGTCCATAAAAATATAGTGAATAATGTAGTAAGAAATAAAGATGAAATAATTGCTACTATTAATTTTAGTATTAATGGTGCTTTACTTACGAAAAGTGGTAAAAGAGGTTTCTGGACTGTCCAAATATTTCTAAACGATATGTATCCTAAATTGAAATTTAAAAGTATATTATTATACGGAATCTTACTTGCAGATAAAGAACCGATCTAATTTTTTGTATGTTCTTTCCAAATAGATTATTGGGTTATTGGGTTATTTGGAAAAAACATACAATAAAATTAGATTATTGTTTTTAACATATATGTTAATAATTTTAAAAAAGTAAGAGGGATGCAATTAAAACGAGCAAGGGTTCAATTTTTTTGCCTTGTTTCTTTGCAAAAATATTAAGTGATACTAAAGACACAAAGGAGCCGCCCGATGAAGGTGTCGCGGTAGTGATACCTTTTAATTTAAGGTGAGACCCCATGCTGAGTGTTTAAAAGGCATTTGATGTACCTTTGACACCTCCCACGTGCCAGTGGGCCCCTTCGACAGAGTGAGACCCCATGCTGAGTGTCTAAAAGGTATTTGATGTACATTTGACACCTCCCGCTGGGTACTTGAAAGGCAGTCGATGTAGCTTACGGGGCCCCTTCGACAGAGTGAGACCCCATGCTGAGTGTCCAAAAGACATTTGATGTACCTTTGACACCTCCCGCTGAGTACTTAAAAGGTAATCGATGTAGCTTATGCATTGAAGATGCGCTGCCAATGCATAAGGTATATGTGTATGTTCTGAGACAGAAGCCAGTGGGCCCTTCGACAGAGTGCCCCCCCACCCACCCACCCATTCACTCACTCTCCCACCTATTCACCCACTCTCCCACCTACCTACAGAGGTTGTTAAGGTAGGTTGCTCTAGAAGTCGTTGCTAAGAGTCTAAAGCACAATCGATGTTCCTCTTTAAATAAAGATGCGTTCTAGCAGCGTGCACTATCCTTTTTCAAGGTGACATTTAATTTAGGAAACTTTCGACCACTCACACCTCTCCAATAACGCTTTACCTCATGCTAAGGGTTAAAACGCATTCAATGTTCCTTTTTCAATGAAGATGCGTTCGAAAGTATGTATTACGCAGCAGGTGATTGGAGATAGAGTAATCTTAATGATGAATTGTCTGTTAGTCATTTTATTGCTTTTTACCTTAAAGATAAGGTTTTTGAGTTAGCCTTGTTTAATTGCGTTAACACCCCCCACATGCTGAGCGTCTAAAGCGAAATCAACGTTCTTCTTCCTTTAAAGATTTTTATTAATTTGACTAGAGTTTCTTTTGGAGAGTGGGAATCATCCTGATTTTTCCGAAAATCTTTTCCGGAGTCAATCGTTCGGTAGTGCTCAAGAAGAATACATCTACGAAGTATTTAGTATTTTTTAGTAACTGTTCTTTGTTTATTATAAAAAAAATTTAAAGAAATGGATAGTACACAAATAATTAGTACAATAAATGCAATGATTATTTTCATGGTTAATGTAAGTATTTTATGTATATATTCTATTAATTATTCAAGATAGTTTTTATAATAAATTTTTTATTTTTTTTTACACTCCACCGATCCTGCTAGCTAGTTTACCGACTAGCATATTTTATTATTTATTGATTGCTATTTTAAAAGTGGTAAACATTTTTTATATAATATAAAACATATTTATTTTTAATCATTTTATTTTTTCTTTTCAGCTAAATATAACCGTGACGGAACCGTCGCATAGGCGACATATTCAACATATATTAGAAGTAGTTATAAAGGTATGTATATATATATAAATAATTATATTTAAATAAGTATATTTAAATAAGTATATATATATATTTTTTTTTCTTAGTTCCAGAGCCATGTTGAGAGAATAGAAAGGGTTACAGTCGAAAAAACTGCGGCCGAAAGAGCTGCGGTCGCCAGAGCTGCGGCCGAAAGAGCTGCGGCCGAAAGAGCTGCAGCCGAAAGGGCCACAAGTGAAACGGCTGCTGCGCTTGAAAGGGCCGCAAGCGAGAGGGCCGCTGAGCTTGAAAGGGCCGCAAGCGAGAGGGCTGCTGCGGTTAAAAGGGCTGCGGTTGAAAGGACAGCAAAGGCCGCAAAATATATAGCTGAAAGGGCTGCTAAAGCTGCAGCCGAAAAGACGGCGAGGGCTGCAAAGTCTGCAGCCGAAAATGCTGCGAGGGCTGCGACCGAAACAACAGCCGTAAAAGCAGCCAAAAAAAGATGTGTAAACGCTGTTCCGTTAGCAGCGCTTACATCTCTTCCACCAAAGATGAAATTTCTTAAGGTAAGATTATTTATTATTATAGATAAATTCATTTTTTTATTTAATAACTACATTTTTAAAAATCAATATTATTTTTTAGATGAATGTTGCTACTGATGCTGTGGATAGACATCCCATGAGTAGCATCGAAAATGCCCTTCCAACGGCAATCATCGCTACCAGCAGCAGCAGCAGCATGATTTTTACTACCACTAATACCACGAGCACGCAGAAAGTGGTACCGAAGGTGAAATCTATTGAAAGCATCACGGACCCTAGTGTGTTTTCTTGTTTCAATAGGAAACCTACACGACCTACCAAACCATGTGGTAGGAAAAACAATTAAAATATTTTAAAAAAATTTTTATATTTTAATGAAATTGTATATTTAATAAAATGTATTGATATTAATTAAATAAATTGATTTAAATTAAAAAAAAATATCTCTCTCTACCTCCCTCCCTCCCTTCCTCTCTCACTCTCCTTCGACAGTAGGGTACTCAGTAAACATGCTGACTAGGTGCAAGTCCTAGGAGAGGGGGTAGCGTCTCTAGCTGCTTGCTAGGAGCGTGCGTCATATAGCCCTTGGAGAGGGGGTAGCGTCTCTATCTGCTTGCTAGGAGCGTGCACCGTTTACACCTTGAAGAGGGGGTAGCGTCTCTAGCTGCTTGCTAGAAGTGTACGTCGTATAGCTATTGGAGAGGGGGATAGCGTCTCTAGCTTGCTAGACGCATACGCTGTATAGTGTGGATGCTGCTCTCTCTCTCTCTCTCTCTCTCTCTCTCTCTCTCTCGCTCTCCTTCGATAGTAGGGCATGTGGGCCCTAGGAGAGAGGGTAGCATATAACTTGGTAAGCTATATGCTGCTCTCTCTCTCTTTTTTTTCTCTAAGCAAGCGCTATAGTAGATTCATTAGATTTCGGGAACCTTTCAACCTCACAGTTGATTTTATTTGAATATTAATTAATAAAACTTATAGAATTTTCGTTTAATTATGAATTTATTGTTCATTCAACTATACATTGAATATAATAGAGTCTGTCTATAATCTTTATTTTCAGTAGTTGATATCGCTATATTGAAATATTGAGTTGAATTTTTATATGTAATACTATCCAGAAAAACAATCTTTGTGCATCTGTAACGGCACATACAAAGTTAGCTAGTTTATTGTAATGATATGTACATATTGTTTCTAATGGGTAAGGTAATGCGCTCATTGGTGGACTTCTCATCTCGCTTTCAAATTCTAAAATTTTTCTAAAAAAGGAAAAAAATTTTTATTGGACTTAGATTCGAAAACGTTTATGTTTATTCAAACTCCCTCAATCAACCAAAGTATAAGTTTTTAAAAGATTTATTGGAACCGATTGATGGTATACAGTATTATACATTCAGCGAGCATGAGGCAGTTGTTTCACCGGATAAAGCTAATCCAAGTTCCATCATGATTTTTGACGATATAGGCACTGAAAAGCAGGACAACGTGAGAGCATTCTTCTGTATGGGAAGACATAAAAAAGTAAATAGTTTCTATCTCTGTCAATCGCATACCGGAGCATCTCATTCGAGATAATGTGAATTTACTAGTTTTGTTTCGACAAGATGACGTGAATATTAAGCATATTTACAACGATCATGTTAACTCAGATATGACTTTTGAGAAGTTTAAAGCAATTTGTTCAAAATGTTGGAAAGACGATAATGGATTTATAGTTATTGATAGAGATAGACCAATCAATCATGGACGGTATAGAAAAGGATTCGATTCTTTTGCTATAAATATAGCGGAGTGATCGAATGAAGATTATTTAACTTTAGAAATTACAAGCGTCAACATGGCTAATTTTGAAAAAGAAAAGAAGATGCTCGAGCAATTATCTGAGGCTCGTGATACCATCAGACGTAAGTATCAACTAATAAAACGTGACAAAGCTGATTTAGAAAATACATTGAATGAAACTTTTAAACCTATGGTTGATCCATTGAAGAAACTTATGGAGGTAGCTATTGATAAAACTAACGATAATACTGAACAGGAAACGAACAAGGAGAAGAAAATTACGTTCGATAAGACACTCCCTATAAATCTCGATATTTCAATAGTACTGTTAATGACTTAAATTCTACATTACATCCGCTTGATTCTACATTTGAATCCGCTATATCTATTGCTGATGCTGCTGATGATGGTGATGACAATGGTGATGAAAACGAATTTAGTAAGACTAGTGAATCATCACTTGATAGAACTGCAATAAATTTAGACAATGTTAGTTCGAATGTAACTACAAAACAACAAAAACAGCTGTTGGATGACTCGATTGTAGGAAACTATATTCGACTATTGCATGAACCGCAGCAGAAACATAATTTAGACAAGACATTTGGTGTTTGCTTGCATGAAAATACATATGTCATAGGCAATTCTCCAATTTCTTTCCAAAACGATAATGTGACTGAATGATAAAGCATTCAGCAAAATACCCGGATTAATGGAACTTCTCTTTCGTAAAGAACCTAATTCTAAATTAATCAGTTCATCCGATATTGAAAATTATATAAAAATTCTTGAAATCAATAACACTTATCGTAAGAGATATGAAACAAATGGAGAATATCGCAATAAGCATGTAAATAAATTCAAAAAGTATATTGGTCCAAATTTATTTTTAAGTGGTAGTGCTAAGAAGCGAAAATTGACTATTGATGAAAGAGGTCTTTTTCCTAACTATAAAATAGCAAGAAAAGGAACATTATTTGATTATGTATATTGGGATGACCCAAACGAGCTCGCTGATCAATTGAGATTGCTTATCGACGAACAAACCGCTGTAATCCCAGTCATATTAATAAAATTCATTCAATCATTGAAGAATTACGTGAAGCTGGCTATATATATTAAGATAATCCTAAATATTCCTCAGTAATAAAATGAAACAATTTCGAACTCACAATCGAGTTCAAGAATAGTTCGAGATTCATCTTGTCTCATGAATGTTATTAGATAATTCTCATCTTCATGCAATTCATAATGACTTTTTTCAGGAAGTATATCGATAAGCTTCATTCCAATGTTATTCAACATTTCAAAATTTATCTTGCTGTAGGTAAAGAGAATCTAGAATGTTATTTATTTACCTCTCCAGAAAATAAATTTATATAATACAATCTTTATTGAGATATAATAAGATATACAAATACATTTACTTGATATTAAATTGAAATCAATCACATCCATGATATTAAATAAATAATGCATATTTTGGTACTCTATCAGAAAGATAAATAAAAAGATCCAAATAATGAATTATCACTCTTGACATTCGGTCCGGTAGAACAATTTCTAACTCACAATCGAGTTCAAGAATAATTCGAGATTCATCTTGTCTCATAAATGTTATTAGATAATTCTCATCTTCATGCAATTCATAATGACTTTTTTCAGGAAGTATATCGAAAAGCTTCATTCCAATGTTATTCAACATTTCAAAATTTATCTTGCTGTAGGTAAAGAGATCTAGAATGTTATGTATTCTTCTTCTAATACTACTTCTACTACTACTTCTACTACTGCTCTCACTCCTGATGGTGCTGATGCTGCTGCTGTTGCTTCTACTACTGCTTCTACTACTCGATTCTTGAGACAGAATGAAGCTCTTCGAGGCTCACAGCTCTTTTAAAATCTCTCTCCACTACTTTCGTTTTTGAGCCGCCACAACTGCCTCCCTCTACTTTAAATTAGATTTCCATTTTATTTAACATATATAGTGTAATGATTTTTTAATATAGGACCAAGCATTCGATTCATCATCAATATACGTTTCTTGAGTAGTACTCGTGATATAACTTTATTCAATTCAGCAATACGTCTTTGGAAACGTTCGTGATCTCGTGCTATCTGCTCCCAAATACATTTTCTAGAGTCGTTTTCTTCGTATGGAAGATATGTATTTTAACTTTCTTCGCAAACCATACATGCTTAGAAGAGGAGTGAGATCTCCTGTTGTCTCTTATAGCTGGCATGGCTAAGCTTCTACTACTTCTTCTTCTTACCGCCACCACTACTTCAAACAGAATGGGCTTCCTATTAACATCTTATCGCTATTTTAGAATATGACCCCACTACTTAGCATTTCAAGCGGCCGAAATCACCCCCCTCCCTTTTTTTTGTTGTTAGGGAATGGTGAGAGCCCCAACCATCGCTCTCACCTGTGAGGTGCTTCCACTACTATCATTGCTTATGAGACCTTTACACTAAGTCGAAACTCAGCAGAAAGAACGCATAAGTAATTACTTCAGCCTCTCCAAAAAAAAAAAAAGGATTTGAAGGAACAATTTAATTAGGATTAAATACATAATTAAAATTTTAAATATAAATTTATTTACTATGTATACATTTACACATTATACTAATTTAATTTTTAAATTCAAAATTCGAGCCTTCTCGATGATAAATAAACAACTGCTTTTTCTCCATAGTCTCGTATAATTTCTTCAATATATCTTCGTCTTTTTCTAACGCTATGCTTACTCGCTTAGGTAGAAAAATTTCAAATTCGCCGTCTACGGTTATTACAACACTGAATTCATAACGAGTATTCAGCCATCTTAATTTCTTTATCATATAGGTGCAGTTATTTTCTAATTGCGACATCGTTTTTCTAGGTAAGAATGCCGATTTGGCTATTTTGTTGATTGATGAAAAATCTATTCTACAATAAAAAAATCAATCAATAATTAATACTACTAGGATATAGTTAGAGAGTTACTCGTATATAAGAAACTTACTTTTAAGAGAAAATCTAGAAGTCGAATAGGAGAACTAGGAAGAGAGACTACTGCTGTTGCTTCAACCTACTGCTGAATAACTGCGACGGACTGAAGTGTGTTCTCCGTTTTGTACCATGCGTCCCCTCTCTGAGAACTCGAACCACCGTAATTTTCCTCTATTTTCGCTTTATCCCCACTTGAGTAATTTCTCATATGATTCCATTACCCATACTCCTCCGACTTCAGTCGCCATGTCTGCCGTTGTCCCCCACTCTATCGTTATCTCCAGTCTCTCACTATCCTATCCTTAATCTTTTCCTAACTAAGCCTTCTTCCTTCCCACTATTACTACTCTATTCTAAGCGACTTCTATCGGAGGTTGGAGGAAGCTTACAACTTTCTTGAGGATTTTCTTCCATTTCTATGATCTTTCTTTTCCTTCGTTGTTCCGCACTCTTGATTTTAAGCTTTGACGTTCCAATAGTTTTGTAATGACCTCATGGAAGTGTATCGGGATATTTATCGAACATACATCGTTTATCATTATATGGACTTAGTGCTACTTTCTGCAATCTTTCTGTTCTTACTTGGTGCAATACACTTCGTATATTGCATTGCTCACGCCTAATAATTTCTAAATCCAATAAACAGTTTCGAAAATCTTCATGATCTATTGTTTTTATGACAGTATGTGTCATAAAACCTTTTTATGTCTTTTTGCTTGCGCCTTTTGCTTTCTTTATTGCTTGATGGTTTTCTATTATTATACTATTAGTATATCTGTTTACTTCGAAGTCCAATGAATTCTCTCATAATATTACCATTGCATTCATCTTTCATAATACCGAGAACTTTTTTATTAACTAACGGCATATTAAACTGATTATTTTCTGAGTAATCTGATGTATCAAATTTATTGATATCTTCTTTCATTATTTCATATATACATCAACATCTTGAAATTCATATACGAGGGTATCTGTATCAGTATAAAGTAATTTTGCTTTATGAGGTAGTCTTTCTTTTATGTAGCCATATTGGAAGTCATATACTAATATTTTTGAGAGATCTGGCATACAAAGTCCAATATACTCGTATATTGGTTTTTAAATACTAATAGACGTCCATGATAACTGTATTGCTACTAAATTTTCATCAAAAATTGAACTACTATGAAAGTTGGGTTGGGCGATCCGTGCTTCTGCTCCATATCTGTCACTCCATGCACTAATTAATTTAACGTCTTTTCGTTTTCTTTCATCCTCCATAGTCTTTCCGTATACTGCATTAATCATGAGTTTATAGAATAACTTTTCAAATTCATTTTTAGCTTGTTTTCTTTTTTTCTGTATTCAAATCCACATAAGTTTTAAGCCACGGCTTTTGATTAAACTGAAGTGCTCTATGTATTTGTTTTATTTTGAGTCCATATTTAATAGCCTGCTTTAGCGCTCTATAATGAATGACATACCGTTCTTTATTATACAGTGTTGTTAAAAGTTTTTTTTGTTTTGATCCGGGTGGTGTGTTATGGTTCAAGACAAAGTGGAAGGTTCGTCGTGTAGTTCTTTCGGATACTCTAGATCAACTTCTAAAATATATCCAACCTTATTATTATCGGAAACATTGTGAAAAATGAGGCTCATCAATGTTAGAGACCCACTTAAAATTTTTATATGGTAATGATTGCGTCATCGCCCATCCATATAAATTGTTAACATCAAAGTACATCAAAGTCTAGCTAGGTTCTTTTTCATTATATTCTGAGCCCATATATCGATTATTAGCTTTTGAATATCTATTACAGCATTGACTAATACCTCCTCCAATACCTTTTTGGATGAATAAAACCATGTCTATATCGGTTAAAAGTTCTAGCTCAATTTTTGTACACTTTAACATAGCATCCCATGTTAATCCAGGAGTAGTATAATAGTGTACTGGATCGAGTTGATACGCATCCATATAAGTTTTACGAAAATTTTCAAAAATATCGGCCAAGAGTAATACGTCAGTTTTTAAATATAAATCAGAATACTATCCTAAATCAATGATATCAAATGCATTCCACACTTTTCGTGCATGCTCATAGTCAGCTTCAGAGATGTTGCTATCAATTGACTATGAAAATCTTCGATAGGTGGTAATTGAGTCTGTTTTAATCTTTCAAAACTGTCAACATACTCATATGGAAAAAGGCCTTTTCTCTTCAATAATTCTATTAGTGTTTTTGTATATTTATCTATCTTGAATTCATGCTCTACAATATTTAGTTTGGTTAAGTATGCAGCCAGTTTTTCGCGAGATGATGGCATGAAACGAAACGAATCAGTAAATCGAAAATTTATAGTACTACTGTCCACGTGTTTTGTGTAAACTATATATCTTTCCTTGTTTTCAGCTAAAACAGTCACATTTCCCTCAAGATCAGAGCTAGTAGCTATTTCTTTTATTATAAAATGAGAATCATAAGGTAGAAAATAAGGATTCTTATAATTTAAATTACAGGATGCGTGAGCAGCACCTCTAAATCGACCCGTCAAATGACAATGATTTCTAACTCTTGTTTCATGACGTTGAAAATATTTTCGACAAATATGACACACTTTGCTCATCTTGAAATTCATTTGATTACGCCATGAAAGATTCATTTCTATTGCATTCTTATATATTTGATCCATTTCATCTAACAAAATCTGAAATTGTTTGATAATCCATTGTGCGGGTGATTGTTCTTCATTCAGTTTTTTTCTATACATCTTAAAAACTGATTTGGAATCATCATAACTACATTTTATTAAAGCCCCACACTAAAGGCTTCATGACCTTGGAAGGATCATCCATTATTTACTGGTTTCAATAACCACTCTATATCAGCATATATAATAAACGGAACCATTTCTTTTCGATTATAATGATTAAATTTCAGAAGAAAAAAATTAGGTAGATTAACTTTATATTTATTTAATTTTGAACAATCTGTCTCATGAATATTCAATTTTTCTTTATTTTTAAAATAGTGGCGACAGCGTTCACATTTGTGCAGTATGTTTCGTTACTTGACTTCTAACAAGAGCAGATAAGTTTTTAATACATTCATAGTGGAATTTTAATTTGAAATTATCATTGTTATTTGATCTATTAGATTTTTCTATTTCATTCTCATCAATACAATCGCTTTGTAGTAACAAAAGATTTACATCCTTGTTTTAAAATTGATATATAATATGGTGAACTTCGAATTTAAAACCGTATTTTTTTAGTATGTATAGATTTATTGAAATACTATTTAATTTTTCAAATTTAGGAATATTCTTTACCTCAACAGGAAAGTTTATATCATCGAATTTCAATTCATTTGCAAAGGGCATATAATTTTGAACTCTTTCGCTATGAAATCTAGCTAGATGAAGACAGGCAAGCACAGCCCATTTAAAACATTCATTATCTGTATTTTGAACGTTGATAATTGCATTTTTATCTGCTATTTGTTTTAGTAGTTGAATATATGAGCCAGATTTGAAAGGATTAAATTTATTTATATTAACAGTAATACCGATAATAGTTTTTAATGTCCAACCGGAATCTTTTTCTTGAAATTCTTCTAAATTTTTAAGTATAATATCTTCAATATTTTCTGTAAACCAAAATTTGAGATCTGTCGTTCTATAAATAGAAACATTTTCGGTGTTGAAATACTTTACTCGAATGTCCTCTACATTATCTTTTATTACGGTAAATTGAGCTGACATTTGTATATTTATTTTTAGAGCATTATGAATTGAAAGATATTTTGATATTTGTAATTGTAATAGTTTATTTGCTGCTTTTAAGAATGACTTTATTTCCGTATGTTCTTGATTGGCTACGAATGCAGTAATGATACGTTTTTCAAATGCTGAATTTCTTTCACGCCAAATAATTCCGTCCCCTTCAATTTGGTTTGGAATGACTCGTAATGAATTAACATTTCCTCCGACTTTTATGAAATTATTTAAATTAATTTCGATTGAATTCAAATGAGTAGCGCAAGTTTGACATCTCTGTCGTATTGCTTTACTTAAGTTATGCTGTAACATATATTCTTCAAGAGAATTCAAAGCGGTAATTATTATATTTTTCCATCTAATAAAATCATCCTTATTAGCGTCTGAGTTGTAATAGGCTTTCCATAAATCGCGTACTGTATTTTCAAAATAAGAAATAGAAGCCATTGTAATGAAAATAGAAGCCATTGTAATGAAAATAAAGGATAACTAGTAATACTACTACTACTACCAGTACTACTACTACTACTTCTACTGCTTGTCACTGCTAAGAAAGCTAGTGAAGCGGACTGTCTCGAAAGACTGCGCTCTTTTCCAATCGAGCACGGCTTTTAAGCACTATGGTGGCGCTGAAAGCAATGGTTTCGGCGCTGTAGGTTGAAGAGGGGGTAGTCAGATGAAAGGTGGGAGATGGGATTTCCAAGGGCCCACACTCAGCTAGCATAAGCTTACTAAGCGCCCTACTATCGAAGGAGAGCGAGAGAGAGAGAGAGAGAGAGAGAGAGAGAGAGAGAGAGAACAGCATCCACACTATACCGCGTATGCACCTAGCAATCTAAAGTCGTTACCCCCCTCTCTGAGAGCCTAGACTCAGCCAGCATAAGCTAACTAAGCGCCCTACTATCGAAGAAGAGCGAGAGAAAGAGAGAGACCATCATATAGTTTACCAAACATCCTACCGACTTCTACAGCATCTTACCTTAATAACCTTTGTAGGTGGGTGGGTGGGTGAGTGAGGGGGCACTCTGTCGAAGGGGCCCACTGGCACGTGGGAGGTGTTAAACGAAAAACAAATGCCTTTCAAACACTCAGTATGGAGCCTCACCTTCAATTAGAAGGTATCACTACCGCGACACTTTCATCGGGCGGCTCCTATGTGTCCCAGAACATACATTGCTTATCTACTAACGTTTCCATAGAAGAATATGATAAATACATATCAGAGTTATTTACATCTATAAATATTGCACGAAACGGCATATTATCACCAGCACTTATAGAGCCGGAAACGCTCACACAAGGTCTACAAGAAGTATATGAGCAGAACGTATATATTGATATACTCTTACCACCTCATATCAATAACTATTTTTCCATCGTACAGCTTATGATTTTTTCGTCATATATATCTAAACTGACCATGGTCACAAAATATCCTATTACGCACGCGGATCGATACGAAGTTATAAAATTGCACGCATTATCCTTCGAAAGTCGTTTAAATGTCTTCGGACTCCTCGGAAGGACCCCGCACTATCCTTATAGAAAATGGCTTTCGGTCAACAATTTTGAAACTCAAAATTGGAATGAAAAATATCTATTTGGTAGATCTTGGCACATAGATCAAAAGTGTCCATGGGCTTAAAGCTCAGAAGTTAATGGTTCAGGATGTTCAGGTCCCCGAAGTTGAAATTTCCAGGATATTTTATACACAGTAAGAAATAGGTGACTCGGGTTTTTTAAACTATGTAAATATTTACGTACGCGCATACGAGGTGTGTTCAAAAAGTAAGGTGACTTTGTATTTTTAAGAAAAAATATTTATTTATTTATGAATATTTATGTTGTCCCCTTCAAAGTAATCCCTCTCAGACACAATACACTTATGCCAACGGTTTTTCCAATCCTCAAAGCACTTCTCATAAGCACTTTTCGGTATAGCCTTGAGCTCTTCCAGCGATGCAGTCTTTATCTCTTCAATCGTTGCAAATCTCCGTCCTTTCATAGGTCTCTTTAGTTTTGGGAACAAGAAAAAGTCACATGGGGCCAAATCCGGTGAATATCGTGGCTAAGGCATGATTGTGGTGTTGTTTTTGGCCAAAAAATCTCTCACAAGCAAAGATGAGTGAGCAGGGGCATTATCATGATGCAAAAGCCATGAATTGTTTTTCCACAATTCTGGGCGTTTTCTTTGTATTGCTTCTCGCAAACGGCGCATAACTTCAAGATAATACTGTTTATTGACCGTACGTCCATATGGTAAGAACTCCTGATGCACCACGCCATGGTAATCGAAGAAAACAGTGAGCAAAACTTTGACATTTGATCGAACTTGGCGTGCTTTTTTCGGTCTTGGCTCATCTGGGCTCTTCCATTGGGACGATTGGACTTTGGTTTCGATATCATAACCATATACCCATGATTCGTCACCAGTTATGACCCTTTTGAGTAAATCTGAGTCGTCGTTGACGTCATTCAACAGTTCTTGAGCGATGCTCATGCGACGGTTCTTTTGGTCAAAATTTGGCAATTTCGGAACAAACTTCGCTGACATACGTCTCATGCCCAAAACGTTAGAAAAAATTTCATGGCACGAGCCAAGCGATATACCAACATCCTCAGCAACTTCTCTGATAGTGATTCGACGATTTTCCAGAACAATTTTCTTCACTGCTTGAACGTTTTCATCAGTTGTTGACGTGCTTGGGCGTCCAGAGCGAGGCTCGTCATTGGCATCTTCTCGGCCACCTTGAAAGAGTTTGTACCACTTGTAAACATTTTTTTTGCTCAGAACAGTTTCACCGTATGCCACCGTCAATATTTTAAGTGTTTCGGAGCACTTTATTTTATCTTTTACACAAAATTTGATGCTAATCCTTTGATCTATATTTTTCGATAGCATGAAATCGCCGAGCACGCAAAACACTTATAACCTTTACGCCTCTCACAATCAAACAAAAAATGCTATACACTTGAAACTTGGTACAGATGTTCGGTAAGAGTGTACCAACATAACAAAACAAAAAAATCGATAATCGAAAGTACGTTGCCCGTGAAATTTGAAAAGTCACCTTACTTCTTGAACACACCTCGTATACTTATACATGCGTCAGTGTGTTCTCTCTCATTCTCTATTATATATATATATATATACTGTTCATCCGAAAAACACGGTACCTTGCAAGCATTCGATAAAAAAAGCTTTCCATCCTCGGAGAGACCATTCGTTTATATATATATATATGTGTGTGGCTGTGTGTGTGTGTGTGTGTAACGAATGGTCTCTGTATTATATATGTGTGTGTGTGTGTTTGTGTGTGTATGTTTATTGACCAGACAATATATATATACATATATATATATAACGAATGGTCTCTTCAGGATAGTTGGTCAGAGTATCTCTCAAGAATTAATAAAAATGCAATGTTATGTGTGCAATAGACGACTAGATGCTAAGCAACTGGCGTTTATGAATGGCGATCAAAATATTATTACGCGACAAAAAGCTATCACAAGACGTGACGAGCACCACCATCCTCCTCTAGAACTAGATGAGAATTCAAGAATATGTATTAATTGCAATCGGTCAATCATTGATGAGATAGTTTTAGAAGAACGAGATCCAACATGCCTACGGCTAAATGTCCTGACTCAAACCGCCTCTCAAACATGTCTCATTTGTCAAGCACAAAATGACGTTCATAGACTTACGTTGCAATGTAGAGTTCAGGTATTCATTAAAAGAAATATATTCATCCCAGAAAATGTGCGATGCTGTGTACATCATCTTGATCAGAATGGTTTTTTCTTCAACATACTTTTGTTTGGTTTACAGTACATCAACCAACCATATGTTATCAGAGGACAGCAATTACAAGTATTTTTTGAAGAAATGAGAAACGTCACGTTAAATAGAGGTTCGGGTATTGATTATAACAACCTATCTGATGACGATTTTGAGTGCATAGCTCCAATTAATAAAAATCAATTCGAAGACCTCCTGACCTATTGCGATCCAGTAGTATTGCATGGAGTGCTGAGGCATATTACTAGGAAAGATTTATTGATTTTTTTGTGTAAGATGAGACAGGGACTAAGCGATGAGTTTTTAAAAGTGATTTTCAATGAATCTAGTAGACAAAATGTCAGTTTGATTGTTGATTATGTTAGATTGTCACTATTACAAAGATTTGCTCCAGAAAATATTGGACCTGAATCTATAACTAGAGATCAGTTCATTGACCAACATGTAACCGAGTTTGCCAACGAGCTCTACAATCCTATACCTGGAGAGAGAAGAGCAATTGCAATAATTGATAGTACATATGCCTACATACACCAGAGTACCAACTTTCGAGTGTTGCGGCAATCTTACTCTCTTCATAAACATCGACATTTGTTGAAGCCAACTCTCATTGTAGCTCCAGATGGTTATTTTCTAGGAATTTTATGCCCATATTTTTCGGATGCTCGAAATAATGATGCTGAAATTCTACGAGAAGAATTCGAGAGGGATGCTGGTATACTTGGAAACTGGTTCCAGAATGGTGACATTGTTTTGGTAGATAGAGGTTATCGCGATGCAATACCATTACTGCAACGTCTTGGGATTGATCATAGAATGCCTGCTCTTCTTCAACATGGTCAAAGACAACTTATTACGCAGGATGCTAATGACACTAGGATATTGACTAAACATCGCTGGGTAGTTGAAGCACGCAATGGACACTTTAGATCTGTTTTCAAATTCTTTTCACATACAATAAACTTGCAACATGCTAAAAATCAACACAGTCTATATCTAATAGCTGGAGCTATTTTTTAAATTAAATTAATTTTTTAAATTAAATTAAATTAAATTAATTTTTTAAATTAAAAAAAACGATGAGGCCATTTCTGACTTACCTCGTTGAAGCAATGAATACATTCAAACCTTTTTTTCCTAAAAAAAATTTTATTGATTAGAATGAAAGTCGATATCCCGAAGGTGCCCATGGTACTCATTGCGCGATATTCTGAGCGATAAATTTTTTACGTTTTCTACAGAGCCATTATGTGACACAAAATAGTTTTTTTCAAAACTTTTCGACTTCTGGTAATAAAAAACAACCAACAGTTTTTTTCGTTATTTTTAAAGAAATTACTGACAGCAGCTTTTAAATTCCAATTTATCCTATAATGCCTTCCAGGCGACATTCTTCTGCCCTAGAATTTGCTCGGCTAGTGACCTTTGTTCAGAAGAGGTACAGATATCGACAGGTTGGTGAAGAACTCTGTGTAAGTTCTTCGGTTCAGTTTCGTGCGTACAACCGATTCCGGGAAACAAATGGATACCAACGACGTGCTGGACAAGGACGACATCGAGAAACGACTCGTCGAGATGATCGAGCAATCATTCGACAGGACATCCAAGACCCTTTTGCTCCACCAAACGTCATCGCTCGAAACTTCCCGAATCATCAACAACAGCGACAACAACAATAACAACAACGACAGCCGCGAAACATTTCTCAATCGACGGTAAGAAATCGTCTTCGCGAATCTGGATTCCGTGCTCGAACTGCTGCCCGTGGATCGATGTTGACCGTTGCACATCGTAGAGCTCGTCTCTTAGAGAACGCTCTGATAAGAGTTTGGCGTCAGATCCTTCAACGGATGATCCGAAATTGCATTTTGAATATGCGACAAAAGGTTGCAAGCTGTAATTAGGAGTAAAGGCGGGAACACTTGATAGTAAAAACATACACATTACACCCTTCGGAAAATAAATTTGGAGTTGTTAAATACTGTGAAACTGACAAACCACATGGTTTCATTTTTTTCGAAGAATCTAACACACGTGCGTAAGGACAAAAGAAGCGTAAATCCAACCGTGCAACTTCCACATGGTATGCTTTGGATAACGCTAATGCCGGCGGTAAATCATTAATTAATCAGAAACTTTGTTTATCTTGAAAACAAAAAAAAAAAGTTTTTCCAATCAACCATCACAGATTTTTGTAGAAAATCTTCTGCAGAAAACGAAACCCCTATCCGTTCGCTAGGCGACCAGTAGTTTCAGAGATACATATCGGCAGTTGAGTGAAAAAGGATCCTTTTGCATTCAAAATTCGATATCTCGAAGATTAATGGTCGTATCTGACTCCCGCAAAAAGCAAATTGAAGCTGAATGAACAGACTATGCGACCTATGCATTGGTCTAGCTCGAAAAAATTTTTTCATACCCGTAGAGTAAAATAATAAGGTAAAAATTTTGGAAAATTTTATTTTTGTTCTTTATCTAAGAATTGCGTGGCTACAGGTGTTCCAAAAAATTTTTAACCAAAAAATTCGAAATGTAGAGTGTTCAAGCTTTTTGTTCCTTTAATTTATGCGAGAAGTATAGTAGAGATAAATAGCAAATTAATAAACTATATGCGAGATCTAAGAATAAGCAAGGCAATATCCGCAATACTAGAAAGTTCTCGTGCAAACTGTGGAAATTTTGTATAAATTTGGTGGAGCGTAGCGGCGCCCTTGCCCGTGTATAAATACGCCTGCGTTCACCGCAACCAGAAGCTATCCTCTCCTTGCGCGCGACGCGATGATGACTGGTGATTTAATAAACGATTAGAGCATACTCTGATCTAAAATTTGATCATTTGCGACTATCCTTTCCTAAAACCATCACAATGTGATGTTCGTATCACTTATAAATAAAATAATTCGAACTCTCGTATCTAGCTAATGAGTAAGAATTTGTTTCCAATAATTTTACTCTGCTTGTCAATAAAATAGATAGATAAATCAAATGTAATCAATAAGTAAATCAAATATATATGTAAATGAGTACAATATTTCGAGGAAAGTCAGACAATGCCCTAGTTTCTTATGGTGCGAATTGTCCCATAAGCAGAGCTAAAGTCTTTCTTTGATAGGATATAATTCGGCCCAAGTTTCTTATAGTGCGAGATGTTCTATAAGTCGAGCTCAAATTATAAGGAAGGAACAGTCTTGCTCAGTTAATTACAATGAGAGAAAGAACTTAGGTATAATCCAAGTTTATTCAGACTCATGCGCTCACCTTGCAAGGCTAGAAGTGAATGCTAGCCTGTGCAAAGGTGGGCCTATTTATACATAGATTTTCCCGCTTATTTTTGCAGGAGAGATGTCATCGAAAATTCGAGAGACGTTCGCGAATTTTGAGAAATAAGTTTTCTTAATTTACAAGTAAATAACCATTAATATTAAGCTTTTAACACATGTAAACTTTACAGAATTTGTTGTTTGTTGATTTTATACAATATACAATTATCGCAATAGTGTCGTCAAAAGTTATTAACTAATAAAGTTAATTAACGTGATATTACAATATTTACAATAGAAAATTATTAAATTTTGATATTGTTAAATACAAGGATAGGTCAATGAATAAAAGTCAGATGTTTAATCGTAATCTCCGTCGAGTGTTAATCATTTATTGAAAAAGGAAAAGATGATCGTTGTAATCGTAAAAGAAAGAAAGTCACACGACTAGCTAAGGCGTTGATGTATCTCGAGCGGCAGGAGAGAACTAAGCGCCTCCGTCGGCGTGCTTGCCGCGAAGCATCGTAGAAGGGAGAAGGGGAAGATAGGCTGACAGTGCCTTGCGCCGAGAAAAGAATGCGCCACCTTGCTGCTAACACTCCCTTCTGGCGCACTTGTCCTTGAGTTTTACTTGTCCCAGTCCTCCTCCTCCTCTTCCTTTTCAGGCTCCTGATTTTCTACCGTATCGATTACTTCTGTAATTTCAATTCTCTCTGTCACTTCCGTGACATCTAAACCTATTCTCCAGTCAGGAACACTCGTTCTGTGTGGTTTGAAGCTGTTTTCATATCGTGTATCTTCCCTGGGATAGGGATCGTTGTGTTGTTTATGATGACCGAATTGCTTCCTTCGTTCATCAAACCTTTCTTCATCTCGAGTCGTTCCACCTCTGTAAATAATTGTTATTCGTTCGTCAACTTTCGTTATTTCGTTCGCTTCGTTAGTCTATTCTTTATTGCATGTTTAATATCGCTTTTGTTTGTTCTTCGTGTATCGTAAACGTCAGCGGTTTCGTGAATATATCCGCTAGTTGTTGTTTTGAAGCTATCCACTTCAGACTGATTATTTCCCTCAATAAGCACTCTTTTACGTAGTGTTCGCGTATTTCTGTGAGGTGTCTCAATCGCATTCCTCCTTGTATTTGTGCACTCGCAATAGCTGCATTGTTATCGCAGTGTAATATCGCGGGATATATCGGTTCGTTAGTGAGTTTCTCGAGTGATTTCGCTATCGATATGAGTTCAATACAAGCTTCGCTCATTACAATATACTCAGCCTGACATGTTGACAATGACACGTACGTTTGTTTTCACGTTCGCCAAGACACGGTGTCTCCGTACATTTTAATTAAGTATCCGCATGTCGTTATCGATCCTTTACAGTCTGCTAAACTGGCGTCCGAATAAACTTGCATATTGTCTGTTTCACCTCTATACGTTAAAGTGTAGTCCTTAGTTTTATTTAAATATCCGAAAACGCGTTCTACAAGTTTCCATTCTGTGTCTGTCGGATTGAGCTGATGACGACTTAATACGTTTACTGTATATGACAAGTCCGGTCTAGTTGCGTTCGCGAGATATAAAAGTGAACCAATTACTTCGCGATATTTGCTCGGATCAATTACGTGTTCATTTCGCGACTCTGCTTCTCGTTCTCGTCTTTCTCTATTTAAGACTTGACTCGACACCATGGGAGTTCGTTTAGGGTGTATTTCCGTATACTCGAATTTTCTTATAATTTTCTCTATGAATTTAGTTTGATGTAATTTCAACGTTCTTTCGCGTTCGTTTCTTTCGATCGCGATACCAAGATATTCTTTCGGTTCTCCTAAATCTTTCATGTTAAATCGAGCTTGCAGTTTTTGTCTTATTTCGTTCATTTTCTCCTCGTCATTTCCTACCATGAGTACGTCGTCTACATATATCATGATTATAATCATTACTTCGTCTTTAATAAATATTGTTAAAAATGACTGAGATAAAAACGATTCAGTTTGTTTTAAATAAAATATAATATCATGCAAATATATACAACGTGGGTCTCATAGTTAGAGACACGGTCTGCCTTAAGCAACCGCTCTCTTTCGACTGAACTCATAGATACGTACAGATACATCTCGCCGCGTACTCATGCGCTTTTGCGCATGCGCTACTACATACATCTTTACTCTCGAAATATTAATTCATATATTTTAACACACCTCCTTGAATTTATATTTCTTAACAGTAAACATTTTCAAAAAAAATCCATAATATTCACAGGTTTCAAAAAAAAATCTTACATTCTTTCTCTTACAATTCGTTATACAATATTTAAATCTTTCCTGAACATTTCGAACTTATTTTTACCTAGTGCTTTTGTAAATATATCCGCAATATTCTTTTCGCTCTCAACTTTTACAATATCAATTTCATTTCTTACGTAGCTTTCGTTAATAAAATGAAAATGTGTTTTTATGTATTTAGATTTCTTTGTGAGATTACCATATTTGGCAATAGCAATTGCACCAGAGTTATCTTCATAGATCTTTATAGGCTTAACAATATTTACGTCTAAATCTTTTAATAAATTTTTAATTACTTTTACCTCGCTAACAGCATCAGATAAAGCTACATATTCTGCTGCTGTAGAAGATTTAGCTACACTACTTTGTTTCTTTGCTTTCCAAAAAATCGTATTCCCATAATAACGTATAACAAAACCTGTCGTTGACTGTCTACTATTTTTGTCACCTGCCCAATCAGCATCAACATAACAATCTATAATATTATTATTATTCGATTTTCTTATAAAATTCAATTTTTTTTCTTTGGTTAAATACAAATATTTCAGTACTCTTAAAGCATATTTATAATGAGTTTTATCATAACAATTTTGAAACCTACTCAAATAATTTACACTATAGCTTATATCTGGTCAAGTACATGTACTGATATACAAAAGTGCTCCAATTAAATTTCTATATTTGATTTCATTAGATGCTGATTGTGCTGGAGGTATATGTAACCTTTCCTCCATAGGTGTTGAGTACAGTTTAGTATTTTCTAAATTATAAACATTTCCTAATGAGTTATTATAATCAGTTTGATCAAGGCTCAATTTTCCTTTTTCAAGATCATATTCAACATTAATTCCTAAATACGTTTTTATTTTACCTAGATCTTTTATAGCAAATCTTTTCATTAATTTCTTTTTAATTTTATCAATGACAGTTTGATTTTTTGAACAAACTAGCAAATCATCAACAAATAATAATATATAAATTTTTTCTCCATTCTCAGTTTTATAATATAAACAATAGTCGTTTTCGCTTCTTTTGAAATTCATACTATTAATAAAATTATCAAAACATTCGTACCAAGCTCTAGGACTTTCTCTTAAGCCATACAAAGCTTTTTCTAACTTTAAAACTTTATCAGAATTCTCATTAACATTTTCATAACCTTATGGTATTTTCACATAAATTTCAGATTTAACTTTTCCATTCAAAAACGCTGTTTCAACATCCATTTGTTCAATATAAAATTCATTTTGGTTACAGTAAGCTAAAAGTAATTTCAAAGTTTGCAATCTAGCCACTGGTGAATATATGTCCTCAATTATTTGATCTTGTTGGTATCCACGTACCACAAGTCTCGCCTTTTTTCTACCGTCAGATTTATTTGTGTAAACCCATCTTAAATCTAAAATTTTCTTATCTATTGGTTTGTCAACTTTTGTCCAAGTTTTATTTTTTTCTATACTTTGAATTTCTTTTGCCATAGCATCATTCCACAAAGCAGAATCATTACAATTTACTGCGTCATTATAAGTCTTAGGTGAATCAGCACTAACAGTATTTACATAAATAAAACTTGTCACTGGTTGACCGTACCAACTAGGTTTTCTTTTCTCTCGCGTTGACTCTCTCCTTCCAAACTTTAAGTTTACTTTTTCATTATCATTGCCACTTGAATTTGGGCTAGATTTTTTTCTTTTTTTAAATTTGTTTTCTTTCTTAATTTTCTCATTATCATAAAATACTTCATCATCACTCATACTTTCATAACTCGTTTCAGATTCACTTTCACTCTCATTATCAGTATCTATTCCTATCCATTTCACATCATCTTCAACTACTTCTACGTGTCTAGCAATTATAATTCTACCATTCATTAAAACTCTATAACCTACGTTATCATATCCAACCAAAATTCCCATATCAGCTTTTCTGTCCTATTTTGAATGTCTTTTTTCTTCCGGAGTTTTTACAAAGATTTTACTTCCAAAAATTATTAAATACTTCATACTCGGTCTTTTTCCAAAAAATATCTCGTAAGGCGTCTTATTAAGAAGTGTATTCGCAATTGAACGATTTTTTAAATACGCTGCAGTTTTTACTGCTTCGGGCCAATATCTAATATTTAACTTTGCTTCCGATAATAAACATCTAGCGGTATCCATGACCGTTCTATTGTATCTCTCCGCTGTTCCATTTAGTGGATGAACATACGGTGGGCAAGGTTCAAGATATATACCTTTATCTCTGATCAAGTTAAAAACATTGTTATTTATGTATTCTTTACCATTATCGCACCTCAATTTTTTAATCCTTTTACCTGTTAAATTTTCTACTAAATTTATGTATTCAACAAAACATTGATATACTTCAGTTTTACTTTGAATTGGAAAAATCAATGTGCATTTGCTAAAGTCGTCAATAAATGTGAGAAAATATTTTGAACCTTCGTACCCCGTATTTCTGTGTGGGCCATTTAAGTCAGTATGGACTAATTGAAGGATTTCTGTTGCTTTTGTTCTATTGTTTTCAAAACGTAAATTATGCATTTTGTTTTTGATACAAATTCCACATTTCATATATTCTTTTTCTAAGTTTTTTGGAAGTCCTTCGATTAATTCATATTTGCAAAGTTTTTCTAAATAATCAAAATTTACATGGCCAAGAATTCTATGCAATTTTTCTTTTTGACTTATTATTCCAGAATTATTTACGCTAATATTTCTTTTCTCAACATATGACGAAATTTTATATAGACCATTATCGTTATACGCAGTACAAATTATATTATTGTTTCTATCGTAAATTTGAGATCGATTTCCTTGAGATAAGATTTTAAAATTTTTATTATTTGTAATTCTTGCTTGACTTATTAAATTTCTATCCAATTCTTTTACATAAAAAACATTTGTCATAATTATTTCTGTTTTAAAACTTTTTTGATAAAATGATGTTATAATATTTCCAACTTTTTCACACTTTATTTTTCTACCGTCTGCAATAGTTACATAAATTGGTCTTTCTAATCTTTTAAAATTTGAGAAATAAGAATCATCGTTTATAATGTGGTCTGTACAACCACTATCTAAGATCCAATTAATTTGAGTACTTTGACTCTGATTTATGGAATTTACTCTACTATTAAAATTTTTAACATCAATACTTGCATGCAAATAAAACGTCTGTGGTGTATTATCGTTATACCTATCATTATAACTATAGCGTGCGTCGTGTTGACCTTCTTGTTGAAAACTTCGTTGATGGTTGAACTCTCGGTGACCTCCTCGTTGACCGTAACCTCGATTGTTGTTGTTATTGTATCCTCTGTTATTGCTGTAGCCTCTGTAGTTACCGTAGCCTCTATTGTTGTTGTTTGTATAACCTCTGTTGTTGTTGTTTTGGTAATTTTCTTCTTGATTGTAGCTGCCTCTTTGCCCGCTTCCACGAGAGTTGTTGCCTCGCCAGCTGCCTCGGGTTATAGCACCTCCTCGCCAATTTGCTCGGAAATTCGGAAAGGCATTAGTTTTACAATCCTTTTTTGTATGCCCTTTTTTGTGGCAAATGAAGCATTCAATGTCCTTCTTTTCGACTTTAAATAAATTTGACTTTTTACTGTTATCTTGGCTATGTTGAATTTCATACATTTTAATTTTGTTTTTTATATAACTGCAATTTTTATCTTTATCTTGCAAAGTATCGACTAAATCTCCAATGTATGCAAGTGAATCAGGTAGAGTTTTTAATATATAATCTAATTTTTCTTGTTCTTTTATATCTGCTCCAGCACTTTTCAATTCATTAATTAATTTCTCAAATTCACTAAAGAAACTATTGGCATTTTCAAAATCTTTCAGTTTTAATTTATCCAGTCTATTTCTCAAAACTATTTGTAAAGAAGTTGATTTTTTTAAGTACATTTCATCAAACTTATTCAATATATCAATTGCTGTTTTTTCATCACATACAAATTCCAATTGTTCATTTGAAATACTAGAATATATTAAGTTCATAGCTTTACAATTATGCTTTTCCCAATCAGTATCTTTCAATTGTTTTTCGTGTGTGACCACCTCATCGCACGTTCTAAATTTCAGTAAAAGTAATAATCTTTTTTTCCAAAGGTTGTAATCTTTGCCATCAAAAATAGGAATTTTCATATCCGTATCAGAAGCCATTCTATACTCTACAACTTTCAAACACAATTTTCACAACTTTACTCAACGTTTTCGTTCATGCACGTGTATCTATCTTTATATATCTATCTTTATATATCTAATAAAATAATTATTACTCCTTGTTGATATGTTATTAAGCTTCAATGCTTCAACTTTATTTTTGTTTCTAATTGTTTATTATTGTTTCAAACGACTTCATTCTTCGATAAAAGATTTATCACCTTGATATTTACAGTATACTTATCAATATCCTCGGTGTTTCATTACATTGAGTACTATATTATCTTGTTTCTACTCATTTAGTCGTATAGCCTCAAATTGCCATGTGTTCCTGCCAAGCACCGCATGACGGCAAAATTCAAAATCGTATCCACTTGCATCTTCTTGATCATTCAATAATTTTTTTACTTTCGCATTTTATACACTTATTTTTCAACTTTATAAACAAATTTCAGACAACATTCATTCCTATCTTCTTCATTCACTTTGTCAACCATACACTCAATCAACCTCACTTTTAATCGATCACACTATTAACCAACCAGGCTCTGCTACCATGTTAAAAATGACTGAGATAAAAACGATTGAGTTTGTTTTAAATAAAATATAATATCATGCAAATATATACAACGTGGGTCTCATAGTTAGAGACACGGTCTGCCTTAAGCAACCGCTCTCTTTCGACTGAACTCATAGATACGTACAGATACATCTCGCCGTGTACTCATGCGCTTTTGCGCAAGCGCTACTACATACATCTTTTACTCTTGAAATATTAATTCATATATTTTAACAAATATAAACATACACGGGTCAGAATCCTCTACTCTGAAGCCTAACTTAATTAATTCTTCTGTGATGGTTTCGTACCACCTTTTCGGACTAGTTTTCAAACCATATAATGATTTTTCTAATTTTAATACAAGTTTTCGTTTTTCGTCTGCCGTGTATGGCATCCCTTCGGGTATTTCCATATATATTTCGTCATGTATTCTACTGTTTAGAAACGCGGTTTTTACATCTAATTGAACCATTTTGAATTTATGTTTATTCGCGAATGCAAGTACTGTTCTAATTAGTGGCAATCGCGATACCGGTGCATAAGTTTCGCGTAAATTGTAAAAATTACTGTCTTTAAATCCGCGTAAAACTATTCTCGCTTTTCTTATATTATCCGTTTTAGTTTTTTAAAAATCCAACGTGAATCTAATATGTTCGGTTTCCGACCATTACTGTCCAAATTTGGTCCCGACACTATTCTATACACTTCGTTTTCATTCAGTGATTCTAATTCTTCGTCTACTGCTCTTTTCCATTCGAGTCAGTCAGTACTTTTCATTGCTTGTCTATACGTTGTCGGATCTTTGTTAATTTTGGCTAACAGTGTGTAGTAAGTTTCGTCACAGTTTTCGTCATTGTTACAATCGCTCAAGGTCAGCATTGCCGTCTTAGTCTTTTTAGATCTACCTCGTTTTCGTTTTTCCGTCTTTTCTGGTACTACTCCCTCCGTTTCCGACATCTCTTGTTCGTTATTTAACTCGCGCGTTTCTCCCTCCGTTTCTAAATTTTCTTTCCCGTCGAATTTCAATTCCTCGTATTGTTCGTTTGATTTTCTATATACTTTCCCGTAAGTTATTCTTTCGGCAAATCTAATATTTCTACTTTCGTACATTTTCTTATTAATAGGATCGTATAGTATATATCCGGTGCGCATGTAACCAACGTGTACAACTTTAATCGTTCGCTTATCGAATTTACTCGATGGATTCTTTGTGATATAAGCTATACAACCGAATCTTTTAATTTGATTCATATCTATGTTATATTTTGGAGCGAACAGTTTAATTGGAGCTCGAAAGTCTAAAGTTCGATGCGGTGTAATGTTATACACATATGTCATTGCGCCTAACGCTAAATCCCACATGTTGGGCGGTAATCCGGAGTCTAACAAGGCCGAACTAATCTTTCGCTGTATGGTTTGGTTGAACCTTTCGGCAACCCCATTGTGCTGCGGAGTGCCTGGACATACTGCCAGGATTTCCGCCCCAAATTCTTTTAGCACTTCAATCGTTCGTTTTCCAGTATATTCGGTTCCTTGATCGCATTCTAAGTAACATATTTTAGAATCTTCTCTTCTAAGATTTCTTGTCGAGATGATAAAATCTCTTAGACACTCGGGTACTTCGTTTTTATGTTTAATTGGATATGTACCCGCGTATCGAGAGTGGCTATCAATAAATGACGAGATATATCTATAACCTTTCGGATGAGCTGTCGGCGTGATATATCCCATTAAATCCGCGTGTATCCGCAACAAAGGTTTATCTTCGCGATGTCTTACATTCTTAAATGGAAGTTTCTTGAGTTTAGTTTGTATACACGTTTCGCATTCTTTAATGCTTTCGTCAATTTCGTTTTCTTTTAAATTTTTAATCTCGGGGTATTCTAATTTTAGTTTTCGAATATATTCGCTCGACGCGTGTCCTAATCTCATGTGCCATATTTTCGCTGTACTAATTCTATCTAATTTTGCAAATTCGTCTAGTTCAGTATATATATTCGTTATATCTCCTTCTTCAATTAGGTTTTCTATTTGTCTGTCTCGAACCGTACTCAACAGATCTTTAGTTTCACTTATTCTAATCGTCGGTTTTTCAACCTTTTCTTTTATTTGTTTGTCCGATTTTTCTTTAGTCGTGTTTAATTTACTTCTTGTTACTACGTTTGCGTGCACGTCTGTTTTAATTCGTTTACCCTCGATCGTTTTTAAATTCTTATTTTGAGATCCGATTTTAATAATCCAAAAAGGTCGTTTATATTTACCTGACAAAAACGTTTGTTCGGTTTTAGGGTCGTATACATCGATTATTTTTCCATTTAGATATACACTTAATCCTCGATCCACGAATTTTCTTAATGATATTAGATTTTTGGCTAGATATTCCACGCGTACTTCGCGTATATTACATTTTTTAATTTAACGTGTTTTCCTTCGTTATTAAATCCTTCGATTATTCCTTTTCCGTTATATTTTAACCTAGCGTTTGGTGATTTATTCGCGCAATAAATAAAACCTGTTTTATCTCTATCGAGGGTGACGAAGCTTAGTCAGTTATTATTCATGTGATCTGACGCTCCCATATCCGCGATGTATTTGTCCGCGGTTTGATTTTGATCAATTTCGTCTTCGCTATCGCTTCGTTCTGTCTCCGAGTTTTCGCTTTGCTTTTCGCCTTCGTTATCCGCGAAATTACAACGCGCTTTGTTTTTATTGAATTTTCGGAATTTACCTTTTTCAGGCTGGTACCTTGACCTATCCTTGCTGTACTGCTTCAAACTGTCGCCTCTTCTTTCGTTGTAACGAGTTGTGGTATCGTTCCTTAGCCTCTTAACCGTCGTATTACGTCTTTCGTCATCGTAACTTCGTTTCCTTTTCTCTCGTCTGCATTCTTCAGCTTTATGTGTCCCAATTAGGTTACAATTGTAGCACTTGAATTTGCCCGGATTAGGGCACTTGTCTTTGGTGTGTCCATCGTCTCCGCATCCGTAGCAGATTTCCTTCTCTTTATTTGTTCGTTTCGTCATTGCATGATTTGCATTTGAAGCTTGCACAATTTGTACAGGTCCTACCTGTAATAAGATTCGTTTTAGTTCCATGTATGTCAATTTAGTTCCTTTTGTCATTTCGGTTATACAATCGGCTGTTGCTATAGACGGTATATGTTTCTTTACCGCTTGAAATATCAAATTCTTTTTGTCTCTATCCACGTATTCTCCTATATTAGACTGGTTTTCGTATTGTTTCACATAATCTTCGAATCGCGAGCAAAATTGAACTATATTTTCTTTGTTCGGATTAAATTTAATATTTATCAATCGTCTATATGTGTCGTGTTCAGTCATACCTGTTTCCGACACTTTAACTTGTTTAATTTCATTTAGTAATTCTCTTGGGTTATCATGTTTTGTCCCGATATCTACATATTCTTTACCTAAATGATTGAGTATTATATCAAGAACTCTAACCTCGTCGTCTTTATATTTACCTGGATTCGTATTATTACGTACAGTTTCATCACTATCTATGACATAAAAAATTTTCCGCGTTTTCAGTTCGGTATATAATAATTTCTCAAACATGTCGTATCTCGTTTCTTTGGTCAAACTGTACTTTCTATTAGATCCCGAGTCTGCGTTTGTTACTTCTACGCTCATCCTGCTATAATCTATCGACTCATTTTGCGTATCTAACTTACTTATTCTATCAATAACATTCTTGCTAATTTTCTCGGTAATTAATCTTGTCAATTCGTCTACATTTTTACATACGTATGTGTTGTCTTCCCTTTTATCATTCGTTTGACTACTTATTAGATCAGACGTGTTTACCTGAGCATTTCGATCAGCTCTATCATCGCTGTCTCTCGCTGATGCAATCAACGTGCTGTGTGCCAGTGGTGTCGATTTCAGCAACTGACTGCTAGTTGTTCCCGTTTCTCTCGTTCGTGCTGATACTGGTTCATTTTCTCGCCTTTCGTCAACCACCTGCACTTCTTGCACGTCTTGATTCCCAGCCTTCTGTTGCTCGTTAGTCGTCTGACCTATTATTGCAGAGAGCAATGTGTCGAGCTTGGCGCACAGTGTCTTGACAACCGCTGTGTTCTCATGTATAGCTTGTCGTTCTTGCCAAGAACTTTCAGCTATCTCGTCAAGTTTGTGCCTCAGGCTCGCCAAGTCCCTCGTTGCTGCGTCTGTTTTATTCCTTACAAGGATTCGTTTGGGCTCCTTCATACCTTCAAGTTTCCCAATCAGCCATCCAGTCTCGATGGGATCCAGTACGTTGTTGTCTGTAAAAATTCGTTTTTCGTTACTAAAGGTTTGATGCTACTAGGCAGCGCCACAGTACAACTTGTAGATGCCTGTAACGAGTGTACACTCCTGTAACCAGTACAACTTGATTACATTTGTTTTCACCCTTAGGACACTGAGTGTGTATTGTGTCACGCACAGCTGTGGCACCACACTCAGTGAACCCTTTAGAAGAGTGAACTCTCATCGTTTAGAAAGTTACTCTTTGACCGGTCATGTTATTATTTTTACTATGTAAAATCAATAACTCGTATGAATATTCCTTTGGCTGGGAATATTCCTTCGTTCGTTCGTTTTATATTTATATAAATTTCTTTTCTTACCTATCACGAGTATTTCCTTATTCGTGAATGACAGTACTAGTCCTATCTTCGTTGGGTTCGTAATAATGTACACTCCTTCGCCTGGATGTATCCTCGTTTCGTTCAGCAATCGTTCAATTTTTTCTTTAATGCCCTCCATCATCTCTGTAATTTTCCAATTCAATTAGCATTTTTCATATTTGTATTCACTTTATTTATATATATTTTGTCTTTCGTTATTTCGTATAATGAGGGTTCTTTTCATGTACGCATGGGCCTGACTACCTCGTGTTTGGCTTGTGCCTGCGCGCGCAACTACTTCCGTCTCTTTCGCTCTCTCTCTTTCCTTTCTCTACTGTTACGTTCAGCGCGTGCGCATGAAATTTGGCGCGCTGCAACACGTCGTTGCCGGTTCTGCCCGCGTGCTTTGCCGCCATTTTAATCTTTCCTTTGTTCTTTTCTTTTTACTTTTTAATTATCTAAATTTCCTATACTTTCGTTTCGGTTATTCTTTTCTTTCTTTCTATTTTTATTTCAATTTTATTTTCTTTTCTATCTTTCTTTCTATATTTTCTTTTCGGGTTTTTCTGTTCGCATTTTCACTTTTCACTTTTCACTCGCGTTCGCGTCATTATCTTATATTTTAACTACTTACGCATTGATGAGTTCATGTTGCTGTTTCTTTGATCTTCTGTCATTCTTGACTTTCTCTTTCCTTTTTCTTTCGTAGTCTAATCGTTCTTTGTCCTTTCGTATTTTTCTTTCTCGTGTTCGTTCTTCGTCCTCTCTCCGCTCGTTCGTCAAAACTTCTTTTCACTTTTCACTTTTTCACTTTTAACACTCGCGCAGTGGAAGTGTCTCTGAGCCCATAACCTGTTAAATACAAGGATAGGTCAATGAATAAAAGTCAGATGTTTAATCGTAATCTCCGTCGAGTGTTAATCATTTATTGAAAAAGGAAAAGATGATCGTTGTAATCGTAAAAGAAAGAAAGTCACACGACTAGCTAAGGCGTTGATGTATCTCGAGCGGCAGGAGAGAACTAAGCGCCTCCGTCGGCGTGCTTGCCGCGAAGCATCGTAGAAGGGAGAAGGGGAAGATAGGCTGACAGTGCCTTGCGCCGAGAAAAGAATGCGCCACCTTGCTGCTAACAGATATAACTTTATAGTTGATTAATTTTGGAAGTATTCTCTAAAAATAAATATTTAAATTAGTTAATAACATTTGAATTATGACTAATTTTTTATATTTGTAACGGTTTTTTCTAATCTTATAATGCAATTATTAGATTAATTATCTAAGATTTCTAAATCATAAAAATATCATTATCAAGTATAAACTTAATATTTTCTTTCTATATACAGCTTATTGTTTAAATAAATTATTAATTGTTTATTTACTAATAACAGTTATTATTCAGCTGTTATTAATGAAAAAAATTCTTACTCATGTTCTATACTTATTCACTTTGCATATGAATTATTTATATTTTTCTAATATTTCATATTGTTAACGTAATAAATAAATCAACTTTGCATATTGATATTCATTATTATTTCATAATTGAATGTAATTTTTATTATTATATTATGAATCTACATGCTAAAATCTATATAATCAATACTTTGTTATATTAAAATTATCTCTAATTAACATATTTTTCTTAATATCCAAAATCATTATATCTATATCTATTACTTTGTGACGTCACGCTGTTTATTTTGATTCGACTCTTATTTGTATACAATCGCGTAAACAGTGAGGTAGCGCCGCTTAATGTATTGATTTGAATAAACAGATAGATATGTTAGACTAGTTGCAGTAATTCAGTGATTTAATAAATAGCTCATAAATAGGACCGTTACAACAAGGACAACTCATGGGAAAATATACTTCTCTACGAGATAAATCCTTTGGGTGTTTCCTTTCGAAATATATTTAATTATTTGATAGTTTAGAGAATCTGCTAAGAATTCTCGGCATATGTCCAGGTGCCTCGCCAGATGTTAGGCCGGGTCTTGTGCGGATTCTTGTAAGACGTTACGAGAGTATACTCTGTTTGCCTAACCCCAAGATTACTCTCGTCAAATCAAATAAATAAGGTAGAGAGTAATTCTGAATCAATGTTATGGTACATAGGCTTCTTTTCCTACGAGTATTAACATTAGTAACGGAGAATCTCGGCTAGGCCGATTTCGTCCGTTTAGCTCTCGCCAATATCCGCGCGCCGCGCCAAGCTAAGATTGTATGCGTGTGGCACGCACACTCATGCTTGGTTTTTGTTTTGAGGTGCTGTGTACGGCTAAACTGGCGGCTGGAACGATCGAGATAGCGCGGAACAGAAAGAAAGAGAGAGAAAGAGAAAGAGGGAGGGATAGAGCTCTCTAGTTGCGGATCACCGCGAAAATTTAAGGAGAGTACCTGCTGGGCTTTGAGCAGAGAAAGTCACGCGCGCGGATTAAACCGAAGTTAACGGTTTTCCGGAGTTGCCCCACGACCTCATCAATGTTTGTTTTCGGAAACACGCCCGGTTCGCGGACGAGAATTGGAGTGTTGTGGCTGGGTCGCGCCCAGCCATGTTCCGAAGGATACCCGGCACCGTTACGTGTGAGTACCCGGCGAGATGCGCGGATGCGCACGTGAGCGGTCTTCATCGCTACTGCAGTATCGAGCAACCGAAGGCAGCGGCAACCGCAGTGGAAGCAACAATAACAATAATCAACGAGCGAACAACAGGTTGAGGTAGCAACATTAGTAGAGCGAACGAGAAGACTAGTGAGAGAATAATCAGCGACGACAATAACACCAGCGAGGCAGTTAGCGAGAAGGAACGCACTAGTGACGTCATACATCGAAGCTTCTAGCCGTCAGAGAGGCTGAAGGTCGAGGTCTGTGCCGTATTCTCTCTTGTCTCTCTCTTGCATGTTTGGGCGCCAGCTGATGGGTGGTAGTGTGGCAGATCTGCTGGCTATCCCGTTGACGAAATAACGGCGAAAATTGTTTATCGGGCATTTATTGTAAGAATTAGTTTTAAAGGCTGACCAGCCACTGATTCATCTTCGCACTTGCGTTTGTTATTGTGCCGCTCGTGGTATATCGGCGTGAGATCGCCGTCTTGTAGTCGATTGTTGATAATTAAAGGATTAGTGTGTTAATCCGGTATTATGTTTATTCACCGCTGTATCACTTCTCATCTCGACTTCGAATCTGTGCGTTTAACGTGGTTTTGCTCGACGCGTTATTTAGTCGTGGGAACGTCTTTTGCTTCAAAAATCCCCAAATAAATAATTTGTGCGGACGGCCGCCAACTACCCAGACGGGAACGGCCGCTTATCACCGTTATACATTATCTCTGGGACATACGTTCTACCATTGCTAAGAGTTTCTCACGTTTATTTTAACACGGGGACCTATTAGCTAAACTTGGTTATTAACTATAGACAGTATCGAATATCATAAGATACACTCGATGAAAATATTCTTTTTTTATGTTATTATTCATTATACAAAGTATATACGTTGAAGAGCGAAAACTCAAATTCTCACTTAACACCATTTTAATTAATATCGGATATGAACTATGAAAATGTGTAAGTTGTAGCCACTTAAGTGAAACTTTACACTTGGAAATATTTATTGTAAGACTCTTTTCCTCGATCGGTATGTTGATTCTTTGGTTTACAACCCTTTTTCAGCACCGATTTAAAGGCTTTTGATACGTCTTGACCTGTTTTGCTCTTCATCGGAATGCCCATGCATGCTTAGAAAAAATATCAATAATCGTCAATAGATATCGGAATCCCTTGTTTTCTTGAGAGTATGACTGTATTTCAACGAGATCTGCTTGCCAAGTTTCATCTATTCCTCGGATATCAAATTTTCGACATGGATAGTTGCAACGAGCTGGCTTGTGTAACTCTTTAATTACTATTTTATGCTCCATCGTTCAATACTTTAGCACCATCACCACCATCTAATTTTTTTTTATAGATGTAATGTCGTTATTGATTCTCAATATCTGTTGATCAATTTCGTCTTTATGCAAATCCACTTGAGTATCCAATTCATTCAATTTCTGTTGTAATGCTGTTATAATATTAGCGATTTCCTTGACTGTCATGTTAATCACTCGTTGAACAGTATTCAAGTTTGCTAGATCTTTTATTTCGTTAGGATCAGCTGTATTACCGAGTCTTTTGTCATCTAGATTTTACTGCCCATCTGGAGTAACCTTGAATCCAACATCTGAAGGACCTCAAGTGCCTTTCTTTCGTTCCAACTAACGTTCAAACACATCAGCGCTCATGATGATAATTATTAGAATGCTGAGTAGTCTCAGTATACAGGGCGTAACAAAAGTACCGAAACGGTCCTGTATTTTTTCAGGTAAGGTATTTTTAAAAAAGATTAGGGTCAGGTCTTTTGTAACTTTTTGCAAGAAATTCAATGGTGACCTTGGATTTGACCTTGAACCTCACCTTCAAGGTTATTTCAAGGTCAATTTTTTTTCAAATGGAAACCCCTCTTTTTCATAGCGATAATTGAAAGAGCAGAAAATTTTACATTCAAATATGTATCAAGGTCCAAGGTCGAGGACAATCCTAGAGGTCAAATAAAGGTCAAACATGTGTTGTTAGAGAAACATCTGGAAATGTCACAGGATTAGTCAAGGACATAAATGACAAATGTTTTTCAAACGAAAACATCTATTTTTAATATCGGCAATGAAAAATTTAACGCTGTGGTAATTTGTAGATTATAAAGGTTACACCCCCATGGTATCAGTATCGCTGGAAATAGAGCTTCTAAAAAATACAAAAATAGGATCGTTTCGGTACTTTTGTTACGCCCTGTATATACCTTTCCTCGAGTAGTTCCTCTATGATCGAATGAATTTCATTTACATAAACATAATCCATTGACGTATTGACTCTGGCGACTTTATATCGAGGTACTCGTAGCATACCTTCTCTAATAATTGATCTTTTTTTTAGTTTGCTAAATTCACATATAGAAATATATAAATTTTGAATTTCTTACTATATTTATTTTTGAAATCTGCATGTTCTTTAAATTGTCTCTTGTGAGCATTTGTTCCAGTGAGAATTTGAATGTAATTCTTATTATATTTATTGTCGATCAAAGCAGTTTTAGGCTCTTTCCAGAAAATACCTTTCTTACAGAAAAGTTCCATTAGATCAGGTGTTTTCGGATACTCTTTTCCATTGACGTTAATACTATCTCGTTCGAAAGTGATTAAAGAATTATCAATTACATAATTTTCTCCCTGCTTACATATTCGATATATCCACAAATCTTTTTTTTATCAGTGCTCAGTAATTGCAATTACTTTCGCAAGACATCAGAAGTTTCATTGAAGTAGTTGGAATCGTTGGGCTGCAAAGTTTCCTTGGTATCAAAGGTTACATTTAGCTTAAATTTGACGGTCTTTTTGAGAATTGACTTTCTTTTTCTTCGTTTCATTAGTACTACTACTACTAATAGTACTACCACTACTCACTGTAATAAGTTTTTCTAAAGGATCAATGATCGGTTTGAAGGTCTCGTCAAGTGTCTTCTCAAAATTGGCCTTTCCTTCCTTTAACAACTTATGCTTGAGTCTGATGACTTAAAGAGCTTTGGCCAACTGCATCAATATATTCTTTTCCTGCTCAAATTCAGCCATGTTGACACTTGAACGTCATAATACATAATGATTTACTAACGACTACGGAGTTATATTTATAGCAAAACAGTCAAAACCTTTCTGTATCTACCATGATTGATTGCTCTATCTCGATCGATAACGATAAAACCATACTTATCATTTTGCTAATACCTTGCACAAATTTTGTTAAATTTAACGAAGGCCATATCAGAGTTTTCATGATCGTCGTACATGTGTTGTAAATTAATATTATCTTGATGAAATATGGCCAATAAATTTACATTGTCTCTGATCAAATGCTTTAGAATTCTCACGTATGATTAACACAGATAAAAAGCAATCTACATTTTTATGACTGCCCATACAGTAAGCAAGCAAACTTGTATTTCGGTTGATTGAGCGATTTAGAGTATACGTTGATGTTATCAAATCGTAGACCATTTGGATGAGTAATCAGACTGAGTAAGCTGTTTATTTTACCACAGTTCGATGGATCCACAGAATATTGCACATATACTATTTGGTAGCACATCTCCATGCCACTTCTTACGCTTCTCTTATTCCACCACTCCATCAAAGTTGACGACTGGAAGTCTTAGTAACTGCTTCTCGAAATCCAGGTGAATCATTCGATATCTCGACTATTACTGAGCTTTAGGTATAAATATGAGCGTTTACATACCGCAGAGATCAGTTATACAGCGATTGTGGACGCAGTATGCAAGGAAGACGATGTTGCGTACTTGCGAAATCGAAAAGACATTGCAGCGAGAAACAAAGCAGACAGAGTTTTGGCTAATAAAACTTTGAATAAAGTACTGGCAAAGGGCAGCAACTTTTGTGAAAAAGCACTAGCATATGCTGTAGCAAAAGTTATGAAGATTAAAAATACATTTGGTACGTATTTTTAATCTCAAGAGGAAACAAAGCTCTACTATGAAAAAAAATAAAAAAGGAGTTGGAAAGAAAAAAAATGGCGCTGGATTGAAAAGGAAGCAAAAAATATTACACTAAAAGCAATTGTGAGCGCCATTTCGAAAGCAGCAGTAGAAATACCGACTAATAGATCGAACACAGTTATTCGTTCGGCTTTAAAAGCTACGAAGGAAGCTGTGAAGATGGTTAATGGTAGAAGTCATGTCAGTATGCCTCGAATATTACCAGTTTCAGTGAAAATTGATGGTTTATTCCATTATTTATTTCATTCCACATTCCACTATTTGATGGTTTGAGTGCAACTAGTGCTCTTGCTGGAGATGCTGCTGATATAGCGAAGGCCGTTAATGATGCCAAGACAGCTCAAAAACAATTGACCAAATTTCAACGACATAATCAGACAATGGAAGCTATCGCTATGGGTAAAGGTTTATACTTGAAACCTTACAAAAAGGGATTTGGTGTATATCTGAAACCATGGTCGGGAAGAGATTTAAAAAAAAAGTTTGAAGAAATAAGACTGCCTAATTGAGCACTAAGCGACTACGACTTGATAAAATATGCTAAACTGATGAAGATTTCAAATTTTCTGGGAGTATACATAAGAAATGACCTGCCTGCTAGAGTTCCACACTACAGAGAATCAGCCATCATTAATTTAGATGATAAAAATGGACCTGGTACGCATTGGATCGCCTATCGCAAAACGAGCAAGAACGTTATCTACTTTGATAGTTTTGGTGAACTACAAACCCCATTGTGGATTTATTGCTTTATCTGAACGTAGATAAAGTCAAATACAATCACGAGAGATATCAAAACTATAACACTTATAACTATGGGCATCTTTGTTTATAGTTTTTATCGAATAAACTTAGCGGACGGAAAGCTATATAAGGAGCTGTATATGTCGCTATCGGATTATTCTGTCGAGACCTATCATGGAGAGCTCACTGACTTTAAGTTTTTTAGGTACACCATCGATACTCGAGGCATACTACTTTCCCGCAATAGAGCTATCACCGAACAAGGAATACGTCTTAGACTTGGTAGAACTGCTAACATTCAACTCTATATTGAATCACCTAAAAATAAGTTTTACGTTGGAGACGAAGAATTTATTCTACCTGAAAAAAGTTACGAAATCAAGGAGATTCAGGACTTTCTTCAAAACGCATTGGCTGAGAAGGGTATAACAATTACTCTCAAACCTAACAAGAGCAGTCTTTGTAGTGTCACCAATTGCAGCCACACAGTTGGTTTTCAAAAAGAAGATTCCATTGGACAACTGTTGGGCTTTGGATATCGAAAACTATGACCCAACATTTCTTATCACTCAGATTTACCTATTCGCATATTGAAGATCAACGTATTGAGAGTAGATTGCAACCTCACTTCTAGAGCATATATAAACGAACACAAAGGACATAGCATTCACGAATTTTTTCCAACTGTCCCACCAGGATATAAAATCTTTGAAGTACCTCTCATGTAATTTATTATCCGATAACTTGCAAGTCCATTGATCATCTACAAATATGTATTGTCGATCAAGACGACAATTTGGCAAACTTTCGAGGAGAAGTCATTATCGTACGAGTTCACATCAAAGCGACAACATAATGAGCTTGTTATTCAACAGGAAGGTTGGAAGTGGGTATATAAGTAGCTCACCATGTCAACGAAACATCAGTCAACAGCGAACTATCGCAACGCTAACATGTCGATACATACAATTTCTGAGGAGTGTTCGCTTAAAGGTCGTAAGCAGTGGTAGAAGATAACCTGTATACTACTTTATTGTTTTCAACGAAATGGAAGAAATTCTGAACATTCAATCGAGTGTCGCATTTGATGAATCTATCGCTCATTATGAGATTCATGAGCACCAACCTTACTCATCATCTTCATTCAACAGCAGCGACGAAATTCAGATTTCAATTCAAGATCAAGATTTGTGTCTTCTACCATCACGCAGCATGCTTTATGTCTTTGGAAAATTAACAGCACCGAACGGAACAATATCGAATATAGCTAAATTTGTCAATAATGCCATCTGTCTTTGTTCGAGAAAATTGACTACGAGATCAATGCCATTGAAATTGATAAATCAAAGAATGTAGGGCTGACTAGTGTCATGAAGAACTGTCTTTCACTCAATCCAAGTTAAAGTTTGATTAGCGAAAATGCCGGATGGTGTGGTAATAATGATACAAGAAATCTTATCAATAACGCTGGTTATTTTGATTTCACTATTCCACTTAGTATGTTACTGGGTTTTGCCGAGGACTATCGTAAAATTGTTGTCAATATGAAGCATGAACTAATTATCACATGATCAAGAACAGACACGAATGTGCTGTGATCGTAAAATCTACAGCGGGTGCCTTAATAACTGATCCTGTGACCTACGAAGATTTCAAGATTACACTGACAAAAATAGAATAGTTGATGCCTTATGTCATTCTTTCAGACAGACAAAAAATCAAACTGTTAAATTATATAGGCAAAGACCGACCAATGACCATGAGACCACATCGAGACACTTTTGGACCGTTAAAACTTCCAATCAGCTCGGAAAACCACGCTTCGTCGTATTGACTTTTCAAACTAAACGGGAGGATGAGAAATCTACCAATGTTAACAAATTTGATCACGGTAATATCAGCAACGTGAAACTGTTTCTCAATTCACAGTACTACCCACATCGAAATCTTAATCTCAATATCAATCAATATCAATACATGTTTGCGAATTTTAAAAATCCTTATTCAGTAAAGATGCAGAGTCTATACTCAACAAGAAAATTTTCATTGAGAAAGTGCCGCTCAGAGTGATTGACTGTTTGAAATAAAACGAATTTCTTAAGAGTGCGCCTCTTCTTAGCGGCTGGCTTCAACCTTCGAGTCCTCATCCAGGCAGGCGAATGTCTTTGACATATTTGTTAAGGTTATTCCCTCCCTATTGATGAGTCTCAGAGGATGGTCGCTGTGCTCCTCTGCGCTGAGGTTTTCCAACTCATCGCAGATTGTATTGAGCCACGCTTGTCGGGTGCGAGTCCTGCGCACCGCCACCTGTTTACTGCGCGTGGTCTCCTCAAAATCTGCGACACTGTACTCACCCAGCCTAGCCGCCTGCTGGATGATGCTTCCGTCCCTGCGCAGCTCTAATTCTGCCAAGTAGCGTTCGCGCTGTGCGAAGGTCAACTCTAATGCCCACGTGTCGATTTCGGCTGACAACAGAGCCATCTTGCCTCCACACGGGTGTAGGATACGGTCGAGGTTTAAAATATCGGCCTATTCGACCACTACCGCTTCCTATCACCCAAGGTATGAGCAGGGTATTACACTAATTAGTGTTTCTACTCTTACTGCCTTCTTTTCAAGGCGCAAACCCGCTAGATTATGAGCGTGTGCAGTCCCCGCAAACTCTCTAATTATTAGACAATATTATCCTACCTATAGGTTGGAGCCCGCTGTTTGCTTGCTTCGCCTGGTTAATATTTCTAGGCTGCACACTTGGTTTACGCTTTCTGCTTTTATCGTCGGTCAGGTGCTTCCGGGCCCCCTTTATCCACTAAATTGTGGCTCAAACGGGCTAGCACCTGTTAATTAACCACGATTTGGGATCACTTCGACCTATTAATCATTACCGCTTTCGGCCCTTATTTACAATAAATATTACAATTTATAAAAAAAAAGTCGAAGTGATTCCCTTTTCCCCCTGCGCATCGCTCAAAATCTCACGCTAACACCCGCTCAAATCTTCCTAAGCGCTTGCACAAACGTCTCTCTCTCCCGTGTAGTTCTAGTAGTTCACTAACTACCGCACGCAGCGCTAAAATCGGCTAATTACTTTGGGACTGTGACTTGGGTTTGCCGAACGCTTTAACACGGGCGGTATAGGCCTACCTCGCCTCCTGTATACAGTCTCCATGCCCTAGATGAAATCGGTTTAAAAAGTAACCGGTGACGGATCCGTTAAACTAAAAGGGAACGAAATAACGTAATACGGAGAATCAAATTAAGATTGTTTATGACTAGAAAACTACAGGCTTCGTTGGGCCGAAAGACTTGAGCATGGGAATAGGATTAAATATAATAATTTAAATAAATAACTATTAATTTAATAAAAAAATTTATTTTGTAAATTAAATTTATATCTAAGATATATATTTATCAAAAAAATTAAAAATTGTGAAACTGCAATTTATGAAATACAAAAATTGTGCTTTATGGCGTAATAAGTGTTCTAGAACAGCCATAGCTTATCTACTAAAATTAACCAAAGTAAACAAAGAACCGTGCAGCGTTGTCAAATCTCTAGCAACTACGGCAGTCAAATGCGAGTCGAGGGCATTGCTTAGCGCAGTAGGAGGATAACTAGAATACATTAAGACTTTTGCAGTGATCGTCCGAAAGGCGATCCGTGCTGTCTACCTGGCGACCTAATAAAGCCGAGGTGTTTGAAGTAAAACACCAGCTAGCCATCTTTTGCCGGTCACTTTCCCAAAGTGCCTCACCGAACGAACCCACGAGTATCCAATGCATCGACCGCGATCACGAGAGTTTTCGCGATCCCTCCCCTTTCTTCGATCACCCGCTCCACGACATTTCACGTTGAGAGAGCAATTAACAGGGCAGCAGCTACATTGACCAGCTTCGCCGAGGTTCGAAGCCGGCCTAGCCATTGGGTGAATATCCAGCGACCTACCCGCGTGTGTGACCTTCCACGCGAACGCGGCGCCCTTCAAGCGCGAGCACACACTCGCGGTCACGTACGCTGCGGCGTTCCTTCGCCCGAATATTCGTCCAGTTACAGAATGTAAAAAAATTTCCAGAAAACTTTATAGCATTTTTACTATATATTTGATGATATAAACCAGATTCTGTAATCTTTTTTTAAGTATTCAACATTTTTATTGAGGAGTATTATATCAATATTAGATATTTACTACGTTATGCTTACTCGATAATTAATTGACATTGATTTTATCAATTATTTTGTAAAATAATTAATACATCGATAAAATATTCATAAGCTTTTTTGTGTATTTTACAATATTATAACATTTAAATTATTTCACTATTTTACATATGTTATAGCTATAGTAAATTAAATTATTAATTACAACATGAAAATTGTCTACACTTAAAATAATTGAAAAAATATATATCCAAGTAGAAATCGATAACTTTAATAAAAAAGGACATCTACGGTTTGTGACGGTAAACGTCAAATTAGCGCTGATAATCTAACTTAATTGTTGCCTGTGAGGGCAGCACCTCCCGGGGGGACGAAATACGTAACGAAGGAATTCGGCACGCGAGCAGACGGAACACGCGCGATTGAAACCGAACTAGTGAAGCTTAGACCATCATTGTGTTCGCCCGCTTTTCTTTCCACTATCAATCCGAGTGCCGCTTAAGTCGATCATTTGGGAGAAAAACAGCCGGAACAATACCAGCTATCAGTGATCGCTGTCATCAAGGTGCTCATCAGCAGCCTAGGGGAGATACCTGAGCCAGCGAGGAAGCGCGAACCTCCAGGAGATCGGCAGAGTGCGTGAGGTTTCGCCATCGAGGGTGAAACCATAACCGTGTGCGCGCGTTCGCGACCGGCGACAAACAATCAAAAACTGTTCCGCGCTGTGCGATTTGTCTGTGTTTCCTTCGATCGCCTGCAATAATAAGCTAAGCTGGCCAGCTTAATCTCGCGATCGCGGTTGCATGGTTAACAAATAAAGTATCGTTTCCGAAGCGTGCATGTAATAGCGATATTGACAAAGCGCAGCGAGCGTCCCGACATTGTACGTTGTCGATGAGCGAGCGCCAATGTAAACAAACGCGCGGGCCGACTTTATGTAGTGTTTGAATGGTAATAAAAGGCTCCGTCCGTGTTATTAACAAGTATTTTTCGACTCGCTCATTTCATGTAGCTTCCACTCACTTTCTCTTAGATTAGATAACTTATTGGTTGACTGACGCCTGTCTTCGCATGCTCTCCGGACTGCATTCTGAACATAGATAAATACTTTCGCCCCTTTGATTTAATTGCGCGAATAAAATATAATTAAACGGTTTTACCCCGTTACATGGCGCCCAACGTTAAAGAACCTACGGTGTTTTTGATTGTTCAAAACACCGGTTCTCAATAGTGACCTCGCGCCCAGTCAACCAGCGACTTAGGTGGCAGTCAAGTGTTGTTGGGCACACTTGATACCGAAGGCCACATTAGTAAACAGAGCCTGTTAGTTAGCTTGCGAAGGCCCGCCGCGACGTAAAATTGTAAACAATAGCTGTAAACGCGTGCGAGTGCGACCGAAAGATTCTTAAACGTAAACACCAACGAATTTTGAAAGTTGCCGCAAATAATATTATTATACCCGTTGGCCCGGGGAAAACTAACACCGGCAATTTTCAAACGAAATTAATTTAATTTAGTAATTTCAATTGATGTCGTGTTACCTTAAAGTAAACATTTTTTTTAAATATTATTAACTGCGGTTATTGATAATCACGCGCAACGCTCGTTAGAATATTTTAGATACTAACCAACACAGCCGCGCTAACAAACAGTTAGTGCGTCTGATAGGCAGGATCATTATATTGCGTATTAACGAGCGAAGAATCTTTCGGCAAATAAATCGTAAAACGCCTTTGATCAAGCCCAGTGTTGGCTAATAAAATTTTTTTTATTTTCATTCGGCGTACGAGTTTTAATACAACACTCGCACTCGCGTAACATACCTGTAAATTTTACAAAGAAATTAAACGCAAGTAAACAAACAGAGAATTATGGACCGCACTCAGACAGAGATAGAAAATTGGGTATTAACGCTCCAGGAGGAGGAAATCGAAGAGTACCTCGAGCAACTGGAGCTCAAAACAAGCGGGACCAGGCTCTCGAGAGCTACACGACTACATAACTGGTTGCTCGGTGACTACTCGGCAGCAGATTTCGCAGAAGTCAACAACCAGCATAGCAGTCCAGCCAAAAGAGCAGCCCTACGCTCGGAGCTAATAGTATCCCTATGCCAGGAACACACAGCATCCGAGCAGAAGGGAGAACACCCGCTAGCCCAACTTATGCAAAGTGCGGACGTAATATCGCGAGTTCAGAAAACCGCGATAAACATCGCGAATGCCCTGGACAGCGGAGAGAACACGGATAGTAATAAGAGTATTACTATAACGGCTGACGATGGCAGCCAGTTCAAACTCCCGCCGGCATTCGCGGTAATGATTCAAGACCTCCTTTTCCGGTCCAGAGAAAATGAGAAGAAATGGGAGGTACAAGACTCACGGAATTCGAATACGTCTAACCTAACCCAAATAGTAGACCAAATCCTCAGGACAAACATCAAGGTGCAGGAACAAATCGACAACCTGTCAACCAGGATGAAGGAACTGGAAAAGGCCGTACACAGAGATATGCGGCAAGACGAGTCAAACAGTTCCAGTGAGGAACCACAACCGAAAAACACGCGTAGGAGCGTCGCGTTCCAGGATACATTCACATGCCACTATGACGCCAGGCTACCCCAGAGCACTCCAGCCGGACCCGGACAGAGGCCCACGTGGGCCGACGGCAGGACACCCCGCCGGACGCCCCCTTTCGGAGAGGTTGGACAGCATCAACTCGGTGGAGTTAATGCTGAAGTGGACAACCACCCGCCGAGCATGTGGTCATCCCAACAGACGTCAAACCCGTGGTCGACAACAAGGGACGTCGGCCGCAACGTCCGGGGATGGAAACTCAGGTTCTCCGGAGAAGGCAACGAGAGCATTGACACCTTTCTATCAAGGCTGGACAACTCAAGGAGCAGCGCCGGACTCACAGAAGACGAGATGCTCATGGCTGTATCCGAGCTACTCGTCGGCCCTGCTCTCGTCTGGTACGAAGCAATGTGAAACGAATGGTTCTCCTACGCGGATTTCGAGGCAGACGCCAGAGCATGGTTTGGGACCAGCAGGCAATAACAGCAGCGTCTAACCAAAGAGGTTCAAAGCCGATATCAGGGCCCAGACGAACCCGCGAACGTCTACATCGCGAACATGATGGGCCTAATGAGTCGGCTGAACCCCAAAATGACGCACGAGAACCAGCTGGACCTGCTACATGCCAACCTCCTCCCAGAAATCCAGAGCCAAACTCGAAGATCAGAAGTGGACTCCGTACGGACCCTGAACGACCTGGCCACGACGGCCCAGAATAACTTGCATCAGCGAAGGATGGAGCGGATGATACCAGACCCTAAGTCGACTCTATATCCTGAGTTGGCGTATCACCCCCGCACCGACGCGAGCAAGGGTCGCAAGGGGAAGGTGGCATCTATGTCCGGTGACAAACCGGAAGTCAATGATAGGTTGGACCGCATGGAGAAGGTACTCGAGAAGGTGACGCACCAGGTCGTCTACACGCCGACGCCCTCGGGGGTGACACCTAGTTCGAGTCTGGAATCCGTCGGTGGCGAGAAAAAGGATCTGCCCATCGACATATTTAACCAAATGCTGTTGTCCATCAAGGAAATGACGGCGGAAATAAAGAATAATCCCGCCGACAAAACTCTGACTTCCGAGGAACGAGCCAAGAGGCCGGAGACTCCCCGCAGACGAGGAAGGGAATTCTCAGGGCCGATCAAATGTGCCGAGTGCGGCCTACTGGGTTACTACAGGAAGTTCTGTCCCCAATGCAATAAGGGAAACGAGCAAAGGAGTGGATAGGTGGGGTTGACCCCACTCCTTCATCCCGTAACCCAAACCCCGTTAAAGAGATCTCGCAGCCTTCGCCAACACAGCCCGCGCCGTTAGTAGCGAGCGTGTTGAGCGACGAGAGCGAGAACTCCCTTAGTGACGCCAAAGGTGAGCGTGGCGGTAGAGTGCACGTGGAGAATGAGGGTAATGACGTTATTAAAGCCAGAGACCCTAGACCAGCCGAGGTGGTGACGTATGGATCGCACACGCCCTCGGGGGCACGGGCAAAGGCGAATAAATCGTCGAAGAGTAACCCCATGGAAACTCCGATCGTCCGAACCAAAGGAGCTCGGACGACAAGTAACGTCACTCGACCACGCGACAGCACAGAGGCTAGCGCTATGATGCGTAAGGAGCAAAGCTGTGGAGCCGTCGAAACTGTTTCCCGATATTCCCCGGAACAGGAGACGCGTTGGTGGCTACCGGTGAAAATAGGGGACTTCCAAATACGGACCCTCTATGATCCGGGAGCTTCCACCACAGCCATGGGTAGTAATGCTCTTCAAATAGCGTCTATGCTGGGCGTGAGATTGGACACCACCCACGCGGGTACAGCAGGATTACCAGACGGTCGTAAGTTAACGATCGTTGGTCACGCCATGCTACCATTCAGCGTGGGAGGATTGACGATGCCGACGAGAGTAGCCATCCTCCCTACCCTCGTCGAGGAATGTATTTTAGGAGTGAACTTCATCAGGTTGTTTAGAGCGGTACTTGACCCCGACGATAACACGTTGCTGTTCAAGGGATCACAGGCCAAAATGGAGCTAGAAGTAGCTAGCTTGGAGGCTGGTCCGAGATTAGCTACAATCGGACTAGCCGAGGTTACGGCTACCCAACAGGCCATGCTGCAGAAGACCATCGGCGAGGCCCTATCTCGAGCCCCGACGGTCTTGGGATGTGCGGCAGGCATCGAGCACGAGATTCGGGTCGGTGATACGAAGCCAATCAAACAGCGTTACTACCCGGTATCGCACAAGGTCGAACAGGAAATGCATTGACTGGTAAGGGAAATGTTAACCCAAGGGGTAATCGAACCAGCGGTCAGTGGCTGGTCGAGCCCAGTGGTTATGATACGCAAGAAGGATGGTTCGTACAGATTTTGCATTGACTTCAGAAAGGTCAACAAAGTCACCGAGCCGAATGCGTATCCCTTACCGTTTATGCAAGATATATTAAGGCGCTTGCGAAACGCACGCTATATATCGACGCTCGACCTCAGCAGCACGTATCACCAGATCCCACTCAAGACCGAATCTCGGACAATTACGGCCTTTACCGTACCCGGACTGGGACATTACCAGTTCGTGCGAATGCCGTTCGGCCTCTCGTACACCGGCGCCACCTTCCAACGGTTGATAGATAGCGTAATCGGCCCCGAACTAGGCGAATTCACTTTCGCCTATTTGGACGATATCATAGTGGTATCGTCCAGTTTCGAGGATCACCTACGACATTTAAAAACCGTATTGGACAGGTTGTGCAAAGCTGGCCTCTCGATTAATCGAGAGAAAAGCGTCGTCTGCACGTCTGCAGCCAAGTACCTGGGCCTGTTGATCAACCGCGAGGGAATCAGGCCAGACCCTGAAAAGGTGCGCTCTATCGTGGAGTACCCACGACCAGGAAACGTGCGACAGCTGCGCACCTTCCTGGGGGTTGCTTCATGGTACCGCAGATTCTTGACCGACTTCGCCACACACGCTCAACCGTTAACGAGGTTAACAGAAAAAAAGAGCGAATATGTGTGGGGAGAGGAACAGGAACAAGCCTTTGCCAAAATTAAGGCACTCATGATGTCCGCACCATGCCTGGGATTACCGGAACCCGATGGGCAGTACGTGCTGGGCACGGATGCTAGCACTACAGGAATCGGGGCCGTCCTGATACAAAAAGCAGGAGACGGCGACCGAATCATAGAGTACGCTAGCAGAGTCCTTAATCCGGCTGAGCAAAACTACTCAGCTACGGAGCGCAAGTGCTTGGCGGTCGTGTGGGCAATCCAAAAATTCCGCCCATACAGAGAGGCGTACCCGTCCAAGGTGATAACTGACCACAATAGCCTGAAATGGCTATACAACCTGAAGAACCCAATTGGACGTCTCGCCCGATGGGCCTTACAACTTCAAGGCCATACTTTCGAGATCGAATACCGAAAGGGGGCAGACAATGTGTTGCCCGACGCCTTATCACACGCTTTTGAGCCCACGAAGGCAGAGGTTGGCGCAATAGACCAGCCGAAGTCAAGGGACAGCGCCTGGTATACGGATCAATTCCGACGCGTCAAGAGCCACCCAGAGAGATACCCGAATTGGAAGGTTGTTGACTTGGGACGCGAGAAGACCTTCGCCCGCGTCGCCCAGTCCTATTACTGGCCGGGAATGTACACGGATGTGAAGGGATACGTCCAAAAGTGCCAGGTCTGCCAACAGTGCAGGGTCGAGCAGCGACCGCCGCGCGGGCTCATGCAGGACCGAACGTGGTCTATGCCTTGGCAAGTGGTCGCGGGCGACATCGCCGGACCCTTTCCGAAGAGCCCTCGAGGGCACGAATACGTCCTAGTGTTCATCGACGTATTCACACGATGGGTCGAATGTATACCCATACGTAGTGCTAACGGCAAGACGATAGTGAAGGAACTTCGGGAACGGGTAATCCTACGTTTCGGCACGCCAAAGATCTTCTTGTCCGACAATGGCACCGAGTTCTGCAACCAGTTGGTAGACGGGTACCAAAGAGATCAGGGGGTAAAACGGACCTTCACCCCAACCTATATCCCGCAGGCTAACCCTATGGAAAGGGTTAACCGTACCTTGAAGACGATGATAACGTCGTATCTGCAGGGGAATCATAGGGAATGGGACCGAGCGCTACCCGAACTCATGTTCGCATTGAACACGGCCGTCCATAGTTCCACCGGGGTCAGTCCTGCCATGCTCAACTACGGCAGACAACCGGGAGCCCCGAATACCCTTCGGAAACGGATGGACGAGCTCGCCGCGCAAGAGGAGAGTTTGCTTCGAATCGGGCAATGGAACGAGCACATGCAGAATAGCCGTTCCGCCGTTCAGCAAGCTCACGAGAGCGCCTCGAATGAGTCCCTGAGGCAGTCCAAGTACTACAACGCCATGCACAGGGACCACAGGTTTATAGAAGGGGATTGGGTGTGGAAAAGGAATCGCGTACTGTCCTGCGCGGCGCAGGGCATTTCCGCGAAACCAGCACCCAAGTTCATAGGCCCCTTCGTCACGAAGGTACTCGGCGCCAACTCGTATCGCCTCGCCAACCAACAGGAGGAGGTCACGGAGCTAATACACGCTAAGGACCTCAAACCCTATTATGGGCGAGATGACGATACACCGGAAGATGGAACTCGACCACGAGATGACGATACACCGGAAGATGGAACCCGACCACGAGATGACGACGAGACCTCTACCACCGAGGGATCAGAGGCGATGAGCGTCCCGCCCAATGCGAGCGATACCATAATACACGGAAACGGGAGCGCCGACACTACGAACAATACACTCCGAAATGACGACGCGACAACTCCGAGCTCACCTCGCCGTACTCGTCGTGGTCCCCCCAGCCGGGTCCCACTAAATACCCCTCCTACTAACACAATGAAGCACCCACGAGGAAGACCTCGTAAGTGCGCGCGAACTACACACACAACACAACACCGACAGATTACTCGAGCCCCTCCTCCCATCATCGGGAAGAGGAAGAGGGGCAGACCACCGAAAACGACGACCGTGAATGCATGAGACACGGCGAACGAAGGACCTGGGAGACCGACGCCAAGGACCCCACCTTCGACTCCGGCGACGAAGGTCCTGGGCAGCCGAACAGGCGCCCACCTTCGATATCCAAAATTATTCCGGATACTAACTCGCTGGATTATTACAGGATGCAGATCACGCTCGAGCAAGCGGCAGCCGCCCTCATCGGCTTGGACTTAGGTCCCGCCGTTGAAGGGGTGGTGCATGCCGCCCTGCACCTTATCGGTGCCAAGAAGGAGGAGGAGGAGCGAGCACGGGTGCGAGCTTACAAGAGCTCGTCATCCGTGCTCATAGAGGAGCTCCCGACGGAAGAGCCCACCGCGATGCCGTCGACGAATCCCGGCATCGCACGCAGTGATGCCACACCGCTGCCCGGACCCCCAGAGGGATCGATCCCGCTGAAGGCCTCAACGTCATCAATCGGCACCCAGACGGAGGAGGGTGCCACCGACGCGACCTGGCGTCCCAGGTTCACTAGCCAGACGCACCCGTCTGGCGAACGGACCTGGTAAGAAATAGTTGAGGGGTTGAGGGAAGTCGAGCAAGGCTGGACGACCCTCAACGCCCTCCAACGGGCTGTGTACGCAGAGTACGACGCGTACACGGCCGCGGGGCACCACCCAGACGATCTGGATCACTGGGACAAGGTGGTGTCCCGCCGTCGCCAGTTCACGTCGGCACTTAGGAGGTCCAGCAGCGCCACCGCCAGGCCATCGAGGGCCCGGCGAGTGGCAATCACACGAGCCTCCCTCAGCCTCCGATCGCCGGAGCCAGGACAACGGCTCCGGAAGCCAGGTCGGGGATCACGTCGCACCAGGGCCCGCAAACGTGCGGGGTAAACCTGGTGGTGAATGTGGACGGGAGCCAGGGCGGTCAAGCAACGGGACCCATCCACATCAATGTGTCTTTAGGCCCCGCGGGTGAGGACCCCACGGTTGAAAGACCGTTGTGGTCCGCCCCGAACCGTAGAAACGGGTTACCGCTGACCCCCAGAGAGCGAGGTCTCCCACGGGGCACCCTTTCCCGCGCTCAGTGGGAAGGGTGCAACGTGTACCACTACCCCGGGGTGACCCGCACGGACCGCTGCTCACGCTTGCGACAACACGCCGACCTGGTCCAAGAGAGGCTGGGGTGGGAGGCGCGCGGCCGATCCCCGTTGGACGAGCAGGGCGAAGAACTGCCACCGAGACCAGCTAGGTGATGAATCCCTGCCTCCGTGGGCAGGGCCACCGATATATCGCCCTGCTACACAATAAAACCACAAATTTAACATCATTTGGACTATAACCCTTTATTATCCTCCCTCTTCTCCTCCTCGGAAAGGGCAGCGCTAATGGAATTATCGTCGAGGACCCTATAGGTCCAGACTAGAAGGGGGCTGTGACGGTAAACGTCAAATTAGCGCTGATTATTTAGTTTAATCGCTGCCTGTGAGGGCAGCACCTGCCGGGGGGACGAAATACGTAACGAAGGAATTCGGCACGCGAGCAGACGGAACACGCACGATTGAAACCGAACTAGTGAAGCTTAGACCATCATTGTGTTCGCCCGCTTTTCTTTCCACTATCAATCCGAGTGCCGCTTAAGTCGATCATTTGGGAGAAGAACAGCCGGATCAATACCAGCTATCAGTGATCGCTGTCATCAAGGTGCCCATCAGCAGCCTAGGGGAGATACCTGAGCCAGCGAGGAAGCGCGAACCTCCAGGAGATCGGCAGAGTGCGTGAGGTTTCGCCATCGAGGGTGAAACCATAACCGTGTGCGCGCGTTCGCGACCGGCGACAAACAATCAAAAACTGTTCCGCGCTGTGCGATTTGTCTGTGTTTCCTTCGATCGCCTGCAATAATAAGCTAAGCTGGCCAGCTTAATCTCGCGATCGCGGTTGCATGGTTAACAAATAAAGTATCGTTTCCGAAGCGTGCATGTAATAGCGATATTGACAAAGCGCAGCGAGCGTCCCGACATTGTACGTTGTTGATGAGCGAGCGCCAATGTAAACAAACGCGCGGGCCGACTTTATGTAGTGTTTGAATGGTAATAAAAGCCTCCGTCCGTGTTATTAACAAGTATTTTTCGATTCGCTCATTTCATGTAGCTTCCACTCACTTTCTCTTAGATTAGATAACTTATTGGTTGACTGACGCCTGTCTTCGTATGCTCTCCGGACTGCATTCTAAGCATAGATAATTACTTTCGCCCCTTTGATTTAATTGCGCGAATAAAATATAATTAAACGGTTTTACCCCGTTACAGGTTATAAAAACATTTGCCGATCAGCCACGTAATCTTTACCGTGCAATACATACCCCTTTCTGTAATGTATAGCCTAAGCAGCCGGACTAAGACACGACGCTATATAGTGTCTCTAAATGCTCTTGTAAGGGTGTTCATAGAATGAATCTGACACACACGAAATGACACGAATTCTGACAACAAATATACATAAAAGGATATTTTAGCTTGAAAAACCCTCGAAATGTTTAAATAATGATCTCAGTAGCATTCTTAAAAATCTATTATGATAATAAAATAACTCATTAATTTTTGTGTGAGCGCAGATTTCAAATTATACAGAATGACATGGATAACCACTTTATTCGTATCATATATATGATTTAAAGACTAACATTTTGCGGAAAGTTGTTATATGTATTCTATTGCTATTATTGTGTTTATAAAACGCTAATTTAAACATCTCAAGTATTTTTTACCTTAAAAACAACGTATTACGTACATTCCATTGTCAGAATTCGTGTCATTTCGTAAGTGTCAGATTCCTTCTGTGGACACCCTAACTCACGCTCGGGTAACCCAAGCGGATTAACGACAAGACAAGCTATAGTATAGAATATTAGTTTAACCTTTAGAAGGCGGGAAAACCACTATAGTGGCTCAAAATAATTTCTCAAGTTAGTCTATAAAATAGGTTAATTCTAGGGTTTTTGGGCATACTTATTACGAATTTGATATCATATGTAAAAAATTACGAAACCCTAAAATAAGGGTAAACTATCCTTTTAGTCGTGTAAATAATCTTTCCATATCAAGGAAATGTGAATATAGTTTTCTGAGGTATTTTTCTGCGCTGAATCGAATTCCAAGGTCAGAATAACGAAAAAACCATAACTAAACCAGGTACTAAGTCCCTATACCAAATAAAACAATTTTTCAGTGTCAAAATTAGCATCACCTCTGAGGACGAGAAAACCACCATACTGGCTCGACCATCGATCGGCATTTCACATATGAATATTCTCCGATATTAAACACACATATTATGCGTTTTCTATAAGATAATATTCTATAATATTCTCTAACTCTAATAACTCTTAAAGGTTAATAAGGCAAACGACAACGCCCTCTGGTGACTAGATCACTCAACTAAACAGCTTAAGTAATATCCTATAAGACCTGGACTTCTCTAAGCGTCTATATTTGTTACCATATCCAAAGCGTGTTCCGAATGGAGGGCTCCTTAAAAATTTTGGCCGTAAAGTTGGCTACATTGGTCAACGTTACCATGATAACCATGTATAGCAGCCGGATATTGATGTTGTCCACCCGAACCCGAACTCATTTCAAAATTTAAAGTGTTAGTTTGCAGATCTGTATTTTAATAAATAAATGAATAATATAATAATATGACTAGTAAAAAAGTAAATATATGTGTATTTTATAAATGTTGAATATCGAAGGAAAATAATGAAGGTTCAATTGAAAATTATCAACCTCATCACTGTACTGTTTTTTGATAAGTAGTATTTATTTTATCCTATTTAATATTATATAACGAATATGATACTTTGAGGTTCTTTTCAGGATATTACCATAGGATAAATTAAGGAGAGAAGACAAAAAGATTATTAAGACTTTCTCTTACAAATTATATTTGTAGGGATATATGAATTTGAACTGACTCTGTTCAAAATAACTTGTCAAGCCAATATGAAAGCTGTAATTGGTACTCGACCAAAAAATTTTGTGAAACTAAGGGCCTTGTACTTAATCAAGGAATATTTAAGACCAAGTTAGAACAAGCACTTGTTTTTACAGATGTTACTGTTCGAGTTTTAATTGATGGTAGCTGTCAAATTTGTATGGGAACGGCTGTCAACTAAAAATCAGTTCAAGGATTATCTCTATATATTTCAAGTGATATGTGTTTACTGACAGTGATGTGATCTACAAATATCATTTAATATAGCTACAATGAAAGCTCGATCAAGTATATCAAGTGCTTTTCAAGACTTGATCATGAGCATTTATAGATCCAGTGCAAGACCATATCATAAAAATATTATTCTTTTGGAAAAATGTGTACCATTACTTGGTTCCAGAGCATATCATGGTCGAGAAAGTACTAATAATCTTTTTATTTATTCTCCTTAATTTATTTTGTGTAACATCTTAAAAAACCACGAAGTATCATATTCCTTATATAATATTAAATAGGATAAAATAAATACTACTTATCTAAAAACAGTGTCGAATAAGACAGTACACTTATGTATATATAATAGCTAGCTAAAATGTAAGATAGGCTGAACTCATTTTTTGCATTTAAAATAAACTGTTCTTATGTACATATTTAGAGACATCACCCATAGTAATAGCCTCATATCTATAATCCCGTTTATAATATAAGTGCATGCGCATTCCAAGACGCAGTTGCCTTGAAAAATAAAGAAAACTAACACCTAGCAACTGTTATAAATATGGGAGCTCACCATGGGACAGCGGCTATTTTTATATAAGCTACCGTAGCATAGCGACGCCTCTCAGGAGCTCCGTCACTTGAAATAAAGACTTTTTAATCATAAAATTTATTTTAAATATTCATTTATGCCTATATCAACGCCCGGATTCCTGCAAGTATCCACTCGCGCCTTAACATCGACCATCGCAACCATTGCGTGTAAAATCTTGCTCAAGTGCATCTTAAGTAGATGACAACAGTTCAGCGTTGTTCAGAATAGTTCAGAGGTTGATGATTTTTAATTGAACCTTCATTTTTTCCTTCGACATTCAACATCTCTAATATACACATATATTTACTTTTTTATTAGTTATATTATTATTTTATTCATTTATTCATTAAAATTCAGATCTGCAAGCTGACACTTGAAGTTTTGAAATGGGAAATGGGTGAATAGAATCAATGTCCAGCGCATGGAGACGGTCCAGCGACTGTACATGGTTGTCATAGCAACGTTGACCGATGTAGTCAACTTTATAGCCAAAATTCTTAAGGGGCCCTTCATTCGGAATACACCCAAGGTCACAAACGGTTACGTTATTATATTTGAAATTATAACTAAAATCTGAGTACCAATGTAATTGGATATTTATTTTCCAATTAATATCAACGTATGGTAAGCGTTAAAAAGCATAGAACTGTTTTACGCAGTGTATTTATAATTTTTTTCTCTCAATAATAATTTTAATTTTATTCAAGCATCAAACTGCATACTAAGCATATAATTATTGTGACGGTAAACGTCAAATTAGCGCTGATTATTTAGCTTAATCGCTGCCTGTGAGGGCAGCACCTGCCGGGGGGACGAAATTCGTAACTAAGGAATTCGGCACGCCAGCAGACGGAACGCGCGCGATTGAATTCGAACCAGTGAAGCATTGACCATTGTTGTGTCCGCCCGCTTTTCGCTATCGCCACCGCCGATTCACATGCCTTTGACAACTACAACGCATCAAAACAGCAGCAGCCAGTTATCCAGGATTGTAGCCGCCAAGGTGCCATCCAGCTACCAGTTTGAGGCCAGGACGAGTGTGTGTGTGTGAGGTTTCGCCATCGAGGGCGAAACCATTCCGTGCGCGCATTCGCGACCCGCGAACTAGACAATAGAAACTGTTCCGCTCTGTGCGAGTTATTTGTGTCTTCTCCGATTGCCTGCAAATATAAGGTAAGCTGGCCAGCTTAATTTCGCGATCGCGATTGCATGATTAATAACTAATTTCCGATATCCGCAGCGTGCGTGTAACGACTCTAACAACAAAGAGCAGCGAGCCTCCCGGCAACACGTGTTGCCGACGAGCGAGCGTCAACGTAAACAAACGCGCGGGCCGACCTTCTGTAGATTATGAGGAATAATAAAAGATCTAGTTCGTATTACTAACAAGTGCTTTTCGATTCACTTATACCTCATAGCTTCCACTCACTTTCCTTAGATAGGAGGACATGCTGGTTGACTGACGCACGTTTCCACATGCTCCCCGATTTACGTACTGAGCATAATTAACTACTCGCGTCCTTTTAGTGTAATTGCGCGAATAGAATAATTAAACGGCCTTATCCCGTTACATGGCGCCCAACGTTAAAGAACCTACGGTGTTTTTGATTGTTCAAAACACCGGTTCTCAATAGTGACCTCGCGCCCAGTCAACCAGCGACATAGGTGGCAGTCAAGTGTTGTTGTGCGCACTTGATACCGAAGGCCACGTTAGTAAACAAAGTCTGTTAGCTAGCTTGCGAAGGCCCGCCGCGGCGAAAAATTGTAAATAATAGCTGTGAACGCGTGCGAGTGCGACCGAAAGATTCTTGAACGTAAACACCAACGAATTTTGAAAGTTGCCGCAAATAATATTATTATACCCGTTGGCCCGGGGAAAACTAACACCGGCAATTTTCAAACAAAATTAATTCAATTGAGTAATTTTATTTGACATCGTATTGTCTTAACGTAAATGTGTTTTTTTTTAATATTATTAACTGCGGTTATTGGTGATTACGCGCAACGCTCGTTACAATATTTTAGATACTAACTCACACAGCCGTACTAACAAATAGTTAGTGCGTCTGATAGGCAGGATAATTATATTGCGTATTAACGAGCGAAGAATCTTTCGGCAAACAATTCGTAAAACGCCGTTGATCAAGCCCAGTGTTGGCTAATAAAATTTTTTTTTATTTTTTCATTCGGCGTACGAATTGTAATACAACACTCGCACTCGCGTAACATACCTGTATTTTTACAAAGAAACCCACCGCTAGTAATCAAACAGACAACCATGGACCGCACTCAGACAGAGATACAAAATTGGGTATGGACGCTCCAGGAGGAGGAAATCGAAGAATACCTCGACCAACTGGAGCTCAAAACTAGCGGGAGCAAGCTCTCGAGAGCTGCACGACTGCACAACTGGCTACTCGGCGACTATTCCGCAGCAGATTTCGCGGAAGTCGACCACCAACACAGCAGTCCAGCAAAAGAGCCGCCCTACGCTCGGAGCTAATTGTATCCCTATGCCAGGAACACACAGCATCCGAGCAGGAGGGAGAACACCCGCTAGCCCAACTTATGCAAAGTGCGGACGTAATATCGCGAGATCAGAAAACCGCGATAAACATCGCGAATGCCCTGGACAGCGGAGAGAACACGGATAATAATGAGAGTATTACTATAACGGCTGACGATGGCAGCCAGTTCAAACTCCCGCCGGCATTCGCGGTGATGATTCAAGACCTCCTTTTCCGGTCCAGAGAAAATGAGAAGAAATGGGAGGTACAAGACTCACGAAATTCGAATACATCTAACCTAACCCAAATAGTAGAATAAATCGTCAGGACCAACATCAAGGTGCAGGAACAAATCGACAACCTGTCAACCAGGATGAAGGAACTGGAAAAGGCCGTACACAGAGATATGCGGCAAGACGAGTCAAACAGTTCCAGTGAGGAACCACAACCGGAAAACACGCGTAGGAGCGTCGCGTTCCAGGATACATTCACATGCCACTACGACGCCAGGCTACCCCAGAGCACTCCAGCCGGACCCGGACTGAGGCCCACGGGGGCCGCCGGCAGGACCCCCCGCCGGACGCCCCCTTTCGGAGAGGGTGGACAGCATCAACTCGGTGGAGTTAATGCTGAAGTGGACAACCACCCGCCGAGCATGTGGTCATCCCAACAGACGTCAAACCCGTGGTCGACAACAAGGGACGTCGGCCGCATCGTCCGGGGATGGAAACTCAGGTTCTCCGGAGAAGGCAACGCGAGTATTGACACCTTCTTATCAAGGTTGAACAACTCGAGGAGCAGCGCTGGACTTACGGGCGACGAGATGCTCATGGCCGTATCCGAGCTACTCGTCGGTCCTGCTCTTGTCTGGTTCGAAGCAATGCGAAACGAATGGTTCTCCTACGCGGATTTCGAGGCAGACGCCAGAGCATGGTTTGGGACCAGCAGGCAACAACAGCAGCTTCTAACCAAAGAGGTTCAAGGCCGATACCAGGGCCCAGACGAACCCGCGAACGTATACATCGCGAACATGATGGGCCTAATGAGTCGGCTGAACCCCAGAATGACGCACGAGAGCCAGCTGGACTTGCTACATGCCAACCTCCTCCCGAAAATCCAGAGCCAAATACGGAGATCAGAAGTGGACTCCGTACGGACCCTGAACGACCTGGCCACGACGGCCCAGAATAACTTGCACCAGCGGAGGATGGAGCGGACGATACCAGACCCTCAGTCGACTTTGTATCCTGAGTTGGCGTATCACCCCCGCACCGACGCGAGCAAGGGTCGTAAGGGGAAGGTGGCATCTATGTCCGGTGACAAACCGGAAGTCAGCGATAGATTGGACCGCATGGAAAAGGTACTCGAGAAGGTGACGCACCAGGTTGTCTACACACCGACGCCCTCGGGGGAGACACCTAATCCGAGTCTAGAATCGGTCGATGGCGAGAAGAAGGTTCTACCCACCGACGATTTCAACCAAATGCTGTTGTCCCTTAAGGAAATATCGGCGGAAATGAAGAATAACCGCGCCGACAAAAGCTCGACTTCCGAGGACCGAACTAAAAGGCCGGAGACTCCCCGCAAACGAGGAAGAGAGTTCTCAGGGCCGATCAAATGTGTCGAGTGCGGCCTACTGGGTTACTACAGGAAGTTGTGTCCCCAGTGCAATAAGGGAAACGAGCAAAGGAGTGGATAGGTGGGGTTGATCCCACTCCTTCATCCAGTAACCCAAACCCCGTCAAAGAGATCTCGCAGCCTCCGCCAACACAGCCCACGCCGTTAGTAGCGAGCGTGTTGGGCGTCGAGAACGAGAACTCCCTTGGTGACGCCAAAGATAAGCGTGGCGGTAGAGTGCACTTGGAGAAGAAGGGTTACGACGCTAATAAAGCCAGAGACCCTAAAGTAGCCGAGGCGGTGACGTATGGATCGCACACGCCCTCGGGGGCACGGGCAAAGGCGGATAAATCGTTGAAGAATAACCCCAAGGAAACTCCGCTCGTCCGAACCAAAGGGGCGCGGACGACAAGTAACGTCACTCGACCACGCGACAGCACAATGGCTAGCGCTACGATAAATAAGGAGCAAAGCTGTGGAGCCGTCGAAACTGTTTCCCGATATTCCCCGGAACAGGAGACGCGTTGGTGGCTACCGGTGAAAATAGGGGACTTCCAAATACGGACCCTCTATGATCCGGGAGCTTCCACCACAGCCATGGATAGTAATGCTCTACAAATAGCGTCTGTGCTGGGCGTCAGATTGGACACACCCACGCGGGTACAGCAGGATTACCAGACGGTCGTAAGTTAACGATCGTTGGTCACGCCCTGCTACCATTCAACGTGGGAGGATTGACGATGCCGACGAGAGTAGCCATCCTCCCTACCCTCGTCGAAGAATGTATTTTAGGAGTGAACTTCATCAGGTTGTTCAGAGCGGTACTTGATCCAGACGATAACACGTTGCTGTTCAAGGGATCGCAGGCCAAAATGGAGCTAGAAGTAGCTAGCTTGGTGGCTGGTCCGAGATTAGCCACAATCGGACTAGCCGAGGTTACGGCTACACAACAGACCATGCTACAGAAGACCATCGACGAGGCCTTATCTCGAGCCCCGACGGGCTTGGGATGTGCGGCAGGCATCGAGCACGAGAGTCGGGTCGGTGATACGAAGCCAATTAAACAGCGTTACTACCCGGTATCGCACAAGGTCGAGCAGGAAATGCATAGACTGGTAAGGGAAATGTTAACCCAAGGGGTAATCGAACCAGCAGACATTGGCTGGTCGAGCCCAGTGGTTATGATACGCAAGAAGGACGGTTCATACAGATTTTGCATTGACTTCAGAAAGGTCAACAAAGTCACCGAACCGAATGCGTATCCCTTACCGTTCATGCAAGATATATTAAGGCGTTTGCGAAACGCACGCTATATATCGACGCTCGACCTCAGCAGCGCGTATCACCAGATCCCACTCAAGACCGAATCTCGGCCAATTACAGCCTTTACCGTACCCGGACTGGGACATTACCAGTTCGTGCGGATGCCATTCGGTCTCTCGTACGCCGGCGCCACCTTCCAGCGGTTGATCGATAGTGTGATCGGCCCCGAACTAGGCGAATTCGCCTTCGCCTATTTGAACGATATCATAGTGGTATCGTCCAGTTTCGAGGATCGCCTACGACATCTAAAAACCGTATTGGACAGGTTGTGCGAAGCTGGCCTCTCGATTAATCGAGAGAAAAGCGTCTTCTGCAAGTCTGAAGCCAAATACCTGGGCCTGTTGATCAACCGCGAGGGGATCAGGTCAGATCCTGAAAAGGTGCGCTCTATCATGGAGTAGCAACGACCAAGAAACGTGCGACAGCTGCGCACCTTCCTGGGGGTTGCTTCATGGTACCGCAGATTCTTGACCGACTTCGCCACACACGCTCAACCGTTAACGAGGTTAACAGAAAAAAAGAGCGAATATGTGTGGGGAGAGGAACAGGAACAAGCCTTTGCCAAAATTAAGGCACTCATGATGTCCGCACCATGCCTGGGATTACCGGAACCCGATGGGCAGTACGTGCTGGGCACGGATGCTAGCACTACAGGAATCGGGGCCGTCCTGATACAAAAAGCAGGAGACGGCGACCGAATCATAGAGTACGCTAGCAGAGTCCTTAATCCGGCTGAGCAAAACTACTCAGCTACGGAGCGCGAGTGCTTGGCGGTCGTGTGAGCCATCCAAAAATTTCGCCCATACATAGAAGCCTACCCGTTCAGGGTGGTAACTGACCACAATAGCCTGAAATGGTTATACAACCTGAAGAACCCGATTGGACGTCTCGCCCGATGGGCCATACTTTCGAAATCGAATACCGAAAGGGGGCAGACAATGTGTTGCCCGACGCCTTATCACGCGCTTTTGAGCCCACGAAGGCAGAGGTTGGCGCAATGGACCAACCGAAGTCAAGGGACAGCGCCTGGTACACGGATCAATTCCGACGCGTCGAGAGCCAACCAGAGAGATACCCGAATTGGAAGGTCGTCGGCCGGGTGATGTATCACCGAAAGCCGAGCTACGATCACCAAGGAGGAGACGAATATGGCGACGAATGGAAACTCGTCGTGCCCCCGGACGAACGCAAAGCGGTGTTGTTCGAAAATCATGACCTAGAGACGGCAGGACACTTGGGACGCGAGAAGACCTTCGCCCGCGTTGCCCAGTCCTATTACTGGCCGGGAATGTACACGGATGTGAAGGGATACGTCCAAAAGTGCCAGGTCTGCCAACAGTGCAAGGTCGAGCAGCGACCGCCGCGCGGGCTCATGCAGGACCGAACATGGTCTATGCCTTGGCAAGTGGTCGCGGGCGACATCGCCGGACCCTTTACGAAGAGTCCACGAGGGCACGAATACGTCCTGGTATTCATCGACGTATTCACATGATGGGTCGAGTGTATACCCATACGTAGTGCTAACGGCAAGACGATAGTGAAGGAACTTCGGGAACGAGTAATTCTACGTTTCGGCACGCCAAAGATCTTCTTGTCCGACAACGGCACCGAGTTCCGCAATCAGTTGGTGGACGGGTACCTAAGAGATCAGGGGATAAAACGGACCTTCACCCCAACCTATACCCCGGAGGCTAACCCTACGGAAAGGGTTAACCGTACCTTGAAGACGATGATAACGTCGTATCTGCAGGGGAATCATAGGGAATGGGACCGAGCGCTACCCGAACTCATGTTCGCGTTGAATACGGCCGACCATAGTTCCACCGGGGTTAGTCCGGCCATGCTCAATTACGGCAGACAACCGGGAGCCCCGAATACCCTTCGGAAACGGATGGACGAGCTCGCCGCGCAAGAGGAGAGTTTGCTTCGAATCGGGCAATGGAACGAGCACATGCAGAATAGCCGTTCCGCCATTCAGCAAGCTCACGAGAGCGCCTCGGAGCCCTGAGGCAGTCCAAGTACTACAACGCCAAGCATAGGGACCACAGGTTTAAAGAAGGTGATTGGGTGTGGAAAAAGAATCGCGTACTGTCCTGCGCGGCGCAGGGCATTTCCGCGAAACTAGCACCCAAATTCATAGGCCCGTTTATCGTCACGAAGGTACTCGGTGCCAACTCGTATCGCCTCGCCAACCAACAGGAGAAGGTCACGGAGCTAATACACGCCAAGGACCTCAAACCCTACTACGGGCGAGACGACGATATACAGGAAAAGGGGACCCGACCACGAGATGACGACGAGACCTCTACCACCGAGGGAACCAAGGCGATAAGCGTCCCGCCCAACGCGAGCGATACATCGATACACGGAAACGGGAGCGCCGACACTACAGATAATACACTCCGAAATGACGACGCGACAACTCCGAAATCACCTCGCCGTACTCGCCGTAATCCCCCCAGCCGAGTCCCACTAAATACCTCTCCTACTAATACGGTGAAACGCTCACGAGGGAGACCTCGTAAGTGCACAGTATAACCATACAGATCACACAATACCGACAGACAACCCGAGCCCCTCCTCCTATCATCGGAAAAAGAAAGAGGGGCACACCACCGAAAGCGCCAACCGTAAATGCATGATACACGGCGAACGAAGGACCTGGGAGACCGACGCCAAGGACCCCACCTTCGAATCCGGCGACGAAGGTCCTGGGCAGCCGAACAGGCGCCCACCTTCGATATCCAATGATATTCAGGATACTAACTTGCTGGGTTATTACAGGATGCAGATCACACTCGAACAGTTCGAGCAAGCGGCAGCCGCTCTCATGGGCTTGGACTTGGGTCCAGCCGTTGAAGGGGTGGTGCATGCCGCCCTGCACCTTATAGGAGCCAAAAAGGAAGAGGAGGAGCGAGCACGGGTACGAGCTCACGAGAGCTCGTCCTCCGTGCTCATAGAAGAGCTCCCGGCGGAGGAGACCACCGCAACGCCGACGACAACACCCGGCATCACGCGCGACGACGCCGCGCCACCGTCGAGACACCCAGCGGGACCCATCCCCATGAAGGCCCCGACGGCATCCGTGGGCACCCAAACAGAAGAGGGTGCCACCGACGCGACCTGGCGTCCCAGGTTCACTAGCCAGACACCCCCGTCTGGCGAACGGACCTGGGAAGAAATCGTTGAGGGGTTGAGGGAAGTCGAGCAAGGCTGGACGACCCTCAACGCCCTCCAACGGGCTGTGTACGCCGAGTACGACGCGTACACGGCCGCGGGGCACCACCCAGACGATCTGGATCACTGGGACAAGGTGGTGCCCCGCCGTCGCCAGTTCGCGTCGGCACTTAGGGAGGTCCAGCAGCGCCACCGCCAGGCCATCGAGGGCCCGGCGAGTGGCAATCACACGAGCCTCCCTCAGCCTCCGATCGCCGGAGCCAGAACAACGGCTCCGGAAGCCAGGTCGGGGATCACATCGCACCAGGGCCCGCAAACGTGTGGGGTAATCCTGGTGGTGAATGTGGACGGGAGCCAGGGCGGTCAAGCAACGGGGCCCATCCACATCAATGTGGTTTTAGGCCCCGCGGGTGAGGACCCCACGGTTAAAAGACCGTTGTGGTCCGCCCCGAACCGTAGAAACGGGTTGCCTCTGACCCGCAGAGAGCGTAGTCTCCCACGGGGCACCCTTTCCCGCGCTCAGTGGGAAGGGTGCAACGTGTGCCACTACCCCGGGGTGACCCGCACGCGTGTCTGCCCACGCGTGCGACAACACGCCGTCCTGGTCCAAGAGAGGCTGGGGTGGGAGGCGCGCGGCCGACCCCCGTTGGACGAGCAGGGCGAAGAACTGCCACCGAGACCAGCTAGGTGATGAATCCCGGCCCCCGTGGGCAGGGCCACCGATATATCGCCCTGCTACACAATAAAACCACAAATTTAACATCACTTGGACTATAACCCTTTATTATCCTCCCTCTTCTCCTCCTCGGAAAGGGCAGCGCTAATGGAATTATCGTCAAGGACCCTATAGGTCCAGACTAGAAGGGGGCTGTGACGGTAAACGTCAAATTAGCGCTGATTATTTAGCTTAATCGCTGCTTGTGAGGGCAGTTCCTGCCGGGGGGACGAAATTCGTAACTAAGGAATTCGGCACGCCAGCAGACGGAACGCGCGCGATTGAATTCGAACCAGTGAAGCATTGACCATTGTTGTGTCCGCCCGCTTTTCGCTATCGCCACCGCCGATTCACGTGCCTTTGACAACTTCAACGCATCAAAACAGCAGCAGCCAGTTATCCCGGATTGTAGCCGCCAAGGTGCCATCCAGCTACCAGTTTGGGGCCAGGACGAGTGTGTGTGTGTGAGGTTTCGCCATCGAGGGCGAAACCATTCCGTGCGCGAATTCGCGACCCGCGAACTAGACAATAGAAACTGTTCCGCTCTGTGCGAGTTATTTGTGTCTTCTCCGATTGCCTGCAAATATAAGGTAAGCTGGCCAGCTTAATTTCGCGATCGCGATTGCATGATTAATAACTAATTTCCGATATCCGCAGCGTGCGTGTAACGACTCTAACAACAAAGAGCAGCGAGCGTCCCGGCAACACGTGTTGCCGACGAGCGAGCGTCAACGTAAACAGACGCGCGGGCCGACCTTCTGTAGATTATGAGGAATAATAAAAGATCTAGTTCGTATTACTAACAAGTGCTTTTCGATTCACTTATACCTCATAGCTTCCACTCACTTTCCTTAGATAGGAGGACATGCTGGTTGACTGACGCACGTTTCCACATGCTCCCCGATTTACGTACTGCGCATAATTAACTACGCGCGTCCTTTTAGTGTAATTGCGCGAATAGAATAATTAAACGGTCTTATCCCGTTACATTATATATAATATCAAAGCGCGTTTGACATCACGCGGACGTATGCACACACGCACACACACGTAACTATAATCAGATATTAATTCCAAGTAATAGTTGTTTTTTTCTAGTAGTATTTGCTTTTATTGTCTATTTTTTAACGTAAAAATGCTATGAATTTTTTGAACATTAATTAAATAATCTTGTTTTCTATAAATACTTGGTATATCGGAAATTCGTTTTTTTTTATTATCATTATTTCCGTTATTTCTAAATTTCGGTCTGTAACACTTTTCACGTAAGTTTATACACATTTGTAAGAAACTTTAAACAGTAGTTCAACATACAGACCGACAAATTATTAAACCAAAAAACCACCTCATATTCTTAAAAAATTAATTACAGTATACAATTCAATTATACGGAAAAATCTTCGCATAAATGTCTTGTAACAAACATTAATTTGATGAATGACTTATGATTCGCAACTAATGTATTTTGAAAATTCCATTTATCAGTTTATTTGATAGATTTTGCATCGAACTATTAAAAAATAATAATAACATGTTATATCTAACAATGGTTGATGAAACAAAGAATTACAAAAAGTATGAAAGTTAAAAAATTTTCCAAGTAACTGAAAGAACAATTTTATCGAATTGCAGTTAATTAAATACAATATTGATTCTATAACTTTAATATATTCATTCTGATATTGATATTACGTAGATTATATCAAACCATTGTTTTGATTTATATATTTGTAAAACATTCTATACCAATTCTAATTGATTATACATCTTTGGAAATTCATTCGAGGCATGTATTTACATTCAATTTAACATTTTTTATAAATTTAATATACTATTTCAGCATTAAAAATTTTATTTTCTAAATAATTTTAACTATACATATGGAAATAATATCTTTTTAATTCATCTTCAAAAGATTATAAAGTTTTCAAAGAAAATCAATTTAGCATCTATAATGTACAACCATTATGTAAATAAATTAAAAAAACTACATTATTTTGTTTTGTTTTAATGACTAATTGTTATGTTATATATGTTTCATCATTAAATCACTATGTCACAGCTCCATTTGTATCAGTAAACAATAAAAAGAAACTTGATGTTTTAATTAATCTATTCTAAATACGCACATTATGCAATGAAGTTCAAATATGTGGATACACTTAGATGAACTTGAGTTAAGCCATCTTAACATTGTCAAATTCTTATACTTATTCATAATGTATATAGGTATAATCTTTGTAAGACTTACTAACAAAATCAAAATTGCACTAAAACATTCAATGTCACATCACATCACATAATATTTCATTTTTTACCAAATTTCAAATCAGATTAAATTTTTTCAAAGCACTTAGAGCTTTTTCTTAATCCCCTGATTAGTTATTTAAAATAGTTATATTATAATGTACATTCGCCTAAATATTAAACAGGTATACTCAGTACTCATATCTGTATTGTAGACATATGCATCAGAGATAATATTTTTTTCTCATATAGTACAGTTTGCTTTTAAAAAATTATATTATTTTTTTGGCTTATTGATGAAATATCTAATTACATCTTAATAGCTCAAAAATATAACTTTTAATTATTTTTCCAAAGGTTATACTATTATTCAGATGATTATATTTTTTAACAAAAAAGCATGCTAAAGTATAAGTAATTAATAGCACTATTGACTTTGTTCCATTAACTTCTTGATGTTAACAATGGAAGTATAGACAATATTTTTGTATTTTAAATTAGCTAATATTATACAAAATATAAATCGCGCAAGTATTGATTGTGTTTCAAATTTGTGATAGCTTTATTTAAACAAATATTTCATCACAATAGTACTTCATATTCCACAAATCTTGTTTGCGTATAATGTATTAAACTTTTATTATTATTTTTTAATTTCTACTTTTCAAGTAATTGTTTCTGTTAAAAACTTTTTTTTATAGTAATAAGTTTTGATACCATGCATACTTTAAAAATTTATTATTTTTCTTTTTCATTTTTTTTAATTGTTAAGAACTAGAAAGAGAGAGAAAGAGAGAGAGAGAATCAATCGGAATTGTGAAGACAAATAATTTTTATAAGCACTAAATTAACATTAAGTAATAATTATCTTATGAATTTTCAGTCTAATGTTGAAGTTACAAACATTATAGAACTGCTGTAAATGTATGTACATCTATGTCTCAAATAAAGCTGCACTACTAAAAATGTATTACAATGATTGTATCAAACTTTCTTGACAAATATTTCTATTTTTGTTATTTGCATGATGTAACATAATTAGCCTGCACACTTACATCTTGGCTTTGACGATAAAAAAATTACTACCTTGTAAAATTTGAGAAATGTATTGTAAAAATTTAGTTGCTACTCCTTTTAGATGAGTCACTCATTTGGATATTATGTAGTTGGATGATAAGAATTGATGAGTGCTGCATCCACAGGTTCCATACAAGTAGGACAAGTGAGCGATCTCAGTAACCAATCATCAATACACACAGCATGATAAGTGTGCATGCAAGGTAAATAACGCACCTCTTCTCCAACTACCAACTCCATCATACAAATAACACACTCGCCTTTCTTGGTACCATCAAACTCTCTGGTAGGCAAATGCTGTATTAATCCAATGCGCTTAGCCATTCGTATTTGTTGCTCCTCGTCATTGATAATTGATCCACCTGATGATCCAAGACCAACTCCAATGCCAATGCCATGGTTCATACCCATTTCTGTAGACTGCAGATGATGCTCTCTAGTAGAAGCTGCTGGATAATAATTGCCTGCCATTTCCTGAAAGATATTTAGAAAGGAAGACTGAGAATCGCTTAAAATTTAAAAGAAAGATTAGGTGAGAGAAATGATGATAATGAGAAGCAGTGAATGTGAGACAATATTGTAAAGCTTACATTATAAGCGGGCAGACTGTGTTGTCTGAGGTTGTCTTGTGAAGAGGCTGCGGTAATGCCAAGACCTGCGGGGTCGGACCCGCTAGTGAGAAGATTGGCGTTATCCTGCTGGCCACCTCTGACGCAATTAAGGCAGTTGCCCATGGTGCTTTTCTAAATAAATGTGCTAAAAGCTCAAAGACGGGTCCAATAATGAAAATGAAATTGATTCAGTGTTCCTGAGGATAGCTGGCAGCACGCGAGTGGTCCCATCAGCTGGCAACAAACACAAATAAATAAGAAAGAGACCTTATTGTTGAGATCTTTGGGACATACTGTCAGCTGTCAGATTCAAGTTGTTGACGAATTGACATTCAACCAGCAACACAATAAAATTCCTCGGTCACCGTTTCTATTCAGCCAACAGCTGAGTGCTGAGACCTCTGTCTACCTGTCTCTCTCTTCCTTTCTGTCTATCTATCTTACGTTGTCTTGATGCTTTCTCGAGTAAGAACGACAGCAGCAACACACAAAGAACTGATTTGTTAGCGTTCTTGCGCGTATACATCACATACACACATTCAGGCTGTTTATAAATATAGATATCATGAAGTATTTAAGCTACATAGATATATACTTCTTCTTTCTTATGTATTTATTGGCTGTTGCTTATACTCACTGAATTGAGCACTAAGTTAAAATTCCAAACAGCCATCACTAGTTTCAGTTTCAGGTTACTAGATGGCGGTAGCTCTCTTAACTGAGACTCCGAAATTCCAAAACGCATGCGCCATGCATTGACCAAGGAGAATTCGTAGTTTGAAATTCAAGTAGTAAGAGTAGTTTAGGCCCCGGTTACATAGGTACTTACGGATGCGGACGGATACGGATGCGAATCGCAACTCTAGTAATATCACTAAAAATATCTAGTTTGATTATTTAGTACCAACTGAATTAAAGCGTTGAATTTCTTGCAATTACCCTAGGTGGTAATTGCGCCCACTTTTGTTGAATTTGTGTTTTTTGTTTGATTGATTACGCTAATTAAGAAGAGGTTTGAAATTTTAGGGAATTAAGGAATGGAATTAGGAATGATTTGGAAATAACTTGATACTTTCACTTATGGGAAAAAACCTCGAAAGTATAAAAAACCCATTTTATTGACGGAACGAACAATGAGATTAAGAACGAGAATACAAAGAACAAGAAACGATTAACCACGTGTATGCGAGCCGCGCGCGAACAATAGAAACTTCGACGCTATGGGAATTTCTGCACTCACACTCTCATACACGGATTTAGTAGCACCTTGTTGGCTTTTCAGCCACCCAATACGCCTACGCAGCCCGCAGGCGTTATTGTGAGACGCGATCTTTTTCCTTTTCGTTGTAAAGCGGTTCGCTTTCTCTTACCGTTGGTAAGTCTCTTACCACTTGCTGCTCACTCGTGTATTTCTCAACAACGACTGACTGCTCGCTGTCCCCCTCTTCGCCGGCAAGCGAAAAACCGGAAGCCTCAAGCTCACCCGGAAAGGCAGCGCCATCATGAACCTCGCTCGCATAACCATACGCGTACTCACACGCATACACACACATGTAACGTCTCAACGGAACACCAACACTACCGGTAGTGAGCAAAAGTGGCTGTTGTTTAAAACTGTAGCGCCGAACGTACCACATTTAATGTTCAAATGTCAGGTCTAAAATTTACTTTTCAAATTCTCATGAATATTGCTTATTGATGAGTATGCTAATGTAAAAAAAGTTTTTGGGATGATTAATACATATCATTTATATATATATATTTTTCTTCTCTTATATTCAAGTACTTTCATAAAATGAAGGCCTAATTCCACTAATTGTAGTTGAAAGTCTATCAATTCTCTATCATTTGCTATCTTATAAACTGCAATAATGGAAAGGTTAGATAGACGTTCATTAAATGTGGTACGTTCGGCGCTACAGTTTTAAACAACAGTCACTTTTGCTCACTACCGGTAGTGTTAGTACTAAATAATCTAACTAGATATTTTTAGTGATGTTACTAGAGTTGCGATTCGCGTCCGTATCTGTCCGCATCCGTATGTACGTACCTACGTGACCGGGGCCTTATGGTTAAGGTTGACAAATTTAATTTTATTGGTTAGATAGATTTGTGAACAGTGTAGGATTGTATAAAGAAAAGAGTGAGGATTGAAAGGAGATATTTGTTTAGTGATATAGGGTTTATTTTAAATTGAGAGCTTGCATTTGTTGAGAAATTCGGTTAATTTTCTCGATCTCTTGTTCCGTATCGCGACTGTCCGCGAGGAATGAAAACGACCATTTGACATCCATCAAAGCGAATTACACTTGATGTCTTTCATCTCATTTCGAATAGCCAAATATATACTTATACAGAGGGAGAAAGAGCGAGAGAGAGTGTAGAGAGCTCGCACTCTTCATCACCGTGTACTACCAAGCCACGCTAAATCAGAACAAGATAGAGAGTACACGCTCCCCACTTCCGCGCGCTTCCAAGCCACCCGGAGCTACAACTATAGAGAGCGCGCGCATTTCACCACCATACGTTCAGGCCTTATGCCAAATATGTAGCTGGTATACACACTAAGAACTGTACAAAGTACACGTCGCAGTGGTTCCAATGGTAAAGCGCTGGTCTGTGGATCTAGAAATCTCTGATTCGATTCTCTGATGCGTCCGTTCATTTTTTGAACAAAAATTGTAGTTCAGCCAAATACGTGTCGAAGCGTTCATTTTATATTCATTATTTGATTCAACAATAAAAATAATAATTAAAATGAAATCAATCTTTGTATAAATTAATTCTACTGATCAAAAACTACCAGAACGAGAGTACTAGGGATTCTTGTCCCTAGGGAATAATCTATTCTGAAGTATACATATATGTTTAAGCATATAGTCCTAAAGAGGGTCCCAAGAGTTCCTAAACCCTAGGGAAAATCCGTCCTGAAACATGCATTGCTTATCTATTCATCCTAATGACCGCTTGGATAATCAACTTCAATAATATTTAATCGAATAATTTTTAATAGTTTTCAAAATTTTTCTATTAGGTGTAATTCGCGGGAGGCGAACTTACACCGTATCTAGACCATTCTAACAGCCGAGCAGCCTTTGACTCGGGCGGCTCTCAGACTATCAGGCACCCCGGCCCGTTCGCGCGTCAATAATTTTACTCGCGTTCGGATTCTAACTTTCGTTTTCCCAATTATAAACTAATTAATTAGTTGTTTAACTACAACCGAGAAACATATGGATAAACTCTCGTATATCTGTATGTATAATTTTATTTTAATTATTATTACACCAAGATCATGGCCACGGTTTTCTGGGATGCGTATGGAATCATCTACATCGACTACTTGGAAAAGGGCCAGACGATCACTGGACAATATTATGCGTCATTATTAGGTTAGCTGAAAGAAAAAATCAGAGAAAAACGTCCTCACTTGAACGAAAAAAATACCTCTTTCTTCAAGACAATGCTCGAGTTCACACGTGTGCAGTTTGGATAGCAAAAATTAACGATTTAGAGTTCGAATTAATTGATCATCCACCATATTCGCCTGATTTGGCACCCAGTGACTTTTTCTTATTTCCTAACCTCAAAAAATGGCTTGCCGGACAACGATTCACATCGAATGAAGAAGTCATAGCCGAAACAAATTCCTATTTTGAGGGTTTTCAGAAATCATATTTTTCTGATAGCTTAAAAAAACTGGAAGGCCGTTTAATAAAATATATCGACCTTCAAGAAGTTTATGTTGAAAAATAAAAAAAATTACATACGTAAAACTTTTTTCCTTAGTTTTGTAAAGACTTATTGACCCCCCCCCCCCCCGTAATTAGAACTTAGACTCTAACAGACTCTTATAGAGATTAATGATTCCAATAATAAAATAGTGAAAGTTTTGCAGCCTACTTATTCAGACGCTTGCTACTAACTAAATTCCGGCGCATCGTTCTCACCGTTTGTCTATATATCTTTATTTCTCTCTCTCATTCCTCACACTCTATCTCTCTCTGGTGTTTCTGATTGTTTCATATTACTTAGTCTAAGACGCTGAGTGCAGCATGCTGTCGCAGCATACTGCAGCAGCATGCTCGGCATCTCCCACTTATTCCCGCCAAGGCGCGCATACGAGTGTAGAACTCCCGAAAGCGAGATTCCAATCAAACATACAATTACAAAGAAAATAAAATGGTCCGTCACGTAACATCCCTCCTCCCTCAGAATCTTTTCCGTCCTCGGTAACGTTTAGGCAGGGTCCAATCAGGGTAACATAGAAAGAGAACAGAAAGTAATATATATGGTCCACTTTATTTATGTATATAAACAAAAGAAAACGGAGAGAGAGAAAAAAATTTATGGTCCTGGCCTTGCCCTTGATCTGCGTAACGCAATTTGCCGGGTATCTTGTCTAGCCGTTAAATCTAGTCCTTCTAGGTCTTGTAAATAGGAAGTTTTATCTTGTAGTAAATCCTGGTCCTGAGATTTGTTCAAAGGATCTTGCAAAAATAGCGTTAATCGCTTTATGTCATCAAAAGGGGACGTTGTAATTATAGGTCCCTAGATTACATTCTTTTCAATGATGGTTCCAATCAGAGAGATATACGCCTCTTCCACAGAACCAATGGGTCCTTAGCACTTTTCGATTTTGATATCGACAAATGATTTTGTGTGCCTCCAGCTCGGTTTTAGTTACATAATGTTTGCAGGTACTGTGGTAAGTATATATAGACCTATTTTGAAGTTTTGCTGCTACATGGCAAGGTGGTGAATGTTTCACCTTGTAACGTTTGTCCAACTTCGACAATGCCAAGGTGACACTCCAACTATATACAGGGTGTCTCAAACCACCCATCCACCTCCCAAAGTGTGCCGAAAAAGTTTTTTTTTCAAAAATTGATAACGTAATTATATATAAATCGAGTACGCTCTATCGATTGGACGTAAAATCAACTTCCGGTTCCAATCGGAAATGGCCTATTCAGACCGGAAGTGCATGAAAATTCATTTTTTTAAATGGAACATGCATACTTTTTTTTCAGATTTAGATTCTACGGTAAAAAATACGAAAATTTCATAAAAAGAATTTTTTGATAAAAGTTGATATTTGACATCTCGTATCCACTAGTTCGTACTCAAGCTGCGAATATGCATGTTTTAACAATGGAATAGGATAATGTGGGTCCTCTAAGAGGTTTTCGGGGTCGCTGAGTCCGAATCCAAGGTGAGTTTGATCTTATTAGGTCATTTTGAGGTCAATTCAAGGTCATTTAAAGGTAAAACAAAAAAAATATTAGATTTATCAAGAATGAAGTACTTTTAAAATTTTAGCCTTAATATTACAAAAATATGAATCTCGTCGTTTTTTCATTTATTCTTGTTATTATTAATCTATGTATTTACATAACGTAGTTTTATGAAATTAGGAGAAATGAAATTCCAAAATAAATTAGTTTAGCGAGATAAAAATCTTTATTCTCAAAACATAACTGGTCAATCCGTTAAAGAGATGAGTTTCACAGATCTGTTCTATTTTCGGATGAATGTACCTTCAAGAGTGATGCAGAAGTTAATACGTGGAATTGTCATTATTGGTCACCACAAAATCTCCGGAAAACCTCCCGCTGCAGTTACGGAGTGACATGTGGTTTCAGCAAGATGCATGTCCTGCACATACGGCACATATCTGCCGAAATAGTTTGAATCGTATGTTCCCCAATAGGTGGATTGGAAGGTTTGGTCTTGTCAATTATCCACCTCGATCCCCAGATCTGACTGTCTTGGATTACTATTTGTAGGGAAGAGGAAAGGACATAGTTTACCAAGAACGTCCGACAACGAGAGCCAATATGATTGGCAGAATCACGGATGCAATTCGGTCGCTGCAGGCAGCAGAAATTAGAAGAGCTGTTGATAATTTCCAAAGAAGAGTTCAAGCATGTATTTTTCAAGGCGGAGCGCATTTTGAACATTAAAGTTTTTGTCAAATCTTCACCGTCTATTTTCGCAGTTATTTCAGCGTTATTCATAACAAAATTTTATTTACAGAACAATAGAAGATAAAATCTAATTATGTTATAAAAATTTTCATTATGTTAGGTTCTAATAAAACAAATTATCATTATTTATGTTATTATAAACAAATGTTGCTACTGCAACGAAATCTATTATGTTTTGAGAATAAAGATTTTTATCTCGCTAAACAAATTTGTTTTGGAATTTCATTTCCCCTAATTTCATAAAAGTACGCTATATAAATACATAGATTAATAATAACAAGAATAAATGAAAAAACGACGAGATTCATATTTTTGTAATATTAAGGCTAAAATTTTAAAAGTACTTCATTCTTAATAAATCTAATATTTTTTTTTGTTTTACCTATAAATGACCTTGAATTGACCTCAAAATGACCTGATAAGATCAAACTCACCTTGGATTCGGACTCAGCGACCCCGAAAACCTCTTAGAGGAGCCACATTATCCTATTCTATTGTTAAAACATGCATATTCGTAGCTTGAGTACGAACTGGTGGATTACAGACTTCAGACGTCAATTAGAGGTCAAATATCAACTTTTTTCAAAAAATTCTTCTTATGAAATTTTCGTATTTTTTACCGTAGAATCTGAATCTGAAAAAAAAGTATGCATGTTCCATTTAAAAAAATGAATTTTCATGCACTTCCAGTCTGAATAGGCCATTTCCGGTTGGAACCAGAGGTTAATTTTACGTCCAATCGATAGAGCGTACTCGATTTATATATAATTGCGTTATCAATTTTTGAAAAAAAAAAAACTTTTTCGGCATACTTTGGGGGTCGGACGGGTGGTCTAAGACACCCTGTATATACTTGATCACTCCCATAGGTCCACAAGAGCCTTGCCATATTTTTATGTAATCTATTGGTCCAAATTGTGCGAAATCATTATGTACCCGCTGCTTCGGTCGTGGTTTTCGTTGTTTATCGTGGTGTAGTATGAGGAAGTGTAGATGTCGGTCGGCGTCATCTTCCCTTGTGTAGACCGATGTATTTGGTTGCGGTGTCAATTCTACCGGGTCCATTTTCTCCTCCTCTTCGTCCTCCGTAGAAGGGTCGCCTACGCTACGAGGAGACCACTCTCCTACAATGTACGGGAAGAATTTCAGGACCGCAGCAAGGTAATCGTCCTCTTGAAGATATTCTATTATAATTTCCCTTTGCTGCAGGGAAAATGAAGATAATATTGTCGTAGTAGATCGTATGGTCCCCACAGTACCAAATAATTTAATGACTGCAGCCTCTTGTCGAGGATTATTATATCTGACTCGCAGTGCGGTAGAACAATCATCTACTGGTCCAACAGCTCGAAGGTGAATGCTTTTAATTTCTTCCATCCTAAGGTAAAATATGGTCCAGTTAGTAGCATGGTCGAGAGAAAGAAAGGTACATAGGTTTAAAGCTAGACATAGACAAAAGTGAAAAAATAGGTCAAAGATTAGTAAATTTTTAGAATAATAATCTTTATGGGTCCGTTAAGTAAAATAATAAAAACAAACTTATAGAAATACGACTAAAAGGTTCATTAATTTTTATCCTATAACTTATAAATTATACAGTTGATTCTAAATATCTTATCTCTTCAGGATCGATTCCTGTTATCACATTTTCTTCTACTAGGTCAACTCGTCGTGTTTTTCGTAAGGTCGCCCGTGGATTAGGAATAGGGTCCAGTAATTTAATTTCCGTGAGCGTAACAAGGTCCGTAGAAGCATCTTTGTCTATTTTCATTTCAGGTCGGTTTGTTTTGGTCGAATTTGTATTATTTACTTTTCTTACTTCTGACTTAGGGTATTGTCTTTTCATTTTTCCTTCCATGAGTTTATTCTGATCTTGCCACCTGCAGGTAGTATCATGGTCCTCGTAGATTAATGCATTTATCCATTCGTCGCAAAGCCAGTGGTGTCTTGTTTCGTTACTTTGGTCACATCTTCTTTTTCGTATCTCAGCATATCTAGCGTCGTAGACAGGATCGCATTCCTTTAAGGCCGTTGCTGCGTCAACAGCTTTGTAATACTGAGCATATACTATAGCAAGGGCTCCTTTGTTGTCTCACACCACTTTACGATACAATAAGGGTCCAAATTGTACGAAGTGTTGGAAAAACGAGATTTCCCTATAACTCTCTTCAATTGTCCAGGGGAGTCGACAAAATAATCGGATTTTCTCCGTGGGTCTGGAATTGTTTGTTCTTAATGTTTTTAGTTTCTCAATACGGGTATGAGAAATATTATTATTATTAAATATTATTATTTATCGTATTCAGATTTCAATTTTTTATCTTCCTTGTTTCAATTACATTTTTAATCTTAGTAAATTTACAGAGAATAATTCTTGTACTATTATTCGTGAGATTTCCTAGCAAATGGAATTCTTCTATGGGTCCGATATTTTCTAATCGTGTTAAAAGTTCGCTCAGCGACTTATGTCTTAAATATCATATTTGATGCATGTTGGATCTATGATCCAATGCTCGGATACGCCACTCATGATGGTATTGAATACTGAAACAAATTATCAATAAATTATTGATCAATTTTCATAGAGACTTCGCTGTCTGGATTTGTAAACTCGAAGAATTTTCAGATCTTATCAACGGATTAGGTTTAGACGCAGAGAGTTTCGGTTTCTTTGAAGGTTGAATATGGAAGGTTTCAGTTTGAATTTGTTTATTAGATTGTTCATTGGACATCTGGGGATACGTTTGCTTATCCGTGGTTAGTCCAAGACTATGAAAAACTGATCTGTGTCAGAGATCCGGTGAATCGTTTTGAGACGACTTTGGTGTATGCACGTGAGATAATTCGTGTGTTGTGGTATTAGTTAACGCTTTTGTGCATACGACGCAGCATTTATAAATTATACTGATAATTATTATGATTATGATATTAATACTGAATCCTCCATAAATTAGTCCTGATTGTGTGTGCGATTTTGTGATTTTCTTATGATTTATATTAAGATTTTATTGAGAACATGGTAACAAGAAGAACAATTCGTCATCTACTGGTGTTTTTGAAAAGTATAATTCCACAGGGCTCTTGTTACTAAGATCTGATTCTTCAGGTATGCCCTCAAGCCCTTTGAATCTTACCATAGGTCGAGGTCCTTTAACCATGGAAGTACTTCTGGCTCTCGGTATTCCTGTTTTAATAGATGGGGTTACCGATATCTCTCGATATCGTGGCTGCCATAAAGTTTCTTCAGTTTCCTTACTTCTTTCAGGACTTGCTCCTTTAATCGTACCTGAGAGACGTTGATTTTCATATTCGTCCAAGCGATCTGTGTCCGAATCACTGTCGTGCTCTAGATGAGTTTCCATTAATTTTTGCGAATCTTCTACTAACTTCGTTATTCTATTCGCCATTACCTCATCAGAATCATTTATTTCATCATATGGATCAAGGTTTCATAGTGTCTCTGGTAGTTCTCGCGGGGGCTCGTCCCCATCTGAGAAATGAGAAGGCATTTTTATAGTTCGGTTGTCTCTTGCGAGACCCATGTCATCCCAATAGTATGATTCATTATCTAAACTCTTATACCGTCGCAAACTGGTTTCAATTTTTCTGCCGATTTCCACACTTCGTTTGCCGATAAACTAGTCCTCTGTGCCGGGGCTCGTTCCTCACATCTTTTAGTAGCACTTCCGATTTCTGCTAACTTATCATCTTCTCCGGAGCTCCTACTAGTTTGAGGTCTACTAACTTCGAACTCTATTCGTTCAGTAGATTCCGATTTATCACTCTGAACTTCATCACTTGAGTTCTCTCCTGGTTCCGTTTCGGTTCTTTTTCTTAGCCCACTACGCCCTAACTTCCTTCACGGCAACTTCGATAGCAGATTCATCAGTCGACGTTACTCTCTCCTGCTTTGTAGCTTTAGGCGGGATTTCTTTGTTCGGTTCACTAGTTTATTTAGACGGATAGCACATGTTTTATCTAGATCACTTTCACATCAGGCTCATACAACAATCGAATGTAGATTCCTGAAATTAAATCGTCGAGCGGATGTAATGAATACGTTTTATCTACATTTATAGTAGTTATATCTATAGATTCATCAGTAGCAGACTTATTAGTGTCATCGTCAGCACCAACAGCAGATTCAAATGTAGTATCTAACAATGGATGTTTTTTAGAACTGTTTGCTTTTGACTTGAATATTTTTTTAAGGGCGATTCTATTCTTTTTCGTTAACGATTCGTTAGTAGTGGTAGTAATAGCAGCAGCAGTATTAGTTTTATCTGTAGCTCTCTCTACAAGCTTTTTTAATGGATCAATAATTGGTTTAAGCGTTTCATTCAAAGTCTTTTCTAAATCTGCTTTTTCACGTTTTAATAGATAATATTTACGTCTGATTACATCACAAACTTTAGTTAATTGTTGATAGTTGTATTAATAAAAGAAAAATAACGCTCGATTGCTCAGTTTACGATATTTATAGCAAAAGAATCATATCCATTTCTATATCTTCCATCATTTAGTGATCTATCTCTATCGATAACTATATCCGTGATTATTATCTCTCCAGCATTTTGAACAAATTTCCTTAAACTGTTCGAAAGGCATGTCTGAGTTAACGTGATCATTGTAAATATTTTTGATATTAACATCATCTGGTAAAAATAAAACTAGTAAATTCACATTATCCCTGATAAGATTCTTTAAAACGCATGCATACGATTGATAAAGATAAAAGCTATTTACTTCTTTATGTCTTCCCATACAAAAAATTGCTCTTACATTATCTTGTTTCTCAATTGCGATATCATCGAAAATCATAATGAAATTTGGTTGTGCTTTATTTGGAGGGACTCATGCTTACTAAACGAGTATTATTGTATTCCATCTATCGGCCCCAATAAATTCCTTAGAAATTGATACTTGGATTGGTTTAGTGACTTTGAGTAGACATACACATTTTCAAATCTTAAACCATTTGGATGGGTGATTAATATTAGCAAACAATTAGTTTTTCCACAATTACTGGGTCCACAGAAAACTGCTCGTATATTATTTGGCAGTAGTTCGCCATGTCTTTTTTCTCGTTTTTCCATTTCCACTACCCTATCAAAATTTATAACCTGAAGTTTAAAAGGCTGCTCTTTAAAATTCATGTTGTTTGCTCGTCACTGAGTCACCGACGAATGGGTCCAAGACTATATAAAGACTGCTTATATATTTCGGATTTCATTAAAATATCGTCTTTTAAAGTAGTATGATCAATCATCATCATCAGAGAAAGACCGGTGGTGGTCTAGTGAACAAAATGATCGATAACTTACTTTTCGAAGTTCATTTGCTTAGATATCAGTACTGTGGATCAGGAACTAAATTGAAAGAACGATTAGCTTGAAGCGATTCTAGTAAAAATTCACTAGATGCTGCTTGTAAAAATCACGATATTGCATATTCTCTAAAGAGAACATTGTAACGAGAAATGAAGCCGTAATATTTTAGCTAAAAAGGCTTAGGATAGAGTGAGTGCTAAGGATAGTACTTTTGATGAGAAAGTAGCTGCTTTTACTGTAGCGAACATTATGAAAGTGAAAAGTAAATTTGGTATGGAAATCAAAATGTCTATAAAAATGCAGCAACAACAGCAACGTAGATAGAAACGAGTTAAAGGTATCAACGAACGTCAATCACGAAAGAAATGTAGAAAAGGTAACATACAAGTGACATCTTTGAAAGAAATTGTAAAAGCTGCTACGAAAAGTACTAATACCTAGCAACCGTTCGCTGTTAGTTATTCGCTCTATTATAAAGCTTCATGTCCTGATGAAATCTTTCACCTTGTTCCTCATTAAAGTCTCCTAGGTTTGGTGAAAATTTATCAATATGTGAATCGAGAAAGTGGAGTTTTTAATTTATTGAGCAACCTAAATTTTTGAAGTTTCTACAATGTTTTTATAATTTTCATCTTTATTATTACTAAGAAATTTTATTACAATATCTTTGAAGCTCAATCAAGCTACCTTCTCGGTCTATTCATACTTTTGACAAATTCTTCGTCCCTGAACATTTTGCAAATTTGATGTCGATCAGATGGTTCCCGCTTATATTTTTCCTCTCAAATTTCAGCGAGAATCGGCGACTCTATGTTGCAGGAAGACAGGTCAAACCACGCCCGCCGTCGCCTCGGCTCTACGTTAACGCGTTCTTCATTCTCGCCTTCGCTCATCAGCCAGCCGGCGCGTAACCTCCTGGTCAACTAGTCCTTACGAATTGATAGGCGGGATCGAGCCTCTGGAGCCGAAGAGGCTTCCACGGCAAGGGTTCATACACGTGCCTCTGAGGCGCCACTCGAGGCACTTCAGGAGCTCGTGAAATCTCCACCGCTGAATCGCCGTCTTCGTCGAAGATCTCTAACACTCCGTTGGTACCCGCGGAACACAATACCGTGCTTTCGCGACCGACTCCTCGTCCTCACGAATTCGCGCGCGTCCTAGTGACTCTCCCGAAATTCGGCCTTGGGGAACGACCAATCGAGATACGTCGTCGATCCGGTGATTATCCTAAACAGATATCTGTATCAACCATGGGCTGATATAGGCCTTCCACGGCGGAAGCCACACGCGATCTCTCCGCTGCTTCGCGTATTGCGAGAGACGTCAGGCGGTAGGATGCACAATTGCGTACGGCTTCTGCCCAGTACCGTACTGGAGCGGCCAAACGCAACGCCGTGGATGGAGTCCTGCCCTTTTTAAGGTTCATCAAACCCGACGTTTCAAAGGGGACCGGATCCACCGGTAACGGTGGAGGAGTCGTCACTCCTCGCGACCTGAGACTGGCACTATCAAACGTCTCGTTCGAGGCGCCAGGAAGCTGTGGTGGAGCCTCGATCAGAGTGGCCGCCTGCTCTTCTTGTGAAGGAAAAGCGGTGAGCCCCTCGGTCTGGCTCAACCCCTCAGCTTCCGGCGCCATCGGCTGTTGCAACACGTTGGGAACACTCATCCCGATCGCGGCAGACGATTGCGTGGAACGGTCGGGCTCAAAGGATGCGGTGGCTCCCAACTCCGTCGCTCTATTATCCATCGTCGTTATCAACACCTTAAAAATAAATTAACAGACATCCAAGTTATCACACCTATAGACTACATGCCTCCTTGCCTTCAACTAATATCCTTTCGGGGTGCAAGGTATCGCTTTAATTCCGACACATGCACTCGCGCACTACGATATTTGCTATCCGTCTGCAAATCGTATACTTCCGGTGATAATACTCTAACGATTTTGAACGGACCGTCATACTTAGGGTCTCATTTCGCGTTCTTACCCGCGGCAGCGTTAGAGAGCGAATGAACTTTCCGCCAGACTAAGTCTCCTACTTGGAAAAGTACTTGCTTCCTGCCTCGGTCATATTGCAGCTTCTGTTTTTCCTGAGCTTCCTCAATATGCTTCGCTACTGGATCTCTAAGCGCATTGAGTCGGATTAAACGGTCCGTCCACGCTTGCGTATCAATTTTCGTAATAGGCATTTTCTTTTCTAACTCTCTCCAAAGACTTTTAACCGGTCGAGGATCCCTACCAAAGTTTAAAAACGCCGACGACACTTTCGGTATTTAATGCGTGCTTAAACTCGTGCAAGTGACGGTCCTAGCTTCTATGGTCTTTGTCGACAAATATTGCGATCATAGTTTTCAGTGTCTTATTAACACGTTCAATTGGATCGCTCTGCTGGTGATAGGCAGGGCACAGCACGTGCTCGATGCCATGCTCTCGCAACATGCCCTAGAAGACCACACTATTATATGCTTTCGCATTGTCACTAATTAAATACTCTGGCGTCTCCCATCTATATAAAATTAATTCTTCCAAGGCAGTGGCCAAAGCAGGCCCGTCTGCCGACCTAAGCGGTTTTAATTCTATCCACTTGGTGAATAGATCTTGAAACACGATCATATACCGAAACCTATTCTTGCTACGCGGTATCTCGACTACGTCCGTGACTATCACGGCCAATGGGCACTCTACTGCGTTTTTTCCCATTAAACCGAGCGGCGCCTGTTGTACAATTTTGTACTCCTGGCACTTTTTATACTCGGAAATGAAGATACTAACGTCGTACCAAACGCCCGGCCAGTAGTATTTACGTGCTACTCTATCATAAGTAGAGAATGACCCAAATGTCCAGAAGAAGGGTCGCAATGAGCGTCGCGCTCCCTATGCTCAATCACGTTCCCTATGCTCAACCGGTACTACCATGCACCACCACTCTTCTCTGTTTGTGATTAGATCGAGCAAGTGATTCTGCATAAACTTATAGAGCGTGCTACCTTTTGTACAGGCGTGTAAACTTCTTTACAGCGAATAGAACGGCTAGAAACTCGATCTCACTAACTGTGTAATTACGCTCATGAATGTTAAGCATTCGACTGACGTAGCATATTGGATGCTCACTGTCCTCGAATATTTGTACTAAGTACGCACCAACCGCAAAAGATGATCCGTCGCAATGCAAGTAGAAAGGGAGCGCGAAGTCCGGGCGCGCGAGAACAGGCACCTTAGTCAATGCGCGCTTCAATCTTTCAAATGCTACTTGCTGTACTTCACCCCATTCCCACGGTTGATCTTTACGAATTAATTTTGTCAGAGGGACTTTAATATCACTTTCGTGTTCAATAAACCTAGCATACCAACCTACCATCCCGAGAAAGCGGCGCAACTGAGCTACTTTGCTTGGAGCCGGATAATCTACAATCGGTTGCACTTTATTGTCATCCGGTCGCAAACCTTCGCTGTCCAAGCGATAGCTCAAGTACGTAATTTCAGTACAGAAGAAGTCCGATTTCTCGAGGTTAATCTCTAAGCCTACACTTACTAACATATTTAAGACTTTTTCTAACCAAACAACATGACTATCGAAATCAGCACTAACTACCAATAAATCGTCAAGATACCAGAAAACATGCGGTTCGTATTCAGGTCCGAAAAGTACATACATGACTCTCATGAACGTTGCCGGCGCATTTACCAAACCGAACGGCATTCTTTCAAACTCCCATAGACCTAATCCCGGTACTGCAAAAGCTGTGTACTGCTTGCTCGATTCCGAGAGTGGAATTTGCCAGAACGCTGACTTTAAATCGATTTTTGAAAGATAAACCGCGCCACGCAACCTATCCAAGATTGAGTCCATACTCGGCATTGGATACACATCAATCTTCGCCACTTTATTTACCGGTCTAAAATCTAGACAGAGCCTATAACCTCCATTTTGTTTCCGTACAACTACCGGCGCACTACTCCACTAACCGTTCGACGGCTTGATTATCTTTGCTTTCCACAGGCGCATCGTTTCTTCCTGTGTGAAAGCCAAGATTTTCGGCGACATTCGACGCATTGGTGTTTTGATCGAGCGCGCATCACCGACATCGATGATATGCTCGATAACACTTGTGACAGCCGGCGAGTCTCCGGGTTCAGGGGCGATCCGGCGAACAAGCGCCATGATCGTCTCGCGCTGAGTTTCCTCCTATCTATTCAGACCTGCGCATTCTGCGTTCACATCAACTGCCTCGCTATTCGTGTCGGCCAGTTGACACCAGTCGCTTTGATCGCCTGACCACCAGGCACGATTCCCGAAATAAATGTTAATGTCCCATTTATTCCAAAAATCCGCGCCTAATATAAGGTCGTGTTTTAAAGTTGATACGGCCGTCGCGGTAAGCCAAGCGAATCTACCACTAATCTCAAAGCACAGTCTAAGATCGCCCAATATTCGCGGCTTTTCACCTGAAATACCTTGAATAAATATCGTAGGCGGCTTTAAACGTTCCTCATACCTTTGTGCAAGCCTCGGTCCTACAACTGATACTTGAGCACCCGTGTCTAACAACGCAGTATAGACTTCATTACCTATTTTCACCTTGAAGAAAAACATATTCTCGATCACGGCTACTAGCGCTTGATCTGACTCTTCCGTCGTTAGCAAAGGTACATCTGAGCCATGCTCAGTCTCTCCCCTCACCGAAACGGACGGTGCGTCTGTACAGACAACCGGACGTTTACCCAAAATTGTAGTGTTAGCGGTTAGTTAGTTCGTTAAATAGTTGTGTATTTTCTATACACGAATTTATTAAGCCCGCTTCGTCGTTGGATGTGGAAGAGACCACGTTCAGTTGAACTTTGTTCTTTCGGACCGCATCTCACGCATCGTACTTAAGCAATGCTCCGCTTGTCGCCTCGTCCCGTTGTTTATGACCGACCCTAGCACTAACACGGTGAACCAAATGTTTTTCGCCTTGCGAATTACTTGATTTTTGGTTCTCTGGCTTTATATGGCCCGTCCAACGCCGAGGAAGTAAACTCTCCACTAACTACGAGATCTGATCTCTCCAGCTTCTCGTCAGCTACATCGTAAGTGACTGCACTACCCGGCCTACAAACGATTTGTTTTCTTTCGTTTGCACCCGACTTCTCATCTAACACATTACTAAGAGCGCGATCGAAATTCCTTATTTTCGACGCGTCAACCCAATTATCTTTCCTTTTTAGTCGCTTTTCTATCCATACCGCCCGTTCAATTTGCCTTAAGCAGGAGTCGCTGAGTTTCCCTGTCTTACTTGATTATAAACTGGGCAGTATCCGAAGACAAACTCGACGGTATCGCATACCTGACATATTGGCTTAACTTCCATCGGCCTCAGTGGTCAACTGTTTGCAAAGTGCCCAGGTTGTCTGCACTTATAACAAACGATTGGCCGCGCATTCTGCGCGGTCAGGCACTGAGACCTCTGATGGCCAATCAGACCGCACGCGAAACACGTGCCAGCGAAAGGACGTTGTCCTCTCGCGTTGTCTGCTTGAGCGCCGTTCGCTCGCCCTCGTTGCTGCGGAATTAAGCTCGGCGTAGAAAACATCGGCATCTGGGCAACCGGCGGCTGCGCTGCAACATTCGGCTGCGCTGCGTGCTGTGAAGAGCGATTCGTCGCCTGCGGCTTGGTGCCTTGAGCAGCAGCCGCGGCAACTTCGCCCTTCGGCCCATTACCCTTAGCCTTCACTTTCTTCTTGCTCGCGCGCGTATTTTTAGCTGGCTCTAACGTCAAAACCTCATCTATTTTGATCGCTACCTGTTCTACCGCAGCGACTGCTTTCTTCTCGGCCAACTTCTTAGGTTCGGTATAAGCAGACTCCAGCACGAGTGTAACGTCCGCACTCGGTGGAAGCAGCCACCTTTTCCAACCCGCTATGCGGTCTTCTAGAGCTAACCCTGCTTCCTTGAATTGACTCAAAGTTTTTGTCTCTAAATAACGCTTGTACTGCGGGTGTAGCCCTTCCAATATGATAGCTACTTGTCTTTTATCAGATACCAGAGGATCGAAGCATCTCAAAATCGATTGAAAAGCTGCTACATAATCAGAGATACGCTCGCGCTCTCTTTGTGATCTCTGGCTTAGCTCTCTATACAGCTGTTCACGATTAAGCCAACGACAAAAATTAACCGAAAAATTCTTTTTGAAATCTGTAAGATTATCTGTAATAACTGCTTGGTGCTATTGCATAGGCTTGTTTAATGGTCGTGTGGCGTCGTCCGCAGGAATTAAGCTCGTCGGTACCCATCGCCATTCCGTCACGCGCGTAAAGGCATTTATTTCACCTAGTCTATTGGACACAAAAACTTGCTTTGTACGTGGCCCCGATTTTATTCAGTGTAAAACTGTTGTTGAGTCCGACTAAAACGTTCACTCGTGTATTTTGATCTCCAGTTCTTTGCTCAAAGTGTCCGCTAAACGTGTCCCAAGTAATGCGGCTTGTAGTTCTAATCTCGGGATCGTCGTTGTTTTCACCGGCGCGACACGCGACTTCGCGATAACGAGTGCTAAATGGACCGAGCCATCGCGGGTTGTCGTTCGTACGTACACTACGGCTGCAACGGCATTTTTGCTTGCATCGCAAAAAATATGCAGCTGTGCGTTTGCGTAATCGATACCTACTGGAATAAACGAGCGTGGTATTATGAGATCTGCCATTCGTTTTAAATTCCTCAACCAAACCAACCAACTGTCGAATTCCTCGTCGCAAATATTTGAATCCCAGCCTATTTCGCTTATCAATATGTTTTGGATGGTTAGTTTTATGTTGAGCGTAAACGGTGACAGGATTCCCAGCGGGTCATAAACCGACATAAGGTGCTTAAGTGTTCGCGCTTCGTTGGTTTCGCCTTCCCGTTTGCTATGCTTTCTTTTAGTTTGTTAAGGTCGGCATTAAAACGCAAGCTATCCAACTTCCTATCCCAGTATAAACCTAACACGCGTTCGTCTTTGTCGCATAAGTCCGCCCTTTTCTCGCCGCTGAGTTTGCTGTCTTTTTCCACGTGTCTGACTAAGCTCGCATCGTTCGAAGCTCACCCGTGCATCTCGAAATTGGCTTCGCGATTGATTCGGATCACGTCCTGAACCATTCGGCGCATTTTATTCGCGTCCCCACCACTGGCGAGGTAGTCGTCCAAGGAACTGTTCACCTTTATGCTTTTGGCCGCTTCCGGCGCCCCGATCTTGAAGCGTTCCTATTCTTCACAAATTTCTGCGTTCCTATTTTTTACAAATAGTGCGCTGCATGGCGAAGACTTCGAACCGAAAATCAAGCATGGCATTTCGTACTCAGATAATTCGCGCGAACGATGGGCTCCGCGATACAAAAAGGTTTGTGCTGCTCTGTCCCTTGCAATTACTAGGATTCGTAGGTACATATCTTTTATGTCTGCCTTCACTGCGAACTAATGTTGCCTAATGTAGCGCGTTAGAACTCCGAGAAGTGACTCGAGAAGATCTGGTCCGGTATCGAGCAAATCGTTGAAGCTTACCCCATTTGTTTTTTCTGCCGCGTGGTATACGGGCCTAACTTTGTCGGGTTTATTTGGGTTATAGATACTGAAGATCGACAGATAGCGATGGCAGGGAGAAGGTGTTTCTCGATAGGTCTCAATGGCGTACCCATTCTTTATCCATCTATTCACTTCTTTATAAAACTTTTCCGTGAGGTTTGGATCCCGGTGCAGTCTTTTGTCTAACGAGTACAGGCGTTTCAACGCTGTTGCGCGCGTATCTCGAATGTCCGAAAAAGAGTTACTCTTCCACAGCAGTCCGGTTTCCCACTGTTTCCCTATCTTCTTGGTTGTTTCCCACAAGATTTTCGTTGCTCGGTTCGTATGGTGTTCAGGCGCATTTAACCCAGCGACTCCAAGATTCTCCAGAACAAAATACCGTTCGATTAAGTTATCTAAGGTTGCATTGCATTTGCGATCGTTAGTGTGCACACAGCTTGTCGCGCAGCAGGTCGCACGCATGTTTACCGTATGAAAAGCGCCTCGATTATTTGCTAAGTATCCATGTGCTGCCCATCCTAGCAAGTTTCTTGACACGACCATACCACTGTTCCTCACTGGCCGCGATTTAATTGTGTTGATTAGGCGCCAGTTGTTCTGCCCAATAAGAACGAGTGGCCTCGCGTTCGTATATGGTTCTACGTCAATGCCAATTCTTTTCTTAATTTGTCTCGTGACGTCTCTCGGCAATGTTTACACGGGTAACTCTACTTGTGGATCAGCCAAAGCGTGTTCGATGATCTGCACGCCAAATTCGCCGAGTACTGAGAAAGCTAGTCTTTCGCAAATTGCATGCTTCTCGCCGTTCCAGAGTCCACGCACGGTCTTGACTTGCTTACCCCTTAGTCCTAAACTACGCGCAAATTTCTTATCGATAACTGTAATTGTTGATCCCCCGTCCAATAACGCATATACCTTCATGGTCCCAGCAGGTCCCTTTATCCGAATCGGGATTAATTTCAACATGCCTGAGCGCGATGCTAGTATTTGAGAATTGCTGGATGGTTGCTCTTGATTTTCCTTTTGGCAACGTTCTACTGAGCGGGTTCTCGATTCGCGGTGGTACCAATCTCCTGAAAGTGTTCTCGGCTCTTACCGGCGATGGTTTCCCGCATGTGGGCTTGATCCGCGCCTCCTCTCATTGCGATGCCTGCCCCTTAACTCGAAGTGTAGTAAGATGTAATGATCCTCCGGACACTCGCGGCAAGCCTGTTTCAATTGACATTTGTAACACGTGTATCCTCCGCCGAGACATCTGTAGCACATGCGTAACCTTTTTACTATCTCCCAACGGCCATTCGTCGATTCTCGCTGGAAATCTAAGCAGTCGCGCAACTTATGGCTCTACCTTCCGCAATGCGCGCACGCGTCACCCAACTGTCAACGCTCGCCACCTTGCTCAGTCGCTTTTGCGGGCTTTGCTTCGTGTGCGCAGATTACAGCCGAATTTGAGTATTTTGTATGTCTCCTTGATACATCTTTTTCTCTCGCACGGTCTTTATCTCGTGAAGAATGCGCGGACGTTGCTACAAGGGTTCGGATGCGCGCGTTCGCAGCATTGCCAGCCTTCGTTGATAAATAGGCGGATAGTTTTTCTAACCTCGTCCCGGAACCCTCCATTAAAGAGAAGTAGTCGGTGAATCCTTGCAGAAGATATTCAGGTAGTTTGTCAGTCGTTGCGTCGTACAAACCAGTTTCTGATAAGTACTCGTGTAGTTTGAGTGACTTGAATGCGCTTAGCGCGTTCTCTAAATACGAAGCAAAGTCTATCACGCTCACTTCTCTTCTTCTAAGTGATGGCAGATGTGTTAAATTTGATCTAATCTTTTCCGCGATCACGGTGGGATTTCCGAACTGACGTTTAAATGATCTTACTACTTCTTTTGCCGTCCCGGTGGCTATTAGTGTTACACTTCGTTCTCTCGCGATCCCGGTGATAGTCTTTTGTAGACGCGCAAGGTTGTCGCTGTCACTATATCCAAAGTCCAGTGTGGAATCTTTAAATCGTTTTTCAAAAAGCATCCAGTCAAGAGGGTTTCCACTGAACTGCGGTAGTTCTTTCAGGAAAAACGGACGTCTCCCCATTCGCGACCCACTTTCACTTGCAGCAACGTCTCGCACAGTAAGCAAAGTCTCTAACAACGCTTGAGCGATCGCAGAATTCGGATCCATGGCCGTACTTCCGATTACATTCGCAAAATAGTCATGCGCCGCGGTATGATTCTCATTGTCGGCGTTCGGCATAACTTCCTCGATGGTGCGTCGACGATTGCGAGTAGTAGTCCGTTAGGGGATGGTTGCTGAAGGCGGTTGGACCTCTATGATGTTCGTCTCTACGTAATTCGACTGCGGCGGCTCGTGCTCTTATCCAGTGGCCTGCTGTTGCTCTGGTGCCTGCACTGGCGTTGGTGCGGGTACCGTTTTTTTGGAGCTCTCGGCTTCCTCGGAGTCTTGGTTATCTCCTTTGCTCTTGGAGCCATTGATGAAACGAACCGAATGATTAGTGTTGAGTCTTTTCGTTCGTTTTTCCTCACCCGGGGCACCAATTTGTAAGAGGTGGGGATGACTGAAATCAATCTTGAACTTCAATAAGTTAAATTATTTTTAATTACAAACTTAAGTGGAACACAAGATAACTTAAGTAACAATCGCAAGAGAAAGAGAGCTGTGGTGCGCTACGGTTCGCTTTTATATATATTTGTCACCATGGAAGCACGATCGTTATTATAAACAACTTGACGCGCGTTTACGTTATCGATTTTTTTTTAAACAAATGCACATATATGCACGGTACTAATTTGTTTTTTAATGCATGAAATTTTCATGGTCCCGCTGTTTTTGCATACATCATCTGCCCACTCTCACTCTCTTCGCTCTTTCAAAATTTCATACTTGTGATTTTCGCCCGCACTCTTGCTTGTCAACTTTTCATATTTTTAATTACTCTCTACTCCTCCAATCTACTAAGTTCAACTACAGAAACGCGTGCGTTCTGAGTTGCAAAGTTCAACTGTGAACTCGCTCTCAACCTGAGTTGCCAAATTTAAATAACTTATCGTCGAAATTTATTTGAAACAATTTTGATCAGGAACACCTGAAGACTCACATTTAACTCAGGCGATAAACGACACGAAAAACAAATACAAAAATTCAGACGCAAATACAAAACTTTCGCACGCCTGCAAAGGCGACTTGCCTACTCGAGAACTTGAGAAATTCTGCCCGAGGAATCCTTACTCAGATCATTTATTGCCCTTTAGCCCTCCTCCCTCCACTCAATTTTTCGCTTGGGACTCAAGAGGCATGCTTTTTGGAAAATCGCGTGCTACCAACGTGCCCGTTTGCATCCCTCTCTCCTAACTCTTCTCCATACCAATCAGCCTCGGCGCCCCTGTGGCTGTCCGATCCGCATGTAGAATCACTCAAAGTGAAACCCCCTTTCGGGAGTGACAGCCTCGGAAAACCTTGTCTTCCGATCTGCATTAATGGCGTAGTGGCCATGGGTCTGCACGTATGCGCCCAGGCACATATAGAAGGTATCGGAGAGGGAAAAAAAATCCACAAAATACTCCTATCTCAACCCACCTAATGAAACCTTCCTCTCCTTACCCCAAAGATCATCTAGAAACACTAATAAATCCTAGTGGTAAAACACAACTTAAATCCCAAAATAACAGGTATCACTCATGACTTTTCACAACAAGATGAACCAACCAAATCAGGCGAACATAACGGTGGTCAACTACATATCATTCAACATGATAACGGATACTTATTTAACAACATACTAATCCCACGAAGAACATTCTTACCAATCTCTTACTAGATCCCAAAGTCATGCAATTTACAAATCTTATACAGACATCTCCCCACTCACCCCAATTCTCGTAATAAAACTCTCTCACAATCTCACCCCCATAAATACTATAATCACCTTTACAAAACAACAACATCACTCTCAATAACAATAATAATGGATCTTAGCCATATAAAAATTCTACAATGGAATACTCATTCACTACGATTCAAACTTTACTCACTAAAAGAAATAGCCCCTAACTTTGACATACTAATATTATGTAAAACCTGGCTAATTTAACTAATTTATAATGATCTCCCCATCTCCATTCCAGGTTTTCACCATATCTCAAAAAATAGACAAATTCATGATGTGTTTCTATGATTGGGTGAATTGTTCTAGTACAGCTGTGGTGTGTGGATATTCATACGACGCAGCATTAGATGAGGTCTTCGTGCGTGTGATGCAGAACTTATAAATTATATCGATTATTATTATTATTATTTTTTTTTTTTTTTTACAAGGAATTGCGGAATCCTTTTTGCGGATTCCCCTTAGTCTTGATATCTAAGGAGGTATGTGGGACTCCCCAAAAAAAGACAGGCCTACCCACTAAACCGCCATCTCCTTGTTGTCCTTCCCCCAACCAGGGACTATGTTGATATTACTTCTGACTGGGGGTTCTGTCTGTGTTCGTTCGTTCGTATCGTTTCACCGTGCGTCGTTACGTCGCGTCAATCCGTCTGCTCAGTCGTCCTTCAGACAGTCGTCCGCGTTCTTACGTCTTAGTATGGTTTCCGTATAGGTAGCGACTAAACGCCACCATTCGGGTTTATGCAGCATCACCTCTACAATGTTATCGGGGGTGATGTTGTCTCTAGTTCTCGTCTGAGTCTTGTCCAGCGGTCGCACCCGAAAAACGTGTGTTCCGCGTCGTCTCGTTCGTGTCCACAATACTTGCAGTCGGGTGTTCGTACTCTGTTCATATTGTGGAGGTACCATAGAAAGTACCCGTGGCCCGTCAAGAGCTGGGTGACGTGAAAATTCACATCACCAAAATTCCTTCCAAGCCACGGTCTCACGTCCCGTATCAGTCGTCTCGTCCATTTGCTACCTCGTTTTTCTGTCCATCGGTCTTGCCACATGTCGATCGTCCTTTCGCGTTCAACGATTGCCGCGTTCTTTCGTCCTATGTCTGCGCTGCTCCCATAGATCCTTTTGCTATCAGAGGCAAGAAGATCCACGGGTATTACGCTCGCCACCACCAGGACAGCCTGCGCAGAGACTGTTCGGTAGGAGCAAGCGATTCGCAGAGCGCCCTGTCTCTGTACCATCGTCATTGTATTATTATTATTATTATTATTATTATTATTATTATTATTATTATTATTATTATTATATTGTAATAAACTCACGTAAATAATGAAAAAAAATTATTTAAAAGAAAGAATTAAACAAATCAACATGTAAGAATAATTTCATTGGTTAGATCAGTTTTCTCAATCAACTCGTAAAACTGACTAAAAAGAATAACATCATGTTACTACGCGTTGTCCTTAGTGACCAACTAAACAATGTTGAGAAGAACGACTAAATCTATATTCTATAATATTTTCTCGTCATTTAGATTGTCGTCCCGAAAAATCTACAGAAAAAAAATAAAAATAAAAAAATTAAAGAAAGTAATATACCGCGGACTTTCAATATTCATTAAAAATAACATCCCTTTCCAAGAAGAAAAAATATACCATTCTACCTTCAGATTAGAATCCCTCTCAATATCAATGCCAATTCAAAATAACTCTAATTCCCACAATAATAACAATAATAAATTAGATAAATTACTAATTACCTCACTCCACCGTCCTCCGAACAATAATATCACAACTTTGAGCGAATGGAGACACTTCTTCAATTCAACATCACAATTCCAATATAAATTCTTTACAGGAGACTTCAATGCTCATCACCCTATATGGGGCTCCAACAAACTATGCAAAACAGGAAAAAACCTAAATGATGCTCTTCTTGAATTCAATCTCTTATCTTTAAGCGATGAAACTCGCACCTATTATCGCTCCCCTGAACATGAACATGACTTAAACGCCAACCATAATCTTCCTTTTTCCACTCACTCTAAAATGGTCTCATCACCCCTTTATCTAGTTTCTCACAACTTATACGCCTCCGGTACTTGGAAAGCATATCAAGACAGAATGAATAACGACCATTTCTCCATCCAGAGCCACATATTCCTACAAATACAAACAGTCCCCATTACATTCACCCAAGATAAACCAAAAAGGTATAAACTGGCAACACTACAAAGCATAAATCTCTAAACATCTAAAAACATATGAAAAATAAATAGCTAACTCAGACTATGAACAAAAATACAATTTCCTCATTAACCTATGCATCCACACAGCCAAACAACTCTCCAAAAAACGTTCATCAACTAATAATTCTACATACTCGGACTCTCACTCGTCCCCGTTGATATTACAGAATTTTATAAACCTCATGAACTTAACATCCGCAAAAACTTCATGATTAGACCCCTAAAAGCTCCCTGGTGGGATAATATTATAATTGCTCTTAATTATCAAGAGAACGACGACAAGAAGGTAATGAATTACTTAAAAATCCCTCTTACTATAATTTAAAGAAACTTAAAATCACCAAAAAAAAGGTAAAACACTCCCTAAGAAAAATAAAAACTAACAAATTCCATCAACACATTGAAGAAAACTTTTCAACATCAACAGACATTAAAAAAATGTGGGACATCTATAATTGGTTTAAAAATGTAAGGAAAAATCAAACAAAATCTTGCTCCAATGATATAACATTAATCGAAAACTCAAAAAAATATGCACAAGAACACTGTGAAGATCTAAACTATAGGTATATCCGTCCTTTCACGAACAAATCAACTCTTTTCAAATCTTTGACGAAAACTCAAATAATACAGGAAACCTAGATGACTCATTTACCATAAACGAATTCTTAATAGCCATAGAATCTACTAAAGATAAATCTTCAACAGCTCTTGATTAAATCGACTACAAAATGTTCAAAAATACTCTCGACATGTCCAAATCACTCCTACTAGACTCTCTCAACCAATTCTTTCAAAATGACGTAATGCACACCAACTGGAAACAATTCCTCATCATTCTTTTACCCAAAAACTCTAATAGTAAATTCAGACCGATTTCCTTAGCTTCATGTATTTTAAAATTAATCGAAAAAATAATCTACATGCGACTAAATCATTACATAGAACTAAATAACTTAATCCCAGAATCTTAATACGGTTTCAGAAAATATAAATCCTGCCAACATGTCCTAGCACACCTCATCACTGAATTACACATCAATAAACAACTTGGTCTTGAAATCTGCTATACACTAATCGATATTAAATCAGCTTTTGATAAAGTAGATCCAATTATTCTGAACAATATCCTAAAAGAAATAAACATCCCCTTCAAAACCAGAAAATTTATCTACAATCTCATCACAAATAGGCAAATGCTTTTTAAAATCGAAAACGATTTATATGAACCACTTTATAAAAATACTGGTGTCCCTCAAGGATGCATCTTAAGTTCATTGCTCTACAACATATATTTTTCTGGTCTACATAAAGTTGTCTCCCCTTTAGGTACTAAACTCATTAATTATACAGATGACACTACTATTTTCACTGCCAAAAACAATATCCAAGACTCCATACAAATTCTTGAACAAACCCTAAACTCAATTAATAACTTTTTTTTTTAAATTCCAAATTAAATTTACAATCTGTCTATAAACAATGAGTAAATGATATTAAAGTTACAACAGTTACAATTTTACTTGCATTATTACATGAAGGTACTTTTCCAATGACCAGTACATTAATTCATAGCTAATTAATTTTATTTTTGTATAAATGGTGTTTTATATTTTTTGAATCTTGAAGTTGTTGGTGTTGAGTGGATTAATTTCTTGGCTAATCGATTTAGATGTTCTCTTATCCTGGTGGTATATCTGCTGGAGGCTGCTTCTATTTCTTCTTTTACTGTTTTTATGATAATAAAAAAGAGAGATAATAAAAGAGCCTCAGAGATGACCACGCGGGTTGGTTTGTTTTCAACAGTGAGCAAACGCGGCACCCATCATGCTGATATTTTTTTCACCCCCAATTTTTCATGCAAAATTGAAATGGTTGTACCCTTTGATACCCTGTGGCCTCAACTAATTCTCGCAATTTCAATCTTCTATCACTCAACACCATATCGTGGATTTTGTTGACCTTTTCGGGCGTACTCACTTCTACGAGGCGTCCTAAACGAGATTCATCTTTTGTTATTATACAGCCACGTTTAAATTCATTTACCCAGTTATAAACAGTCTTAAACACAGGGGCAGACTTGCCATGAACGGTGTTCAACTCAACTGTGATTTCTTTTGGTGTAAGGCCTTTCAAATGAAAATGTTTTATCACCTCTCGAAACTCTGTTTTTTCCATTTTTCAAATAAACCAATAACTTTTTGTTCAAACAACGCTCACAAAAAAACGACTTAATGAATCGAGCTGAAACTTTGTACGATATCTAGTTAGTAGTATTGCTTGCCAAAAGCATCATAATTTAAGCGTGACGAGCGCCATCTCTTGGATTTTGTAAAGACTTATGACCACCCCTCGTATATCTTAATGTTTTGTTCTGGAATGTTTCAATGATGTCAATGTTGGATTTTTTGGCTGTACCCCAGAGTAGTATGCCATATGTCCATACTGGTTTTATTATGGATTTTTATGCCGGTAATTTGTTTTTAATTGATAGTTTGGAATTTCTCCCTAGTAGCTAATAATATTTATAGCCCTGCGGGCCATAAATCCGCACCTATAACCCACTTTTTCGGGCGATAAGTACAACATAAGGGCTCGGTACACTGACAGTCTTACACTTACGGCTCGATAGAATGACGGTCTTTTTTTTAATCACGAACGCGCAACCGTATCGATAGTTTTAGGTTAGTTTATAACAGCTTATGTATGTTATATTGACTAATAAAATTTTTCAAGCAAAATTCATTCATTTCAAGGTAATAACAAATTTTGCATTTAAATAACAGCAGTGTAGTATAATTCTAATTTTTAATAATATTGAAATATTTATAATTATTAAACAATTAAAAAAAATTTTTTAGTAGGTTGAAATAATTTGAAATAATAAATTTATAATCTTAAAAACCTATTGCATTAAAGTTTTCATTTTGTGATATTAGAAAATAAAGCTTATCTTTCAAAATTTACTTTTATTAAACATGCAAAGATATAAAACTATAAAACTTACAAAACTTATACAAAAATATAAAACTTTTATCTAAAAACAATATAGATATATCAAATCTTCATATATGCTATTTCATAAAGACATCTACAAGTTTTTAAAAATATCATTGAAATCATAAGACTACTTTAAAATATTACTATTTGTGAATTACACAGTTATTTAAAATAATTGACTTGTATGAACCAGCTTCCAACTTTACTTCACAATTCATGAACACCAAAGATGTACCATCATCTGTTAACTCTAATCCGTACAGGCCAGCATCAGGGTCATATAATACTGGAAATGTTCTTTCGAGTGTTCCATTTCTTTTAGTCTGGTTTCCAATATTTAAACTCTCACTAATAGCTGACTCTTCTGTTTGAGTTTCTGAATTTACCATCATAGCTAATTTTTCTGTTTCAGTTGCTTTACACATTGTTGAAACCTTAGCAATTGTGTTTTGATTAACAATATTATATTCAGCTTCGTATGATTCTTCTGATGATATTTCTAAAGGTAAAGATGCCTCTCGATGAGTAGATGTTGATGGTTCTTCTAATGGTAAAGATGTTGATGCGTATGACTGTGATTGCACATTTACAAGTTTAGCTTTCTTTGAAAGAATAATACCAGAATATATCTGATCATGAATTTTCTTCTTACTAGTTATAGATTCTGCTGAACTTGAAACTACTGCTTGGAAGAGTGAAGATATAAGTCATGTATATGTATCTATATAAACATGAACACAGATGGCGCCAGGAGAGCGTGTTTTCATGGATCTAACCGCAACCACGTTTCTTTGTGATTTTTCTTTTAATTTTATTTTTGACTCGGGGGGGCTGCGCCCCCCTCCTTTCCTAAGCCCCGACGCACCCCTGCACCCCACATGGATGGCGGATTTATGTCCCTCGGGGCTATAAAATAGTGAACGATACTCGGCCGCTAAGTGATTTTCTCTCGCTGGCGCTCGGGCCCAAACTCGCCGGGCCATTAAGTGTCACTTATCGCCATTGTATCGTTAATTACTATTTCTTGTCTGTAAGTTTAGTTGTTTCCGTTTAATCCAGATATGATCTCTCCACGTCAGTCGTCGGTCCAGGTGTATTCCGAGATATTTGGTTTTATCTCCTTGTGGAATTATTTTATTGTTTATGTGTACCGGTGGGCAAGATCCTCTCTGTTGGGTATAAGTAATATGTATTGATTTCGTTTCATTAATCATTATCCTCCATTTATTAAACCAGTTGAGTGCTGTATCCAAGTATTTCTGCATAATGCAAGTAGCTGTAATTTCATTAGCATGTGATATTAAGTTTGCGGTATCATCTACGTACGTGGCGATGTTGATATTTTCCATTTTAGGGATATTATGAGTGTATATTAAGTATAATATAGGGCCAAGAACGCTTCCTTGAGGGACGCCGGCTTTTATTGTGTATAGATCTGTTATTTCATTATTTATTCTTATTTTGAAAGTTCTGGTGCTTAACTATAATTCTAGTAACAAGTAGAGTTCTTCTGGTAGAATTTTATTAAGTTTATATAAAAGTCCTTGGTGCCAGGCTTTATCAAAAGCTTGGGCTACATCGAGTAATACAGCGTTATAATATTTGTTTTATTCAAAGGTGCTTCTTATTTTAGTAGTTACTCTATTTATTTGTTCTATTGTGGTATGATTATTACGAAAACCGAATTGATGGTCAGATATTATGTTTTGATCTAATAATATTTTACTTAACCTTTTAGCTATTATTTTTTCGCAGATTTTGGAAAGTGTAGACAGCAGACTAATTAGCCTGTAAGATGTAACATTTTGCGGCGGTTTACCCAGTTTTGGCATAAGTATTATTGTTGTCGTTTTCCAAATCGTAAAAAAATAGTTTAGACGAAATATTGAGTTTAACACTATAGTTATGTATCTTACCGTTTTAATAGGAAGTTCTTTCAGTAGTTTTGCATTAATATTATCATATCCGGGGCTTTTCTTATTTTTTAAATGATGAATTATATGACTTATGTCTTTTACTTTTATATTGTTAAATAAATAGTTATTATATTTATTATTTTGCATGCTAGTTAGTAAATTTAGTTCTTTATCTTTAGTTATTATACGTTGTGGAGGACTTAATACGTTTTATAAATATTTAGCAAAAGTATTAGCTTTATCTATATTTGTTTTTGCCCACGTCCATATTTGTTTTTTAAGATGGGAGGTGAAAATTTTTGCGGTTGTTTAATTTTTTTAGTTGCTTTCCAAAGTGAATAATCCAAAGCCTCCGTTGCAGTTAAGTTTATTAAATAGTCATTTATATTTTCATTTTTTTCATCGTCAAGTATTTTTTTGAGTTCTTTAATTGATTGATTGTATTTTATTTTGTTAGTTTTTAATCTAGTCTGCTGCCATATTTTTCTTATCGTTCTATTTTCTTTAATTTTGTCGGTAACGGTTATAGAATTTGTTTTGTTTGTTTTTTTATTTATCGAGTATTCCGGAGTTGCAATTTTAATGGCATTATAAATATTGCTATTTAGGTTTTTAATCGTGATATCAATATCTTGTTTTGTTTTTAATGGTACATTACATGAAAGTTTTTCATTTAATATTATTTTATAAGAATCCAAATCTGTTTTTTTTTGTTATAAAGATGTATGTTTTTTGAGTTTAATTTAATTACTGATACAAATTCAATAATGATCGGGGAATGATCTGATGTTAAGTCGAGACACGATTTAGCTTTTAAATGCTTAGTATTTAAGCCTTTAATTATTGTAAAATCTATTAAGTCTGGTAGTTTATTTATATCTAAAGGCTGGTAGGTAGGTTCGCCTGTTGATATTGGTGTTAAGTTTTTAGTTTTGATTACTGCGTATTGAGTTGCACCTTTAGGATTTGGAGTTGATCCCCACCATGGACGTTTAGTATTATAATCACCTCCAGCGAGAAAGCGATTTCCTAAGCTGTCGAAATATTTTGTGTACTGTTCCTTGGTTAATGCATGTCTCGGAGGGTAGTATAGTGCTGATAATACTATTTGACCATTATTATCTGTAATCGCGACGTTAGTTGCTTGCAGGTAATCGTATTTATATGCTTCAGTTTCGTGATGATTGATTGTGTTTTTAATTATTATAGCTGTTCCTCCGTGTGCTTTGCCACTAGGATGATTTGTAGTATATAGAGTGTATTGTGGAATTTTTAAAAAGTTTTTATTTGTAAAACGTGTTTCGGATATTAACATGATATATGTATTATTTTCGAGAAGAAATGGTTTAATTTCTAGGCTTCTCTGCGCTAAGCCATTAGCGTTCCACATTACTATTTTTATTTGAGTATTTATTTTATTTCATTAATGAGCGTGGTAAGCAAATTAAGCATTGTATCCATTCTATTCATGAGTTGAGTGATGATGTTTACTAATTGACTGTCATTGCTGTTATTTGCTATTGGTTGAGGTGTTTGTATTTGTTTGGGTTCTTCTACAGTTGTGTATATTTTTGCTCCAGTAGCGCATAAGAGACGTTTGGTCTGACTTCGGTAACTGCATATTTTGGCCTTAGTGATGGAAATAGCTTTTGTTGCAGAAGTTTTCTCGTATTACATTTTTTGTAGCTAGCTACATGATTTCCTCCACAATTAGCACATTTAATTTCTTTTATTTTCGTTTGAATAGGATAATTTGATGTGTGGTGATTTTTCGCGCACTTCACGCAGACTGGTGGTCTATGGCAGTAATTTTTAGTGCGGCCATATTCTTGGCAGCACATGCATTTGGGTATTTCTCGTTTTTTACGCAGAGACTCAAAGCTAATTATTTGTTGCATCAGTTTATTAATTTCAAATATTTCTTTATTGTTTTCTTTAGTTTTTATTTCTACAAAAAATATCGGTAAGGTTGTTTAGTAATTCTATGTTTTATATTTGTCATGATTGAATGTTTTAATTTCTTTTTTTAGTTCATCTAGATCAACAGGTGGGTACATATTTTTTAGTACCGCTTTATAGGGTTTATGTTCCTTTTGTTGAAGTGTATAAAAATCGGTATTTTTATTTTTTGATTCAGTCACGGTTAGCGAAAATAGTTCTGGGTTATTAATTTGAATTTGAATTTCATTGTTATTAAGTACTTTTAATGTATATTCATTTTTAGCTATATCATCGAGTAGGTTTTTAAGTGGGATTATACACTCGGCAACAAAATTATCGCAACAAAGATTTTTCATCGAAAAATTGCCATTTTTCAAATGCTTGTAACTCGGTCAATTTTTATCGTATTGAGATCATTTTTTTTTGTTTTGTAGAAAATTATGTGTACTTTGAGAAACAAATGATATCCACCGTCTGCAAGATAATGTCACATTGCTATGTCTTAATCAGGCATACCAACTTTTTTTTCTTAAAAAATTCAATAGTTTGCACGTATGCCTGGATTACCAAAATTTTTTTTTCGAAAAACTACAGATTTCCTTTCAAAGTGCACTTTTCAACGAGTATTTTAAATCAAAATTCGACACTCCACGATTTTTTTCGACCGAGTTATGCCATTTTAAAGATATTCCAATGTTTTAGTCAACCTTACCGACAAATCAATTAAAAAAAATAAAATAACAGTTTAAGGTGGCATACTGGCCAAGAGTTAAGGCAAAAAATCATTCAACATTAATTTTACTATACAGCGTCCACAACAATTAACCATTACCGTCGCAATCGAAATGCCTCGGCTTACTGAAATCGAATCTGCTCAAATTGTTGCCCTGCTAGAAGCGGGATTGAATCAAAGCGAAATATCCAGAAGAATGGGGATTCATCGTTCAACGGTGTCACGCGTTCTTAGTCGGTATGAAGAAACAGGTTCTTATCGCCGGAGACCTGGTCAAGGTCTATATAATAGGATTACTACAAATCGAGAGGATCGCAACATTGTTAATGAAGCTCTGCGCAATCCAAGGCAGGTTGCGCGACAAATTGGAAATAATGCTTTACCAGGCAAACGAATTAGCGCTCAGACGATAAGGAGACGCCTTCATGACAGAGGTTTGACATCACGAATTCGTGCTAGAGTGCCTAATTTAGCAGCAGTCCACCGACGAGCTCGTCGGAATTACGCCCGAAATTATCGATATTGGACACCAAGAGAGTGGAGACATGTATTTTTTACAGATGAATCTCGGTTTTGTCTGTACGGAAATGATACTAGGATTCGAATTTGGCGTCGTCGACGACAACGTTTTGCACCAAATCACGTTGATCTAACTCGTGCGTTTGGTGGAGGATCCATTATGGTTTGGGGTGGAATATCAATGAACCATCGATCAGATTTAGTGATTATCCCAACCCATGGACTAACAGCGGGACGTTACATAAACGAAGTTTTACGTCCTCACGTAATTCCAATGCGTCGGCAAATGGGTCGTAATTTTATCTTGATGCAGGATAATGCACGCCCTCATACTGCAAGAATAACTCGTACTTACTTAGCAGAAAACAACGTAGAGGTATTGTGCTTGTAACCCAGATCTCAATCCTATAGAACATGTGTGGGATACGATGGGTAGGCGATTACGTAACTTACAGAGACCTCCTGCTAACCTCCAAGAGCTTGGGAGAATTCTGAATGAAAGTTGGCACGAGATACCTCAGGATTCAATTAGAGCATGCATTAATATGCAAGAACGTTTAATAGAGGTAATTCGCAAGCGAGGTGGCAATACACGATACTAAAGGCTTTAAGCGCATAGGGTTTGGAGTCAAAAAATACTGCGGAAGTGACGAGCCGCGGGATCGCTAATGTTAAAAATGGTTTACACAATCGGCCCTTTTCAGGGCCACAATGATGCGTAAGTCCGACCAACAACCTCCTCGCGGTACGCATCGGGTAATGCTGATGTTGGCGGTATTTGGCTAAAACATTGGAATATCTTTAAAATGGCATAACTCGGTCGAAAAAAATCGTGGAGTGTCGAATTTTGATTTAAAATACTCGTTGAAAAGTGCACTTTGAAAGGAAATCTGTAGTTTTTCGAAAAAAAAATTTTGGTAATCCAGGCATACGTGCAAACTATTGAATTTTTTAAGAAAAAAAAGTTGGTATGCCTGATTAAGACATAGCAATGTGACATTATCTTGCAGACGGTGGATATCATTTGTTTCTCAAAGTACACATAATTTTCTACAAAACAAAAAAAAATGATCTCAATACGATAAAAATTGACCGAGTTACAAGCATTTGAAAAATGGCAATTTTTCGATGAAAAATCTTTGTTGCGATAATTTTGTTGCCGAGTGTATTTAAGACTCCATTTACGAAAATCGGTGGTGCTTTCGTGGTTTTCACAGGTATTGTTGTTTTTGAATTGTTGATGTTAACTGTGTTATCGTTTGCTTTTGGTGTAAGTGCTCCATACTGGTTGCTTAATTCCAATTTATTATTTTCTTTTCCAAGCCAGTAGTCACTGATGTGTCTTTTCTTTACTATTTTATTATCGTCTGGGCTATTTCTCGTCCTTTTGTTTTGCACTGTTTTTCATCCATCAGATATATTTTCGAATTCTTCCGAATTCTTTGTTGTTGTATTCACTTTTTTTATTGGTGTAGCCAATAGGCTATGGTGAGTGTAACTGTTTTTACGTGATTTGTTTTGTTTTGATTTGTTGGTGTTGAAATTTATAACGGTGTTTTTGCTTAATGCAGAGCCCGTTATAATATATAATGGAAAATATATATATATATATATATATATGGGCCCGCACAGGCGTCGTAAGTCCTTGTAGTGCTGTGAATCGCGAAGTAGGTATAGCGTAGTCGTCGACACGGGGAATAACAGAAGGATAGGACGAAGAGAGTCAGGCGCGCATAAAAAATAATATGACAAGTAAAATAGAAATAGATATAATGAAATAAAGAACAGAGAGAACAAATACATAATAAACGTAGAAGCGGAGAAATAAGTGTGCGATTCGAGGAATAAATTAGACTTATTCTTTATTAACTTAGACTACACGATTTGACACATAAATACTGCGAGGCTCGGTCAAGGCGTGCGAGCAGCTCGGCAATACTTGACTTCCGGAAGTGAGGTAGATGCGCGGCGTGAGCGACTGCTTTCGACGATGCTGCTGCCAAGCGGAGCCAGAATGAGTTGATTCTATCCCCGCAGGTACTCCCCTTTAGAGACCTTCGTAGGGCACGAAGGGAACGATACTTTTTTCCGTAGTATCACTGGAACAGCCTTGGACGGAAAGAGAGTCTGTGGCTCGGACGAGGCTGGAAGAGTTGGGCTCTGGCTTGAGTGCATCGGTGGAGATAGCCTTTTCTTTACCATTCACCACAATTATGTAAATCTTATCATTTACTCTGTGGTGGACCTCGTGTGGCCCTGTGTACGGTGGCTGCAGCGGCTTGCGGACCGAATCGACTCTCATGTATACGTGCGAGCAGGTTTTTAGATGCTTGAACGGCTCGTATGGTGCCCATAAGATTTCTTAGCTGTGAGACGAAAGCGGGCTGGTTTTCAGGTGCGCTCTGCTCGACAAAGAACTCGCCTGGCAAACAAAGCGTGATGCCATAGAGCATTTATGCCGGAGAAGCTTACAGGTCCTCCTTGAAGCAAGCTCGCAGATCGAGAAGCACGATGGGCAGGCGTTGCGGCCAAGGTGTCTCGCTGTCGCATAAGAGAGTGGCCTTGATGGTGCGGTGGCTGCACTCGACCATGCCGTTCGCTTGAGGATGGTAGGGCGTCATGTGCATGTGCTGTGCTCAGAGCAGGGTTATCAAGGCCACGAAAAGGGCTGCCTCAAACTGCGTGTCTTGATCCGAGGTGATGATTATGGGGCAACCATACTGTGAGATCCAGTGGGTAACCAAGGCGCTGGCGACCGTCTCGGCAGTCATATCAGGCAGCGGTACTGCGAGTGGCCAGCGGGTGAAACGGTCGATGCCGGTGAGAGAATACCAGAAATTCTGTACCACGGGCAGCGTGATGAGATCTAAGTGGATGGGTTCATAGCGGTTTTCTGGTACATCGAAAGTCTGGTGCTCAGCACGGTTATGTTTACTGATCTTCGACTTTTGGCACGGAATACCAGCACGAGCCCAGTTGTAGGTGTCTTCCCTGATGTGCGGCCAGGCAAACTTCGCTGAGAGAGCGCGTGTTGTGGTGCGTGGGTTCGGGTGCGCTGGTGAGAGCAGGATGTCGGAAGCTTGCCGACGTAGCGCGGCTGGAAGGTAGAGCTTGCACATTGTCCTCAATACTGCAAGCTACCTTGACGCCATCGATGTCCAGGACCTGGAGTGTCATTGCGCCACTCTCGAGCAGATGAGTGAGCTCTTGGTCGCTCTGCTGGGCAGCCCGATGTCGCGGGCGAGAAGACCGGATGGCATGCCAATCGTGCACGCCCTCGAGAGAGTGTCGGCCACGATGTTATTTTCTCCGCTGATGTGCCGTACTTCAATGTTGAACTACAGGATGAAATCCAGGTGCCTTTGCTGCAGAGGCGTGGCCTTGTTGGATGATTGACGGCTTGCGTAGACCAGCGGTTTGTGATCTGTCCTAAGTATGAAGGTACGAGCTTCGAGGAAACGCTGTAAGTGTATGTAAGCCTCGTACGCCTCCAACAGTTCCCTGTCGTAAGTACCGTAGTTCCTCTGGGTCTTGGTGAGTTTTTTGGAGTAAAAGTCTACAGGGAAGTGCTTGCCGTCGATGACCTGTTCCACCAGAGCTCCACCCAACATCGTGTCCGATGCATCCGTGGAAAGAACAAGCTCGGCGTCTGGAGCGAGGAAAGCGCTGTTCGTAGCGCCTCGAAGCGCTTTTTTGCAGGCTGTGAAAGCTTCGTCCTGGGCTGGCGTCCATCCTCTTAGTAGGTTGTCCAAGAGCACCTGCAGCTGGGTCGCGTTGGGAATGCAGTGCCGATAGTAAGCCGCAGCTCCTGGTAGTTGATTGGCGTGGGGATTCGATCAATTGCGTCGACCTTGTGTGGCGGCGGCTTTAACCCATGTTGAGAGACCGTGAAACCTAAAAAAAAGACCTCAAGCACCGCAATCTAGGACTTGTCGAGGTTGATGCTGAGTCCTGCTGAGCGTAGTGCCTGAAACAACTGGCGAAGGTAGTCGAAGTGCTACTCGTAGTCCTTGGAGAAGACGATGATATCGTCGATGTACCAACTGCAGAATGAGAGAGGCCGGAGCAAGTTGTCCAGGAACCGTTGAAAGGTTTGCGTTGCATTGCGCAGACCGAGCGGCAGGACCAAGAAGCTGAAAAGGCCAAAAGGGGCGGTGACAGCTGTCTTGCAGATATTCTCCTTGGCCATCGGCACCTGGTGGAACGCCCTCTTCAGATCGACGACTAAGAACACGATGTTTTCGTGGTAACCGAGCAGAAGGTGCGCGATGACTGGCAGCGGATAGCGATCTGGCTCGGTGATGGCGTTGAGACGGCGGTAGTCGCCTGTGATCCTGAAGGAGCCATCTCTGCTGTCTACCAGGAGCAGGGGGCTAGTCCATTGTCTGGACGAGGGCTGAACGGTGCCGGTGCCGAGAAGCTCCTTAAACACGTCCTTGGCTCCCTTGTAGCGTGCTCCGTGTAAGAGACGTGGGCGCTCGTACACTGGCGGCTTCGTTGTGCGAATAAAGTATACCGGGTGTCCACAACCACCCGTCCACCCCTTTTATTTCTTTAGCAACACGTTTTTAGGAAATATGATATATACGAAAGTTTTAGCAAATCAATCAAGGATTTTAGCGGTGTCCTTTAGTTTGACCTTGAAGTTGATTTTCAAGGTCATTTCAAGGTCAAATTTCGTTTTTTAAATAGGAACCCCTATTTTTTATACTGGATTCTGAAAGAACACGAAATTTTGAGTAAAAAGTGTTTTTAGTATTTTTTTTATTAGACGCATATTTAGCGAGAAAAAAATTCAGTGATACCGGTGTCCATACCATCCGTCTAATTCTTCTAAAATCTAGGTAGAATACCTATTCAGCGAATAGTAAAATTCGAAGTCTTGTGCTAGTAAGTGCATTGTGCCTATTGATTGGTGATGCTTTTAACATTCACTTCCGGCCGAAAGTAGCCTACTGGGACAGGAAGTCAGTTTTTTTTAAATGGTGTAGTACTTTTTTATCGTGGATTTTGATTTTACATCGATTCCACATAAAAAAATATCTAGGTATGAAACTTTTGTTTAAAAATCTTTATTGTAAAAATGTACCGCCTAGTAGTAATTATAAATAAAAGAAAATGAAAATTTTCTTTTTAAATTCGAGTAGTCAAAATGCAATGTTCGGTACGAATACTATGCAAAATTAAGTTTACTTTGTCAGAGGTGATTTCGTAATTAAACCCGACGTTGGAAATTATCTATCATTAAAGAAATAAATTATAAATTCATCATTTTCAGAGGTAAGTTTTAACTCGGAAAGAATTTGAACCATTTTATTGCGTTTCTCTTACTAAATGACAAATTAGATTTATTTTCTTTTCAAATAGGTACCTATGGTGTATTCCAAAGAAGAAGCGCACGACATGTTGCAAGTTTTATTTGAAGCTGGGTCATTCCTTGCTGCTGAAAGGTTGTGGCAAGAGCGTTACCCCAACAGATTTCCTCATTCTCGTAAAGTATTTTCGCGTCTATCTAGAAGAATCAAGAATGAAGGACTTGTCCAACCTCATCACAATAAGGGAAGGAAAATTCGCCGACGAATTAGAGATGAACGGTCTGTGGATATCGTCGCATCAGCAATCATTGAGCCAAATGATTCTGTAAGGCGCCGGGAACGTGATTCTGGTATAAGCAAATCCACTATCAGTGTTATTCTTCGGAGCAATAAATTTCATCCCTACAAAATGGAATTACATCAAGATCTGAATAATGTTGATATTGAACAACGTCTTGCATTCTGCAACTGGGCGAGTGGCCAAAGAGAAAATTTTCATCGAATCGTACTCTTTTCGGATGAATGTACTTTCAAAAGTGATGGTGAAGTTAATACGCAGAATTTTCGTTATTGGGCAGCGCAAAATCCGCACTGGCTGAGAATAGAAGACCACCAACGGGTTTGGAAAGTTAATGTATGGTGCGGCATTATCGATAACCAAATCATAGGCCCAATTTTTTTCGAAGGAAACCTTAATAGCTTTAAATATCTCCATCTTGTAGAAAGAGAATTAGCCCCTTTATTAGAAAATGTTAATCTTGAGATACGTCGTGACATGTGGTTCCAGCAAGATGCATGTCCTTCGCACACTGCGCTTATCATTCGAAGAGCTTTGAATCGTTTATTTCCGAATAAGTGGATTGGAAAGTACGGTCCTGTCAATTATCCACCTCGATCCCCGGACCTTTCAGTATTAGATTATTATTTATGGGGAAGAGTAAAAGATTTAGTTTACCGTGAGCGTCCAACTACGCGGGCTAACATGATTCGCAGAATCACAGAAGCAATCCGCTCGCTTGAAGTAGCAGAAATTAGAAGAGCTGTTGATAATTTTGAAGCTAGAGTGCAGGCATGCATTTTGCAAGGTGGAGCGCATTTCGAACACTAAAATAAATAACCCAATAAAAAAAAAGTTTATTTAGGGAAACAAGAACATTACTTATGTTTATTTAGGGAAACATGGACATTATTTATGTTTTTATAAAAAAGCTAGTTTATTATGTTTATTCAGATTACAGTTTATTTATTTGATTTGTTATAAAAATAAAAATTTTTTATAAAATAAATTATAAAAATAAAATAAAAATAAAAATAAACCAATGGCAAGATTCTTTCTGAATTTTTTTCTCGCTAAATATGCGTCTAATAAAAAAAATACTGGAAACACTTTTTACTCAAAATTTCGTGTTCTTTCAGAATCCAGTATAAAAAATAGGGGTTCCTATTTAAAAAACGAAATTTGACCTTGAAATGACCTTGAAAATCAACTTCAAGGTCAAACTAAAGGACACCGCTAAAATCCTTGATTGATTTGCTAAAACTTTCGTATATATCATATTTCCTAAAAACGTGTTGCTAAAGAAATAAAAGGGGTGGACGGGTGGTTGTGGACACCCGGTATAACGGGGGCGCTGTTTAGTGCTGCACGTCGGCTGCTGGGCTTGGTGAGATCAGCATACTCGGCAAGTAAAGCGTCGAACTGGCTTCTTGCTGCCAATTTGCCGGCGGGGTCGAGCAGGATTACGACTGAATGGTGCGAGACGGCGGAGAGCTGCCCTTGAACAGTGAGGTTAGTTGTTGCGTCTACTAGACATTGGCCTTGCATGTCCACCAAGAGTCGAGCGTGCGCGAGGAAATCAACTCCTAGGATGGCACCTGGAACGTCTGTTATGATGAACGGCCACTCGAAGTCACGACGAAGGCCGATGTTGACTGTGCGAAGCATGCGTCCAAACATTGCAATGGGCGACAAATTGGCCGCTGTGAGCGTTAGCGACTGCTGGATTAGGTCGGCCGACTCGTTGATTACCGAACGGGGCAACAAGGATACTACGGATCCCGAGTCGACGAGGAATGACAAACTTGAATGTTTGTAGTGAACGTGAAGGCGGGTTTCCTTCGGCACTCTCGTGCCGTGAGCCGCCTGAACTAAGGGTAGCGGGATTAGTTTTTAGCCTTGGGGTGATTGCAGGGCTTCTTGTAGTTGAAAGCTGCCTTCCCAAAACGACTATGGTAATAGCAGTGGCCCTCTTGACCTGCTGCAGCTGGTGTGGACGAACGGTCACGGCGGCTGCGGCTGCGTCCTCTTGGTTGTCGGGTAAAGACAATTTCGAGCGTTTTTGTGGTAGCTGTTAGCAATTGCGATAATACGGTGGTGAGATTAGCAATCTCCTTAGCCAGCGTAGATTCCTGTCGGTGCAGCGAGTTTGAGCATGACGGGGGCCTGAGGGCCGACACGTTGGCGGCGTCGCAGCTGCGCCCTTGGGTGGGAGATCGTGCAGGCGGTCGGCCGCCTCAGTCAGTTTGTCCAGCGTTGTCTCGTTGAGCATAGTCAGCACGCTTTGTGCCGTAGGTGGAAGGACAGCAAGCCACTTGACCTTCAAAGCGTCATCGTCAAAACTTTTTCCAGCGAGAATGCGCATTTCGCACAGTACTTGCGAGGGTTTTTTTCCTTGCGTGGAAATTCCCGAGAACAGCGTGCGAAGTTTTGTGCTCCGCGGTTTGAGTAAAACGGTCGAGTATGCGAGCTTTGAGCGTTTGATACCTATCGGTCTCTGGTGGCTTTCTCATGATGTCGAGAAGTTGGTTCGTCGTTTCGGGCTTGAGCGCCTCGATGACGAGGTTGTAGCGCATCGTGTCCTCCTACACGTCGTAATTCTCGAAAAACTGATTCTGCATGAATGAACCAGCCTTCCGACGATTCCTTCTAGAATTTTGGCAGTTTACAACGACCCATGGAAACGCCTCGTCCATTACCCAGGAGTTGCTGTAGGCTCTGGAGTTGCTGAACGAGGGTTGCGAGGTCCATGGGCACTGATTGTATGCCGTTGCCATTGTTTGGCGATGTACCGACCATGTCTGCTGTTTTCACTGAAACTTCAATTTGCACGGGTTCTGCTTTAACGCGAATTTCTTTTGCCGCACTCGCTGACATCGGCGTTTGTTCCGCACGAGTTTTTGTCGTCATAACCACTGACACTGCGTTTTGTTGCAACTCTTGCTCGTCAAAGGTTTTCTTGTAGACACACGTCACGGATCGTGACAACTGGCATTGACCTGTTGCTGCAGTCGCTAACACAGATAGCGGTAGGCGCGAGCGCGGGAAGTTTTTTGATGGTGGCGGCGTGGTATTGAGCCGGCTTTTTGCAAGCGCGCGTTGCCGAAAGTCAATCCACTTGGATCACGTCGGGGTCACTACTTTAGGGACGTGTTCGCTACACGTTTTTGACTTACACTGCTTTCGACGATGCTGCCGTCAAGTGGGGCCAGAGCGAGTTGATTCTGTCCCCATAATCTTAACTATAAACCACTCTTATAATTTAAATTTCAAACTTCTAATTCGCCCATCGCCCTGGTCAACATGTAGCGTCCTGCACGAGGTCGGTGCCGACACCAATCGGGCGACAACGACGGCAAGAGGACCAGAGGCGAGCCAACTTTCCGGTTGAGCGTTAATGCTAATCAGCACGACCTTTTGGCATCACTTTCTACGGCAAGAGGGGGTAGCTCAGCAGTTTCTCCGAAAAACGGAATCGACGCTCTTACTCTCTTACTTACTGGACGCCGCCGGGTTCGGACCGCTTTTCAGACTATCGTGCCCGTAACTGTTACCACGTGGAAACATACTGTACACGCGCCCGTATTTTCGCCACAGAGTTTTCTAATTGTTTTTGGTGAAATAAAATGGTAAAAATTTAATCCCGCATTGTCTTCAGATTATTTTCCGTTTCTCCGAATTGGAGAGTTTAGCCGTCACACGCAACGAACCGCCTCGGTCTTGAACGTGTTCTAAAAACGCATACGTTTTGGCATATCGGAGTCTCAGCTAACACACCCACCGCCATCTAGTAAACTAAACTAAAACTTAATGTCAATGCGCATCCTCCAGTAGTAATGATAGCAATACCAAGTTCATTGTCTCTCTCTTTCTATCGACGGGACGCATTCGCTTACATCATGCGCACCTATGGGTGTACACAGAACAATTCTGACACTTAAAAAATGACATGAATTCTGACACCATGACACGTTGAAGAAGAATATCATGAGCCACTGCGCAGCAAGCCATGCACAGGTGATTTCTAGGGTTTTTTAAGGGGCGCGTATATTGAATACAAAGTGATAAAAATGAAAACAAACGAAAACATTACAATACATATTGCCTAAAAACAAATGATATATTTTTATAATTTGACTTCTTTGGCTAGCACATTTTATTAATAATAAGAAATTTACACTTTTCACATACAAATTTCAAATTTTAACATTTCAATTTAATATGAATCGCTCAACAGAATTTATTGCTATTATCAATCACTATGCATAGTTTTATACAACTGTGAAACTTTACTATCGTGTAAAATCTAATACTATTAAAGATTATGTTGTTTGAAAAATTTATTTTCGTATTTTTATAACATTAGTCTTAGTGTGTGTATTTGATACTAGTATCTACATTGCAAATGTGTAAATAATATTTTTCATTACATTTTGAAACATTCTATATAGAGCTAATTTTATAATATAATAGTTATAATAAATCCAGTTATCTAAAAACAAACTTTATTCTACATTTCATTTCAGGATATTCTTTTCAAATTCCGTTTTTACGTATTTTTGAAAGATTCTTTGAAAAAATATAACGTTATACATACATATATAATTTACATTTCTCTAATTTACGGTTTATAAAGCTCTATAACGAGTTTGTCAACAACTCGTTATGTCTCTCTCTCCACATTAATTATATAACAATAATATATGTACATATTCATGTATCTACTTTTATATTATACTACTAGCAGCCGCAGTGGACGACAGCAGCTGAACTAAGGTAAGAGAGAGAACGCTAGCAGAGAGAGAGACCGCGTAGGTTGGTAGGACTAGCGAGCCGGGGTGCCGCGAAAGAGAGGTGCTGCTTGACAAAGGAGGCAATTAGCCGACGCACTATAGGAATTTTCGCCCAACTTTGAACGAAATCAAATAACTCAAGATCTAAAAGGGTTAGAGAAAATCGGGGAACGGCATTTTGAAGCTTTTGTTAAGTAGATTAAGGGAAAAATAGTCCAATTCGAGAAAAAAAAAATTTTGAGCTCCAAATCGAAGGTCAAAACACGAGTTTTTAGGAAAATAAAGCTTTTTTATTTTTTCTAACATACTTACACCATGAAATTTGAAAAAGCAATGCAACAGAAGTGTAGCTCTTGAAAAAACAAGGCAGATAGCATTTTTTGTTTTTTTTTTTACTTCAAGGTCAACGAAGTAATATTCGTCAAATCATCCACTTACCTATCGTGAGTGATTTAATTGACTTAACACAGTTTTTAGTTCTAGTACGGGTTACGAAGCTCTTGATGTGTGGCAAAAGTTCAAGAAACCATTAATAATAATTTGAAAGTCATTAATACGTTGAAGTACACACACAATTTGAGATAGCTACATTTTTTTACATGAAATAATTTGTTACAAATTCTCGAAACTCGTTGCTCATAAGACTGCGCGCCTGTAATGAACTTATAACCCTATTCATCTTCAGTGTCAGAGTATTCGTCGGAATCTACAATTTCAATTGATGACTTGAGAAGACTGGAAATCATATTTATTCATTCATTTATTGTTTCCATAAAAGTATTGTATCTCTGATTCAATGTTTGATACTCACTTCTCTTGAATATACTTTCGAATATTTGCTGGGATTCCATGTTTTCTGAGAATGGCCTTTCTTCTGATTATTCTCTTCTTTATGCCCATCAGAGATATTGCAGGATCACTCATTTCAATTGCTCTATTGTATAAATCTTGGGTACGATTTTCACGAGAACTTTGACGACAATGATGAGTTGTGTTTGATCTGAAGTATTTATGCCATGATTCCAAACCATCTTCAGCAAAATATGCGATTGGAAGAGGAAAATTTTCTGCTATTTGACATCCATGAATCAATAACTTGTGCGTAGTTGGATTCATTTTTGCCCAGGGGTACAGCGAATAGTATAATTTGTAAGTATCGAAAGTAAAATTTTTCATTTTATCTAAATCGAGTACTTTTTTACTTTTGAATGCGGCAAGAACAGTTGCTATATTTTCGACTAATTTTTCGTCGAGTTCTAAGGCTTCTGCGAACGCTGCTGGATTTCCAAAGCATATCCTAGCTAAATTTCCAGTATTTGTCGTTCCAGTACCTTGGAGCAATTGATCCGCTCGAATCGTTAACTTTTTGTACAAGTTTTCTTTGACAACATTTTCTCTGTCCTTGTATTTATCTGTAAAATAATAGTATTTCATTGCTAGCAATCTGCTTTACAAAACTATTAATCTGTATGTAATCTGGAGAGTGCTGAATGACTCGTGACTTTTTCCATCAATTATAAAGTTTAAGTCATGTTAAACAGTTGAAACGCTGCCCCAAAATATTGAAAACTTATTTATGATAAAAAATACACGTACCTTTGTCTTTGTCGATTCTTTCCCACTGTTGAAAAGGCTTGCGGTAACTCAGATTCATCAAATGCTCAAATGCTTTTATTTGACAGTGTAAAATACCTAATCCGAAATTTAGTGTATCTCCTTTTGATGTAAATTTATTCTTCAAATTACTAAATGTAGATGTTGTGAGCTGACAGCAAGGGCATCTTGACGCAGATGGATTGTTAGTAATAATATTCAAACACTTTCCATCGAACAAAGTAGGGTACACTTCAAACTTGACACGAACTTGTTTTTCATTTGATAAAATGAATTTATGAGCAGTGAGAAATTGTATCTCTTTGATCAACCGATCATACTCGACTTTCACGCTATCAGTAGTTTCTTGTTGATAACAAATTCTCACTGGTCTAAAAAATCTCACACTCATGGGAGTTGGATTTATCCAACTGTGCTCGCCATTTTTCGAGTCAAAAAGCTGAATTACTCCGATGCACGTTACGAATAGTGACAGTTGAGCATTTTTGTTTTCTAATTCTCCATTTTCAAATTTTTGTTGAGGATTTTTATGACTCGAAGAGCTGTCAAAGCCTATCGATACACGCATGTGTAAGTTGCGATATGTATTATTAGGCCATCCGAGCGCTACAGCTTCACATAATCGCTCAGCAGTTATATTGAGTAGCTCTTGCAAACGTACACAAACCTCAATGTCACTCTCAACTTGATAAGCTCGCGGATGACACTTTTTTTTCTCTTGCAGTAGTGCTTGATAGCTGGGATAAATATCGTATCCTAAGCTTTTTGTATCAGATATTAATGCTTCGTATTGATTTTTACTGTAGTCATTTTCTAAAAAAAAACCCAAAGCCGAACTAAGTGTATGTTTTCTTGCCAGTACTTCTTTTTCTCCTTCTTCTTCTGTCTGATCTTCTATGATCTTTTTTGCATTCATCTTTTCTGCCATCGATATCACTTCATCATTGTACTTGGGATCATTCAACAAATCTTTAGCTCGATTTCTTAAAGTAGTTCTTGAAACACGCATCTCACGCACATTGATTTTTTTCCGACCACTGTTAATGACATCTCGTCGGACTTTTTTTGGTCTGCCTCTTCCTTTCGGTTGTTTATTTTTATTCTTTCGGCCCATGGTGAGTTACTACTTATTTGAAAAAAGTCGTGTCTTGAAATACCTGGTGATGTAAGTTTCGTATCGTACAATATTCAGAATACTCATCACGAATTTTCCATTCGTTTACCGTATTACGAGCAGATTTCTTACACGAGATTGGCGAATAAAAATCATAGAAACGCTAATTTAAACTTACCATCAGTTTATGAAACGTCAAATTAGACCATACAATTTTACGGAATTATTACACTCTATTGAACACTGGAAATTATTGATAATCGCAGTTCAATCGTAATGAATATACGTGCTGTAAAACTATTCTCGTACAAGTTACTCACTTGAATGAATGTAAAATGTCTTACATCAGTTTCATCAGGACAGAGGTGAATGATAAAGTCAAGCATGTAAACATTGTATACATTACGATTTCATTCTACTGACCTACTGTTGTACAGTGAAAGAGTTTCTAAGAGAAACTATATAGATATACATTTTTTCAGTAATTTATTTTTCTATTATAAATCTTTCAATTATAAATATCAGTCTATATTTTATGAATCAGGTTTTCAACTATTATTTCAATACTCATTTCGATAGCATCATATAATTTTGTGTATTTTGTAAATCTAAAATTATAGTTTATGCAAGATTTGAAAATGATAGGAGTTTGTGAGTTTGAGATATTTTTTTGATCAAATTAAAAAAAAATTAAAAGTGGTTCAATAAAGGTTCAAATTTCGAGAATTTGTAACAAATTATTTCATGTAAAAAAATGTAGCTATCTCAAATTGTGTGTGTACTTCAACGTATTAATGACTTTCAAATTATTATTAATGGTTTCTTGAACTTTTGCCACACATCAAGAGCTTCGTAACCCGTACTAGAACTAAAAACTGTGTTAAGTCAATTAAATCACTCACGATAGGTAAGTGGATGATTTGACGAATATTACTTCGTTGACCTTGAAGTAAAAAAAAAAAAACAAAAAATGCTATCTGCCTTGTTTTTTCAAGAGCTACACTTCTGTTGCATTGCTTTTTCAAATTTCATGGTGTAAGTATGTTAGAAAAAATAAAAAAGCTTTATTTTCCTAAAAACTCGTGTTTTGACCTTCGATTTGGAGCTCAAAATTTTTTTTTTCTCGAATTGGACTATTTTTCCCTTAATCTACTTAACAAAAGCTTCAAAATGCCGTTCCCCCGATTTTCTCTAACCCTTTTAGATCTTGAGTTATTTGATTTCGTTCAAAGTTGGGCGAAAATTCCTATAGTGCGACGCCTCTCGAATTGATGACACGCGTGCGACTGCGTTAGAAATTCATAGCTTGGCTGTGCCATTGACGACTAGATTCGTTTTGTGATTTTGCGTCGCGTCGTGGCTAGTTTGAGTGATAGATCGAGTGCTGAATTGAGTGCTACCGGTTGCGGCGTGTATCGGCGTTCGACAGATCGAACTTTTATTATCGAGCCTCGTGGCTAATCTCGCCGACAGCGGCAGCTGATGTAAGTACCACACGTTCTTTGCGTCTCTCTCGCATTATCCGCTTGGCTTCTCTCTCTGCACCGTCCTGTACAAATACACGTAGAATATATATTTCTATTACACCTATCGCCTCTTTCACTCTGCGCCTTCTATCATTCCTTTCGTCTTCTACACCTTCGCGATTTCAGCTACGCGACCTACGACGCTCTCCGCGAGCCGTTGCCACCCGGCGAATCCATCGGCAGTCTGTGCTACTGGGTCGGTCGTGCAAATCCGTTGCGCGAGGCCGCTCCGTCATCTATTACGCACCTCTTGGTTATTAAATATTGTAGCGGACTAAATCCCCGTTACAGCTCTAAAGATTAAATGCTGGAGTTTTAATTGACCACTTACCATCATAGTTAAAGCATTCATTTAGTAACAGAAAATCAAAATAAGTATAAAAAGAGTTCTTGCTATTAATTTCCTAAAATTAAAAATTTGTATGTGAAAAATGGAACTTTCCTATTATTAATAAAATGTGCTTGTTAGTTTTGAAGTAATTGTGTATGCTGTATAAAGAGAGTATCTAAATATTGTGTACAAGCGAGTATGAGTATGAGGATACGCTCGCAGCGACGTATGTAATATGTAAATAGAGCGCGAGCAGATCAGTCTGTCTGCCACGTTGCCAGCAAGCGAGCGCATCTCGTAATGACTCAAATAATATAAAAACGTAACCAAATTGTATTTTACAAATCATTAGATTATTTATAATAAACTTCCAATTATTATTATAAATCGAGCGTAAACATTTATATATTGATCCTACGTCAAAATATTTAACATGGTAGCAGAGCGTGGTTTCCAAAAGTGCTGTTAAGATAACACGTGGTTATGAAATAAGTGAAAAGAAATAAAATAGTTACAAATCAAAAAGGACTATAAACAAAAGTGTGATTTAAAATTAAAGATTAAACGATTTTGAAAAAAGGGGAACTTTAAATTAATGAACGATGAAAACGTGGCGATAAAAATTAAAGAGAAAAATCGAACTTCCGAACATATTAAAACAAAAATATTGATAAGAAGATAAACTAAAAAAGGGATAAATAAATTATCCAAAAGAAATTTTTCGATTTGAACAAAATTGAATGAGATGCGCGAAGATTAAAAGTTGAAAATATAAGTAAAAAAAAAAAGGAACACGTGTTATGATAACAAAATAAAAATGATTAAATCAGAAGATGTTAAAGTACCGGTGTTTGACGGTCAAGACTACGCCTTATGGAAAAAACGAATTTTATTATATTTAGAGTGGAAAAAATGTAAGGACCAAGCGACGCGTGAGAAAACAGAGAAAGACACTGATGCAGTAGCGTGCAATGAATCGAACATTAAAGCAATGAACTATATATACTCGAGCATATCTAATAAATAACTAGAGTTCGTGGGTGATGAAACGAGTGCGTTTAAAATCATGCAAAAATTTGATAACATGTATCTAAAAACATCAACTGCTTTACAAATTATTGTGAGAAACAAACTTGATAGACTTAAATTGAAAAACTTTGAAAATTCAGAAACCTTTTTCCTAGAGTTTGAAAAATTAATTAATGAACTTAAAGGTGCGGGTGCAACTTTAAATGGACCTGAAAAACTTGATTATTTATTAAAAACTCTTCCAGATTCTTTAAGTTATCTTGGTGATTTAATTGACACTTTAAAAGACGAAGATAAAACGTGTGACTATGTGAAAAATAAAATATTCATGAATGAGACTAAATTTAAAAGTTCTAATAACAATAATGTAAAATCAAGTGTGTTTAAAACCGAAGCTCGTGATGTTGAGTGCAACAAATGTCACAAGAGAGGGCACTATGCAAGAGAGTGTCGTAGTCGAGGAGGTGCAAGAGCACAATGGCCAAGAGGTGGCCAGTACAATCAACAACAATATAATCAACAACAACAACAACAATTCCAACGGCGTCCGTATGACGGAAATTATCAAGCGAGAGGCTTTTTCAATAACGTCGGCCGAGGGTACGACAACAATCAACAAAATCAACAAAATTTCAACAGAGGAAGAAGTTATGGTTTCAGAGGAAATGGGTCCAGAGGACGTGGTCAAGGTTGGTATCAATCCAACGCAAGGTATACATACAACGATCAAGAAGAAAATCGATCAAGTGAGACGTTCCTTACGCGAATAGAAGTTAACAGAGAAAATAAGTTTGAATTTATGAGTAAAGATAAAAATTGCAATAATGTTTGTATGAATGGTTTTCAAAGGGTAAATTGGATACTTGACAGTGGCTGTTCCGACCACATAATTAATGATAAATCATACTTTATTGAATATTCGAAATTAAATAAACCTGTATGTGTTAAAGTAGGTGATGGTAGACCGTTAAAGGTCACAGAAACTGGAAAAGTTTTAATGTATTTGAATGTAAATGGTATTGAACATGAAATAATAGTATCCAATGTATTTTTAGTTAAAGAAATGGACAAAAATTTACTCAGTTACGCGAGAATAACTGATAATTATAAAATCGTATCAATTCGAGAACAGTCATTAATTTACAATAAAACGAATAACATTATTGGTATAGCAAAAAAGGCAAATGGTTTGTATATACTTGAGAGTCAAATAGAAATTCAAAATTCATTTTCTTATAATACAAACAAAATGACTGAAAAAGAAAAATTTCATAGAATGCTTGGCCATATAAATTTTAACTATTTGAATAAAATGTGTAAAGAGAATTTAGTTGACGGTCTACCCAAAAATCTAGAAAATATTCATTTAAAATGTGGAACATGTTTACAAAATAAAATGCATAATTTGCCATTTAAAAATCATCGCAGTGGAACAAGTAGAATTCTAGAGATTGTACATACAGATTTAAATGGACCACATAAAAGTACTGGTTATGATGGCTCAAGTTATTTTTTGACATTTCTCGATGACTACAGCAAATTTTCTATTGTCTATACGATAAAAACAAAAAATGAAGTGTACACATGTTTTCTAGATTACATAAATAAAGTTGAGAATCACACTGGAAATAAAATAAAATATCTAAGATGTGATAATGGAAAAGAGTATTTAAATAAAGATATTTTTAACTTGATTAGAGAAAAAGGAATCATAATGGACAATTGTCCACCTTATGTACATGAGTTAAACGATACGGCGGAACGCTTTAATAGAACAATTATGGATTCGGCTCGTTGTTTAATGTCAGAAGCAAATTTAAATAGACGATATTGTCCTGAAGTAGTTTTAACAGCTAGTTACCTTAAAAATAGAACAATTGCGAACACTATTGAAAATAAAAGTCCTTACGAAATATTTCGTGGTAAAAGGCCAAATATTGAAAATTTAAAATTGTATGGAAGCAAAGTTTTTGCAAGAACTGAAAGTAAAAGAGACTCAAAATAGGATCGGAAATCAGATTTTGGTATACTTGTTGGTTATGAGAAAGTGGATTATAGAGTATTAACAGGTAATAGAATAACAGTTGAAAGACATGTAGATTTTGTAGAAGACGATGAAGTTTTGATTGGTTTTAAAGGAGATAATGAGAGCGAAAGTGAAACTGAAAATGATGATGTATTTGAAAGCCCAAGTAAAAGTAAAATTAAAAGGTTGAAAGAAAGTCTAAGTCCAAAGATTGAAAAAGAAAAAAGTATTGAAAATGAATAGAGAGTGTGAAGAACAAATCACACCTCGTAGGTCGACAAGAGATAGAAAAAAACCTGATAGATACAGTGAAAGCGAAACTTACTATATCTATGTAAATTACGTTAGCGCAAATAGTCCAAAAACATATGAAGAAGCTTTAAGTAGTAATGAGTCTGATCTATGGAAAATTGCAATGCAAAAAGAAATTGAATGCATTAACAAAAATAAAACTTGGAAACTAGTCGAGAAACCTAAAGATAAAAAAGTAATTGATGTAAAATGGGTATTTACAAACAAAGCAAATAATATTAAAAAAGCGAGATTAGTTGTAAGAGGTTTTCAACAAAAAGAAATTGTAAATGATATTTATTCACCTGTTGCAAGAATTCAAACGTTAAAACTATTATTAGCCTTCTGTGTTCAAAATAAATATTTAATCGAAAAAATGGATGTTGAGACCGCATTTCTCAATGGAAATATTAAATCCGAAATTTACGTTAAACAACCAAACGGTTATGATGATAAAACTGGTCGAGTTTATAAATTATTAAAAGCTTTGTATGGTTTGAGAGAGAGAGTCCACGAGCGTGGTATGAATGTTTTGATAAATATATAAGAAGTCTAGGTTTTGTAAGAAGTAACAGCGATTACTGTTTGTATATTTTACACGGTGAAGATGGTGAGAATATTTATTTTTAATATTGTTTGTTGATAATTTACTAATATGTGGTGCAACGATCGCCGAAAATCGTTTTGACTCGCGTTGGTTACTAAGCGGCTGAACGTAACAGCCGCGATCGGTTTGAGAGAGAGAGAGAGGGCAATGACCGGGAGGGGAGAGTTAGCTAGCCGGTATGACTGTGACATTCAGTCCGGCTGCATCATAGCGATCGAGTTCCCAACGTTTTATCGTTTTCTGAGTGAGATCCAGGGAGTGCAGCATATAATTAGTAAGAGTGGAGCGAGAGGAGTGTCAAGTGCGCGCACTGTTAAACGTGCCCGGCTTCAGGAGTTGCTAGAGCAACCTCATCGTCCCCTGCCACTACGCTACAACAACAGTAGAGCTACAATAGCAGAGCAGCAACAGCAGAGGCAGTTGATCCGAAGCGCGTGCATCGGATACGGTTGGCCACCGTATCCCCATCAATTCCGCGGTAGGTGCCCAGCCTTATTTATTGTAAATAGCGTGCGATCCCGCGCAGCGTGCGCGGTGATATTACTAAAAGCGTGCGAGCGAACAGTCCGCGTCGATCGCGAGATTCACTCTCTCTCTCCCCGTTTGTATTGTCATTCGAAATTTCGTGCGGAAGTCTCTCGGCAAATCCCTCCCTTATACAAGTTTTAAGTAAATAAAGTCATCCGAGGTTAAAACGTAACGATCTCATTGTTTTGTCTTCCCTTTGTCCGAAAGCTGTGTTATTGTTTACGTTCGATTCTAACGCGCCGGTAGTTCAGCTCGAACCACTTAAGCAATATACGGAGCTGCTCGCCAACCGAGTTGTCGGCAGTGACCGACGGAGTGCTGCGAAGCGAGCGCGCCAGCGCCCCTAGCGGAGAGATCGAGAACCCAACTTGGGACGGTAAGAGAACTCTGCGTAGGCGCACTCCAGGACAAGGTGAGTTAGTGTGCTTATAGTACATAGATAACAAGGCGTCGTTTGACCATACGAATAATCATATTCGATAGGGATTAGTGGTTAAACGGCAGCCTGTTACAGTGGCAAGAAAATTGAAATAATAAACGAAATTAAAGTTAAATTACAAAATAGATTTGCAATGAAAGACTTACGTAAACTGAAAACTTATCTTGGCATAAACATTGAATAAAATTTTGAACAACATAAAATGACATTAAACCAATGCGAATATATTGATTCTTTAGCCGAAAATTACAAAATAAAAGATAGTAAATTGTATAACACTCCTATGGAGCAAAATTTAATTTTGGAAATAGCACAAACAGCATCAAACGACATTAAATATCGAAACTTAATTGGAGCATTATTATATATTAGTACGTGTACAACATTGGACATTACCTATAGTGTGAATTATCTAAGTAGATTTCAAAACTGCTACAATGAAACTCATTACAAATATGCTCTGAGAGTATTAAAATATTTATATTTAACAAAAAATTTAAAATTAACATACATGAGGAATTTGAAAGCAGATACTTTAGAGTGCTATGTTGATGCTGATTGGGCTGGCGATTCGATAAATCATCGTTCTACATCTGGATATGTAATAAGATTTTTTGGAAATGTAATTTATTGGAAAACAAAAAAACAAAGTAGCGTCACAAAGTCTTCGACTTCTGCAGAATATGTAGCTTTGTTTGAAGCGGTTAGCGAAATTAAATTTATAAATCTCTTATTAAATGATTTTGGAATTAAAATGAATACACCTATTAAAATTTATGAAGATAATTCAAGTACAATAGAAATTGCAAAATTTGGAAATTTAACAAAAAAATCAAAATACATAGAAATACATTATCACTTCGTCAATGAATGTTATGAGCGCAAAGAAATTGATATTGTAAAAATAGATTCTGAAAATAATTTAGCAGATATATTCACAAAAGCTCTTGGTAGTTTCAAATTTGAAAAGCTGAGATCACTTTTAAATTTGAAAGTCTAAAGTTTATGATTAATTGAAATTATTTATTTAAGTTTGATTATGAAAGAAAATTTTGAGTTATTAATGTTGTTTTGAAAAACAATTCATTATTATTAAGAGAAAAATATTATTACTATTATTATAAAAATCAAATATTATTATTGCAATTCATATAGTCAGAAAAATAACTGTACTAAGTTTATTACAGCATATAAATTAAGGAGGCGTGTTAGTTTTGAAGTAATTGTGTATGCTGTATAAAGAGAGTATCTAAACATTGTATACAAGCGAGTATGTGTATGAGGATACGCTCGCAGCGACGTATGTAATATGTAAATAGAGCGCGAGCAGATCAGTCTGTCTGCCACGTTGCCAGCAAGCGAGCGCATCTCGTAATGACTCAAATAATATAAAAACGTAACCAAATTGTATTTTACAAATCATTAGATTATTTATAATAAACTTTCAATTATTATTATGAATCGAGCGTAAACATTTATATATTGATCCTACGTCAAAATATTTAACAGTGCTAGCCAAAGAAGTCAATTTATACAAATTTATTATTTATTTTTGAGTAATAGGTATTGAAATGTTTTTGTTTGTTTTCTTTTTTATCACTTTGTATTCAAAATACGCACCCCTTAAAAAACCCTAGAAATCACCTGCGCATGGCTTGCTGCGCAGTGGCTCATGACATACTTCTTCAACGTGTCATGGTGTCAGAATTCATGTCATTTTTTAATCAATGCGAAAACAGCCCGACACAAATAACATTTTATAAAAAAAATGATCACATCTCACGTATGTATAATTGTACTTCTCTAAAAAATAATTATTTGTTATTGTACCATTATATTTCTCATAAAAAATAAAAAATATCGTTATCGATAATTCACCTCCTATTTATTCACATAAAAGACTGTAACGAGCGGGCTCGTGAAGGCGTGAGTGAGCGATCCTCGAAAGTGCGCGACATGCGCAAAAGACCCGCGCAGCGAGAGAGAGAGAGAAATAGCTAGGACACGCAGGCAGGGGAGAGTATACGTGAGACCGGCAAGAAGAGAAGGCACGTTCGAAGTCCTATTGTTTGATCGGCGGAAAAAGAAAAACTGAATAGAGGAGCGGTTCTGTGTGGTGACAAACGAGCACGGTGTTGAGTGACTACCGCGAGTGTACGGAAAGACCGACTACGATCGAAGACAAGCGGAAGCCGATTCGAGGTTACCGTGCTACTCGAGGGATCAGGCACGTCGCCCACCATCGATAGGAATCGGCCGACAGGATACCCACCCTCAACGACTTTGGGCGACGTCAATCAAATAATTAGGTCGGAATCCAAGGCGTAGCTGTCTGCAGCAGCTTTCGCCCGCGTAAGTCTCTTCCGTTATAACAATACTACGTGCGAGAGCTCCGGGAAGCGAGCGTATACGAACTGCGTCGGCTACGTGCCATTCGAAATTGTATTGTCTGTCTCTCTCTCTCTCACGCGTACGTGTGATTAGGATGTGTGTTGCGAACCTCTCGGCCAATATGGAATGCGCGCTAACGTGTAAATAAGTAACGAATAAAATCTGCTGTGAACATATTGAGCAAATCGGCAGATTCATTCGATAGCACCGAATTCTCTCTACGTTCCCTTCTCCCCCGCAACGTTTTCTAAGAACCACCGCTCTTTCGTATTATTTCGTGTTTTCGCGCTCGTTTTCAGGCCACGCGTCCAGCACAGAGCTAACCAAAAGAGGAAACGTCGGTGTCATAGATATTTTGTTAACGGACGGCGATTTACTTCCGAAGAAATCAACAACCGTTACAAGACATAATTAAACAAAAATAAATTCACAGAAAAATTGTACCTTCTGTAGTTGAAATTGTACCATCAGTTCTATAAATTTGTTTCTAAAAGAAATAATAGGACAATTACAAAGCTCTACGCCTGCCCAAAGTACATTTCCGGATGACATCCTTGTAAGTTGTAACAATTAGTGGTAATTTGTAATTGTCCTATTATTTCTTTTAGAAACAAATTTATAGAATTGTACTGATGGTACAATTTAGACTACAGAAGGTACAATTTTTCTGTGAATTTATTTTTGCTTAATTATGTCTTTTATGTGAATAAATAAGAGGTGAATTATCGATAACGATATTTTTTATTTTTTATGAGAAATATAATGGTACAATAACAAATAATTATTTTTTCGAGAAGTACAATTATACATACGTGAGATATGATCATTTTTTTTTTTATAAAATGTTATTTGTGTCGGGCGGTTTTCACATCGGTCATTTTTCAAGTTTCAGAATCGTTCTGTGAACATCCTATAGCATGCCTACTCTACCTGTAATATCTCTATATGAGCTACATGATACTCTTAACTTGACCCTCCTTATCCTAGCCTGCAAAATGTAATGGACAGTGACAATAAAATAGTACATTACGATACAAGTGCGGGAAAGTAGATTCTTGTCTCGTGTGGCGTTTGCGCCCGAGCGAAGCGAGGGTGGAAAGGTACACAAGACGAGAAACTCTTTCCCGAACATGTGCCGTACCGCATTTTTTGATACGACGTGTGGAAAGTGCGATTTTCAACGCATATTTTCTGTCGAGCGTGCGGGAAAGACGCACTTTGCGCACAGAGTATCGAAAAATACCATTCGAAATATCTCTAATTGAACCCTCCAAAAATGCTCATTATTTTAATTGAACCCCTTCAGTTGTCCCAAAGAAAAATTAAAACTGTACATTTTTTGGTTTTTTGTAACTGCGATATTTTTAGTAATACTTAATATTTTTGAAAAGAAACAAGACAGACAAATTGAACCCTTGATCATTTTAATTGAACCCCTCTTACTTTTTTAAAATTAATAATATATATGACAAAAACTACAATCTAATTTTATTATATGTTTTTATGCATGTGCGTTAACTAATCTTTTTAGTAAGAACATACAATAAAATTAGACTGTTGTTTTTGACATATGTATTAATAATTTAAAAAAAGTAAGAGGTCCAATTAAAATAAATAAGGTTTCAATTTTTTGTCTTGTTTCTATGCAAATATATTAACTTTTGCTAAAAAAATCACAGTTGCAAGAAACAAAAAGTGTATATAGTTTTAATTTTTTTACGGAAAACTAAAATGGGTCAATTAAAATAATGATCATTTCTGGAGGGTTCAATTAGAGATGTTTCGAATGATATATTTTTTTGTTTACTGTCCACTATACTTCGTGGGCTGTAGTCAGGAGGGTCTCTTTATTATACGGCGTATTTATCTAAGTATACGAGGTGTGTTCAAAAAGTAAGGTGATTTTTCAAATTTCACGGGCAACGTACTTTTGATTATCGATTTTTTGTTTTGTTATGTTGGTACACTCTTCCCGAACATCTGTACCAAGTTTCAAGTGTACAGCATTTTTTGTTTGGTTGTGAGAGGCGTAAAGGTTATAAGTGTTTTGCGTTCTTGGCGATTTCTTGCTATCGAAAAATATGGATCAAAGGATTTGCATCAAATTTTGTGTAAAAAATAAATTAAAGTGCTCCGAAACACTTGAAATGTTGACGGTGGCATACGGTGAAACTGTTCTGAGTAAAAAAAATGTTTACAAGTGGTACAAACTCTTCCAAGATGGCCGGGAAGATGCCGATGACGAGCCTCGCTCTGGACGCCCAAGCACGTCAACAACTGATAAAAACGTTCAAGCAGTGAAGAAAATTGTTCTGGAAAATCGTCGAATCACTATCAGAGAAGTTGCTGAGGATGTTGGTATATCGCTTGGCTCGTGCCATGAAATTTTTTCTAACGTTTTGGGCATCCTAGCAAACAAAATGACGTCTAAAAGACGACTTTTAGATGTCTTTCCAAAGATTTAAGATGTCTTGTCAGACGTCAGAAATGACATCATTCCGATATCTGAGAGACATCTAATGTCCACCTAATTAGATGTCTTAGTGATGTCTGTCAAGATATCCTCGAGATATCTGTAAGACATTTTGTAAAGTCAACATAAAGACGTCTTATTATGACAGCTTTTAGAGGTATTCAAATATTTTAAAAAATAAACGTAAAAAATGTATTTTATAAGTTAGGTAATGAAAATTTTTATTAGATAGACATATTTTACTTCAGATACAGTTTTATCGCATCGTTCTTATTGAAATTTCAATATAATAGAACTATTTTTTCTCTTCAAAAATATACATTATATGTTACAATCGCTTTATAATATTAAAACTAGTTAAGCTTTGATTCAAATATAGTTACACTTAAATTCAAACCCATTTTATATCGCATTTCGCTCTTAGAACAATCTTTGTTTTTCAAAAATATATATTGTACATATGTACTGTAATAGTTTATTTGTTGTTATAAATATTAAAAACGACATAAAAGATAAAAACAGCTAAGTCAGTAGAGCGAGACTCTGGGCGATTAAACTGAACTAAGCAACAGGAAAGGAACTTCGCTATCATTCAAATAAGAACATATATAAACGGTTTATTCGGTTATAATCAATAAACAAAACATGCTTACACTCTCCTATATGAAACCTGAGGTGTATAGATTTAAAATCAAAATATTACTTTAAATTAAAATCCAAACTACGACTCGTCAACACGGATACACAACAAAAGATTAGCTCACATTTGAGATGCTCGATGATCTTCGCTCACAATGCTCGGTTCTTCTACTCCACATATCGTTCGATGAATCTTGTATAGATACAGCCGCCAAGTAATCTCGAATCCAAGAAGAAAAGCGGAATGTGGCTGGCCTCGTCATAGTTCTCGATATAGACGACAATCACTAAATTGCACTGAATCTCTTTGCAACACAATACTAAAAATCATCTTGATCCCGGAACGTATTCAGTCGCAGCAAATAGTCGCCGGAATGCCATCACAAAAATAGTTGTTGGTGAGAAGATCCCGCCTTCAGAGGTGCTTCCCGCTGAGTGATTTACGAATGACGCGTTCTTTTATTAGCAAACGATCTGCGGAGCGCTTTTCTTTTGTGTGGAGTAGTAGTGTCTCTTTTAAGAGACCAACAATAGTCTGACATCATGTTCACATCCCAATAGCCTTGATATCTTCTTTCGATGTCTTTGAAGTCTTGGTGGAATCTCTTTCCTTGCTCCTCGCTAAAGTCTCCTAAATTTTCAGAAAAGTAATCAAGATGAGAATGAAGAAAATGAATTTTCAAATTCATCAAGCAACCCATTATTTTGTAATTACCCAACATCTCATTTACTATATCTTCGTAATCGTCGTCTTTATTATTTTCTAAAAATTTATGCTGAACTTCTCTAAAGCTTTGCCACGCGTTGCGTTCCTTTATCGTCATTCTTCTTTCAAATTCTTCATCTCGTAATAGTTCTCTTATTTGTGGACCATCAAAGACTCCTTCGTTGATCTTTGCTTCCGAAAGTTTTGGAAATTTCTCGAAGAGATACATAAAAGCGTTGCTTTCGTCTTGTGAATTTTTCATTGCTTTAATGAACTGTTTGACCAAACCAAGCTTAATATGCAAGGGTGGGAGGATGACTTTATTTGCAGGTATAAGACTTTCGTGTAAAACATTTTTATTACCCGGGGTCAAATTTTGTCGAAGTGGCCATTCTTTTCTCACATAGTGTTGATCTCGGGCACGGCTATCCCATTCACAAATGAAACATGGATATTTCGTGAAGCCACTTTGTTGACCCAACAAAATTGTTGTTATTTTCAAATCTCCAACCAACTGCCACCCGTGAGTATCATAATGCAATTTCTGTAGCAGTAAATCGAGATTACTATATTCCTCTTTCAAGACAATGGAATGACCAATTGGTATAGAGGCGTATATGTTACCGTTATGGAGTAAAACTGCTTTCAAGTTCGAGACACAGGACTTTCAAAAGAACTTTCGGAACTATTAGCATCTAGATTGAAAGAAAAAAATTGTCTGGCTCCTGGTACTTCCATCACATTTTACCGAAATCGTGATCAACAATTTAGAAAATTTTTTTCGAAAGAATGCGATTTAGTTTATTGCAACGACGTTGCAGGACTGATAAATGAATTTGGAAACGTAGAGTATGAAGCTATTGATTGGCGTCTGTTTATTGATTCTTCTACGAGAAGCTTGAAAGCAGTTTTACTCCATAACGGTAACATATACGCCCCTATACCAATTGGTCATTCCATTGTCTTGAAAGAGGAATATAGTAATCTCGATTTACTGCTACAGAAATTGCATTATGATACTCACTGGTGGCAGTTGGTTGGAGATTTGAAAATAACAACAATTTTGTTGGGTCAACAAAGTGGCTTCACGAAATATCCATGTTTCATTTGTGAATGGGATAGCCGTGCCCGAGATCAACACTATGTGAGAAAAGAATGGCCACTTCGACAAAATTTGACCCCAGGTAATAAAAATGTTTTACACGAAAGTCTTATACCTGCAAATAAAGTCATCCTCCCACCCTTGCATATTAAGCTTGGTTTGGTCAAACAGTTCATTAAAGCAATGAAAAATTCACAAGACGAAAGCAACGCTTTTATGTATCTCTTCGAGAAATTTCCAAAACTTTCGGAAGCAAAGATCAACGAAGGAGTCTTTGATGGTCCACAAATAAGAGAACTATTACGAGATGAAGAATTTGAAAGAAGAATGACGATAAAGGAACGCAACGCGTGGCAAAGCTTTAGAGAAGTTCAGCATAAATTTTTAGGAAATAATAAAGACGACGATTACGAAGATATAGTAAATGAGATGTTGGGTAATTACAAAATAATGGGTTGCTTGATGAATTTGAAAATTCATTTTCTTCATTCTCATCTTGATTACTTTCCTGAAAATTTAGGAGACTTTAGCGAGGAGCAAGGAGAGAGATTCCACCAAGACTTCAAAGACATCGAAAGAAGATATCAAGGCTATTGGGATGTGAACATGATGTCAGACTATTGTTGGTCTCTTAAAAGAGACACTACTACTCCACACAAAAGAAAAGCGCTCCGCAGATCGTTTGCTAATAAAAGAACGCGTCATTCGTAAATCTTTTTGATCGACATCACTATCTGAAATCAAGTCTATATATCAAGCTAGGTGAATTTTAATTGCTGGAATCGATTGGCAATATCCGTGCGAGAAAACCATAAAGAGAGCTAACACAACCATGAACTAAGTTCTCACCGTAACTCATATTTGAATTTGAGACCGAGGATCCTCAGATTTTGATTTAGCGCGTCGAAATACCTAAAGATACGTGACCAAATTATAGTTAAAAATCTGTAGTGTAATGATGTATATGGAATACATGAATTTTATCGATCGGTGAGTCATTTGACCCTCAGATGACCTTGGAGGGTCATGTTGGAAAAAATAGAAAATACATATTTAGACGTAAAATTTCCCGCTCTTTCCGAATCCGTGGTCAGATTTTATGTTTTTCCGTAGTAAATGCGTTTGACCTTCAAATGTCCTTGAACACGACGTGCTGGGGTTATGTGGACCTCGGATTTGGATTCAGCGCATCGAGAAACCTAAAGATACCTGACTCATTTGTACGCATGTCTTTAGTTGTGATGATGTATGTGGGAAATACGAATTTGATCTATCGGTGAGTCATTTGACCCTCAGATGACCTTGGAGGGTCATGTTGGAAAAAATAGAAAATACATATTTGGACGTAAAATTTCCCGCTCTTTCCGAATCCGTGGTCAGATTTTATGTTTTCCCGTAGTAAATGCGTTTGACCTTCAAATGTCCTTGAACACGACGTGCTGGGGTTATGTGGACCTCGGATTTGGAATCAGCGCGTCGAAATACATATAGGGTATCAATTTTGCCGAAGGACTTTTTCCGGTTCCCATTTGTGGTCCTGTGTAGTTATTACGAATGTCCAGTTGCAAATTTTAAACTTATTTGATTTTTGAATTGACCAAGTTAGTTGATCAGCTACATCATTTGTGATTAAGCCTGTCATAATTTCATCGATCGTTTTTTTCAATGAACTTCGTTTCATATGAGAAATTTTGATTTCCTGGGAAAAAACAATTAGTTAAAAAGCATGTAGCATTTAAAAAATTTTCGGTGGAAATTATGTACTTACAAATTCTCTTTTGACATCATTGTCTGTGTCAAGACTCTCACTAAAAGTCCGTAACTCTTCAGCATTTTTGATAGGAAGCTGAGGTAAAAGATGTAAACTTGGAGCAGGTTTGTCTTCTTTAGACTTGCACGTGCACCCCTGATTACGATTTTCTATGTTCCTCAATATTCTGTTCGTTTCTTGAACCTCCAAGTAGATTTTATTAAGTTTAGTGTTTGTCATCAATAATTCATGTCTGCATTGAGTAAGAATATAAAAAAACATTATTGATATTACTTGAAGCATTAATTATTACTGATATACGAATATATATTATGATTTCTCTGCTTACCACAGCATTTTTCGCTATCATGGAGCTTGTCGCAATGTGCAAGCAATTGATGTAAATTATTGGGGCGCTGCGGACTGTTGTTACTATTGTTAATGTAATTGCTATTCATCCCAAAAGCATCTCCTTCTCGTTCTTCTTGATAAGTACTTTCCTCGTTGTTTTGATCTTGAGAGTGGTCGCTGCTATCCCCGCTGTTCTCATTTCTTGAAAAAGAACGATCTCCGCTCTCGTGCTCATCCTCATCCTCGCCCTCGTCCTCGTCTTGTATTTTATTATCATCGTTAACAGAAGTATCATCTTCATTATTTATGCCATCTATAATAATATAAAAATAGATTAAATTCAAATAACCATAATGATACTTTAGTAAAATATTGTAAATAATTACCGAATTGATTATCATCATCTACAACGTTTACAGTTTCTGATAAGTGCAATAACTTTGGATCTATATCATTTTCAAGAAGCTTATCTAAGCGGCGTTTTTTTTGTTTGTTTGATAGGTTAGAAAATACTTTCCGATTACTCATTTTTATATAAATTAAAGATTTCCGTACAATTGAAACTTAATCATGTACTTACGAATAAAGTAGTAATACTTATTTATGCGAAAATACTCAGCTCAGGAACAATCAGTGCACCTATCAATTATTCATAGCCTACTGAAACAATCCAGGACATCCTCATCTCACGGCGATATATTGCACACGACACTTCGCGGTTAAAATCCACGTGTCGTCTGCATTCAAGTCAAAAAAAGTCGTCTTGAAGACATCGATTGAATGTCATTTAAAAAAATTCTTCGAACATCTTAAAAAAGAAATCTTGAAGACGTCTCAAGTAGACATTTTTAAATTGTCATATCAAAAGCTTGACAAAGACGTCTAAAAGAAGTCTCTGTGACGACATCTGGTCACCAGTCGTCTTGTAGATAACTAGAAGACATCTTTGAACTTGTCATGAAGACGTCTTCAAAAAGACAGAAATTAGATATTTTTCAAGACGTCTAATGTTTGCTGGGATGAGACGTGTGTCAGCGAAGTTTGTTCCGAAATTGCTAAATTTTGACCAAAAGAATCGTCGCATGAGCATCGCTCAAGAACTGTTGAATGACATCAACGACGACCCAGATTTACTCAAAAGGGTCATAACTGGTGACGAATCATGGGTATATGGTTATGATATCGAAACCAAAGTCCAATCGTCCCAATGGAAGAGCCCAGATGGGCCAAGACCGAAAAAAGCACGCCAAGTTCGATCAAATGTCAAAGTTTCGCTCACTGTTTTCTTCGATTACCATGGCGTGGTGCATCAGGAGTTCTTACCATATGGACGTACGGTCAATCAACAGTATTATCTTGAAGTTATCCGCCGTTTGCGAGAAGCAATACGAAGAGAACGCCCAGAATTGTGCAAAAACAATTCATGGCTTTTGCATCACGATAATGCCCCTGCTTACTCATCTTTGCTTGTGACAGATTTTTTTGGCCAAAAACAACACCACAATCATGCCTCAGCTACCATATTCACCGGATTTGGCCCCATGTGACTTTTTCTTGTTCCTAAAACTAAAGAAACCTATGAAAGGACGAAGATTTGCAACGATTGAAGAGATAAAGACTGCATCGCTGGAAGAGCTCAAGGCTATACCGAAAAGTGCTTATGAGAAGTGCTTTGAGGATTGGAAAAACCGTTGGCATAAGTGTATTGTATCTAAGGGGGATTACTTTGAAGGGGACAACATAAATATTGATAAATAAATAAATATTTTTTCTTAAAAATACAAAGTCACCTTACTTTTTGAACACACCTCGTGTACCATATAATAATATAATAATATAATACTTAAGACAGACGTATTATAATATACTTTTATAAATAACTTATTGGATAGAGCATAATGCTGGTCTGACTACACCTTTGTTAATAAACTTTAGATAATTTTAATAAATTTATTTATTTATCACAAAATACACAAGCAAATATTTGCCCTGGTACACTATTACAAGTATATTTTAATAATAAATAAGATCAAGAAAATATTTAATCTACTCAAATAATTTTAAATGTCTTGTCATGTATGAACATTGTTTACATTAAAATGAATAGAATATTAATAGTCTTTTTAATCATATTTACATCTACAAACATGTATAATAACTACACAATATATACTTTACAAAACACAAAAGTAGTACACATATACTAACATAATGCAGCTAACTTTCGTATTGAATCCAAATCATTTAAAAGCATTTGCATTGTTTGTTTAATCTGTACATGACTATTATTGTACTTTTCAGTCATTTCTTCCAAGGCAGATAACTGTGTTTCCACAAAATTTAATGTGGAGTCTAGGTAGTTTTGAAAATTATCAATATGCTCTAATAATCTCAATTTACATTCAACTGGATCAATTGGGGCCTCTGGTTCAGGTACAACTGGTTGTGGAATATTTAAAAATTTATTTCCGCTATTGATTGAGATGTTTGAAATTTTATGTAGTTTTTCTGATGTAATATGTCTTGAAATTGAATTCTGTTTGAATGTTGAGATACCATTATTCATTTCAGATTTAGTAAATGAAAATTGTTGATTTTGCCCCTCTATTACATTTTTTGTCAATGCATCAAGCAGAATATGTCCTTCTTCCTTGCAATTATTTTGAGAGAAATTCTTTGTTAGAAGCTTTGCATCTTCAGTTGGAGAATTATCTTCTTCTAAAATTTGCATTAATTCAGTATCAGAAGTTATCAATTTATGATCATCTTCTTGTTTCGTTAAAAAATTGTTTTCCAATCTTTCATTCATATTTTCATTAATACTACATATCTCAGTTTTTACTATTTCAATGATTGGTACTGGCTCCATTAGTAAAGTTGGAACCGGAATTTTACTCCAATTCTTAGCCCAAAGATATAGCTTTTGATGATCTTTATTTTGAGCAACATTAACTTTTACTCTCAAACTATATAGTAAATCTCGAATTTGCAATAAACTTGCAATTAAATCACAAGAGCGCTTTAATGTTGCAGTTCTTTCATTCACTTTTATTTTGTTACTTGAATAAGCATATATACTTGGCAATTTTCCTTCTTTAATCCATTCTTGGTCATGAAAATATTTTTTAGTAGTACGTTGCCTGTGAGAATGTTGACATATGTAACATACATACTTTTCAGGAACATCCTTTTCTTTTTCAATTGCATTGCAATGACCATGTTGCCAGCATAAACAAAGATCACACTGAATCATTAATCCATCTTCTTCTGTTATGCCACAAGTACAATTGATTATTTCTTCTCTTTTTAGTTTTTCTACTTTTATAACTTCGCCATTAATAATCATAACTTCACCTGTTTTACAGTGAGTAAATTCATTTTCTGGTTCAACTCGTCCATTGCTGATACTATGACATGTCAAGTCTGATATATCATTTCCATCTGGCAAGCTATCGTCATATTGCTCAAAACTTTCATCATTTTCAGTGACCCCTCTTGACTTTTTGACTTTGCCATAAGTGTCAGAACAATATTGTAACTGTTTTTTCTTATTTGTCTTTCCATTATCAGTGATATTATCTAATTTGTAATTATCATTTAAAATATTAGAAAAATCTCCATGATTATCAGTTTCAAATATTACAGGCTGTCTAACTGGTGGTAATGTTTTAATGCCTGTGTGAATTTTTTCTTCTTTAGAGCGTATGTCAAACAACCTTCCTGGTGACATAGTACAACTGTTACTTAGTTCCGAAGAGTTATCTTCAATGGTACTTGCATTACCTTCTGTTGAAAATTTAGATTCTAATCTATTATCAGTGTCTGTAGTTGTAAATTCTATATCTCCAACTTGAGATGAAGATATTCCATGTACAATAGAACCTGATTTTGATTTTCTTGGTAAAAAATCTTCGATAGACTCTCCAATAGTTCTTGCATAGGCCAAATCAGCAACATTTGGTGTAGAACCCATCAACTTTGAATATTCAGGATGATAATGCTTTATATGCATTTGTAGTAAATTTTCTTTCCTAAAATTTTTTATACAACCTGTTTTTGGACATTTATAAGTACTATCTTCAATTTCAACTCGTAAATTTCCTATATATGTAGCATAATCTTCATCTAAACCCACTGAAAAAGTAGTAGTACAATTAATTTATCAATAAGTAATATAAATACTCCAGCTATTTTTGAAAATTGAATGACGTTACCTGAATTTGTGACATTTTGATGATTATCAAGTCTAGGCAGAGCTTCTGTTTTGACTAAAGGTCCAGGTTCTGTTTTTGATAAATATTTGACATTACGTGTATCCACCGAATCCAGCTTTTTGTATATTTTATCTGGCTCGCTTTTGACCTTCTTCTTGTGGTAAAATAATTCAGTCACAGTATGTTTTCTCTTTTTGTCCCTTCTTTCTTGTTTGCTGCCTAAATAATTAGTATTTTCTTCCTCTTGCTTATTAGGAGGCAACTCCAGCAATTTAGTCATTTTGGAAGCCTTCAAGACTTTCGAATATCCATCATCAAAAAGAACATCATACTTGTCATTGCCTAAAACAGTATTAACTTTTGCTGGATATTTTTTACCATCAACCCAAGTAGCCAAAATTCTTTCCCCAACAATAAATTCTTTTGGTTTTGTCTCTTTAGAATGCAGCTGCAAAGTGCGTAGTCTAGAACTGTCCATTGGAATCCATTCATCAAATCGTGAGCTCCACTTATCAAAATGGATGAGAACCTCCCTTTCACCCCAGTCAGTTTCCACAACACGAGCAGAGTACCATTTTTCATTGAAGTCTTTTGCTTCAAGCTTAGAGCCTGGCAAAAACGTCAAGTCTGTACGACTATATGTGCGTAGTTTAATGTCACTGTTCATTGTCTTTTTCAACACAAGAGTACTAGTACTAAAAGGCTGCTGCTGGGAATGTGTAGTACTAACTTGGTTGGGAATAGTCTTGGTCTTCATTGTAGCTGTTGGTTGGGGGTGGACAAGGCTAGGAAAAGAAGATGGAATAGGAGTGTGATCAAAAGAATACAACTGGGGAGAGAAAGTTGAGGTGTTAACAGGTGGTGAGAGAAGATCGGCAGGACTTGGTGTAAGAGGAAGCTGGGGCTCTGTTGGTTTATTCAGAGCGTGTCCGTTAGGCATTGAGCAGGATGAATCCATGGAAACATCAAGACTGGAACAAGAGCTGTCGAGATTACCGCCAGGAGATACATCCGGGAACTCGCTTGCGGTGGGCACTAAAGCTTGCGTCTGCACCTGTGATTGCGAATGTATCTGGGCTTGAGCTTGGGAATTAATCGTAGCCGCCGAGAGCTTCGCTTGCAGACGGCTAACGATTAAATTGGATTCCGGAGTTATGGGATCTGGGTGCTGCTGATAGTTGGCAAATACACTTGGTACCGAGCCCTTTTTAAGAAAGAGTTTGTGACTACGACCTATCTCGTAGTCGTGCTGTTTAAAATGCTTATAGCACACAATTTGACTGTTCGTCGGCTTAAAGTCCTGAGAAAAGCCACCACTAGTAAGCCACTTAATACGTAACAGTGGATCCTTGGGGAACTTATGTAGCGGCAAGCCCTTAGCGCGTGTTTCCTTTACTAACTCCTCGCAGTCAAGCACGCAACATTTATGCGACATTGCATTTTACTCACAAGGTACAAATCCAAAAACCGTGACAGGCAATTCACTCAAGCCTTCTGTGATCATTGGTACTTGGTAGTGATACTAGACTGGTAGTTCGTATTTCATAAGAATCATAGGGATGACTGCAGAATGTTTCTGGTCTTAAAAGCAGTTTTGGAGCATGGTGTAAGAATATACCAAGGTGAACTGACTTCCTATGCTCGCAATGATGAGAGTACACGCCGATTTCGAGGAACTTAATCGTAGTGGCCGAAAGGCGGCGCCAGGTTCGATGAGCACTTATGATCACACCTATAACAAGGGGAAATAGTGTATGTGAGGTGTTGGTAATGCAGCGTAACGATCACACGTACACACTACCACAGCGTACCAACGCCGCCAATTCAAAGGTTGACACAAACGTTCATTTAAGGACTCAATTCAACCGCTTTTTTATTATTTTTTCACGTAGCTTAATTTTTATTGATCATTATTGCTCGCAAGCTAAATAATAATTTTTTTTCTTTGAACGGCATACAGTTGTCATGTACAAACCATTTAAGCGACACCGTGATATTTTTGTTATTAGCAGCGGTAAAAGTATTATTAATCCTAAGCACCTGATTCTCAACCCAATTAATTAAGGACAAACCGCCGCGGGCTTCCGAGAAACACATGCGACTTGCAAACATATGTAGATGATTGTCACAATAGCTGCGCGGTTGGATGCGCGGCGTTCTTTTTATTGACGTGTCCACGATGCCGAGTTCGAACCCCCTCATAGGATAATTTTTTTCATTTGTAGTTTGTATACATAACTCATTTTTTAATTGAGTTTATAATTTGTTACGGCAATTTACGATCCGAATCATAGTTAACTGAAAAACGAATTAATTCCAACGTGCTTTGAAAGTGCACGCAGCCGTTATGCATCGAGTGCCGATTTGTAATTCTCAAAATAATGTCTATAACTTTGAAAAATAGGCGTGATTTATTTGCAATTTACGAATCTTCTCCAAAGGTTTTTATTATTTATCCGTCTGTTTTTACTTGTTGAATTAACTCAATGTACGTTACATGACTGTTCGCAAGCTAACGGTGAAACTAGCCACGGTGAAACCGCCAATATTTAATTTTAATCCTAAGCACCAGATCCCCTTCGCTAATAATAAAGGTCAAACCGTTGTGGGTTTCTAGATAAACATATGCAACTTTCAAACTATGTTTATCAAAGCTCCTGTAGTTGCGCGGTTTAAAGACCGCGTCACTTTTTGCTTAATCGCACGTCGTGCATTGAACTTTATTCAAGGAACTTGACTTACTAAAAATCCTCTTATAAAAAAGTTATGACCGGATGTTATAAAATAAAAATAAACGCTATCTAATTGGCTCATGCAATGCGCATGTTTCTATTTGAATCTAACCTAAACTAACTAAACCTAATTTAACGATGTGTCATCAAAGTTATACTCATTTCTGTTTTCATTTAAATATAAATATATAAGATCATTTAACTATTTTTAATGCAAATTATTCGCATATACACATAAGTTATATTTCATTTTGCAAATCAATTTTTTCATTAATAAGTTTAGAGAAAAGGGCTATTTTCTCGATTCTGATTATTGTTAAAAAGCATAAAATTGAGAAGCTATACATCCCTCTACATTGATTGTAATCTTTGATAAAAGTCCTGAAAATTATCGAATATAAAAGTATTGTTCGCTTTTCAAAAGTGGAGTGGACGCATCTTTATTTCGAATAACTTTATATTTTGTACGTATTTCTTTTTACATTCAAACAAAGATAGTTTCTAGTTAAATTAGCCTCCGTAATCACAATAAATAAAGGTCAAGGTTAAACTTTTGACAAAATTGGACATAGATCTGCGAAGAAATGTTTTTAAAGAACAGTCTTTTGTAGATGTGTCAGATTCGATCTGGTAATCCTCTCATAATTTATATTAATGATCATCAAAGAGAAAATACAAGTATCAGAAATTATTTTTATAAAGAGCTCTATTCATGATTATTACGTTTTTTTAATTTATTCTATTTCAATTATTTTACAAACGTAAAATTTCTTTTACTGACAAAATATGTCATAGCATAAATTAAACAATCAATTAATAATTACTAATCATGTTTAATTTTATTAAATTGATTATAGATTATCGTGTGCGTGTAGTGCGATGTTCAAATTCTAGTATTGTCAAAAAAAAGTCATCATTATAAGATGGAAAGATGTTTATCGTTTGTGGCGGGGGATTTCGGGGGGTTTTAAACGCGCTCTCGAATCTCTTCCGCCACAAAGCCTGTTTGGTTCTTTATCCCCGATTATTTAGGGCACCAGACCGCCGTTTGATTAGGGCGATCGTTGGGGATAGGGCCTAAGGTCGCAACATACTCTGGTTTGCTTTCAGGGCGACTGCGCAGTGTGGGCAAACGTATGGGGACTCGGGATCTCCTCTATTGCAGGCCTTGATGTCCAACAAGTTAGTTTCTTTTTGTCTTCTCATTTATGATATGTCGGCAGCTCAGATTGTGACACTTTACCTCAGGTCGGAAGTTCGTTCGAATTCGCGCGTTGTCACCTATCGTGGAAACCGAAAAATAACGAATCAGCGTTTTCCGATTACAACCGTTCGCGGCTGAAAATAATCAACATGCAAATAAGGTAGGGCAACAAAAAGCAAAATTTATAAAGAAAAACTGATCACTCTTTATTAAATTTATTTCACCCTTCATACGCACATGGTCTAATTAATTAACTAATCAGTATAATTCAGCACCATTCTACGTAACAGCAAGGACACGAATTAATAGAGAAACTAAAGTTCTTTCAGTCGGTCTTTGATTAAACGAAAATGGCGGAATGGTCAACGCGACGTAATCGAAGAATCACTACCTGGTTTAATTAGGCTTAATTTTCAACTACGTCCTAATAATCGAACAATTAGTTAGCGCGACCAAACTCAACTACTAACTAACTTCCGATTAACCCATTAACGCTCACAGGACGGTTTTTCGAGACCTGAGTTTGAACTATTCTCATGTCATGAATTCTCGTGGAAAAAATTCAGGAACCATTGTTTCTTATGTTTTCGAGTGTCCTCTTTCCAATGATGCTGGTTAAAATTGTCGCTGAAAAACTTTTACGGTCCAAAAATAAAAAATAAATAAAAAAAACATGATTTTCTGATTTAATTTTTTTTTTAAATCGACTTTTCGTTCCCTAAGCATTTTTTTTAATGCCTAAAACCCTTATAGATCGCGGCCTCGAGGTTTTAACTACAAGTTACTATGGTTCTCCGGATATGAACATTTTTCGTATAAACAAAATGGCGGCCGAAGTGAAAATATTTATCTAAAACTTTACAAATTTTTTTCTCGAATACTATAGATTTTCATGAAAATTTTTAAAGAACAAAAATGTCTTAGAATTAGTTATAAAATACTCTCAAATTTTTTCAGAATCATCCGAGAAAATTTTGGGATTTCGGAAAAGTCTCTGAATTGAAAATTTAAAAATTATGTCGGAAAATTTTGAAATAATTTGAGAGCGTTCTTTGTTTGTTTTTAAGACATTTCTATTCTTAGAAAAATGTTCCTAAAGAGTATACTTTTCGAGAAAAAAAATGTTAAAGTTTGCTAAACAAATATTTTGTTTACCAAAAACCATGCACTTTACGAAAGTTTTTCTGAGAATAGAAATGTCTTAAAAACAAACAAAGAACGCTCTCAAATTATTTCAAAATTTTCCGACATAATTTTTAAATTTTCAATTCAGAGACTTTTCCGAAATCCCAAAATTTTCTTGGATGATTCTGAAAAAATTTGAGAGTATTTTATAACTAATTCTAAGACATTTTTGTTCTTTAAAAATTTTCATGAAAATCTATAGTATTCGAGAAAAAAATTTGTAAAGTTTTAGATAAATATTTTCACTTCGGCCGCCATTTTGTTTATACGAAAAATTTTCATATCCGGAGAATCATAGTAACTTGTAGTTAAAACCTCGAGGCCGCGATCTATAAGGGTTTTAGGCATTAAAAAAAATGCTTAGGAAACGAAAAGTCGATTTAAAAAAAAAATTAAATCAGCAAATCATGTTTTTTTTATTTATTTTTGATTTTTGGACCGTAAAAGTTTTTCAGCGACAATTTTAACCAGCATCATTGGAAAGAGGACACTCGAAAACATAAGAAACAATGGTTCCTGAATTTTTTCCACGAGAATTCATGACATGAGAATAGTTCAAACTCAGGTCTCGAAAAACCGTCCTGTGAGCGTTAATGGGTTAATTTAACACTTGCTCTAAATTCCGATAAGGCGAAAGGTCAGCACAAATTAGTTAAATACTAATCTTCTTCGCGCCTAAATCTTGCGGTAAATTAAAATACTGACGAAAGGTCAGCGCGAATAATCTCAGCACTGATTTCCTTTGTCCAATTTCAACACTCACGTTAAATTCCAAGAAATAGCGGAAAGGTCAGCGCGAATCACTTGAAACAATTAGTATCGGCGTCGACAGATCCACGTGTCGCGGCAACCTGTTATACCGAGAGATTCACACCCGCACTCCGCGATTTCTAATAGTGAGTGGCACTTTGCCTACTTACAATTTTCTGCTGAAGATTCGGCAAGCGAAATTACTGTGGAAGAGCTAGCACACTCACTCCTTCTGGCTAGAAGAGTAGCGGCAAAATGGACGAGTATCGGCTTTTCGCGGTCAAAGATCGCTCTTCTTCTCCTCTTTCCGAGAAGAAATACTATTATTAGTCGGTATGCTAATCAGGATATCGGTAGCGCCCTCCGAATATTTCATCATTGGTCCGTATGTAAATTAGAAAGATACAGCACCCTCATTTATTCTCCTACTTTCGTCGCTATTTACCCTCTCTCACCCCCCACTAAGTTAGCTAGTATTGATTGATGGGAAAGATCTACTCCTACTCTTATCTATTTTTCTATGCGGACGGAAATCATATTTTATTAATTCGCTTATTGGTCGTGACCTCACCAGCGAATTTCGTCAGAAGTTCGAATTTCATCGGTTAATTTATCAATTCAATTTGTCGGAATGTTTGTCGCTCGTTATTACAATAAAGGGTGTCTCGGTCGCATACGAATTTTTATAATTCGGTAATTTTCCATTTTCGGTTTTAATTTTAACTTTAATTAATTGCGAGTAATAATATAATTTAAGTCATTTCATTCGTAGCGCCCTCATCTTCGCATTTACATATAATTCCATTTATCATTTCGCTCGTTTCATATAGTCTATCTCACTCGCTCTTATTTAGTCTACCTCGCTCGCTCTGTCTCGCTCGCTCGCTCTCAGTCTGTTTCGTTCGCTCATATTTAGTTTGTCTCTGCGCTTCAAAATGGCCGCTCGCTCTCTCGCGCGTGTACTTCGTGTTCCTATAACGGTCTTTGGAGCGCCTCCTGGAGCGCTCTTGTTTCGGTCAGGTGATGTGTTTCCGAGTGTTTGTTTTTCCGGGTGTCATTAGCGGTTATCGTTGTGAATGTGTGGTGCTCAGGATGTCGCCGATGGTGCTCGGCAGCCCAACACAGCTGATTGCCGGCTGCCACTTCATCGGCGATTTTCTGCTCGCCCCAGGTGTATCAGTGTTCCACGAATGTTAGTGTTAGTATCTGGGAGTGTAACGGATGTTACCCGGACATGTGTCATCAACATGCATTTCCGTTGCATTTCACAGTTAAGTTTCCCGTGCTTTTTTCCAGTCGGCAACACGTGGTCGTGAGTGAGTGTGTGCGTGCGCTCTCTTATTTTGTAATGCACTCCATTTTTGAGTGTCCGTCGGATCGCGTTCATCTGGCTTGCTTCGCTAATTTCTCCGGTGTTGTTGTTCGGACATAAAAAAAAGTGTTTGTTTTAGGGCACGTCTGGGTTCGCGTTATACGACTGGTTACGGGGCGGCAAGGAACGGGGATGGCTTTCCTGAGGTGTAGCAAATAATGCAACACTCTCAGGCAAAGCCTTGTAATGTACCGCATTACACGTTATTATTATTATTCAAGTATAAAATTGGTTATGTCGTGATATTCAATCAATCAATTAATATTCAGCATACATAAGAAAAATCATACCTAACATTATTATATATTTGGTTGAAAAAAAATATGTATAACAATTCACGTAATAAATAAAATATTGACTTCTTTTTGATATCTTGATATTTCTTCACGTCATCCTATTTTTTTGCTTCGCAAACTGGTGCATTCACATGGTAAGGTCGATGCATCTTGATTTTCTATTAATTATCTCAGTTTTATGTATCTCGCAAGGAAATGCAAATTTGTATTTACATTCAAATAATTCTTCTACCACTCTATTATACATTCTTATATCTTGTACGTACCTTTGAAATAAAGCTTCTAATTTTTTGAACAAATTAAATAATTGTAAATTCGAATGAATCAATCCACCGTTCGGCTTGACATTGACAAGTTCAGTTTGTTGACAGCTATTGATTAGATTTTCAAATGACAAAATAAAAGTACTTTTACAATCGCTGCATTTGACCTATTTGAACATTTTTGTTGGAACATAACCACTGAGATAGTAGATGATACAATTATCTAGTTCTAAAATTGTGCACTCAGTTTCAATTAATTGTCCTTGTGAAAAACGTAAAAGAAGATGAAAGGTCGGGAAACACGCGCATGTGTGAAGCAATTAGAGAAAACTCGATGCCGAGATTAGAGCCGGAACATATTAAGAGTGCCTACTCTGATAAATTGCGTGCGCGAAAAACTCAGGATATATGCGGGGAAGACGCGGCTGTTCTCGAGGACCACCCGTGGACCTATTCATAATGTGAGCGGAAATCTTCAAGAAATATGAGAGACTTGTCATAGTTTAGCGAACGGTAGAGCGAGAATTAGTATAAACTTGCGCGCGCTTTAGAAATTTAAGTTTTTTATGCCGATTAATCGTTAAGTATGCGCACTTTATAAACCTCGAGCAAATGAGACGAGACTGATTGTGAGCGACGAATTGAGAGTGTGTATGCTGTCTCGTTCTTTACTCTCTCGCAACTCTACCTTTAGCGTATGGACGTGCATACGAGCGCATTACAGCGTTATTGTGGCCGTGACACTCATCTTTAGCTTCGAGGAGTTAAATCTTTGAAGGCTATAGACCTCACGAGGGAGGTAACTCTCCCAGGCATTGCAGGTCACAAGAAACGGCAAAGGATAGCACATGGCTAACCTGTGGACCAGTCGGGCGGCCGAGAGAGAGAGAGAGAGAGAGAGAGAGAGAGAGTGAGTGAGAGAGAGAGAGAGTGAGAGAGAGAGAGTGCGAGTGAGAGAGAGAGAGAGAAAAGAAACGGTCATAGTAAGAAAGGAAAGCGAAACAAAAAGAAAATGGGGGAGGGCGAGAGTACGTGTTGTTAGGGTCCGAAGCGGTGCGGGACCTGTTAAAAATCGGCGGCGAGGGTGCTGGGAAGACCCTTGCGTGCTTCGCATGTAAAAAGAACGAGTAATACTGTTTTGGACTGCGAACTGACAACAGTAAAAAGGAAAAGTCCGTCGCTTGAGCGCCACGATTAAGTTTTGTATGTTCTAACTATCATTCAGTGTTGTTTTCCATATAAAAAGTTATCGTTTTGTTTCATGTGTTTATAATAAAAAAAAAGAGGTTTCATTTGGATTAAGTTGATTCGTCATTTGAAATATTTATCCTGTTCGACCTCATCCTTAACAGTTCTAATCCCACTCCTCAGTATCGATCATATTGTCAAGCTGATTTTTGAGTTGTTTTAATCCTGATTCATTTTACTCGTTAAAACATAATCAAATTGGCAGTCGTTCAATAATAGAATGGAAAGTAACTCTCAGACCATGCACGGTTGAATGGAATTTTGTAGGACCTACAAATTTAATAAAACCTAAAGTGAAAACCTAAGGGAACCTACGTATTCATGTGTTTATGTACTGATTAGACGATGAAATGTTGTGGGTTTCATATAAAAGTAAAATATTATTTTCGTAAGCAGATATAACTGTAACGTATAGAAAGAAAAAGTATCGACGCCTCGCTTCTTGACACTACGAAAATAGCATGAAGCTGACGATAGCATTTACAAATCCAATAATCTTTGTACGAAGTTGTGAAACAGAAAAAGAAGTTGAACTCATAACATATACTATACATTAAAAGCAACCATGTCAAACGAACCTCGAAATCCGGACTCTCTTTTCGAATGCCTTCTCTTGGATGCGATCAAAAAGATTATTTATTTGTAAGGTGAACTTTATCGTTGTTTCACAGTTATCAAATTCTTTGATTTCATTTGCATTTGCTTCTTTGTTTTCTCATTGCGAATAGAACTACCATTCTTTAGCAATATAGTTGCTGAACAACTGAATGAAATACATTAATTAACAACTATATAGCTTGTAAACGAGATAATAAGTAAAAGCTAATCATTGTGTAGCTAATGAAACTCGAATTTTCATTGAGTTTGGAACGTTTATATGATGTTCGGTTAGTTTAGGACAAACTCTTAAAATACTTGTACAATCTTTCTGGTAAAGACTTGTATAGTAAATCCATTTTACTTATCCTCATCATTAACCTATTACAAATAAATGTTATTGATAATTGTATTGCAGAATCAAGGAGGTCTATGTAATTAAAATTGATTTTTATAAACCTTCAGAACTTTTTTTCTTCTAAACGATTTCGAATGCACTTAATCAAATGCGGTGTATCGGAAAGGGCATAAATATGATAATTTCCATTAAATAGATTCTCGAAATAATGATGATATTTGTTACGAGACTCACAAATATCCAGTTCCGCCCATGTGCTACGATTCGTTGGTGATTCATCACAAACTATACCTGCTTTTTCAATCTTAACAATTGTGAATAGAACGGTTGAAGCCAGAACATTACTCTTTGTACCCTTTAAAACCAATATTGCCACTAGCTGATGAAAGCTTGCAGCGAGTGATGAAAACATGAAGACTAATCTGTGATCTGCCTTGTGCCATTTAACGTATAATCGTTCATGTCGGAATTTTTACCATAGTTGGTTAAGCTATGGAACGTCATTGTCTTTGTGTTTACTTCAATGCTCGTTCGAACGGATATCTTGTTACGTCCTGATACGTAAATTCTACTTATTTTGAGATCAGCGGTAATGAAGCAAGCTCAAAATAGCAAAATTATTACACCATTATGAAACACAAAATTACCAAACTTACAGAACTCAGCAGAATTCCAACCCAGAATTTGTAACACTGACATATTAACTTGTTGATTACTCGAGATATCAAATGTAGGCTAATTTGTCAATATTGAATATATAAAAGAGCATGCCGATTTCTTTCGGTAGTTGATTCGCAATGCGAGGCAATTCCATTGTATTAGTTCAATAACCACTCACGGAGTGAATTTTATTTATCAAATAAAAGTGAAATCTATTTATTAAATAAAGTGAAATTTTTACTAGTGTTCTTAAGTACGAGTATTGTGTTTGGAATTCATTGCTTCCACTTTCATAGAATTCATAGAAAGACATCCAACATCGAGGATAAGTATCGGAAATAAGATTCCTCTAATAGAGAACGATCCAGATTATCCAGCAACAAAGTAAGAATTGGAAATAATAATTTTTGATAGTCAACAACCCAGGTAAGTCCTGCCATTATCTGTATATCTCGACTATACCATCTTAAATTGAGATTCATTTATTTAAATCAATACATGTCATGGCTACGAAGTTGCGACATAACAAATTGGTTTCGGTACAATAAGGGTGTGGCCTTCCAGTTTTTTTAAGACATCAGAAAAATATGATTTCTGAAAACCCTTAAAATAGGCATTTGTTTCGGCGATGATTTCTTCATTCGACGTGAATCGTTGTCCGGCAAACCATTTTTTGAGGTTAAGAAATAAGAAAAAGTCACTGGGAGCCAAATCAGGCGAATATGGTGGATGGTCAATTAAATCGAACTTTAAATCGTTAATTTTTGCCATCGAAACTGCACATGTGTGAACTCGAGCATTGTCTTCAAGAAAGAGGCATTTTTATTGTTCAAGTGAGGACGTTTTTCTCTGATTTTTTCTTTCAGCTGATCTAATAATGATGCATAATATTGTCCAGTGATCGTCTGGCCCTTTTCCAAGTAGTCGACGTAGATGATTCCATACGCATCCCAGAAAACCGTGGCCATAATCTTGCCACCTGACTTTACTGTCTTTGCCTTCTTTGGGGCCGGTTCTCCTGTGGTAATCCATTGTTTGGACTGTTCTTTGGTTTCAGGAGTGTAGTGGTGTATCCATATTTCGTCTACAGTTACGAGTCGACGCCAAAAGTCTTCCGGATTACGACGTATGCGTGCCAAAAGAGCCTCAGAGGTGACCGCGCAGGTTTGTTTGTTTTCAACAGTGAGCTAACGCGGCACCCATCTTGCTGATATTTTTTTCATCCCCAATTTTTCATGCAAAATTGAAATGATTGTACCCTTTGATACGAGGGGTGGTCATAAGTCTTTACAAAATCCAAGAGATGGCGCTCGTCACGCTTAAATTATGATGCTTTTGGCAAGCAATACTACTAACTAGATATCGTACAAAGTTTCAACTCGATTCATTAAGTCGTTTTTTTTGTGAGCGTTGTTTGAACAAAAAGTTATTGGTTTATTTGAAAAATGGAAAAAACAGAGTTTCGAGCGGTGATAAAACATTTTCATTTGAAAGGCCTTACACCAAAAGAAATCACAGTTGAGTTGAACACCGTTCATGGCAAGTCTGCCTCTGTGTTTAAGACTTTTTATAACTGGGTAAATGAATTTAAACGTGGCTGTATAATAACAAAAGATGAATCTAATTCAGGACGCCTCGTAGAAGTGAGTACGCCCGAAATGGTCAACAAAATCCACGATATGGTGTTGAGTGATAGAAGATTAAAATTGCGAGAATTAGTTGAGGCCACAGGGGTCCGATAAAAATTATTTGTCAGAAATAAAAAGTAAAAATTAGTTAGGGCTTCCAGTACAGAAAAACTTTTGAACTTGAAGCTACAAAAAAATATCTAATAGAAAAATTAGCCATTTGAAAACCAATAAAAGGTATTATTTAGGACTTCTAGTCCAGAAAAACGTTTGAACTAGGAACTGCTTATAAAGAAATAACTAATAGTCCTCTGGGGACAAGTGCTTGTCCCTTTTTTCCGATAAGGACAAGCACTTGTCCGTCATCTATAAGGGGGACAAGCACTTCTCTCATATGAGGAGAAAAACTTGACAATTTCTTTATATATTAGGATAAGTACTTGTCCCTTGTTATATGACAAGTTTCTGTCCCTTTTTCCTAGGACAAGTACTTGCCCCTTTTTCTTATAGGAGGACAAGTACTGGTCCCTTCGATTTATGATTTAGCGATGTAATTGGAAAAGAGGAACAAATACTTGTCCTCGTAAAAAGGGACAACAAATTGTGCTCATCGAAAAAGAGGGACAGGTATCTCAAAAAATTGAATTCTCAAAATTTTGGTTAAACGTGGGTGACCGAAAATGTTTCTAGAAATTGCATTGCGACAATCAATGACGTAGAAGCAATAGTTAATGATATGTATGAAGATATTTTGAAGCATAAAGATATAGAAAGTCGGTTAATTATGCTATTCTATCTGCTAGAAATATTGACGTTAATGAAACAAATGAGAAAGTAGTTAATTTGCTGGAAGAAACAACAGAAAAAAATTATACAAGAATAGATAGTACAGAAAACTGTAATAACGAAGGTTTTGAAGGTGTTTTATCTCCAGGAAATCTAAATATTCTTTCCTCTTTATCTCTTTTACCACATGATTTGAAATTAAGGTTACATTGTATTAATAATAATGCTTATCTAAAATCTCTATGTGAAAGCTTTTAAAAAGCATAAAAATCATCAGAATACATTTCCTAGTTAAGGCTAGAATAAGTGTTCTTACCTTAATATTTTTTATTTATAAATTTGGAAGTATTGAACTTTTACTATCTCACTCTTTCTCTCACTATTTCTCTGAGCAATAATTGATTGGTATAAATTATTTGTCATGATATTAAGCAAATTCAGGGAATGAGTCAATTGATCTTGGGATGGAAAAGGTGCTGAAGCATTTTGACAAGCGATATATTTCTATTTTGAACTTGAATTTTAAAGCGATTGCGAAAGTGATATTAGCTTTAATTTTCAAATTCAACCGATTTATTTGTTATGAAAGTGTTTAATATAAGTTACTTGAAATAATAAAAAAGATTCGTAGCTAAAAATGGAAATATAGGAATTATGAACTTGAACGTTAAAGCAGTTAAGCTACAGTGATATAAGCTAGCTATAATTTCCAAGTTCAGCCTATTTATTCTTATGAATGTATTTATGAAAGTTACTTAAAATAATTAAAACTCCTAAAGGTTCGTAGCTAAAAATGGAAATATAGGAATTTTTAACTTGAATTTTAAAGCGATTGCGAAAGTGATATTAGCTTTAATTTTCAAATTCAACCGATTTATTTGTTATGAAAGTGTTTAATATAAGTTACTTGAAATAATAAAAAAGATTCGTAGCTAAAAATGGAAATATAGGAATTATGAACTTGAACGTTAAAGCAGTTAAGCTACAGTGATATAAGCTAGCTATAATTTCCAAGTTCAGCCTATTTATTCTTATGAATGTATTTATGAAAGTTACTTAAAATAATTAAAACTCCTAAAGGTTCGTAGCTAAAAATGGAAATATAGGAATTTTTAACTTGAATGTTAAAGCGATTGCGACAGTGATTTTAGCTTTAAACGTGATCATGAAACTTATATATTTCTAGGGTCGCAGAATCCGAATGCGGGGTCAGTTTGAGCCCATCATATCTTTTTTAAGTACTGATGCTTAATTTGGGATCGGTGACCAAAATAACCCCAAGATACCATAATTGTAGTTAACATTTAAAAATTTTCATGATCTGACCTACCATTGACCTTGACCATAATTAAATAGGGTTTTAATCGCCGGATTTGGAATCAGCGACCCAAAAAATCTACGATACCATAATTTTAGTTAAATTTTTTAATAATTTTGATGATTTGACCTTCATTTACGTTTAACCTCAACACTCCAACATTAATTATTCACATTACGTGACAATAGGCCCGTTAGAAAAGAAAATAACCAAAAAAGTTGGTTAAACCATTTGTGGCGTGCGCTCTCTCATCAAATGTTTGGCAGATGTTCATACTTTCTCTCAACAAACATTGTGAATCTCGCAGCCACTGCCGCGACGGTCCCGCGCAATAAAATAGAAAACGTCTGGCCGCCGACGCGCCGGACCCCTTTTTTATCAGCTCGCAATAAACCGTTCTTTCGGCTGCTCCGCTGTTTTGAGAAAACGCACGCCCGTCCCTCGCTAATTACTCTCAGTCCCAGCAACTGTTTTCCCGCGCCCCGCGAGAGGGACTTTTCCCTTCCACCTCACTTTCGGCATTAATGAGTATACCTCGCTGGGGGTGTATCGACTCTCGCTCGAACCGGCGACCCGCGCTGATCTCGGCCTCTCTGCCTGATCTGCTTGTCCGCGTTCTGCCGAGTCATACAATTGACACTAGTAACCTTTTGTATTAGTTTTAGTTACTTTGGATAAATCATTATTAAAGTTTATTCACGTACGTGTCATTATAAGTTACAGCTTATATTCACTCAACCAAATCACCTCAAATTGGTGAACCCGACGTGATTAAAGGGTGAAAAAGTGATTAAAAAACTATTAAGTGCCTCGAGTGATATATATATAATATATATAAGATATATATATAATTCCGTTCAATTCTGCCTCAGTCATACGAGAATACTTTTCTTTTATTTTTTGTAATGGATTATCCTCTTCTCCTGACGATAGTTCTGTAAAAAAAAATTTCTGCTAAATTTGCGAGTTTATCTTGTATTCTATAAATATTCATGTATGTATGTTTAATCAATTTAAAGTTTATTAAATTTAAAAATTTCAATTTTATTTGTTAATTAAACTTATTTAATTATTTTTTAGGTCTCATCTCCATGCGAAATTTATTTGATCATCTAGCATATATATATATATATATACATACATAAGTGTTACTTCCGGGACCTGTATCTATGCCTAATAGTTATTTCTGGGACTCTTTGTATATACACACGTAGGGAAATTTTTGGCTATTTCAAACATTTGAAAACGTTCAATCATCAATGTTATTGAACGTTAGTAAACTTATTATTTACACAGAGGTCAACATATGTGCATAGTGTTAGATCTGAATATTGACAAGGGGCCAACTTATCAATTGTGAAAAAAATATGAAACTTTTTTTATTAATAAGGTACAAACGATATTAACCTAATTGTTGATTTAAATAGTGAGCGCAATATGCAGTGACACAATTTATGATCTTTAAATGAAAGTAGAGAATGATTTACAAAAGTGCAAATCGATTACACAATCATTAAGCATTTCAACATGTTTTTATAAAGATGGTAAGTACTATAATTAAAATTTTAATTGCAATAAAACTTAACATTTTTTGATTTTTTAATTCAGATGATATTAATTATTTGGAAAATATGAAAATGCAATTAAGCTCCAAAATTAAAATTGTAATTAATGTTAATAATAAATATGATTTTTCAAAGAACACTTCAACTGTGCTGAATAACAGTTGTAATAATTTGCAACAAATATCAATGCTCTACGCCTCATCAAGCGAATATTATTCTACTGGTGATCTTAATATCGATTCCACAGTAAATTCATCAAAAATTGATCACCCCTAAATCAGCACCGAAAAATAGTCTAAATAAAAAAAAATAATAATTTTCGATAAATTCGAATATTCACGGTTTAGCTATGGTAACCAAATAATTTGCTCGTATTACCTTTTCCAAAAAAAAATATCAAAATGCTTTTTTTACGCCAACTTCAAACGATAATATCTTGCCGAAAAATAAATATTTGTTAAATCCTTAAATCTTAAAAAATTGCTCACTATCACAAAAATTTTGCTCCATAATAATACATTTGATAAGTGCATTACTTTTTATAAAAAAAATTGAATAATGTAATTCGTATCGTAGCAATTCAAACAGTCGTCTTGCGCATGCGTCAATTTACGGAGGTGGCTGCGGCTGCTATTAATAGTGTATGTAATGTAATCAGTGTATGTATATTATTTAACTTTCTTTCTAAAAAATAATGTAATTTGTGAATATATTATAACGGGGCAAATTTCTTCTAATAGTGAGCAATTTTTAAAAATGTTAGGATTGAACAAATATTGATACTTCGGCAAGGTATTATCGTTTAAAGTTTGCGTAAAAAAGAAACACTATCAAATTTTTTTTTGGAAATTTAATGTGAGCATATTCTTTTACCAACATAGCTAAACTGAGCAAATTCGATTCAATTAAAAATTATTTTTTCTTTTTATGTTGAGATTTACTGAGGCTAATCTGGGAATGGTAAAAAATTGCAAAACACAGCAAATCAGATGGTCTTGTAAGTTAGCACCCAAAAATTTTTAAAATGATATAAAAAAAAGTAATTATAACATTCGTTTGGATGTACCACGAACTATTGTCACCCATAATAAAATCCACACTTAGGTGATTAGAAAGCGATTGAAATTCAAATAAATGTTTACGCTGTTATAAACGATTTGCCTGCGCACATGAGACACTGCGCCGGCGCAGCTTACCGTACCATATGCAACGATGGGTGCTGCAGACAGTAGATCGCTGGCGAAAATTCTTACAACAACCTTTATTTTGGAGGAGTATTCACGAATTGCGCAGGCGCAATCAAATGAAGCCTCGTACCGGAAATATTTAACAACGCAGCTATTTTTCATATCATATTGGATGGTAATTTTTATCACGTTTATTGCGCATGCGTAGCAGTTGAACAGGCAAAACTTAATTTTAAGTCATTAGTAAAGCACTATCATTATTAGGGCGAAGACAGAACTTATTTTAAGTCTTATAATTTTCAATTTGGTTCACTCATGTAACTTATGTGTTCAAACCTGAAAATTGTAAAACCGAGAGAACGTTTTTTGACCTCCCCCGGTCCAGTCTGCAAATTAATGCAAAAAAAAAAAAATATTTAGACATATAAGCCTATAGATTTTTAATTGCCCAATTCAACTGCGTTATTTTTTTTATTTGCTCACTTTCACTTTATTTACAAAAATTGATAATTACATCCGGTATTTCTGCAAACTTCAAGCGTCAATATCTCGATAATTAAGTAATACTTCTTAATTTCTGTAAATGCAAAAAATTGCCCTTGAGATGATTAAATTTTCCCAGCCAATTGAAATGACGATTCATCAATTTTTCTTGTAACAATTATTAAATAGCTATACCATTTATACGACACTCGTATTGCGCAGGCGCAGTCAAATCAAGCCTGTATCGTACCGGAAATATTTGACAGCGACGCTATTTTTCATATCATATTAGATGGTAGTTTTTATCAGAGAAACCAATCATAAGTATGTAGCTATTAAATTATCATTATTCTGATTCTATAAATTAAAACATTAATTAACCTCATAAGTCACTGTCCAATGAAACTCTTCTGAAATAATTTTCAAATCAAATAAAATTACCTTCATTGTAGTGGAGGAAATAGTTAAAAATCGTTTACATATAATAAAGATAAATAAATATTTTATGATTATTTGCTTTTTATTATAGATAATGATAGTGGCGTATTCAAATCTGAAACGATACCCTTGATTTAATTGCGCATGCGCAATGCGCAAATCGCATAAACCTTTAGTTTTTTAATATTTTTTATACGAAAAATTTATTAATTGTCATTACAAACTACTAGATTAATGAAATTAGCTCCAATTTTCTGGATTTTCAGGATTAAAAAAGTACTGCTTAATTACAAAGATATTGTTGCTTGATGTTTACAGAGATACAAGATATAATTATTAATTTTTATAAAAAACTGAAAGGGGGCAAATAAAACAAATAATGCAGATGAATTGTGCAAATGAAAAACTATGCATTTACTTATCTAAATTTTTTTTCCATTAATTATGCAGGCTGGGTAAGGGAGGGTTTAAATAATGGGGCTCATAAAATCTGTACTGAGAGCAATTTTTTAGCAGATTTTGAAAATTTTGTAAATCACGGTCTCGGTACATATTAGTATGACAGGTGACAATAAAATAAATAATTATCTTAAATCCTATGTTTGAATAATTATAATGATTATTTCAATATTTAATTATATTCTTGTAAATTTCATTTTTTTATATATTTTTATGTGTTGGCTACTGAGAGTAATAGTGAGCTTTATTAAATTTATTAGAAGGTCTCGTATTTTTCCTCTCTATTGAGTGAATTGATATTCCTGACAATTTTTCTTATCTGTTCGTGTAATAATGATTTTAAAAATATCTTATTAGATTTATCTAAAAATATTTTTCTTGCCATGTTTTTCAATATTATTAATCATTTTCTAAATCCAAGCTATTCTCTAATGTCTTTTAACAAATACACCCATATGAAAGTTTGTTTTTCAGTAGATTTATTTGCCTCATCAATTTTTTCCTTTTAGTAGTACATTGAATTTATATTTGGATAAAAATGATATCTGTTTATTCATATAAAATATTATATCTCATCTCATTCCTTTTCTTTAATGACTGTTCATTTAGTTTAGACGCTTAAAACATGTAGTATTTGTTGATTCTTCTCAATTCAAGGAATTACCACCATTGACATATAATTATACACGTATACTCTATGTTTGCTGTATAAAAAAGCTAAATGGGCAGTTATGGAGATTCAATATGCTGTTTTTTCTAATGTTATTCAATATTTGTTTGCTCTGGTCAATAAGAAACACAAACGAGTATGTCTTCATAATTCAATATAATTTCTATTTTGCCTTTTGTAAAACTATATTTGATTACAGTAATGCAAAATTCCTACTACTTACAAATAAAGTAGTATCCACATATCTTCAAATAAACAAGTATACGTATAGATGAAAAACATTGAGATAAAAATTCTATAACAATAAATTTTCTTGTACCAAGATCCAATTTTAAATTTACATAAAATCTAAGCATATATAGTTTACCAAACACCACATAATTATATTTTTATGATTTAATACAAAAAAATTCATGAATTAAAAACACCACAATTATTTAATATGAATTCACAGTCACCTTAATTAATATGCTAATAAAAATTGAACTACATAAAATCTTTTTTTATAATTAATAATTTATAATTTTTTATATCATAATCACAAAATTTTATGTAAGCATTTTTTTATGTACTTCAAAAAACAAAATAAAATCTGAAAAAGTATAGATAACGATTTACTTCAAGATTATGAGAATTATTTTATTTAATTTTATTATTTCTAGTATTCCTAACTCTATCGACTAAAGACCTATTTTATATATTTTTTATATGCACAGGTTACTTACCTACATTACAAATGCATAAAAAAAATGTTTATAAACAATATATAACTTTAAAAGCATTAAAATCAGATGAATTGAATTAAGGTGAAAATTAAAATCTTATAAGCCGTACAATTTTATATAATTTTACAATTTTATAAGCCGTATAACATTAAACTTATTCTGCTTCATACAAACACTTATTTTCATTTATTAATAAAATTATCAAAACATTGATCATTCATTCACAAGAAACATAGTCCACAGAATATTAATTTTTTTGAAAAATCTATCATCACTTTATATTTTTAATATTATATTATTATTAGATATATTCATCCACCTGCAAAATAATAAAACACAAAGTATTTAATTTATAATAATAAAATATAATATAAAAGATAAATAAGAAACTCATCTAATCATGCAGTTTTTCTCCTTTTACAACAAATTCCTTTTTCTGACTTGTCAAGCAAAATCTTATTAACCCATTAACGACCAAAACCGTCAATTTTATATCATGATTTCGATACAAAATTTTATGCATGTAATCGAGTCATAAATGGGTCTTACACATGATTTCTTATGTATTTTTGTCTGCAGAATCCGAATATGTGGAAATTTTTTTCAGAATTTTTGGAAACAAATTTTTTTTTCATAAATCAGAAAAATTGAAATTTAAAAAATTTGTCTCAAATCACTTTGGAAAAATTTTCTAGTATTCTTTCATTAATTTTAAGACATTTTAACTTGTTGAAAATTTTTACTAAAGTCAATAGTTTTCGAGAAAAAACATGATAAATATTTACGGTGACGTTTATGCGGTTTTGGCCCTGTAGCTGCCATTTTGTAAAAAAAATCGTACTTATAAAAATTGACCATTAAACTTCAGCAATTTTGTGCACCGATTGTTGAAAGCAACTTCACATATCGTCGCGTTTTGTGTCTGAAAAAATATCGTAAACTTTTAGAATGACTGATTTTTTGCTATTTTTTTGCAAGAAACAGGGATATTTCTCCTAAAGGCAAAATTTTTCAATTTAGACCACATATTCGGATTCTGCAGACAAAAAACATAAGAAATCATGTATGAGACCCATTTATGACTCGATTACATGCATGAAATTTTGCATCTAAATCATGATGTAAAATTGACGGTTTAGGGTCGTTAAAAAATTTGCGAAAAAATCAATATTCAATGATATTGCACTCGAATGATCACATTCCAAATTTGAAATTAGTGTTTATTATAATTTTATTATCTACATAGTATTAAAATTTCATATATACAAAATATCCTGCTCATTTTAGGTAAATCACAGAAAAACATCAACAAAAACAATAAAGAAAAACAAATTTCTCAAAATGTTAATAATTTGGATAACAATTTTAAAGCACATGAAAGTTTTATAAATGGAGATACTAATACGATAGACAGGTATGAGGATGAAGATAATAATGATAGTCAAGATGAAGATTATGAAGATGAAGATAATAGTGATGATAGTATAGATGAAGATTATGAAGACGAAGATAATGAAGATGAATTTGATGACGAGGATGAAGATCAAGACGAGAAAATTGATGAACATGATGAAGATAATGAAAATGATGAAGTTCGTGAGGATGATACAGATGATGAAGCGCAAATTGAACAAAGACCGTCTTATGGAAATCATTCGTATGATAAAACACCTCCGAAATCGAGTGCAGCTTTTCGGAAAGCTCAGCCTATTATTCCATCTTCTTCAGATGGTGGTAAATATTACTACAAAGATAATTACTGCTGTTATTGTGATAAACCATTTCGGAGACTAGATAGACATTTATTACGCATGCACGGGGAAAAAAAACTGTTAAAAAAATTAAAGGACTACCAAAAAATTCATCACTCAGAAGAAGTTTATTCAATCTTTTGACTAATATTGGAAATGAACGTTTTAACAATGATGAAGAAAGGAACTCTGAAAAGAGATGGATTGTTAAAAGGAGATTAGCTAAAAATATTGGTTGTAAGGTAGAATTTTTAAAGAATAGAAAACAAAAAGCTAAAATAGACGATCAATCAATTATAGGCACTGAAATCAATCATAAAAATGATAATAATAAGAAGAAAGCTATAACTCATAGTAAAGATAGTAACCTATTAATAAGTAAAAATTACTTAAATGTTAAGAGAAGAGTATTTTGTTTCGCATGCAGGGGGTATTATTCTAAAAATACTTATGCACGCCATTTTACTACTCAACATGGCGACATGAAATGTGAGGATACAAGAACTTTGTTAGCGGCAGCACAACGCGAAATGAACTTGTACCATCCTAATGCATCAGACGATCTTATAAGGTACGTTTTACCGTCTCTAAGAGACGATGTTATTGGTGTAGCTTGTCGCTTTGATCATCTCATAATTCGATATGGAAATCGATATGTTGAACAGTACGATCCTATTGAGCAATCGGAACTTATTAGAGGGCATATGAAATTAATAGCAAAAGTGTTATTGGCCATGAAAGATCTTGAGGGTGCCATCAAAGACCTTCAATCTTCTATACATCCTAATTATTTTCCTATTTTTCTTGGAGCTGCAAGAGTTATATGCAAATATGATACTGAAAGAAAAACTTTGGGCAATGCTTATAATGCGCATACTATACGGGTTTTATGGAACCGGCTTCATATTATATTGAGAGGATATTATAGTGAAAATATAGCTAATAGCGAGTTACGGCGACAGGCTAAAACTGATTTAGAAGATTTCTTTGATCTCTTCAAAGAACAATACCTACCAGTTTAGGATCAAAAGCTACTAAAGTACAAAATGATCAGCGAAGACAAATGTCTCTCAAGACAAATTTAATTACAAAAGCAGACAGTGCCACGTATATTGAGTTTCTGACAAATGGTCGAGATGAAAGACAGTCACTTTACAATAAACTTTACTATTCGTAGTAACTTACTTACTTACGAGCTATTCGTTTTAGCCTATTATAATTGACTATGAGAGAAACCAGCCTGAAGAGGTCAGCAAATGTGCTGACGAAACGTTGCTGAATATATTAAAAATTAAGTGAATTTCCAGCTCTCACTATTTCCCTTTTGTCCAATATTACAAATTTCATCATTTAATAAAACATTTTTTTTACTTTAAACAAATTCAAATTTAATATACCAGGAAAACCATGGCTACTTGACGTCTCTATTGAAAAAATGCAACTGGAAATCTAGCCTGCATTTCCACATAAATATGCAGCTAGATATCCATATGAAGATCCAGGCTGGATATTCCGTTAGATTTTTTTAATAGGAATATATTTTTAAAAAATTTGTATAGCAAGCAATATTCACATACACGCTGTCTCATTTTAATCTACTCAAGGAAAAATATCCTAAATCACCCCACCGTCAAAAAATTGAAAGTTGACCTTCAAATGACCTTGATAATGAAATCCAAGGTCAAAGGCAAGAGATGATGATATGTTTTTTCAAGATTGAGCAACTTTTATTTAAAACATTATATATTTATAAATAAAGCATATTGGGAATAAAGTAACAAAATAAAATTCGATGTATAACTCTTTGGAAAGACTCAAAATTTTCTATTCTTCCAACAGGGATGAACAATAAAATAGTAAATATAGATGGACTTGACAACATCGAATACCAATCAAGGAAAACTAAAGAAAATGTAAATTCGAGAAAATACCTCAATTCTATTCAGAATATTAAGAGCACAGATATGGAAGGATCTAGTTTAAGTGATGAAACGTCTAGTCTACAAAGCGAGTCAAATTTAAAAAACAAGAGTAAGAAAAAGACAACCAGTAAAGGTAAAAAAATCAGTCTTAATAAAATCTATCTTAAAAATTTATTTTATTACTAATAGTTTATTTTTAAGTAAGGATATTAGAAGGAAATTTATTAGTTATTCATTCTTAAATATTCTAATTTTACTAGACGTAATTTACATTTTTTCTCGTAGAATATTTTTCTACTCGTTAGATTCAATTGAACCCTTTTTATATCGTAAGCTTTATTTTATTCAAACTACCTAACATTTCAATAACAAATTAAACTTACTTCTTAAATTGACAATAAGAATTCTTAGAAAAATTAATATAACAATATTTCTAAATATAATATCTACAGAAATCAACAATACTTTGGTTGATAATACAATTTAAAAATTTCTAGTAACATTAAAAATAAAACTAGAATAACCTGCATTTTTTACAAAATAAATTCTCTGTTTCAGGTAAAAGAAAGTATGGTTTCTGGACCACAGACCAAAAACAGGATTTTATAAAAGCATTTAATAAGCAATTGAAAAATGGAAAATATGCAAGTGCTTCTGACATTAGAATGGCCATAAAAAAATTTCCCTCTCTGAAAGAAAAAGGTGAAGCAGCCATCAGAACCCGTTTTTCTAACATATTTAAAACAAATACAGAAAAAATTAGAAAAGACATTTGCAGTTAAGTTGGTTTGATTCAGTTCCGTTTTTAATAAGCAATTAAAAAAAGGTCAATGTGCTACCGCACAAGAAAGCAAGAACGCTCAGTTAGCATTTCCTTGATTGCAGTTGGAAAATAAGGCTAGTACTTGGTTCCATAAACTTTATAAAAAAGAGTTTCTGGAGTATTAAATGACACAAAGAAGAAGAGTCAAAATAACGTTTTATTTTGTTTTTATTCGTACTTCATGTATGAAAATATTTATTTTATGTATTTATTCTAATGAAAATATTTATTCATTTAGTATAAAAAAATCACAAAAAATTACTTTAAGTACTTTCAAATAAAAAATTCAAAAATGTAGTTAATAAATCTAGTTATTAAAGTAGTTCAAAACTCGTTTTAAGTAGTAACTTTTCTGTGATGGCAGCGGGCCGCATGTTGCGCTGGTTACGCAATTTGCGATAGCAAAAGTATTTTTCCGACATACTTAATAATCAACCGTATATCTTATTTATAAACCTCGCGATTAAAAGTTGTAATCTTTGTTTTTAATATTGTAGTTGATACAATTCTACGATTATTTGAAATAAAAGTTTTATTTGTAAAGTTTGTTAACGAAAGTTGTAAGCAAGTAATAAAATAACATAATAAAAATATAGACATTTTATCAAACACTTGTATGATTTTCTTATTTATCTTCAATATCTGCTACAAAAAATAAAAGGTTCTGGAAGATGTCAACCCTATTTTTTCAAGCATTTTTTGCATTCAAAATCTGATATTACCGGACCGAAAATCGATTTATCGTTTTTTAATTATAAAAAAAAATTATTTAGGTCGAATATTAACCAATTTTAATGTAACCACATTTTAATTGAAAATTATTTCATTCAATGAACAAAAGAATTTTTAGGTGATTTTTTTGGAAGGAGCATTAAAATTCCTTTCCAATAAGATATTTTCTTGTTTATTTTTACAACAATCTTAGGTGCTAGGTCGATGAAGCTTTGGTTCACATTATTCTGAGACTCCGATCGCCAGAATGCATGCTCTTTCGTTCACATATTTTGCATTGAGGATAAAAGGTTAAAAAATTTTCTTAATTATGGCATCTACGTTGGGACATATAAATAAACTCGGCTACGCCGAGCTTTCAAAAATTGATGACGTTGCTAAACGCTTGTAATAGATCATTTTTTAAATTTAGTAACTGTAAAAATGACCGATTTAGATGACAATTATTTAAGACAATTTTTTAATTAATTATTTAATTTTTTTTTTTTTTTTTTTTTTTTTTTTTTTTTTTTTTTAATTATTTAGAATTCTATTTAAAACTTATTAATCCTATTATTACGATAAAAGTCATGGAAACTACCCGGTATAATACTTCAAGCAAGCAAATTAAAGTTGTAGCAACTCAGAATATTAAAAAAAATTCTGTAATAAATGAATTAATTGGATTTACTGTATGGTTAAGTAAAACTGATGAAGAAAATTTGAAGCTAGCTAAAAATGATCATTCCATTATGTACAGTGAAAGAAAAAAAAAGTCAAAGCTTTTATTCGGTCCAGCATCCTTCATCAATCATGATTGCTTAGCTAATAGTCAATATTTCCAAAATGGAAAAAATATTTATATAAAAACAATAAAAGATATTTCAAAAGGGAATGAAATCACATGCTATTATGGTTCAAACTTTTTTGGAGATAATAATACTAATTGTGAATGTGAAACTTGTGAAAATAAAATTTTACTTGAATTCCAAAATAAGGTGAGCGCTGTTATATAATTTACAATCAATGCAATCAATACAATAGCTAAATAATAATTATTAACAAATTTCTTTAATTGTAGCTTGAAATTGATCCAGGAGAGTTAGATAAATTTCTTGATAATCTTATACTATTTAAGAATATTGTCCAGAATAAAAATTCAGATAACATAGATGCATCTTTTCAAAGAAAAGCCAAAGGTCAAGTTAACCGAGGTTTGAGACATGATGATGAAATATATCATAAATTTATTAAATACATAGAAAGAGAAAAGATGATTAAGTTTAATAACTTTGACCCTAACGAAAAAGATATTTTAAACATTGTCTCAAATGTTTACAAAAATGAACATCATTCAAGTGTGAGATCAGTATATTCTTTTGTTAAAGAGTATAAGGAATCAATTATTCAGGATGTTCAAGGTAATATTATAATATGTAAAATAAAATCCTTATTTTGTAATAATCTTTATTTTTAACATACTCGTATAAAAATTTATAATATACAGGAATTACATCTTATGCTATAGACAAATATGTTAGGTCTTAAAGATATTAATGGCTATTATACAGAAAATTCTTGATAAATTATTCATAATCCATATTTTAATGTAGTACTAATTTTTCTATTTATAATAATAATTAATTTAACTTTAATAATAAAAAATACTTTTACAAAGATTTATATTATTTGGATGGTTTAACTAAAAAAATCATTCATTTACTAAATATTTTATAACACTTAGATGTTTTTAAACAATATTGCTTTAATAAGTCTTTACAAATGGTTTTATGTTTTAAATGCTTAAATATATTAAAATTTTTATCAGATCTTGAATTTTATCATTCTTGATTTAAAGTCTCAAAATAATTTTATCAAAATTAAATATTAATTTGTTTAAAATTACTCTATTATTGATCTTAATCAGGTAAACACTTTTTATATAAAACTTGATAAAATCACTGACTATACGAGATCAGTTTTATTTAAAAATAACATTTATAAGAGAAATAACTTGCACTTAATTTAATAGTTTTGTGTTTTTGTATATCACTATATAATATATGTTTTTCAGCTCTTAAACAAAATAAAAACTTGCAATTATTAGCACCAGAACACAAAAAGATGAAAATATATATGAATAAATTAATATCAGCTTGTATTCAATTATGCCCTGAAAGTTTTGCTTATTGTTTGTACGAAGGAAACAGTATTGCTACAAACTTCAAAATGAAAATTCTACTAAAGATTTCAAATAACGTAATCATAAAAAAAGAAAAAATTAAATTAGATAACTACTTAAATAAATATAAACGTCCACTAGCAGAAGTATGCAGTAAATTTATTGGTAAAGGTAAATACATTATGGACTTTCAATAAATATTTATTTATAACTTAGCAATGAACTATTTCTTATCGTTAATTTTACTTATTGATTTTTAATGATTTTTATTGACTGAAAATTATTATATATTGAAATAATTACACTCTTTTTCAAAATAGTGGATAAACTCATTTTTAGTATATTTTACTTGTAACTTTAGTGACATTAATTATTTACTTAATTTATATACACACAATAGACCATTTTTCACTCAAGTTTAGATTTTGTTAAGATAACAAATATTATTAGAACAATTTTTATTAAATGCTTGTACCAAGGATGAGTTTGCTTGTACTTATGATACTTTATGTAAAATGTACAGTAAAAAGGACTAATAAGTTAAAGCCTATAATTGATTTTTCTAAGATAATTTGATGAATAATTATATCATTAAATTGCTCGTTAAATGAAGAATCAATATTTTGATTGACATTTGATTATTTATCAATAATAAACCGTCATTAAAAGAAAAAAATAAGTTTAGACGTCAACTGCTAATCGTCGAAATATGTTTTTGTGTGTAAAATCTGTTTTAAACAAAATTAAAAAACTGCTAACCGATAGTTCGCACCACGGAAAAAGGTGCCTGTAATAAAATATGTACTAAAATTTTAACAATATTTGTTAATTAAAAAACTACAGTGGGAGCTTCGATGTAATAAAGCACCCTAGTGAACTTGACTAATTATCCTAAAAAATCAGTTATTGGTACTATCTGGTAAAACCTAGAGTAAATCTAGGTAAAGCTCCCTAAATTCTTGGTTGTGTATCTGAGGCTACCATTTTTTAGCATAAAGCAAACTACTTCTCTGGTTTTGCGTGTATAGACTCTTATAAAAGTATAAAAAATTACTTCGTTCTTTTATTTTATATGTAGTTCGAATTGATGTGCATACATTTTTAAATTTTTTCATTTATTATTAATATGTAATATAAAATTGACTTTATTTAATACATAAAATAAAGGTAGTTACTTTTTAAAAATTTTCTCATTTTAATTTGTCGATTCGGTTGCAACTAATTTCTTGAAATAATTAAAATTAGATTATTACTCTCAGCATCTAAATGTAAATCGAACTTGAATATTATAAAAACTTGTGAATGAATAAATTCATAGCGCCTGATCCCGAGAACTAACGGCTTCCAGAATGAAATTGAGTACAAATTAATTATTATGAAAGTATTAAGATATAAATAAAAACTGTGTCGCGCAACAGTTTAACAATCGAAAATAAACTGATAGACCATACTATATTGCTATCAGTGATGAGAATCTGATTACGCTACAAAAAATTTTATTTTCATGAAGTTGTATCGTATCTATATTGTTTATATAACTACGTTCAAGATTTACAGCCGGCATTCCCATAGCATCTCGGTCATAGCTGTATAAACGATATAGATGTGATACGATTTCGTGAAAATGAAATTTTTTGTAGCGTCATCGGATTCTCATCACTGATTAGTATTAGGGATGCCTATTTTCTGGTCTAAGGCTCAGACGCTATCATGCTAAGACGCATGCATATTTCAATTTCTTTGCTTTCATTATTCGTTTGACTAGTTCAAATTTGAATGCTGGGAGCAATGCTTAATATTTATTTTATTTATATTGCGACAGATTAATTGTAGACAAATTGAAAAATGAAAAAAATTAAAATTGCTATTTTTTGGTCTAAATAAAAGTATTACTATAATCAACACATTACATTAATGGTACATGTATTTTTTGTTTTCATTATAATGTAGCTTCGATGCTGAAGTATTATAGGTTGAAACAATTAGATGAAAAGACTAATTATGAAAGTATTATAGTTCAACCGCTGATAAATCGAGAATTACAGAATTCTCCAACCCAAGAATCTTCAGAATGTCTTTCAAATATGATTATGACCGGTGGGTATATATTAAAGTAACAATAACTTAGGGGTTTAAGAATCAAATTGATATTTTCTTTATTACTTTTAGTAATCTGTTCAAACAAAAAAATCTGACAATGTATATTTACGAGGGTATCCGTAAGTTTTAATAAGTTATAATACCCCGTAAGGGTATTGATAAGTTTTCGGCCTGACCAAGAAAAACAACGTTTTTAAGAATTTTTTTTTATTTCTCAACATAATCTCCTCCAAGGCTGATACATTTCTCATAGCGGTGTTCTAGTCTAGTAATGCCATCTCTATAAACTGATTCGTCAGGCTCCTCAAAATACCCATTTATAGCTTCGATTACTTCTTTATTGTCCGCAAATCTCTTACCGTCAAGCCATTTTTTGAGGTTAGGAGGGTGCGGCATCAATTCAAACTTCAGATCGTTGATTTTAGCCATCACAACGATTGAATTGTGTGCTGGTGCGTTATCGTGATGAAACAAGATTCTTTTCTTCGCCAGATGAGGTCGTTTAATTTTCACCTCGTGGCTCAAACGTTCCAATAAGTCTACGTAGTATTGACCAGTGATAGTTTTACCCTTTTCAAGGTAATCAATGTATATAATACCTCTTGCATCCCAAAAAACAGTAGCCATAACCTTGTTCGCCGAAAAAATTGTTTTTGCCTTCTTTGGAGTTGGTTTCCCTGGTCCAATCCACTGTTTAGACTGTTCTTTGGTTTCAGGAGTGTAGTGGTGGACCCAGGTTTCGTCAATGGTTACGAACCGACGCAAAAATTTGCTTGGATTACGCTTATACAACGCCAAATTGGCGGTAGAAATGTTTTTTTGAATCAATTTTTGGTCGACTGTTAGCAAACGTGGCACCCATCTTGGACAGAGCTTTTCCATATGCAAATGTTGGTGCAAAATATTTTGCACACGTTCATATGACATCTTACAGGTCTCAGCTATCTCACACACATTTAATCTGCGGTCTTCCAGCACTATTTGATGGATTTTTTCGATCATATCTGGAGTTGTGACCTCAACAGGGCGTCCTGAGCGAGGCTCATCAGAGGTGCTCACACGACCCTTTTTAAACTCGGAAACCCACTGCTTAATGGTTGAATATGATGGGGAGGATGTCCCCAGTGTTGAGTCCATCTCTTCTTTGATTTCCTTCGGCTTTAATCCCTTCAAATAGAAGTATTTGATGACAGCACGATTTTCCAGCTTTTTCATTTTTAAGAAAAACCCAGAGGCGTCTTGTCCAGTGTGCTCTCAAACCTAAACTAACATGGCGATCGGGCTGAAACTATAGCTACAAGCTATCTAAGGATAATACTATAGAACGCCACCTCAAGGTAGGCCGAGTGGCGCCATCTCTTGGTCAAGCCGGAAACTTATCAATCCACCCTCGTATACTGCTCAAAATCTCATCATCTGTATATCGCCAATCCGATTTTTGTTTAGACGAAATCCGTTGAAGTTTTTACAAAATTGTATGGTTAATTATTCATAAAACAAAAACAATAGAAAAAACTTAATATGTTAATTATAAACGATACTAAGTAAGCTTAAGTATTTTTTTGAAATATCACAAATCTGTAGCAGTTTAATAACATGACAATTTATAGTTCAATATTAAGAAAATACTTAAAGAAGTTATGTTCTTATACTTTTCTTTTTTTATATTTTTTGGGAATATATTTACTAATTAACTCAAAACTGTACAATTGCTAACTCATATATAAACTAACTACTACTATTACCTCATACAGGGCAAAATAATTCAACGTCGCAATCGCCAACTCTGAAAATGACTGTAATGTGTAAAACAATAAGTAATGATCCCGATTCGAAATCTATAACAACAATAAAAAACAAACTACGTTTCAAAGGTATGTAAAAAATATATTTGCTAGTACTTATAGTGTTTTAATTTTCTTATAATTTTTAACTCTAGTCCAGATTTATCTGACAGTTTAATTTTAAATTTCTTTTGTTCCTCCTGAAGTATTTTTATTATTAATGATTACATTATTTCATTCTCTTTTATAAAATAATTTATATTATACCGTGCAAACATAAAACTGTATCCGAAATATTTTTATTTCATACACAGTTACTTTAAATTGCAAAAAAAAATTATGCTTTACACCCAAACAAAATGATAAAAGTTTCTTTAACCGATTAATTAATAAAGATTAGCACGTAATTGAAAATGCTATTAACTACAACTCTAGCAACCTGTTATCACCTTTCAAACTTTTTTTAATATTAACATGCCGCATTTTCATTTATTGATGCTGAAAGAATTTGCATTTTTGTGATATATCTTTTATGTTAGGCTAAGTTAATAGTTAATGTTTAAAATGATAAACTTTTAAAATATTCCACTTATTTTATTAGTAAAAATTTCATGATTGATTACAGATCAGGTGGAAACAGAATTTGAAAAGGCAATTTGTTTGAGTTATGCTATAACGAATTTAATTCATTCGTTATGTCTCTCTCTTCCCACGCATGCATGTACACAATTTATATACTTATACTATATTTGAATTATATTATTATATTGTACAGCGGCCTGCAGCAGCCGACAACGTCGAAGTGTAAGGTAAGAGAGAGAGCCCGGCATGTCTACTCATGTGCGTACAAGCAGAGAGAGTCGCGCTCGCATGTATGCGTGTATGCGTGTATGCGTGTGGTCGCGCTGCCGAAAAGTGCGATAAAAGAGTGGGGACGCCTCTCGCGGCAATTGACTGGCAGATGTAACGCGGACGACACGTGTCTGGACGCGCATCGAGGCAAGGGCTTTTCCGTCCTTTTTTTTTTGCTTGGGCAATCGCCGCAATTTAGCGTCCATCGACTTCGTCCTCTTTACTGGAGTGTTTGGACTTTCGGCCTGGCATTGCCTGGAATTGTTTTGCGAGTGCGTGCCGTGGCGTGGCGACTTGACAGAGTGGTGTGCGCGCGCTGGGACCTAGCGTTAGACGGTCCCGCGCTTCTTCACCACTGCAACCTGCGTCCGGGAACGCCGTCCGGCGAGCGGATACCCGTTGTACCGAGGGCCTGGCCGTTGCCGTCGCATTGTAAGTACCGACTCGTTTAGCTCTCTCTTGCTGGCTTGCCGCTTCTCTCTCTCTTTGCCGATTTACCACTCTGTACGCTTTCCCTTGGATGCTTTATATAAATTATTTTTATCCTTATTCTCCGTGTTCCTCTAATTTTGCGTCCAACTCTCACTCCTTATCCTTGGCGAATTCTCTGCGCCCGTCGCTACCTTTCGCGCTTTTCAGCCACTGCTACCTGCGACGCTCTACGCGGGCCACGAGGCTGCCTAATATTGTGGCTAATTGAAGGGCCTGGCCACGCGTGCTACAACGCACCCGCCTCGTGGCATCAGTAACTGGTTAAGCCGAGCTGTCAATTAATTTATCCTCTCGATTATAACGACGAGTTAGCCAAAACCCCGTTATATTGGCGCCCAACCTCTGATTTGGCAACTTTTCTTTGTGTGGCAGATAGTGCAACGAGAGGAAATCTTTGCGAGCGTGGACGCTTTCGAGAATTCCAGCGCCTATGGAATTCGAAACTCGGCGCGGACAACAACAACGTGCGCGCCTTCCCCCCTTTGTTTACGTGCGAGAGTCAGGCCGCGCAAAGTAGTATATACGTTGCGCTACACTTATAAACTCCGAGCCCAGCCTTGAGGCATTTAGAAACAAAATTTTATATACTGAAAATTTCAGTTGTACGTCCTCAAGGCTTGGTCGAATCACGAGTAGAGTACGATAATCGACTCTACCGAATTTCGTTCGCCGGCCAGTCAATTCACGCAGCGTGCGCATGGTCATGTGTGTACATATATATATGCGCATACACACATAACTAATATAGTTTGTAAGACGCAGCGCTTAGCCTGTACAACAGTTAGACTTTTTTTTTTTGCCTTTCCAAAAACAACTTGTCGTCATTTTCTTTTTTTTCTCTCTACCTCGTTCTTTATTGTTGTCGTTGTTACGGGTGCGTTCAATTATAAAATTTTCCTAAGCGTTAGTTTTTTTTTCTTGTTGTTACACTAACCGTACCGTGTAATCTAGCTGTTTTATATAATCCACGTTATTTTGGCATTGCCTTTTTCGTTCCTTTTTTTTTCTCTTCTGTTTGTTTATTTGTTGCAAATAGCATAGCTCTATCTTATAATAATGGCCTCCAATTGGTCGCTGAGCGAATTAACAATATTTAAAGAACAAATTGACGAAAAAATTTGCAAGTGGATAAAAGATCTTTCTAGCACGGACGTGGATTGTATGCTAACTCAACTGGAACTACACACAAACGGTACACTATTCGAACGCGCGAACCGCTTGTATCGCAGACTAAACGGCGATTATACCGCAGAAGATTTTGTAGCGATAGAAAACCAGGACGAAAATATGGCATACGAAAGACGTGAACACCTCACCCGTATATTCTTCGAGTCAGAGGCCCTGCCAAAAGAAGTTCGTGCGGACTTGCGCGCGGCCATAGAGGCAAATGAACTTCTCGAGCCTTTTGAAAATTCAAAGCTTGAGACGGGCCAAGGCGCTCGAGAGAACATCCGGACGAGTTCGCCAACAGGACTACAAGACGACATGTCACTCACTTTAGGTGCGAATGCGACACACATCGTAACAGATACGATCCAACAACAGGAATCAACGACCTTTAGGCCAGGCGCGTCGGGTTCGACATATGTACCGACTTACACGCAAGCAATGACGACCTCTTTAACAGAACACGGCAAGACAATCAGAATAGGCTTGCCAAACGGTGCAGTAGAATATGCCTCCCCGGCCATCGCGCGCGAGTTAAACAGAACTTGGCGGAAAGAAGCTGAGGTAAATAGGCATATAGAAGCTCAGGAGATAGAAAAAGAAAATTTAAAGGCATTGACCACGTACTACAAAAATTTAGCCGCTGGGCTACAAGTTAACCTAGCCAGGCTACAAAAAGAAAAAGAGAGGGAAGTCGCACTCAATAAAGAACTGCAAGAGCAGTTAAAACAAGTAGTGGCCACAACCCGACAACAAGCTGCAGAGCAGGCTAGATTAGATGCCTATCAAAATAAAAATGTTCAATTCGCGGATACATTCGAATTAAACTATTACGATGTATCAAACCAGCTCAACGGCTCGAATAGATATAACATGCCGCTGTCCCTCGATCCTCAAGCGCCGATCTTTCATTCGACGACTAAACCCTCATCGGCGACTACATCACAGCCGCCGCCAAACTTTTCGTCGGCTCCGTCTAGCGTCCCTGGGCCCTCTCACGCAAGCTCGCTCACTCCCGTAAGCTCGCGCTGGGGGAGGGGGGACTTGCCCAGCGCTACACCAGTGCCGCCGACACAGCAAGGGCTAAGAGGCGCGCCTGCTAATGGCACAGAGGCCGCGACATTCAACTCTTCGTCTCGCTTTCTTCCTAGCAAACATCTAGGAAAAACAGTTAGGGAATGGAAAATTAAATTTTCCGGAGGCGAAGGCCTTAGTATCGAGGAGTTCCTAGAGAGGATCGAGGACAACAAACGATTAGATAAAGTAGCGGATGAGGAGCTACTCGATTCTATGACCCCTTTATTCGAGAAGTCAGCTCTCTTTTGGTATCGTGCCATGAGGCCTGCGTGGTCCACATTCGCCGATTTTAAGGAAGCGGCTCTCACCGCTTACAGCAAGTCCAAGAAAAATAGAAGGACTATGACGGTCGAGGCCCACTTGCGCACCCAAGGCGCCGATGAACCAGTACTAGAATACGCAGTCTCGCTACTCACCATACTAAGAAGGATGGATCCGCCGTGGGACATTCGGGACCAAATCAATCTCATCATTGACAATATGCTCCCTCCACTCAAGAAGAAGTTAAAATACTTTAGGAACAGTCTCACTGACGTGCAGCTGCTACTGACCCGGGCCCAAGAGGCTGAAGACGATGAACAGGGACAGTGAAAGCCACCGCCTGCCGCAGACCAAAGCATGTGGCCAGAAGCGGCTTATAAGCCACGGACCAAATCCGCTAAGGCCAGGCCAGTAAACCTGTCGTCTTTGAACGACAAGGCTTCCCCAGCTCACGAAGTCGAGCTGGAGAAGCTAATGTCCAAATTTTTTGAGAAGAAAGCCAAGGAGTTTGGCCTCAACAGGCCTCCGACTCCCCCGGCAAATAGCAAGAACTCTGGTGGAAAATTAGAGGCAGCAACAGAGAAATCGCGGAACGACTCCAATGGCGACACTCCTCGAGGCAATTACCGTGGCCGTGGCCGAGCCGGCTGGAGAGGTGGGGGACGACCATCGGGCAGTCGTGCTCTGAAGGTCGCCCCCAAATCAGACAAAAACAAAGATAAGGAATCTGGCCCGGATGCCGACAAAGTTTTCTGCTGGGAGTGCAGTTGGCCAGGCTACACTAAGTTTACCTGCCCAGAATGCTCGCCCAAGCAGACAAATCATGGAGAACCAAAAAACGCCAGCGGGAGCCAGTAAGCGAGGTCCAGACGGCTCCCCCTATCACCCGGACCTTTGAAGTCAGTGGCGTGACAGGAGTAGCGCAGGCGCTGTGCAACACGGTGGGCGACCCAATGCTAGCCCCGGTTAGCCCTTCCGACGTGCAGCCAGCCGGCGATGGAGGTACTGTCTCAAGCGCCCTGATCGATAAGTCGCCTAGGTGGTGGCTGACAGTAAATGTTGGCGACTATAAATTTAGAGGTCTCTGGGATACCGGAGCCTCCCGTACCGTCCTCGGCCCGAGCGCCATTCTGATGACCGCAGCCTTAAATAGGCGTGTACTTCGGTACGTGGGCCCTGGGGCAAGAGCGGTAGATGGTCATTACGTGCCCATTGTGGGTAGCGTAAAGTTACCCTTCACGATCGGAAGGGTGACTCACATTATCAATGCTCTTATTCTAAGAAAAGTCGACACAGAGTGCACCCTTGGTGCCGACTTCAAACGCGCCTTTTCGGCTTATTTGTGCCCAAAATCGAATAAGCTGATATTTGATGGCTGCGATGAAGGCGTGCCCGCGGTTCTCTCGTCGGAGAGATCTGAGGAGGCTACGGCCTTAGCTTCGTTGGGGATCGAAGATCTCACAGACGAGCAGAGAGCAGAGATAGGAAAAGTCATGCACGAGTTGCTCCCGGAGCCCTCCTGTGAACAGTTAGGCTGCACAGGATGGATCGCGCATGACATAGACCTCACCAGCACGCGCCCTATAAAACAAAGGTACTACCCAGTATCTAAGAAGATAGAGGACGAGATGCACGCTCAAGTGCACAAAATGTTAAAGATGGGAATCATCCGGAGATCCACAAGCGAGTGGTCAAGTCCAGTCGTTATGACTCTAAAGCCTGATGGCTCGTATCGATTCTGCGTTGACTACAGAAAAGTCAATGCAGTGTCGAAAATTTCGGCCTACCCTTTGCCCTTTATGGATGTAATCTTGCGTAAAATCCAACACGCAAAGTACATCAGCGCTCTAGATTGCTCTGGAGCCTTTTGGCAAATACCTCTCACGGAGAGGTCGGTACCGATTACGGCCTTCACGGTTCCTGGCATGGGTCTATTTGAGTTCGTGCGAATGCCATACGGCTTGGCCGGTGGCCCTGCCACTTTTCAAATGCTGGCAGATAAAATTATCACGCCAGAAATGGAACCTTTTGCTTTTGCATATTTAGATGACTTGATCATCGCCACCGAGACATTTGCCGACCATGTGAAGTGGCTCACGTTGATTTTAAAAAGACTCAACGAGGCAGGCCTTACGATAAATCGTAAGAAGTCAAAGATTTGCATGTCCGAGATTCGCTATCTCGGCGTGCTAGTTAATCGTGACGGCTGTCGCCCTGATCCTGAAAGGGTACAGCCCATTTTAGACTACCCTGCGCCGAGGAATTTGCGGCAATTACGTCGTTTTCTCGGCATGGCCTCTTGGTATCGCAAATTCCTAGGAGATTTTGCGACCTTGGCCGAGCCTCTTATTCACTTACCCGAAAAGATTCTACTTATGTGTGGACTGATGAGCACTGGGCGGCTTTCGAACAAGTAAAAGCCTTACTTGCGTCGGCACCTGTTCTGGCCAGGCCTGATTTCGACGCGCCATTCATCGTGGAGTGTGACACCAGTGATACCGGCCTTGGCAGTGTTCTTCTCCAGAAAATTGGTGGAGAAGAACGTCCCCTTTGCTTTGCTAGTCGTGTCCTCACAGCCACTGAGCGAAGGCTGTCGGTGACGGAACGTGAATGCCTCGCAGTTATATGGGCGATAGAAAAATTTCGACCATATATTGAAGGCTACCACTTCACCGTTGTGACCGATCACCATAGCCTCGTCTGGCTGCAAAATTTGAGAAGCCCAAACGGTAAGCTAGGCCGATGGTCGTTGCGCCTGCAGGCCTACGACTTTGACATCGTGCACCGAAAGGGCAAAGACAATGTCGTCCCTGATGCACTGTCTCGTATGTACGAGACCGACGAGGACGTCGAGACTTCCCTCGCCTCCCTCAATGCCGACGAGCCCACTAAAGATAAGTGGTATTTACGCAAGTTCAAGCAAGTAGCCGACGAGCCGCGGGCTCATCCCTATTGGAAAATTGTTGGCAGCCGCTTGTTCGTTTACCGGCCCGACCCTATCGTCGACGATGTGATGGGCCACGACGAGGACGCGTGGAAGTTAGTGCTTCCGCGGGAACTGCGCGAACAGGTTCTCGCGGAATGCCATGATGAGCCTACGGCCGGTCATCTCGGCCGCTATAAGACTCATCAAAGGGCAGTGCTCCGCTATTATTGGCCAGCCCTTTACAAAGACGTTGCACATTTCGTACGCAACTGTCAAGTTTGCCAGCAAATAAAAGTTGAGCAAAAGCCGCCCGCAGGACTTATGGGCAAACATATTGTTACCCGTCCATGGGAGGTCGTCTGCGGCGATCTGATGGGCCCTTTCCCTCGTTCGCCTCAAGGCCATGAACACCTATTGATTTTCATGGATGTTTTCACTAGGTGGATAGAGTGCATCCCAGTGCGTAAGGCTAATGCCAAGACAATTAAAAAGGAAATTAACCATCGTATTTTCTTACGTTTCGGGATTCCGGAACGATTCCTGTCTGATAATGGCACGCCTTTTAAAAACACGATGGTTGATTCGTTTTTGGAGGCTCATGGAGTCGCCCATGGGACCTGCGCTCCGTACTCGCCGAAATCAAACCCGACAGAGCGGGTCAATCGCACGGTCAAGACCATGATTGCCGCATTCATCGAGAATCACACTCGATGGGATGAGCTGATCGACGAGCACGCGTTTGCTTACAACATGGCCATCCATGAAGCTACTCGCTCTAGCCCAGCTTTTCTTAACTATGGGCGGCACCCAGAGCCGCCAAGTAATGCTCGACGCGTGGAGGAGCGCGCAGCTGTCGAACAGCTCGAGGCCGCCGCCCGAGCCGACTGGCACTCCCGCATGGGTAAACTCGACGATTTTCGAGCAAATGCACTCGAAAACTCCAAGACTGCTCAAGCCAGGCAGGAGGAGTACTACAACCAGAAACACCGCAACATCGATTATAGGGTGGGCGATAAAGTATGGGCGAGGAATCGCGTGCTCTCCTCCGCAGCCAAGGCCATAGCTGCTAAGCTTTGCCCTAAATACGCAGGCCCCTTTGTTGTAACGACTCGCCTCGGCATGAACTCGTATCAACTCCAAACGGAAAATGGGATTGATATCGGAAAAGTGGCCGTATGCGACTTAAAACCTTGCTTCGATGACGAGCAGTTTCCTAGGGACGAGACACTTGACGGCGGAGACTACCCTGAAAGAGGAACCGAAAAGCTCTTGGGTGACCAGGCCGCTGAGCAGTCTAACACTCATGAATCAGCGTTGGCCTCTTTGCCTTCTCCAACGGCTAACACCTCGATTCAGCTTAATAAGAGCCAGGCCTTGCCAGATCCGATAGCAGCTGTTCCGCGCAAGCGAGGACGGCCACTTGGCTCGAAAAAGGCGGCCCCGCCACCTGTCGCGGCTTCGCCCCGACGCTTACGTGCGAGAAACAAGCGCGACGCTTAAGCTTTGTTTTTTTTTTGCCGCCTCCGGCTACTCTTACTTCTGCCTTTAACCCTTCTCACAGCCTATGCTCCCTGCTGCTTACGCCTGCTTGAGCTTGCCGCTAAATTTTTTTTTTTACTATGCCCCATATCACTCCATCATTCCAACGCTTTACAGAGAATGTGGCCTGCTAAAAGAGATCAGGAGAAAGTCACCCTCACCCTGGAGGGACCGATGGAGGTGATGCTGAGGCTCCAGAACTGGGTTGCCCAGCAACTCCTGTCGTTGGGCGATCCCCAAGACGCTCCCGCACCCGGAGCTCCCGACATCAACGACCTCCTGCAGTGCTGGACACACAGGCAAGGCAGATAACAACTTGCAGATAACAACGCTCCCGTAGCAGTCCCGGTCGGAGGGCGTATGCTGACGGGCGGCTCTGCCTCCTCCTCGACTCCAGAGGCACTGGCCCAGGGAGACCAGGGCGTAGAAGGCATCAGTTGGCCGGACCGCTGGACCGCTGTAGAGGCCGCCGCACGCAGCGCCCGCCGAGCAAGGCTGGCTGCCGAGCAGGCCGAGTGCCTGGCGTTTCAGGACGTCCTGAACTTCACAGAACATCCTGACGCACGCGTCAGAGCCTGCGCCTCCTCGGATTTCGTCAGAAAGGTTGAGAGGGAACTCGAGAAGAAGGCCTTCCTGACAGAAGCAGCCACACGTTGGGCAGAGGCAAGAAGGGCCCAAGAAGAGAGCGCCCGCCTCGCGGCAGAGCAGGAGCAAAAGCGCCAAGAGCTTTTGGTCCTTCAAGAGAGGATCGAGGCCCTCAACCTTCGGGCCTCGACCTTACTAGGTGCCCCCGGTTCGTCTGGCACTGCCTCCAGCGACCGACGATCCTCCCTCGGCTCAGCCTCACAGAGGATCGCCCGTCCCTCTGGCACTGCCCCGAATACCACTGGGCCAGCTGCTCAAAGCAATGGCCCATGGACCAAGGAGCAGCGCCTTGAAGCGGCCAGGGCGGCCCAAGAAGACCGCCGGACGTTCTGCGCGGCCAATGGAAACCTGGTCTCGCAGTACTTTGCCATGCTGAACCGCTTTAAAGAACAGCCTTGCGGCAAGTTCGAAGGCCCTACCCCCACCAAATACGGAGTACGCTTCTGCTCCGGGTGCAATCTGACTTCAGTGTCGAGGTCAGACAACTGCCCGAATTTCTTTCAACACTGGAAATTCGAGCAGGGCCTAGAACAGAAGTATGATTACTCCGCCGAGCTAGGGCCTCGAGGTGCTCCCCGCTAAGGCCATTTCACCGACCCCTTCTCTCTGGCATCAAGAAAGAAGAGAGAAGATTGTGTCTCCAGCGCTTAGACTCAACACGGCCCTGCCTTAATCAAAGAAAGAAGAGGATTGCGCCCTTTGCGCCCGTTTTTGTTCAAGGCCGTGCCTACTTAGTTTTCTTTTATATTTAGCGTTCTTATATTTTCTCCGCGCCGTTGCGCGTATCAACTGTACCTTGACCCAAAGTCCTTGTAAAAAGAGAAGAAAAAGCAACATATTTAAGCACAACATTATTTTTTTTTCCTCCTTCCATGTTTCTTTCCGTATAGACTTTAAGAAATAAAACGCTATTTTGTTTCATAACTGGAGTTTCCCCTTTCTTTTCCTTCCTCAAGAGAGAGACTACCTTTCGAGTTGGTACCGCTCCCGTTACCAACGTCTGGGGGAGGGGCATATAACGAATTTAATTCATTCGTTATGTCTCTCTCTTCCCACGCATGCATGTACACAATTTATATACTTATACTATATTTGAATTATATTATTATATTGTACAGCGGCCTGCAGCAGCCGACAACGTCGAAGTGTAAGGTAAGAGAGAGAGCCCGGCATGTCTACTCATGTGCGTACAAGCAGAGAGAGTCGCGCTCGCATGTATGCGTGTATGCGTGTATGCGTGTGGTCGCGCTGCCGAAAAGTGCGATAAAAGAGTGGGGACGCCTCTCGCGGCAATTGACTGGCAGACGTAACGCGGACGACACGTGTCTGGACGCGCATCGAGGCAAGGGCTTTTCCGTCCTTTTTTTTTTGCTTGGGCAATCGCCGCAATTTAGCGTCCATCGACTTCGTCCTCTTTACTGGAGTGTTTGGACTTTCGGCTTGGCATTGCCTGGAATTGTTTTGCGAGTGCGTGCCGTGGTGTGGCGACTTGACAGAGTGGTGTGCGCGCGCTGGGACCTAGCGTTAGACGGTCCCGCGCTTCTTCACCACTGCAACCTGCGTCCGGGAACGCCGTCCGGCGAGCGGATACCCGTTGTACCGAGGGCCTGGCCGTTGCCGTCGCATTGTAAGTACCGACTCGTTTAGCTCTCTCTTGCTGGCTTGCCGCTTCTCTCTCTCTTTGCCGATTTACCACTCTGTACGCTTTCCCTTGGATGCTTTATATAAATTATTTTTATCCTTATTCTCCGTGTTCCTCTAATTTTGCGTCCAACTCTCACTCCTTATCCTTGGCGAATTCTCTGCGCCCGTCGCTACCTTTCGCGCTTTTCAGCCACTGCTACCTGCGACGCTCTACGCGGGCCACGAGACTGCCTGATATTGTGGCTAATTGAAGGGCCTGGCCACACGTGCTACAACGCACCCGCCTCGTGGCATCAGTAACTGGTTAAGCCGAGCTGTCAATTAATTTATCCTCTCGATTATAACGACGAGTTAGCCAAAACCCCGTTATAATGCTTATGGTAAATTGTTATGAATAATATAGCATACTAGTGAATCATTTATTTAAGCTTGTAATACATTTTGTAGACTGTAACGAACAGGTTATTCAGTTGAGAAAATTGGTAATATTTGGATTGGTGAAACCACATGATGAAAATTTGATTGTATATTTAACAGGCTTTAAATTGTTAATGAAACTGAAGAAAGAAATATTGAAAGTTATACATGAAGAATTTAAGACACATTATTGTACATTATTGGAACTAAACCAACAGTTTTGCTGGCTCATAAGAAAAAAATCGTTGATTATAAATCATTACTGCACACACATCAGCAAAAGATAGAACAAATGTGTTCTTTTGAAGATACTGAAAATATGTACATCGAAAGTGATCATCTATTATTATTTGTTTTCTTTATCAATTACTAATAATCTAGTCATATTAGAATTAAGGTAGTATGTGATGGGATCATGGTATATTTTTGTTGCAAATTGACTCATTTTTCGGCTTATTTTCACATTTTTTTCAAAAACAATAACGTACTATAAGTAAAAACAAATAAGGTAAAAAGTGACAGTATCTTCGCGTCAACAATTTCAATTGTAAATATTAAGGATTATAAAAACTTGCTTAAACAAAGTAATTAGATGTTTTCTTGGACGACAAGTCAATAATTCCCTGGGATTTCTTAATATTCAAAATTCGAAATAACTAACTTAAAGTTGGAAAAATAAAAGTTTTTTATATTTTATATGTGAATTATATTCATTATTTTACAAATTATTAAATTACAAAGTCAATTGTTAATTGGGAACGTAGAAAAAAAAATTTACCGAAAATATATTTGTCGTGTAGACTTTTTCGCGTGTTTCTATATTTTTTTTGATACAATAGTTCTGCTACAAATGTATATTGTAAAAATTAAACAGTCGAAAAATATGTGGCGTTCATGGATTAATTATCATTCTCTATCCTATTATCGAGCGATGGCATCAAAAATATACAACAAATTATCATATATTAAAAAAAATATAGTCCCGCCAAATCCATATTTTAGAATATTTAAAGCTAACAAGTTCTACTATAAGAATAATTAATTCTCTTTCAATTCTAATCATATTTAATATTAGAGTAATATACAAAATAATACAGTTACTAATATTCAATATTAAAAATTTTACTGGAAATACTTGTTTCATATTCCATGTTACACTAATTTAAAATATTTCAGTTTTAGGAAAAATAATGAAAACTGAAGATGCTGAGCGAATCTGCGGATGATGGAAGTACAGAGTATATAAAAAGAATAAATAATGAGTGAATAATATAATTTAACTTTTCAATAAAATTTTATACAAACATAAACTGTAATAATTATTTGAAATGTTATCAATTCATTTACATTTGGTATGCATAAAATATAAGATTCACTTTTCCTTGATGGCCATAGAACATAACTTCTATATGTGGACCATTCCAGACTAGTACATTCAGCTTGGAAGGTGTAGGTGATCGATTTTTTTAAAACTTGGTGGGATTGTAGTCTATGTAATAAGGAATTTTGATACAAAGTTTGAAGTGATTATAACAATTGTATCAAAAGTTACGGGCAATTAAAAAATTTTGAGAAAAATTAAAAAAAAATTCTTATCTCGATAACCATTGAATCTATCGATACTACGGTTGCGTTAAAATATGCATCAAATCATAAACCTTTACGATAAAATTATGAAAATCACATTTTTATAATTTTTCAAACAATTGTTAAATTTATTCGTCAACTAATGGCTATATCTCAAAAACCGTTGTTTTTATTTCAAAATTTATTGGACCATTCGATTTCTTGTCGGATTTCCTACAAGAATCAATTTTCAAATTGACTGACCAGTAATTAGGTACGATGTACGAGCAATAAACATGGTCGTTCCCCTTATGCACACAGCGCGGCACAGCTGAGCCGACTGTTGGAAGCGCGGCAGACGGACGTTTTCTATTTGCCGGGTTTGAGGGCTGGTGTCAAACCCGTACAATAATAATATAGAGTACCCGTACAATAATACGATTAAGTATATTATTGCAATATTTTTTGTGCAATAATTTTTCACTTTTGCAATGAAGGTTTTGTTATAACTATGTTCCTTATGTTGCCTTGTCAAATTCCATAATTCCAATACTATTATAAGATGTTCGAAATCTGTACGAAACTGATTATTGCCAATATTAGAAATAAAAATAAACATCATATTGTTTAACATCATTGATCAGACTAAAACCATACACACAAAACAACTGTACGTAGAAAAATTATCTTCTTGCTTTACTTTTCATTTGCGAAAATGAATATGGAATAGACGAATTACGCTTTTACACGTTATCATCGATAACTAACGATATCGAAATAAGAATACCACAAAGATGCACTAAACCTATTGCGAGTCCCAAGTTAGTACGAGGTGTGTTCAAAAAGTAAGGTGACTTTTCAAATTTCACGGGCAACGTACTTTTGATTATCGATTTTTTGTTTTGTTATGTTGGTACACTCTTCCCGAACATCTGTACCAAGTTTCAAGTGTACAGCATTTTTTGTTTGGTTGTGAGAGGCGTAAAGGTTATAAGTGTTTTGCGTTCTTGGCGATTTCTTGCTATCGAAAAATATGGATCAAAGGATTTGCATTAAAATTGGTGTAAAAAATAAAATAAAGTGCTCCGAAACACTTGAAATGTTGGCGGTGGCATACGGTGAAACTGTTCTGAGTAAAAAAAAATGTTTACAAGTGATACAAACTCTTCCAAGATGGCCGGGAAGATGCCAATGACGAGCTTCGCTCTGGACGCCCAAGCACGTCAACAACTGATGAAAACGTTCCAGCAGTGAAGAAAATTGTTCTGGAAAAACGTCGAATCACTATCAGCGAAGTTGCTGAGGATATTGCTATATCGCTTGGCTCGTGCTATGAAATTTTTTCTAACGTTTTGGGCATGAGACGTGTGTCAGCGAAGTTTGTTCAGAAATTGCTAAATTTTGACCAAAAGAACCGTCGCATGAACATCGCTCAAGAACTGTTGAATGACGTCAACGACGACCCAGATTTACTCAAAAGGGTCATAACTGGTGACGAATCATGGGTATATGGTTATGATATCGAAACCAAAGTCCAATTGTCCCTATGGAAGAGCCCAGATGAGCCAAGACCGAAAAAAGCACGCCAAGTTCGATCAAATGTCAAAGTTTTGCTCACTGTTTTCTTCGATTACCATGGCGTGGTGCATCAGGAGTTCTTACCATATGGACGTACGGTCAATAAACAGTATTATCTTGAAGTTATGCGCCGTTTACGACAAGCAATACGAAGAAAACGCCCAGAATTGTGGAAAAACAATTCATGGCTTTTGCATCACGATAATGCCCCTGCTCACTCATCTTTGCTTGTGAGAGATTTTTTGGCCAAAAACAACACCATAATCATGCCTCAGCCACCATATTCACCGGATTTGGCCCCATGTGGCTTTTTCTTGTTCCCAAAACTAAAGAGACCTATGAAAGGACGGAGATTTGCAACGATTGAAGAGATAAAGACTGCATCGCTGGAAGAGCTCAAGGCTATACCGAAAAGTGCTTATGAGAAGTGCTTTGAGGATTGGAAAAACCGTTGGCATAAGTGTGTTGTCTCTGAGGGGGATTACTTTGAAGAGGACAACATAAATATTGATAAATAAATAAATATTTTTTCTTAAAAATACAAAGTCACCTTACTTTTTTAACACACTTCGTATATTGCCAATTTCATTACATAAAATGCTGGATATAATTTTCAACATAATACGGAATTATTATTAACTTCGTCCACTTAAACGCCAGCATGAGGAGACGCAACGGTAACGTCATTCCACACCACATCAATGATAGGCTAGATGTTGAAAGAAATGCTATCTCACATTTCAATAGCAGTCTTTATGCTTATTATACAGTATTCTGTTCAAATAACCAAATATGTGGGAACAATAAGAAATACTGTATTATCATATTTTAGACATTCCTGTAATGTTGAACAATAATATTCACCTCCTTTTATGGAAAATCGAGTGAGTCCCAGTTTCAACTGATGCCCTCGTGAACATCACATCAGCCAAGAACAGAGATGGCCCAACGTATTTCGATTTCGTAAGTTCATATACTGCTACGTTCTGTAAAATTGAATATTGAAAATGCCTCTTATTATTATTATGCGGTTTCATTACAAACATCCTTATAGATATTGCGGCAATCATTATAAGCTAAGGCAGCATGCTCCGAAAAACATGAACATAATCGATTTTTTATAAAAGGAGGCGATAATTATTGTTCACCATTACAGCAATGTCTAAAATACGATAATACACTATTCCTTATTGTCCCAACATATTTGGTTAATCGATCAGAACACTGTATGATAAGCATAAATGCTGCAACTAGGATCTTAGGAAGCAATTCTATGAGGATGTAGCCAACCGCTGGTGTGGCGTGGCATCGCCATACTGTACCACCTGTTCACTCGGGCGGTTTACTTGACCATGTTAAGAATAAATGCGGATAATGTTCAAAACGAAATTGAGTATTATTTTCATAGAAATTGGCACTATACTGAATTACTTCATAGTATTTAGCATATAGTAGCATAGAACAGTATTTAGCATATAGTTGATGTGATATCGGAGCATGCTGCCTTAGCGTATAATGATTCCCGCAATATCCTTAAGGCCGTTGGTCATGAAACCACATAATAATAAGAGGCATTTTCAATATTCCATTTTACAGAACGTAGCAAAGTGCGAATTTATGATCTCGAAATACGTTAGGCCCTCTCTATTCTGGGCTGATATCATGTTCACGAGGGGTTCAGTTGAAACGTGAACATAATCGACTTTTCATAAAAGGAGGCGATAATTACTGTTCACCATTACAGCAATGTCTAAAATACGATAATACACTATTCCTTATTGTCCCCACATATTTGGTTAGTCGATCAGAACACTGTATGATAAGCATAAATGCTGCAGGCCGTTTTCTTGACCATATTAAGAATAAATGCGGATAATGTTCAAAACGAAATTGAGTATTTTTCATAGTAATTGGCACTATATTGAATTACTTCATAGCAAGAGCATTGGCCATCCTAGCGGTACTGTCATCTTATGCATGATAATGAACTGCTGCAAAGCGACACACGGTCGAATAGTCACAATAGGTATCCGAATATTATTGGTTACAATTTATGTTCTCGCTACCGTTCCATAATACACTATTCCTTATTGGTCTCGAATGACTGACTCATCGATTAGAATACTGTATGCAATGGATAAATAATGCAACTGGAATATTGGGCAACATTACGAACAGTATTTAGCATATAGTTGATGTGATATCGGAGCATGCTGCCTTAGCGTATAATGATTGCCGCAATATCCTTAAGGCCGTTGGTCATGAAACCGCATAATAATAAGAGGCATTTTCAATATTCCATTTTACAGAACGTAGCAAAGTGCGAATTTATGATCTCGAAATACGTTAGGCCCTCTCTATTCTGGGCTGATATCATGTTCACGAGGGGTTCAGTTGAAACGTGAACATAATCGACTTTTCATAAAAGGAGGCGATAATTACTGTTCACCATTACAGCAATGTCTAAAATACGATGATACACTATTCCTTATTGTCCCCACATATTTGGTTAGTCGATCAGAACACTGTATGATAAGCATAAATGCTGCAGGCCGTTTTCTTGACCATATTAAGAATAAATGCGGATAATGTTCAAAACGAAATTGAGTATTTTTTTCATAGTAATTGGCACTATATTGAATTACTTCATAGCAAGAGCATTGGCCATCCTAGCGGTACTGTCATCTTATGCATGATAATGAACTGCTGCAAAGCGACACACGGTCGAATAGTCACAATAGGTATCCGAATATTATTGGTTACAATTTATGTTCTCGCTACCGTTCCATAATACACTATTCCTTATTGGTCTCGAATGACTGACTCATCGACTAGAATACTGTATGCAATGGATAAATAATGCAACTGGAATATTGGGCAACATTACGAACAGTATTTAGCATATAGTTGATGTGATATCGGAGCATGCTGCCTTAGCGTATAATGATTGCCGCAATATCCTTAAGGCCGTTGGTCATGAAACCGCATAATAATAAGAGGCATTTTCAATATTCCATTTTACAGAACGTAGCAAAGTGCGAATTTATGATCTCGAAATACGTTAGGCCCTCTCTATTCTGGGCTGATATCATGTTCACGAGGGGTTCAGTTGAAACGTGAACATAATCGACTTTTCATAAAAGGAGGCGATAATTACTGTTCACCATTACAGCAATGTCTAAAATACGATGATACACTATTCCTTATTGTCCCCACATATTTGGTTAGTCGATCAGAACACTGTATGATAAGCATAAATGCTGCAGGCCGTTTTCTTGACCATATTAAGAATAAATGCGGATAATGTTCAAAACGAAATTGAGTATTTTTCATAGTAATTGGCACTATATTGAATTACTTCATAGCAAGAGCATTGGCCATCCTAGCGGTACTGTCATCTTATGCATGATAATGAACTGCTGCAAAGCGACACACGGTCGAATAGTCACAATAGGTATCCGAATATTATTGGTTACAATTTATGTTCTCGCTACCGTTCCATAATACACTATTCCTTATTGGTCTCGAATGACTGACTCATCGATTAGAATACTGTATGCAATGGATAAATAATGCAACTGGAATGTTGGGCAACATTACGAACAGTATTTAGCATATAGTTGATGTGATATCGGAGCATGCTGCCTTAGCGTATAATGATTGCCGCAATATCCTTAAGGCCGTTGGTCATGAAACCGCATAATAATAAGAGGCATTTTCAATATTCCATTTTACAGAACGTAGCAAAGTGCGAATTTATGATCTCGAAATACGTTAGGCCCTCTCTATTCTGGGCTGATATCATGTTCACGAGGGGTTCAGTTGAAACGTGAACATAATCGACTTTTCATAAAAGGAGGCGATAATTACTGTTCACCATTACAGCAATGTCTAAAATACGATGATACACTATTCCTTATTGTCCCCACATATTTGGTTAGTCGATCAGAACACTGTATGATAAGCATAAATGCTGCAGGCCGTTTTCTTGACCATATTAAGAATAAATGCGGATAATGTTCAAAACGAAATTGAGTATTTTTTTCATAGTAATTGGCACTATATTGAATTACTTCATAGCAAGAGCATTGGCCATCCTAGCGGTACTGTCATCTTATGCATGATAATGAACTGCTGCAAAGCGACACACGGTCGAATAGTCACAATAGGTATCCGAATATTATTGGTTACAATTTATGTTCTCGCTACCGTTCCATAATACACTATTCCTTATTGGTCTCGAATGACTGACTCATCGACTAGAATACTGTATGCAATGGATAAATAATGCAACTGGAATATTGGGCAACATTACGAACAGTATTTAGCATATAGTTGATGTGATATCGGAGCATGCTGCCTTAGCGTATAATGATTGCCGCAATATCCTTAAGGCCGTTGGTCATGAAACCGCATAATAATAAGAGGCATTTTCAATATTCCATTTTACAGAACGTAGCAAAGTGCGAATTTATGATCTCGAAATACGTTAGGCCCTCTCTATTCTGGGCTGATATCATGTTCACGAGGGGTTCAGTTGAAACGTGAACATAATCGACTTTTCATAAAAGGAGGCGATAATTACTGTTCACCATTACAGCAATGTCTAAAATACGATGATACACTATTCCTTATTGTCCCCACATATTTGGTTAGTCGATCAGAACACTGTATGATAAGCATAAATGCTGCAGGCCGTTTTCTTGACCATATTAAGAATAAATGCGGATAATGTTCAAAACGAAATTGAGTATTTTTCATAGTAATTGGCACTATATTGAATTACTTCATAGCAAGAGCATTGGCCATCCTAGCGGTACTGTCATCTTATGCATGATAATGAACTGCTGCAAAGCGACACACGGTCGAATAGTCACAATAGGTATCCGAATATTATTGGTTACAATTTATGTTCTCGCTACCGTTCCATAATACACTATTCCTTATTGGTCTCGAATGACTGACTCATCGATTAGAATACTGTATGCAATGGATAAATAATGCAACTGGAATGTTGGGCAACATTACGAACAGTATTTAGCATATAGTTGATGTGATATCGGAGCATGCTGCCTTAGCGTATAATGATTGCCGCAATATCCTTAAGGCCGTTGGTCATGAAACCGCATAATAATAAGAGGCATTTTCAATATTCCATTTTACAGAACGTAGCAAAGTGCGAATTTATGATCTCGAAATACGTTAGGCCCTCTCTATTCTGGGCTGATATCATGTTCACGAGGGGTTCAGTTGAAACGTGAACATAATCGACTTTTCATAAAAGGAGGCGATAATTACTGTTCACCATTACAGCAATGTCTAAAATACGATGATACACTATTCCTTATTGTCCCCACATATTTGGTTAATCGATCAGAACACTGTAGCCAACCGCTGGTGTGGCGTGGCATTGCCATACTGTACCACCTGTTCACTCGGGCGGTTTACTTGACCATGTTAAGAATAAATGCCGATAACGTTGATAAATAAATTCTATATTCAATTCATAGAAATTAGCTGTATACTGAAGTAATTTATCGCAAAGAGCCGTGGCCATCCTGAGACCAATAAGGAATAGTGGATTATGGCACGGTAGCAAGTACATAAATTATAACAAATAATAGTCGGATCTCTATTTAGTCAATCCCACCATGTTTCACTTTGCAGCAGTTCATTATCATGCATAAGATGACAGTATCACTAGGATGGCCAACGCTCTTGCTATGAAGTAATTCAGTATAGTGCTTATTTCCATGAATAAAATACTCAATTTCGTTTTGAACATTATTCGCATTTATTCTTATGATGGTCAAGTAAACCGTCCGCGTAAGTAGGTGGTACGGTATGGCGATGCCATGTCACATTAGCGATTGGCTACATGCTGATAGAATTGATTCCTAAGATCCTAGTTGCAGCATTTATGCTTATCAATAAGTGTTTCGTTCTATTAACCAAATATGTGGGGCCAATATGTAATACTGTATTATCGTATTTTTGACATTGCTGTAATAGTGAACGACAATATTCGCCTCCTTTTATAAAAAATCGATTATGTTCATGTTTTAACTGAACCCCTCGTGAACGTGACATCAGCCGAGAATAGAGATTGCTTAATGTTTTTCGATTTTAGAAGTTTACATACTGCTAGGTTATATAATATTAAATAATATTGAATAATATTAAATAATATTGAAAATGCCAAGCCTATAGTATTTGAACAAAAATCAACTTCAAAGATTATTATAAGTTGTAGATAATACTCGAATATTAGATTTTAATATTAGATAATTTTTCTTAAAAGACATTATTTATACTTACTTAGATTTCTATATGTTTAATTAAAATATCCAATGTCTTTTAATTCACATGTTCTATATGTAGACTCATTATTTTGGTTACCAAAATAATTAGTTGCATAGTAACACATGAGCTCTTCGCCAGCTTGAATGTCTTTTCATGTTTTATGATATTGGTATTCGATGAATATAAAATCTATTCAGTGTTGGGACTGCAGTCATGATTTAAATAGGGACCAAGCTTGATCATAATCAAATTGGAATTATTTCTCCAACTTTACATAATTGAATTGTCCAATTTTTGTGATACTAAGTGAGTCTTATTGTTTATATACTGTAGTATCCTATTAAGTGGTAAGGTTTTTTCTTCTTTGTTATATCATATTTGGTTTTCACTATACATCCTTTATAATTGTCAGATTCAAATCTGTTACATACGACTATTGTTATAACTGATTCTTTAAAAAATAGTTGATAATATGATTCGAATAATAATTCTAATAAAGACTAAGGCTGAATGGAACGGAACGTATAGTTTATTATTTTCACAATAGCAGTTAACTTCGTCATGTTTTCTTTTATGTTGATTTTTGTGACAGGAGAGTAATTTTTAAGTATTTCATTTGTTTGAATCTGAATACTAACTGAAATACTAATATTTTTATGTAACTTACGAGTTTCATAGCCTACAAAGTAGTCCAGTATTAAAGGTCTGGCAAGGTTATCATATTTTATGAAGTCTGAAGAGCAGACTTCATGAACTTCGGTTTATTTACTTTCAATTTGCATATTATTATATCTTGTTTTCTAAATTAGGACTATTTTTTAAATAATCCATCACAAGCAGATTAGAGTAAGATTTTCTGAGATGTTTGAAATCTTAATTAATTATTCAATAGTTTTTTATTAGAGCAGTAATTAGTGTATTAAATGTATTAAAATACTATATTTTACTTTTTCATTCAAACATTGTACCAACTAATATAGATGCTTATTTATATTCATTGATAATACTGAATAGTACATAGTATACATAGACTAGGTGGATGAGGCGAATCCCGGATTTTAAGAAGAGAGAATGCGCATGCGCATTTAAATCAAGAGTATCGTTTCGGATTTGATAACGCCACTATCATTACCTATAATAAAAAGCAAATAATCATAAAATATTTATTTATCTTTATTATATGTAAACGATTTTTAACTATGACCTCCACTACAATGAAGATAATTTTATTTGATTTGAAAATTATTTCAGAAGAGTTTCATTGGACAGTGACTTATGAGGTTAATTAATGTTTTAATTTATAGAATCAGAATAATGATAATTTAATAGCTACATACTTATGATTGGTTTCTCTGATAAAAACTACCATCTAATGTGATATGAAAAATAGCGTCGTTGTCAAATGTTTCCGGTACGATACAGGCTTGATTTGACTGCGCCTGCGCAATACGAGCATCGTATAAATGCTATAGCTATTTAATAATTGTTACAAGAAAAATTTATGAATTGTCATTTCGATCGGATGGGAAAATTTAATCATCTCAAGGGCAATTGCTTGCATTTACAGGAATTAAGAAGTGTTACTTTATTATCGAGATATTGACGCTTGAAGTTTGCAGAGATACCGGATGTAATTATCAATTTTTGTAAACAAAGTGAAAGTGAGCAAATAAAAAAAATAACGCAGTTGAATTGGGCAATTAAAAATCTATAGGCTTATACGTCTAAATATTTTTTTTTTGCATCATTTGCAGGCTGGACCGGGGGAAGTCAAAAAACGTACTTTCGGTCTTACAATTTTCAGGTTTAAACACATAAGTTACATGAGTGAACCCAAATGAAAATTGTAAGACTTGACATAGGTTCTTTGTTTTCGGTCTAATGCTGATAGTGCTCTAGTAATGACTTAAAAGTAAGTTTTACCTGTTCAATTGCTACGCATGCGCAATAAATGTATAGCTAAAATAGTAAGTTAATCAACTCGACAGTAAATAAATGTTTAAAAACATTATTTATGCTTGATTGCAGTATGTTCGTATGTTATTAATAATAGCACTAATTAATTTTTTATGAAAAACGTGTATGTGGGTACGTTTGATTTCACATTTGGATTGAGTATATCTCATTTTAATAAATAACATTTTCAGTTTCTTTTTTGCATCAATTATAAAAGGCTGGACTGGGCCGATTTTGTGCTAAGGATCACCTTAATAAATCCATTGCACGACCAAACATACTTTTAGCGATCTCCCTGAACCAAGCCTTTGCAATCTCAGTACTCATTTCTATCTCAGATCTATCATGTTTATATTTAACAAAACCTACACTGTAGTCATATATGGGAGATATTAATTTTATATTCTGTAACTTTTTCTATTAAACATTTTGGCAATATATCTATGTATTTGGAATAAGCACAATAAAAGAACTCGGCAGTATTTAAGCTTATAGAACGTTCCTATCGGATGAATGCCATTATGCAATTGTCCACTGCATATCTTATACAAGGTGACCGAATTTAAACGGGCACCGCAAATAGCTCGTCGGGGACGGCCCCAATCAAAAAAATGGTAGAGACCAAAGTTGTAGGTTATCGAGGGGGAAGTCAGTTAGTGGCCTTGGATTTGACTTTGAACGCGATTTTCAAGATCATTTGATAGTCAACTTAGAGTTTTTAAATAAGAACCCTACTTTTTTATTGCGAGAATGAAATGAACGGAAAATTTTACGTTCAGAATAGTATGTTTAGTTGTGGTACCGGAGGTCATCTCAAGGTGAGTGAAGAATTCAACTATGTATTAGAAATCATGGAGGGATTTTTGAACACTTTATTAGATAAAGCTTTAACTTCATTTTTTAAATGATTTTCTTATGGTCTAAAACTTTGGTCTTTACCATTTTTTTGATTGGGGCCCTCACAAAGGACATGTGCTGGTGGGGTTTAAAACTGGCTGCATAACCTTGAGATGACCACCGGTATCGCAACCAATCATACTAACCTGAACGTAAAAGTTTCCTCTCTTTTCATTCCCGCAATAAAAAAAGTAGGGTTACTATTTAAAATCTCCAAGTTGACCTTCAAATGACCTTGAAAAATCGCGTTGAAGGTCAAATCCAAGGTCACCATCTGACTTCCCCCTCGCTATCCTACAACTTTGGTCTCTACCATTTTTTCGATTGGGGTCGTCCCCGACGAGCTATTTGCGGTGCCCGTTTAAATTGGGTCACCCTGTATAGTACTATAAACAGATGATACCTTGATTTTTAAGATAAACTATAACAAATAACAACAAATTTAACAATACTCATTATTATATGTCTAAAAGAAATTTCTGGGACGTCCCGGAAAAAACAGGTGCGTCCCGGAAATAACTGTTGTACATATAAAACGTCCCAGAAATAACTGTTATATATGTATATATATATATATGTGTGTGTGTGTGTGTGTGTATATTTTATTATAGTGTAGGCAATGTGACAGTAACCGTCTTATTAGCGCTGACACCCCAACCAGGCGGCTACCTGCGAGGGCAGCACCTACCGGTTGGGGAAAGATGTAACGAGGGAATCCGGCACGAGACGGGACGGAACGCGCGCGTATGAAAATGGAGGAGTCGAAGATTAGAACCCGCACACTTAGCTGCAACAAATATTAATTGGAGTTTTCCCGAGTTTTCTTCAAGTGCTGAGACGAGTCGACTGAATCCATCGAGAGGAGCGGTGCCTGAGCCAGACCAGAGCGAGTGCGTGTAAGTGTGTGTGAGTGAGGGGTTTTGCCATCGAGGGCGAAATGAAAACGCGAGATACTTCGTCACAAAGACAGACTTTCCCGAAACTAGAGTGCGAACTTTTTCTCTCGTTCACCGTGCGACTGCTAATAAGGTAAGCTGTCCAGCTTAATTTCGCGATTGCTATGATTGCTAATAACTAATCTCTCGTATTCCGTAAGAAGCGTGCATGTATTAACTCGGCGAACAAAGTGCGGCGACTGATCCGACACTGCATGTTATTGTCGCGCGCGCGCTTTGTAAACATAAACACGCGGGCCTAATACATTGTAGAAATAAGAGGAAATAAACGATCTCGAATGTGATATTGATTGTAATTTTGATGTTATTATTTCGCGCTAGTAGAAAGTTAGTTGACTGACGCCCGTTCTCTCCTGCTTTCTGGTTTACGAATTTAAACGTTTAGATAATACCGCACGCTCTTCGATGCGATCGCGCGCATAAATAAAAAGACGGGTGTCTACCCCGTTACAGCATATCAAAACCCCCTATCCGTCACCTCGAATTTCTTTTTGCGTTTAGCAATATACATTTTTTTAGCTAAAAAAAGCGAAAAACGGCACTTTTTTTTATTTGCGCGCTGTTTACTCGAAATCTATTAGAGATACGAAAATAATTTACTAGAATAAAGTTGTAGAGTGTTAAATTTGCAACAAAGTAGCATAGTTTAAAATCGTTAGAGTCAATTTAGCGCGACTGTAGCGGCAAAACAAAAATACAAATTTTTTTTTGATAAACGTTTTCTGCGTATAAAAAAAATGTTAATTGTTAATGTCTTCGTACATTTTTGATAAATATTCTATAAAAATATACTATATCTAACAAATAATTAAATTATTAAGTTATTAAATTATATAAAAAAGCATACTTTCACTACAACTCGTTAACTAATAAGAATACAACTAATGTAATGTCATATTTGAGTTTGTGAAGATTTGCTATATCAATTTAAAAAAAAAAACGTCAAATTTGGTTAATTAGAAGCAAAGATAAGTCAATGTTGACGGTGCGATTCGATTTTTAGCAGCTCAATCAATTTTTCGTCTCCACGCTAGGATACCCCCACCACAGCACGCAAAAATTTAATGAATATCAGATAGCAGGATTCTTCTCGAACGGTCAAATTTTCATTTGTCTTTGAAAGGACATCCTTTATTACAGATCTAGTGTTCTAAGCTGCTTACTTCTTTCTAAAATTTACGTTGAACTGTCTACTATCGCGAAATGTACTGAAATATTAGAAATAAGTAATCATATATTTATATATACAGGGTGACCCATTTTAATCGCTACACCTGGATTTTTCGAATTCCAAGACAGATAGGAAAAAATGGTTCAGACAAAAGTTGTAGGGGACGGAAGGGGCCAAACAATGGTTCTATCAAATTTGACCTTGAACTTTACCTTCAAAGTTATTTCAAGGTCAAGTGGTTTTTTTGAATAGGAACACCTATTTTTGACCCCGGATTCGGAAAGAGCGGAAAATTTCACGTTCAAAACCATATTGAGACATTTTATTCACGGTCATTTCAAGGTCAAATCAATGTCAAACTCCGAAAAATCCATTTTAAGTCGTTTTTCCACGAGTCACAGGCTTAAGCGGTTCAAATTGATCGTTAATTTAAAACGGAAACCCATACACCCAAAACTTTCACATCCTAGTAAACAAAAATCGAACTTGCACATCCGAACCCCATTCTCTTCATAGCCTCACATGCTAAACTGTTACACCAGACATCCCCCAGTCCCACACATCTCTATCCCATGTATGATGTTTGTTTAACGGAAACTTCATGATCATTGAAGCTTCTGTTGTAAATGTGTCAACCTTACGTTTAGCGTTACCCAGAAACAACGACGTGGACGTAGTAAGGACTGTTTCCTTTGGGGTGCTTAAGTGAATCCCCGTGCCTCTCACTGTTCAGGGTGCTTAATTAAAGTGAGTCCCTTCGCCTCTCACTGTTCGGGGTGCTTGATTTAAGTGAGTCCCCGTGCCTCTCACTGTTCAGGGTGCTTGATTTAAGTGAGTCCCCGTGCCTCTCACTGTTCGGGGTGCTTGATTTAAGTGAGTCCCTTCGCCTCTCACTTATGTGTTTATCTAGCCTCGAAGCAAATGTTCGAAATTACGACCATTTGCTTCCAGGCACATAGTCAAACGCCTTTGGAAGTGTCGAACGGTGTTTAGCAAAGTTTGCCTTGGAATGGCATCGCAAGCTCGACGAATTCTGTCCATCATGTCTAATCTTGTGGTGGGCCTTTCCGCAAAGACGGCATTTTTTAAGTACCCCCATAAGTAAAAATCTGGTGATGTAAGCTCGGGTGAGCAAGCAGGCCATTCAACCGGACCACCTCGACCAATACATCTGTTACCGTACTGATTATTTAAAAAATCCTGACAATTCGAGCGAAATGTAGTGCTGCGCCGTCCTGCTGGAGCTACATTCTTCGTCGCGTTTCTAAGTCAACATCTTCCATCAATACAGGTAGTTCATCTCTTATTAGCGTTAAATACGTGTGTTGACTAACATTTTCTTCGAAAAAGTAAGGGCTAATCAAATATCCATTAATAATCCCACACCATACCATAAGACTCCAACGTCTTTGATGGTTTACAGTTCTGACCCAATGAGGATTAACATCAGACCAGTAATGACAATTATGTCTATTCAATTCCCCATCACTTTGAAATTTTGCCTCATCAGAAAAAAGAACAAAATTAAAAAAGTCTGGATCATTTTCTATCATTTGTAAAGCCTATTGGCAAAACACAATACGCTGTTGAAAATGAGCAAACTGTAGCTCTTGGACCAGAGTAATATGATATGCATGATATCTAAGTACCTTCATAATTCTTAAAAATGTACTTTTTGGAATACCGATTTCCCTTTCGACTCGACGAGCGCTTATCTGTGGGTCAAGATGAATTATTGCCAGAATAGTTACAACTCGATTATCATTTTCATCATATTGATAGCGCCCACGTTGACGAACCATGTGTCCACCACGAGCTCTTTGAGTTAAACGTCTGATAGCCATAGCTTCGTTGTGTCGTCTGTTTTGATAGCGTTCAGCATAAATTCTTGCCGCAGCACGATAATTATTACGGCTTTCTCCTAAAGCCAACGTCATGTCAACGATCTCGTTGGGCGCGTAGTCAGCCATTTCAGAGGCAGCTATTAATTATTATTAAATTTGAATAGTGAAATGGTATAAAAAATAATAATAATTATAATATTCACCCGTATACGGTCGCGAACAAAAACGAAAAATGTTCCTAGATTACGGTAACTTTATCTGACTAAGTGTATTTGCCACGAGTGTTCCGATTGTCACACTTTTGTAATTGTAAGTTTTATAATAAAGTAATAATCATTAAATTATTTCTAATTTGAATTGCACATAATACTAAAACTTGCTTTTATTTTAAATATTGTGAATTATTTCCGTTCAAACTTAAAAAATACTAATATTGATAATGTAATCATTAAAAGCACATTTACAAATAAATTCTGTTCAGTCAAAGATTCTTGTAATAATATCTGAACTGCTGACAGATTTTAACATTTTCCGCACATTTTTAATATTAAACTTTATTTTTGATAGTTTGATTCTAGAAAAAATAACTTTGATGCTTTTTGTACAAAAAAGAAATGTTGCATATTTATTGTTTCGAAAGTTATGACTATTCTTTTTAAACAATCACATTATTTACAGCTCATATCTTCAATTTTCTCATAACTTTCGAAAAAATAAATAAAGATACAACATTTCTGTTTTTTACAAAAAGCATCAAATTAGTTTTTTATAAAATTTACAATTAATAAAGTGTGACAAACGTTTTTCTTTTTTAGTCGCAACCACATACAGGCGAATATTATAATTATTAATATTTTTGATACCATTTTACTATTTAAATTTAATAGTAATTAATGGCTGGCTCTTAAATGGTTGACTATCAGCCTAAAAAGATTATTGACACGACGTTACTTTTAGGAGAAAGCTGAAGTAATTATCGTGGTGCGACAATCGGAAATCAGTATTTCAAGGTAGGGGCGAAGGGACTCACTTAAATCAAGCACGCCGTACAGTGTGAGGCGAAGGCTTACTTTAATTAAGTGATGTAACCAAATCTACGATCAGTTTGAACCACTTAAACCTGTGACTCGTGGAAAAACGACTTAAAATGGATTTTTCGGAGTTTGACCTTGATTTGACCTTGAAATGACCGTGAAAAAAATGTCTCAATATGGTTTTGAACGTGAAATTTTCCGCTCTTTCCGAATCCGGGGTCAAAAATAGGTGTTCCTTTTAAAAAAAACCACTTGACCTTGAAATAACCTTGAATGTCAAGTTCAAGATCAAATTTGTTAGGACCATTGTTAGGCCCCCTTCGTCCCCTACAACTTTTGTCTGAACCATTTTTTCCTATCTGTCTTGGAATTCGAAAAATCCAGGTGTAGCGATTAAAATGGGTCACCCTGTATATGCCTTTGAAAGCATGAAAATATTTTTCTCACACCAGTGATTATTGACTATCAGTTCAATTAGACATTCAGGTATTTTTTTATAGGATTTACTAGCTAAAAATATGTTATTTCCAATTTTGGTAAGTTTAAATTTTCTTGTAGGCGATAAGATAGATTCACAGAATTTGATTGCTTTTTCGTTATCCTTTAACCGTTCAATTTTATATGTATATACTGCCATATGAATACTCAAGTTGTAAATAATTTGCAAAGAGGGGCATTACTACTTCGAACCATTCTTTTCAATTTTCCGTTCAAATCTTCGAGAGGGAAACATGTAGTGGTAAACAGCGGACCAAATCTGCGAACCATCAATGCTAAATGTCTCAAATTGTAAAAATTACAAGTCATGAATTTTAAGCCGTATAAATTTTCATAATCTCCAATGCACTTATCAAAACACTTATCACCCAGGTTTATCATTTGCTCCATCACTTTATCTCGACATAGTAAATAAAGCCCTAACCAAAAATACATGTAATAGCTTAAATATTCATGTGGTAATAGACCACCCAATCCGGCAGTAAATAATACAACCCCCAATTTTTCAATTCAGATGCTTTCCAGTATGAGAAATGTGTTTTAATTGGCCTTGGTCGACGCGCAACAAAAAAAGGTGGTCGTATCGAACATAATCTGAAATCTACTACGGCAATCAAATGATGTATGGAAAATTTAGCGCCAGCAAATTTTGAATCAAACCAGAGATGACCGAGACGTTTAATGCAACCTTCAAAACAACAATGCATCACATCTATGCTTGTTGAAGTGAGATAATTACGACAAAATTTTGACAGTATTGAAGGACCTTTTACCCCGCATACTGGTACATTCACTTCAGAAACTAGTTTTACATTTTTTATTGTATCCAAATCAGTACGTAAACGCAGACGTTTTCTATATGCATACACGCGAGTATTTTCAACAGTTTGTCCTTGTTCTAAACAAATGTTACATCCAAATCTGCCGTTGTACTGATTTACGCAAAGGAAAAGAGCTTTTGCAGGTAAGTCCGCGGTACCACAACATATAGTTCCTCGAATTTTAACGAACCTCATTGTATCTTTGACGTAAACTTTAATACCTTCATACACCATTTGCAAAGATTTTTTCATTGGGGTTAAAAATAAATTTGGGTTTGGTTTTTTTTCCCCAAACCATAAACCGATTAAAAGCACATTTTCTACGCGGTATCTTAGTTTATACGGTAGCTCTAGAATTATTAAGAAAAATCCCCAGATGCTATATTTGCTTGAATTAAAAATGTTAACACCGTCGGTGTACCATTGGAACGATATCGAATTTTCGCAAGACAAAATTTCATTTGATCCACTGAGATCTTTATAAACACTACCATCATAAATATCACGATACGATTCGTCATTGCTCGTACGAGCAGAAATATCTTTGAGACTGTTATAAAATCCTGGACGTTGGTAAAAATTTTCTAATTGTGGTATTAAAGGGATTTCTAAAAAATAATTTTTGTCATCTGAATCGTTACAATCACAAAATTCATCCGTATTTATAAACTCGTCATTTTCAATCGACTCATCAGTATCTATGTTATAATCAGTATTTTTACCGGAGCCTGACATTTTTCACAGTAATAGTACTTATTGAAATGGTTCTGTTGATTAGCAAAATATCGTTCAAACTTATAGTACGAAGTTGGACAGCTACGGGGCTCGATACAGCATATTGCAATCAATTTCAAAATATCAGCAATGCATACTTTGCTTAAGCTGTGACGTAATTTGATGGCGGCTAGGCATGTTACGAATGCCAACATAGTAATTGGCGATCCAGGGAACAATTTTTCATCAGGAGCACATTCTTGCTGATTATTTCGTTCAGTCTCGTCATCATTAGAAAAGCTGCTCGTGTCGCTGAAGTTATCGCAGTCGTCCTCGTCGTTATTTCTGTAGTTTTCTGAATTGAACAAGGGAAATTACACTTTGGCATTTAGCCTTTATAACAAAAATAATTAAAATGAAAGATATATATATATATATATATATATATATATATATACAGGGTGGCCCATTTTAAGTGATCCACTCAGATATCTAGATTGAAGTGAGTTTTATCGAAAAAAGTTTCAGACAAAAGTTACTCAACTTTGAGGGGGCCATGTTTCTATGACCTTGGATTTGACCTTGGAGGTCATGTTCAAGGTCATTTCAAGGTCAACTTTGTTTTTTTAAATAGGAACCCCCATTTTTGACCCCGGATTCGGAAAGAGCGGGAAATTTTACGTCCAAAACGGTTTTTTTAAATTTTTTTTCATGGCCTAGAGAAGGTCGATTTAAGGACAAATGCTTGAAAAACTGCCTAAAAGCGTTTTTTTAATTTTTAAGATATCGAAAAATGACCTCTACAAAATTTGTTCAGAATAGAGTGGGCCACCCAATGCACCAAAAACCTTTGACCTTTAACCTCATTTTGAAGGTCATTTCAAGGTCGAAGTGTTTTTTGTAATGGAAACCCCTCTTTTTGACCCCGGATTCGCACATAGCGCGAAACTCAACACAATACCTTATCCAAACGTCGGATTTCGCGCTATGTGCGTATCCGGGGTTAAAAAGAGGGATTTCCATTACAAAAAACACTTCGACCTTGAAATGACCTTCAAAATGAGGTTAAAGGTCAAAGGTTTTTGGTGCATTGGGTGGCCCACTCTGTTCTGAACAAATTTTGTAGAGGTCATTTTTCGATATCTTAAAAATTAAAAAAACGCTTTTATGCAGTTTTTCAAGCATTTGACCTTAAATCGACCTTCTCAAGGCCATGAAAAAAAATTTAAAAATACCGTTTTGGACGTAAAATTTCCCGCTCTTTCCGAATCCGGGGTCAAAAATGGGGGTTCCTATTTAAAAAAACAAAGTTGACCTTGAAATGACCTTGAACATGACCTCCAAGGTCAAATCCAAGGTCATAGAAACATGGCCCCCTCAAAGTTGAGTAACTTTTGTCTGAAACTTTTTTCGATAAAACTCACTCCAATCTAGATATCTGAGTGGATCACTTAAAATGGGCCACCCTGTATATTATAACGAATTTCATTCATTCGTTATGTCTCTCTCTTCCCACACATGCATATACATAATCCTTACACTTATACCATATTTAGATTCGCATTAGATTATACAGCAGCCCGCAGCAGCCGACAATGCCGAAGTATAAGGTAAGAGAGAGAGCGCGTTATGTCTATCAACGAGCCTATAAGCAGAGAGAGTCGCGTTCGCGTGTATACGTGTATGCGTGTGGTCGCGCTGCCGAAAAAGCGTGATGAAAGAGTGGGGACGCCGCCCGCGGTAATTGACTGGCGGACGTAACGCGGGCGACACGTGTTTGAGCGCGCGTTGAAGATCCGGTCTTTGCTTGGGCAGTTGCCGTGGTTTAGCGATTCTTGACTTCTCTTTTTTTTTTGGCGTATTCGGACTTTCGGTCTGGCGTTGCTGGCGAGTGCGTGCAGTGGTGCGGCGTTTTGACAGGACAGTGTGTGTGTGCAAGGACCTAGCGCTAGGTAGTCCCACGCTTCGTCACCACTGCAACCGGCGTCAGGGAACGCCGTTCAGCGAGCGAACGTTTATTGTACGGAGGGCCTGGCCATTGTCGCCTCATTGTAAGTACCGACTCGTTTAGCTCTCTCTTGCTTGCTTGCCTGCTTCTCTCTCTCTTTACCGATTTACTACTCTGTACGCTTTCTCTTTGACGCTTTATATAAATTATTCTTATCCTTCTTATTCTCTGCGTTCTTTGACTTTGCGCCCGACTCTCACTCCCAATCCTTGGCGAATTCTCTGCGCTCGTCACTACTTTTCGCGCTTTTCAGCCACTGCTACCTGCGACGCTCTACGCGGGCCACGAGGCTACTTGATGTCGTGGCTGGTTAAAAGGCTTGGTCACACAGGTGCCAGCGCACCAGCCTCGTGGCATTAGCTGTTTATTAACCCATTAACGTCCAAAATGTCAAAATTTCTTGCACGTTTTCAAAGTGATTTTTTCCTATGTAATTGGCGTTGAAAAAATTCTTGAACCACATATTCTGATATAAAATTGCATGCTCTTTCAGAATCCGTTGCCAGAATCATGATAAAACTCACAGGAAAAGAGATATGCTCGATTGAAACATAAAAAACACCTAAATTTTCGAAAAAAAAAATTTTTAGGATTTTTTTTCGAAGTGTTACGGTGAAGATATCACCTTGCGATCGTGATCAAAGGTGATCATGGGATTTGAAGTTTAACAGGGAATTTTTTTGTTTACCTTGAACCATCGCTTCTTTACAAAATGGCGGAAAAAACGAATTTTTTTTTTTTCAATCTTCATCAACTTTTTTCTCAAAATCTATGGTCTTTAGAAAAAAATTTATAAAAACAAAAATGCCTTAGAATCGCTCGAGGAACATTCTCAAATTTTTTCAGAATTTTTTGAGACAATTTTTGATTTTTCGGGAAACTTGGGAAATGGAATTTTCAAAAATGTCTCCAAAAATTCTGAAAAAATTTTAGGATGTTTCTCGAGTGATTCTAAGATATTTTTGTTCTTATGAATTTTTTTCTAAAGTCCATAGATTTCGAGAAAAAAATTGATAAAGTGAACATAGCGGCCGAAACGAATTTTTATTTTTTCAACTTTATCAATTTTTTTCTCGAAATCTATGGACTTTAGAAAAAAATTCATAAGAACAAAAATGTCTTAGAATCACTCGAGAAACATCCTAAAATTTTTTCAGAATTTTTGGAGACATTTTTGAAAATTCCATTTCCCAAGTTTCCCGAAAAATCAAAAATTGTCTCAAAAAATTCTGAAAAAATTTGAGAATGTTCCTCCAGCGATTCTAAGGCATTTTTGTTTTTATGAATTTTTTTCTAAAGACCATAGATTTTGAGAAAAAAGTTGATGAAGATTGAAAAAAAAAATTCGTTTTTTCCGCCATTTTGTAAAGAAGCGATGGTTCAAGGTAAACAAAAAAATTTCCTGTTAAACTTCAAATCCCATGATCACCTTTGATCACGGTCGCAAGGTGATATCTTCACCGTAACACTTCGAAAAAAAATCCTAAAAATTTTTTTTTTCGAAAATTTAGGTGTTTTTTATGTTTCAATCGAGCATATCTCTTTTCCTGTGAGTTTTATCATGATTCTGGCAACGGATTCTGAAAGAGCATGCAATTTTATATCAGAATATGTGATTCAAGAATTTTTTCAACGCCAATTACATAGGAAAAAATCACTTTGAAAACGTGCAAGAAATTTTGACATTTTGGACGTTAATGGGTTAAGCCGAGCTGTCAACTAATCCATCCTCTCGATTGTAATGGCGGGTTAGCCAAAACCCCGTTATAATATATTATAACGAGTGAGATTGCCAACCCGTTATATCTCTCTCTCCCTAGTAATGATATGTAAATATAACATATTTCTCCGAACTTATCCTATATATTTATGAATTTATTATGTTTATATTCATTTATCATTAATATTTATATATGTAATTACCCTTCGGCTCGAATATAAGGTAAGAGAGTGAGAGAGACACGAGTACGCAGGGATACTTCCGCGCGCGACCGCGAGGCGCGGAGAGAGAGAGAGAGAGACATAGTCGCGCTTTAGCGAGTGACCGCGGGCACTAATCGACGAGGGGCAGAGCGGAAAGAAATCGAGAGCCGAGCAGGCAACACGCTAGGGAGTTGCTATCGTGCAGATTTGTCAGCGGGCAGGTAGATTCCTTCGTCTCAACGACTTCCCCTGCTCGCATCTTCGTGGTGACCTGGTGCTTCCCTCTTCTTCGATCTCGGAGTTGTGGCCTTTATCCGGAGAAGAGTTGCGACGTCGCCCGGTCCAGTAGAGGATCTACGCTCGCGTGCTGTAGCTGATAGAGCAGGAGTTCGTCAGGAGGAAACGAGCCGCGAAGTGCACGTGGTGCCCGATAATTTGTGCGTGTGCGTTGACGCAAACTGTGCGACTCGTTTGCGTATCTAGAGGACGAGCACCGTCATTGTAAGTACCTGCTAGTTGGTTTACTCTCTCTCTATCCGTTCTCTCAGCGTACTCTCTCCCTCCTTCCGACCGCTTTTGTTAACTTCTACTGATTAAAAATACTGTTTACCGTTAGTCTCTTTTATTTAATCGTACCCCGACGCCTTATTCAAACGCTCCGCCCTTTCGCGCCTACACCCGCTTTCGAATCTTCGGCTTTTGCGTTCTTCAGCCAACACTACGAATCTGCGCGGATCCGGCTGTCCTGTCACCGGCGTGACGAACACCGGACCTGAGAAGACGGACAGTCCAGGAGGCTCCAGACTTCGCTCGGACATTCCTCATTTAACTTTAGTTATTTCCTTTTTTTATATTTACGGGGCTAACCGGGCTAAATCCCCGTTATATAATTTGGCGCCCAACAAAGGAATGTGTGGCTGAAAGTGTGATAAGAATTTCGTCCGCGCGCCGAAAACTCAACAGCTCGCGCGAGGCCGCTTTGTTGACATTCCAGAGTCGAGCAAGTGCATACCATAGCAAGACGCTCGCTCACATGGTGTCAAATTCACAGTTACTCGCCGGTTTGTTGACACTCTATAAATCGAAGGCGTGCGTACCAAAATATTATATACGAATGCGAAGCGAAGAAATACTGTTTATATTTTACATATATAGATTTTGAAATTAAGCGACGTGGACACTAAGCAAAGGCGCTGACGCTATAACAAGGGAAATCAGACGCAATAAATTCTTTTTTACTAATAATTACACAATTTCAATAATATTATTGCGCAATTTTTTTATATATAGGCGTTATATATATACACATAATATTGCTTATCGATTAATTTACTATTTGTATAATTCTCAAACTCACAATTTTATAAAAGTTTGCTAAATAAATAACGCTTAGCTACCATATATCAATTAACATAATGTCAAATACATGGGACAGCAAACTAGAGATTTTCAAAGCAGATGTCGATAGACGTATGTACGACTGGATACGCAGCTTACCGAGCGACAAGCTAGATGCGGTATTAGACCAACTCGAATTACATACAGAAGGGTCTTTATTTGCGCGTGCGACACGACTATATAATAGGCTAATCGGAGACTATACAGCAGAAGATTTCATAGAAACAAGAGAACCAGATAATATAGCCTACAGTAGAAGGGATGACCTGTGTTTAACATTCATTAACGGAGACGCAATACCTGTTAACCTTAAAAACGATTTTATCAATTCGATTATGGACACAGCTGGAAAGGAAAATATCAACGACAATACGCCAGACGCTGAAGAATTACTGGCCAGCTCTACGCGTAATACAGAACAATCTGATATGTCACTTACAACAATAGTAGACACAAACGCAGCACTAACCAATAATACGCACTCAACTAGTGCCACAGACAACTTAAATATAAACGAATTTGATATACGTCAAATAGATGCGCCAACGCAAGTAACGACAAAAAACGTAGTAACAACTACAACAATGACCGACGCGTACACGCAACCAACAACGATAGCCTCTACGACGTCGGATTTCTTCTCTGCAATGTATAACACAGGGACTCTACCCAAATGGTCAAGCTATGTAGCTCCGGGAGCGTCCACGCAACGACAGGACCCCCTTATTAAAATGCGTCTGCCGAACGGTATCATCCAATCAATTCCCAAACCTGCTGCAGATGAATTACGACGTGCTTTAAAAGCAGAAATAAATTTAATATTATCCTGCGATAAATTAACAGATGAAGTTAAAAGGTTAGGGATGGAGGTAGCAAACAAAAATTTAGAAATAAACGCGCTAAGGACCACAAATCGGGACTTGCATAAGCAAATGCAAATAGTTGTGACAAATGCGCAAACGTTACCGTCAGAAGCACAATACCGTACGAACGCAAACAGAGACTCAAGAACAGTGCAGTTTCAAGATACTTACGATTTAATTGAAGACGAAGTAGACCAAATAGAAGACCTGTCACTGTTACAACCGGACTCAAAGTTAAACCCACACGCGCAATTTTTTCACTCGACGACGAAACCGCCCGTATCACGAGCCCTACAGCCATCGCCCCCGGTACAACACCCGTCGTCTTCGTCTATGGCCTATGCGGCCTCCTCGCTGGCTGACGCCCCCGCATGCTCGAGCTGGGGGAGGGGGGTCCTGGCTCCAAGGCCACAGTCCTCGCTCTCGCAAGCGCGCGGTACGCGGGCGGGCGCGACAGATGAAACAACGAGCCCCACGACAAACATGCATAGCTATTCGGACACAGTGCGGACAGGCTTCGGAGGTAGACACCTAGGCAAAACGATACGAGAATGGAAACTTAAGTTCTCAGGTGAATCCGGCGTAAGTATCGAGGAGTTTTTGGAACAGGTCGAAGAGAACCAACGTGTAGACCACGTGTCAGATGAGGAGTTGTTGGACTCACTGACTCCACTGTTTGCTAAACCAGCTTTATTTTGGTACCGGATGCTCAGGCCGACCTGGTGTACGTATCAAGACTTCAGGAAAGCGGCAATGGAAACGTATAGCAAGTCGCGTAGAAACAAAAGTAACCTGGTTGTGGAGGCGCACCGACGCACTCAAGGACTCGGGGAGCCCGTGCGAGACTACATCTCCTCCCTTTATACCATTTTGAACCGGTTTGAGCGCCCCTGGCCAATGACAGACCAAATAGAACTCATCGTCGAAAACATGCTCCCGAAGCTGCGCTGGAGAGTACGCAGATACCGCAGGGGAATCTCTGATCTCCAACAGTTGGTGCTTAAGGCCCAGGAGGCTGAGGACGAAAAGTCCGAAGAAAATTACACGCCGCCTCCATCTGCGGAGAAATGCTTGCTGCCAGAGGCCGCCTGGCAGCCCAAAGCGAAGACGCAGAAGGGAAAGCCAGCCTTGGCATCCCTCGCCGAGGAGCCGAACAAGGGCCCCGAAGCGGTGTGGGAGAAGCTGTTTCAGCAGTTTTTCGAGAAGAAGGTGAAGGAAATAGACCCTAATCCTGGCAAAGGTCCTCCGCCAAGAAAGAAGGAGCCTCCGACAGGCCGCGCGCCGCAACGAGATCCCGGAAGAAGGGCAGTAGCGTCGTCACAGGGAACTTTGGCGGAGACACCCAAGGGTGGCCGAAGTGGCGGATGGCAGCGGGGCCTACCTAATAAGGCACGCATACCCAAGAGTAGCAAGAATAAGGACCAGGTACCCGGCCCTGCAGAGAAGCTCTTATGTTGGGGATGTAGTTGGCCAGGCTACACTAAGCGCGACTGTCCGGAATGCTCGAAGATAAAAAACGAGGAAGGGGGCAAGTAGATGAGGTCCCTACTGCCCCACTACACACCCGGACCTTGGAAACTGATGGCGTCACAGGAGTAGCGCAAGCTCTGCGTACCGAAGTAGCTGACTCAATGCTAGCCACGAGCAGTTCAAAGGATGCGCAGACGCAGGTCGATGGAGGTACTGTGGCAAGCGCCTCGGTTGAAAAGTATCCCAGGTGGTGGTTGACGGTACGCATCGGATCTTTCACTTTCCGAGCCTTATATGACACTGGCGCTTCACGCACGGTCCTTAACTCTTTAGGTCTACAAATAGCAGCAGCGCTGAACTGCCGAGTGAACTATAGTGCGGGCCAGGTCGCGCGGGCCGTCGACGGTCATAGGGTACCCATACTAGGCCACGTAGAATTACCCTTTACAGTCGCGGAGATGACACACCTCATCGACACTCTTATCTTAAAGGAGGCTGATGCGGAGTGTACTCTAGGGGGCGACTTTATTCGAGCTTTCACAGCAGTATTGGACCCCGAGACGAATATATTTCGAATGGGGAGGGAAGGCAAGGAGATTCCTGCCATCCTTTCTTCGTTACGTACGGAGAAGTCCCTGTCGTTGGCCTCTCTAGGAATAGAAGATGTTTCGGAAGACCAGCGCGAAGAGATACGGAAGGTGATTGAAGAACTGCTGCCAGAGTCTTTGTGCGAGCGAGTAGGTTGTACTAGTTGGATTCAGCACGACATTGACGTCGGGGAAGCAATCCCTATAAAGCAACGTTACTACCCTGTTTCTCCCAAGATAGAGAAAGAGATGCACGTACAGGTGAGCAAGATGCTGGAGGACGGCATAATTCGTAAATCAACCAGTGAATGGTCCAGCCCGGTAGTCATGGTACGTAAGCCCGATGGTTCGTACAGGTTCTGTATTGACTACCGGAAGGTGAACGCAGTGTCACGCGTTAGCGCATACCCTGCAGCACGCGAGATACATCACGGCCCTGGACTGCTCCGGTGCATTTTTGCAAATTCCCTTGACCCAACGGTCGATCCCGATCACAGCGTTTACTGTTCCGGGTATGGGGTTATTCGAGTTTGTCAGGATGCCGTATGGACTCGCAGGTGGACCAGCGACCTTCCAATCGTTGGCAGATAAAGTGATTACTCCAGAGATGGAACCCTATGCGTTTGCATACTTAGACGATCTGATTATCGCGACTGAAACGTTCAAGGACCACGTCAAATGGCTTAAGATGATCCTGCATCGGATTAAAGAAGCCGGTCTAATGATAAATCGCAAGAAATCGCGGATATGTATGACTGAGGTACGTTACCTCGGAGTACTGGTCAATCGCGAAGGTTGTCGCCCCGATCCTGAGAGGACTCGCCCCATCCTTGAGTACCCCGCGCCAAGGAATCTCAAGCAGCTACGTAGGTTCCTTGGGATGGCCGCGTGGTATAGGAAGTTTTTAGGCGATTACGCAACGATCTGTGAACCCCTCACGGCGTTAACGCGTAAAGACGCCAAGTTTGAATGGGGAGACGAGCAAGAAGCGGCTTTCGAAAGGGTTAAAGCGTTAGTTGCTACTGCGCCTGTATTAGCCCGTCCGGACTATCGAGCCCCGTTCGTCATCGAGTGTGATGCGAGCGATACTGGTTTAGGCAGTGTTTTGCTGCAACACATCGATGGGGAGGATAAGGTTCTATGCTTCGCGAGCCGCACCCTTTCTGCCTCAGAACGAAAGCTGTCAGTCACGGAGCGGGATATGGTCAATAGAAAAATATAGGCCGTACATCGAAGGCTACCACTTTACCGTCGTGACTGACCATCATAGCTTGGTCTGGCTGCGCAACTTGAAGAACCCGAACGGTAAGCTAGGTCGCTGGTCATTGCGCCTACAATCGTACGATTTCGATATCGTACACCGGAAAGGGAAGGATAACGTTGTGCCAGACGCCGGAAAGGGAAGGATAACTGAATGCCGACGATCAGGAGTTGGGAAAGTGTTGATTTGCGACGATTTCCCTGAAGTCTGGATTAAAAAAGTTGATTTGACGTGCGTCTACAGATGGAAAAACAAACCAGAAGAAATGACGAGGCGCTTACTGAAAATTCTAATTGGAGTTAAAAATTTGAAAAATATGTGTGCTCGAGGACACTCCAAAAGACATGAGCCGATACCTATCGACATTGCAGACTGCGTCGAATGTAAATGCGATTAATTTTTATGTACAATATTCATAATTTTTAATCATGTACCAACTAACGTTGAAAATACGTTTATTTCCATTTTCAGACTATGTCAACAAGAAGTGTGAAAAAGGCCTCTCCCCCGCAAAATTCACAACGGTAGTAAATCTGATGTGTGGTTCAATCCGGCACCCAAAATAATACTGATTTTTTTTTCATTTTAAATAACTTAGATGAGTTCTAGTGTCCTGTTAAATTATATTTTGTATCAAATTTATTAATAATTAAAAAAAATTATAAGAAAGAAAGTATTAATAAAATGACAGTATTTTAATAGAATTAGCTATTTCTGTTTGTTGTAAAAAAATCGAAATATTTGGATAACTATTAGAAATATATTTCCAAAAGTCAAGAAACTTTCATATAAACCATTGCCAATGGATTGCCAAAGCATTGGTAGATAATATTCATATGAACTATTGGCAACATATTGCCAACGCATTAGGGAAACATTGTAATAAAAAAATATATAAACTATTACCGATACATTGCCAATAGAATCAAAAATTAAGGCTCACTTAGGAACTATTGGCAACATATTGCTAATCGTAATCAAGGCAGCTATTGGCAATTGTATTCCCATAGCTATCGCCAATATATTCCCAATACATCTGCGATACTTTTTGCTAATATATGCGAGATACATTGCCAATACTTTTTATTTTCACGCGGGTATATAGAAATTTATTATATCATTATTCAAATTCAATAATTTATTTTAATATTAATATTCCGATTTAATTTGTGGTTTCACACTCCCATGATCCTCCTATATTTTGTTGTCAACTTCCTCAGAGATTTCGTCGTTTCAGCTAAAAACAGATTCAAAATGATAATAAAAATATAATCATTTTTAAATAGATTTAAATTAATTCTCTACCCAAATCTACGTGAAAATGTGAAAAAAGCCGTTCAAATAAATTTCTTTTGATAAAATGACAAAAAATTCTGCTCTTATGCATATAAAAAATGTTTTTTAATATTAATAACCCTTAAATGTCACATGGTGTCCAAATTACCTCAGCCATTTTTAAGCGATTTGTATTTCCTGAACGGTTTTAAAAATTCAATAATTTTTATGTTTATGCAAAAATGATTTTTACAACATATCAAACCATTGTTACGATGCAAAAGAAGTTTACGATGTAAAAAAAGCATTAAAATACATGTGAACAATTTTTAAGCCAAAAATACTAAAAAATGTCAAACTTACAGATAGTTTAGCCTAATCCTTTGAAGCACGGTGGTCCTTATAGAGACCAGCAAGATGGTTTATTATCTTTATTTATATAATATAAAAGTTATTTATCCACATTTATTCAAGGTGGTTGGCTTTGCTGATAGGTTATAAAACAATGTATAAGGTTTATAAATTGTTTTAAATAAAGTGAAAAAAAGCGCGTATTTTTCGAAAAAAATTATTTTCCAGTTTATTTACTGTTTGATAATCATGAAAATTTACTTAAAGAGGTTTTTGAGGTCGTTAATTACGAATATGCTGTCAAAATTTTGATTTTCTAAATTGAAGATGGCGGATTCAAGATAACAAATCAAATATTTTTGACAATCAATATATTTTTGATTATAAATGTTTACTTAGAGCTTTTTGGAGTCGCCGTTAATTAATATGCTATCAGAATTCTGATTTTTCCAGTCAAAGATGGTGGATTCAAGATGGTGGATCAAAAATTTTAGAAAATCAATATATTTTTGGCTAAAAATGTTTACTTGGAGGTTTACTAGGTAATTTTTGAAAGTTTGTAACGATAATACGACCGATCCCGCTGGATTAGCTCGCGGCCGACTACGCAAATTATTTCATTCGATGAAAGGGAGGATTTGGGAGGCACCAATGCTCCCACAACTTAATTACGCGTTTAGCCAACTTCGTTAAACGCACGAGCAGGATTCAGGATGAGGAGCGAGACCGATGACAAGTAAGGAACGTGACAGCGAATTAATGTAAAGAATAACTTTTACCACTGCTCGCCTAGCCCATACGCCGCACTTCGAACAAAAAATTCAAGTCTAAGTGTACGTGTCGTATGCATATACTCTTGGTCTGGTGCAATACGCAGGTATTGGCGAGAGCCAAAAGGACGAAATCAGTTTAGCCGAAATTCTACGTTACAAGTTAGAAAATAAAAGTAGTTTCAAATGCTCACTTTTGGTATTACCCAGAGATAGCGACGGGGACGTAGTAAGCTTCTAGCTCCGTGTATTTTTTTGTTTAATTTTTCTCTTTTTTTCTTTTGTTTTTAAATTTAATTTTTTTCTATTTTTATATTATTATTATTATTATATTGTAGTATATTCGATACGTTCTAATTTGTTGGTTACTAAGTGATTGTTTGGTTGCTAAGTAATCTGGATTATTATTAGTTAGTTTGTTGTGTTCATGAGCTGATATTATATACACACGCTATTTTCAACGATTCTAATACAAGTTTTAGTTTCTTTTACATATCGTATTTTATTTCATTAATTAGTAGTGGTTATAACAATATTCATTACTATTATTATAATTATTTTATTTGTTATATTCTCTAAACCATTTTTTAGTTCTATTGCAATTTTACGGTCTCCATCATCGACATGTCCCATGTGTTGATTACGTATAATCTTTGCACAGAACCTGGCAGCTAATACTTATCAGCGACCCGTCGTTTTGCCTGCGGTTAGTATCACTCATATCTGTGCGATTATGATAATTAGACAGACAATACACTGGTTTCTTATCTATCCATTTTATCAAGCTAAGTCCTTCATTTGAAGTTTAAAATTCATACTCTCCAATTTTCATATACGAGGTCTGTTCAAAAAGTATCGCGAACTTTGTATGTTTTCAAAAATTATTTATTTATTCATGAATATCTATTTTATCTCCTTCAAAGTAATACCCCTTGGATATAATGCACTTATGCCAACGTTTTTTTCAATTCTCGAATCACTTAAAAAAATCATTTTTTGTGATCTTGTTCAGCTCCTTCTTCGATGCCATCTTCATCTTCTCAATCGTGGCGTAGCGTCGTCCTTTCATGGGCCTCTTCAGTTTTGGGAACAGAAAAAAGTCTCAAGGAGCCAGGAGCCAGCCTCTGAAGCACGTTTGGGTCGTCACGGACAGAATCCAACATCTTCTGAGCAATGTTAACGCGATGCTGTTTTTGGTCGAAAATGAGCAGTTTTGACACGAATTTCGCGGCGACCCGACTCATGCCCAAATCATTGGTTAAAATCGAATGGCATGAGCCAATTGATATGTTTAGATCTTCAGAAACTTCTCTAACGGTTATTCGACGATTCGGTGATTGACCAATACTATTTTTTTCACTTTATCAATGTTTTCGTTTGTTGTTGACGTTCTCGGGCGTCCGGCACGTTGTTCGTTATTTACATCTCCTCAGTCTTCTGAGAACATTTTGTACCACCGATAAACGTTGCTTTGGTCCAAGGTAGCTTCACCATATGCCACAGTCAACATTCAGAATACGTCCGCGTACTTTATTTTATTATTCACACGAAATTTTATACAGATTTTTTTATCCATTTTTTAGAATAGGCAAAAATCGAAGACGAGCCAAAACACATCCAAGCAAAACAGCTGTCAAAAATTAACTAAACACTTAAAATGGCCGACCTTATCAGCATAAGTAAGGGAGATGAGTACCAACATAACGCTATAAAAAAATCAAAAATCAAATTTACGTAGCCCGCGGAAAATCAAAATTCGCGATACTTTTTGAACAGACTTCGTATTTCTCAGGTATTTTGATTTTTCTGCAAACCACGTCGATTTTCGCGAATTATATAGGAAGAAAAAATATTGTCCTTATTTAGTGATAACAGAAGTTCTAGATTCTGAAAAAGTTATCCTACGTGGTAATTATTTCCGACAAGTTCTCTTGTTAGATCTTTGACTATTCGAATACCTAATAGTTTTCCAAATTATCAGCTTTCTCAGTGTATATTTGAAATTGGCAAACATAACCAAACAGATCAGCTCTCATCCAACCTGTGAAACCGTGTTTCACTGGCTTTGCTGGCATTTATTGCTTCAAACTATTGTGACCTTTGAATTTTATCATTGACTCGTTTACTGACTAATATTTTCCCGGTTTTTAGCAGTTTTTGATAGAATTATTTATAATCTCTAGCATAGGTCTTATTTTGTATAGCTTATCATATCTTGGTTCACCATTTTTAGTCTCTTTAGAATTATTATCATTGAGCTGCATATTATTCAAAATGTATCCAAAACGATTTATGTCACAAGTGGAGAGATATATTAATTATAGAATTAAGGATTCGAGGACCAGTAGTCATGATATGAAGGTAATTTATTGACACCCATTAGCTTGCTTACAGTTTTTTTGATGCATGTATAAATTAGTTTGTTCAACGACAATATCCAACAGGCTATCAGGAAAGAAACAAAAGTAAATATCTAACGACGTAGTAGCTTCATTTGTCCCACACTTTTTGGTAAAAGGAACATCACTTCTTGATATACTATTTTTACTCCATATGACATCGTTTTCGATGATACCGTCATCTTCGTTTTCTTCCGTTTCGTTTGACTGACTACATAATCTAAAATATTTTTAGATACATTACGTTCGTTTTCAGTATCTGAAGCAATCTCAGTATTCTCCGTGTCTGACGTGTAAAGACCATCTTCAGATTCACAATCACTTGAAATTTCTGTTTGTTCAATATCTCTGACCATTATTTTAGAAAAAAAGTCTGATTTTGAACTCAAAATGTTATAAAATGATCCGTTTGCAATATAAAGTATTATTAATGTATTGTTGTTTTTACTTATGAAAAGTTAAGTAGAATGAAAATATGATAAACAATTTCAAAATTATATATTCCGAATAAATTTTCTTTTTATTTTAAAACTGATTTTCTTTCAGAGATATTTAATATTTAATTTTTTTACTAACTAGATTGAACATTTAGAAATTACAAATTGAACAAAAAATCAAATCATTCAATTGTAAAATAAACCTCATAGAAAATTTAGAAATAGGGATACAAAACATATTTTGAAAATGGAACATTGTAATGAATACAATTTATTTTATATTCATCCTCGTTAACCACCAAAATCATAAAATTAAAATTTGAACAAAAAAAGTATAAATTAAAAAATTTTGATTAACGTATTGTTGTATCAGATTTAAAAAAATTAAAAGTCATTTGGTATTTATACACTATCTTATTTGATATTTATACTACAAAAACACTTACATAGTTATCTTTTCAGACATATTTGCGTAAAAATGTATGGATTTGTCAACATTTATGGTCTACTGTTTTGTAGCTAACAGGCTTAGAAAATAAAAATCTGATTACATATTTTTTCTTGGATATCCCGCAAAAGAATTATTAGGCTAAAATAGATACAATTTTTTTAAGATTTGATTCGTAATTTTGAATCTGACATCTTGGATTTGAAAAATCGAAATTGACATGAAATATTCGTTATCAGATTTAAAAATTTCCTGAGTAAACGTTTTTAAGCAAAAATATATTGAATTTCAAAAATTTGTGGTCCGCCATCTTGAATCCACCATCTTAAACTATAAAAATCGGAATTTTTATAGCATATTCATTATCAGCGATCCCAAACAGCTCTAAGTAATGGTTTTTAAGACAAAATATCGAATAGAAAAATATGTACTTAAAAGGGTTAATAGGCTGGGGTAAAAAAGACCCCATATGGCAAGTATGAGACTTTTTTTACTTTTGGTATTTAAGAGTGAAGTTTTCGCGTACATTTAGATATAGTATATAAAAAAATATATTCATTACCATTAACATCATCTTCATCAGATGACTCCAACACCTCAATCATTTTCTCGATGAACACTCTGCAATCATCAAATTAAAAATAAACATTCAATTTCGTTATCTCAAAAGTATTTTTTAAAAGAAATTTTTATGAAGTGAACGAATATACTATAACCAAATTTTTCATAGAATAATAATATAATACGTACAAGTTATCGGAAGTGAATGGATTCAAATAAAAGTAAAGAAAAGTGAAAAAAACGTACTCATTTAAATCCTCTTCCAACAATTCAGCTTTTGATAATAATATAAGATCTTTAACAAGATATATTCGGAGGCTTAAATTGAAACTCTTGCGAAGATTACGGAAACGTTGTAAAATGTGCTTAAAAATATTTTCCAATTGAAGACAAAAGTTTCTTGAAATTCATTATAGCCCAAGCCGAAGCCAGAGCATCTGGCTCGAAAGTAACCACTGCGATTAGACGATATGGTTAAAAGATGATAAAAACAGTGATAAAAGTTAGTTAATTATTGTTTAAACCATTTTCGCGAAATATGCTGAAATTTAAAAACTAATAGCGTCAATCGATTCTACAGGAAAAATGATGTAAGAATACATACTTTTTGTTTACTCTGAACAATTCAGGATTTTGAATTTAACGAGAATTGATATAAAGAATAAAGTAACAAAGGTGAGTGTAAAGTAATCTCGTGCGTTATAGTAACAAGGAGAGGTGTGTGATTAGTATAATGAATAATTAATTAAGTTGTTTACAAGTTATTTATTACAACAAGTGTCGCATTTAGGAGGCATAAAAAATCCCAGGTTTGAGTAGGAAAAAAGCCGCTAAAATACAACTGTAAGAAAATCGAATACTATAACTAAATATAACTAACACGCAATACCTTGATAAGGATAAGTGACTAATCGTTAAACCTCTAAAGTACAATATATAGATATACAAAGGAGGGTACAGGCTCTATTAGCCTGGTCATTCGCTCTACCTGACTTTGGATGGCTATCCAACGGTTATTACTCGCTCACCGCGCGACGCCGCATGCGCACCTTGCGCGAGAAGGAAGGCGCCTCCTAGAGCAGGTTGGTGCCAACGACTTGGTCACGGGCACAGCCCGCACCACACTGCTTCTAGTGATGAGAGTGGATAAATAGCCGTCATTCGGGCTGCCCCAGAGCGGAAGACGCCTCAGAGGATACCTTGTGTATCCTCAGCTAGACCGATGGTTGCCGCTAACCTTTGATACGGTTGCTGGCTCGCCGAGTTGTGGATGTACGGGGGTGCACAGGCGCGGATGCACTTACAAAAATGATGTCTGTGCGAGGTTCTGTAGCTAGGCACTAAAACGCACTCACAGGAAGACGAACTTGAAAGGTGGTGGACCGTGCGAGGCGATGTCTCGAAACGAACTGAACTCGCACGGCGTGATGGGTTTCCCTAGGGTAGTCGTTCGTAGCTCTCTTTCATTTCGAGAGAGAAAGAAGAAGAAAAAAACGTGCTCATTAATTATTCGGACGGAAAATATGTTCCGGCCGCACTGGGACACAGGTTTCCCAGTCATAACAAGCTCGGCCGATGGGCGCCTGGAGCACATGTATTTAAGACTGTTCCTTATCAGCATACCGCGCGCGTGTACCGTCTCATTTTCGAGTTTGCAAACACATGAAGCGCATGCGCCGTGAACACTTTTGAAAATAAAAATAACACTTCCACTCTTATTATTAGCTGGTGAAATATACGTCACGACCCTAAAGTATGACACGCGGAGGCTACGGATATAGGATTTACATTTAACTTGCTCGTTATTTATAATTTTTTTTTGTCTAGTTTTATTTTATTTATATTATTTTTTAATTTTTATTCTGATTTATATATTGATTATTGAATTGCTCACTATGCAAAGGAAGGTGAACCATACAAAGAGGATTTTGCATTTCTTGTACATTTTTCTCATTGTGACTGGGATTCTCTTTTTTACGATTGAATTTATGAATCAAATATTCAATAATTTCTGCAACACGAGCACTCTTTTTTTCATCAGGATGAAGGTTATTCCATAAAACCAATGAATTACTGATACACATTGTGATGATACGTATGAAAAGACACCAAGTTTATTTCTAACTTCTGATGCAAGGAATGATGTCATTATAGTATGATTGCGAAGGTCTACGCCACCCATGTACTTGTTGTACATTGAAAATAATAGTAGAAATTCCACTATTATTCGTATTTTTATCATATCTCAACATAGAACCTTTAGTTCTATATTATAAGCTGCAGACAAAATTGTGATAGCTTTTGAGTTGCGACGGGGGAGAGGGAGGGGAAAAATAAGTAGTAGTCTGTTTTCCGGTCTCGACTGCCGCCAGCGGCGCAGTTAGTCGAGGTGTGCAGCTTTTATTTTCTGTTTGGGCGCCAGCTACCATGTCCTCACGTTAGGAGGGCAGGTAGCACTGCAACATCGGCTATCGGGTCCTGGTTACTGTGGTTGTCGGATGGTTTCCCCGTTGTCTCCTTCCTCGTCGTCATCGATCTCGCGCGATCACCTACAGGAGATGAAGGAGAAAAGGGGGGCGCGAAGTCCTAGACTGAATCGTACGAGGGTGAGTTAAATGGAGAAGAGGGGGGAACAACGGTGATTCGTTAGCCACCCACGGCTGCAGCTCGTCCGGCTAATTAGTGAAGTTCGGGGCACGAGGCTCTTGTCTCAGAAGCGGGTACATCGGAGTGGCGTCTCAGGACGCCTCATTGATCATCTAATAGACAGGGGAGGATCCCGATCGACCAGTTATGGGACTTGCGATAGCGATCGTCAAAATAACAATTAATCCATAAAACGCGTTCGCCGATCTAGGACCGACCGCGAAAGCTACGGGGGATGAGGTAATCAAGAGGGCAAAGTCAATAATAAACAATTAATTAATAAAGTCTCGAGTTTATTAGACCAACTTATCCCTTAGGTCAGCCCAGTGGTCAGTTACTCGCGATGGTCTGCCTGATCTAAATTAATAAGGGCACGAATGGCGTACCGCGACGCAACGTCGACTTGGGCGGACGATAGTTGGTGCGAACGGTCTTGATGAATTGCGAACGCGCGGTTATGCAATATCCAAATTATCTACTTCTTGCACTAGCTCAGGAATTTATTTAAGTAAACACACGCGCGCGGGATCGGTCGGTCGCGTGAAGGTCAGTTGCTACCCGATTGACATTACCAGCATCTCAAAGCAATAATCCTATAACGAGAACCAAGGGCTAATGATGCGCACATAGAACTCGTCGGTCGAACGAAGGTCGGACGCGACTCGCGCAATATATATCCGATCGGCTTCACACAGAGGAATTCGTCAACGCGCGTATGCGACTTGTCGCCCGCGCAAAGGTCGTTCGGCGATCAACGGACAATTACAAAAGGAATCCACAACAACTAGCGTACACGGGTGAATCGGCCGGTCACGTAAAGGTCAAGCTTTGTCTAATCGGACGGCAACTTATGCAGGACATATCAAATGTATCAATGTTTTATCGTTCCAAGAAATCGGCAATAATTACGCGGACGCGGACAATTACTTTACTCACAAAACGGAAAAGGCTTGTTATTAATCGACAACTCGTTAAGGTTAGGCGAAGATTTTACGGCACATAGGCACGCGCGCGTGTAAAATTCGCCTTCGGACATTCAACGGCAACGGCGCAACAACGAACTTCGCCCGAAAAGTCGGTGACGAAAATGCGCACAAGTAGATCGGTCTGACGCGCGAAGGTCATACGGCACTCCCGAAAATGCGGACGTTCAACAAACACGCGATTAAATAAAGGGATAAGCGTACTTACTCTGGCGCATTTTTTATACGAACGTGACTGCGGCTACCGCCGCTGTAGCTACCGCTACTATTGTTGCTGTTGCTCCTGCCGTTCGCTGCTGTTGCTACTGCTGCTAGGCTGTTGCTATTGTTGTTGCTGCTGCTGCTGCTGTTGCTACTACTGCTCGCTATTGTCGTTGCTGCTGCTGCTACTGTTGCTCACTTACTGCTCTGCGGCTGTTGCTTACTTGCTGCTCTGCGGCTGTTGCTTACTTGCTGCTCTGCTTCTGTTGCTCGCTTGCTGCTTTGCTCACTATTGCTGCTGCTCACTATTGCTGCTTTACTCACGATTGCTGCTTAGCTCACTCGCGGATTTAGGCCTGGCTCGTTCCAGAGTCTAGCGGGGACGGCTGGTCGGCACCAGAGCTTAACGAGTACTTCTGGTCGGCACCAGAGTTGAACGAGTACTTCTGGTCGGTACCAGAGCTGAACGAGTACTTCTGGTCGGCACCAGAGCTGAATGAGTACTGGCGCGGCGTTTTTCGGCGACGCGCCACTTCTCCTTGCTTACCTCTCCTTAACGGTTATGCGATTGGTCGGCTTGTTGCTAAGCCGGATGTTAGCGCCATCTATATCGGTATTTCTTGCCTGCGTAATTTCGTCATTGGTCGAGTCTTGGCGCCTAATTTCCTTACTGGTTGCGAAGATAGCATCGGTTTTACTCCATTCGTCTAGCTACTATTAAGCTGATAACGATTGGCTAATCCGTTAGCATCGCTTGCCTATCCTTGTCTATCTACCTCTCGTTGGTCTTACCGATTCCCCTCACTCGCGTCCGATCGGTCTCGTATCAGTTGTGTCGCTCGCTCTCACGCGCTCGGTTGCCCCTACTTCGGTCTAGCTAGGTTTGCCTTAGTTAACGGGGGCTTGCGATCAGCTGATCACAGCTGGAAACTTTAAGGGCTTACAGCTTCCTGGGGGAGTATCGAACCGGGTCGTGAGTGTGCGAGGGGTTGTACGCGGGCGTAAGGGTCGTGCGCATCGGTCGGAAAGACTTCGGGGGACCATAGGTCGCGAGATCTGGACATGCGTGGGCGGGTGTATGCGGCAATAGCCGTTTGGCCGCATGTTTCTAGCAGGAGCGGGGCTAGCATAAGGTAGCATGGATTTTCCTATGATGACGCGTCATCACAGAGTCTTGAAGAGTTACACAATTAGTTTTAGAATTGACATTAAAATAGGATTTTATTATTCCCCTTTTAGCTTTTTTATCTAATGTTGTATCGATTTTATTATATCTTTCCTAACAATACCAGTAGTGAGCATTCCTAATCTTTTTAGATGTACCATCACATCTGGCGAAGTGAAATAATTGTTAAAATATACGAGATGTGTTCAAAAAGTACCCGGAATTATTGTTTTTCCAAAAAAAATATTTATTTATTCGTTTACATCAATGTGGTCCCCTTCAAAGTAATCTCCCCCAGATATAATATACTTATGCCAGCGTTTTTTCCAATCTTCGAAGCACTCTTGATATTCACTTTTTGGTATGTCCTTGAGCACTCTCAGTGATTCGGCCTTTATTTCTTCAATCGAGGAAAAACGCCGTCCTTTCATGGGTCTCTTCAACTTTGGGAACAGGAAAAAGTCACACGGAGCTATATCTGGTGAATATGGAGGTTGAGGCACGACTACGGTATTGTTTTTGGCCAAAAATTACGAACAAGCAACGAGTGAGCAGGTGCGTTATCGTGATGCAAAAGCCATGAATTGTTTTTCCATAAATCGGGGCGTTTTTTTCGGATTGCTTCACGCAAACGTCGCATAACTTCAAGGTAATACTCCTTATTAACCGTACGACCTTGTGATAAGAACTCATGATACACCACGCCCCTGCAGTCAAAGAAAACTGTAAGCAAAACCTTCACATTTGATCGAACTTGACGTGCTATTTTCGCTCTTGGTGACGTTGAATGCTTCCAGGTGGACGATTGTGCTTTGGTTTCGACATCATAACCGTACACCAATGTTTCATCACCAGTTATGACCCTTTCAAGCAAACTTGGATCGTCGTTGACGTCGTTTAACAGCTCCTGAGCGATGTTCATGCGATTGTTTTTTTGGTCAAAGTTCAGCAGTTTTGGAATAAATTTTGCTGCCACCCGTTTCATGCCCAAAACATTTGAAAAAATGTTATGACATGAGTCAATTGATATGCCAACTTCATCAGCAACTTCTCTAATTGTGATTCGGCGATAATTCAGAACCATTTTTTCCACTTTTTTCACATTTTCATCGATTATTACGTGCTGGGTCGACCGGAGCGTTCGTCATCTTCAACGTCTTCGCGGCCATCTTGGAAACGTTTATACCACTCGTAAACCCTTGTTTTTTTCATAGCAAACTCACCATAGGCTTTTTGTAACATTTCACACACTTTGTTACACTTTATTTTATTTTTTACGCAAAATTTAATACAAATTCTTTGATCCATTTCTTTTAAAAAACGAAAATCGCCGAGCTCATAAAAACACGTCAAACCTTAGTGACTACCGCAAACAAAGTAAACAGTGAATATAGCTGAAAATTTTATCATACTTCAGGGGCATGTATACCAACACAATAAAAAAAAATTTTGACAATCGGACTCTCCAGTCCCGCGAAATTTAAAAATTCCGGGTATTTTTTGAACACACCTCGTAAGCGGTAAGTTTATCGGTATTTACCATCGTTCATAATTATGTATCATCGGCATAACTACTCATGAATCAATAGTAATATTTTAGAGTTATTTTTCTTTTTCTTTACTAGCTTTGCCGCAGTAATTATGAGCATCAAATAAAAAACAATCAAAGCTACATATAGTCCAAAACTTGATCCCAAATCTAATTGGTTTATTGAGTATACATTGTTTGATAGAAAGTCTGCCAAAATATTTCACAATAACTTCATCTATTGATAGATGTTTTTTGAACCAGTCAAATCGAGTAAGGTTTTGTCGTAATAAGTCGAATAATTTTCGAATTTTCCATAACTTATCTTCATCATCTTTATCTTACATTTTATAAAATATATTTCTCTTTTTATAATTTCAAATTCGTTACGAGTCCTTACATTCCAGAGTACTTCTAGATGATCAATAGTGCCGTCGTCTTTTTTTAATATTATAAGAAGATAAGATAATAATAGTAATACATTTTTCCAAAGCATTGAAGCTTAAGTTATAATCATTGTCAACCGTGCAATCTATTATAAATTCTTTCGTATTTTGGGTAAAAATACAGTGGAATAATTCGAAATAATTTTCTGATCGTAATTCGTTCATATGATGCTCAGTCAAAAATAATTCTTCAGCAACATCCACATGTGTATTTTCAAAGTCGCCTTCTCTCCAATCATCAATATGCCACTCTTCTAGTAACTTTTAAGTATTACTGTATAAATTTTCAGCAATTTTATAGGATCCATAAGACAAAAATATATCTGCACTAGTTTCAGTTTCTTCGTCATCGTACGACTCATCAGATTATTCGTTGTCGTCGTCGGGTATAAATGCTACATCAATATAATAATTGCGAACCGTCCAGCTTCATCTTCAAGCATATGCTCTAATCTGCCATATTTATATGATTTACATGACTATTCCTCAGCATATTTAAAGCTTACAGCGAAAATTTTACATTAAATATGAACACAGAAAACTAGACGAAAGTTGTATAATAGAAACGAACACAGAAATTATTCAAAACTCCAAAAAATCGATCTGTAGGTAGTTACGATACTTAACAAAAATTTAGTTTGCATATGAAAGAATTCTACGATTGTGAAATAAGTAAAAAAAAATAATTTCTCACCAATAAACAGACTATTAATTATTTATCATTCTCAATCAATGACTAGTTATATATAGCTGAATATAATAACTATGCATAGCTATTGTGACGGTAAACGTCCTATTAGCGCTAGCAGCCCAACCATACAGCTGCCTGCAAGGGCAGGACCTACCGGTTGGGGAAAATGTAACGAGGGAATTCGGCACGAGACGGGACGGAACGCGCACGAATATAAATGGAGCAGTCGAGGGTTAGCTATCCGATCATTCAGCCGTTTAACTGCAAATCAGAGTTCTCCACCAAAAAAATCCCCAAGGGAAATAAGCAGTGAGCCCGCCGATCTTACGAACAATAGGTGTGACATTTCCGCGCTCGCGACAACTGAGTGTGTGTGGGTGAGCGTCAGTGGGTGTTTTCGCCATCGAGGGCGAAAACCGAGAGCGGACTGTGCTCACGAAGGACGGGCGCTAACGAATTTGCCTCCTTTCTCGTTGCGAGTAGTGTGCTCGATACAAAGGTAAGCTGGCCAGCTTTATTTCGCGACTTTGCTTTATTTTTCTCACGATTGCGCGGGATTGATTGCTAGCGTGCATGTGCTAACCCGGCGAACAAAGAGCTACGATCGCTCCATCGCTGCATGTCATTGACGCGCGCGTACTTTGTAAACATAAACACGCGGGCCAAGTGTACTGTAGAGAAAAGGGAAATAAACTAACTCGCATGTGATATTGATTATAATTTCGCTATTATTACTTCCAACGAATAGCAAGTTGGTTGACTGACTCCCGTCCCCTCCTGCTCTCCAACTATTAAATTTGAGCATTTCGATGATACCGCGCGCATCTCGACACGCCTGCGTACCGAACGAATAATCGGATTAAAACGGAGCAATCACCCCGTTACACTATATAGCAACTTTTGATAGCCGTTAGACAATGAATAACTAATTATTTTTTACTTAGAATTACATTGATAAACATAGTTTTTCTCATAGACTCGATTACCAGTTTTTGATCTGAACCTATTTTTCAAAAATGGTTGAAACAATTATTTTCTAAACAAATAAAAAAAAAACTTTTATCAGTGTTTTTAACCATCCTTTGACCATGTCGCCTAATCGCAATAGTTAGTTCCTCCCAGGAGTTACAGGTAAGACTTAGGCACAAGGGGGTTTTGGTAATTTCAATTATAGCCAGATAGCGACTTTTGACAGCTATTTTGCAATAAACAGATAGCTTTTTTGTCCTTGAAAGTATAGATTCCAGCATAATTTTCTCCATATAATCGATTGGTGCTATTAGTTTTTCAATTTGAGCATATTTTGAAAAAATTGTTCAAACAATTATTGTTTAAACGAGTGTAAAATCGACTTTTATCACTTTTTTCATCATCTTTTGACCATATCGCCAAATCGCAATAGTTACTTCCGAGCTAGATCTTTTGACTTCGGTTTGGGTATTATTGGATTTGGAAGCCCCAAATGAAATTCCAGCCTGCTGATCATTTATCGATGTAGAAGTAATTGTTATGGTTGTATATGTAAAATTTCACGAGGAATTCTATGATGCAGTCCAAAATAATTAAATTTTTTTTTCGTGCTTTTTAAAAAAAACATTTTTGTCATGAATTTTTTATTTTTGACCTATACCAGCTACAACTTAATTCATACGTAATGTCGTTCAGAATCATTCACAGAATCTGAAAAAAATATTAGCCCGAAATATTAAAAACTGCGGTACTAGTTCCATTTTTACGCGGCGCACTAAAAAATATATGTATTAAGCATTTCCAATAAATTTGAATGTATTTGAAAGAAGAATTGAAATAATTAGTTATGTTGCTTATAATAAAAGTAATATTCGTAATAAGAATAATGATATACTACATGCAATATTTATTAATGAAATTCTTATTGAATAAGCACTGATAAAATTTATAATTACAGTAAATACGTACGTAATCAGGGTTCATGCAGTTCATATTTACCTATTCATTTCGATGAAATAAAAATAGCATACAAAATCACAGTACGACTATAAGAAAACAGGTCGTAACAGACATATATACAGCTCCATAATATGCGATGCGTATATTATAGTATACGTACTATGATTATACTTTTTTCATTTCATCGAAATGAATAGGTAAATATGAATCCAACCCTGATTACGTACCCTGATTACGTACGTACGAGGGTGGTCCGATAAGTACTTAGCCTCACCGACCGATGGCGCCACTGTCGCAAAAGAAATATTCTATCACGTAGTACAACCTTCTCGATGGTTACTGTCAAGATTTCAGCCGGATCGGAGTTGTAGTTTATTTTTGAGAGCGTGTGAAAGCAAGTGTGTCCGTTGATTTTTGAAAAATGGAAAAAGAGCAGTATCGGTCGGTGATTTGATTCTTGTTTTTGGAAGGGAAATCGCGCAGCGAAATCAAAAGCGCTTGGATGCTGTGTACGGTGACTCTTTTCCTTCAATGGCGACCGTCAAAAATTGGTTTAACGAGTTTCAACGTGGTCGCACGTCGATTTTTTAAGAGCCACGTCCAGGTGCTCCGAAAACGGCTACCACAGAGGATAACGTGACAAAAATTCACGATCTCGTATTGGCAGATCAACGATTGAAGGTGCGCGAGATAGCTAAGATCGTAGGCATCTCAAAAGACCGTGTGGGTCATGTCCTGCATGAAATTTTGGGCATGAGAAAGCTGTCGGCGCGATGGGTGCCACGTTTGCTCACTCCGGACAACAAGCGCAACCGTGAGACAACTTCAGTCTGACACTCTTTAAGCGCAATCCGAAGGAGTTTCTGCGTCGTTTCGTGACAGTCGACGAAACATGGATCCACTGGTATACTATACACCAGAGACCAAGGAACAGTCGAAACAGTGTACTTTACCCGGCGAAAGTGCTTCGAAGAAGGCGAAGACTACCCCATCGGCCGGAAAGGTTTTCTAAAATGCCACCGTTTTCTGGGATTCACAAGGTGTGATCTACATCGACTACCTGGAGAGGGGCAAAACGGTTACAGGGCTGTACTATGCCGAATTATTGGGCCGATTCGACGTCGAATTGCAGAAAAAACGGCCCCATTTGACGAAGAAAAAAGTGCTCTTCCACCATGACAACGCACCGGCTTACACCTCCGCCGTCGCCATGGCCAAATTGGTCGAATTAGGCTACGAACTGCTGCCCCATCCACCATATTCTCCAGATTTAGCCCCGTGCGACTTCTTTTTGTTTCCAAACTTGAAAAAGTCACTTGCCGGGCAGAAATTTGAGTCGTATGAGAAGGTAATCGCTGCCACGGAAGCCTACTTTTCAGACCTCGAGGAAACGTATTTTTCAGACGGGTTATTGTTGGATTTGCTAGTGTGATTCGTCTCTATTAATTTATGTTTTATTTATATATGATTTATTCAACAAAATGTTACATATTAGTATTTACAAGCATAATTTATTTCTCTACTGTGTGACGTATGTGTGTGTGTATTTGAGTTCTTGTTTGTGTTAGTGTCCTTTGTATTTCCTTCTCCTCTTCTTTTCCATTTGCCTTCATTTTTCGTCTTCTTCTCACACTTTCATTCCATCTTCTATCCCATCCTCTCTCTTTCTCTCTCCCTCCTGTACTTACCTCCTCTCTTTCTGTATGTCCTCCCATTTATAATCATTCTTCTGTTTTCTACCACGATGTCCATTACTACTCCTGCTTCCTGGTAAGCACTGAGGACCTTCTTTGCTGCTCTTATCATTTCATCCCTCTCTTTTCTTTCTTCAAAGGACAGCCACTCGTCTAAGCTCATTTTTCCTTCTCTGTATAATTCTCTTTCCAGGTCCCATATCTTGTCTCTGTCTTCTCTGCTATTAAACTCAACTTTCAGCCTTTCTTCCAATTCCTTTACATGTTTCACTTTCACTTTATGAACCTTTTCAAACCATTCTTCTATTTTTACACCTTCTTCCCATTTTGGTCCCTTTTTCACTACCAGAATTCTTTTTTTCCAGTCGTCCCATTCTTCTCCTGGTGATTCGTCACTCTCACTTTCCACCTTCCTTTTTTTTCTTTTGTTTTTCTCCTTTTTTCTCTCCACTTCCTCCTCTGCTCCCTTCTCATCTCTTTCTTTTCTGCTTTCTTTTTGGTTTTCCTCAATTGTTCTTAGTCTTATTTCCTGGTTCCTAGCCTCTCTTTCCAACTCTTTTACCTTATTTTCCAGATCACTTCTTTTTTTTCTTTCTATTTCCATCCATTCTTCTAGGTCTTCTTTTTCTACTCTTCTGTCTCTTTCTATCTTCGTTATTTTCCTTTCAATTTCATCCATTTTCGTTAATCTTTCTTTTGCCTTCTTTACTCTATGAATTTTTATTTCTTTCTTATCTAGCCGGTCTTCTCACCTGTCCGTATTAAGGCTTTTACACCTTTTCTGCGATCTCCTCCGCTCCCTCTGCTTTCACTTATGCTTACTACAGTTCTCTCTTACCAATTTCTTTCTTCTCTCTTTTCACTTTTCTTTTTCTTTCTCTTTTTCTTCCTCTTTTCTTCTTCTTTTCCACTTTAGTTCCCTCATCCATGCTATTTTTTCTTTGCTCCCAACTATTATTTCTTCCCACTTTTCTCCTTCTTTTCTTGTCATTTCGCATTTTTCTACTATGTGTTTCCAATCTTCCTCTTCTTTTTGGCACATTCTACATTTCTTATTTTCTTCTTTTTCCCAGTATCTACTCCCTCTTGTCTCGTTCCCTAACCTAAACCTCTCTCTTATTTATAGGCCTCTTATTTCCCCTTCATTTTGTATTTCTTTTAGTCTACACTTCTTCATTTCTTCCTTTATCTCCTTCCACTCTCTTATATATCTTGATTCTTCCAGCTTATCTTCCATTTCTTTTTCTTCTTTTTTCCTCAATTCTTCTCTTACTTCTTCCCAGAACTCTTCTCTTTCATCGTCTCCTTCTTCTCTCTCTCTGTATTTTTTACTTTCCCCTAGTCTTTCTTCTCTCTCTCCTTTTTTTTCATTTCTTTCTTCTCTTTTCCTTTCATTTCTCTTCATTTCTCTCCATGCTTCTTTCTTTATTGTTCCATCCCCCTCTTCTTTAATTTTATTTTCATATCTCATCGCTCTCTCCATTGCTTTTTCTTTTATTTCTTTTCTTCCTGTTTCCCATTTTATCAGATAACTCGGTGTGTTTCTGTCCAAGCCCAGTACCCATTTTATATATTTCATTTGTAGTCTTTCTATTTCCTCGTATCTTTTCCACCCCCATATTTCTGCTCCGTACATTATCACGCTTTTCACTAACGCGTCAAATAACCTCATCCTTAGCTTCCAATTTTCTTTAAATAATCTTTCTTCCAACCCCCATATTTTTCCTAGTCCCATGTTTATTTTACCTTCTGTTTTCTTTATATGTCTCTTATTCCCATTATTTTTGTTTATTATGTATCCCAGATAGTTATATTCTTTTACCATTTCAATTTTCTTTCCTATCCACTCAAAACTTTCTTCCTTTCCTCTTCCTCCTCCTTTCTTACATTTCATCATTTTTGACTTTTCTACGTTTAATTCCAACCCTCTTTCCTCTAAGAATCTCCTTAGTTTTTTCAGCATCTCTTTCATTCCATTTTCATTATTTGCCATCATTACTATATCATCCGCGTATCCTATCGTCCAAATTTTCTTTCTTCCTATTACCACTCCTCCTTCCTGAATTTTACTCATTTTATCTTCTAACTCCGCAAAGGCAAGATTAAATAGCGTGGTGCTCAGCGGGCACCCTTGCCTTACTCCCTTTTCTGTGTCGAATTCACCTATTATCTCTCCTCTAATTTTTATTCTGCATCCTGTTTCCTTGTATATTTCTTCTATGCTTCTTCTGATTCTTTTATCTATTTCTTTTTCCTTTATTATTTCCCATATCTTCTTTCTTCTTATCTTGTCAAACGCTGCTTTCATGTCAGCGAAGAAGACAAACAATTTCCCACCTTTTTCCCTGATTTCTTTTCCTATTGCCGTTTTTAGCACGTATATTGCGTCTGTTGTTCCTCTTTTTAGTCTGAAACCCATTTGCGTATCGCTTAGTATTCCTTTTTCTTCTATCTCTCTATCTAGTCTTTTCCTTACTATTTCTGCATATATCTTATATCCTGTGTCCATCAGCGTTATACCCCTATAATTGCTTACTTCTTCTTTTTTTCCTTTCTTGTATACTGGTATTATTATTCCCTTTCTCCATTCCTTCGGGTATCCTTCTCCGTTCCACACTCTATTTAGACATTTTGTCAGGTCATTTATTAGGCTTTGAGTCCCAGCCATCCACGCTTCATTTGCAATCCCATCTTCTCTTGTTGCTTTTTTCTTTTTCATTCTCTTTATCACCTCTACTACCTCTTTTACTTCTATTTCCCCTCTTTCTTCTTTTTTTCCCCCTTTCCCATTCTTCTCTTTCTTCTTTTTTATTGTCGTCCTTTTCTTTTTCTCCCAGCTGCTTCTTGAAGTGTTTTAGCCATTCCTTATTGCTTATTTTTTCATCTATTTTTACTCTTTTTTTCTTTCCTCCGCTCACTTTTTCCCAAAATTTCCTTCTCTTTCTATCTTTGCTTATTTCCTCCGCCACTTTCCTTCCTTCCTCTTCTTTTGCCTTTCTTATTTCCTCTCTGTATTCCCTCTTTGCTTCCAGGTAACCGCTTCTATCCCCAATTCCTCTTCTTAGTTCTTTCAGAGCATTCATTACCTTGTCTCTTTTTACCTTACATTCTTCTCTCCACCAGCTTTTTCTTGTTCCTTTTTTACTCCTTATTTTCTTTTTTGTTATAGCGTTCTGCACTCTAATTTTTATCTCTTCCCATTTTTCCGTTCCTTCTACTGCTCCTATCCATCTGTGATACTCTTTTATTCCTTCTTCGCTCCAGTCTTCTCTTAACCTTTCTTCTTCTCTGTTTTCTTCTTCTTCAACCCTGTTTTCTAGCTCCACTTCTACTGGTAGGTGATCCGAATTGATTCTCTCTCCCATTTGCATTTTCTTCACTCTCTCTTCCCCTCCTATATTTCCTATTACGTAGTCAATCGTCGACATCCCTCTCGCTCCTATATATGTAATTTCTCCCTCTTCATCTCCCTCTTTTTTTCCATTCATAATCACTAATCCCGTCTCTCCTAGCCATTTAACCATCTCTTCCCCTTCTGCGTTTATCATACCATCCTTTGTTTTTATTTCTTCTGTCTGTCCTTCGCTATCCCATTCTCTTCCTTCGCCTCCTGTTCTAGCGTTAAAGTCTCCTCCTATTATTAATATTTTACCTCTATTTTCCTTTATTTCTTCGGTTAGGTACTCATAATTTTCTTTTTTCTTGTGCTGCATGTAGACTGATGCAACCGTGCATTTCTCTCTCTCTATCTCTATTTCCCCTACTATGACTTCTTCTGTCCTTTCTTTCTTCCATTTTACCTTTATTCTCCCTTGTCTTTCTCTAACTGCCATCAGTCCACCCCCTATCTCCCTACCCCTTTTTCCTTCCCTTCTCGAGTCCCTCCATTCAATGTTATACTCATTCAAATTTCTTCCTATTCCTATTTCTGCTTCTTCTCTTTTCACCCATGTTTCCGTAAGTCCTACTATATCAAAATTTCTAATGTATTTCCAGTCCTCTTCTTCCAGGCTCTTTATTCCCGCCACATTCCAGAATAACATTTTTACCGTTTTTCTTCCCTTCACCTCTTCTCTCTTCTCTCCTCTCCCACTTTTATTTCCGAAACCCTTCCATTCCTTTCTTTGTCATTCTTTCTTCTCTCTCATTCCACCTCCACTCTTCCTCCCCTGCTCTTACCCCGTTGTGCCATATTTTAACTTCCTTGCCCTTATTTTTCAATTCTCTTGCTTTTCTTCTTACCTCCTCTCTTATTTTCCTCTGTTTCCACGTCCAGTCATGATCTATATATATTTTTTTCTCCCCTAGATTACTTTTTTTCTTCATTATTCCCTCCTTTTGCTCCCATGAGGCACACTTAATTTGCCACATCCTCTTCCTTCTATACTCTATTCCTTCCTGTCTCTGTTTTATTTCTTGTCCTCCTATACTCCTTACGCTTATTATTTCCCCTTTAATTCCCATTCTGTCCTTTAACCATTCCTCTGTATCTCCTTTTTTTTCCCATTTCAGTTCTCTCTCCAGATCCGTTACAATTATATTATTTACCCTACTTTCTCTATCCATCCTCTCCTTCATGTGATCCATTTCATCCCTATTATCTACTCCTTTTTCTTCTGCCCTTGTCTCTTTTCCTTCCATGCATCTTTTCATCTTATTCATCTCTTCTTCCAATCCATTCACTCTTCCTTCCCACTTCTCTTGTCTTCTTTTTTCTTCTCTTTCTCTTTTTTTCCTTTCCTCCCTGTCTTTCTCTAATTCTTCTCTAAGTTTTTCTAACCCTCTCTCCCATTTTGCCTCCCTTTTTTTTTCCGCCTCTTCCATTCGCCTCATCATTTCATTTAGCAGTTCCTCTTTTTCTCTCCTCCCCTCTCTTCTCAGTTCTCTCATTTCTGCTAGTATTCTTTCAATTGCATTACCTTCTCCTTTACTCTCACCCACCCCTAACAATGTTCTGTCCATTTCATTTCCTTCATCCCCATCCGTTCCACTCCCCTCGCTTTCACTTTTGTACCTTTTCAGCTGCCTCACTTCTTCCTTGTTTCCTCCCCTCAGGCCCTCTTCGCTCTCTCTACCTCTCACCCCCTTTGCCTTCCTCTTATCCCCTTTACCGTCCCTCTCTTTCGCTGTTCCTGGCGTTATGAACATCTCGTTCCTGTTTCCTATTCCAATTCCCCACCTTGCTCCCGCCTTAACTCTCTCTCTTATTCCCTTTGTCTTCGCCTTTATATCCCTCTCCTACGCTCCTCTTTTCCCACCTTCTGTCTTATCTAACCTAACCTATCCTTTTTCCCTTTATTTTTTTTCTCACCTTACTTCCTTCGCCCTTTGTATCCCTCACTTTTTCTCTTCTCCAAACCCCTTTCCACTCCTCCTGTACCTTTTCTCCACTTTTCTCTTCACTTCCCGCTCTCCTTCTCTCTTAAATTACGTTATACTCAGCACTCACACAAGACGCGTCCACACTCATCCAAGTCTCAATATAACCTCCAATTTATGTTTTATTTCTTCTAGTGAATCGATTCTCTCGTTTATTTTATCACTGGCAAATGATGAGGTTAACTTAATCTTATTAGAAAATTCTTGAAAATCACTGTCAATGTTGTCTTCAATTACTTCTACTGACTCCTGACTATTGATTGCTGGTTGTATTTGCTCAGGTATGTTTTTATTAAAATTTGAATTAACTGAATGGTTTTTGCCATATATTAGTTCTTCAATACTATTTTTAGTACTCTGTATTGTTTCTGAGAAAAACGCGCCTCATCGAGTCTCGCTCTGTCTCTCTCTCTTCGCTCCTCGCTCGCTTGCCCGCTTGGCCATGCTCGGCCTCGTGCGCGGGCAATCTTCCGCGAAAACGGCCCCGGCCGTTATAATACAAATTATAATATTGAATTAAATACTCAATTAAGAACAGATGTAGCACACTTAGTGCACGCCGTGACATAGTGGCCTTGTTTTAATAATGACAGAAAAAAAGTAAACGAATTGTTCAAACTATGTGTGGGTAATATGACTAACATTGATAACACAGGCCGACAAAATTTAAAAAATGGAAAAACCTAGAAACCAGACAGTACGTTTCCAAACGTTTTTGGTGCGCTGAAACCGAATCTGACCTCAGAATTGCTCCATCACCCTAGGTTTTCGAGAAATCCTAACCTAAAAGTTCAAAAAACACGATTTTTCACTATATTTCGCGTAGTATTACGTCGTATGCCAATTTTATTTTAAAAAACGAGTAATGCTATCTCAAAGTACTACTCTTACCCTTCAAAACCCTTTTTTCAGATTTAAAAAAATCTTTTTTTTCCATCGAGATATCGTAGATTGAATTTGAGTGATTTAGCGATTTCGTTACAGCACGAAATAGTGGCGAATTTCCGAATAAAGAGTTATAGTGTAATTATATGTTTTTTGGGTCACTGAATCCAAATTAAACGTCAGAATGGCTCTATAATCTCAATTCCCTTAACCCTAGAGCCCCATAACCTGCGATGCTGTAACCCCCGACCGACATACTCCAAAGTCCTTAACTCTCAAGCCCTTTAACCTGCTGCGGTATAACCCCAGACCCTCACACCCCAATTTCCTTAACCCTCGAGCCCTTCAACCTGCTGCGGTATAACCCCCTACCTCTCATACCCCAATTCCCTCAACCCTCGAGCCTTTAACCTGCGAAGCTATAACCCCCGACCCTCACACCTCAATTTCCTCAACCCTCGAGCCCTATTACCGCGACGCTATAACCCCCAACCCTCATACTAAAATTCGCTACGCAGAATACCTCAAGCCTCCAAATTATATTCAACCCCCGAGCCCTGCAAGTCTGCAACCTCAGACTCCTTTGCCAGAATTTCCTCAATCAACACTTCAAGCTACTATCGTATAACCGTATGTCTCTACATTTCAATCCCTTCAATATCCAAGCCTTGTATTCTACGCAGCTTTCAATTACGCGTTTTAAATCTCATTTATTCCGTTTGTGAGTGTTGCATCTGAATATCTGCAATCCTATAGTTTTTCACTTCTTTTTTTATGAAAACGCTGTCGTTTATCTTGAAATGAACGTTAAAGAGATTTGCGTCTATGATGATCTGTCAATGTATCGTGTCGGTGTAGGGCCCAGCAATAGTCAGCCATCATGCTCTCATTCCATTTACCTTGATAATGTTTCTCTTTGTTTCTGAAATTTTGATGAAATCTTTCACCCATTTCTTCACTGAACGCCCCAACATTGTCCGGAAAGTATTCCAAATGTGAAAACAAAAAGTGTATTTTCAAGCTCATCAAACACCCTAATTTGTGAAAATTCTGTAGCATTGTTGACACAATAGTTTTGTATTTAGGGTCCCGGTGGTTTCCGAGAAAATTCTCGGTGACACTTTTGAAACTTATCCAAGCATTTCTCTCATTAGTCGTCATTGTCAAGAGAAATTCATCATCTTTCATAAGTGCTCGAATGTCTGGCCCTACAATATGCCTTCCTTAATTTTCGCTTCAGACAATTTAGGAAATTTGCCCTGAAGATACTTGTAACATTCGCCTTCCTTATCTAGTGCCTTGACGAATTGCTTTATCAAGCCTAGTTTTATATGGAGTGGAGGTAACAAGATATGTTTAGTATCAACAAGGTTCTCATGGACGACATTGTGTGATCCAACAACCATTCCGATTCTTTTCGTCCATTCTTTCCGAACCCAATGTTCTTCTCGTGCACGACTGTCCCAGAGACACAAAAAACAGGGGTGCTTCGTATTTCCAGATTGCAAGCCAACTAATATATTGATCATCTTGAAATCGCCACAAACGAGCCATTTGTGTTCATTGTAATTGATTTTCTCAAGAAGGAATCGAAAGTTATCGTGAGACTCTTTCATCACAGTGGAATGAGCAATAGGAATAGCTGCATACTCATTCCCATTGTGCAGAAGTACTGCCTTGAGACTTTGTACAGATGCATCCATGAAGAGTCGCTAGTTCTCTGGATTATAACCTCCTTGCACTCCATATAAACTAATGAGATGCTTTATATCGTTACAGTAAACAAGGTTATCCACGCAAGTAAAATATGGCCGAAAGGGTACCCCCCGTTAAGGGAGTATGGTGGGTACGTAGTTAGTCAGTTGAGAGAACGCCTCGACTTTATATTGACTCGCTTAGTACCAATCGTAAGTTTGGCAACGTCGCGCATATACTCCGCTCTAAACGCTCAACGTACGTCTGCTACCGCGTGTATTTATTATGCTTGCGGGCTAACCTATAAAAGGTAACCTGATGTTATACAGACTGAAAAAATGAGTGAGAAAAATAACTACTGTTATTTCGTAATAATTATTATTTATTTAATATAATAAATAAAATGTTTATTAAATTAATAAATGTGGAGTTTTTTATTAATATGATATAAAAAATTTTTTATTAACATGAACAGAATAATTTTTAATAAAAAAGTGAGCTTCGCTGTTCAGAAGTTCGTAGCGTCATTCCGAAATCCGCGCCTATACCGAAGCACATGGAGTACATGCGACGTTGCCACGTCGTCAATTCACTGACGAAAATCGTAAATTTACGATATAAATTAGTCAATATCTTTTGTTACAGGCTCTGATTGATAGTTTTGAAAGCACCAATGGATTCAGTATTTTTTTCTACGTCCCTCAGAATTTTTTCATAATTTTCTCATTTTTGAATATCTTTATAATAAAAAAACAGCGTTTTCCCATAAGATCACATGTTAATTTTAAACATTAATTTCTCGGGTTTGAAGCTCTGAAGGGTCACCAAACTTGAACCATAGCTTAAGTGAACCATAATACACATTGTGTCCAAATTACAAGCAATTCACATTTTTAATAGTCTTAGCTACCATACTCCCTTAACAATGGTGAAATGCCCCCCTTCGAAAAACTCAAAATGAGCTATGGCTACCTCTTTGGGACTATTTAAGATACAGTTTGGCCATATAAGTAGTCCCCGACCCCTCACCCGTATATATATATAACCTAAAAACCTCTATTTTCAAAAACTATATTTTTTCTTGGGTACCAATTATGATATCGCTACGGAAATAAATCACGCGTATACTGTTTATTAAGACAAGTATGTGTGAATTTTTTCGATCTATATCATTGAGTTTTTCTAACCTAAACAAATTTTTTAAGTAAAAAAAAATTTTCAAAGTGAGATATCTTTGCTTCAAAAAATGGCTACACAACATTTTTTTTTTTAATTACGTAGTTTTTTATGAATAATTCAATGGTATACTTAAAAAGTTGAATTTCGCTGTGGGTCTCTGAAAAAAAAGCGAAAAACCAATTTTTTTCGACATTTTTTGTGGTTCTTGGCCATTAAATCTTCGCACACGATTTCTATGTAAAAACTAATTGTACCATTCGATTCTACACAAAAAATTACATGGAAAACATGTATAATAACCTATGAAATATTGTTAGCTTATCGTCATATAAATTCAAAAAGTAAAATAATCAAGCCCTAGAGACGTATGCAATCATAAATTTTACGTTTTATTAGGAAACTAGTCGTAAAATCGAGTAATTACGTTGTATATATGTAAACACACACACACGCACACGTGTGTTCGTGTGACTGCGTGCATGTGTGTACATATGTTCGAGCGTATCTGTAAATTTACTACATGAACATACATATAATTATATAAGATTATATGTTTATTTATCATTATATAATTATATGTATATATTATATAATTATATATAAAACTGGATTTTTCAAGATTTTTCTTAACTGTTAATGCTACTTCAATGACTGCGTTGATTTCTGAACTCAGTAGAGGTAAACTAGACATGTACCTGTAGTTATTAGCCTTGGTTTCTTATAATCAGGAGAGTCAAATATTTCAAAATTAAGTCAAAATATTTTGAAAACAGATTCAACCGCTTGGATTTGAAGTCGATTTGTTGTACCGATATAAGAGAATATAAATAAACAGACTTTAGAAAATTGAAAGGTTAAAATTATTACATTTTCAAAAACGCTTCCATAAATAACATTCACGATAGCGTGAGAACGAATTCGCCGCTGGTAGTGCTAGTGATATTAAAAACATAGATTGCGCGTACTACTTTATATGTAGATATTTTCACACTACAGCCCTGTATTCCAGTATTGATGGCACTAGCGCCTCTAACGGTGGAACTGCTTCCAATCATGATCAGCGCTGTTTCGAATCTGTGACAGTTAAGACACGGAACGTGGAGTGGAATTTGCATCGAGACGGAGTATGCAGTATATTGTAGCAAAATCATGGAGACTATCTCCATGAGCAAAATCAAGATGGTTTTACTTGCTTACGTTTTCTACGAGTTTTGTTCATAGTAGTTCATATATAAATACTGATAAATACGTTGAGTTTCGAGACTGACTGCCAATTCGTGTGAGCGAAAAATATCCTGATCTAATATTTAGGCACTAAGAATTACAACTGGCATACTATATAAAAACAACGCCGACAACTGGAGTCGGCTTTAACCTGTAGTCGATAAACGGTAAAGTTTAACGTTTAAGAAATACGAACATACTAGGTACATATATACGTCTGCACAAAAACAAGTTATTTTTTTTGTCAACCATCCCGTACTTTATCATAATTCTTACCTCGAAAAAAATATATATAAAAATTAGAGCTCTTTTGAAAAGAATATTTTCTTTTTTTTTCTCAAAGTTTTCAACCTAACGAAACAATCATAAACGTTATCTACCAATTAACTTTAAAATTATATTCACAATTTCTTGTTGATTATAATTCCAAAGATATATGCACGCTATCAATTAAGTGAACTTTCGAAATCATATTGTAAAAAATTGTAAAAAAAAAAAGATACGTGTTGTCCTTATAACTTGAAATTAAGAAAAAATTAGTACGCATGCTATTTAAAAATCATTGTACATATACAACTCAGAATGAACTATTGATATGTACATATGCATTGATAAAAGTAATGTTAAATTTTTAAGGCAATATTAATTTCACTGAATTTTTAACATAACCTGATAGCTTATCTAATAAAAATGACCATTGTAATTAGTTTGAAAAATATAATGATCTTAGCTCTGTAAAAAAGCAATAATTTTCTTAGCGTAGATTCACATTTTTTAAATCATTCAAAAATTCAGAAAATTTTCTACAACACTATATAGTCCTAGTAACCCAGTACTTCATAAAATTGAGATCAGTATCCACTAATCTTTACAGATTCTTAAATAGAAATTTAATAGTTATCCAAATTTTTTCCCCATGGGCAGTTTACTTTTTGAAATTAATAGTTTTATGTACAAAACATGAATTACTCAGTCATTTGAGAATTTTATTCATTTTGATTATCCAACCTCTTTGACTATAACCTCTTATTCTCTTATTTTTCAAAAATAAAAGCTATTTAGAAAAACTTGAAATTCACCAACTGTTACATTCTGATTTTTGATCCAGAAATTATTTTAATGTTTTTTTAATGCTTGAATAATACATTGTGACGGTAAACATCAAATTAGCGCTGACTATTTAGCTTAATTGCTGCCTGTGAGGGCAGCACCTGCCGGGGGGACAAAATAGGTAACGAAGGAATTCGGCACGCGAGCAGACGGAACGCGCGCGACAGAATTTGAAGTGAAGCCTAGACCACCATAGTGTCCGTCCGCTTACGCTACCGCATCGCCAATTCACGTGTCCTCATCAACTACAACACATCGAAACAGCAATTATACAGTCATCCGAGATTACGGCTGCCAAGGTGTCATCCAGCTACTAGCTTGAGGACAGGACGAGTGTGTGTGAGTGAGGTTTCGCCATCGAGGGCGAAACCATTGTGTGCGCGCATTCGCGATCCGCGAGCAGAACAATAAAAACAATAAAAAACTGTTCCGTGCTGTCCGAGTTATCGCTGTTTTTCTCCGATCGCCTGCAAACATAAGGTAAGCTGGCCAGCTTAATTTCGCGATCGCGATCATACGAATAATAATTTGATTCTAACATTCGATGCGTGCATGTAACGGCTCTAATAACAAAGAGCAGCGAGCGTACCGGCAAAGCGTGTTGTCGACGAGTGAGCGTTCATGTAAACAAACGCGCGGGCCGACCTTTTGTGAATTTTGAGGAATAATAAAGGATACCATTCATATTACTAACAAGTGTTTTTCGATCCGCTTTTACCTCATAGCTTCCACTCATTTTAGTATAGGTTATTAACAATTATTGGTTGACTGACGCATACTTTCTCGTGCTCTCCCGGATATGTAGTGAGCATTGACAATTACGCGCGTCCTTTTAATGTAATTGCGCGAATATAATAATTAAACGGTTTTACCCCGTTACAACATACTAATAACAAAAATATTAATAATTATATTAGCAATAAACAAAAATATTAATAATAATAAACTGATATAGAAATCTTTTTCTTTGCTTTTTGACGTTGAAGTTTTAAGATATTGTAATTATTACCCTTTTTCGGGGTTCAAATCTTTGAAAAATAATACCGTTAAAATCGGCCGCATAGTTTTTGCGTTGTAAATTAAAAACAATTGAAATACGCTAGTTGTTAGTTAATTAATTCATGACTTGTGCAATTTGAAAGATATTTATTTCAAACACCAATGAAAAAAGTGCTTTAACACGAGAAAACTATAGATTGAATTTCAAAAGAAAATTTTAAAAAGTTTTGCTGGAAAAGCAGTTATTGTTGATAATCTCGTTTTGTTAATAAGCAATTTTTTGCCCGTAGAATCGTCATACAGTTAACAGCTGGCGCTCATTCTTTTCGTTGAGAATTCTAGTTTAACTGAAGTGCAGAGGTCTGATCATTTTTTATTTAAAACATTTGAACAAAGCTTAATAACAAAAATTGTCTAATATTTGTTCGATATTAATTAAAATTCCGATTTGTATTGTTGGAAATATTTTTTTTTATAATTACCTATGCAGAATTTGATATTGGTCGAGCTATCCCAAATAAAAAAAATGGTGATTTTAAAGCCAGACCGGTGTCAACTCCTTCTGGAAATGTTTGTCGCCAGGCTTCAAATTCAATTTGAGTAGAAAAAATTGATTTGTAGCAAGACTAATGAACCGGATTTCACAGTTTTTTTTTTAATTTTGGGTACTTCGATAAAATTTTAACTTCTGCACAGGTAATTATAAAAAAAAATGTTTTCAACAACACAATTCGGAATTTTTTTTAATATCGAACAATCTTGAACATATTTGATATTAAGCTTTTTTCGAATCTTTTAAATAAAAAATTATCAGACAACTACAATTCAGTTAGACTAAAATTCTCATCGAAAAGAATAAGCCCCGGCTGACAACTGTACGATGTTTTTATGGGCAAAAAATTGAATATTAATAAAACGTTTTTTTCAACAACTGCCTTCACAAATGCTGCCAAAATTACAATTTTGTTTTTTTTATTACAGATATTCAAAATGTCGTCTGATGATGAGCCTCCGGTGAAAAAATCTAGAACAAGGGATGAATCAAAATATATCTCATGTAATAAATATTTACGAAACTTGAGTGGATCTCATTTGAACATAAGCAGTCATGAACAAGCTTCAGATTTTCACGAAAAGTATGAGATATTTGTACAAGAGGATGATGCTATTTGCTCCAAATGTTTCACTAAAATTCGCTTAAAAAAAAGTCAAAAAACAAATAATTTGACTCAAGACCGAATTCCATCGGAGACCAAGACGACTGGTGCAGAAGGCTTTTTGAAAAAAGATCTTGTTTCAGATGAAGTAGAAAAAATTCCGTCTGAAATTGAAGAACAAACGTCAAAAATATCACTTGACAATTCACAAGACAGCAGCGTAGAAGCGAATACACCTTCTTGGGATAGAAAATCTAGAGACACTAAAAGCAGTCAAGATTCAATCACAGATTCTAGTCAACAAATAGATTCTTCTGGTTCTGATCCAACATTCATAGCAGTTGAAACCACGGAAATTGAAATGGTATCAATGCCTTTTGCAAGAGTCGTCGTTACTCACAAATATTGTTTCATGTGCAAAGATACGAACGACCTTCAAGACGTACCATTCGATGCTCGTATACAAGTATTTGTAAAAAAGAGGATATTCATACCAAGAAGGAATAGGTGTTGTAAGAAGCATTTAATTAAAAATCGTTTCTATGATCAAGAGTTATCGAACATATCTACTGCTGACAACGAATGTTCGATAGAATCAAAGGAATTGACAAAGTTTTTAGAATCCTTATCAGATTTGAGCGATGCTCGATTTCATGATAAAATCAGCGAGTATGCAATTTCTGAAGAGAGAGTAAAAGCATTGACGGGTTTTACGTGGGAAAATATTATTACTCTTCGAGAAATGATGAAAACTATGCGAAGTTCAGATCATCGAAATGTTACTCAAGCACTAGTCATATTTTTGATGAAAATGAGAACGGGAAATTCTGATCTTTGTTTATCTGCTATACTTGAAATCAAAGAAAAAATGGTTCAAAAATGTATCAATGCGGTTTTAAAATGTTTTAAAGAAGAAGTTTTACCGAAACATTTTGGATTCCAGGCGTACTCTAGAGAATTCTTATTGAGCCAAACCTCCCCTGTAGCCAAAATATTATTTAATTTAGGAAATAGTTTGGCTATAGTATGTGATGGCACATACTTACGTCACCAAAAAAGCAGTAATAATGCTTATTAAAAGAAATCTTACTCTGGACAAAAAAAACTGCACTTTGTAAGCCTTTCACAATCGCAACTACGAATGGCTTTACAGTTGATGTCAGTGGACCATTTAATGCTAACCTCAACGATGCTAAAATTTTGGAGGAGCTATTAAATTCACCTGAAGGTCTTAACAGTGTTTTAGAAAAAGGAGATTACTTTATCTTAGATAGGGGATTTCGTGATGTAGTCCCACTTTTGACAAGTATGGGTTACAGAGTACTTATGCCGGCGTTGAAAGGAAAACGAAATCAATTGACAGTAGAAGAATCAAATGAATCTCGATTGGTAACTAAAGTTAGATGGGTTGTTGAAGCTATACATGGTGTAGTTGGATAAAAGCATAAACTTCTTCACAACCAATTTCATAATTCTCAATTGCACAGTGCTGGATTGTACTGTCGAATTGCCTGTTTTCTCAATAATTTATTTGGAAAACGTCTCAATTCAGATGTCGGAAAAATAAATTCGATCATCGAAAGAATTAACGAGACAAAAAATTTGAAAAATTCTTTGGCTGAATTCGTTGAAGAGAATAACTGGAATAGAAAAACTACACCATTCAGTACAGTTTCATCAAACGATTTACTTGATTTTCTAGAACTGACTATTGATGAATTACAAATACTGTTCACTGGTACATATCAATTGTCTTAAGCTGTGTGTTATTTAGCGGAAATGATGGACGAGAACGGATCTGTATCTCTCAAGTCTTCCAAAGAAGAAACTGGAATTATCAGATTTGAAGTAAAATCAAGACATATCAATAGCAAAACGTACAAGTCCTACGTGCACTACCTACCAAATACTTATGGTATATAGGGTGTGAAAAGATACTGTTGTAATTGTGCTAACGGTAACAGAACCGTAGGCTGTTGCTCTCACGTTGCATCCATAATTTATTACTTGAGTCATGCTCGATATTTGTCGCGCATCTTGAAGCCAGCAGAACACTTAACTCATTTGTTTGATATATATAATATTGTACCTGTCATTGATGAAGATAGTGATGAAGTTTGAAGTTTTATATTTTATGCAAGAATTCTTGAAAAAATGTCATATATTGTTATTATAACGTTTTAAATTACAGATATTTGAAAATCAATGCTCAGTAGTCTTCATTATTTTCCTTATACAACGTAATTACTCGATTTTACGACTAGGTTCCTAATAAAACGTAAAATTTATGATTGCATACGTTTCTAGGGCTTGATTATTTTACTTTTTGAATTTATATGACGATAAGCTAACAATATTTCATAGGTTATTATACATGTTTTCCATGTAATTTTTTGTGTAGAATCGAATGGTACAATTAGTTTTTACATAGAAATCGTGTGCGAAGATTTAATGGCCAAGAACCACAAAAAATGTCGAAAAAAATTGGTTTTTTCGCTTTTTTTTTCAGGGACCCACAGCGAAATTCAACTTTTTAAGTATACCATTGAATTATTCATAAAAAACTACGTAATTAAAAAAAAAAAAATGTTGTGTAGCCATTTTTTGAAGCAAAGATATCTCACTTTGAAAATTTTTTTTTACTTAAAAAATTTGTTTAGGTTAGAAAAACTCATTGATATAGATCGAAAAAATTCACACATACTTGTCTTAATAAACAGTATACGCGTGATTTATTTTCGTAGCGATATTATAATTGGTACCCAAGAAAAAAAATAGTTTTTGAAAATAGTGGTTTTTAGGTTATATATATATACGGGTGAGGGGTCGGGGACTACTTATATGGCCAAACTGTATCTTAAATAGTCCCAAAGAGGTAGCCATAGCTTATTTTGAGTTTTTCGAAGAAGGGCATTTCACCATTGTTAACGGGGGGTACCCTTTAATATCTCTCTTCCTGTAAATAGAAACTTTTGTCTCAGGTAATAAAAGATTTCTTTCTTTTAGTCTTGAAGCTAAGAGTTCTAAAGAATCTTTCGGAAAATTCAAATCACGAATCAGATCATCCAAAGATTTTTGGTCGAAAAGTTTGGGCTTTTCTGAGTCAGAAAAATCTTCTTCATCACTACTGCTGCTTTTGTCTGTTACCGGAACTTCTATTGGTTGAAGTTTTTTTGGCTCAGAATCAGAATTTTTTTTTCTTTCTATTTTTCCATACTGAGCTGCTGTTACACTAGAAACGTTCGGATAAAGGAGAGAAGCTTTGTTATTATGATTAAAACCTAAAGTATCACATTTACAAAAGTAACAGTCATCATGGTGATTTTTAGGTTCACGCCGTATTGGTTGGAGAACAATTTCGGTTTTAGTTTTATTCCAGCTTTTCAAACTTCGGCGACAGTCTTCGCAAATATATTTAGGAACCCATGGTTATTCTAAATTCTTCATAGGTGTCTCGTAACATTCTTCAAACTGATCTTTAATGATATCAGTGATTGATCGACGAAGTCGAGCTACCTCAAATTTACCGCAGATATTACAAAAGGAATCGATTTTTCCTTTGCATGGAATTCTACATACCGACATCTTTAATAACTTATAAGTTAATTGGAAATCACGAGTAATATTATAAACTTATTCTAATAACGAAATGGGTAAATATAATTAAATTTCTAGAAGACAAAGTAATAATAAAGATCAGTAAAGGTACTGCACGCAGTGTTATATGAGAAATAATAGAAAGTATTTAATTCCAGTGATTTCTCCGTTAGCCTGCCGCTCAAACACGATCTCTAACACGGATGAAGAGTAGAACACAAAAACTTGGAGTTTTCGAGCAGTGTTAAAACACGAATAATATTATAAACTTATTCTAATACCGGAATGGGGTAATAATAAAATTTCTGAAAAATGAAGTTATAATAAAAATCAATGAAAGTACTGCACGCAGTGTTGTACGAGAAATAATACCAAAAATTCAATTCCAGTGACTTATCCGTTAGCCTGCCGCTTAAACACGATCCCTAACACGGATGAAGAACAAAGCACAAAAATTTGTAGTTTTTGAGCAATGTCATATAGGGTTATCCTCAAGTAAGAAAATATAGGACCTAAGTGAATCCGATATCTGCTAACGTAGATACTTTCTTCATCGTTAGTAGACCAGAAATATGTAAGATTAAAAGTCCTAGCTGATCGATTTCGCAAGTTATAGACACTTGTATGTAAACGTAAATTGTACTTGTATACGTAAGTTGGATATGAATTTTCCTATCACAGACACAAATTCTTCTACCTTCTTTTACCGCAGAAATGACGTCTATCGTTGTTCCATTGACCCAGCGGCATTCCCCGTCCACCAAACCCGAATTTCTTTAACCCTCGATAGGGCCGGGGGTTATAGCTTCGCAGGTTAAAGGCTCGAGGGTTAAGGAAATTGGGGTGTGAGGGTCGGGGGTTATACCGCAGCAGGTTAAAGGGCTCGAGAGTTAAGGACTTTGGAGTATGTCGGTCAGGGGTTACAGCGTCGCAAGATATGGGGCTCTAAGGTTAAGGGAATTGAGATTATAGAGACATTCTGACGTTAAATTTGGATTCAGTGACCCAAAAAACATATAATTACACTATAACTCTTTATTCGGAAATTCGCCACTATTTCGTGCTGTAACGAAATCGCTAAATAACTCAAATTCAATCTACGATATCTCGATAGAAAAAAAAGATTTTTTAAATCTGAAAAAAGGGTTTTGAAAGGTAAGAGTAGTACTTTGAGATAGCATTACTCGTTTTTTAAAATAAAATTGGCTTACGACGTAATACTACGCGAAATTTAGTGAAAAATCGTGTTTTTTGAACTTTTAGGTTAGGATTTCTCGAAAACCTATGGTGATGGAGCAATTCTGAGGTTAGATTCGGTTTCAACGCACCAAAAACGTTTGGAAACGTACTGTCTGGTTTCTGGGTTTTTCCATTTTTTAAATTTTGTCGGCCTGTGTTATCAATGTTAGTCATATTACCCACACATAGTTTGAACAATTCGTTTACTTTTTTTCTGTCATTATTAAAACAAGGCCACTATGTCACGGCGTGCACTAAGTGTGCTACGTCTGTTCTTAATTGAGTATTTAATTCAATATTATAATTTGTATTATAACGGCCGGGGCCGTTTTCGCGGAAGATTGCCCGCGCACGAGGCCGAGCATGGCCAAGCGGGCAAGCGAGCGAGGAGCGAAGAGAGAGAGACAGAGCGAGACTCGATGAGGCGCGTGCCGTAGCGGTAGAGTGGGGAGAGGAGACGATTTTCGGGCACTTGGACTTAGACCGGCGAGCTCGAGTGGTTGTCACGTGCGCGCGCGAACGAAAGAAAAAGAGAAAGAAGAGGAAAATAAGAGTGAAAGTGCGCAAGGAAGTTGAAGATCATCCCCGAGGATCGCCGGAGCCTGTGGATCGTCATCTCGAGTGGGCGATTACCAGGGGCAGAAATTGCCCGCCCGAGCAAGGGCAATAACGAGGGCGATTAGCGAGGAGTAGTCTGTCTGCAGCAGCTACTTCCCGGTGAGTTTCTCTCTGATTGTAAGCGACAACTTAGCGTGCGTTAGTTGCGCGAGCGAGCGTCTCTCTCTCTAAAATAGGATTAAAAGCGAAACCTCGGCGCGCGGTATTGTGTATAAAATTTGCCTAAAGGAATAAAGCCCGATTTAACCTGTTTAAGTGTTGACATTGTGTTGGGCGTACCCAGGAAGGCACCTCCGTCCCTTCCCACGCCCGTGATTAAAACCCACGCACGCTCTCGTGCTTGACCGCGCTTTCGCGATCCCTTTCCAGGGCAGCGCGTGTCCGCCCGTATTCGGCGGAACGCCAGGAAGCGGCTAGCTGATCGGGGCGGCGGTGAGCCCTGCACCGACCAGTGAAAACAAAACTCTTAACGGGCCGCGAGAATAATTTGGTTATTTTCCCGGGCCGTTACAGTATTCAATAAAAGCTTGAGACATTCATCATTATATTTTGAAAAATTCATTCCATTAAATGCCAAACAGAGTTTTGAATCCCTTTTCCCATGTCGGTAACAATAAACTGTGGTATTTTAGCACCAGATTTTCTCCATTCGAGCAACCAAAAAGATAGAAAATTAGTATCATTCTTCTCTGATAATACTTGAGATACTGGTACAATGATGTTGTTAATATATGTTACTAGAATGGTAAGAAAAATATGGCTACTTTCTCCATCTGGCCTTTTTATTTTTCTGACTACAGATCCTGTAGCATCTAGCGACATGGGATTTTTCAATTTTGTTTGAATGTCATTATGGACACTCACTTGATCAGGTGACCAATACATTAAATAAAATTTGTTATAACCGATCTGCTTAAAATACCTGTTATACTCCACCTCTTTTCTTAAATTGTCTAAAGAGATAAACAAGTTTTCACCTGGTTGCAATCCTAATTTTTCATATTTCATTTCATAACTGGCTTTTTGAATGACGTTTTGGCTGTAAAGAAATGATGGCTCCATATCTCCATACACTTCATTAGCTTAGTTGCCTCTTCTCTCCTCTATTGTTTTGGCTTTTTACATTCTAATTCTTTTTTTGATTATATTCCTTTGAGGTCCAGTCAAATGCCTTTTAGTTGAATGAAGTAATGCATAAGAGTTCAAAGTTTCTGCCGTAAAGGTGATAGGATTTCCATGTATTGGTTGTTCGTAACAAGTAATTTTTATGTTTGCTGTGCATACTGTACAATAGCCTGCTATATTTATGTATGCATCATTTTTATCAATAACATGTCGCTTAAAATTAAATGTACAAGGTAACTTTTCAACGTTCCACATTTTTCTTATTAAAGTATCTGTCCAGCCAGCTTGCAAACATTTCCCTTCCCTTCCATCTTTATATTTTATTTTAACAGGCTCTATTTTGCACCATTCTTCTGGAGATAATTGAAAATTAAATATTAATTTATTACCTCTCTTCTTTCTGCTTGGTAAGTATTGTAGTGTATTTTCTTGCTTGCTGTTCAGTTAAAAAAATTCATCTTCATTATTTATTTCATCAATTGGTTCGTCAAGGGATTTATATGAATCTATTCCTTTTATTTTGCAGTAGGCACTTTGAATATTACATCTATTTTGACTAACGTGCATGTACAAATTCAAAGGTTTAATTTTATTTTGTAAGGTGTGACATATTTCTTGCCAAATTGGATCTTTTTTCCTTTTGAGCTTATTGTTATAATAAATATCAAAATTACTAAGTGTCTCTATAATTTATTTCACTGATACTGCTGCCTGACGCCCAACCATCTTTGATATATAATTAATTAAAAGCTTTTAATTCACAGCAATATCTCAATTATATAATAATAAAAAGTTTATAATAATATATTCAAACAATCAATTTATTTAAAAAAAGTACTTTTAAGATTGCACCAACAAAATATTCTTCTGATACTTTGTTCTCAAGTAAACATGAAATATGTGGAATAAATTGATTTTCATTCGTTTCAGATTTAAAATGATTGGTATTGTAACCTGTAGAGGACGCTGCATTCAAACTTTTTGGTTTGTTTTTGAAAAATTGATAATTTGAAAAAACACAGTTGTTACCTACTGAGTTAGCAAATTTAAGATTATTTATATAGTTATTCTGAATAGTTTGGTAAGTAGTAAATACAAATAATTTACAAACATTTTCTTATAAATTTTGAAAATTTTAATGTTATAGCTTAATCTTATTGTTTTTATATTTTTTTAGATCATTTTTAGTAGGAGCATGGAGAATATCAGAATAACAGTGAAGAATAAAAGTAGTTTGTTAGATGATTAATTGAACTACGATTCAGAGTTCACGAACAAAGAGAAATATCAAATTTATTGAAACATGTCTTATAATTTGAGAAAAGAGGTGGAGTATAACAGGTATTTTAAGCAGATCGGTTATAACAAATTTTATTTAATGTATTGGTCATCTAATCAAGTGAGTGTCCATAATGACATTCAAACAAAATCCCATGTCGCAAAATAAAAGAAATAGATTCATATCAATCCCTTGACGAACCAGTTGATGAAATGAACAATGAAAATGAATTTTTTAAACTGAACAGCAAGCAAGAAAATACACTACAATGCTTACCAAGCAGAAAGAAGAGAGGTAATAAATTAATATTTAATTTTCAATTATCTCCAGAAGAATGGTGCAAAATAGAGCCTGTTAAAATAAAATATAAAGATGGAAGGGAAGGGAAATGTTTGCAAGCTGGCTGGACAGATACTTTAATAAGAAAAATGTGGAACGTTGAAAAGTTACCTTGTACATTTAATTTTAAGCGACATGTTATTGATAAAAATGATGCATACATAAATATAGCAGGCTATTGTACAGTATGCACAGCAAACATAAAAATTACTTGTTACGAACAACCAATACATGGAAATCCTATCACCTTCACGGCAGAAACTTTGAACTCTTATGCATTACCTCATTCAGCTAAAGGGCGTTTGGCTGGACCTTAAAGGAATATCATCAAAAAATAATTAGAATGAATAAAGCCAAAACAATAGAGGAGGGAAGAGACAACTAAGCTAATGAAGTGTATGAAGATGTGGAGCCACCATTCCTTTACTGTAAATGTTTTTGTGGAGGCTAAAAATCCAAATGGAAAAAGTAAACTAAGACTTATACGTAAATATATAGAGGAATTAAGAATAAAGAGTACAGGAAAAAAATATGACAATAATGACTCTTCTGATTTTCATATACAAACAAATGACTATTATTTACCTGAATTTATTGACCTGTGTATACTGTGATCATTGGACTGGTGGAATATGGATAATGTTGCAATCATGGTGTGTGTAATGGGTAAAATAATATATTCTTATATTAGCTTCAAATGATAGATTTGAATATATTTATTAAAATATTTTTTTATTTCTTTTCTGCTGTTACAGACTCTAGCTTTAATTGTCACCGGCGAGTTCCCTCGTACAGAAACTCGGCTCCTCGACAGGAGTGAACTGCACGCGATGAGGGACTCATGTACGAGGAAAATCAGGGCGATCGGTGACGTCTACGTGCTGCTCCCCATCGCCGGTTTATTTTACGTCGGATTCTTGTGTCCGGATCATACGTGTACTCTCAGCGTCCCCAAGGCTCAGCTTGCGGAACCTCTTCTGTCGGGTGAATTTCTTTTTCTCGGCGGATGTGTACCGTCAGTATAATTGCGATTGAGTTAGAAGAATAATGCGTTATCCGCTGTTCTAACCAAATACCCGCAAATTTTTCAACGATTGTATCAATTTTTGTAGTTGCTTTTTTCCCCACTTCTATCGTCTTTTATTTGACGTGAGAGACGCATTAAATTAACATTTATTTATTGTTAGAGTCAATATCGTATCGTATAAAGCTGAGCAATACTTAATTGTACCTATAAGATGCAAATTTGATTTTCAATGGTACCTGCAAGATGCAAAGCCATTATTTTTATTGTAAAGCTAATAAAGTTTTTGATTTGCAGGTAACTCTTGGCCTAGAATCTAATTAGCTTGAATTAGAGAAACGCAATTTTTTGCCTGTGCATCCTACTTTTAAACTACAGTATTCAGGGGAGTCTTGATATCAATGCGAATGTCATCGTGCTTCTGCATATCTAGAAGGTTGGTAGGTCTAGTTCTTTTTATTCACACTAAATTGATGGATGCACATCAATAGTAATTTTAGAGAAACAGTCACTACTGCAAACTATTCATGTTAAATTCAGAATTTTGAAGTTTCAACATAAACATTTTATAGTCTGTACTCATAACAGAAAAATATTTGTATTGCATATTCATTAAATGTACTGCCACATGCCAATCAAATGTTCACAAACATTCACATTGAGTGTCTGATAAGATTAGTAATCTTTATGTATTATTTAACTAATGTTCAAACAATACTGTACCTACATTTTTTCTGCCTTGAATAGCTGTATTGAAGAGCTATATTCCGTATTATTTTTGTGATTTATTGCTACATTTTGAATTATTTTTATGAACAATTTTTTTTAATATTTTGAATACCATGTTTTTGGTAATGCAAATCTAAGTGATTGAAGCTAATCAAATATTCCTGAATTTACAGGTGGCACTTTGTTTGGTAAACAATTAATTTTGGATCTTGATCTTCAGAGACCAAGTTCATGTCAAAGTACGAAAGCGTTACTTTTGTTTCCGTCTAAATCGAAATGAAAATTGGCTATTTTCGAGATAATTCACTGAATGGAAGTGTGAATTACACACTGACTAGATAGAATTGACAGTTGCGTCAATTCTGAGCTAAATAAAATTGATTTAAGAGATTGTAATCTGTATTTCGTTCAACGTTTCCAGCATCTTAGGGAGCTACAGTCAAGACAAAAAAGTGTGATTGAGTTTAATTAGAATTCAGTGATAGAGGACACAATAGACATTGATTAGTTTTCAAAATCTAAGCACGAAAAAATATTTGCTGATAAGCATACGTAGAGCCGCGTAGCTCGAGAAAATGAACGCAACTGCCAGCATCCGGATTTCAATTTAATTTTTTATTAAAAAGCAGAATAAATTATTAATATTGCGATCAAATGTCAGAAACTCTTATGTAAGCATCTTCAATATCTATACTTAAGTAAGCCCCCATTGTACATGAAATAGAAGCATTGTTGCTATTACAATTTAAACAAAAAACAGTTCTTCCTTCAAAATACTTATTTAGTTCCTCTTCTAACGTTGTATAATTATATTTTCTTACTATATTTATATTGGGCACTGGAATTATGATTTGTTTTTATTTTCTGTATTTGCACATATTTCACATACTAGGATTTCCTTAATGCAACTATAATTTTTCATTACAGAACAGAATAAATAATTAATATTAGTTTCACAATTTATTTCAAAGTTTTGAATGTTAGCTTGCATAGAATATAATATGTAAGCTCTATTAGTGTATAATGTATTTGTTATTGAAGATGTCGGATAATTTATAATTGTAATTGGATAGCACAAATTTTGTGTCGAAAGCACTTAATCGATATTATTTTTTATGAATTGCTTGAAAGATGGCAATCAAAGCAAGCATGTGTTAATATTTCTGTTATTGTGTCAAATGCACATGTATTGGTGCAGATCTTTCCTCTAATTTATTAGCGCATTGGATGACTTTTTGACCTCTACTTTTTTGTTTTTGTTTCTGCAATATTCTTTTCTTTTCTTTTCTTTTCATTTATTAAACGGGTAAAAACCCATATCAAAACATGACAAATAATAATCATACAAAATAAATACATAATAAATATAAATAAATCAAAAAACAAAAAATAATAAATATAAATAAATCAAAATACAAAAAATAATAAATATAAATAAATCAAAATACAAGACAAAATAAAAATAAACAGTATAAGAAAAATAGAAGTAAATAAAAACAATAATTAAAGTAAAAATATATTGCAATACAATAAAAAAAAGAAGGAAAAAGGCAGCCAAAATAAAAAAACAAAATGCAACGAATAAACGAATATTAAATTGAAATCGGACTCAGCAGACACATATTTACCAGACTTGTGAATCTGACGCCCAAAAAAATTTTTTAATCATATTTTTGAATTTTCGTGGGCTAAAACGTTTTCTCCCTTTATCCGGATTATCTCTCCGCTTGAAATGTTATTTCCGGATTTTCCGTTTTTAAGAAAATTGCGAAACAAAATCGTGTGTTCTTACAGCGCGCAAAATGCATTAAACATTTTTCTCCTGTTTAAAAAGAAATAATATCGATAGCGGATGATAGCTCCTTATTCCCGGATTACGAAACAATTTTCCTTTTGTCGATATTCTATCCAAAATTAAGGAAAATGTAAAAATTTATAATATGCGGCAGTTAGTCGATAAAACAGGTCAAACGTTTGCTAATCACCAGATATCCCTATATGAGTTCTACATTGCGTAATTATAATAATAAGTAATTCAAATTCTACTCAATTAACCATTCACATTTTATGTACATATACATAAATAATTTTTTCTAAGGTTTTCTATAAGTTTGTCAACATGCCAATTTTATAATTAATATTTTAACTATATAAAATAACATAATTCTGAACAAAGTAATAAAAAAATTGAATTGACTAGTTAAAATTGAAAAAAACAATCATTGATCAAAAACTTATAGCTTAGTTTTATATTTGTTGAATTATTTAATAACGAACTTAATTTTACTTCCATTCTTCTTAACAATATAAAGTAATAATCCATTGTAGCATATTATAAAAATACTTCAATATATTGAAGTATTTTCTATACTTTAATAAGTACTTAAGTATTTTCTATACTTCAATAAGTATTGAAGTATTTTCTATACTTCAATAAGTACTTCAATATATTGAAGTATTTTTATAATATGCTACAATGGATTATTACTTTATATTGTTAAGAAGAATGGAAGTAAAATTAAGTTCATTATTAAATAATTCAACAAATATAAAACTAAGCTATAAGTTTTTGATCAATGATTGTTTTTTTCAATTTTAACTAGTCAATTCAATTTTTTTATTACTTTGTTCAGAATTATGTTATTTTATATAGTTAAAATATTAATTATAAAATTGGCATGTTGACAAACTTATAGAAAACCTTAGAAAAAATTATTTATGTATATGTACATAAAATGTGAATGGTTAATTGAGTAGAATTTGAATTACTTATTATTATAATTACGCAATGTAGAACTCATATAGGGATATCTGGTGATTAGCAAACGTTTGACCTGTTTTATCGACTAACTGCCGCATATTATAAATTTTTACATTTTCCTTAATTTTGGATAGAATATCGACAAAAGGAAAATTGTTTCGTAATCCGGGAATAAGGAGCTATCATCCGCTATCGATATTATTTCTTTTTAAACAGGAGAAAAATGTTTAATGCATTTTGCGCGCTGTAAGAACACACGATTTTGTTTCGCAATTTTCTTAAAAACGGAAAATCCGGAAATAACATTTCAAGCGGAGAGATAATCCGGATAAAGGGAGAAAACGTTTTAGCCCACGAAAATTCAAAAATATGATTAAAAAATTTTTTTGGGCGTCAGATTCACAAGTCTGGGGTAAATATATGATCGTGGCGAGTGTACCAACACAACAACAAAAATTCAAAGCTTGAATATACGTAGCCCGCGAAAATTGAAAAGTAATTACCTTACTTTTTGAACATCCCTCGTATATCGAAGGATGGATCGCAGAGCGAGGACGTCAATGTGTTTGTCGTAGATGCTACAATTGAAGAAAACGAACTGGATAAAAAGCCACACGCTCAAATGGATACAACTATAGGTCAAGCGGTTTACAGGTTGTTAGATCATTACTTGAAATACTCTACAACAAAAGGGGCTCTTTACAATTTACTTGACACAGTAGACTTCTTTTTACCAGTATCTAACAATTTACCTAAAACAAAGAATGGTCTGTTTAAAATTATCGATACTATTTTACCTACAGATGAATTAATTATTATAAAATATCATTTGTGTCATATAACTGTTGTGAGTATTTAGGAGTTCGAAGTAGTTCGTTAAAAAACCGTTCTTGTCCAACATGCAACAGTTCAAAAATAAACGGACTATTTGTAGAATATAACTTAAAGGTAGTTTTGAAAAATGCTTTGGAATGTACAAGCTAAAATCATTATTAGACGAATTCAACGAGAGCAATGAGGTAGACGAAAATATTATATGCGATATAACTTCCACTAATAAGTACAAACAGTTTAAAACAGAAATTATTGAAAGAAAATATGATCTTTGTCTTTTATGGAATAAAGATGGTGTACACTTTTCAAAAAGTTCAGATGCACAAGTCTGGCTAGTACAAGCGCAAATAGTAAAAATATACCTAAAAAAATCGAAGAAATAACCAATTTGTATGTGGTATATATTACAGCGTAGAAAAAAACCGAGTATGGCCGTTTCTCGTTCTTATGGCCATTTGTTAATTTACCTATAGACTTACATGTAAACGGTATAAATTGGAAAGATGAGTTGGGCAACGAACACCATACTATAGTGCAGCGACTCTTGATGCACCGGCCCGAGCTGCTGTAAAAAATATGATACAATTTAAGGAGGTTCAGGAGTGTCATGAAAATGCACAGATTTTCATGAAATTGAAAACTATGGTAGAGTATGACGTAACATTGATGTCTGATTTTTTTCAAAATTTTTGACCGCGTAGTTTTGGAGAAATTAATGCGTATAATTAGCATTGTTTTAAATAGACTTCTCGTGTAAATGAGTAAATTGACTTCATCTTATGGGAATAACTTGATGAAAAAAGCACAGATTTTTAATTTGCAAAGACGGTTTGAAAGAGAATTAATCGATGATTGTTTTTATGTGTTTAAACTCATGGCTTACCGTGATTCCGATTAAATAATAGTAATTTTAGTATAAAAATTTTCTAGTTTAATCCAAGCTCACGGTGCTAACTAATGAAGTACGGCAACATCGCATACACTATATCGATATATTTACCGTAGCCGGTATTGCAGAGCAGATACGATTATATTTATTATGAATTGAAATTGAATTAATAAAAAATGATTTAGACGAAACTTATTCAACATTATGATTTTTTTTATTAATTTAAGTTGAATTGAAAATATATTAACGGAATAAATATTTTATTGAAAACGCTTTATTGTCGTTTCAAATAACCAATAAATAATGTACATTAATCTTTGGCATGCAAATAATTTAAATAAATACTGTGAATTCGACGTATAAATTGTAATCAAACTTGAGTTTTTAAAAAATTCAAAATATTCTGAAGTATTTTTTTAGATTTTATGACAGTTTGCTTTCCGTTGTTGCATCCTTCCAGCAGATTCGTTGATGACAACTTAAGAAAAATAAATTTCGAAGTATGCTATGTTACCAGATCGTTACCTCCAATTCATACATACTTTCATAATTCAAATAAAAACATAAAAATTGACGACTAACGCATATTAGAAGTAGATACTCGTGATGAATGTTCAATTCTCATCATTTTTACCAGTTCATACTCATCTAAGTACAATAATACAGAACATTGAATTCAGTTATCTACAGTTTGCGCCACTGATTTCATCCCATGTTAAAGCATAGGCATTTTCCCCTTACCCCAACCCCCCTGGTGACTGACCCGAACCTCCTTAATAGTGAGTACTGATGTTCGAGCTGTGAACACCCTGGCTAAAAATGCCGATCTAGAGGAAAAATGATGCGAGTTGAAAACTATTTATGTCTACCTACAAATATGAATGAAATGAAATATATTCGATGTACTTACCATAAGTTTTATGAGTTATATATTTCTTTAATTATGATGTTGAGAATTGAATTAAAAAAAATTCATATTGTAAAAATGATATCTAGTACATATAATTATTTATAGAATGTCTAAAAAGTTATAGAAAGTTTTGATTTCTTTTTATCATTTTTTGATTAACTTAACTGAAACCGCAATATCTAATAAAATTTTTGTATACCTAATTTTATAAAATTTTTATTCAAACCTAAGCAAATTTTTTCACGTGGGAACTGTTTTAATGTATATTTAATTAATTTTTAGGTTTCCATTATAATTACACATATTTCATACATAATATGTATAAATGTTGTACATAAAGCATATAAAATATGTATGTATTTCATATACATATTTCGGATTCTATGTGCACGAAATATGTACGTATTTTGTACATACTTTGTGCATATTACGTACGTTTTTTGTTCAAATTATTTAAGAGTTCATTTGTACATATTATGTACAAACTTCCTACCTTTATTTCCAGTGGAGACATACTACGTGTATAGCGATTAGGCTTGAACATTTGAACGAGCGTCCAGCATTAAAATCGTAAATAAAATAGTTAATTATTGTAAAATAATAATAAAAATTATTTTTTTTTAATTAACACTAAACTTACCGACGTATTATATATACGTATTTCTACCGAATGGCGGTCAAATAACCGCTTTTGAAATAAACAATTAGTCTTTTCTAGTTGATTGTAATTAATACAGGATTTAGCATCCCGAAAAATAAATGTTAAAAAACATTTATTTTTCGGGCTTTAAGAGCGGTCATTAGTATTAAATAGACATCAAATTCTTACGGAAGATTTGACCCTCTATTTTCAGGAGGATATTAAATAACAATTGATTAGTATACGTTATAAAATGAAAAAAATTTATTTTATAATAATAATTATCATTAATTATTTTATTCAAAAAAATTATTATTTTGTACAAAATTCGTACAATATTTGTACAAATTTTATTCAAGATCTGAATGAGATGTGTATAAAATATGTACAAGTCTTATACAAGTTTTGCATAAGTTTTGTACAAGTTCTGTACAAGTTTTGAACAAATCTACCAATCTTGCACACATTCTTTTAAAATTTTTATACAATTTGCGTATAAGCTTAGTATGTATGAGTATGTTTTCAGTGGGCCGATTGAAATGCTAAAAGATGTCTTTATGCTCAAAATGGTTTTCCGGACGTCATGAATTTGGATAACATAATAATTTTTGATAGCGAAGGATTTGAAATAGTTACTGTAAAAGAAGTATTTTTCACAAATTTAGTGATATTTTCCTACAAATGGTTTCGTCGAGAGTAAATTTATAAAGATTGAAAAAGCGTCTCTCAGCTATGACCAACGAAAAGTTTAACCACGAAAGAAGTAGTTTATGAAATACTTTTCAGATATTGAGCAATCCTTTTAAATAATGGTAAATTTCTACCTAAGTTACATCTCAATCGTCAAATTAAAATTCAACTGGATACTCTAAAACATGCTCAATTTAAAAAAAGACCTGTTCCTGTAAAAGCAGTAGTGGAAACTTGGCACAAATATCAAAAAGTTTCATCGATTACATTATTCATAGTCGAGCTAGACAACTGTTAAAACTCACATCAAAGCAAGTGATCAACCACCGTGTGAAATAATCCAGCAACATGATATATTCAACAAAAGCATCATTTGAACATTGAAGACTTAGCACATTTCCGCAAAAAATAAATGTACCAAATCAAGAAATTCGACAACCAGTTCATGCATAATTAAATTCAGAGCCAGGGAATATTCGAGCAACCAGTATACGATCGTAATCAATGAGCCACCAGTAGACGAAACACGGGTATCTAATAAGCAGTGACAAAAGCCACAGGTGCTTATTTAAAAAATTATGTTAAACGATAATTTTTATTTATTTCAATTTGGTTTCAATCAATCAATTGCATGTTTATATTAAAATATTTATCAAATAAAATAATTACATATCAATAAGCGTGAAAGAATCATCATATTCCAGTATCGTGCCGTTCGATTGTTCATTTTATCAATACACAAATTTAAGGTCTTCTAGCTATCATGTCAACGATAGATATATTTCGTTAAGGAGGCTCCAGTGACTAAAGCAAAAGTCAAAACAGCTTAAACAAATAAAGTTGTACAACGGAGTATATATTTAGTATAAAAAATCTTAGAACTATTTTTAAAATAGTATTTGTTCAAAAGTAGCCACTAACATGACAGACTTTATTTATAAATTTAATAAATAGTCTCTAAATTGATCTTTTTTTTGTAATGAGCCAATCAGTAACTAGCTTTTATTGATACTGCATATGGGTAATACGAAATGTTTATTTATATCTAACGTAACCTAATTACGTATCGCGCAGTCACAAGCTGTGTTATTTATTAAATTTGAAATTACCGAAATATTCAGCCGCAAATCATGAAAACTTTTAATTGCGAATTTGTAACACATTTCGTATAATTTAAACTCGCGCGACTTTCTTTAACAACAAAACAAATATGGCTGTCATTCAATCGCCGGATATCCGAGGGTCTAATAAACTTTTTGAATAATTTTCACAAATATTTTGATGTTTTCCACGGTTACCTATACTTTTAAACATACCATATGAAAGCTGAAGTCTTAATCTATAAGAATATTACTTTTCTATTTTATAACTACTCATTTAAGGTTAATAACGAATCAATTTTAAATCTTTTCCGCGGTGTGTTCCATACGAGAACACGTTAAACGTATAAATTTTAAAATGAAATATCTCAAAATTTTCCACGGTTAGCGGGGTAAATGAGTATATCATTGTATTCAGCGCAATTTAATCTATCGAAATCACTATTACTGATATATTAACTTTCCGCGCTGGAGCCCCCTTAAATAAATCTACCTACTTATTTGTATTTGAGTACATATTTATTTCACATTATTATAACGGATTACTTTGTGATAAAAAAATTTTTATGATAATAATTTTCATAGAATGTTCTTCACACCACAGTAATAAAAAAAACTTGTGATTTTCATTATTTAAAATCAAACGGCCTCCTTAATTTTGCTATTACATGTTAAATAACTAAACGTCATCTCAAAACGTGCTTATCTAACTTCATTATTTAACTTCTTTCAGTCTTTAATTCTTATTAAGCAATTATAGTGTGAATTTAAAATTAAAATTAAAAAATAATAGTGCCTTGAGTAGTTCAATTAGTTCCTAATCCCAAAATATCGCAATAGTCGCATAGAAAAAATTTTAATATATCAATAACAAAAAATAAAACATTGAAATTAAGTGAGTTCTGTCTTCGCCTAGTTCATTATAATTTATTGAATGAATGCGAAAGCACAAACTTCAATGTAACTGCCTGACTGAGGTTCTGTCGAGATGCTATCGTAACGAGACACGGCGCGTGGGATAAACCGATGTTAGGTAGAGAGAGAAAAAAACATGTTAGTCAAGAGCGCACGAGGGCGGAGCGGCCATCAGCAGCAGCTCGAGTCGCCTGTGCCTTTGCTTCGTTCGACTCTTACGTCTTTCAGTCAGCCTGCGAGACTCAGGATCGGGTTGTGGGTGATTGTGCACTACTACTGCCCATTATACATATATCAGTATCTATAGATGTGCCAGGTTGTACTTGTGAATGTTGGATCTAACCTCAAATAAGCAACGCGCGTCCTCGACAGTTGTTTATTGTCAGTGCCTTTAAAAAGTGCATGTACAAATATAATTCGTTGTTTTCACGTATTGGTGAATCTATAAAAATGTGCGACCGCAACTCGCGAGTTTAATAGGAAAGAGCAAAAATTTCCGCCAATAATAGATGTATAGACGTCGACATGGTGCTGCGTAAGTCGAGTAGGAGTTTGTTTTCATGAAAGCCTTTCTTAGGTCTTTGCCTTGTTGCCTCATTAAAAGTATAAGTACTTTCAATAAATTAGCCTTATTTTCAAACCAACTGCAATTGTGATCACTACTCTGAAGCAGTACTAGTTATTTCAAACTTCTCATCTGTGTTGTGTGCCAAACAATGGAGTGCAGATTTAGCTCTGCCTTACTGGCAAATCAGCTTTTTCACAATGTAGCTTTATGCTAAATAAGAGTCTATGCAAAGTGAAAATGAAGCAGTGGTATAATGCAACAAGCATGTGCCTAGTGGGCTACAGCTTGAGAATATTCTGCATGGCACTGTTCGCCGTAGCCAGCACCTCGGAAAATCAATGCCCTGTTGAGTGTTCCTGCTTGGGTAATGCAGTCATCTGTAAGGACTTACAGCTGGTTGGAGCACCTAATGGCTTGCCTCCATGGACTGAAAATTTGTAAGTTGTCAAATCTACTTTTTATGGTCTTTTTATCGACCATTATTTCTAATATTTGTCAAATAATTGACTAGGAACTAACTTATTTTTGTATATTAATATGAGGTATTGATAATTATTAATTTGGTAAACTTTATAAGCTGTATAGCAAAGATGGTATATAATTATCTTTTATTTTTGATTGTTGATATGAAGTATATTAACATGAGCTGCAAGGGAAAAAGAAATGAAGGAGATATCAATCGATGTCTGTCTAATTTGGGGTCTTTATACATGGTAAAATCAAGTTTTTCTTTAATCTTAAAAAGACTCAAAGAAGTAATCTATGATCATTTTAATCCAACCATTTAAATAAATTATTAAAAAAGATTGAGTTCCTTAAACGTTATGCTATTTCAAAATTGGTAAATAAAACCAGTAAATGTTTTATTATTAGTACATTGGCTTAATATTTAATGAAATTTTATTTAAAAATAAATTTTGAAAAGTTCGATTGCGTTCAGCAAATATTTTTTTAAAGGAATCGATTTGATCTGATTTTACTACTGATAGTTTATGTGATAAAACTGAATGACAAGTGTTTGTTTATTCATTAGCAAGAATATTTTGTGAAAGTTTCATGAAAATAGATCTCCTGCAGGTGTATTGGAAAGTAAAATAAAGTCTATAATTAGAATAGAAGAGTGTGTGATTGTTAAAAGGCTCAGATGTATTGTGAACAAAAAAAAATCAAAATTGAATAAAGAAAAGTTAGTAGAAAGGCAGTGAATGAAACTTGAAGGGACGCAAAAGAGTAATTAAATTTACAAAAATGAAAATAAAACAGGTGATTTTGCGAAGTAAAAATTGGAAGGAATAAGACTGATCGGGTTTTTAGCGGGAATGTGGAAGAAGAGGCCGATGTTAGATCAGAGAGGTGCTATAATCGGTCATGGTGTTTAAAGGTGAGAGGGGGTACAGTGGGCAGCTCGAACGACGAACAAGAGCAGCGGTAATTGAAAAAAAGCCCACGGTGCAATCGCTCTCTCATCTTGTACATTCGATCCTGAGGCGGTGGAGGAGGAGGAGAGAGGGCGCGAAAAATATCGCTCCTTTGTGACCGGCGGCGCGAGCGCGGCGAACCTGTTTGAGCTGCGAACGTTGCGCGATCATGGGTGGGCCAGGCTCCGAACGCAACCGCTATGCCGCGCGCGCTGCTAGCGTTTCGAGCCTGATCAGCAGCAGAGTCGGAAGCGAGAATCGAATCGTGATGAACTCGGCGTTTCTGACGCTTCGAGCTCGCGCGAACAAATGGGACAAAGCTCATTCTCCTTGGTCGCCTTATTTGTCTCGACACGCTCGCTTGATCCTGCTCTCGGCGGCTGTGTCAGGCGAACTGTTGTGAAAAATAGCAGGAAGCGCGAGCGCCGCAAATGCGCATGAATGCCAGCCGAATCGACAGCATCGAGAGGCGTGCTGCATGAAAGACCAAGACGTGGGAACAATGAGGCTGAAGAATAAAGGGAAGCGTTTGAAAAAGTTTCGGTGAATGTGCGTGCGAGTAGCTCTGAAAGAGGCAGCCTGAGAGGCGGGCCGCTGCGAGCGAGCCGAACAGGACCGAGCGGGAAGAAAGGGAGACGGAAGGAGAGGAGAGGCGAGGTGAGAAAGATCTCGCTGCGTGCGAGAGCCACGCGAGGGGGATGGGGACAGGGGTCCGCGAGAGAAGGCCGGAGCGCGCGCGGTCCCGGAGTCTTTTGTCGTTGCCTCGCGCTGTAACCGCCACTGGCCCACTACTAATCTTGGATTTACGTCGAGGCTCGCTGCCCGGCTCGCGCGAACGGCGAGGGCCAGCGCGAGTCTCGAGGACTCGGGCGCCGATTCCGCGTTGTCGCGTCGCTTCACAGGCGAAGATCGTGGGCCGTCGTCGCCTGGTCCTTCGGATTACGCGGGTCGCGGCCCCGTCTCGCGCGCACACGCTTCAGGCAAACATCTTGCAAAAGCCGGCCCGACACTTAAGCGCCGTGCAGCCCGGCAAGTGGGGTGATGATGTCACAGTTCGATTGAATTTCGAGCTGGTAGTGTTTGGGTAGATGGTGAGTCAGCCGGTCGAGCCTCCACTCGATCGATAAAGCAGCAGCAGTACCGAGGACGGGGGCTGACTCATCCGCTGCGCGACGCTACTATGCCTCGCCAGGCGGAGCATCCTCGCTCTCGAGCCTCGCTCCTCTACTAATCAGCGGATCCGCTCTGTTTCAGAATCCTGAAGGGCAACAACTTTGCCAATCTGCAGTTCGACGCGCTCGAGAGCCTGCCCAAGCTGCAAGAGCTGTAAGTCACTTCTGCCGCTTGCTTCTTGATCGAATTCCAATGCTAACAATGTGCATCCGCAGGGACGTCAACTCGAACGTGCTGGGCGACAACTTCACGCTGAGCTTGTCGGACGAGGCACAGCTCAAACGTCTGAAAGCCAATAAGAATCGGTTGACGCGGATTCCTCGGCTCCAGCGGCTCTTCCACTTGACGCATCTCTCTCTGTTAGTACTCTACGCCATTCCGATGCTATTTCGGCGACGTTCCCCGGCTCACCCTTCCTCGCCCCTTCCTTGGCTCGTTTTCAACTTATGCCTCTGTCTGCCTGCCACTTCTCCCTAATCGTCATTCGCTCGATCAAATCAGCCAAAGGCAAACCTACAAACTTCCTGCGGAGCTCCTCGTATTTTGCACGCAATTGCTCCTTTGCCACTTCATGTTTTAAACGCTTCCGCTTTCATTTAATGAAATAGCAGAGTTCCAGTGAAAGCTCGCTTTTGTCTATCATTCGGTTCTTTATCACTTACCAAAATTACCGAAATCTTCGGCGCTTGTTTCCGACTCTCATGCGGAAAAATACTGTCCTTAACTGATGCAAAAAAGCCTTTTGACGAAACTCGTCACAGCACTCGCCTTTGGTTCGTGTCGTATACTTTTCGTTTCGCCGAAAAAGCCGAGGCGAAACCCAGTATCCATATATACTATTTCAACACGTCTCGCGGAAAACACGACTTCCGCTCTAATCCAATTATTCTCGTACAAAAAAGTTTATCTATATTTTGCACGAACAGCGTAAATTTTGTTTCTTTGGCCACGGAATACCATGTAGATAATGGCAAAAATAGTTTTGGTTTACGAATATGTTGGAAATATTAAGCTGATTTTCCAATAGACACGAAAATCGTACGTGTCAAGTAATTTCTAGTGGGTTTTTTGTTACTGCCAACTTGAAATAATAAATGGTTAACATAGTCTCAAAATAATTAGGCAAACTTAAATGCAATTAGTATATATTCATAAAAGTGTAAAAAATATTCAAATTATTAGCCAATAGTTACTACAATAATATTGCTCAGATTAATTATAATATTATAAAAAAACGTTTGTAAGTTTGGGAAATTTCGTTACAACTTTTGAGATTATGTTGCAAGAAATTCCAAAGTTGATTTATTTTGAATTCTTAAGTTTGCAGCAATTTGTTCCGTACGTTTTTCCGGTCTATTAGAGAATCAGCCTTATATTATTAATAATTTATTGTCGGAACGCGTCACCTTTTTTAGTTATTTGATAAATAACTTTTTTCTAATTATCGTATCGAGATGAGGTCATCGGCATTAGATTCCTGAATAACTTTTCCATTAGGATTAATATTTGTTTAAATAAAAATTCTTTTTAATAACAATATGTTTTCATGTTTGCGAAATTAAAAAAAATTAAAGTAACATTATTTTTTACAGTTCGTTAACAATTTGCTTCTTACTTATTTTTTCTGTATATCGTTGAAATAGTTTAATACAAATTTAGTGTGGACTCTTTCTTACAATTTATTTGTTTACAAGCTACATGTACAGTGTACATGACGGTGTATCTCTCCTGTCATGATCACGTAAAAAAATGATTGTAGTTTATGTAGAATCGAAATATCTATAATTTGAGTTATTTTTAGATATTTTTCCTAATTCTTGACCGAGATAATGGCAAAAAAGAGAAATTGTTTAGTTGTTAAATACAATTTAAATATGGTGAGGTATACTTACAGAATTCAAACAAACGGACTTCAATTAGCAATAAAAAATTCACCGAGCGATCATTAGATGCGACACAGTGAGCGTCCACTATTATTCCTCACTGTGTCGTATCTAATGATCGCCCGGTGAATTTTAAAACGTATTCTTAAAGAAAAAAGGTCAAAGAATTCAATAAAATAATTTTTGAAATAAAAATAACACTTTTTGAGATATGGCCAATTGTTTAAAAAAAATATTTATAACTTTTGGAAAAATAGATATTAAAGTATTGTTCGCTTAATATCTTCAAAATACACTCTTTTACGCGTAATTTAAAAAAAAAATTCGTTTCGATAACTTAAATGATTACGGAGATATAAATTTCTGAAAATTTTTTGTCAAAAATTTTTAATTGTTTATAACTTTTGATATAATTATTATAATGATCTAATAATCCATATTGAAGTAAACTATCATATAAGCAACATTTAGAACAAGTTTCAAGAAAATCCGAAATCTCCCCTTGATAAACTGATCGTCATAATCTAGAATATGCCACATATTCTAGAATGATTGGATTACACGTTTTACGAATCTTCAAGCTTTTCACACGTTGTTTTGAAAAATACCGTGCCCAGCATGTTCGGAATAGTTCATTTCCGAATGAGTGCGAAAAAACTTTTTTAGGGAAACGAAAAGTTTACAGCACGAGCTACAGGCGAATGCCTATAACAAGTTTCGTCAAAAATCCTTTTCGTATCAGTTTTGGTCGATTTTTTTCCGCATGAAAGCTGGAAATAAGCCCCAATGGTGCAATTTAGTGGTTAGAATACGGCGAAAGAAATTTTCGTCTCATGTGCTTTTTCCTACATGAGGTAAGAGTCTGCTTCACCGTATTAGGTAGGTAATGTACTATAGAGAAATATCGTTGCCACAAGTTTTCGCTAATCAGCGCACACGTTGGCAATTAGTATTTGGTTGATTATGCCATCGGTGAACGAGCTTAGCTGATCGATCAGACCTCGTTGAATTCCTTAATGGTAATAACAATGATTTTAGTGCTCACAATGCGATAAGCGAAATCAACAAGGACGCCTTGGCTGCTTACCCGGAACTGCAGTCTTTGGATTTGAGCGGCAACAAGATCAACAGTGTGCGCAACGCGACGCTGAACGCGGCTAAACTGAAGAATTTGTAAGTCAATAGTATCGGTATTGTCATAAATGCCATCAAAACGAAAATAATGCATGATTTCGCTCACTGCAGGAACTTGAATTCGAATCAAATAAGCCTAATCGAGAGCAGCAGCTTCGAGAAGCTGCCCTCACTGCTGGAGCTACGACTGAACAAGAACCGACTGAGCGTGCTGAAGGACTATCTAAAGAAGCTGGACAAGCTGCGCATACTGTGAGTATAATGCTGGCTGGTTAGAGATGAGAGATGAGCTAATATTAAATTGACGTGGTTGTTGTAGTGAAGTGAACCAGAACGAATTACACCAGATCGATGCGCTGACATTCAAGGAGTTGACGAGTCTGCGCAAGCTGCGACTTAAGCGCAACAATATTTCGGTTTTAAATGACGGGGCGTTTTGGCCGCTGAGCAGTTTAAGTGAGCTGCAGCTGGACTTCAACGCATTGCGCACCGTGCCCAAGGGCGCGCTCTTCGGTCTCGAACAACTGCGCAGCTTCGGCCTGTCGCATAACCGTATCAGCCTCATCGAGCCCCTCGCCTGGGAGACCTGCAAAGAGCTCGCCGACCTGTGAGTCTCTCTTTTTCTCCCTTCCTCTATTAAACCCCAACTTACACATATCGCTATATACAGAGACCTCTCGTACAACGAGCTCAGCCGCATCGACCGAATCTTCTTTACCTCGCTGCGCAAACTACGCAAGCTCAATCTCGAGCACAACGGCATCGTCTACATTGCCGAAGGTGCCTTCAAGGATCTGTCCAGCCTCCAAGTGTTGTGAGTCGGCATTCGTGGCCTTCGCTTCATTTCGCCTTACCTCCCCCTTCTAATCGCCGATCTTATCTACTTTCCTTTCAGAGAGCTCAACTCCAACAAGATATCCTACATAGTCGAGGATGCCTTCGGCATATTCGTCTCGCTGAGTCAGTTGCTCAAGCTGGGAATCGCGCACAATCAAATCAAGTCCATCCACAAGAATGCTTTCAACGGCCTCATGCAGGTTACCGAGCTTGATCTCACTGGCAACAACATTACCAGCATCCAGGAGAACGCCTTTTCCCCCATGGCATCCAGTCTCACCACTCTTAAGATGAATACCAGTGAGTTAGCCGATTGTCGGAAAAAGCTCCATTGTCGAAGCTACCGGTTGCTCATCTCATCGTTTGTCTTGTATTTCATCCACAGGTACGCTTTTCTGTGACTGCGGCCTGCAATGGCTGAGCGTTTGGCTGCGCACACACCAATTAAGTGAGACTAGAGTGCGCTGTGGTTATCCGCAGTGGTTGCACGGCAAGTCGTTGACTCAGCTTCATCATGCCAATTTCACATGCGATAATGGTAGCTCTTTTTATTTACATATCAATGACGCTCCGTGCGCCGTCATGAACCAAGCATGGATTTCCAGATGAATCTCCGAAGCCAAGGATCATCGAAGAGCCGGCGAGTCAGCTGAGCATCAAGGGCGACAACGTGACGCTTAAGTGCAAGGCCGCTATCACGGCCGATGCACCCTTTCACTTTACCTGGAAGCACGATAACTTAGAGATCAGAGACAGAACGCTCTACAGCGACGAGGAGCCGTCGCTGCTCGACGGCTTGACCGTCGCCTCATCAGAACTCCGCCTGAATAACGTGAGCAACACCCACGCGGGGAGATATCAGTGCATAGTTACTAATAACTACGGCACCAGCTACTCGGCCAAAGTCAAAATAAGTGTGCTAGGTGAGTACTTGTGGCCAGGCCTGCATGAAACGCCAATCATGTGCACTGCCGTCAGTCCCAATCGATCGACGATCATTTATATACGTCTTTTGTTGCCTAGTGTACCCATCATTTTCAAAAAGGCCACACGACATTCGCGTGACGGCCGGTAGCACGGCAAGTCTCGAATGCTCGGCCGAGGGAATTCCTACGCCACAGATAGCCTGGCAGAAAGACGGCGGCAACGACTTTCCGGCAGCACGTGAGAGGCGCATGCACAAGATGCCCACCGATGACGTCCTCTTCATCGTCGACGTTAAGACTGCCGACAGCGGCGTCTACTCTTGCACTGCTCAGAATCTCGCTGGCATTATCGTTGCCAATGCTACGCTTACTATACTGGGTACGTATTTACCAGCACGGTTGGTCCGGCGGCAAGATTCAAACCGACGAATACGAGCAACCAACTACTGATGATCGTTGCAGAGACGCCTTCGTTCGTAAAGCCGATGGAGAACAAAGAAGTTATTGTTGGTGGATCAATAGTGATGGAGTGCATGGCCAGCGGTTCGCCGCGACCGCAGCTGTCTTGGCGCAAGAACGGCAATCCTCTGCAGGCGACTGAGCGCCATTTCTTGACTGCTGAGAATCAGCTACTGATAATCGTCAACACCGAAGCTGCCGATGCTGGCAGTTATGAGTGCGAGATGAGCAACTCCCTCGGCACCGTTATGGGCGCTTCTTTTCTCAACATCAAAGCTGGTAACTTATTCGACAAAGCGTTCTGGATTTCTCGCCATGAGCGCAATTCTCACTCTGCGGCCATGTTTCAGCTCCTAGCCCGATGGTCAACGAAGATGACATGCTAGGCCTGATAATCATCACGGTGGTTTGCTGTGCCGTTGGCACTTCAATCGTCTGGGTGGTCATTATCTACCAGACTCGCAGACGCTTGAATGCTGCTCAAACTGGCAACAGGCAGCCGAACACCGTTCTCCCCAACGCACCTGCCGAGCACGAGATGGAAACGCACCTCTACCTGGACACAAGCTCGCAACACAGCAAGGACAGCGGCACCGGTGATAGCACGAATCCCAGCAATGACCAACTTCAGTTTTGCCTCCCAGGTAAGCCGAAACATCGCTTGGCAGTCATCGTTCTACCCGCCTGTCGCCCTTACTCATGTGTCCTCTTACTCATCTGTCCCGCGCTTCTTTTCTGAATTGCATTAGTTAAAGTCTAGCTTCTCGCTAGGACAAATCGTCAAGTGTTCCGCGACCAGCGGAGAAGATGCAGCCAATATAGAGGCCGTGGAGCCTCTACTTCATTATACCAATCACGAGCGACACCGCTGCGATGAGCTACACCACGAGTACGAAATGACCGAAACAGCGCCACGCGCCAGAGATATGGACAAGGGCCCGGATACTTCTTCGATCGCAAACGCTCACCAAGCTTGAGCCACCTATTATCACACAGTATGCCAATTTTCTTCTTAGAAACGGCATATTCTGTTCCTAGGGTATTGGTCAATTCTTTGCATTGTTCATAGTATAATTCTGGCTTAACAAGCCTTTTATGGTTTAAGCGTAAGCATTATAACAATCACTACGTACTTTGAAAAATATTGACTTAGCTCTATCCAAGCCTTTCTTTATTTGGAGCATTTCCGAATTCATATGCGTAAAAGTATATCATTTAAACTTCGATGCTCCTAAGAACTATATTACTGTGCAAGTTTGCCAAAACTCGTAGTGAGTAGCTCCGAATGAAAATCGAAAGTGAAAATGTGTCATCATTATTATGAAGTTCTAAACTTTACCGCTCAATCGTGACTGTTTTGTAAATAATTGAATCAAGTTATACAACTGATTTATTGCCATAGATTTGACGCTTAGCTTGCGTCCACACTTTCCCGGTGGGTGTTTGTTACGATGGATCAAACTACACAGATACACACACTGGTGCCAAAGTACAAACACTAGGCAAACAATCTACATGTACACTCAGGTAACACAGTGCGCCATGTGTTCTCAACCTTTTATATATTAGATCAACTTTTTGTGATAGATTATTTATTTTAGCTGTATTGAAGTTTGTATATTCAGATGATTGATTATAGTTTTCAAGAAAACCAAAAAAGTGGTTAATTTTATATTAAATTAATTAAACATTAATTTATACGTTTGATTTAGCACTATTTCTAGATCATTCGCATTTTAAAAATAATAATTTAAGCTGCGTTCTTAATCTCGTACTCTTATCACGGTACTACGCTTTTATTGTTTAACGCATAATAAAGCGAAAACATAATATTGACCATGGATAGTTAATGAATTTATATCGTACTATTAGGCATCGAGAAAATCCGTTTTTGACTTCTTTTCAAGTTTTATTTGCGTTCTTTACGAAAAATTACTGTAATATTTTATTATTAGTCCTATCATGGTTCATTTAAATTGTTAATATCACCTGTGTAAAAACAATAATGACAAAATATACTTTAGCTTTAAATCGATTATGAATTCAATATTGAAATCGTTGGTTATATGTTCTCAAGCTCAAATCTGAGTATTAAGCATAATTTACATGATGAATCGGCTGTGATGTAATAAAATTGATAATAAGAAATTTATCTGTTGAAAGGTATAAATCACTTGATAATAGTCCAAGAGCTGGCTCCGAAAAATTGACGTCAAAACTATATGATGAAAAGTTAATCAATCCATGAATTAATGTATGTACATTGCAAAACTAAATCGTTACCAAAATAATTGAGGACATTACAAATAGCCGCCAATCAAACATGATTATTTTTTGTACTGAATTAATGTACAAGTCATACTTCCAGTCTCTTGTCGTAATTTATTACTTAGACTATAAATAAGGGTGGTCAAATATTAGCAAAAATTTTAGGGTGAATCGTGGCAATCAGACAGGGAAAACATAAATTTTGCACATATAATAAAACGTCAAAATAATGTACATTGTTGTTGAGTGATTTTTTTATTGGTAGATATTTCTCGAACGTTGATAAAGAGGGAAAAACATGATCTTTTTATGAGATTGAAAAACACCATAAGAATGTTTTCTGTTGTCAACGAATATGTATTCTATTGTAGATGAATGCGCCTTATGAAAAAAAAAAAAACGTACCGAATGTAAAATATTTTACGGTATATTTTTTGGAGTTTACATGTTATAAGATTAAAATTTTTTCTATGACAGAATAAATGGTATAGATCAATCGACATAAATATCGATGAAAAGTTGCCCACAATCCATTATTACACAAGCCGAATCTAGGTCAGATGACCCCAACATAATCATTCCATCCATTGCATCCAATTGTTTATAAAATGGTTTATAAAAATTTATTTAAATAAATCACTAGAAATTTTCGAATTTTGAAACACTAATCGCTAAACTAATAAAACTTGATTATATGTAACGATTTTACGAACAAAAGGGCGTCTGATAAAAAAATAAGAAAAATTTCAAATAAGCTCTCTTTCTGTATTTTTTCCTTTGAATCCATTACTGCGATTAGTTTTTCAAAATTCTAAAATTTCTGGTAAATTGCTCAAATAATTTTCTATAAACAATTGGCAATGGGAAAAGAAAAAAAACAAGGACACTATTTTTTTTATTTATGAAATAAATGGCATATACATATGTGGCCTAGATTCGACTTGAGTATTAATGAATTATAGGAGCATCATTATCAATATTTGTCGATGGGACCTAGAGAATTAATTCTGCCATTGTAAAAAGCTCAAACTTGTAACACATAAAACTTAAAAAACGAAATTGCAAAATGCATTGTTTCACAATATCTTTTCTTTTCTTTTTTTATAAAGCGTGTCTTTCGCATTGCGGCACGACCTTACTTGATGCTTTTAAATATATTTGGCCCATGTTATGATATATTACTATGTATAAAATACATATCCGTAAACCATTCAATTTCTTTGACGTTTGCCCGTCGCATGAAAAGGTTCTTCCACTCTGCCGACACGTTTGACTCATGAAAAATTTCTGCTAATGAAAAAAATCATCACTTAATTACAAAGTAGACTTTCAATACAAAACAAATGCATTATGCTTTAACGTTTTTGTTACTTGTGCCAAATTCGGGTTGGGTTCTCCCATCTTTGACCCGTGAAAAATTACAACCAATGTTTAATCTTCTGTAGTTATAATCTAAGCAGTAAATTACGACAAAAAACGGAAAATATGAGTTGCATATTAATGCAATACAAAGTATAATCATTTTTCACAGGCCGCCATTTTCAAACGCCCCAACTTTTAAACCAAAAATTTCTTTTAACAATGTATACGTTAATCGACGGATTAATTAACTTTTTAGGTCATACTGTTTTGACGTCTTTTTTTTTGGGACTACCTCTTGTACTAAACCAATTTTATCACTCTCAGTTAAAGCCCAGATATGTTTATTTTTCCGTAAAACGGCACAATAATAAACTTATAACATGACCATAGATTTTTTTATATGTCATCTTACTGTAAATTTATCTCGTCTTTTCTATTATTTATCACAGCCATGATATAATCGTGATGCATGATGCAGCTATCCATTTTCATGGTAAGAAAAACCGTAAAAAAATTTTGAAAGAATCATTGTTGGTTTACATAAGGTAAAAATATTTGCCAATATTGTAATCTTTCTCAAAGTGCCACGCTTGACAATACGCCTTATGATAAAAGATATGATATGCCTTATTAATAGAGTTAAAATTTAAGATAAATTTATATTCTATACTCTATGTATGAAAAATTATATCTAAAAAATATAGGGATATACGTGTTTATTACAACTAATTTTTAACGTGTATTTTCATAAAAATTCAATTTCAACAGTATCTATTGCAAAATAGTTCTTTATTTGGGTTAAATCTGCTTAATTAAATTAAAAAACAATATGCGTCAAATATGTTTAATAAATGATTGTAAAATAAAAATGAGCACAACTGACTTGAGCCAGCGCAATGAGCTTTTTTGAAATATAATTGAATACATTTTTTTATAGATTTATGTTACTATGTTACAACTTTTTTAATAACGTATAGTAAATAAAAACCGAAGTCGATCGACAAATGCACTCGGTATTGTACTTGTATTTTCGGTTGATGTTTGTATGTTAGTTGTTAATATTGGAAGTATAGTGATATTGAAACTTGTGAGTGCAAAAAGTACAAGATATGGCGATTGGGATGTATACTTGTCATATAATGATTGAACTTGGTCGAGTTTGCATTCTGGTCTTAACAGACTTTAACATCTATTTGATCCAGTATTTTATCTTGTTATGTAACGTATGATACATATTGTGTACAAATACAAACTTAATAAACTACCATATGATTCTTTATTATAAATCTTACCTTTTGCTAGTAGCTACTCCGATAGTTCTAAATTATATTGAATACTCTTTTTTGCAATTAGTTCAATAAATTTGTTATCTCATAATCTCATGTTGTTTATAACTGTTATAGTCGTGTATTAGAATTGATATTGATGATTTAAAAGAAATATTTATTAAACAAAAATTGAAGACATGAATACAATATATGTGTATTAAAATTAATATATGACACGTATTTTAAACAGATTAATGAAATTCATTATGACCGCATCATTGATGCACGCAAGTCTGATACATTAGAATTATATCGCACGCAAATAACTTTAACTTTAACTAAAAAAGAAACCAATAATAAGATACGAAAATAAAATTTACTCAATATGTTACTTTTGTGATTAGTAACATTTGTTCTACTGCCAGTTAATACAATCTCTTATAAGCAGTTGCTAAACTACTTATTTTCCAAATATCACAATATTGCAGGAAGCGCGCTTCGTTTCATTGTAATAAGAGATTTTAGATTTTAAACTGTTTAACTTTCCCTTTCGTTTCCCTTGCAATCTCTAAAATTGTCAAACTGGATCTGGTAAATGATATTCTAACTATACTAATGTGACTTTGTTTACGCTGTCCTCCCTTACTCCCCATGTACACGCAGCCACAATTGTGTAAATTTTTAATTTTTATACTTCAGTTGGAAATCGAGTTATAGATTTCCGAATGGTACCGTTCTTAAAATGTTACCTTATAATGATTTTTAATTTAATGAAGCAAATTTAATGTAATATAAGCTACAGTGTTATTTTTAGAGTATATCAGGATAATATTTAATGAGATAAATATGAAAAGTTCCGTTTCATAATAAAATAAATTACCTTATGATAAATATGAAAAGTTCATCTTGAGGGCGATATCGTAAAAAGAAACGTGCAATAATTTGCAAAAAAAATTGTCAAATAACTCCTTCCAAACCCTTTATAATACATGTGCTAGAAATACTGTCTACACCAAACTCAAAACCATTAAAAGAATTATTGTTAAAAGAATACTTGCAACTTAACTGCATTTTACATTAAAAATATTCGTGACTCGCGGTTTCGAGCAGGTACGGAAACAGAGCTGCTTCAATATGTTTTTTCTAAATTATTCTTATTTATTACTTTCATTACTGCTTAGATAAACTCGAAAAACAGATCTGAGTGTATATTTGAATATAAGATTCGAAAATACTAGGAAGCACCTTATTAATGAGCCAATGCAAAGATCTGCGAGTTGGTTTCCAGCTGAAGTATAAAAATTAGAAATTTATAGAAATGCGAACATGGTGGGGCAAGAGAAATAGCATATGATGAGCAGCAAAATACGTATTATAAACTTTGTCCCATTGTATGTAAAGTTACGGAGGAATTGCATAAAAAATGTTGAGGGTTTGTGCGCGTTATTTGTACACTGAAAAACGATACCAATCATTAATTTTATTACAATACCAATAACTATAATTGCAAAAGAATCTTGGCTGTTCTGTGTGGCTATTTAAATAATTAATTTAAAAACTACTTACGTGATTTCCAACTTTTATTTCATTTGAATTGAAAAAAAATCAAACAATTACAATAGTTAGAAATCATTATTATTGGTAAAATAATAAATATGTTCTGAAGAAGATTAACCAGCATTCTTATATCGGATACGTAGGGAATATCTATTGATGGAACTTTGTGTCTATATTTCTAACAAACTATGTATATTAGTGAAAAGCCTTAGCAAGTGTTTTAGTTATAAAAATATATAATAACTATTTTTATAATAACTTTATGCGGAAATAAATAGTCACACTGAGATTTAATACAAAAATACATAGAATGATATTCTTGTCAATTTCAATTAAAGTTCATTTTTATTTAATTAAAAAGCGACAATAAAGAAAAACCCATTTCTCAGCACATAAAATCGCTGAGGTATTATATCTAACTCAAGTTGTCCACTCATAGGGTAGTAACCGTTATTTTAATAATTAATAATACAAAATATTCGCCACTCAATTCACGTTTGTCATCAAACTTTCATAGTATGTACAATTATGTTAAACAAAATTGCTAAACATGCTCAATCAATCTAACTAGACGATGCCTCTGCTTCATGCGCTTCAACGGGAGATTTTATCATTATCAATAAATGACTATAGTAATAATAATAATAATAATAATAATAATAGTAATAGTAATAGTAATAATAATAATAACAATTGTAATAATAATAATAATAGTAGTGATAATTATGTGAATGATATTAATGATAAGATCGATGATGAAAAGAAAGCGCAGTAACGTCTATAGGAAGGAATTCATGTAACTTTTCATCACTAAACGAGATAATAAAAGTAATAATATGAGAAGGTCATCGGCGTCGAGTGATAGATGAGCATGACATTGAAACGTTATCATTACTGACTTTGTACAAGGTTTTATACCATTCACAGACGTGGAGCCACAAAACAATGAGTATGGATCAGCCTTGAGCTACACAGCTCCATTGACGTAAAATTCATAAAGTAGCCAACGTCTGGGCAGAACCTAATTTATAGCCTTGCCAAATGAAAAAGAAATAAACAAATAAATAACACCTATAAGTGCACCGAAATTGTCGAGAGACAGTTAAATTACGTTGAATCGCAGAGTAAGTTGGATAAAATTATATAACGACTTGCTGTCTATGTACAATAACGGTATTCCTTTCTACGCATTCCCTCAGTCAGCCACTTTGTCAGTCGCTGCAAGTCAAAATGCAATTTTGATACCCCGGCGCATCCATCCGATAATCTAGTTTACGATAGTATTTACAGTGCAACATTCAATGATCTTAGCTAGCAAGATACGCTACCTCGTCAGCACTATCTCTCAACAAAAAATAAAACAAACAACAACTTCTGAAAATAATAGAAATTCGGAGCAAACAGAAACTAATAAACGATTAACAAACAAGCCGATGAACAAGGATGAGTAAGTTGAAATTGCTAGAAATGTCGCGTCTCTACTCAATCAACGATTAATTAATTACTTTAAAAAGACTTTCATACATTTGGATGATAACTTTGTTGATTTGATCAACTCTACAATGAATGAATGAATGGAGCTTCGCTACGCAGTTGTCCTAAACGTTTAACGGCGAATTTCATGTACAACAATCGTGCGCATTTTGTACTTTCGAGGGAAGCTAGGCAAATGTCGAATAACATGTAATTTGCATAAAAATTTGCACTGAGCCGACCACAAAGTCAATTTGATTGGCATAACTATTAGGGAAAAGATAATCAATTGTGTACTGTTATCGGATTATCAACTATTAACATATGTATCTATGATGTACATATAATAATTGGCACGTAGTGCTAAATTTATACAATAAAAAGGAGCGTGAGTGAGGATTTCCATGAGGTTTAGATTGAATAGCGAATTGGGTCGGGCTAACTATATAAATCGGATGCACGGCTTTGTCGTCAGTCAGTGTAGTTCTTAATTTATCGCGTTCTACGAAAATTGCGTCACTTTGATTGGTCAAGCGAGTGAGCACATACAGATAAGTAAAAACGAATGAATTCTTTGATCGAGAACCTAAAAACCTTGTTCGATCGGCCCTAAACTAGTTGCAAGGCCAGTGACCTCGAAGTGCAACGCACATCTCGAGCAAATCTAAAGAGCACAGCCGCGCACGTACTTGCCCGTTAAACAAACATCGGGCTCGTATCTTTAGTCGATTCGCTTCGCCGAAGCGCTCGCAATGGCACGTGTAATTTATGAAATTGAGCTTACAGGCAGATGCACGCGTGCGTGCTAAGACATCACAGCGAAAGAGCCGACTATTGGGCGATCGGCTGCACATTCATCGCTTACAACTACAGTGTAAATCCGAACAGTACCCGAGCTATTCGATGTGGCGCTGCTTGGACAATCGGCTAGTCAGCGCCGATCTGTTCGTCAAGCAGGTCCGATTGCGCAAAGGCTTCTTGAGAGTTCGCTAACAGTGCGCGACCGGCAATGGAGCGGATCGCGCGAGAAGTGCGCGCCGAAATCAGGCACCTTCCTCGCAATTAGTCGAGCGCCGTTCATCGCCGGTCTTATCTCGAGCTGGCTCTCTCCAACTGCTGAGTAGAGAGCGGGCAAGGCACGTTGCAGCACGGCCGCCTCGGCTGGTCTGGCACCTCGTGGCAGCTCACTCGTCGCTGATGTTCTTGAGCTCGGTGTAGGCGTAGTTGCGCGAGTGATGGTGCTGCGGCTGCAGGTGAGCCTGCTTGCGCTGGCCGCCGTCGCCTATTCTGCTCGGTATCGACGTGCCTGCTACCCCATAGTAGTTCCTCCGTTTGTACACCATAAAGCTGTAATCACGACAAAACGTCAGGTTAATCGTTCCGCTCGACAGCCTAGCCCTATTCCCCCACCCGTTTCGAGCATTTTCGACGCGACTCATGGCCACTGCACGAGCCATTGCGCGATCTGTCGTTCCTATTCGCGGCGGTGCGGTTTAATCGGTTTTTACAACGCAAGCGAATCGCGAAAGCATGCTTCAAGGCGCTCGAATTCGACCCGGATAGTCGCGCCCGAGAAGTCGTTGGAGCGAAGGGGGAGGGGGAGGGAGGGGGGTAGCCGGCGGGATCGAGATGAGCGCCTCGTTGCGCGCCGTGCGGATCCTTGAAAGCAGTCTGCTTCGACGGACGAGTCGCCGGGCCGGATGTATCTGCTAGCTACACAGCGCGCCTTCCCTTCTTGGCTTGTCGGTTGGCTGATACGACGAGAAGAGGGGCTCGGATCGCAATGCCAATTGGACATTCATACCTGCGTCCATCGTTGGTATGGTCAGAGCGCTGAGTTGCCGCAGGTGTAACGTCGTTGGATCAACTGCAGCCGTCTCATTGCCTGCGACCTTGCAAATACTACGCCGCATTCTCACGCTACCACCTTATCGCGCGTGCTCATCGCAAATCGTTACGTACTTATCTCTACGCCCGCTCTGCTCTTTTCCGTTCCGTATCGTTCTTTTTTATTCGGACTCTTTTTCAATCTACCGAGTCTTTGATCTAGAAGCAAATCACCCGAATGTTCGACATTACTTTATAGATTAACCGTGAATAGTGTCAGTTATTCGTGTATTTACGTATTTATTCTCAACGGTTATTCCAACATTACGAGTAGGCGGGATCTGGAAAGAGGTAATGCAGAAAAAAAAATCACTTACTGGAGACAAAAGAATGCTAGATTATATTGAGATAGGCGTTCCACGATCCATCGATAACATTTATGTTATGCAAACGTAAATTGTGTTACCAAGGATACACATCAATTCCGTCAGAATGTTAGAATTATTTGTTCTGCCCAGAACATCTTTTTCATGCACATGCACGTTCGTTATATTGAAACATATATGCGAGTGGAGTCGTTTGTTAAAGCATTAAACATCACGTGGCTATATCTGAGCAAGCAGTTAAAAATGGAAAAGTAGGTAGGGGCATGGACTTTGAGGAATGTTACTTTATTAATCGAATTGTTTGCCATATGTGGGGATTGAAGATTTGATCATTTTAATGAGTATAACTAATCGCGGAAAAGTTCCAAAAGTTCAACAGAGCCAGAGAAGGACAATCTGAATTATTGGTACGCTCATTTTAATTGTAACGTTAATTACTTCGGTAGAATGCATTGAACAAAGGCAATCGTTGCCGTTCCGAGAGAACGGATATTATTGCTGCTACACCTCGGTTATCGTTTCTCTCTCTCTCTCTTTTTCTGTCACTCACATTCTCTCTCTCTCTCTCTCTCTCTCTCTCAATGTCTCATTTGCTTTTTTTTGTTAATTTAATCGCAAATTTTCAGAAACTTACAATAAACAACGGATAAGAGTCTTGCATATACTCCGGAACATAAATTATTAAAAGAGATTGAATGAGAAAGTACGTTGGTCATCATGCATTTACTCGATCAAGTATAATGCGATCAAGTTACTGCATAAAACTTTTAAGACTAAAAATATATACATTATTATTAAGACATTTTATCAATTGGGATAACATTTCATTCTGATAGTCATATTTAATATTGTGATACCGTGATCTACATCAAACTGGACTCGAATAAAGTCTAGGATCAGACATACTTAATCTAATTATTGATCTGAGACAACTTTGTTGACGAACAAAAGATTTTAGCGAATGTATGAATAAAAATTGAAATAAATAATTAAGTTCTACTAGTATCAACGTCAATTCTAAAGGATCTCTTTTTTTATTCAATAAATATATTTCATCTAAATATCGTAAAAAGATTAGGGAAACTTGTTTTATAGTAAAAATCACAAGTAAGCTAGGACCGCCTGTTCATGTGATCATTGCAGTGACTCATTGCAGTAAAGCTAATAAATATTATTTCATTAGTGATTTTAACATCTTTTCAGCGATATCTCGCGATAAACATAGTTCTAAATAATATTGTTAATTCATTCAGTATAAATATGCACAATATACGTTCGACATTTCAACGTTAAAAAATACGTTGTCAAAACTGATGTCACGATCATTCAAGATATGCGGGTTTTCCCTTAATATCACAGTGTATTTAACAACAGCGCGCATTCTAACCTCGTTTGGTCTTCTCAACTACATCAATTCTATTACAGTTTCCAAATTCGGAGCTTTCTCTTATCCAACTCGCTACAGCTAGTAACGTTATAGACTATATTACGCCTGTAATAAAAACAGTTATAATAACACATAAAATAATCAAGAATTCAACAGTTGCTAAACATTAAAGACCAGGACACTAGAACTTGTCTAAGGAGAGTAACGCAGTTGAACCAACGAATATGGGGCAAGATTTCGTCTCGGTTCCTAACATTCATTATTGCACTTTCATAGCTGTGCACACTTGCGAGTACGTGAATTTATGACAAGAAGACGCACTATTATTGGTTTAAAGCAATGATAAAATAAAATAACAGAAACAGAAAAAGGACAAAGGAGTTAATAGCGACGCGCACTGTTTGCGTGTCTGACTAGATAACAGTACACTTAAGGCCTTCCCATCGATATTTGCAGCACTGACAATTATTAAAGGACTATGCGCAATTGTTCCTCGCAAGACGCTGATAACGAGCTGAGCAGTAAGGTTGGCTTTTTAATTGTTTACCTCCAATTTAGCCAGCTCTAAATATCGATGGGGCTGCCTTAGCTGGGTATTCGTCGCAAACTGTACGTTTGTTCGTCGCGTAAGTCCGTAATTATACGTCGTCACGATCTAAGGTGTCAAGAGGAGCCGAAGGTCAGATCGATGGGGCAGGCGAGGGTGGGGTGGAGAGGGGGGGGGGCGATCACGACAGCACCGCTAGGAAGGTGGCGTCGGTTCCTCCAAGAACGTAAGTATCGCGGTAGACTGCATCGGGCCGCGATGCTTCGTTGGCTCGAGGTTAAGTAACGGCTCGGTCGGCGCGGACGCGTCGAAAACGCTCGAAAGCAGCGGAGCGCCGAGCAGCAGGCCGTGGACGTAGCAGGCCGCAGAACCTGAAAAAGAAGGCAGAAAGTGGTGAGTGGACGATGGGGCGGCGGCGGCGGCGGCGGCGGCGGCGGCTGCGGCCAAGACCCACCTCACCCGATAAATCCCGCGCCGAGGGACATGACGATCGCCAGCAAAGCTGTGAGCAGCTGGCCTGCGGTGGACACGCTGAGCGCGGCGGCCGGTGCGAGCGAGGCCGGGTCGGACGAGCGGTCGCGCGCGGTCGCGAAGCGGTTCTCGGCCGTGAGCCGCTCGCCGTATTTGTCGAGCAGATCGAGGATGAGGCCGTTGGACCAGCCGAAGCCGAGCTGCACCTCGTACTCGCCACCGCCCCCGTGGCCGCCCGAGACCGTGGCGTCGTACTTCTCGAACATGCTGTTGGTCTCGTTGAAGGCCTTGTAGTTGCTGCGCACCCAGCGCTGGCTGAGCTCGAAGGCGAGCCGCTGCGCCCAGGGGTCCTGGCTTTGGTCCAGCGCCATCACCACGAAGTACTGTAGCGGCGGCCATGCATTCGGATAATCCCACTGCTCGCCCGAATGTTCCAGCGTAGTGGGTATTCCGCCCAAGTTCATCATGATCTGGCTGCGCTCCAAGTACTTGAGGACCTTGGCCACCAACTCTGCGCGGCGATCGGTCTCGTAGCAGCCGGTCCACAGCGGCAGGATGTTGGTCGGGTAGAAGTAGTCGCGCTTCAGGTCGTTGAGCATGTCGTAGTCGAGCCAGGCGCCCACCTCCTCGTGCCAGAGCAGCGCCGTGACGGCCCGGCGCCAGTCGGCCGCGCGCCGCTCGTAGCGCTCGGCCTGGCTGGCGTTGCCAAGCCGCCGGTGGAACTCGGCCAGCAGCACGGCATTGCGGTAGAGCAGCGCGTTCAGATCCACCGGCACGATCGAGCGCGTCTTGAGATTGGTCAGGTTGCCTGCAAGTAGGTCAGAGGCGGTCAGAGGTGGTCAGAGACGGTCGGGGCCGCTCGAAGCGCGCGCCTACCCTTGTTGGTGCCGTCAAGGATGAACCAGCGGCTGGAGAAGTCCCAGCCCGTCTCCGCGGCGGTCTTCAGCTCGGACCAGTACTCGGCCCGCTCGGCAAGCGTGCGGAAGCTCTGGCTGGTCAGGTAGTCCTCGCGGTAGGACTCGGGCCGCGGTCCGAACGAGTTCTCGCCGTAGTGTGCCAACGTGTAGCGCCGGCCGTCCTTCTCGATCTCGACGGTGCGCTCGGTCATCCAGAACTCGAACTCGCGCTCGAGCAGCGCCAGGTTGGCGCGCAGCCAGTCGTAGTCGTGCGTGTGGCGCAGGTACTCGTGCACCATGAGCAGCAGCATCGGCGGCTGCGAGCGCTGCGCGTAGTAGATTCGCCCGCCGTTGGGCACGAAGCCGTAGCGATCGACGATCGACACGAAGTTGTCGAGCATGCCGCGCACCGTAGTGTGCATCTCCGAGTGCAGCAGCCCCTTGACGATCCAGTACGAGTCCCAGTAGTAGAACTCGCGGAAGCGCCCGCCCGGCACGATCACCGGGTGCTCCACGTAGATGATCGAGTAGAGCTGGCTGTTGGCGCGCACCTCGTCCTTCATCTTGCGCCCCAGCAGCTTCCAGATGTGGTTCAAGTCTAGGCCGAACTTGCGCAGCTCGGGGTCGCGCACCTTGCGCAGGAACTTGGGCTCGGCCACCCAGTCGGGCGGGTCGAAGCTCAGGAACTCCGAGCCCGCCGGCTCGAAACTCTCGTTCAGGAAGCGCTCGATCTGGCCGCGCGTCGGCGCGCCGCCGCTGCGCTGCATCAGCTCGTCGAAGAGCTGCAGTGTCAGCGCGCTCTCCTGGCGCATCTTCATGTCCACGAAAGTCTTCGAGTCCGGGTAGATAGAGGCCATCTGCACCGTGTGCAATAGCTCCCCGTGGCAGTACACCTCGCTGCAACAGTCGCCGGTGACCGCGCGGCGGCGGTCGTTCGGTCAGTAACGCGTCCCAGCCCTTCTGCCCTCCCTCCCTCCCTCCTCCTTTTGGGCCCTTCCAAGCGGGCTTCCGACTTCTCCTCGACTCTGCTCGACTTTACGGCTGACCGACTCGAAAGACTCGAACAGTGGCCGACGATTAAGCGGTGAAACATTACACAGCTGAACATAACCGCAGCTGAAATCGTGCTTCGCATAAGCTACTCGTGCAAGCCGCGATCGCTCTTCCCCGTTTTCACGAATGACAGCAAACGCTTCTCGATCCGACAGCTCGATTCAACTATAGCCAAAAGTTGAAACTATCGTAGGTAACACCGGAACTTTGTTTAGACTGCCAGCGGACACGGGTTACAAAGTTCGAATACTTGTACGGGTTGGCGCGCAGCGACCTCGCTTGTTATTCAATTTTGTAAAGCCAGATTTGCCGTGATTTCAGGTTGCGTAGTAGCGCAATAAGCGCGAGTAAACAATGCGAAAACTGCCTGAAGAGTTCTTTGATGAGAGCCGCTTTTGTTATCAAAAAATAATGAAAACAATGCATGCAGCTAAAGTCGTCATTTCATGCTGTTGAAGAAAAAGAAACGTAGTCATCGAATTTTAGTACTATTGTATTTTTCGTTTTTTTTTTTTTCATGCTTAATGCACTAGTCGGCCAAGGGGATAAGACCAAAGATTCTGAGAGCTCTTTAAATGAAAACATCGAGCTGTTAAATTTTGCTGCATACTTATTTACAGAACGGAGCTTCTCAATGGAAAAACTAATTTTTGCAGTGCAATCCGATGCGAGTGTGCTGAATAAGGACAAGCGCGATGTCGTTAGTTTTGGAAAATGTACGAAGAAGAGATAAGTCGAGCGCTAACGCGCGTAAGATGCAACAAGTGTCATCGAGTAAGCCTCGTTGAAGTTTTAGAGCTTTAGCGAGGAGTTTGGCGGCACAAAGGGCGCGAACGCGACTTCCCGTGGCACGTGCGCCACGCGCGGGAGGAGCACGGCGAAAGAGAGAGAGAGGGAGCGAGGTCGACCGGACTGCTGAACGCTGCTCCGGCCGAAAGAAGCAGCAGCGCGCTAATCAAGAGCAAGTGGTGTAACGCCAGCGACTGTGACTTTGCACAGAGTGACAGACAGAGGATGAGCAAGCGAGCGCGCCATGGAAAAGATCAGAGATGGAGCGAAGAGAATCGTTCTGGCGATGAGGTGTCATGTGGCCAGAGCAAATAGCAGTGGGTTTTCGTACAACGAGGTCTCCGCGTGCATGTAGAGCGCAGGCTGGTCGAGCGAGCCGAGGAGCGTGACGGCAGAGCTGTAATGCAATCAAGGAGACGGACGCCCCTTCCGTCGAGTTGGAGCCGAGGAGGTAGGTCGAGCGTCAGGTAGACAGAAAGAGAGCGTGTGGGACTCACCTGGGGCAGGGGTACGGTTTGTCGGAGGCGCCTCTGGAGATGGGTGCGAGCCGCTGGTGCTCGGCGCCGCAGCCCGCCAGCGCCAGCAGCCAGACTAGACTGCACCAGCTCCACTGCATTTTCGCCGGACGATCGTCGGTCCGCCCTTCTTATCTCTCTCTCTCTCGCTCACGCTCGCGTGCGCGCGCGCTCTCTCTCCCGCTCTCTCTCTCTTTCTCGGCTGCTCTCTCGAGCGAGCAGGCTAGCTGCGCCGCCGGCAAGTCTTACTTGTTGCTCAGCGGCTTCGGCTGCGGGCCCGGGCTTCTTCCAAGTCTTCGCTGTTGCCGGGCTCTCAGCTGCAGGCCCAGTAGACTCGCATCCTCCCTGAAACAAGCAACCATCGCCACCACCATTGTTATTCGTCCTTGCCAGATCACTCGGAGCGGCTGCGAGCCAGCGCTTTGACATTCACGATTCGGTGAGCGCGCGCGCTTTCGCCAGAGTGCCGCCGCGGCCCGGCGCTCGAGGTAAACCGATCTCTCCCGCAGCCTCGATCCGCCAGCTGTCCGTTTTACAAAAAGCACTGCTCGTCGAACGCGACCGCGTCCCGGCACTGCCAACGATCGCCGCGGAACCGGCCTACTCACGAGCCGGTCAACGATCCTGTTGACTTCGGCCTCGCGCGACAGCCGACAGCCCAACTATCGTAAGGAAGTCCAGGCCTCTTGGACGGACGGCTAGATACACAAGGCTCATTTCAAAGTAAGTAATTTTTTTTCGACTGACTTTCGACAGGAAAATACGATCCGCTATCTTAATTCATTCTCTCATTTAGGTTTATTCAATTGTGCAGTCAGTCGGCAATCTCTCATTAATATTCAACTTTGCAATTATCCATACGCAAAAATGCCATTTTACAGCTTCTTTGCTTTAATGCAGCCTGGGCTCGCAAGTTGCTCGTTGGCTGATACGAAGGTGCGGCATACATCTCCAGCGCTGCTGAGAAGAGTTCAGGGTCTCAGCGCCCATTCGCTGAACTTCCGCGTGTCGGCGTCAGTCGGAATCATCTCAGCTGCATTTTAATCTAATAATGAATATCAATGGCATCCTGCGCGAAGTTCTTTTTTGAGGGACCTTTGCGTTCTGACCGCGCGTATACCTTCCGAAAGAAACATTTACCCTTTTATACTACGCATGGCAGATATTCACCATGACAAAGTGATCGACACTTCGCAAGGAAATTTTTTGAAGCTTTTGCATATTTCCAGCTCGACTTAACGATTTATAGATAAATCTATACTTAAAGAATTAGAGAGAAAATATGGTGAAACAGCAAGATTGGGCGTGGCCTGTACGCAGACCGAAAGCTTGCCGATGTCTTTATTAAAGCCATTGAAACAATAAGGTTCGCCGTACAATGAATGGCGATACAAAAAAAGTAAAAACAGTATGTTCGTTCAATCGCTTTGTTCTCTTACGCTTCGTCGATTTGCGCCAGTTTTGTCTGTCGGAAAAGAACTTAGGCAAGATATCACAGTCAGTTCATCATTTGGGCAATACCACACGTGGCACACCGCATAGCTCCTACCTAGTGATTCAGAACATTACGTAGTCTAACATAAAGGTAATAAGAGGATTGGTTGGCATGAATGGTCGACTGAGTCAGTATTGTATTTTGAGCAAAAAACCCCAACGTTTTGTCGTATGCCTGCCCCATTTTTAGATGCATACTCGTTGACGCGTTTAACGAATTGATTTTCCGACTACAACTGTGTCGAATGCAGCTTGCTTTATCTTGCTCATCGGTGTAAATACGATTAACGCGCGACTTTATTGCGAGCTATTTAAAAGATTATTTTATAAGCAGATTCTTGGACGCGCGAACGAACGAAGCCGTTGGTCGGTTATTTTCATAAACGGTGTAGTAGTGTTCGTCGGTGACGATCATAGGAATGCTTTTCAAAGTAACAATTAAAAAATGTGTGTCACCTGAAGCTAGCACAGAGCGAGCAATTCCAGCGAAAAAGATAATGGATAATTAACCAAGCAGCAGCAGCAGCAGCAGCAGCATCAACAGCAGCGGACTCGCCGCGCGAGATAGTTATCGCACTGGCGCTCGAGGTTCCGAAGGCAATCAAACGATACGGTATGAGGCGTTAAAGTTCGACGAGCCAAAGCTTGTTCCTCCCCGTTGAACGTCTTCTCTGAGTTATCCAATTACGAGGGACACGCGGCAGCGGTCAGCGGATGATTCGAGAAACGCTTACTCAAGTGAGCAGCTCGAATAATCAGTTGGTCCTGGTTACCAGCTGGGTGCAATTATTCGCGCGCCAGCGCGTACCTCTCCGCGACGAGCAGGATGCGCGTGATCGCGACCGTTCCAAGTGCAGGTACGCGATCGCGTCGAGCGCAAACAGACCCATCGATGGCCCTCGCTCCGGCCCGTCGGAGCAGAAGCGACCGCGACGAGCGGAGATCGACCAGGCGAGATTAGCAGCGGCGCGGCCGACTCCCGTCGGCTTGCGAGACGAACTTCGCGGCGAGACGTGACTTGGGCCGGTAGGCCGAGAGGCGCTCGCGCACGGCCATGACGAGGCCGCAAAGCTCGGCGAGTAGGTCGCCAGCCCGGGCAGAAGGAAGGTACGCCGAGCGGAGTCGCAGCGGCCGCAAGGAAGGAAGACGGAAGCGGTCGGTCAGCCGCGCAGCCCGGCCTTGGGCGGCCGGCCACGAGTGTCGCGATCGCGCGCGTGCGCGCGAGCGAGACAGACGGAGACAGAGAACAAGCTTACCTGCTAGACGAGAGTGCTGCGCTGCGGTGCGCTCGCGCTTGAGGATGGAACTGGCGGGCGCTGCTCGCGGCGCTCGACTACATGCTTCTGCGCCTCGTCGCGGCCGCACATGCACACTCCGGGCCGCGAGCGCGCGTGGAGGGGGCAGGCGCGCACCTTCGCGCTCGGCTGCCGCGGTGCTCGAACGCGCGGGCCTCGCTCGAGCGCCGTCCGCGCCCTTCGCCCGCTCGGTTCTGGCCGACTGCGCTCTCGGTTGCGCGAGTAGCTGCGTGCCAGGGCGACGGCTACGGGCGCGCTGCGGACCCCGGACCCGCACGCTCACCGGACGCTGGCCCCGCTCTAGCGGGCGTACCCGACAGTTGGCAACGGGAGAATCGGTGGGTTCGACTTGGTAGCAAGCCACCGACGTGCTGCGCGGTTACATCGCCATTTTTTCCCGCTTCGATTAAGCCTTTGCGCGCAGATTTTCGGGTCGCAGCTTAGCAACAGCCACGCAATCATTGTTTAAGAGAAATGCCCAGTCATCGATCGCAATGGCAAGACTGATTGTTCACGGCGACGAAAATATTGCCGTGGGTGTTTTATTCCGAGAAAGTGTGCAGGGCGAAGGGATGCAAAGCGACGACCCGATCACGGGCCGCGTGCAGGAAGGCACGGCCGATCAGACGTGCGATGGGCAGCAAATAACGAAGGTACGTTGATTTCCCGAAGGTAGCGACAAAGACGTCTGGGCGGCTTCTCGGCTGCTCGCGACGCGCCGAACGGAGCGAGGTTGCGAGCACCAGTGCAACAGCGTCGTCGTTTATTTAGGGCCAGGCCTTTCGTTCGCTGCTCTTGCGATCGCCGAAAACTGAGCGAGAAGCTCGCAGTGCAGCCATTCTGCGACGGCTCCGTTGATTGGCCAACGTTCGTCACAAAAAGAGGCAGACAGGCAAGCCTCGCTCTACACTCCGAGACCGTATCTCTGCAATGGCGTAGTTTGGGAGCTGCCGCGAGCTCCGGGGATCGGCCTTGCCACAGATTATCTGTCAACAGGCTCCGACGTACGCGATTGTTGCACGGCAACGCGCGCACAAGACTCGACTGTATACCTAAGTTCGGTCGTATTGGCACGAGTATACATATGTTGCGGAAGAGGAGATCCGGCGAGTCGAGTAACTGCAAATTGGGCTGCTTCCACTGACTGGCAATCGCCGAGGAGGAAGTGACATTGCAGAAGATGGCTCGGGGCTCGGGCGCGATCTGGATCGGGAGGCCTGGCCGCGCGGCGTAGAAGCTTGATGAGATTCCGAACGGCAGTTGCTGCGTTGGTGACGCCGTTGCTCGGCGAGTTACGTCAGTCGAAGGCGCGCCGCGACCGAGTCGAGCCTCCGCGAGAGCCGGCCTGCCATTGGCCCACGGCTCGATGGTGCCCCAGCACGCATGCCAACGCAGCTGCGCTCTCGCTTTCCACTCGGCTGTGTCCTGCGCTGCCGATCGCGCGCCCGCGCCGAGCCCGAGGCCCCAGCCTCGCCGCTCGCTTCTCCCGTCAATCTCGTCGCGATGTTGCGTCATCTCGAATCCTCTCAATCCTCGCTCCCCTTCTCGCCGCGCTCAGCAGCCGCGCTGCCGCCGGCGCGTTTCGCTCTTTCGCCTTCCGAAGTCCCGTGGCAGGCAATCCAAGTCAGCAAGCTGCAATCGGTATGCTCTTGCGATTCGCCACCACTTGCACCGTATCGATCCCGCTTGCGATCGATCAACCGATGGATTTGTTACCTCGTGCCATATTCCTCAAAATTAAAGCTGCTATTCCGATCTCCGTCTACCGAACTCTAGTCATTGAACTTTCTGTTCGTGCTTCTAGACTGTTTTTTATCCGGTGACCAAATATTTACTAGTGACGACGTACAATTATGATATTTCTTTCACTGCTTTCGTCTTTTCGACTGACTTGTTTACAATAACCCAATCAACGTTTCTTTGCGTATTTCATCATCACTTTTACAATAGGCACCGAAATGAATTGTCGTTCAACTGTACGTGACATAAAAAATCTTAACGCAATTAAGACTACAAAGCGTCAATTTCGACATTTACAGGATGCATCGAAACGATCATCTTTTTCAAATGTGCGCTTCGTAGTCACGATTCCAATGAAAATTTCTATTGCATATAGCTAAAAAAGAGATTTGAAAACAGTGCCCAATGTACTACAACCTATTCGCATGTCAAATTGACCTTCTTTCTAAGGTGCGTGGAGGAGAAAGGTTGCACTCACTCTACAAGGATCGCGAATATTTTTATAAATTCAAATGTCTTACTTTATCGCCTTAACGGCAATCCCTCTATACTTCAAACTTATTTTGACGAAAAAATATGTCTTAAAACCATTATAGATAAAATCATTCATAACTCAAGTTTTACGCGATCGAAATCATCGTGCAATAGCTCACTCTATTTGTTTTTACAGAGTGAATTTTACAGAAGCAAAGACTGGAAAAAGCAGTAATATGATTTTAACTAGTCATTCAAAATTTTTAAAAGTGTAATTTTTTCAGTGATTTAAATTTGAGTTTTCAAATTATTTTCGTTGTTACGTATAAATTTTGTATAATATTTCTACAATCAATCTTATATTGTTTCAAATTACTTTAAATTCGGGTAAAATCATTTCGCTAATTGCTTTTAATTGATTTTGTCTAAAAATATGATTAAAAATTTTTTTAATCTTGAAAAAATTTCCATAATACATTTGAAAATTTTAAGTGAAATTATTTGACGTAAATAGTAATAGGCCCAGTGAGTTTCATGTCATTACATCATAGTTTTTGAGAAGTAACAATTGTGTTTAATAATAGACGTTTTAAATTTTACGACAGCTAGAGTAATTTTATTCATATTGATCCGAAACTTAGTACAAGCGTTACTTATTACAAATTATGAATTGAGGTTTTTGAAATCATTTGGTTCGTTACCACCCGTGATAACGTAAATAATTACGTATCGTAAAAGTATGTTATTATTACGTATTTAAAAAATATGTAATTATTACGTAAATAATTACACTTTTATACACAATCGAATAAAATGAATGAAGAATTCAAAGTCAATTATTATTAATAATATTATTCAAAATGTAACGTGCGAGAAACTCCATAAAAAATTGTTTCTTAAATTAAAAAGATTATTTTTTGTTATATACGTTGCATATACTAATAAAATTGAATCAATTATTAAAAGTACGAGTAAAGTTTGGAGAAATTGTATAAAACCGTACCAAGCCAGACAAATTTCATGAAGTTCGTCAAATATTTATCTGATAAAATAATTATAAATAAAAGTAATAATTGGTCCGATAAAATAGAAATTTAACAGTGTTAATGAATTGGCGGTCTTTTTTCAATAAACAACGCGCTGTAAATATATTGTAAAATATTTTTCGTGATTTATTTTAGTTTGCAGCGTATTTTTAAAAAAGTGTATAAATTTTGTTGGAATTTTTCTATTACTACTTATCGATGCTACTAGGAAGACACCCGTGACATTTGACCTTAAAATCAGCTAAACAAGTTTACACGCACTAATCGTTCCGGTCAGTAATATCTTAATAAGAAGAAATGGACCTCAAAATTTTCCTATTCTGACAAAAATAAACCAAAAACAAGTTAAATATCGATTCTCTTCCTTTTTGAAATCGGGGAAAAAAAGAAAAAAAGATTATACAGTTGTTGATTAAGACAATAATTTGAAAACTAAGCCTCCTTTTTTTATCACTGTCGTACAATTCGATTCGCGCCATAGCAACTCCCAAGTAGAAATGTTTGCTATTGTGTTTATCAACGGTCAATAGATTTATACAAGTTGAGTTAGTTGAATATCATTGTTAAGTGATTGTGCATGACGAATCAATATAAAGCAATTTACACGTCAATGCAAGATCAGTGAAAATAGGTAGATTGGGAAACGATAATTTTTAGTAAAATTTCAAGTTTTTGCATTAATCTTTTTTTAGTTAATGAAAATTGCAATTGTTCGATCTCGATGAAAAACCTTCTTTGGCAAGTGATTGGAGGCGCCGCGGCCCGACTGACTCTGACCAGTTTTGTCATGGGCAAATATAAGAAGATTGCAACTGGACAGCCGCTGCCGCCGCGCTCGGAAGCGCAATTATTCTATTGGCTATTTTTAGCCGGAAATAGGTCGTATTATAATCCACGCGCAAGAGCCCATGTACCAAATTACACTTGCCACGCTTTATATCTCGCTCTTTTTGCGACTCCAGCTACTTCATATTTCAGCCGTATTTAGCCATACACACAGCAAACCAGCCCATACCCATACTGCAAATTGTGATTTTTGGCTTGGCCACGTCTCGTCCATCGTCGGTTTCGCGTCACTGGCCTGCCCACGCCAAATCGGCCTCATTCTGTTCAAAAACGCCCTCGACTGCTTCAATAACCATCTACAGAAATGAAATTGATTCTTACTAACTAATCTATTATTTTTAACAGGTAGTGCAATATTCCAAAATATTATTGAATGTTACGCATTTCTCCAGTATACTATCTAAATTAAAAAGCTGTTGATCAACTTGCTAAAGATGCAACTCACAATACACCTGATATTTCAATCTGCATACCTTTCACTGACTTAAGACAAAAATTTAAATCAGAATCATATTTAGAAACAGACAACACTGTGAGAGAGAAAGGATTGACAAAAGGAATCGATTATTTTATGTTTTACCATACAAATAACAGAAAACCTTGGTTCAATAACTGTAATCTAAAAAGAGCGAACATCGTAACAATAAACAGGTGCAGAGCCAATCATTATAATCTTCGTGCCTCACTTGCCCGAATAAACATCATAAACGACCCGTCGTGCGAATGTGAAACAGCTGATCAAGACTTAGACCACATACTCTGGCACTGTCCGATTTATAAAGACCAAAGAAAAAAGCTAGCCAAGGAACTAAAAAAATTAAAAGTCAATCCGCTTAATGATGTAAAAAACGTACTTAGTAATACCAATCCTTTTATATACAAAACGCTGTATCAGTACTTCATAGAATGTAAGCTAGAAATTTAAGATAAACAAGCACACACTCCTCTTGTAAATACTCACACCATTTCCTTTCTTTGTACTTTGCTATATAACCTCTGTAGTTCCTAATAGCAATAAATAAAAAAAAAAAAAAAAAAATAAATTAAAAAGCTATCAGGTTGGTACAAAGAAAAATCTTAATAATAATAACCAGAAAGTTGTTATTGAAATTTACGTAAATCTGTTGAAAAAAAATATACATATACATAAAGGACCGTTTACGTAATGTATTATTGAGCCCCCCCCCCCCTTTAATTAGAAGGTTGACACCGAAAGTCGCAGAATTCTTTTCCTGTCTTTTATTACGGCAGTGTCCATTGTACCGATATTTTGATCGTTGTTCACAACATTTATAGCTTAGCGAACGTTCATCCAACACGATAATTTCGAGAATTTGCCACATATTGAATCAGCTTATCGAAAATATTGCCTTGTTCAATGACATGTGGATTTTTTTCCGACAAAAATTAGAGTCTTCCAGGGTGAAGACGTCTGCAAGACATACTGAAATAGATTGAATGGCAAGTATGCAAAACAAAAGGATTCCAGAAGCGAAGCTACAACGGCAGTGAGTAACGAGCTCAACTACATAATCGTAACTGGTTATAGTGAAGTTTCGAGCTTCGTGATTTGCGCGCAAAGCCCGCGCAAAACAAAGTGGCTTACTTGTATTGGTACAAATTAGCAGTCAAGGCTAGAGAGAAGCGCGTCAGCAGTTTCATTCGTTCAACGAACCTGCGCTTATTACGCTCGCGATCGTTTGACCCTCAATTCTACTTCCTACTCGATCTTCCCAGATTAATAGCATTATATGCGCGCTACTTATTATTTACATTTACCCACTTTACGTACAATTGCACATCAGACCGTCAATAACAGACAATCTAATTCATTATTAATTGAACTTGCTAAACGAGACTAATTCCCAATTTCACTTTGACATTGTTCTCGGTAAAATGAGTGCAAATAACATTTTTCTTAACCCTTATCTAAATATGCCTCTCGATTGTACAAACCATTTTTCTTACTTCTACTGTATATAGGCATTTAAAATACATATTATTCAATCAAGCATTAAAGATGTCGCCTAGCAAATGAAAAAAAAACATGAATTACCAAAATCCTCTGAGGTAATAAAAAGAATAAATTGTTATCTTATTTAAAAATCTAAGTGTCTGATGATCAGAGCCTAGATTCTGTTTAAACAAAAATAATGATCAAAGTACTAGGCCTATCGTAACGTCAGTGTTATCAACAGAAAGATGAAATTAGGTCCTTACTTAGATTTAAAAGTATTCTGTAACAACTTTTCTCTTCATACCATAAGTCAATTAAAGTTATCTAACTATAAAAAAAATGTAATTTTCTATTAACAACCCTTGCATTATGATTATGTTATTACTCTTACAGTTTTAGATAAAAACCTACTTTTCCAATCAATTAAGATGAACACCTCGAAATAATATAATGCAAGACTGTATTTGACGAAGCATAAATAATATTTTTTACCGAAAATAATTACAAAGTTTAGCAAAAGTCAGACTTCGCATGTGTCGGTCTTGTCAATGTCAACATATTGATTTTGTAGAATGTATTATTTTACAAAACGCTCAACGGTTGAGCGTATGTATATACTTATTTGCGAAGCAAGTGTGTGAACAGATGGTAAATTATAACGCGCATACGTAACGCAACAATCATCAGAAAAAAAAACAAAAAATGGAATATTTACGAGTCTCTTCATACACTTAAGACATTTGTTCGTCAATGTCTAGTTTCATTTTTAGATTCATTTCTTCTTCTGCCTTTTCTAGTTGAAAGATAAATGAAAATTACAGTTGGCCTTCATTGCCGTTTTGCAGAACATTTTCATCAAAAATACCTATGTACAATGACTAATATGCCTCGTTATTGAACTGTCACTATAAATACCTGTTTGTAAGACTATATTAATTTTCTGAATAGGACTCATCTTTATACGGAAAAAAATGGCGCGTAAAAGAGATACAGTGATTGTCTCGATAATACTGGGATATCTAAACAGTGCATAAATTTTCTTTGAATTGGCCGAATTAGTAAGAAATCAAGTTATTAATGTTATCTTTCCAAGTCTCAGAAATCTTATCGTAACGCCCTATAATTATTTTAATTCATAATTATTGTCATGAAAATACTCAAACTAATTTATCAATTTTTGTATAATTTTTCTATAATGTTCGATAAATTTTACGATCTCATTGGAGTAATTTGTACTGATGGTAATTGTAGAAACTCACTACGATAAAACAGAGCGGCGCTGCAAGCCGTTTGTGTCAAAAGATGCTTTATTTTTGAAAACGAGTTTAATGAAAGCAGAGTAAGGTCATTTTACTATAGAAACAGTGAAAATCGTTTTAAGTAACTAACTCAATCACAAAATAAACCAATAACGTTAGTTGATTAATGTATTTAAGTAGATTTTTTACCTAACCTTTACATCATAAAAAAATTACGATGTTACGTTTCAGTTCATCTAACTTAACCTTCTAAATCAAATCAACGTAGATCTACCGCTAATACCTAGAACCTAGAAACTGTTTCGAAATCAGTTTTCTAGCTACAAGTAATTAAAAATTTTTATTTGAAATGTTTATTACTACGAAGTAGCAATTTTTTTATACCAAACATTTTTTATATTAGTTCAGCTTATTAAGTTCAAAATTACGGTGTGCGGAAAATTATGCACGGTTTTATTGTACACAATAACATGGCGCAAATCAGCGTGTTTAAATTCTTACACTATGTTACTGTGCACAATAACTTGTGTTTATAATAAATCCGCGCACAACTGTCCGGATGCCGAAATTACTGCTTTGTATGTACGTTTCAAAGTCGCGGATGTGAGAAAAAAAATAATTAATGTCTTTCGGTGGAGCCTGGAATCGCCATTATATTGTAGAAATAGTGCTGAGAATGTTACAACTTGTGCATACTCGCATACGCTTGGGTGCCACTATCGCGTTATTTGATACATGTACAAGTTAGTAAGGTTTCTTTAAGTTTTTTTTCAATATGTTTTTTTTTCGTTTTCTAGTAACAACAATAATAAGGGAATAAATTATATTGTTATTGAACTCAGTACAATTGTACAGTGTACTTAGTCGTATGATTTTGTTACGTATACCTGTAATTTATGTACGTGTGTTTACAGTAAAATTCGATGCTAATGGAAAAAAGTAGTGTGTCTCGAATTTGCGCCTGAACGGACGGGGTTGAGGAGGGTAAAAAATAGTTAGATATATGTGCGCGGGCGCAAATATCCACATAAGGCTCAAATCACTTTCTCACACTAGTATAAAAATATACTATTTGGCTCGTTATAAATTTTTTATTTACACGCTATACATTATTTTTCAAGGTACCTGTTGATTGGCATACGTATACGATTTGAAGCGAATGTAAATATTTGTCATACTTTTTCTATTGATCTATTATTTATGGAAATTTTGATTATGTTATAGTTAAAAAATAAACAATAATGTTGATTAATAATTTTTCAGCCTATCTATACGATTTTAAACAATACAGCAGATGGGAAAACCATGCTTTCATCTTTAAATCTAATAAACGGATGAGAAACTTATTAACAAGACTTATGATCAAACATGAAAAAGATATATCATTTTAAAATTTTAAAATAAGAGAAAAATCACGTGAACTAAAATCTTTTAAGTTAGCCTATATTATTTTTTAATCAAGAAATTTTTAAAGAAATTTGTACAATTTAATTTTGTCACTGTACTGTAAATTCTAATAGGTTAACTTTTTTATTATCCAACATTTAACAATTATTTGCTTGGAAAATCAGATTGACTTTTGTACGCCATACCGTAATGTAAATAAATAACGGTTACATTTAAAGGGAAATCGATCTTAAGATCTCGAATACGTTAGAATGGTGTTGCGTAAAGATAAATTTTTATCGTCTAATAATCGCACAAATAATGTGATGCTTGCAGTTCATCAAGAGGTACTAAATGGGTGAGCAAATGAGACATTAGATTGAATAATCATTGCATATTACGATTCATCTGTGTCTTTATTTTTTGAAGAAAACGATACTACTCAATTAAATTAGCTTAAAATCCACGTTGAACCAGAGGCAGTAGTTAAAGAAAAATATAAACACACTTTCCGTGAAATAAGATAGCTTTTGGAGGTGGAGAAAATTACTATTCTTGAATATTATGAAATGTTCTGCCTTATTTTTGCTCAAGGAGCTTAATTGGCATATGTATTTTTTATATTATAATTAAAAAAGTATATATATTCCTCAGCAGGTGAATTTCATATAGTATATGCAATATAAAAATTCAACAATCAAAATAAACACAAATTTTTCTTAAAAAAAAATTATCACATAAATAAAAATATTTTTGAATAAATATTTACGTTAGTTTTGGATACTTTTAATAAAAATGTTAGTTATTTTATGACTTAGCCTAAGTATATCTAGACACTAATGACCTTTTGAGTACCTTGTTGACCATTTGTGGAAACGTTTTCGATTGATCGATTGTACTAAAATAAAAGATATTTCAGATAAAGTTGTTGTCCACTATTCCCAGATCTTCTTGAACGTAAAATAACTAGACAGTAATTTTATTTTTGTTAATTTTACTTACATTTAATTATATTTTAAGTATATTTTCTATAACTAACATAGAGTGATTTCCTATCTTCTTCTATATCTTATAAATCATATAAGTGAAAGGAAACCACAGTCCGAAAAATATGCTTATCGTCATCTTCTTTCAATGGCAAAACGAAAAGAACGTTTCTGTTTGCACGTAAAAGTATTAATTCCTTACTAATATATTAATTAAAATTGGAATGACAGATTAAAATAAAATGTGAATAATAATTTTAGTCTACAAATGACATAATACCTTCCATAGATCGCTTGAGAGAAAGATTAAGAGTTACACATCTGACTTTACAACAAATTTCTATAACTATTAGGCTATTAGCCATAATCAAAGCAGTTTATGTAAATATTAATAATACATAGTACAGTGTAAAATCTGCATTAAATGCTGTTAACTTATTTGTTTTTAAATTTATAGTGCATTTGACCACAACCTCGATCGAGCAGTGCCAGTCTGATGTTTTTTACTTAAATCCATTTATACTCGTAATATTCATTTAGATATAGATAATTACGGCAAGCTTATTAATATTTTGATAGGAGGAGTATAATTCATTAAAATTGTACGTTATTTTAAATTATTCTAAAATATATCTGAAAAATTGATTTATTTTATTTATATATAAAATATTAGAAAAAATTTTCAAAAGTTCAAAATATAACATCGTGTTTTAATTAAAAAGTATTTACAACGTTCTAGAGTAATTATTTTATTTGAATCATTTAGAAAATATTTCAATTTATATTCAAATTCATTAACCATTTTAAATTTAGCAGTATAACAGCTTGTTAAGTTTTTAGCTATAGATAATGGGCAGAGCACTACATGCGTTTCAGCTTTTTTTTAAATACATCTACCGTCAGCTGCTTTTAATAATTTTATTTTATTTATTTTTTAACAGATTTTATAATCTACATGATTATCACTTTTCAACTACTTAGTTATGATAAATTATATGATTAATTTGAACAAATATTTAAATAAATTACTGATGTAATTATTTCAAAGTGTTTTATATGAAATAATATATTAATTTAGGATTCTCTTCATTATTGGTGACGTTTGTTCGAATCTAATGAAGGAATTTTAAAAGGTGTTGACAGTATTTTGAGTAAAAATGTTTCTATATTCAATACTGTTTTGACTGAATATCGAATTTACGAAACGTTGAAAAGCTTCAATACACTTATAAATCCAAGATCATACATGCTTCAAGAACTTCTACAATGTCACAAAATTCACGTAACAAATCTTACCTATAGTAATAATTTTTTTCTATTTATGAACATTTATACATTTTTTCATATACACACACGCACACATATGCCAAAACAAGACTTATTACGTCATCATGCTACAATTCCGTACATGGTTGGTTCGCTATTGAAAATTAGTTGTATGTGGTTAGAATAGTATAGGGAAGGAAAAGCAATAGCTCGAACATCTTACGAACGAATAAATGTATGTTTGCTGTAAAGCATCAACTGCAATTTTATTATCCCTGAATATAAGAGTTACCATCTATCAACAGCGACAGTAGTGAAACGTGAAAATTTAGTTCAAAACGCATTTACTGTAAGGGGTGAAGAGAAACAAAAATAGTCGAAGGCGTGATTATGGAAGTTTTTTTTTTATTAATAAGTACACACCAACAACGGATTACAATAGGTAAGGCGCACGCTCGCGACTCGAAGAGTGATTGGGGCAGCGACCCTCCTAGTTTCGGCGAAAGAGCGGCCGAGCGCAGACTAACTCGTTCTTTCTATTTTTCTCGCTCGCATCCTCTCGAGCCTTTCCGGCCCTACCCCTCCCTCGCTGAATTTTCCGCGTAGTTATTTCTATTAGGCCTTAACGCGCCGCGCGCACTCTCGCCCAGAGGCCAACCGGCTGGCCTCTTCTGTCTCTCTCTTCGACCCGCGAGAACTTGGAAACCACTTGCTTCCCGTAGGGTCTAGCAGCTTCTCGGATCAGTTCCTGAGAGCTGACATCAGCAAACATGGCGACGAAAACACACTTTGCCTTCGCCCGAGCTCAAGTCGCGAGCGAGACCGAAGCGAATCGATGGCCCCATATAACTTTTTGTTTCTCGCTTAACAGGGGCCTCGCCTCCCCGATCACTCTTTCGCCAATCTCGCGTGCCATCCAGATGTAAGGCCTTGCACGCATAAGGCGCCGCGTACAATTTTATTTTTTTTTTTTTTTTGATACCCGAAACTGCGCCCTACAGCTCGCAGCGAAGAGACAACCACGCGAAATTAAAAATACATAAAAAAGAAAAGAAAGGGGGCCCATATTTTACTTTCCCTTTCGGACGTGCTCGAACGGTCCTTTCCCGGGCCCAAACATGTGGCCGACACGTTTCCGAATCCTGACACGCGCGCGTTCCGGATTTCCCCAAACATCCCCGCTTCTTTTTATTGCGGGGTTCTTAGCTTAACGCTAGCTGAGTTGCCGTCCGACACGCCCGGCGGTCATCACGGCCTATTTTCTCGCGCGCACGATTTATTTTCTCGTTCCTTACGCACCGTGGCTCGACGTTTGTTACATTTACAATCTTTATTATTATAAATTTTCTTTTATATATAATAATTTATCCCAAGGAATATCAAAATCTAGGTAATATTATTATGCTACCAAAACATGCTATTAAAACAAAATGGTCTCAATTGATGTCGAGTGAATGAAATATTATAATACAAGTATTATAATAAGGGTATGATATAAAAGTAATCTTTTAATAGTTGATTTATTACTTAACGTAGTTTATGATCAACAGATTGATTGGTATGAAATATATACATGAGATTCAAAGTTTTTCTTTTGGATGTTTAGAAAATGAATTATATAACACATTCCAAGAACTCCTGATAATAACACATTCATTGTTCAAAATTGATTGTAACTGCATTTTTCATGTATTTTTTCATTCGATAATTAAGAATTATATGAAATATCTATAACGCATTCTGCAAGAACTCCTAATGGAGTTTAATATCATCTGGTATCGCACTCATCCTACATCCTATATAAAAAAAGTTATAACCTACGAGTGAAGTCATCTTACTCGTGATCTGATTGGTTGAATGCATTTACGTGAGACACTATTATAAGCAAATCGGCATTGAATAATGCGCCAAAACTTTTAAATCGATTTATACTCAATCAATTAAATGAATGAAAATAAGTAAGACCATTTGTAGGTATTGAAAAGATAATAAGTTTACATTCTCTCTTAAAATAATACGATAATAGTACATTACGATACAAGTGCGGGAAAGTAGATTCTTGTCTCGTGTGGCGTTTACGTCCGAGCGAAGTGAGGGTGGAAAGGTACACGAGACGAGAAACTCTTTCCCGAACATGTGCCGTACTGTATTTTTTGATACGACGTGGAAAGTGCGATTTTCAACGCACGTTTTCTGCCGAGCGTGCAGGAAAGATGCACTTTGCGCATGGAGTGTCAAAAAATAATCTTAAGCACTCCAAATACATTTATATAGTATATAGGTCATATAATTTATTGAATATCATTACTACAAAGTTTAGCTTTGAATAAACATCATCAGCAAAAAAGAAAATATGAAATACTATGAATTGATTTTAACGCATTCGATATCATTAGTTTATTTAAAATTTGTTTTTAAATTTAATTGATAAATGTAAACAAACTCTTTGAATAGTCAGGGATGAAGAATTTTTACTTACAAGCATACTTTTAATAACATCGTCAATTGTAATAAAAACAGTTGTTAATTTTTCCAACAAAATCACATCGAAGCAGGTATTGCGAACACCTTCTGAGGAAAATGAGAGAAGCTCATTGCCTAAAGTTGTAAGTTTATATCCTCCTTCGCGTTTACGATATTTTTGTTTAAACAATGGCAGTGAATGTGAATCAGCAAACTCGTCGATAACTTCTTTGTAATAATCAAGTAGGGATAAACTTTTCAAACTTAAAATTAAGCGATTAGAATCGACTGCACACTTATGTGCGACGAACAAACTTTCTTGTTTAGGCTTCGTAGAAAATTCAATAATTGTCTGAAAACTATTCTTTTAGGTAACGTTTGAACCTCAAAGCCATACTGATATAATTTCTTATATAGTTTTGTTAACCCATTGATTTTCGAAACTGCTGAATTGATTGGTTGAGTTGGTGTTAATGATTAAAATAAATGATTAAAAATTTTATTTCCAGACTTATTTCCAGACATATTTGTAAAATGTTATGTTTCAAGCTTAATCCAGCAGTTTCGAGATCGAAGACTACAATAACTAAATCATCTGTTCCAAATTCTACACTGTCATTAGCAACAATTTCTACGTAATTTACATTTGTATTTACAGGTCTATCTAATAATGACATACCATTGCTATATGTACTTTCTACAATTTTTGTTCTGTGCTTCAACTGGGATCTTTTTGCTTTTAACTCCAACCTATTTTTTTAATCGCTGGTGTTGAAGTAAGCTGTCTTTGACGAAGTAAAACTTTTTCTGTTTTCTTCACTACATGTTTATTTAAGACTCCTTTGTGATTAATACCTTCCTTACCTAATGATCGTTGTACGTAAGATGGTTCATAATATTTTTTCGGCGATTGTAGCACTCCAACGAAAATCTATAGCTTCTGATGAACTCATGAGTAAACCTTTTGGATTTTTGTTTGTCTACTTCCAGTAACAACAAATTTTATCGAATTTTCTGCTCGTTCATTAAACAATTTTTCGATGCTTTCGAACAAATATGGATTTCATAAAACGATACCGACATCATTTTTCTCTGCTTGTCAAATAAATGATAAAGTATGTTTCTCTATGTAGCATCAATAGCATTAACATCACTTTTGTTCTGATGAATGGCGTACCAAAAGTAGCGTAGGATAGGTTTTATATCTCCTGATAGTTCTTTATCTGGATCTGATTGCTATTGAATTTGGTAAAGCATACTGCCTACATTATTGTATAAATGATTCAGATCAGAATATTTTACAATAGTGTAATCAATTACGCTTTGTATAGCCGATATACTTGAACTATCGTTATCTCCGATAAAAACTCCAACTTGAACATTATACTCTTTCAATATTTTACTTTTAGTTACTAGTTCTACAACATCATCAGCCTTCATTGTCTTTGCACTTCCATTAAAATTCTTTCTATAGTCATGAGGTTTGCTCACTCCAGTATGAAGTTCAACGTCACACATTCGGCATTTTTTGTTTCTTGTACAAAAATCTAAAACTTTACCAGTTTTCAGGGCTATTATTGCACAGTAGCCATTGAGACTATCATACGTACGGCCATTACCTTTCTGACCCCATCCCATATCAAATGAGACAAATATTTTCACAAGAGGTTTATCATTATTATTAGAATCTACGTTCATAATCAAAAATCTATCTTGTAGTTCTACAGACCTAATAAGAAAATAAAAATATAATCATAAATTAACTACAGTTTTATTCATTATTAAAATAATGTTTTTAAAAGCATTTATTAGGATTTGATTTTTTTTATTTACATGATTAACTTAACATTACTTATATGAGGTCTGTCTCAACAGTATCCGGCCTACTTCGATTTCGCAGTGCTTGAATTAATATTTGTCATCGGGGGTTTGTCATACTTCAAAGTAGTTGCCCACTTGATTGAATAAGACGCTCATATCGATGTTTCCACTTATTAAAGAACTCTTGAAAGTCAGACTTCGGAATCGCCTTTAGTGCATTCGTGGCATTAGTTTCAACAGTCTCTATCGTCGAATCGATGTTCCTTACGAGGAAACAGTCAAAAGTCACAGGGAATTATATCAGGACTGTATGGAGGCTGGTAGAGCTGCGCAACATTTGTAGTATTTATTGTTTCAATAAATACTACTGTACAAGCTTCGATGCGAGTGTTGGAGCATTGTCATGATGAAAAAGCTAGTTACTGATTTTCCAAAGTTGCCGTTGTTTTCTTCTGATTGTATTACGCAATCTTTTCAAAACTTCAACATAGTACTCTTTGTTGATTGTTTGGTCTGTATTGACTTGATGTTGCTTCGACTTTGACGGGCTTTTTTCAGTCGAAGCTTGGATGGAAACTTCCACTGCGAAGATTGTTGTTTTGTTTGCAACATTTCAATAGTTTCCATACAACTTTTACCGAGATTAAAGCAAAATTTTATGCAAATTCGCCGGTCGTTTCGTTCTGCTATTTTTAGCAATAAACGAATTGCAACGAACGCAAAAAAGTCATTGTAAACAAATACAAGTTACGCGGGTACTAGGACGTTTCATCTATGTCTCGGGCTACTGACGAGGTTAGGAGTTGCTGGTGACGTTCGTACTCTCCAGAGATCGTCTGAATCTCTCTGCGCAAAGATATGAATGTAGATCGAATACTTTTGGGACAGACCTCATATGCACTATTACTCATACAATGAAAAAAACATGACAAAGAGATCTTGTAGTATAAAAATTGATCATAATAAAAAAAAAATAAAAAATGTAGTTAGAAAAAAAATTTGATAAAATTTTGCAATATATAAATTGATTAGAATATGAAAAAATAAGCGAGAAAAAATTTCGTAGAACACTATCACTATAAAAAAACGATTGAAAAATAAGATTTAAAATATGATGTAAGAAAGTTTGTTAAAACTTGTATCACTTAGGTGTCATTAATATAATGCATTGACGGTTTTTTTTATAGTTCATACTGTTCTGTTATAAATATACAGCTTTTCAGACAATTTAATTCAGACAATTTAATTTAAGACATCCTTTTTAATTCGTCTATATTTTCTTTTGCCAGTACACTTTCCGTAGCAGTAGCCTCAGAGCAACTTTCTTTTGCAACAGCCTCATTTATAGGCCTTATAATCCTTTCATGTTTTTTGAAAGTTTTAGCATCCATTGCAGATATATCTAATATTCTAAAAAATTTTGAAATCTACGCTTGACCAATTCTAATGTATATACTTCCTATAAAAAAAATTATTGATTAAATCAATTCAAATACATAATACTCCTAATACTTGTACAAGTAATGATTTTTTAACAAAAAAGCTTGAATGGTTATTTGAAGAATAAATAAATATCTAATGCTATTTTTGTATTGATAGCAAACAATTTTTAGCCGATAACGAAATTTTCATACTCTTCTTCACTTTTGAGAGTATTGACAAATAAACATTCGTGATATCTTATGTTAAAAATAGATGCTGGTCCATGAATTACTATTTTTTCAATATATTTTATGTCTAGTCTTGCGTTACAAAGAGTACAATCCATATTTTTTGACATGTATTGCAGATGAACTATTCGATTGCCTCGTCGCCTTCTCTCGTTTCTTTTCGTACAACCTTTTTTCTTTCCACATCCTGAACATTGCTGCATACGTCTGTATTGAGTTACTGACATGAACTTTCCAATGGTATTTATCAGACATTTTTCTTTATAAATTACGAATTATCAACGAAAATAGTTTCAAAAGAATCGCTTGAGGTTCTGCAGCTGCGCACTCGTGTTTTCATGCTCTACATATGATGCTACACATACACGTATAATATACGAAAAGGTATAGGCGACATAAGAAAACCAATTTTGAGCAGTTGCAACGTTACCGCATCTTTACTTCATTTTGACACTTGTAAATTTAATAAGAAATAAAAAAATTAATCGATTAACAAATACTTGAACTATAGTTTGTTGCATAATAATCTATTTTGATTAGTGTTTATGCACTCAAGTGTATGTATATCATTTATGTTAAATTGGTAGCGTTGATTCTATCTAATATTAAAGCACAAGCCCCTTTTCCTTTACCCCATGTCTCTTCATGACTGTCCCCAACATCCTTAAAAAATTCATAGCCTGTTGAGTAAAGTTAGTTTATTCGTGGAGTGATTGGCTGAAACGTAGTCACGTGGATTCCCATCATATGGTAGTATACATGTGAGTGTATTGGATTATTGGTATAAAGCATAGCAGCAGTTATACATATTCAACAAATTTGTTTTAATAAATATCTCGAGTCGTTTTGCATTCAGTTTATATCAAATAATTAAGTGAATAAAAAATAAGTATACTTTATAGGCATTAAGAAAATAATGTCCATATTCACTCAACGGACTAACTTTAAAATAATGATAAGTCATTTTAATACTCTTCAATTACATTTATTCTTAGGACATATATAAGTAAGTATAAATTTGCTAAATACCTTTGTTCTAAACTTTAGTTTCAAATAGACATCATTAGAAATGAAGAAAATTACAAACTTGTAGATTATTTCATAAAATAAATTACTGTAAACTAACTTAATCTCATCTGGTCGAGTAATTTATTCAAAAAAATATTTTAACTTAAAATTATTCAAAAAAATATTTGACATTAAACTTATACATGGGAAAGTAATCTAAAATAGTCAACTTGAAACTAATTGTGCGTTTTAGTATTTTTGTTAATAAAAAATTATTAAATTTATTCAGAAATAGAAGAAAGAGAAACGAAATTGATACACTGCCCGTTATCTGTAGCTTAGCTAACACCTAATAACGATTTGCTGCGGTTCTAGGTTTGAAATAATAACTAAATCTGCCAATATCTGCATAATTGGATTTTCAATTGCCAATTAATATCGACGAATGTTAAGTATGTCAAAGCATAGAACTATTTTTCTTATACAATATATTTTATAATAGTTTTGATTTGATTGAAGCATGACATTGAATATTAATACAAACGAGAAGTGACATAACACTTGTTTCCTGTATAAAAAAAGTGATGGCCTGAAAAGTGAAGACAGTTTATTCGTGATCGGATTGATTGAAAAGTAGACACGTGAGTGGCCATCATGTGGCAGTATGTACCTGTATATGTACGTGTTTTGCACTTAGTGTATATAATACATTATTAACACAGCAGCTGACATTTAACAAATTTATGCTAATAAATAAATCGAGTTACATTAATTTTATATTCATTAATTGAGTGAATAAAAAGTAAGTAAGAGACTTCGTAGGCAATAAAAAAAATAACGTTCAAATTCACTCAATGGTTTAACCTTAAAATAATATGATAAGATAATTGTAATGCTGTTAAATTACATTTACTCGTAGGACATATAAATATTTATTGAATATCTCTGCTACAAAGTTTAGATTCAAATAAACATCATTAAAGATCAAGAGAAAGATAAATCAATAGATTATTGTATAAATAAAATTCTTTGATCTAACTTTGGCTCATGTGATGCAGTAATTTATTTAAAAAAATATGTGAAATGAAACTTAACAAAAAGTTTCAAGTCGTAGATAAATACATTAAAAAATAAAGAAAATTAAATTGTCATGTGCAGCTGACAATATAAGGTATTTAGAGAAACGAAGGAGAAATGAACTTGATACATTGCCCATTCTCTATTTTTTTTACGATTTTTATTTACGAATTAATGTTTACGGATGTTAAGCATGTTAAAGCATAGAACTATTTTATATATTTTTAATTCAAGCATAAAATTCAATATTAATACAAATGAGAAATAAGCGTGCGAAGCGCGTTTGACGACATTAATAGAGTATTAGAATCAGTTATTTATCGATCGCATTTGCTAGTTACACGGGAGGCGAATCATTATCTTAACATTTTCATAAATTTTACAGTGATGATCCCAGAAAAATTATAAAAAATCTATGAAAAATAAGCTATAAAAAATTAATATATTATCTATCATATATTTTACTATACGATCTATGTAATTTTTAATATTTTGTCATATAATTTATATATATTTTAATATATGGTTTCAATATATGTCATATATTTTAATATATGGTTATAGTGTCGCCGCTTTATCCCACCGTTCTGTAACGTATCGGTATAAATATTCTTCAATTTTTATTAACTATTTCTATTTGGATATAATAATAAAAAGAATTTAGTTACGGAAAGATAGAAGAAAAAGGGACGGTTCCGCATCGAGTATTTTGATGCGATACGTGTCTCAAACTCATTATCGGCTTTGCTCTTTTTTCTTTGCGTGGGGCTTTTTGTTTTGCGTAAGAAATGAGGTGTGGCACAGTGTCAATAAAGTATACTGGAAAATTATCCAGATGTTTTAGTAGATTTACGGTAGATAAAACGAACTAAATCTTTCTCAATGTTAGTAGTTTGATATGATTACAGTGTTGACATATCATTGATATATTCAAAATGTGTGTGTATTTTTTAATTCAAAATATTTGTAAAAATTCTTTAACTTCAACGGATTCAGCAATCTGATAAGTTTTGCTGCTTAAATTGCGAACAATCAAATGTACAAAAGATGAAAAGTATTTTTTCTCCATTACATTTTACTTTTCTCCCTCTTACAACCAAAATTGCAAAATAATTATTTTTATTCACACGATAGAAGATTGTTATAGATTTAGATTAATAATTGGAGCAGAATAATCATAAAATAACGTATTATTAATTTTCATAAACTTTTATTTATTTAACATAATGCTATTTTAATTGAACGGAAAATATAAAATAGTGTTCATTAGAAAAGAAGATATTATTAAAGTATGTAAACATTCTACACGAAATTCAATTCAAAAATAATTGGGTAAAGTATTCTACATAAAATATTTCTGCTAATTAATCTGTTGTTCATTTTTCTGTAGAAAGATGTGTCAGATAATATTTTATTTTCTAATTTATCAAGCTTTATTTTAAATAAAAAAAATTAAAAAATTTGAGTATAATTTAATCGTGTAAAATCGGTATAATATTGGTGCTCTATAATACCAGGCATGATACGATTCATCCTGATTGTGACACTTACATAAATTTCCTATGTTAAAAACGGGCCAGTATTTGGTCAAATTTACCTTTTGGATTAATATAACAAATGCAATCGATTTTGCGTTTGATGTACGATAATCAATTTTAAATATTCATAGTTCGCTAAGTCATCGATTATTTTGCGACAGTGATGGGAGCCACGACTGTATTTAACACCTGAACGACAGTACTAACATCACATATTTATTAATACTTAATAAACGTTTCATATCTTAGCAATAACTTTATTACGGGAACTGATACTGCAGAACTGGTTACGCATTTTTACTCTTATTCAAGAGTTAGATGAGACTGAATACTAGCCCATTTGAAATAAAATATTTAACTATTAAAATCACTGACGCGTAAGATAATTTGTTGATTTTTTTGTCAAAATTAATAACGCGTATAATAATTTGTTATTTTTTTATTAAGAAGCACAGAACCAACTGAATTAATTGATCCATGAGAAAGTAAAAAAAATGAAATATGGAGAATAACTTCCAAGACTTCAATAATTGACATTAATAAAAATAGTTCAAAATAAATCTTTTCGTTAAAAAATATTTATTGTAACTTCTTATTATCTTTGAAAAGAAGTAGAAGGATAAATCAACTTCAAAATAGGAACCACCCTATACAGGTCCTCATAATTCTATACTCATATCAATTGCTTGAATTAATTTAGAATTCAATGATAAATCAATTTTTGCTTAAAAAACATAATCCTAATTCCATACAAAATTGAATATAATTGAATTACAATAGAAAATAGAACATTTTTTATCTCTTGACTTTTCTAGTTGACACCAAATCGTATCTTTAAAGTCTATATTGATATAATTTAATAGACGTTATATTTAACTAAATATTAGGTTTGCTCATTATTTTTTCCAATTTAAAAAAAAGATATCTCGTGAACATAAGCTATGGTATTCTAAGTTCACATTATTTTATCATTAACCTGCTTTTGTAGTAGTAATAATAAGTCGTATAATATAATATATGAATAAATGTAGCTTTAAAAAGCTGTACGAGTCTTCTTCAAAATATTAGATAAGTTGTATTTCATATGTATAAAGATAAATCTTAGTTGCAAAATTTTATTAAATTTCTAATGTGTAGATTTCATTAAAAGCAATGATAATAATTAATATAAGAATACGTGATAAATAAAATATGTATTATTATATTTCTTATTTCAGTGATGTTTTAGGACATATAATATATCGATAAACGAGCATTTCTAAATTATTTCTTTATTTTAAATAAAATTTCGTAAAAATAATGTATGTCGTTAAAATATCATAAATTCTACATGTAAGATATTCTAACGACGATTAATAGAACGACTACTCATTAGCGCCACATAGTTTAGGTCGAAGGTCGACTTACTTTTGCTTGAAGGCTTTTGTGCTGATTACCTGTTGCAAACAAAAATCGATTGTTTTAATCGTGTTTGTCATCTAATTCGTAATTATTATTTTAAGCCTTTAAATTTCACTTTTAAATTTCAAATATTAGAGCAAAATGAAATGGTTAATTAATTTGATATAATGATTATACAGTTATATAAAATAAGCAAACATCAATTTTTTTTAAACTTTAATGATTTTATCTTTGTCTTTTTATCTAAAGTACATGTACTTATCTAACCAACAAGACTATGCTGCCACCTGCCAAAGTGAAATTCAAGTACTTTCATCCAGACAATCATAACAATGATAGATTCAAAAGACAATTTAGCTTATCGCAAACCGCAATCTGCCTTATCGACTGACGACAGTGTTAACAATACACACATACATACACATACATGTATATGATTTGTGACTACATATCGGTACAGATGATTTCTTTAAAATAACTTCCGTTTTCCAAATAGCATAATAGCTTCAAAATTATTGTAGTCATACTTTTTAAGAGACTGACAATAAAAGTTAAATATATTTTTTATAATAGGATACTCAGTGGAATATTAAGCTCGCTTCTTTTTCTTATTGAGATTATCTCTATTAAGAAAAAGATTGAGAAATCTTTTCAATTTTAGAACGAGAGACACGTTTGAATGAGATTTATGGTTTTTCAAAGCTTTGTAACCCATATAAAAAATTATAAGCAAAGTATCACAATGAACACTATTTATACTTTATAAAGTACAGGACTAGTTAACTAGACTTTAACAGACTTTTCAAAAAAATAAATAAATATAAGTCTGAAAATAAGATCACAAAATTTTCTTGACGGATTTAAAATAGTTAACAAAATTTTGTTTTTTTTTCTAGTTATGGCAATTGTAGCCAGAAAAATCTCTTGTTTTTTTATAAAATTTGGCGAATGATAGAATATTTTACTGAAAATGTGCTCATAAAGCATAAATGTTATACAAACAAAACGGAAAAGTTTCTACCGAATGTTTTTCCTGGAATAAAAAATATATACATTAACTTCAAATAATTACATGCGATAAGTTGTTAATGACAAGAAACAAATGTTTCTTAACGATTAATTATCTTCCCATTCCCATTACCAACGTGTTTGGCAATCCATTACAAAAATTCGACTACCGTCGACTATATATATGGTCATTAAACTAACGAGAACTCATTGCAAATTTGAGTGAGCAACCTGTGCTAACTCGCTCAAAGGCATTTTGACATCGACTGCACTGAATTTTTCTTAACCTACCTGTATGTATTCTCTACTTGATGTTTCTCAACAAATTACAATTAAACTCAATGACGAACCTAACAAATATGTATTAAATACAAAAAAATTGACTTAGTTGGTTTAACCACAACCCAAAATTAACAACACCGACATTTTGTTAACTCTGATCTGTTAATGTAACATAGTGCAACCCAAAAATATTTTCATTACTTCTTTTTAAGCTATATTTTTTTCTAATTTTGAAGGAGCTTCCAAAATGTAACAAACCCCCTAACACTATATATATAAGAAATAAAAACAATATCCTCTTATAAAAAAAAGAATTTGATAAAATGAAACTAGTTTATTCGTTATCTGAAGCTGAAAAATAGTTACGATTTTTCTGCTGTATGTGTGTGTGTGTCTTGTATACGCTCATACAAGATTACTGTAGATTTTTGGAGATAATTAAACGTTGGAAAAGTGAATTAGTATAATTGGCATGAATTTCATATGAATTGATTGTTTTGATCATACTAATTTCAAAATAAAAACTGACTAAAAGATTAGCTCAGCCAGAAAAATTAATTGAACTTTACTCTATGTAAAAGTTTAGCTTTGAATAAACAAAGTAAACAATAAAAGATATAAATAAATAGGTTATCACGATAAAATATTATATAATGATTTTGATTTCATTCCGCTACATAAAAAAGAAATTTTTTTTGTAAATGTACTAATAACAACCGTGAATGTCTATCGAAATATGTTATTTACATCGTCAAAGATATGATTTTAGTATAACTATAATGTTTTTAAAAATTATATTAGATTTTTTATCGTGATTTTAATTTTTAATTTAACTTTTGACTTTTAATCAATTTATAACACAGAATTTCGAACGATACAAACTTCATTGATAACATTTTAAAATCATTAGTATGCTAATTTAACTGCATATTTATTTACGAACAAATAATATCGTCGGTTGTATCTCATATCCAATAATGGGAATCATATTTAATGTATATTGAATAATCAACTTTTCAATTTCATCAATAAATTGAACGACAAGAAATAGATAAACAATCTTTATCGCAACTCTTCTATTTTTTGTTCTTCACCTTCGATCGACGATGATGGCCTGATATATTACATTGTCAACAGTGCCACCGAAAAATGCATCAGTTCGTTACCATCTTTTTTTTGTAATGTTAAATAGCACTCTTGTCAAATTTTGAAAATATAAGCTGTTCGAACATATATATAGAACTAATTTAATGAATAAAAACTAAGAAGCCGATAATGTAAAAATTTTATTAGAAAACTGCCATATATTCCGATATTCATATTAATTATATAACATTTGAATAAATTTGTTTTAGTGTTTAGTTATATCAAATATTTTCAAATTTTTCAAAAGTTGAAGAATTTTAGTATGAATTTTTTTGTTAATTAAAATAGTACAAAAAGATAAAAGATTCTAAAACGTGCAAATGTATTGAACAACAGTATTGGGTCACCAATATTGAACTAATCTTTTATTGCTCTACATTCTTGACTTCGATGTACAACGTTTACTTAAAAAAAATATTCTCAATATAATTCCCTTATAGTATACGAAATAGTATCTACTACATAATATAAAATATAATCAGAAAAATGTTTTTAAAGTAGATAAAGTTAACATGGGCCTACTTACGTTAACTACTTTAACGTTTGATTAAAAATGTGTTGGTTTACGCATGAGCGCTCGCTCAACAGCTTTCAAATGTAATTTTGAAGCAAGACTTAACATGATTTGTAGACCAGACAAGGGGACTATAAAGTACCCTCCTTTTTCGGTTATATAAAAATAGTGGAGCTAATATCGGACTATTCGGAAAATAAAAACTCAAAACTGGATTGTAAAAAAACATTAGTGTGATATTTATTTATAATTCATTATTATATTTTGGTAGAGTCCTATATTAGGTAAACTCAAAAGCAATTGAAATAGCATTCATCATATTTACGCGATAGAAAATTTCTGATCAATTTTTTTGAAAGAATAAAAGATAACGAATCGAAAAGCGTATTGAAGTTGTATTTTTAAATAACTTAATATATATTCAGACTACATTTGGTTGAGATAAATTGAGAAAAGAGGAAAATTTGGTGATCTAAGCACAAAACGGCAACTACAAAATGGATTTGGCCTTCGGCAATGATTTAAATTGATAGAATTGACACTGCTTGATAGCGAAAAACATAAATGTACAGTGCTATATCGTTAAAGCACACGCAAATTAAAAATCCAAGCATAGCTCCATATTAAGTATAGTTCGATATTAGTTCCATCTTCATTATAACAGTCAGCATTTGATCCTTGAGGAGAACAGACGTGTTTGTGTTGCACTCTACTCGAAAAGTTAAAGTATTAGCCAATCAAGTAAAGTGACAATTTAAATTTATCCTTCAACCTCGTAATAAAAACAAAGTAACGACAAAAATGGCTACTCACAATGAGAGAAGACACGATGTCTACTCCTGCACATAAAAAAATGCCGAAAAGTGGAAAATCATAATAGGTAAAAGATACAGCAACTAGTCCAGAATGTCAAATGCATAATAAAAAATGCCAAGCCCAATTAAATAAATTGAAAACGAAAAAATTATGAAAATCAGTAATCAAATTTAAACTATCAAATGTTGGGAGAGCCTTTAATGCCATAACTGTCGAGAATATGGCCATACAAAAAAATTAATGTTATCAAAGTGCAGTCTATGTGAAATGTGTAAAATCGCATGCAACTAAAGTGTTTGATCAAGAGAAAAACTCAAAACAGTAATCATGTTCAATGTAATTTAAATATAAATATAAACAAAGTCAAATCAAACAAACATATGTCCATGTAGCGGGAAAACAAAATGAACAGAGTTAGACAGAAGAATCAAAATAAATAAATCCCCAGGCATAGTCAAGTAACCACAATAACGATGAAAATTCAAATAAACTCGAACATACGATGGAACAGCTGATGCAAAGAATGGATATGCTAAATGCAGACACCTTTAATTAAGAACATTTTCAATTTTAGGAAATATCGACATCATGTTAATATCAGAAGCACACTTTACAAGTAAGAACTATCTTAATATATCAAACTACACTATACACTATACTAAACAAATCACCCACACATTAAATCACACAGAGGCACTGTGATTATAATCAAAACATAAATTAATCACTACGTTCACATACACACTTGTAAAATTTACCTATAAACAAGTAGTGTAATCATAAGCAATAATAACGGCCCGATAATAGTATCATAAATTTACTGTCCTCCAAACAAAACAATAACAAAAGAAAACTGGACAGACTTTTTTAGAACACTATCGAAAGGAAATCATTTTATAGCAGAAGGCGATCATTATGCAAAACATCCATTATGAGTGTCAAGATCATCAATTCCAACATTCAGAAGTAGAGTACTTTATGAAATTGTACACAAAAATAATTAAATTTCAATACCCACAAAAAACAAACATGCTAAACGAAGTTGCCGCGTCTGATTGACTTTACAGTCGTAAAAGATATAAACAACAAATATTTTAAAGTATCATTTTATATAGTCTTTATACCAGACAATTCACCAGTATTAATTACTCTATACTAAGAAGTATTCAAACCTGTATAAACTACGCAAATATTGACTGGAAAAAATATGCTCTTTTCATTGAGGAATGCATAACATGCAATGTTCCTTTTGAATCAGCTATTAAGATAGAAAGCAGTATTGAAACACTCGACTTATTCTGAAATGAAGCCATTAATAACTGTTCTAACTTTTTTACTATTGTAAATAGTAAAAAAAATGCAGCACATCGGTTTCAATAAAATAGCCCAAAAATTTAAAGAAAACTGATTACTTTGAAAACGATATTAGATAACCAGATTCAATCGAGATAAAATTAAATTAAACAAAGCATTCAACGATTTAAAGAAAACGTATGCAAGGAAACACAAATATCTCAGAGCACTGAGTTTAAAAGAAGCCACGGATTACTCACTATGGAAAATTACGAAACGACTTGAAAGACCAACTACATGTATATCATTTATCAGAAAATCTTGCGGTAAATGAGCCAAATCAAACGAGGAAAAAAAACTGCAAAGTTAACTAATCATTTATGTACAGTATTCAAACTTCAACGAAAAATAATCACCGAACAAGATCAAATCACTCATACCAATCACATCGGTTAAAATAAAGAACGTATTAGTTAAAAAATTCAAATTTTAAAATATTATAGAAAAAATTATTAAAGAGCTAATTTCAATAGCAATATGATACATAATAATTATTTTCAGTGTATGCTTTCGTCTATACTCTTTTCCTTTTCAATAGAAAATAGTAGAGATTATTTTAATACCAAAACCCGTCAAAGAAACTAAACTGGTGGTTTTATATAAACCGATAAGTCTTCTACCAAGACTTTCAAAAATTTATAAAAAATTAATTGTAGTTAAAATCAACCAAATAATATGGAATATAAAATTTATCGCAGGCCACCAATTCAACTTATAGATAATTGTAGTAAATTAAAGCAAATCAACACATGCGATGTTTACACTTCGAAATACTTGTCCACTTATTAGACTTAAAGATAAATACAGTCTGTAAAGCAATCATGTAAAATATTCAAGTATACTTAGACTAGAGGCTTTACATGGAAAGAACATACATATATATTCATAAAAAGCAAACAATTGGAATTAAAATGAGGATAGCTATACAAAGTTGTACATAAATCAATCTGGACTTATGGCATTTAACTATGCGGTGTTGCTTCAAACTCAAATATTGAAATCCTAGATAGATTTCAATCAAAAGCCCTAGGTAATATTGTACAGTTCCTATAATTCAGCAGGTTCCGTCAGCAAAAAAAAAAAAAAGAAATTAACAAGTTTTATGCGAAATATAATACCAGAGTTTAAGAACACTCAAATAAATTTATAAACAAACTTCTCAAGACATCTATCGCCAATACCAGACTCAAGAAACATAAACTAATGAATGCATAAATAAATCTTAATCTACTTGTTACACACATTCTTTAAACCAAATACAGAAACTCATTGGAATATTTTGCTAAATTTCATGTAAATATATTCATATATTTATTGTCGACGGCATTTATGGGTGAAACAAGTACGTATTTTGATTCCGCGTGGAATCTTCCCGCAGGTGCACACGACGACTCGTTACGTCTGGCATAGGCTGTAGCGTATCAGGAATGAAAGGTCGAAACGCTACAAGTCGAGCCCCTGAGACTCGCGCCAATGGCAAGTGACTTAGCCAAGGAACGTGCCAATTGCGGCCTTTCACCTGGTCGAGCCTCCGCGCTACACGCATGTTTCCTCATCGCAGCTTTGAACTTTATACGTTGACACTGACGCTGAAAAGCGGCTTAACATTTATTGTCTTCATTCATTACTTGTTCACGAGTCATTCACATTTAATTGGCAGCTGGACAAACTTTCATCGATAACAAATTATATTTCAAATTTTATCTGGTTATTTGATTTTTATAAATGATTATGACTATATAAACGGCAGATATGACTGTTCGGCATTTTACAATCAAAAAATCATTTTCGCAAAGGGATATTTATTTTAAAATAGCTTGAAAAAATTTTCTCTTACAGCAAATGAAATACGATTTCGAAAAGGGGTTAATTTTTTCAAATGTATGTATGAGAGTACTTTTAAAGTATATAATTTTATGTTGTAGGACAATTCTGTTATGGTAATACTGTTTTTCTGAATGCTGATCGGTTTTTCGTTTCCATAACAAATAGAGAAATTTGCGACCCTCATCGAGTTTGGTTTTTAGATTATTTGTTTCGTTATTTACTTAAATATATGTAAGTTAACGGCTTTCTTTAAAAGTGCGATATTTGCCAATAGAAAAAAGTTCTGTTAAGATTACATTTGACTAATCTTAGCTAAAAGATTTATTCTTGCAACGCATACGAACCTTAATTGAATTTAGAAGCTTTCAATAAATTCTTATTTTATGAACACTTTTGTAAGATTATATTTACATGCAAGTGTTGAGAACACAGAATAGCAACGAAACCGTCCATAATTATTGTAAGTTTCGATAATAATGTACATTTATAATGAAAACTAAATTCATCCTCGTTAAGGTATATATTTTCAAAGATATTAGCTTTCATAAGGTTTGATAATTTGTGAACTAATCGATGGTAGGGATAAAAATGTTTCTTATTGTTAGTAAAAAGCCGTTTCTAAAACCTTGGTAGCTAAAAATATTCGTCCCTGCAACTCGAACAAAAATGACTTTTGGCCAAGTTTCAACATCACATTATTTCTTATTGAGAACATTTTTGAAAGTTTTCTAATTTCCTATTATAAAATGCTTTCATTAACTAAATACAACTGACTTACAACGCCTGTGTATACAGGATTCAAAATATTTTTAAAGAAAAGACTAGAGCACATGCATGCTAATAAATTAAAAAATATCTGATACTGCTACGAGGGGAGATACATCAAAGTATATTCATTAGCGGAAGCGGTTGATAATCTGGTCTACCTCCCATGTGAGTTTCATACCAACGGTGATTATGTTATTGTAGACATAAATTAATTTGTCATTGGCTCCAGGCCTTCTCTGGAAATTTTGCTGAACTAACCATACAAGCGGTGCTGTTTTCTATTAGGAAAAAAAAAATTTATTTTTATAACAATCATTTCACTAATGAAAAAATTAAAATCAATAGCTTTTCAAGTCTGCATTAGATCAATTTCTAAATTATTTCATAAAAATACGAAGAAATTTTTTTATACAGATTACTTTAACCATTCATAAATTGGCAAAAGTACAGAAACACGAAATTAAAAATAAACGTGTTTTAAGTAGTAACAGATGTATTTTTTTAGTAATATTACGAGTAGAAACTGACTGATTTGACTTAAATATTAATTTAAGTATACAGCAAAAATAAAAACTTTTACTGTAGTTGATGCGTTCATTACAAGTTCATGTTAAATTTTCTTTGATTCGATGGAACTAAATTATCGTTAAATTGATCGAGGCACTGAATTTTTTGTCATACATGATAGTTTACTTAAAATTGAATTGTGCTCGATCCGCTAGTACCTCTTCAGAGCAATCGTATTGGCACTTGGAAGTGGATTCATACCAATCTTATATATATTGTTATACAAACATTAATTTTTATCCGACGTGACTTTTTCAATTATTGAGAATAATACAGGAAAATTTATTTTTGCAGACCACTAGTATTTTACGAAATATTATGAATATTTTGACTTTTCGGAGTATGCGTTAATCTTTGTTGCGTAACAATATTGAAATGTAAGTAAAATTGTTGTGATTCCAATTTGAATGCAATACTTATTTATTGTACACAATGATTGAATTATGAAAGCAAATCTAATATTTTAGTTCAATGATTTTACTGTGATGCATACGTTTGGTTCGATTGATTCGCTCGTTCCATAATTATGAAAATATTAATTATTTGCGTCTTAAAATGTACTGTTATTTCTGTAAATTCTCTCTACTGATTGTTACAACTAAGTTTAAAAAGACTCGTTGGAGAAAAAAGTCAAAAGGTAAGAGCGAGCTGAGCAAATGCTTGCACGAACCGGGAGCTATCTAAATTCAGTAATTGCCAGTAAACATGTATATAATTCGTAACATGTTTGAACATTCGTGAACTTTTAAAGCTCGTGAATTCAATTCAAACAAGAATGACTTACAGATGCTTATTGTGCATACTTCAGCTTGACAAATTACTTACTCGAAATATAATAAAATTACTAATAAATTTTACCCCATGTTCAAATCAAGATTCACTGTAGCGAGTCGCATGCAAGTAGACTCGAAATAGCCACGAATCTGCGATCGCGACAAGATTTTTAAGCGATAAGAGGACGATTCCAAATTGTTATCACTGCAACATCACTCATATTTGGTAAGTGATACAGAAATTTGGTAACGGCTTCAAGTAGATTACAGGATAAATTGGATCGTGTTATAAGTAAACGACTAGGTTTACGCTAAGAAAAATTAATTAAAACCAGAACCTTCTTCACAATGATAACCTGCAACGCCCTCAAACCTTACGTAACCTCAAAATATGCACGTCGTGCATAATTTTAGCTTAGCATTATACGCATTCTCAGACATAGAGCCCAACCTTCTTCAGAGTAGATATTCTTCACGATTATACGCACTCTAACCTCCCTTAAGTCCAATGTAAGATAGAATGCACACCTCATTCCAGCCACTGCCAAACACGTATACTTGTGTTTCATATTGTTTTTGCGCACCTACCCGCTTCAGCGTATATGCGTTTAGCCAACCAATAAACATCACCTGACCTCTTACGTGATTTATCAACGTTCTTTTATTCATTGCGTATAAAAGAAATTAATTTTTCTGAATGTGACGCTTACCACGTTCAAAAATGCGATTTCTCACATGACAAGTCACATAAGACATCATGTGATGTTTTTCAACTTTCTGCACATTCTGCACAATGTACTAATCCATATTAAAAAAATCATGTGTTTTTATGTACGTTTATGAATTATTTATTATTGTGTAATTTATATATTATGTATTGTTATTTTCTTAAAAGGTAAGTAAGCTGAATTTTTATTTAGTCCGATGAAACGTACAAGTTCACTATTATTCCAAAGAAATATGCAACTAAATGATTTGAATGAAATATTTGCAAATAATTCAATTTAGACAAAAATTACTACGTGAATAGACCAACAGAAGGGTATAAATGACTAAGAGGTTATAAGAAATATTCGTTAACTGTACATAGCTAATACGCACGCACACGCATGCGCGCACACACACGTGCGCGCATACACTCCGCCATATTTGGCAGCCAAAAAAATGACAGTAGCTGTGACGAGTTGTCAGTCTTCAGTTATAAACGAAGCCCTCAAGACAAGCACTTGCTTGCCAATTCAAAAATAAAATGAGGAAAAGAAAAAATCAAAGGTCAAAACTAGCTGTATTAATCATATAACTCGCGATTCCCGCGCTAAATTTAAATGAACTTAGAGTTCTCGAAAAATAATATAATTTCGTTCGTTGACCGCCAAGGCGTATGACGAAACGGTCGCGAATGTTGAGCTATTTGTTTGATTTTGTAGAATAATTTGAAAAAAAAGTATGTTTTATTTTCCAAAGTTAGAAATTATTGAATAAATCAAATGTTTTCAAGATAAACAAATAAAAAAAGTTAACAAAAAATAATTTTCTAAAGAAATGACAAGATACCTATACTTTACAAGTTGGGGATATTTTTAAAATCGACATTTTCATCTCAAAAAAAGAAACAGCTTCTTTTCATTTGTTTGAAAAATTTCTATTAAATAAAAGGTACTATTTTTTTTTAAGACGCTGGGATTCAGTGACTCAAAATAAATGAGAAAATCATTGGTTCCTAGTGTTGAACCTTCGTCAGCATATTGACTGAGGACTGTATGAGGCCGAGTGAAAATTGTAACTACGTTGGTCAAAATACACGATAACAATGAAAGGAAACATTTGTTTTGAGTGAGAATGTTACTATTACGAATAGGACGTTGATCAGTGCGACAGTAGAGGTTCTTGTACGTATTACAGCAGCCGAGCAAAAGCGAAATACGCACAAACGGCTTACGGCATTCGAAATGGACGCAAACACGCGCTAAGAGCGCACGCATAGCCAGTTATAACCTTTCGCATATCTTTCGCCGACTTTGCATTCACGGACGATTTTGAAACGCGTAAGTGTGTCCCTGGCTTTCTAGCTCTTTATTTCTGTTGTAATAGAAAAAAGCTATCATTCATTTGTTTACTCGAGATCTGTCATTGGCTGTGTGTTGCTGACAGTTTCAGCAGCATTCTCAGGAAGGTAGACTCCTTCCGGGAATCTGCGCAGAAAAATAGTCGATCGGTATGTCATTGAGCATTGACATTCGAAGCCGACGATATAGAGGAGCGGAGGAGTGCGTGCTAGCCGACTCGCACGCAGCAACACGAGCGAAGGTTTGAATGGCGCAAGCAAATACAGCGACGACATGACCGTGACAATACAAGAGATTCTCACCTTGACAGGCTGCAGAGGCTGCGCGAGGACTCCGAGACTCGTAGAATTGAGAGGTACACACGCGACCGAGCACACGTAGCAATGTCACACGCGTATAAGACAGATTTGTCGCCGCGAGACGAACACGGGCCCGACGAATCTGCTAGCGGCAAAATGTAAGCAGACGAATGCAAGGAACTAAGTTGAGACAGCGCCGAGACAGCTTGTAGTGCAGGCAGCCGCGCGTCACTGTCTCCATGCGCACGCGACGGCGCTCGCTCGCTGACTGGCGATGATGAGGCCTGAGCAGCTGGCCGATCGGACTCCGGAGCGCGCGACGGCCGATTGCCGAAAGCGGCACAATTCTACCCGAGCCGCTTACGCGCTGGGCCTGCACGTGCGACAGTCTTGCAGCTACATGCGCCTTGCACAGCCGATAGGTCGCTCGACTCGCGGCTTCCCTCTCTTCTTCGCTCCCCAATGCCCACAGCCCGTGTTGTCTGTACTGTGTTTCTCTCGACTTTGCCGTCTTCGCACCAACGCGCCAGCTTTTTATAATAGTTACGTCAGATTTTTCTCTAATTTACTTTTTTATCTTAGACTAGTGTCGATATCTCAGAACCTGTGCTTTCGATAAAAATGCAATGCTTCTACTGATTGCAGGTTGCTCAAATTACGCGCGTGTTTCGGCGACGTCATCACTTTTATCGACTTTCATTGTTTCGTTGAGGTAGATATCGTTTAACGTCCATATAATCATCACTTTCTCGGCGAAGCCGCGCGAACGCATTTGTCACGGACTGTAGAGATACACATGATCATTTTATCACCGCTCTAATCGACAATTCCAAGATATGGAACGTTTTTCGATTCTCAATCAATCAGAAATACTTGACAGGTTCAGCAAAACACGCTTCTACTTCTACAATCAGCTCGACTGGACAATATTAACTGGCACTCATTCCTAAGAAACTGACAATTTTTCACATTTCTCTGTCACGCGAAATATTGCAACAGTTTGAGCTGTCCAATTAATTTCCACGTGCTTGTTGTAGCTTCAATTGAACCGTGATCAATTCAAACGCCACTACCAGTACCTACGCCAAGTTTAAATAAACAAAACTAAAGTTCTTGCACCACTGGAAATAACAGATTTCGATTTTCAACGAAATAAACATTTTATTTTCATATTAGCCATACGAGAGCGAACCGTTATTAGGAGAATGTGGAAGCACTAACTCCCAAATCATTGAGATTAATTCATGTGATTCTTTAATAGACGGCAGTAAATCGATTCTCAAATAAATTGTTTTCTACGAATCTTACTCATCTATATACAAAACAAAAATTGTTCTAAGGCTTGAGAGCGAAAAAACTCGAACCGACTGAAGCTTTCGAGCTTCGGAGCTATCAGCCAGTATATACTGAACGTACCTATACCTTTCCGCGCACAGTTTCAGACCGGTTGTGTGTCTGATTTTTAAAATGTTGCAATACATGAAAGTCACTATTTGTACGCGAACGGTATAGAGCGCGACATAAAAATAGTGGTAAGTTTCCCCATCTATATTCACCAGCCATAAGTTTGTTGCAAAATTCGATAGGTTATTGGTAGTGTCGCTTAAAATTGTAAAGTTATGTTTTCCATTTTAAATTACGGCATTTGACGCGTGCAAAAGAAAGAGCCATCATCTATATTGAGACGTTATTGAGCTTGAATCGATCATATCGTCCAATTGATTGATGAATTGTAACAAAAATCATTTATGATTCCTGTGAGTACGCGTGTCGATATAAAAAAATAATTTCAAACGAATTATACTTACTAGCAGCGAATAATAATTTATGGACACTGTCAAATCGAAGACGTTACTGAGCTTTTAAAACGAACGCGAACACGCTTCCTAACAAACTAGTACCAAATACAAATCTATAAAGATATTTTTATTCGTATTTCCAATTGATCAAACTTTGACTTTAACATGAAATTTATTTGACCTTAATAATAAGTGGCCTCGCTCTTTTAATTTATTTATTAAGCTGATTAGCTACCTGAGATAGAACAATAAGCTGTAAGAATATACTCACGCACAGTTATAAGACTGTATCGCGCTAAATTATTATAGCAAATAATAATTTTGGAATAACAATACATAACGACTTGACTGGTGACGACACTAGCCGGTCCGTATCGTAAAAGCTATCACAGGGATACTGATTGCAATGGTATTCGCGGCAATAAGTTCGCCTGCGCATGCATACGCTTCAATTTACGTACGGAAGGACACTGCAAACTTTCCTATGATTAAAACGTTCGATCAATTGGTCAGTCGCGCGAAGAATTCCCGCTTATTACTTACAACACACAAGCCTTGCGCCCTCTTCTGAGGACGATCAATTTCGCCACGACACCAGTACCATCCAACATACTTTTTGTATAGATGTCAAGACCTTTTCATTTTTAATATATTGATTGAAATAGCTCTCTTGAATAGTAACGATTTATTTGCAGTGCTTGCCCTCTTTTATAAATTCTCGTTGTTCAAGTCTTTTCTAAATTTGCCGACGATCTCGTGCGTAGAAGCAGAAACAACTATCAAATCCAAAAATTCAGATTGCAAGATTGCCAAAATATTGATAGCATTTACGAGAAATAGTGTCAGAATATTAGGTCATGCGAACAATTAGATAAACATCACACGAGCATCTTTTAAAGAGCAAACGTGGATCATTAATATAGACACACTATTATTTAAAATACTAATATTTTTTCCGCGAAACTAAGGACGGAATTATTAAATGGTAGTAACTGTAAAAGTTAAAACAGAAGAAGCAGTAAAAGAATATTAGTAACTAATTATACAAAATTAACTAAATAGTTGAGAATTAGTCTATTGGAATCTTTAACTAGATCATTATGTGGCGTGCACTTTCTCTCCACGTGTTGGCCAGAAGTTTACCGTCTTATGCAAAAAAACTTCATAATTCTCGAACGAATTGCTGGAGAATTTATGGCCATCTGCAATAAACACATTAAACGTCGACGGTCGCGCGTCAGCGTTAATGAGTTTATTTAAGGGAAAACGCGCGCCCAACTTTCGTTTTTTTTAATGTCAACCCCTGAATGTTCAACTAGAAATGCAAACAAAACTGTCCGAAAAATTCCAATAGGTTTCTAAATGAACAATTTTAAAAGCTTAGCACGGTGTCAGGAATGCTGCAGAAAAGATTGATTTGCGAAACCGAAATGTCGAAGCTTCAATAATAATATTTTTGACAACGATCTCAAGTGGGCTGATAAAGCTTTGATATACACGTTGTTTTGATACTAAATATGGTTGCAATGCAGTACAGAGCTGAAAATTTGGATGCTAACAAATTAATATCCGAAGGCAACAGTGAAAATGCATCATAGGTGCGGTTGAATGAAAAGAATAAAGGAGAGAAACTTTAGATACGCAAAAGCTTGAAAATAGGAGAAACTCACCGGTAACTAGCGATTTGGTATCGCTCGAGTTTATCGGCTAGACTATCCGATGTGCGCCGGTTGCTATAATGCTTCTGCTGCTGGTACTGTTGCTGGCGAAAACGGTGGCACTGGCCGATCCGCTGCCCGCTGCAACACAGGCAACAACGGGCGGCTCCTTGCCAAACAACCAGCATCACTGTCAACATCAAACACCCCGTCTATTCAAATTATTTTTCACTTTCTCACAAATCCCTACTTCTTGGCCTCTTCTCTTCATACTCCTGCATGCATACTACCATATAATGTATTTTTCCTTTGCAGCAAATATCTTTACTCAAGGTATACTAATTCAAAGTCTTGATTCATTTATTTTACCTTTCATCTATATGAAATTTTTATCAATTCTCTTAAATACTGGGCAATTAAAAAAACTTCAGCCTTGGATCTTTTGTATTTTATACGAAAAGCTAATTTATACATCAAAATACCTAACTCAAATTTTATGGACAATGAGTGTTTTATTGAAATTAACATTAAACTAGACTAATCGTGTTAAATTTATTATGTTTTATCTACTTCTATTTATCTCACTATTTTGCTAAGTTACCAATATTTTATGAACTAGAGATACAGAGTAGACTAAATATTTTTAGTTATTTTGAATACTGATTTCTATCTTCACCATTATTTAACAATTAAATAATATTAAATTTACATAATAACAGCAGTTGTTATGGTTTAAATTTACCTAAATAAAGTAATTTAATCAAATTATTTTATTATAATTAATATTGATTAAGTAATAATAACTTATTATCGATACTAGTATTATTATTATATTTAAGATAGCAAAATAACATGTGTTAATTTAATATTATACATATGCATAGAAAACCATAGAAAAATTGGACTTATTTAATCCTTCAAAAGAAATACATAAGCAGTCTCGTTAAACATAACTTATACATGAAAGGCAGTTGAAAAGAAATGAAAATAGGACTTAACAATTTTGTGTTAGTGATAATTTGAAGCAATTAATTATTCAAAGTTTCTGCGTATAATACAAAATGAATTTGTCAATTAACATAATACTCCAATATGCTATTATTAACTATTCAGGTTACTTTACAAATTCAATTTTAAACAAGTATTCTATCAACACTTGACAATTTATATAAATTTTTAGTATAACTTCCAATATTTTCTCAAGAGGTGTAAACGATGAAATCTGACGTTATATCAAGTAACTTTAGAAATATAGAAATAAAAAAATTAATAAAATTTACAGGGTAGAGATAGTATTATAAAAAATCATGAAAGTTCAATGATACCACAGTGTCACACGAAAATAACAAGAATATTTATACATTATGAATGTATGCTCCTACACATACAGCTGAATTTCATATTTTACATGTGTATTATTGTCATAAATAATACTGTTCCAAGACAATAACGGCTTGTATGTACGTAATAATAATAATAACAAATAAACAACGTCGGAATATGTAAATAATAAAAAAATAATAAACTCAAAGTTTCATAGTTGTCAAATATACAACAAAGAAACAATAAAATATTACCTTGCGGCCTTATCAGCTATAAACAGTGTTGAAAGGTGATGAATTAGAACTCTGTTCCGTGGATCACACACACGCGTACGGTCTATCATAAAAAGTTTCGAAAATAGAAAATATGTTAAGCAACACAAGCGAAAATATGAGAAGAGTACACTTAAAGGTGACAAAAAAAATGTCAGGCAATATTTAAACTATCGAGCAATGAGAATCATTGTCTGAACTTGGCGACCAGATGTTCGCTAGGTTTGAGAATCATATGCAAGTCAAGGGCAAATTTTCGGTACCCACAGTTCCAGGTTTTTAAGTGTTGGAAGCGGTCACTTTCGAAAGAATAGATTGCAACCTGCAACTGCTAACAAACACTCAGTGCCGAGACTGTACAAATAATGAAGGTACTGCAGCTCACGTGGAGAGATTAGTCCTTTCTTAACCTTAGCTTTGTGCATTCGGATTTACGTCGGATATAAAATATACTGAACTAAACTTGTGTACATACATTGCAACTTGTAACCAATGAATATAGACGCTTATATATATTCGTTATTATAACTATATATACCACTTCTATCGGCATTGTATGTAGATTTCGTTCCGCGTTCCTCCGTTAAGTTATTCGGAACGGCGGAATTAGGATTGCTAAATAAAATTCGTCACATTTAAGCGTAATAGTAATGATTAGTGAAAAAAATATTTCAATTTACTTTGCTAATTATAAAATTTACAAAAGTCGCGGTAAGATAAATTTTAAAATAAAATTTTAAAAAGTATTTTTTTTATAAAATATGGAACAATGCATTTTTTTAATTGATTGTATTTAAATTTCAAGCCAGTATATCTTTGTGAAAGAGATTGTTAACTTAATACATTATTAAACTTCACAAAAAATTTGTGTATTATATTAATTTAACAATAAATTTAATATAAAGAAATTAAGATTCATTTTTTTAAATATTTTGTATTGTATATTTTATTTAATTATTTGCTGTGAAGATAATTCGTTTATTTCGACTATTTTATTATTATTGCAATTTTAAAATGATAAGGAATGGCAAACAGATAGAGAAATTTCAGCGTAAATGCATAACCAGTTCAAATAAGTAGTATTTACATAAATATAATTAATTTGAACGCTTTGAAAGAGCTTTACAATGAACAGTAACTATATAAGTTAAAGAAGATAGAAAACAAGAATAATAATTAGATCAGAAGTTTGAATGTAAAATGTACGCTTTATTTAATTTTACAGTTTCTTTGTAATCACATGAACGTAACACAAGAAATATTCACAATTATATTTTGTTTATAATATTCTTAATACACGGCCCACGCGTTAGACGTGCTGTTTATTCGAAGAAAGGGACCGTTTGTCCAAAAAACAGGCAATTGGTCAGTGCCGTACTTTACAATAATTATTACCGTAGGTACGTGAAAATAATACCGCTTAAATACTTAACCTTATCCATTCGTTATTAACTTATATTCATTGAGTAATATGCGGCTAGCTTGTAAAACGCAAATTCTTTTGTTCTATGCTACAAAGAAAAACTAATCAAGGCCACCTTGAGTTAAAATATCGATTCATCGTGCTCATCAGACATTTGAAATTTGATGAAATAACAATAAAACTGAATGTTAATTATAATTGCAGAAATACGATGAGACTGATAAGTCAGTTTCAGGGTTGTTAGAAAAAATATAATTTTCTTAATATTTTTGTTGCTCCTTATTGCTCCCTCTCGTTTTCTTTTTACTGACACTATGTACAATTAATAGAGAAGTGCACTCCGTCAAAGAATCCTTGCAATCTTCATACGAGATATTGTATTTTCAATTTTCTACAATGGCAATTATTTGTTGCTGCTGTGCTTTATATTAGCGACTAATTCGTACATACTGGTGATGAAAATAGAAAGCCAGAATATCAAAAGAATAATTAACCTCACGTCAACGAGCACATAGTGACAACTTCAAAGATACATATTCATCTCGATAATTGAATTTCGACGCACGCATTGAGCAGACTTCTATTTAGTGGATACACGGTAGTCTCTGACTTAGCATCATTTCTCTACAAGACTGTACAAGTCCACTTACTTTGCAAAGTTTTAGAAATACAAGAATACATTTTTATTTATCAAAATGACATATTCATAAATCGCATATTTTTAATGCATACTTCAATGTCAAGTATTTAGCATGAGCTGAAACAAAAGCTGATAAATCTTTATTTTTCGTCATATTTATAAACTAAATCTATGTGCTCGTTGTCTTTCCCTATCTAAAAGGATTTGAGTTATTTTTCTAGCGCATGAAAATAATATTTTCAGAATTTAACACTTTGACAACAAAAGACCTGCCTTAGCTCGCTTTTTCAGTTCTTTTTTAATCAGTTTCATTAGTTTTTTTATTTTTCAATCGGATTCTTATTATACTTAACGGAATCACTAGTGGCTATAACACCACGGAAAACCTCGTTATAAAGCATTCATTATAAACTGTCTTTTTTGCTTGGTATATATCATTTTCATCCAGTAATATTAATAAAATGTAAAATATTAATTGTAAATAAAATTATAAAAATTTAGAAATTAATCTTTAGCTATACTACTATTTCTTGTTATAACAATTTAGCTATTTCAACGTCCTTTAATTGATTCTATGCAAATTATTATTAGATATAAAATTCTTGGCAGTGATACCAGAAAATTTTTAAATTAAATTTCATTGTGTTTTTCTATCGCTGATCGTAGAAACGTGTTGGCTTTGGCAGTGTCTCGGATGGAAATACTCGTAAGTATTTAATTATCGCATAACTGAAAAACGTAGCAATTACTGTAGAAATTTGTTATCTTTCAAAAATTTCATTCCACTTTACCGAGACTCAAAGCAGAATGTAAGACTTATCGCATCGTTTTTTTTTTATTTTTTTGGCATATAACGTTTATATCAGACGATAAAATCGAACTGCAATTACAAGACAAATTTACGCTTATTAAATTCATTATTTTTCAACTATCAACAAAAAGTAATATATTGCAAATTATTCTTGCCCCTTTCTTCTCCGAACTCACTCACTCCATATTATATCATTCATTTCGATTATAAAATACAGTATAATCGATTTCTTATTATACAATTTTATTATAAAAAACAAATATTTCTTCGATTATTTTTATTATTTTTCAACTAATTATTTGTTTTATTAATTGCGTTATTATTTATGAGTAAATGTACCTATACGTACACAAATCATTGCGTTCGCGTAATACATAAACATTTGGAAATACAATTGATTGTATTATATATTAAATTTATGTACACAGGTTTACACATTTCACTTGTTTGTTTGCCCTCCATATCCTTTTTATGCTATTTTATATTGTTTTTTGTTCACTCGCGCATTTAATCACACAAAAACTTTATCAATTTGCCTAAAAATCACATTGCCTCGATTCATATTGTACAATTCCGCAACTCGGAACATCGCTTCGACGTAGTTTACAATCATTTACGTTTTTTTCCTTTTATGTTGTTCATGATGTCACATCATATTCTGAAGTCTGTTCATTCTGTTTATTCACAATAAGTAGTAATGCACAGAAATAGTCTTAATTTATGGAGTATACATATAATCAAGTGATTAAACAAATTTTAGTCCTTTTTGCCAAAGTATATTTTTATCAATTATACTTAAATGCTTGTAAGAGTATTTTAAATTTATTAGGAGCTTTAAAGTGGGTCATAATTTTCGTTATCTATTATATTTTTGCTTTCAAATTTATTAATAATATTCACTTAAAAGAGTCAAGTAAGAAGTAAATTTATTTTAATAAATAAAAATATTAGTTAAACGATTTTCAAATTAAAAAATTATATTGAGTCACTTTTCGGCGTCCTAATATATCTTAAGTATATATGAATACTTTTTTTGAATTCGAATCCATAGTCGATAGCAAATTCCGGAACTATATGTACAAAATAGTGGCATAGAAATGTTTGGTTAACTATATAAAACGCGTAAGTATACAACGCAGAAAGGTCCGAAATCAAGGTATCTTGAATATTTAAAGTCAAGCAATTTCAATATTTTGAACAAAATCGATTTAGAGTTTTTTCGACACTCCGTGCGCAAAGTGCGTCTTTCCCGCACGCTCGGCAGAAAACATGCGTTGAAAATCGCACTTTCCACACGTCGTATAAAAAAATACGGAACGGCACATGTTCGGGAAAGAGTTTCTCGTCTCGTGTGGCGTTTACGCCCCAGCAAAGCGAGACAAAAATCTACTTTCCTGCACTTGTATCGTAATGTACTAATAAACACAACTAACATAAATTAGAAAAATATCGATATTTTATATTCGTCAAATGTATATGAAACATGTTCTGTTTAAATTAAATAAAATTAATGACAAACAGATATTTTCATTGAACGAATCTTTCTGAAAATAGCGAAAGATGCTAAAACTATGTGAAAAACCTGATAATTAAATTTTACTTACGTCGAATAACTGTGATAATTTAAAAAAGTAAGTAATGAAACAATTGACCTTTCTAATACTTACAAGACAGTTAACATATCAAGATATAGTTTAGTTTCCACGGCGTAATGAAGTGACCGTGGAGAATATATATCAAGTTTCATAAACGATCAGCCTTAATAATTCAACAGATGACTGCATAAGTCGTTGAAACGCAAAGAGCTACTTTTTATCGTCGTAATCGCTCGATTCTTCCGTTGACTTATAAGTAATTTAATGTTTTTCGCAATTCATATCATGAATATTGATTCTTAACTAAATAATACCGATGCTATTGTTGCTTTTGTCTTTCATAATACTAAAAATAGGAGACACGATAATGCAAATAAAAGATCCAATTCCGGATTTTTTAGCCGCATTGGTGCTGATATTTTTGCGGTCCATCCGGTTTCATCCAATTGACTTTTTACAGATTTAATATAACAAAACCTAGTATTAACTTACAAAATCATACGTATTGTTATATATTACATCGCTTAATAATATAGAGATCAAGTGATTGATCTGGATAGTTTGGTAATACATTATCATTATTTGGCCACCCATTGACTCAAGTTTTTGCAATATTATAGAAAAAGAAAGTATGGATATCTCCTAACATTTAGACGTATTTGTTTTTATTGGCTCATATGATAATAAAAGGCTTAATTCAAACGTTATGCGTCGAGTCGCCAATTTAATCATGTAATTAAGAAAAAACTAATAATGTAATTATAACAATACGCGTTATAGAAATTTTCACGTCATATAAAAACGAATATGATGAAATACATGAAAAAGTTGTTCGCGTACGCGTTTGTTTGAAATCGTAAAACTTATCAACGTTTTAATTGTCGATGTTTAATTGGTTAACCGGAATTGAATCACAACGATTCACAATATCACATGACAATCATTGGAATTATAATAACGATGACACTAACAGGAGAAGTAAATAAAAATGATGAAAAGATGTGGAAAAGTTGGCATAGACGCGATCGGACTATGAGAATATGTACAAAAAGCAAGCGATGAGAATAATAAAGAACGGTAATGTGTACAGAAGTTCAGATCTATGTAAAAATCTGAGAAATGCAGCGCTTGCCAATGAAAAAGCAGAGGAGGCAGATAATGCCTGTGGTGCGCTGAGATTTGAAATCTTGAAAACGGAGTTCATCAATCCGGAGCCGAGTTAGCTTGAGCGAAGGGGGAGGCAAGTTCAGCCTTAGTGGTGCCTCATCTCGTAGGCCGAGGTCCGGGAGCCGGCTGACGGGTAGGCGCCGGTGTAGTGCTCGCTGTGGTGCTGCTGGTGAGAGCCGCTGCCAGTGCTGCCGCGGGCGTAGCTGCTGCTGCCCGGTAATGGCCCACTGGGGTTGCCGCTGTTGGCACTGTAGTGGGTGGCGGGTGGCGCACTAGCTGTGGGAACCGAGCGATATCCTGTGATTCATACATTACACAACATTTCATGCCATCATCGACACCACTTTCTCTTCTGTTCTTTACACTCCACACTGCTTCTCATTCACACTACACCGTGTCGCCAACTGTTCGGTGCAATATCAATGATAAGCCAATATCTCGCTCAAATCACTCTCACTTTATTTATTTTACTACGTTGCACCTATGCTAGCATCCAATTCAAACTACTGTAAACTATCCGATGGCTTGCGCTTGATATTGGCGTGAAGGCATGCAACTGTAAATGCAGGAGTTGAAACGTGCATCGGAAAAGCAGATTAGCTAAGGCATGATGACACAGGTCAAGTAATGATATGATAGAGCACACGACACATCAAAGCAACGTCTCTTTATTTCTAAAATTGATTGACAATGAACAAAGTATAAAGCTCCAGCTCACCTCCGTAGCTTATGGAATGAAAGTTTCGAGTGATACGATGGGCGCATTCAATCGACGCGAGGAAGATGCGTGAATGAAAGAAGACACACTTGTAGTTGGAAGTTGTACAATGAGAATGTAAGTGGGCGAAAGCAGTTTACGAATGATTATGAGTTTATCATGAAAGGAAAAATTACGCAGATAATGATTCGCATACATAATGCTCAAAGAAAATTTAAAGATACTGATTTCTTAATGCAGTTATTCAACATATTGATGGAGAAATCATCAGTATATTCTGAGCATGTAAAACGAGTCAAACTCGATTGATAAACTCGATTCGCCAGTGAACATTTGAGATACGAGCTGACGACGAAACAATCAACAGTTACCTTTGGGATAATACTGGGGACCTCGGCCTTCTCCGTAGCCATGAGAAGGGCCTCGTGAGCCGTGGCCGCCTTGCCACGGCGGTACACTTCGGGCAGCGCCTCCTCCACCCCCATGGTGATGACGCTAGCAAACGAAAGCACAAATTCAATCGCAATGCAGGCACTGGATACGTGAAATCCGGATTTATTTTACCATTCTACGCAGGGTATTCATTGGTCTTCGCAGGGTGTCGCTGATATGCCTGGCCGGTGGCTTTTTGGGATTGCTTGATGGAGTGTGAACGGCACAACACTTGATGAACAATCCCATGAAGATGATAAACACAATACCCATTAAAAGCACGGCCCACCAGTAGTTCTAGAAAGGGAGGAAAAGGTAAAGTGTCGATTGAAGAGGTTCCAAGACCAGTCAGTCCGTTCGAGGTGGCCTACCGTGACCCATTCGGCGACATAGTTAAGGTTAGCCTTGTTGAAGAGCATGTTCTTTAGTCTGGCAAGAGGCCCCTCGGCGTCCACAGCTCGGCACTTGAGAAAGACGTCGCAGTAGCCTTGGAAGTTGTCGCAAGGTGAGCCTGGCCTGAGGCTAATGCCACCCTTGGTCAGGTTAACCAGGTGAGCAAACTCGCTGGTACTACGGCAAGTGGAGGTGTCGGTGCCGTTTTGGCAGGCCAGCTCACAGAGCTTCCGCTTGTCGATGTTGGGTATGATGCTGCTCGTGAGGAAGCATTCGGTGAGGTTCCATTCGAGGCAGATCGAGCCCGTGCACTCGCCATTGATACACAGCTGTGGAAGAAGAGCAGAGCGGTTACGTTAGTGAGCAAGCAAACAGCAAGAGGGTGCTGAGAAGCGGGGCTGGAGACTACCTGAGTTCCCTCGTTGCACCTGGTCTTGTTAGCCTTGGGCTGGGGCGGTGGGCACTCGGAGCTGCGCCCGTTGCATACCGAACTGTAGCTGCAGTCTGATTCAGACTTGCATTGCACGTTATGAGTCGTGGGCACGAAGGAGCAGGTATCGCTAGAGCAGCATGGGCCTTGGCTAGGACTGCACTGGGTGTTCTGGCGACGGGTACAACCCTTAGCCGTCTGGTTCTTGATACGCTCGACGATGGAGACTATCCGCGGATAGCAGCACTTGTCTGCGCACTCGTCGTTGTCGTAACCACAGTCACACTCCTCGCCGGCCTCCACGATCTTGTTGCCGCAGAACGCGCCCGCCGAGGCGTTGAAGCAGTTGCGCTTCTTCGTCTCGACGATCGCGTCAAGCACGTTGCTGATGTTGCCGATGCTGCACTTACTGAATTTACTATTGTTTGGCCGGTCGCCTGAGGTCGCCGAGGCGAACATTATGTAGTTACCGTCGAGGCCGCCAGGCTTGCAGTCTGCCGGGAAGTCGTGCTAGGATAGGCAGGCAATGCGATTAATGCGCATCGAATAGAGCACGGCCCGCGGTGCACGGTGAAGACTTACCGGTGAACCGAAATTGTGGCCAATTTCGTGAGCGAGCGTTAGCTGTGAGACCTTGGGCGGCACGCGGCTATTATAGTTGACGAAGGTGATAATGCCGGTGTTGAGCGAGCGCTTGGTCGACTGGTACATGCCACCGACGGTCTCCGTGTAAGTCTTATACTTCTCGCAGATACCGCCGGAGGCGCCTGAAGCCGATGCAACCCAGGCCAGACCCAGAGTGCCGCCGGTAAAGTCACGGTACGTGAACACGTATGCCAAGCAAAAGTCCTCGTGGTTGCCGAGCGAGTGCAGATTCAGGAAGTTGCTCACGTCGATGTTCTCCATGCAGAAGGGATTTTGATCACCGTAGCTTTGCGGTTGGTTACACGAGCTGTCGTCGTCGATCTACACAGCACGGTATATGGTCAACCAACCGACTGCGTCACTAGACCGCGCGTCTATCGGCACTCATGCTCACCTTTATCCTCTGCACCTCGAACTTGATGTTCCTGTGCTCAATTTTGCCATCGAACTTGGTGTCTCTGTAGATGTAGTTGACGGCAGTCACATGATGCGCTATCAAGGACAAAATCTCCTCTCGAGTCTTTTCCTCGTCGTGATTCACCTAAGTTCGAGAAAATTTATACATTTATTTTATAATATACACAAGGGTCAAAGCCGAAAATTAATTGTAAGAATCATATCACATCAATTTGTCTGGCAGCAATAATTGCTGCTATTGATAATGCCGAGCAGCAAGCGAAGCATTCACCTTATCGCGATAATTTGGCGAATCCTCGGTCTAATTTGACAAACTCGATTGTCATTTCATGACGCTGTTCACACAGCAGTTTTGGATAGCCGATAGAAAATGTAGCGCTTATCAGAGATTGCTTGAGGGGCTTGCCGCCATACCTGCTCAAAAATATGTCGCCAGATGAGCGGATCTGTCTGGATAAAAAGCGAGCAAGTATTTTTGTTTTCCTCCTTGGGTTTGGCTGCTCGCCTCGGGCGCGTTCTCGTTTTCATCCTGGCTCTCGCACTCCAGGTGTCGTCGGCGTGCACCTCATGATCTTGTTGCTGCTCACTGTCAACAGAGTTGGCCTCCTTGCTGTACTTATGGCCGGGTAACTCGGCCGTCGCGTGCAGGCTCTGGGCCGGCGCTAGCGACTCGGATGCCGCCGAGTTTTGCACCCGCTCCATCCAATCCAGCATTTCATCCGTGATGCCGCAGCCCTTTGAGTTACCTGTTGATATCAATCGTTAGCTACTGTCGAGAGAGAGAGAAAGAGAGAGAGAGAATTACGGCGATCGCTCCCGCTGCATTGCAACTAATACAGCGAACGAGATCAACGAGGCGCTTGAATCGTAAGGAAACAAACGCAGCTGCGAATTACCCGTGCGAATTTGCTCGTAAGGGTCCTCGACGTCAGCCTCATGGTAGATGACCGAGTGCTCGGTCTGATTACGCTGCTGCTCGGGGAAGTAGTAGTGGGACTTCTCGACGTACCAGGCTCCATCGTGTGCCGTCACGATCTTGCCGTGAAAGACGCCATTGCTCAGACTGCCAAACACATAGCTGTTGGGCTCACCTGACGAACAAAAAGGGAAACGCGTGAGGATCACGATACTATCGAGTCGGCGACGGTCACCGGCTGCATACCTATGAGATGTCCTTGGTAGACATGCGAGGTATCGAGGTCCTCAGGCTGGTCGCTCGGGCCGACAACTCTGAGGTCGCTGGCGAAAGTTTGTAGATCGCGCTTGAGTCTAAGCCGGAAGTCGCGGCCGTGGGCACGAAACCTGAGCGTCAGCTGTCCGGGACCAGCGCTGGCCGAGCGCTTGGAGCGCACGTGGCTGCGATACACCTCCTCGGCGTCGTACGTCAGCGGCTCGTAGTGACGGATATACTCGTTCAGCCGGCGCGCTGCAATTAGACCAAACATCATCGCGCTGCTCTCGCTCTACTCCACATTCAGTCTGACTTTGGTTGCTACCCTCGTCATAAACGCCATTCAAATGCCCGCCGATTGACTTGCCAATTGGCGACAACCAACGAATTGTCACATTGATCTGTGCTGAGAAAAAGTCACACCGAGAGATTGCAAGTGAGACCTCGTGCGAGGTTAAAGACCAACGTTTCGTCATTCAGGTTTTGTCAAGGCGCAAAGATCAAACACTGCCAAGAATACCTCGTGCAGATCTGTCAATGGCTTTCAGAGTGTAGTTTGATGGATGGAAAGAAGCTGGAAAAGCTCACCAGGACAACGCTGCATTGTATAGGAGCGCTAACAGTGGGCACTCGGCAAACGCACGATAATCCAATAAAGTTAAAATATGCATACTCTAGGGCTAATGCAGAGAGGGAGCAAGTCATTGGTCGGGCTAGTTGTCGTCCGACAATTAGAAGTGATGTTCGTGCAAGTTGGGCAAAAGCGACGATTAGAGCTCATTGGTCTGTATAGCAGCAACGAGTAAAGAGGCGAAGAGGCGAGGGGGGCTTCGCGTCGCTGTATTCCGGCCAGTAGATAAGCGGATAAGGCTTAATGGATGCAGCGGAGCGAAGGCAGCTTAACGTCGCGTCACTGTGCATAACCATTTCATTCGACGTTAACAGCCAAACATTTGGCCGCGATCGCTTGAAAAACTCGTGCAAACTTTGAACAGCACCATATCGATTGTATTGCTATTTAAACAAAGCCAGCTTTACTTTTCAACAAGTGCGCTAATGATAAAATTAGGTAAGCGTGAACGTGAAACTTTAATAATGGACAACGGAGAGTTTGGAGATAGAAGGATCAAACCTTCGACTGTTAATCGATTAACCCGCTGTTTACCTTGCCGATTAATAATATATATATATAGAATTGTTTATATCCTGGATACTAAGCGATTCTCCACGGGCCGAATGGATCGATGAGACGAGTGAGTAAGCAAAGCACTGCACCTACAGAAGCGCTTTGTCTGTAGTGAGTCGACATACTTTTTATTTTTTTTTTAGATCTGCAATAGAAATTAAGCATAAACACAATTCGTGTAAAATCTACAACAGACAACGCTTTGTAAAATGCTCAACAGGTGATCTGATGGCTTCTTTGTTTTTTATCATTCGTAGATCAAATTATATTTTGACGAATAGCAGCCATTGATGAGATACTGCAACCAATTAGGCAGAAACTTGTTTTTCAGCAATCCATTCACGAAAACCTATGATTTGATATTACCCACTGACAGAGATTTGTTCATAAACTTTTTCTATTGCTGAGTACAGATTTCAACACAGATTTTTTTCTCCGTGCCTAACATTCGCGGATTGTCTTCTTTGATTGTGCAATGATTTGCATTAAATACTTATAAAAAGCGAAGTTGAATTAAGTGGTGATGCTGTTCTGTTGTTCAAATCGTACCTAATTTTATGGATAAAGAAAAGGTTTGATTCCTCATTTATCTAAGTGAAACGCGAATAGATCACTGATGCTGGAACTAGGCCTAACAGTGCTGATTCCGTGGAAAATGTCAAGTCTAAACCCATTAATTTGCCTTTAGTTTGTATTTAACCAAGTTTTCTATTAGTCAACTGGCCGATAAGATCAATATCGATTTTACACTTTAACGATTTGATTGCAGTACATGTACAATACCGTATCGTTGACGACTCCGCATGGAGCGTTGAACGATGCTTACCTGAAACAGAAAAGAAACCGACAATCAGTACCTAGTTCAAAAAAGCATTATCGTGTGCAAAGCATCGTGAGTAATAAATGAGATGAATTTGGACGCAATTCAAGATAAGCAGGTACTATAACTTGAAGAGAAACAAGAGCGAGAGAGTAAGAGGGATGCCGTGTGATATGAACATTACGGAAAGAGGGAATTCCGGAGAGAACGCCTTGGAGAGTTTTCCTTTTACGAACAATACGAACAAAAGAGTGATTATATGCAATAGTAATTAAGATTTTCGGGTCACTGTTCTATCAAAAAATTAAAAGAAAAATTATGATGATGTTCTTGGCGAGCAAAGTCAGATACACAATACAGGTGATATAGGTGAATCGAAGAATCCTACTGTCCTGCTGTCTGGTTGGTTACGTGTGCAGACTACAGGTTCTACAGTTCGTAGCTGCATAATTCTGATGCATCTTCGTTTGCTCACTTTTAGCAGCAATCTCCATGTCATCAAGTTTTGCTTTTGGGCTCGACTCCGATTAGACAATGCCCGATGACACTTGTCACGAGGCCATCAAACCTGCAGCAAGTCATTAGTAGCAAGACAATGGCCAATAAGTCGGCCTCAGGCTTTGATGACAAAACATCAGCAAAACATCGATGAATGAGCTTGATTGGGAGAGATCGAAGCAATGTCAATGCAGGAGCGAGCCCACATTAGAGGCATCGAAGGCTGGCGCAATGACGGACCAGCTAGTTTTTTGCAGATCGACAGCTGTGGTGCACGGCGCGCAAAATCAAAGCGAAGACTCTGACCTCGCGTGGCCGACTCGTCTGCTAAGCACGCCGAGTATCAGTCGAGAGGTGCCGCTCCGATGGGTTGGCGACTCGCGAAGCCCATCTGTCGCACGCACCCTGGATTAAGCATCTTCGCGCGGCTCGCTAATGTGTCAGCCAGCCGGCGCAGCCTAACGAACAGATAAAAGGCGCGCTTCATCCCCGAGCGGAAAGAAGACGCAGCCGAGCAGTAATTCATCTTGGCTCAAAGCCAATCCGAGAACCAACAGGAGAATACAGCACTGCTAACTTCACCAACTGACAGCTATCCCCTTCAATGTCTCTTCGCTGCAGGCCAACTTTATCCAATCGCTATTTCGTGAGCATTGGAACATTCAAGCGTCATTGTTACATGCGAAACCGCAGAACTGCATTACCATTATCTATGTCGCCAGTCCTTTGCAATACTGCTTTATCAAGAATCTCTTCGCGATCTTATCAATAACTAGTCTTGTATCAGTTATCTCGGCGTGATCTGAATTTTCGGAACATGTGCTCATGCCCTGATCCATGAATTGACGCAAAATTGTTTCGACGTTTTACATTAACGAGTATTGCTATTATTATTTTGGCGCCTTCCGCTGAAGATCTTTGAGAGTGCTGCCGAAAATTTATAATGACAATCGCTTTTTGCTTATTACGACTCGTTCATTATTTGCTTCAATCGGCCAAGTTGCACTTGTACTTTTGTATATCAAACGATTTCAGTAAAACAACGTTGGACATTGTTGAAACGCTTCCATCAATTGTTCTTTTACTTTGCCAGCTACGACACATTTGATTATATTCAGCTACACAGCTACACTCGTGGTAGTCTCTGGATACCTATTGATACATTTTCTCGATCACGTCACCAAGTCAGTTCGACAAGAAAACGGGAAGTAAGGCAAGGACGCTATTTCCAAGCGCTATCGCAACAAGTATTCTTAACAAATCGGCAACGTTATGAGCGCTCTTCTTTACTGTCAATCGTCTACGACTGTTTCAATACAATATCATCAATATACTCGAACTTGGACTTTCTACGTTCAAATACATTCAGATTCTACATTTCGACATGAGCCTGCTTCTCTAACATTTTTTATCATTTCAAACAAAAGTTCGGCGATTAATCATGCAATCGTTATTTCGATATTTTCTAGAGGTTTCAGTTCAATTGTAAGTTGAATCAACCTTTGGGTTTAATTGAGTCACAGCATAACAAAGTAAAAAGTAAGTCAGAAAGCGTAACGCGATTGTAATCGTACCCGACAAGTTGTCCAACTTGCAAATTTGAAAACTCGCCGATTCAATAGGTCGCAGATCATACTTGAAAAAGGCTCTGTAGGTTGGCAGCGGTCAATAGCTGCTATACACATGTACATGTGTAAATGAGTGGAAGCAGCGGCGGTTCGGCACTCTCGAGCGCCGCTGAATCGGGCTGATTCTTTCACTCACTCACACTCTCTCTCTCTCTCTCTCTCTCTCGCAGCTATATTCTGCTCGCATCGTTACGCCTCAAATGCCGAGCCGAGGCCGTTGCTTCCCCGCACGATGATTCACCATCCTCCCGTGCCTCCCTCCCGGGACTCACTGCGTCTACCGCGCGTAAATTACACCTAGTGATATGCGACGCCGTGCTTCAATATGTTGAATATATTCTTCCACTTCATCCCTTCGATCGGTGTCGTTGACATCTTATACTCTTCTTCGTCGACTTCCGCTACGTATCCTCTCTAGTCGAATTCGCAAGCTCGGTGATTAACTGCCATCTGACAACTGACAATTTCTACTTTATACTCAACAAAAACCGCCTCACTGACTATCACCGTCTGCTCACCATAAGTATAGACGATGTTCGAGCTACCTGTCACTTATTTCTTGCTTTAATTTATCTACTCAACGTTTTCTCCATTCAGCAATTTATCATTTCGCGATATTCTGCTGTTAATGTTAACAGCAACTCATTTTTCTTGAGATTTCTATAATCAACTGATCCACTGACTAGATTTCTCTTGCTACAAGAGAAATTCCTTTTCGCCAGGAAATATTCTTGCCACAAGAGGAATCTTCTTACAAGAGGATTTTTTTCCAGTACATATTATATGTAATTAATTTTTGCCATCATATTTATACATGTTTATATCATATTATATCATATTTATACCTTAACTACACTTTTCATCTAAAAATCAACATTTTTTCAATCAATTTCTTATGAATATAATTATCCTTTTCTATTTGTAAATACTACAAAAATATTATGTAATTTTAATATTCAGTTTGGAAAAAAACACTAGTTAAAATAAATTATCTATACAAACTTAGTCTGTAAATAAAAACAAGGTTTAATTCACTATAAGACCCATTACTGGTACAGCATATAAAAGTGGTTTGAAAATAACAATTATGTGTAAAAGCAGTTGATTGCAGTGCTTTAACAAATTTTCTTCTGTTATCTACCACTTTTTTACTGCTACATTTGAGAATCTATCTTCGATTGAATCATTAAGTTCTAAAACTTAAATTTTTTACAATTATTCTACAAACATAAATCTTTTATCATTAGTTTTTGTTCATATAAGTTTACTGTTATACTTTGAATAAAATTAGCTATTCAATATTTACAAATACCCACCATAGAAAAACATACTGCATTTATAGTCAAATGATTGAATTGTAATAAGAAAAGAATAAAAGTGTTTGGAAAATAGAGGTAGTATAGAAAATCACAACAACGTTGATAGTCAACAATTGTAAAGAAATGTAAGGGTACTAAACAGCATTTTTAATTTTACATGATTACTGTGTTGTGAAAAATAATTACAGTAAAAATATTATACTTATTTAATAGATACCCAATACACACTTATCAAATAAAAATGAGAATATCTATGAAAGAAACAGTAAATAACTGATCAGACCTACGAGAAAAAGACTGTCAGGCTATGGAAAAATATTATTAGGATAAGAAACAGCTGAGAGGGTAACAAGGTGCTTGTTGCTATGCACACATTACAAAAATAGACTGTTCTCTTGTGTCACAGTACATTGAGATCTAATGATTTCGAAATCGCGCGGAAATTTAGTAGATAGGTGATATCCGGAGGAAGTGGAAAGATACGGAAAGGGTGGACGACCCTATCGGAGCAACAAAGGTCATAGCAGCAAACGCGTGTGATGATAAGTTTTAAGACAAAAACGCGAAAACAAAGCGCCAAGTGAGAGGGAGAGAGACGAGATACGAACCGCTGTCGATGTAGGGTACAAGCAGCAGGAGAAAGATGAAAAAGGCGCAGCTATCGGTGGCGAACATCGTCTGGACAAATCCTCGTGGCACGCGAGGTGCCTAGACGGCTCGCAGCTCGAGCTGAAGGCGTTGTTGCGCAGACCGTGGCACTAGTCGCAGACTGACGCGCGCGGAGAGCGCCGTCGGAGAGCAAAGCTTAGCACAAAGTAAACACGCACACACACGCGAAAGCGAGGAGCGACGACGGGCTGGATGTTAGCCGTCCGTCGGGGTTGTTGCACCAAGTCGCGCAGCACGGTGTGTCACACGCTCGTTGCGACAAAAGAGCCTGCCAGTTGTAACTAGGCAGGGGCTCACCGGGCGATTCCAATGCCACACTCAACGCAATCGCGTCGTGACGGCGACCCGGGGTGACGGTACTCGCTCGAGCCTGCTGCAGCTGCCAACTAGAGTCCGCATCGCTTGCTACCCGTTTGACCCCGCTTACGGTCGTCCGCAGTGCCCGTCCCCGCGAGCACGCACTCACAACGCAGCACCGATGCGATGCACTTTCCACTGCCTTAAACCAGCTTAGAAACCGACTGCAGTCGCACGCCCCACACTCCGCGCTCCGGTCGCGATCACCAGCGCTACAGCTTGCACAGCCCACTACACGACTACCGACTATTCCATCGCACTCCGCGCGGCCCAGCCGCTACTATCGCACTCGTAGAAGTTGCAGTTCTCGTAGGAGACTTTGCGCCTCGCGGCTTCTTTCTTTCGCTCTTCGCTTTGTCTCGCTATCGTGTCCTACCTTCTGTGCTTAGCGTGTCCTATCTTACGTTGACTCGTAGTCGTAGTCGCGGTCGCGGCTACAGACAACGCCAAGCACTGCTAGTGCGCTCTATGTTAGTATGTTGTGCATTCATGGAGACTGTACAATAAAGGAGGCGCAATGTCATGTATAATACTTCGCGGCCGTTTCGTTTGAGCCAGGAACCTTGGACCTTCAGCGCCTCTACCGGAGATTACCTACAAACATAACTTACCGGCGGATTGTCCAACAGCAAGCAGCTCTCTCTCTTGTCATATAATTACTTAATATACTGTCAAACGACATTTACAGAAAAAATATGAAAAAATTAATTTAGGTTTATAATACCTCCCCTCATGAATATAACTCTAACCTCTAAATTATAAACCCTTGGAAGCATTCATTAAATATATGCTGCGTTCAAATCTATTATTACTCTTATTACTGTGATGCTGCGTGTCATGTGTGACTGTGTATGAGCAGTTAGCTGTAACTGTAAGGTCATGATTGAAAAAATAATGAATAAATGGACTGAATAATTCAAAACGAAATTTGAAAAAAATTTAGAAAAATTGACTACTTCGAAAAATTCTTCACTTCATCTAAAATACTAATCTAAAGGAAAAAATGAGCCCTTTAAAACTGATTTTTGTTCTATCACTCTAACGTTCAGAAAAACGTGACAAATCAAACTTTTTCAAAAAATATCGTGTTACAGGTAAGACGACTTTCATGGACCTCAAAGATGACTGGAGACTTAAAAAGAAGAAAATATAAGCATTTACCGTACTTGATGATAAAAAAATATACATGATAATAATTTTATTAGAATTATTTCTACACCACAGTAAAAAATATAATTTTTACTATTTAACACCATCTGATCCCCGTAATCAATTCTGATCATGTATGAACTCTGACATAGTGATCACTTTATGTACGGTTTGTGAAAAATGCCATTAACGTTTCATATTTATTATTTGTGTGAAAAGGGGAACATAAATCCAAGATTATAATAAAACTATTTTACAGAAGGTTTCATTGATATACATAATCATTTATTTGCTGTCTCGACAATTTCATCACAGCTTTGAATTTTTTAAAAGTCCTACGGTGCTTACATTTCTAACGATATCTCTAGTACAAGAAAACTATTTATTTTTTTGATTTTATAAAAATAGTTTATAACTATAGAGCAATTGAATATTAGATTTTATAAACGCTTTTCTTACGTAATTTATACTACTTAAATATAAATAAAATTTGAACAATATTTTAGTATAAATTTAGTAGTAAACATTATCGGCACGTTCAAACTTGACTATATTTTTATATTTACACATAAAAAATATCAATTTTTTAAGATGTTTTTGAAATTAAAAACAATTTTTATTTTATATTTTTACGAGTTTTTTCAAACATAAAATGCATGTAATAAATTACATTTTTCATTATTCTTTATAGAAACAGTTTATTCAATTTTTTTCAAACATTGCATGTTTGTTACACATATTAAAGTTAATATTTTGCTAAATTTTTTTAATTTGTCAAAATATTAATTAAAATGATTCATATTTTGAATTTTATTATTATTAACTTTTGAAAGAAAAGGTAAAATTATTTCCAAAAGCTTTTGAAAGCTAATAACAATGGCGAGGTCTAGTTTTTTTTCAATATGTGTCAAACTTTATTAGAAATTAATAATATAAGATAAAAAAGAAATAATATTATTTTTTATAAGGTTATTCACTTTTATTTGAAGCAATTGCAAATATCTCAAAAAGTATTTTTTTTTATTTTGCTTCTAAGTGTTCTCAGAGATTTTTTCGCCACGTGATCTGTCGGTTTGCTCCCCATCACTCTCCCACCGCGCCCCATCAGCTTACTGAAAATTCCAGTGACCCACTTACATTCGATAACGCTTTTTATTTACTTACCATACTTCTACAAACACAATATATTTTACCTATGAATGTATTCGGTCTACTATGGTTGTGACACAAAATTTTTTTTTTGTCTCGCTAGGAACCTAATTTGTTGAACAATAGTCTGTCAACTTTAAGTCTATAACTCCCCTGCGTGTTAACAGATTTTGAGAATTTCAAAAAAATGAAAGCTTTTATAATAAACTTTCAAAAGATATAATAAAATATAACAATATCACACTCTTAAGTTGATTATTTCATTTTGCAATTAAGGAAAAAAAATTCTCTAGGTTGTGGTACAAATTTAGAAATATTAAATTAAATTTATGTATTTCGACACATTATTATGATATTTTAATCCCGTCTTTCAAATAAAAAGATGACCGGATGTTAAGAAGCCTTTAATGACGTCATACGACTATAGATTATTGGAATTAAATAAATTTCTTCGAAGATCAACGTTATATATTAAGGCTTTTATAAATATTTAAAATAATTGATTTATTTAAACATAATTATGTAATTCTGATAATAGTTAAATCGAAAACTATAAAAAAACTAATTCAAATAAAGAAGATCGGAAATATTCGCATCAGAGCCTCTATTAATCAGTGACGCAAAGTGCAAACCAAAAATTAAATCGTCTATATTCGTTGCCCAAACCATGAGATAAGCTGTAGTCTGCTCTCGTCTGCTGTGCCGTAAAATTTACATCAAATATATGTAAGTTTTACATTATTCTGTTATGTTTTAATTAAAACATAATTATAATTCAAAGTTCTATGTCTGTATCAAATATCACTTCGATATTCATCATTTTGTACAACTTTCATATAAAACGGCTTATTAAAATTCGTACGTAACAGTACCAAAAATAATTTTAATTTGGAAAATTAGAAGAAGATTATATATCATCTATATAATAGAATATTTACATCATAGAATATAATCTATAATCGTCATAAATGTAGACTATATTGTTCACTGATTTATTTATTTAAAAAATGCCGTCATTTCAATGTGTAAGTTGTTTATTGTGCAAGTTTGTATTATTTTGCGAGGTTAAGAATATATACTTAATTTGCACAATAAATCACTTCTAATGATTAGATTAACGATATTCTTACAAGTATTTACTCAGCAAACAATATTATCAACATTTAAGACTATAACGGATGATATTTCTTTCAAATTTTTAAAATTAAATTGATTTTTTATAGTGCCAATCTAAATAAACTGTTTTACATAAATTGAAATATAATTTGATTTACAAAAGTTCTATAAAGCAATAATCGAAGTAATATTTACTACTGACGTAAAATTTTGACTTGTAATTAGTATTACGGTGCAGTTAAATATAGCGATAACAAAACTTATGCATATTTCATGCAAAATTTCAACAGTTTCAGCAGAGCAAATATATATAAGACCCCGGTCCCATAGCTATTTATGAATGCGGACGGATAATCGCAACTCTAGTAACATCACTAAAAATATCTAGTTCGATTATTTAGTACCAACACTACCGGTAGTGAGCAAAAGTAACTGTTGTTTAAAACTGTAGCGCCGAACGTACCACATTTAATGTTCAAATGTCAGGTCTACAATTTACTTTTCAAATTCTCATGAATATTGCTTATTGATGAGTATGCTAATGTAAAAAAAGTTTTTGGGATGATTAATACATATCATTTATATATATTTTCTTGTTCTTCTCATATATTCAAGTACTTCCATAAAATTAAGGCCTAATTCCACTAATTGTAGTTGAAAGTCTATCAATTCTCTATCATTTGCCATCTTATAGACTGCAATAATGTAAAGGTTAGATAAGCGTTCATTAAATGTGCTACGTTCGGCGCTACAGTTTTAAACAACAGTTACTTTTGCTCACTACCGGTAGTGTTGGTACTAAATAATCGAACTAGATATTTTTAGTGATGTTACTAGAGTTGCGATTCGCGTCCGTATCCGTCCGCATCCGTACGTATCTATGGAACCGCCAACCGGGGGGCCTATTCTGAAAAAAAATTTTGTGGTAAATCAGTTTGTCACTTCAGTTTACCACAGAATTAATCACTTTAGATGTAATAAATGCTTATGACATGTGCTAAAATTTTTTTTCAGAATAGGCCCCGTGCTAAAATTTTTTTTCAGAATAGGCCCCCGGGGCCTAACTACACTCGCGACTTGCGCCACTACCGATAGAGGCATTGCGTTGTGACTCAAACGGGTAACGCGTAAAGGCAAATAAACCTGGCATTCATAGAAATAAAATAAATGGTTACTGGTAACGCAAACGGCAAACTAAACTTTTTTAATTCGAATAGGTGGCAGTGTGACTGACGGTTGCTTACTAATAGTTTTTGATTAAAAGAACTAATGTTCTCCAGAAGGGGATGTAATTAATTTTTAAATTTGCTGATCTATTTGGTGTTATAATTAATAGATTTACACACAAATTTCTTTTACGATTGATTGACATATATTTGTAATTTTTTAAATATTAGCGAGTATTTTTATACACCAATTGTACACTATTAAATTAGATTTCCAATTAATTTAGCATTTGTAATGACCATTAACAATGAGCAAGGTCAAATATTTTATTATATTGTAATAGACGTCGAAAGAGATGTTTACAACCCTGGATAACTTTACTTTGCAATGTTGATAGTACGGTCATGGGACTCATTAAAATGATATTTTGGAAAAAACACTTAAAATATTATTGTTAAAAATTATGTTGACAAAGAAATTTATAATGAATATAGTTAAATTTCTTTTGAACTTCGTTGATAATTTATTTTTACTAAATCTTTCATGTTGTACATACGTGTTCAAAAATTTGAATCATTACGAAAATCCAGTAGTTTTTTAAAATAAAAAAGCGGTTTTCCTCGTCACATATATCAAAATTGATACATATATTTTTGGAACGTTAACAAATAATGTAGCATTAAAAAAATAGAATTTTCGAAAATTCAACAGATTTTTATCGATCAAATGAAGTTCTACGTTTGTTCACTTGGAGGTTATGAGTTTTTTCTCGATAAACAAAAATACATATCGAATTTTGACAAAGACATAAGAAATCCGATACTCTAAGGAGTTCCTCCAAATTTTTTCGCTTCGATCTGTCAGTAGTCGTTACGAGCAAGATGTAAACGAACAGTATCGCTTATTTTATTACTGCGCGGGGTCCTCTTCAGCACAATAGCAGTCTTATGAACATCCTTAAGCCAGTATTTTTTTATTGATATATTTATTTATTTTGTATGCTACCAGATCATCATTATTTTTATCATTTTATGACAAATTTACTTTGTATTTGATTTAATTTTTTTACATAAACTCGACTCGAGTCATGAGCCGCGTATTCCGATAGGTGGGATGAAGGCAGCTGTACATACCTGTGAGATGAATGAGATGAACCACGTTTTCCGGTCTATACCGTTTCTCTACTTTGTGGTTTATGTTTTTCCCGCCAAACACGATGCTAGCAGCTGAAATTTCGCTCCAAGTTCCAAGCAGCTGAGCATCCCACAGTTGCGTGGGCATAAATTAATTTTAATACAGATATTTAAATAAATTATAAACTCGATTAAATTAGTATAAATATGGATTTAGGTGATGTACCTGCTCGTCAAGCTAAAGTTCGAGATGATGTGGGTATTCAATGTCAAAAGATCTTCCAAGACTTTCTCACAGAGTAAGTATTTCTACTTCTTTTTAATTTGATACCTTTCAGAATAATGTTTTTGTTCCTGTTTCTGTTCATAAATCTAGTGATAAAATTTGTTTATATATTTCATCAATTGTTAGATTAAATTATACTATGGTTTTTATTAAATTGTATTAAGTTGAACTTAAATAATATTATTTAATTGATTTAAAAATGGTGTAGATATGTTTTTTGTATATTGTACAGAAAATATCAATATGATTTTTAAATTGTGCCTTATCAACAATATTTTGTAGGTTCAAAGAAGATGGAGAGATTAAATATCTTGAACCTGCTAAAGATTTACTTAGTACGGAAAGGAGTACTTTGGAAGTATCTTTTGAAGATGTAGAAAAGTATAACCAGAATCTTTCTACAACTATAATAGAAGAGTATTACAGGTAGCTAAACTATAACCCTTATTGACAAATTATAATTTTTAAAAATTATTTTATTTTATTATTAATATTTCTATTTTACTGCATAACTACAGTGTCATCCAATTAAAATATATTATTTCCACTTTTTAAACATAACTTGATAATTGACAATGAATTTGAAATGTTTCAAATTTAGTATAGATATCAATCACGATAGATACTTAATATATCAGAAAAAACAGTAAAATTTATATTATTGCATGTTTTAATTAAATGTTCATTTTTAGAGTTCGCCCTTATTTGTGTCAAGCTGTTAGTAATTATGTTAAGGATCATGGAAATTTGACAAAAGAGAAAGAATGTTTTGTAAGTTTTGTTGATGTACCAACGAGACATAAATTAAGGGAGTTAACTACATCGAAAATTGGAACCTTGATCAGAATCTCAGGCCAAGTAGTACGCACTCACCCTGTACATCCAGAATTGAATCTTGGAACATTTTTATGCCTTGATTGCAATACACTCATCAAAAATGTTGAACAGCAATTTAAAGTCAGTTTTAAGTATAATACTAATACTAAAAGTGTTTTTTATTTGTGAAAGAGCTTGTAAATTATCATTTATACATTTTTTAGTTTACCAACCCAACTATTTGCATAAATCCTGTGTGTGCCAATAGAAGGAGATTTCTATTAGATATGGATAAATCAGTCTTTATAGATTTTCAGAAAGTTCGAATTCAAGAAACTCAAGAAGAGTTACCACGTGGCTGTATACCAAGATCACTTGAGATTATTTTGAGAGCAGAAGCTGTTGAAACTGTTCAAGCAGGTGATAGGTGAGTTTTTCTCTATCAATATTATAGACAAAAATTTTATTGTACAATTTATTTCAGGTATGATTTTACTGGAACTTTGATAGTAGTACCTGATGTTGGAGTGTTGTCAATGCCAGGGGCCAAAGCAGAATTAGGTTCAAGGCATAAACAAGGAGAGCAAGGAGAAGGTATCAAAGGATTGCGTGCTCTTGGAGTGCGAGATCTTAATTACAGAATGGCTTTTTTTGCGTGCAGTGTTACTCAAACAAGTCAAAGAGTACGCTTCACTTTCCTAATAGTATATTACAACTATATATTAACTGTAATAATTTCACTGCAACTTATATTTGATTTAATTTGTTAGTTTGGAGGAACCGAACTAGGATTTGATGAACTTTCTCAGGAAACTATGAAGAAGCAAATGCCTACTGATGAATGGAATAAAATTTATGAAATGAGCAGAGACAAATATTTATATCAAAATTTAGTTTCAAGTTTATTTCCGTCTATACATGGCAACGATGAAGTCAAAAAGGGAGTTGTACTTATGCTGTTTGGTGGAGTAGCTAAAAGTACAACTGAAGGAACAGCATTGAGGGGAGACATAAACATTTGTATTGTGGGTGATCCTAGTACAGCAAAGTCTCAAGTTCTCCGACAAGTAGCTGAAATATCTCCTAGAGCTGTGTATACCTCTGGAAAAGCATCAAGTGCTGCTGGTTTGACTGCTGCTGTAGTCAGAGATGATGAGTCTGGAGATTTCGTTATCGAGGCTGGTGCTCTGATGTTAGCTGATAACGGCATTTGTTGCATAGACGAGTTTGATAAAATGGATCCAAAAGATCAAGTTGCTATTCACGAAGCCATGGAGCAGCAGACCATTTCAATTGCTAAGGTCAATATCAAACATTTCGAAAATATAATTTCACTTCTTTGAGAATGGTTTATTTAGTGATCAATAATATTTTATTGTACAGGCTGGGGTGAGAGCTACTCTCAACGCCCGTACGTCGATCCTTGCAGCAGCAAATCCAATAAATGGACGTTATGATCGGTCAAAGTCATTGCAGCAAAATGTGCTATTAACGGCTCCAATTATGTCAAGATTTGATCTCTTTTTCATATTGGTCGACGAAAGTAACGAAATTATTGACAATGCCATCGCCAAAAAAATCGTTGATTTGCACAGCAACAATTCAGCCACGATCGAAACAGTTTACACTCAAGCCGAAATTTTACGATACATCAATTTCGCCAAACATTTTAAACCTATGATCAACGCTGTAAGTGATTATACAATTTAGGTGAAATTCTGAAGAGTAGTTAATGAAAACAAATTCGATTGTTTTAGAGCGCTGGAGAGCTTCTCATAAAAACTTATACTGATTTACGACAAAGGGAAGGCATGGGAGGGCGCAAATCAACTTGGAGAGTAACAGTTAGGCAGCTGGAAAGTTTGATTCGTTTATCAGAGGCTTATGCGAAATTGCAGTGTCTAGACGAAGTGACGGAAACGCATGTGAACGAAGCTCGTCGTTTATTAAGCAAAAGTATTGTTCGAGTTGAACAGCCTGATATAGATCTCGATGAAGGCAATAACGATGAAGACAGAATGGATGTTGATAACCTGGCAGTTAATGGAATTGACAATCAGACTTCAAATGATCATGTCGATAACGACGGTGACTCAAGCCAAACAACTCAGCCAAAGAAAAAACTTACCATGTCTTATGAAGAGTATAGAAGCCTCACAAATATGCTGGTGTTGTACATGAGAGATGAAGAATCGCGAATTGAAAAAGAAGGTATACGAATCGACCATTTATTTTCTAATGATGAATGATTTTTTAATATACAACGAAATTGATTTGCATTTTATTTACAAAAGATACTTTCAATGAAAGATTTTTTGAGTAAATTTGAGTGAAATATCGATTGTTTCTTGTTTTTTGTAGATAGAACTGAAGAAGGCGTTCGAAAGGAGGAAATTATTGCTTGGTATTTGGATAAAGTACAGGATCAAATCGATACAGAAGAAGAATTGTTAGAGAGAAAAGGTTTGATCGATAAAATAATTGATAGACTGACGTACAATGATAAGATTCTGATTCCACTAACATCAGATAAACAGGATGAGAATCCTATACTTATTGTACATCCTAACTACATTATTGACATTTAAAATTTAATTTGAGCTTGTAATGCTAGATTGTATCGGTTGTAACATAAGCCGACGAAAAGCTTGTAGTTCATATTTTTACATTTTTATAACTGTAATTTAAGGTGGCTTCACCAAATTTTGTCTTCTGACAAAATTGAACAAAACTTTTTATATGGATTGTATTTTGCACAAGTTTTCGAATTCTGTAAAAATAAATGGAGGTTATTGATCTAAATAAGGAGAAATAAATTGTCAAATTTGAGTCATTATATATTGCTGACGTAGGTGGGTAGGATTGCGTGTTTACATTTCCTGTAATAATTTTAATAATAAATGACAGATTCTTTCCAAAAACCACAATGTTGTTCAATACAAGTATTAAATTAATATTTGAAAAGAAAAGTACTGGTCATCGAACTAATAAAAAAGATGTTGAAGACAAACATAACAAATTATTGCATTTTAGAGACAAAGTCATAAAAATAGCGACATGAAAAAAATTTTTTTTCGATAAATTTCCACTATTAAGTATGAATTCGTTTATGAACGAGCGATCAAATATAAAACTATTTTGAATAAGTGTTTGTTGGAAAGATGTCAATTTTATGAAATCCTCGACGGTGGCCCGATGTGATACAGCCTGGCCTGGTGGAGTTATCTTAAAACTATCTTTTAGTGTTAAATCGTAAATATCACATTATTTTGAGCAAAAATCTACACTATGCAGACAAACTTAATTCATTGTTACATTTTACTAAATTAAATAAAAATTTTTTTTAATAACATTAAAAATACAGTTTGATGTTTGATTATTTAGCTGACGATTCATTATACACCTTTTACAAAGATAATATTGATGTACCGCGTTCGTGTACCCTATTGTGTACATTCAAATTAATAGCAATGCTTTTGAATTCGGAGCGAAAAATCGCATTGGCTGATACGCTAATCTATTAACTTATATAATTCATCTATGCAAATGCGAAAGTTGTAAATATGTGCGCATCTACTTGATTCTAGCTGCAACTAGAATGCATTCCAATGCCGAATTAATTATTTGAATGATAAGATTTTTCGTACGTAACTATCAAGTATTCAATACAAAAAATGATAAGACCATGAAAAAAAGTTGACGCGTCTGCACCATTGGCAGCAGCTGGGAATTTTTTACGTATCGATGTAGCGATTTTGAATTCTCGGTTTTCTAGTCTGGAGCTGAGTATTATCCCGTATGAATGTCCCGGCTAAAAACTTTTCATTCTTAAATATTTTAAACCGCTCAATCTGAACGCACAACTAGGTTTTACAAAAATGTCATACAAATTTACTTAAACAAATATTGAGCGACTTAACATACTTAAGAAAGAAAGGTTCTATGACGAGTCATTCTAATTGCATATCGAACCTTCGCCAGCTTCTTTAAGTTAGGCATTTTGAGAAAAATCACTCCTCTTGAAATCGTTGTACCCTGAGAATGTTTTTTCAATACTATTTTCGTTTCATAATTTATGATCGAAGTTGTTTTTATCTGCTTAATTTCGTACAACATACGTAATATTATTTTTCAAATCATTTTAACAATAACATTGAAAATATTATTTGAGCAAAACTATAAACAAATTTTTCAGCGTTAATTTTCTAAAAGTTATTTTTTTTTATATTGACTCACAAATGTTTATGATATATTTTACGAAGTTTATAATAAGTATGATTACGTTGCCTGGATTGTTGAAAACAATTCGATAATTAGTAAACAGTAATAGGGAAAAGAAATTTCAACAGTAAAAAGAAGTAATGGACTTGCGAGCAAGCAATATGATATGAAATAGCTAAAACGGAAAGCAGGTAACGAGTAACGCGTAGAAACAAGCAAACTTGAGATTGTTGCTTAATCTTAAGCTTGTTGCAGTTCTCGAATATAACTATTCTATTGTCACAAGAACGATGAAATGGTAACATCGAGCTGCGAATCGAGCAACAATAAGTCACCTAAAGATGGAATCCAAATGGGTGGAAGTCATAAATATGCAAAAAAACAATTGATACTAAGAAAAGAAACTAGGTACAGAAAACACATATGGCAAATACTTATGAAGACTTTATAAAACAATGCGTAGATGAGGAAATGTAAGTTAATAATTACGCAACAATTGTGGAATGAAGGCGATTTACGCACGTGTCCGTGATTACCTACTTTTCGCATAAGCTGCGGAAGTTGGATTTCTGCCGAAAAAGGTTTACAATGACAAATGAAAAATGATATACGTTAATTTTGTAAAGCAAATAACGATATATAACTATACTTGAATTTTAGCATTTTTTCTATATTTTGCGATCTGAAAAATAATAATTTTCGTGAAAAAAGGATTAGATAAAAATTGATTCTTAATAAATTATCTGAAATAAAGTCAATAAAGGTACCAATTCAAAACTATAATTTTACTTGTAAATTAAATAAAACATGATTTTGAAAATGTTCCTTTTCTTAATTATTTGAAAAAAACGAATGTAGGACATAAGAAGAAAAAAGCTCAAGTTTTCACAGCAGTTAAAGATCAATTGTTTCTTGACGAAGCATTAGATCATGATTATTTGATCATGAATAAATGATGAATGATTGATCATGAATAATATATAATTTATTACGTAACATACTGTCTTGATTCCCTTATAGTTTTCTTAAATGATAAAATGTGTAATAATGGAAAGAAGGGAAATAGTGAGAGCTGGAAATTCACTTAATTTTAATTATATTTAGCAACGTTTCGTCAGCACATTTTCTGACCTCTTCAGGCTTTATTAGCAGAAAAACAACAAATTATTAACAATAAAGTTGCAAATGTAATTTTAATGGCAAATAATTATATGTATATGTTTGTACCTGATTTCTCTCGTAGTCAAATTATTATAGGCTAAAACGAATAGCTCGTAGCCAGTCACGTTACAATACAGTAAGAAATCAAGTATTTAAACACATATACATACATTCTTCATCTATCATCTCTTCCTCATCGATCTTAATAAAGGCTTATAAATATGACTAAGGTATTGTATATCCTCTTTTCTATTTAAAGTGTTTTTATGTAAGCCGATGTGCAACATTTCGGGTATTCTGCGTTTCTTATAATTCTTTTCATAATCCAATATCTTAGCTTTCTCCTAGTCAAATTCGTGTGAGAGAGTTCTTCTATGTGTAGCTACTACTGTATCTGAGTCAATGTTTTTTTTTGTGTTCATTTAATTCAATTTTTAAGGATCGCTTACTTTCACCTATGTAGACCGCTAAACATTGTTTGCAGTTAAAACCGTAGACAATACCAGTGTTGTCTAATAAATCAGATTTGTCTTTTCCTAAACGAATGAACTCTTGTAATGGTTTTTGTAATAAAGGGATTGGAGTATGTTATGTTTTTTTAACACAGAAGAACATTTCATAAAGATGTTGCAATTGTTTGGAATAGCGACTCTAGGTAGTTTTTGATTTATTAATTTTTTATATTTGCTAATCCGTTTGTGTATGTGTTTTTTGATACATTCAGATGGATAATTATTTTTTTTCTGGATATTAGTAACTATTTTTAAATTGCGTGAACGAAATTTTTTGTCAGCAAGTAAAAACACCCGGTCAACTAAATTTGAAACTATATTAACTTTTTGATGAATTGTATGTTCTGACTTAAAATTCAAAATTCTGTCAGTTTGTGTTGTTTTTCTAAACTAGTCAAATTCTAATTTATTATTATTTCTTATCAATTTTAAGTCGAGAAATGGAATAAAATTATACATTTCAATTTCAAATGTAAATTGTAATCTATTATGATAAGAATTGAACGTCTCAAGAACTAAATCAATGTTATCTTTCGGAATGCACATCAAAGTATCATCCACATATCTATAGTAGAAAACAGGATTAATTTGATATTTATTCCACATTCTTTTTAGCCTATAATAAATAATTTGACTATGAGAGAAATCAGATACACACATATACATATAATTATATGCCATTAAAGCTACATTTGTAACTTTATTGTTAATAATTTGTTGTTTTTCTGTTAATAAAGCCTGAAGAGGTCAGCAAATGTGCTGACGAAACGTTGCTGAATATAATTAAAATTAAGTGAATTTCCAGCTCTCACTATTTCCCTTCTTTCCATTATTACAAATTTTATCATTTAATGTTGTCCCTTTAATTCTAACAATCCCTCAATATTGATAAAAACATCGCTACAAAGCCAGTCAAATTTCAGAAAGCATTAACTTCTAGTACCGGAACTGAGGGGCTACTTAAACAATGTTGATAATATTCGAATAAAATAGAATATTAATAATACTATTAATCGAGTAGAATCGAATGTGGGAAATGAGTGTCCTCAACAGCCTCAACTAAGCTCACCGAAATCACTATACATCGTGAAAATGAATTTTCAATAAATATCAACGACCACGGCGATTCAATAACGGTGAATGTGTCGGACATGTTGATCCCCGAAAAAAGTATAACTTTTAATTTGAAAAACTGTAATGTTACAATTAATAAAATCTCAAAATATGTGAATTTGATTAATATATTTTATAAGCGAATAGTTTTATATTTGAATTAAAATAAGTTTAATGTTATTGTATAATAAATAAATATAATACAAATAAATAAAGCCCAATGGTTTCACACAACAAAGTATATGACTACCACGCATAAGATTGCCACTATTATTTTGTTTAAGGATTTTCAAATAGTTCTAATGTTTCAAAATTAATAAATTTCGTGGAAGAAGTTTTAGTTATAAGTTGTTTCTTAATGAATTATCTACAAAAAATGTCAGTAAAGGAAGCACTCTAAAATCATTATTTCAAAGTAGTTCATTGCCTTTTCCTTGCATCTGTCATTTATTATTAAAATTATTTGAAGAAATGTAAACGCGCAATCCAACCCGTCTAAATTATCGATATATGACGATTCAATTTGACGTATTATTTCTCTTTATTTAAATCGATAACCTCCATTTATTTTTACAGAATATGAAAACTCGTGCAAAATACCATATCCATATAAAAATTTTAGTTCGATTCTGTCGTAAGACAGAACATGGACAAAATTAAGACAAAAATTACATATCAGCAGTAACGTAATGTCTTTATTGTTATTTGTAAGTTTTCAGTATACAATTTGAAAATGAATATCGTATCCTCTTGAATTTCTTTCAATGTATATAGATGAAACCAATTCTCTCTTTGCATATTTTTATATAAATACTAAACCTGTTTCAAGAACAATAGTGTGTACGCTTAAATTATATTGTATGCTATTACAGTGCACTGAAATTTGATAAGAGAGGGGATGTAAGGGTTGGCCTTGCCGGTTATGTACGGTCCTGACGGGTAATTCTCTCACCGTAAGCTACGTCGTTGACGCGCGGGCTTGTAGCTCGCGCGTAGTTTCCAAACTTAGTCGGGTAATAAACCTGAGTGCTCGTATCAACGGTTTTTTATTCTGAGTAGTGGGTTGTCTTCATTGAGTCGAATATCAATAAATAAATCAAGGCGAAGGACTATCATCGCAATTCTAATCAGTGCTGCATCCCATGTTACGGTATCAATATAAAAGAACTATAAAGTCCTACAGATTTTTACACGTAATAAAGCTGAACGCAGCTGAAGATCTTTGGCAGCGAAAAGCAGCCGGCGCCGCTGCTACTTTAGCTAAATAAGTTGACAAATCAAGTGGTTGGAGCCGGCGACTGGGGAACTGATGGAGTGCAGCGTCTAGTCGGCAGTAGCGCGATAGATAAGAGAAGTAGAGGGCAGTGGGCATCGGCAGGTCGCGACTGAATGGCGACGAAGCAGCGCCTTGGCTGGGGGGCGCGATAACGAGAGCAAGCGCTGCGGGTTCGCGCGAGCCGCCGAAGCTCTGCTCGTTATCCGCGAGCAGCTCTCGGCGCGCTCGGCAGCATCCGCGCTGCTTCGCTCGTGACACCATGGAGTAGCGGGCGAGTGTCGCGCGATCTTGGATCCGTCGCAGGCAGACCCATCGGCCATCCCTTCCCGAAGCATGGCGAGCAACGACATCGAGGCCAACCCCGAGGCAGCCGATACCGGCACCGACTGGCGCCCACAGCAGCAGCAGCAGCAGCAGCAGCAGCAGCAGCAGCAGGACTCGACGGTTCCGTATCGATCCCCCTTATCTCCTCGCCAGATCTAACGGCGGAGAGTCGCACGGAGTGACCGCGTGGGTGCACGTTGCAGGCGAGGCGCGAGCTGCCAGCAGCGGTAGCCTGGTCGGGCCTCGGCGGCGACTGCCCGCTGCTCAGGGACGCGCTCGCCCACAGGCAGGGCCTGGTCTGGACCGTGTGCAGATTCTTCGTCGGCTACATGCGCGGGTTCTCTCAGGTACGTTTGGATCCGAGCCGCGGACCGCTGCTGCGCTGCCCGCGCTCTCCGTTTCTCCGCTCCGTTGAGCACTGACGAACACTCGCTCGTGTCGATCGCTGTTTCGGCTCGGATGTGCGTGCCACGGCAACGACAGATAGCCGTGCGGCGGCCGCGCGGCTGCGACCGCACGAGCATCTCGCGTTACGCAAACGAACGACGAAAAAAGCCGAGATACTGCTAATCCGCTGGATGGCTGTCTCGTTTGCGTCGCGACTCGCGGCTGATCGTCGCGGTTCGCACCTACCGTTAGGAGCGCTCGTATTGGAAAAATCGACCAAATGTCACTGCCACTACTGTTATCTTCATCACTGGCAAACAGCGATTACGTGATACAAATCGCGCGACAATTGGCCTTATCTCTCACTCTCTCTCTCTCTCTCTCTCTCTGTCCCGGTTGTCGATAGTCCCATTCGTCTGTCAAGAATTACCCGCCAGCAGCGCGAGCAATTAGCATTATCACGCGCTTCCATTGGATAACTAGCGGCGCCCAACACGCGAGCTACACGTCTCGAGAACCAACGCCGGTGGCTTACGACGCTGCTAATGAATCTCAACTGCACACGCGTCGCTCGCGTCATTGCAGTTCGATAATGCAGAGCGGCACTTGTAATCATGCCTCGCTTTTTAGACTAGCTTCTCGAACAATCCAATCACGGGACTGATCTTGATGGTTGGCCTGACAACGGTAGGCCCGGGTACCTTCGTCTGCTGCTCTGCCTGCAGTCTTTTGGGACATTTGGTGTCGATGGTCAGTTACGACGGCTCGTTACAAGCAGCACAGCTCACTGAGACGCGTAACACTGGCCCTTACAGTCGCTACGAGAGCCGCGGGTCAACCTGGACAACGGACTGACCATCTTCAATCCACTGATCTTCGGAGCAGTTTCGTACTATTTTGTGCCAGAAGTGTATGGAGCGTTCGACGGCTTCAGCTGCTCGCTGATGTTCTTATGCGTGGTTTTCATGTGAGCTCCGCGGCCGTTCATAGGCAGTACGCAACCGATCGCGACCGATCGAAACTCTTGTGTGCAGATCGTACTTCTGGAGGGCTTGTGCAAACGGCTGCATCCCGTGCCTGACGATGCCCTTCAACGTGGCCGAGCTTATTCTGTTGTTCACGCTGAAAGAGGCTCGGAGCCAACTGGATCACGGTCTGTCGTTTGCCAGCTCCGTGGCGGCAGCAATTCCAGTGGTGAGTTCAGCTGCGCGCGAATCTGCGACTGCTGAGATTTCGGTGGACACTCGTGAGTGGCCGGGCGATAAGTGCAATTAGCGTGAGCGATTGCGCGCAGTCGCTCGCGCCCCGCCATTACAACCTGCAGTCGCAGCCTGCCGCGCTGACCTACATTTTTTTGGCGGACGAAAGTTCGAGCTCTCCAATTCGCGCCAATTGCCACTTGGCTTTGTCTTGCGCGCTCAGTTTCGCGCTAATTACCTCGGCGACGCAACGCGTCAGCTGGGCGCATCGCGTCGCGCATCCCCCTCGCCGCCGCCTGCCCCTTCCGTCTCGGCGCTTCGCGAAGCCGCCAAGTCCGCCGACTGTCTCGCGGGGGCTGCTGTTCGCCACGACAAGACGTTTCGCGGCCGAAGGAGGCACCGACCCAGCCGAGTAGTAAGAGTCTGAGCTGCGCGCGAGCGTGCTGTGTTTTTGCAGGGCGACGGGGCGGCGACAGCGGCCTCGGCGTTGGCGGTGGCGCCGGGCATCGCCGGGAACGCGACACTGCTCGGCGGCAGCCCCGACTGGACAACGGTAAGCGCGCCCACGCAGCTGCCGCGTTACCCTCCCGATGCCCCCGCTCCCCGCTCCCAGCGCCGCTCAGCCGATCGCTGATCCAGATCGTGCGTGCCTCGGTGGTCTCCGGCTCGCAGCTGTTCGTCGTTGAGAGCGTGGCGTTCGGCGCCGTCGTCTACCTGGCCGTGCTGCTGTACTCGCCGCTGACCTGCCTGTTCGGCTTCCTGGGCTCGCTGGGCGCCTCGATCGTCGGCAAGTGTCGGCCGCTGCTCTCGGCCGCGGTGCCAGCGCTCTAATTGGCGACTAATCGGCCGCTGCGCCACCCGCTGTTCGCAGCGCTGCAGCTGGGCCGCCCGCGAGCGGCCGTCGGCGCCGGCCTGTACGGCTTCAATGGCTACCTGACCGGGGCCAGCTTGGGCGGCAGCTTCCTGGTGATGAACGGGCAGGCGGCCGCCGCCACCTGTGTGGCTATCGTCCTCACGGGCCTCGTGCAGCACGTGCTCGAGATCGTCTTCCTGCCGGTAAGCGCCCGCGCGCTCGCTGCCCGTTCGAGGCGGCGAGCGAGCGGCTCCTCGACCACGGCTCGCTTCTGCTCCAGACCGGTCTGCCCGTCGGAACCATACCCTTCGTGCTGACCACTTGGCTGTTCATCGGACTCGGCAAGATGCCCGAAGGCGCCTTCTTCTACCCGGTCAGCATCTCTTGCCCGGAGCAGCAACGCAAGGAGCTTCTGTCGCAGCGCCGACTGGCCAAGTCGGAGCAGGTTCGCCCGCGCCTTCGCGCCCGAGCCTCGCCAATCCTAACTCATTGCCGATTCGCAGACGGGCGCCGCGTCGGAGCTGCTGCTGCGCAACGGCAAGGCGCCCCTGGCCTGAGCGGGCCACGACCGAGCCGCGCGTCGGAGGCCGTGCAGCCGAGCCGGAGCAGCAACAGGGCAGCTGTGACCAGGTCCAGCTGGCGCATCGCTTCGTCGCGTCCTCCTTTTCCTTCTGTCTTTTCCATTTGGATAGCTGTATTGTCTCTGCTCCGAGGTCGCGCGGCCGAGCTGTGAGCCAACAAACATTGCAGATACGACTGATACGCGTTCACTTGTTGACTTTCTCTTCGTGCTTTTGTGTGCCGCGAACAGTGCTTTTTATCTATTATGTCATTATCTTTTGTACAAGAGCTTCACTACAACGCGGATATTGTCGAGTTTGGATTGCATTACTTTGAAATTACATTAAAATTGTATTCCAGTTCTTCGGGAAAATAAAAGAATGTAAATGAAGCAGCAGCTCTCGTACTACATTTGTCGGAAGTCTCGTTTGCATTCTTTATGCTGTTATAAGTTTGTCTTGATATTCCAATAAAATGAGAAAAATTCATAACCGTATACTGAACCAACGCGCTACAGCGAATTCTACCTGCTATTTAATAATTATCTGGCTCAGCTGTGAATTAGAAAATAGTCTGCATTTTTATGAAATATTTAGATACGTGTTTGTATTAAAAATTACTTTTCAAATACAGCACGTCAATATTAAATCGTTTGCGTACATTATTGTCTCACTGATTTTATACAACAGACTCGCGTTTTCATAAGACCAATTTATTGGTTGCAAGCCTCAAATGCAAACCTCTCTGTATTGTATTTTTGAAAAATATTGATACGATGCGCACTGCTATACCACTTCCTTTTATTTGCGATATTTACATTATTTTGAACGTTACTTTCACTCGAGAAAGATTCATGGGTTGGGTAATCGATCAATTGCAACGTATTTTTCTTATTTATGTATAATTCATAAGGCGAAAGAAACATCCATCATTGTAGTTGAAACTAGCGACCTCGTCCTACTTAATCAATTTAATGTACTTTCGTCCTGGTAGACATTTATGACCAGCGAAAATAGGTAAGAATGTTGCATGAGCTGTTCTGCAAATGATATTCTGAATTTGAATAAACTGCGTACAATACCGGGGAAATATCAACGAGATTGATCGATTTTTTGGCGACCGATTCGAATTCAGTGTCGACAATTGTTCCGTAAAGGTAAACATTACACGATGCGATGCTCCTGCCAGAAAAATCGAACGATCAGGAAGAAGATTTCGGCGTGAATAAGCGACAAACAATTGCTGAATCAAGAACAATCAGACTGGTCAAAGATCACTGCTTTTACATGGCAAATCCGCTGCAATATTCACATGTACAATTAAGCGCGAGTGAACATTGTTCAACCGTGCAAGAGCCATATCATTTGATAGTCTAGAATTGTGAGGATCGCTTGGTAGTTGCTGTTAGAATGTTCCCAGATTTTTACTGAGACGTTGATTCTGAAATCAAGTTATTAAAGAATAAAAAGGCTTAATAATGTTTCTAACGAGGGAAGAGTATCCAATTCTCCGTAAGCGGTGGAGACGGTATAAACAGTATAGTCCATATCGTGCAAGTATCTATCCGCCTATAACGACATTGATGTGCTTCGGATGGATGAGCATGGCATAAAGATGAGCAATGAAGTAAACGATTGTGCGTGAAACGCCGAAGAGCCTGTTCACCGATGAAGGTCGTCGTAATGATGCGCCGCTGAAATGACGTGAACCGCAACTGCGGCTCAGGTGCGGATAAAAGCGCGATTTAGCGGCAGTAACGAGAGAATTGGAGACCGACGGGTCAGCAGGGCCGTCCGTAATCGTCAATGGCGTGGTGCAATCAGCCTCGAGACGGGCACTCGAGTCCGCTCGCTCGTCCGCGCGCCACTTCAGAAGAAACGCCATCTCTGCGATGCGCAGGACGAGAGCAGCGCGTGAGGCTGGAACGGCGCAAAGCAGTAGGCGCACACGAAAGTCGGCGGGCGCGCGAATAAGCCAACGATTGCTATTGATCCGGATATTAATAAGACGGCGGCGGCGGCGCTTGGGGGTAGATCGCCGAGAGGAGGAGCGGAGACGCGCGGCTGCAGGCGAAGCGCCCCAGTGGGCGCCGGAGAGGCCGTCGGACTGGCAGGCGTCGAACGGGAGGCCGGAGCAGGCCACTGGACCGCGGACCGGGGCTCGGCCCGAGGACAGCCGGGCGAGAAGTGCGCAGGCCTCCCGGCGGCGCCGCGGCCGCAGCAGCGGAGCGAGCGAGAGGGCGCACGGCGCCGCCGAGCGCCGTCGCTGCGCGAAATGGGAACAATGGCAGGCTGTGCGGCTGCCGCGGCTGCCGCGGCGGGCTGCCAGTAGCGCTCGGGCCCTGCTTCCGCCCGCTCTGCAGCTTCAGCCCCGCTCGCGCGTTCCTCTCCCCCCGGCCGTGCTAGCTCTCTGCCTCCTCTCTGCCTCCTCTCTACCCCCCGCCCTCGCTGTCGCCCGCCGCTCGCCCTCCGACGCCGCCACTATCGCCAGTGCGTCGTACGCCCATGGACTGCCCGCGGCCGGCATGCTGAACCCTAGGTAGGACACTTCGTCTCCGGCGCTCGCCCGTCCTCGCTCTCGCGAGCCATTGCACTCGTGCTCCTCCGCCCGGTTCGTCGGCCAAACCAACGCGGCCCCTGCTTGTTTGCTCAGCGCCCCGCTCTCTCGTCCTGCCTTGCCTTGCCTTGCCCTCTCCCGTCTTCGCTTGTAGTGCACGTCACGCTAGCTCTTCGCAAGCTCGTCCTACTAGTAGATCAACCGCGTTGAACGACGCAGCTTCAGAATCGGTGTGCACAGACGTTGGCTACTGATAGCGACGGGGAAAAATCGGCCAAGCTTTAGTGTTTCAAACCTATCACCTAGTGATGCTCTAGTCTGTTCAAAAATGAGCAATCGATTGAGGGCTCGCACTGCACTGCCGGCTCACGGATATTTTAATGATGGTCCGCCGTGATTGCTCACTCCCGATTTTCTCGGTGGAGAATAAAGCGTCGCTCTTTATTGAATGGTCTCGAATAGACGTTGAACGCACGCTAGAGCCTAGTATACGTACAAGTGTAACGCTCTCTGTGGCTCCCGTTGCAAATCTGAAGTGCTCGACAAAGCCAGAGTGGACAAACAAAATGGTAGGCTGCGAGTACAAGTTGTAAACAGCAGCGGCGAGCGATACAGAGCTTGGGAGCTTTTCCAGAGCCTCGCTATATCGCCTTGAAGCTAGGGGGCCAAACGAGGTAAACGTCCTACCTTAGTGCTTTCAGTGTTTTTTACGGCCACTCGATCCGTAGAACGCGACTGTCGAGGCTGTTTATTGAATAATTCTATTACGCGAAAGGATAATTAGTCACCTGTTGATCGTCGGGCAAGCCGTCGCTCCGATCCAACAATCGTGCGCCGTTAGATGGGAATAGATGGATTAGAAGATAGAGGCGGAACGAGTCATTTGCCACGAGAACGTGCGCCAGGTCCGTTGGCCCCGTGGGTGTCGGACACCAACGAGCACGGCGCGCCAAGTTCGCGCGCGACGCGTCCCGCCCGCAGATTAATGCGACTCCGAGCTGGCAGCTAGCGCGCGCTGAGCGGCGGCCAACTGAAAATTTAACGCGCGCAACCGGATTCAGAGCAGCGCCGGCCAATTTGCCGATTGCCCGAATTATTCAGCGCTCCCGAGATAGAAGTGCCGTTCCGTCGCCCTTTCCTGCACGAGCAGTGCAGCTTCAATTATTCGGCGCGGTCCGTAATTGCGCCTTCAATCGGAGCCCACCTATGCACCCAAGAACCTTGCCGCGGCAACCTTGGCCGGCGCGACGCGGCCACCAAAAAGAAATTGCAACGAGAACGCCCAGGGGATGCTTTTGCTGTGCCCCCACCGATAACTTTGCCCGCATTTTTTTGTCGTCGGGCTGCGTAACTCGATTGCACCGGCGACGGTATCGATCGCGCCGAAGCTCGGCCCACAACCAGCGCCCCGTTGGGCTCGCCGCTCATCGCACTGCTGCGTTTCAGGAGGAGCCAGGCAGTCGGCAGCAGCAGCAGCTCCGGCACCAGCTGAGCGACGCGCAGATGGGGGGCCATGCGGACTGAACCGGCGCCAGCAGCAGTGGCAGCGAGCCTGCGGCGGCCCGGGCCCGCGGCCGCGCGCAGCTGACAGACGCCAGCCGGCGCCGCGGCGCGGCCAGCGCAATGACGGTCCTGCCATCGGTCTCGGACGTCGCGGACAAGGCGGTCTCCACCGAGGACGTCAAGGGCGGTGGCGGCGGCGGCGGCGGCGCGGAGCTGGCGCGCCTCGAGGCCGTGCTCTCGGCCCTGGTCGAGGGCAAGCTCGAAGCCCTACGGGCGGGCGCGGGCCGCTCCGCCGGGCGGCCCCGGCGCCCCTCCTCCTCTAGCCTCTCGTCCTCGCAGCCGCGCGACCCGAGACGACCCGCACCCGCCGGCGTCCGCGCCGCCCGCCACGCGTGCTGCAGCGCCGCGCAACCGTGAGTGCTCCCCGGCCGGCGCTCGGCGGCTCGCTGACCGACTGCTTGCAGCAGGGCCGCCTGCGACGCGGACGAGCAGCTGGCCCTCGGCTTCGCGGACGAGCCGTGCGGGCCCGAGGACGGGACGGGCCTGGCGGGGCTGGAGGCTGGCTTCCGGCAGAGCGCCGGGCGTCCGCAGAAGCCGCGCGGCGGGCGCCGGGGGCGGCGCCGGCGGGGCCGGCGGCCCCGGGCCGCACGCCTCGTCGACGTGGAGGCCGACGAGCTCGAGCTCGGCTCGGTGATGGTCGACCCCGACGACCTGCCGCCCCGCGCCCGCTGGACCATCATGGCCACCGCCTGCCTCCTGCTCGCCATGTCGCTGCTCCTCGTCGGGGTCACGCTGCGCATGGCGCCCATCATCGACGAGATGGGTGAGTCTCAGCCCTCGCTTCTGTTTCGCCCTTCCTGCGAGCTGCGGGGGTCCGTGCCGACCTCCGCTGGCGACCAGCTTGGCGAGCATCCGTCCGCCTCGTTACGAGTTCGATTGGCGTCAGCCACAGCCGTTTTGTCCACGGCGGAACATTCGGTTTCGTAGTGCGACTAGCTTCTGCGAATGTCCAGAGGTTGACAAATTGCAGTATTCTTCTATCCGAATGGCGTCCCCGGCCATTATAAAGTCCGATCTTCCAATGAAACATCCGATCTTGATCGCTAACTTCATTATCCTTACGTGCGAAGAACATCGTACTTGCAGTTCGCACATTAATAGTCGACTATGAACCATGTGTTAAGAATGTAAATAACTGATTAATAGTCTAAATTTTCATGATAAAATTTTGAGATAATGAATAACAGACTGACGTATTAAACGCCATCTCAATGCTTCGTATCCGAGACAATGATCGATGCAACGTTGTTCCAATGGACTGAACAAAACATAAATTTAATTATTCGAATGTAATGTCATTTTTCAAGAAGGTATGTCGAATATTTGTATTTATTATACTTTAAAACAGTATTTTTGATGACGGATAGAACCTAAGAGTTTCCGGACTCCAAAATGCTAAATGAATCCTAAACAGTAAAAAGGTATTGCATTATGGCAATATGTAACTACAATTGAACTTTGTGCACAGATGATAAGTTAGTTTAATTTTCATTTATGAATGTTGTAGCAAATTATCATTATAGCTAAACGTTAAAAGTCTACTAATTGTGCCTCTACTGGGACAACTCTAATGTCTTTTTAAAAAATGATAAAATTTCGATCAACAAGCCAAATTGATTAATGAAATAATGCAATGCTTATAAACTATAAGCTTGTTGAGACTAATTCTTCATATATTGATTTTTACGCAAGTTGTTTATTTACACTTGTCTAAGAATACTTTGAATCCACTAGGAAATGGTTGCCCTGATTGCAATTCGTGCATCTTAATCTGTCATCTTTCCATCCTATTTCATCCTACTTATCGTTTACATGTAGCTTTTAAGATTGAATGTTTACCTAAAATTTGATATTAATTATGGAAATATGATAAATTCTTTACTGGAAACGCTAAAAAGGAAAAAAGGGATTTTTTTGTCGAATCAGAATAATCGTTCGTTAAACTTACAAGCACCTGCGAGGCTTATTGTTATATATTTTCAACATTCTCACTTATCTTAAGAGCTAAAAATATGATTTAACATGATAACCATATTTGTTGAACAAAATCTGACAAACTTTTGCTGTAAACACATAATGAATACCATTGATAGAAAAATATGAGCATAATTAGAATTCATTTGCATCCTTGAATTACATTCTTTGAAGAATAAATTAATTTTTTTCATTTTCATACCTCATTTTACGTCTGAATAGCATTTAAATATGAGTTTAACATATCCACTGTCTTTTGACAGCAAGATGAAAATTGAAAACTAACTTTTACACCAGACGGTATTTTTACTAATACCGTCTAATTGTGAGTCAGATTTTCACGCCACTAGTCTGGGCATAGTAATGGATTGTGGTTTTAGGGAGGAAGGTGCTTAAAAGATAAAGTATTCTAATTTGTATGTGGTATACGTAAAGAACCGACGCATTTTCGCGTCATCCACAAACAAGGGTAGTAAGAAGACACATGTATAAAGTATGAGGACTTATATATAAAACACTACGTGTTACGTTTTGTGAAAAAAAATTGCAAGCATAAGAAAAGCCGAATTGACCATAGTATGTTTTTGAATCCAATTTGCACTAACCTGGGTATGAGAAATGATTGTTGCGTGCCACAGAGCGCAAGGTGACACTTACAATATTGTCGAGCAATGTCGCGCCCATAGGTGAGAATATAGTACACTGAGACTTCGCATGTATTGCTCACCCCGTGTAGCATCGTTCGCTATCTGGTTTATTCTTTCTGCGGTTATCGTTCAGTGCTGCACAAATGATCGCACGCTTTACCTCGATATAGTTATAGTTTGTTTTAGAGCAGTTCTGAATGATTCCGCGCAGCAGTTTTACGAGAAAAACTCCAAAATTGAGAAATAAACTTAGCAACAGTTAACGTACAGCAACCAGATGTGAACTTGTTGTGACTGATTTTATTGCCAGCATTTTATGTGCTCATACGTTTTCTTATTATTCCCGATAAAACTGCTGCAGACAATCATCAGCACTGCTTTAAACTACGTATTAAAGTCTATTCACGATAATATTTTCAGCTTTTTCTTCACCAATAATCACTTCGCAAAGCATTGCTTACTTCACATATAAACAGGGTCTATTTTTTTAAAATTGGCACATTAAACAATATCGAGCAACTGTCAATTATGATCGGTTCCGAACGTTAATTCAACATTATCAGCAACTTTTTTACTTACAAATATCGGACGTACCGTGACAAAAGAATGAATGTTTGGAATAGGCTGATGATGCTGTTGCACTGTCTAATTGTAAGTAAAATATAATGTGCATGCATACGAACGTATTTAGAACATGCTGGCAATGCTCCAACCAGTTAATACCAAACAAAATAGTGACTGGAAAATCACATAAATGTGCATATATATGCATGAGTTTTAAGATTTCTAGAGCGGAATAGCAATACAAATGAAAAGATTCCAAAACAACTTATTGATTTCTTGATTGATTCATGAAAATAACTAAAAACTAACTTGTACATGCTACGACAACTAAATGGCAATAAGTTGTCGTAAAGTAGCAATTGATTTTTATGCTAAAGAGTGCTTAAAATACTTAAAATTCACATTAAGTACCTAGACATATTCAATTTTAGATATATATGCTGGCACACATGCGTGCATTACTTACACATCCACATGATACATTGATGTGCTATTTATCATATATTTGTTTTATTACATTGCCTATCACATTGTTATTTTTCGAGATTTTCAATTTATATGAACTGCAGCTACGCTGATCTGTGTCAGTCTGTTCATATTACTAATTAATGAAGGTGCTAAACTTGAAATCACTTGAACTATGAGATTTCTTTTGTAGTGGCTGTCCGGTGCTCATTACAAATAAAAACTCATCTTTTTTTATTTTTCGTAGTTCAATATTTTTTATTCAAAATATTCCAATATTACTAAAATAAAACACTCATGTTCCATTCGACTCGTCTTTCAAATCAGTCTAAAAAGAATCCTTGCACAGAAAGTGTATAAGATAACGTATCGTATTTTCTATCAATTTAATCAATGAGTCTTTTATTAAGCCGTTATTTCAAAAATATAGATATATGAACGTTAAGTAAAATTTGTAGCCAAGTGTTTAACCATACGAATTTTAGAAGTATGCTTGAAAATAATAAAAATAGGGACAAAAAAGTTTCATTAAAAATATTGAATTCTTCACGTTGTTAAATGGATCCTTGAATATCAATGACGTTTTTAAGCTCAATATGATTATACGATTTGTCACAAAAATAGTATACTTTTAAAAATTTAACTCAAAATCAAGTGTTATCAACTTATTTTTTTCGAAAAATGGATTTACGAAGCGTATAAACTTTTGCATATTCAAAAAAGTACTTTATTTTGAAAGTTACGTATCTCAAACTAAATTTCACCAAATTTGCAATTTTTTTCTTATCTGGTATTTTTTTATGTGAAGGAAATTGGACTGAATCGATATAGATAAAGAAATGATAAAACACTTTTATGTTTTATTAACTGATCCGTTAACGTACTGAGAATTTACTAATAAAAAAGAATTGATGAGAACACAATATTTGAATATCAAGATATTGTTCGTGGTGGAAATAAAATTACTTACGATTCAATGCCATTAAAGCTAATATTCTTGATTTTTAATCAAATTGAAAAAAAAACAACCAATACCCGGAATGATACATAAAGAGAGAGTTCGCTCCAATATTTATTTATTTCTCCAAAGTTATATACGTATGTAACGTCGGGCCGTTTATTAGAAATAAATTTTTTTTTCCTCATGTACTTTTGTGTAGCTTAAATTTTAACTCGGTAAACTAGCGAAGGAGAGCCTTCAGCTGAAGCAGCTGGAGGACACGTGAAAATAGTCGTCCCTTTATCGCGCGCTTTCCGATGTTTACCTCGCACGATCATAAAGTTTTTTGAGTAGGTTTAGATAAAGAGTAAAGGAGCCGCGGAATTCCACCTGCATCCTGTTACTCGATTTCACCCAAAAGATTTCCACTTTTAGAAGTCAAAACTTTTGCTATAAAAAAAAAAACCTTAATAACTAATTTTACATAAATGAATCGGGAAAATAACAGCATGATAGGAAAATTTCGCAGCTTCTTGAAACCTCCCACACACTTTTTGATTAGAAATATAGTTGCCGCGCAATCATTGAAAATAACTCGAAGTTTTAAAATTACAAATTAGAAAAATGAGGTAAATAGTCGAAAACAGTTACTTGAACGAATTTTAGCAAATCAGTTATTCCAGTCCACAATTAAATAATACCCTTTTTTCGTTCGAATTTATTTAAACAACGAAGTGAGTTAATTAATTAAGTTACCAATTGTAAACATGTAGGATCAACAGATTTTCGCGTAAAATATATTAAATAATAAGGAACTTGCGTTATTTTTAAGAATTAATTGTAATAATTTTATATAATAAATAACTTAATAATTATAAGAGAAACTGTACTAAAAATGGTACTTGGAGAGTCATCTAGCGAGATAAGGCCCAAACTCTTGAACGCGCGCCCCCAATTCTCACCACGCCCCCGAACCAATTAGGGCCCGAAATCCGAAAGAGAAAAGGAGGGAAAATCTCGGTTGGCCAATTACAATTCACTGGCATTTCCACTCTTCCCAAATTTCGAGGGACTGAAAGAGGGATTTTCCTCCCAACCACCCCCAGGGTTTAAAAGGGCATGCGCAAGCGAAAATCGCTCTCTCACGCTCCCACGCTCCACACAAGGTTTTAAGTGCAACTCATTGACCAAGTGCCAGGTCCAGATTGACTTCTCCAGTACCAGTTAACTAAATAAAAGAAAAGTAAGTTGAAACAAAATTTTATTCACTATCTCTCCTTTTCCTCTTCTTGTTAGAGTAGCTGATCGAAACTCGTGAAAAATAGGTCTTCGAAAAAGTATTTCAGCAGGAATTGGGATACTTTTTCAATAAGACAGTCGCGCCGTTAAACTAAAATAAAATACTTTTTATGTGATAATTCCGGCAAGGTTTGGGATTTTCACATCCAAGTCCCGATTCCATTGGACCCTGGTGTTTGATGGAAGGCTTGTAGTCCAGTTTAATTTTTTCACTCTTTTTACGCGAAACGCGAAGTAGAAAAGCTCTAATTCTCCAATCGCTCGTCCCGGTTTAAGCGTACGCACGCAAACCAAATAGAGCGCTTGAGATTACGTCCACCTCAGACGTACCTGAGATAGTGACCCGGATGTCACACGTAAATTAAGAAATACATATATATATATATATATATATATATATATATATATATATATATATATATATATATATATATATATATATATATATATATATATATATATATGTATTTCTTAATTTTCTAAATTTTCTAAATTAAGAAATACACACACACACACACACACACACACACACATATATATATATATATATATATATATATATATGTATTTCTTAATTATATATATATTACAAAATTTGTAATTCAGCAGAGGAATATATACACTGAGAGAAATGACCTTATAAATTTTATGATAAATGTAAGAAAAATTACTATAATAAATTATAAAGTAGGGATATACTTGTCTTATGATAAACTTTGATATAATTAAATCAATTATTACAATTATTGTAATAATTTTTATAAGAAGTGGCGTATAAAAATTGCTACAACGTATTATAAAAATTACTACAATACATAACATAAATTAGGATATTATAATATTTCCGATACCTATTGTAATATTTACTATGGCTATTATAATATTTACTATGTACCTAACTAATTTTATAATAGCATATATATTTTCTTCTGATTCTGCTTTGTAAAAATTGCTATACACATAGCAAAATTGACCATTTTCAAATAATGCCACGGATTATTCTAAAATTTACTATGTGAAATAGTAAAGAAAGCAACTTAAAGTAGTTATATTTACTGCTTTGAAAGATAGAGCGCGCCATCGTAGTGTTAGGTTAGGTAAGGTGTGCTAAAAGCGCGCGTGACACGTGCATCAAGATCAAAACATGGTGGTGTTCGCCGGCACGAATTTTTGTGGTATCTTGTGCTTTTATATTTGGATTAACACAACTAGGTGGCGTCTTCTAACTCGCGAGCGACCGAAACTCTGTCCAGTTGATATATAAGGGCAGGGCTTCCTGTCGTATATATGTAAAAATGCGTGCGATGCGAATTGTGTAGCGAATTGCGAATTTCAGGTTAGGAATTAGATAGGACAATTATAAAAATTAAGTTTATCGGTGAGGAAGCTGGGAATGGAACCATTGAAAAGGACGTGATAAAAGCACCACTGACTATCTTACGGCAAGCAAGATAAATTTTTTTCATTTATGGTTCGGAAACCTATAAAAATTATTACAATCTTAATGAAAATTTGCGATATTGGAAAGTAAAATTTATAAAAATCTTCAGAAAAAAGTATTTTCTGATTATAGTAAAATTTATATTTGAAAATTTTACTATGTAACATAGTAGTTATTCCTACAATGCAAGTATGTCCCAAGCTTATAATGTTACATAGTAAATTTTATTACAATTATAATAAATTTTATAAGGTCATTTCTCTCAGTGTATATGTTCACTGATTTGGATCTTACTAACAAAAACTAAAACTGAAACTAAAAACTAGAATCTTTATTCTAATATTGTTCTTCGCCAGGATTTAATGAGCATTGCTCATGCTGTAGTGTAGTAATTCAAGGACGCATCTCTATATCTTGTATATATGATCCTTTCCATTTTATTTAGCTTTGCTGGATAAGTAAATCCTTTGGGCGCATGTTTCTTTGTAGTGAGAAAACATAGTTTTGAGTTGTGTTTCTGAATTGCGTTTGCAAGATAATGTAAAGACAATATCATCAACAACTATTGGGTCTTTTTGTTTGGATTATAATTTAAGTGAATACACTGAGTTCGCGTAGATTTGTTTTCCTTGATGCCCTCTATCAAAATATAGTAAAGCTTTGTTTCCTAAGTAATTGATATCCCCATAGCTAATCCGATAGCAATTTGGACGTGGAATCGGTCTTCCTAGGGTAGGCTTTGCTTTAGTCATTATTGTCTTTGTGTTATTATTTTCAGCAATTTTATCTATTGTATCAAACAATGTCTCTGTTGGTTTATTTGTGGTATTTTTGTAACTACTTATAGATTCTGTTTCAGAGAACGTTGTTTTTAAAAATATTATTGGTCTGTTATCTTTTTTATATGGTTTGTTGGTGTCACTATGCTTTTCATAATTTTTTTGTAAATTAGTTTCTATGTTGTTCATGGATATTTTAATAAAGTCATTCGTATTGTAATTATTTTTTTCATCAATTTATTTGGATTGCATCTTTTTAAAATAAAAATTTATTATTTTAGTGTGTGATCTATTATGTGAGAGTTCACAGGTTCCTTGTTTGCATAAGTATGTTCTAACATCTAATATTAGTTTTTCCTGGAATCTAGTATTATTATATTAATGTCGAAGGAAATACAGCTAAACTCAGTTACATCTATAATCCTATTACAAGACTCCTTAGGAACTGATTGGCTTATTTACAATATAAAAAGGTATTCTACTTTGTTATTCACTTGACAAAATAGTTTACTCCGACTAACATCACCCTTTGTTGTCATTGAATTGTGCGTAATGTTACTTCCATCATTGATACAAGCACCACTGAAAAAAGTTTCATGTGCTTTGTTCTCAAACACATTGCAAGCCTCCGTCGCTGATTAGCACTGATGGAGCATAAATAGAGCGACGTTAAATAAAAAAAAAAAAAAAAAAATACTTCCATCATGGTCGATGTTTTTACTTGCTCGTATTCTCTTACTTTTTTATTAGTAAATTTTTGAGGAGGTTAACAAACTAGCTAATGAAACGTTAAAAAGTGTTTTATCATTTCTTTACCTATACCGATCTAACCCAATTTCGTTCATAAATTTCACCAAATACATAGTGCCGAGATTCACTTGAAACTTCTATAGCTACGTAGATACCAAATGACTCTCGTACATTAAAAAATTAGTCTGCTGTAAAAAATTATGCCTTTTTGCGTTTAGGGTAGTGATACGAAGTATTATACTGCTACTTTCTATAGAGTGAAAATCTATTTCTATTGAATTAAGGTGTTCATCACTTTGACCTACTAACATTTTTTCACTCGCAACTGTGCTCAATATCGTTCCGTGTTTCTGTCCTTGAAAAGGTCCAGTGATGAAACAAAAAATGTTTGAATCTTGAAGAAGTTGAAATAACTCGATTTCTTAAATTAATGCATAATTTTTCATCGATACAGTAAATTTCATCGCAATTATTTGGAATCCAGATTGATTCATAAAGCTTTAAAAATTTGATCTTGGTATCCTTCCTTACATCTAATGTCAATTTTATAAATCATACAATTTTCATGGTTCTTACTGACTTGGTTCATTTTGTTCATTGAATTGTATCGAGTGTGCTTGTATTGCTTTCATATCAAGCATGAACAACGAGGTAACTATTGAAAATAACGAACGCGTTTCAAGTGGATTTGGCGGAATATAGAAATACATTGCGCATAATAGTTTGTTAAACTCCAATGCCACTTGAACAAGAAAGCTAGATCAATTGATGTTTTATAGATAGTTTATGAGATTGGAAGATAAATTGAACGATGTTGGAGTATGTAGAGCCATGCAATCGAATAGCAATGAAAATTCTGGCACAACTGTGTGTTTTTCTTTATTCTAAAGAATGGCGTAGTTGCGTCTTTGAGCAAGGCTTTACTTCATATTACATGACATTAAATGTCGATTGCGCTCAGAACTTGGATTAACCGTGTCGTTTGGGCCGAGAGTCGGGATTGGATTAGAGGCTGCCCCTAATTGAGAGTTCACCGTTGGCCTGCTAACTACGTTGCGTTCTCGCGCGTGCCGTGCGCCCAAACGACCAACCTCGTTGGAGGCTGCGAGCAAAGTAAAAAGCGGACAGCTGGCGCACAGTGAAAACCTATTTGCAGGTCGAATGAAAGATGTATTCGCTGGCCAGACGCCGTTGATTCAAGCTTACTTACAGTTATTCCGAGCCTCTGGCCCAGCGCCAGCTCATCCGCTCGACAATGCGCTCGTGATTGGTTGAATATCAGTGAACGGCGAATAGAGTCGTGAACGAGTTGTGTCGCGCGCGATGTCAGAGAGGAAGCGTCGATGCGAGAGAGGAGGGCTGAGAGGGATGAGAAGCGAGAGCCGAGAGAGAAAGCTACAGCAAGATTAATTCGGGACGGCTGCACGAGCAATTTTTCCATCTGGTTATTGATTTTCGCGACCGCTGCGAGCGACCGAGAGAGAGAGAGAGAGAGAGAGAGAGAGAGAGAGAGAGAGAGAGAGAGGGCTCTTCCGAGCGCGAAAGCTGCCGGAAAGCGTGGAACGCTCGGAGATCGATTCGGATGAGGACGAGAATCGCTGCACGAGGAGAGCTCGCGGCAGGCCAAGAGCACGAGGGTAGGCCAATTAGCGCCGGAGTGGCGGCCATCCGGCGCGGCTACAGCTCGACACCGGCCCCGCTGTCGAGATGCCGTGGCGGCGTGGGCGCTTCGCGAGCTTCTTTGTGAGACGTCGACTGGGTAGGGGCGCGCGAGACAGCCGCAATCAGCCGCTATGCTCCGCTCCGCTTGGCGCGCCAGAGAGACGTGCACGTATATAGCGCGTGCGAGCGGCGGGAAGCGAGGTCGAGGGCGCTCCGTGTGCCTCGAAATTAAAGGCGCCGGAGCAGAGACGCGCCAACGCGCGCGACCAACAGTCAGCCGGCAGCCGTTTGCGCGCCCGCACCGCCACGGCCACCGCCACCGTCAACAACGCCGTCGCGCACGCAGCACTTCCGCCACACTTCCACCGTCGCCGCCGCCACCGCCGGACCGCTCTTGTCCACCGACCCACAGGTTTTTACCCGCTATCTCTAAGCCATTGCGATCATCGGATTTCACGCGAAACCATCCCACCTGCCCTCCGTTGGCTTTGGTCGGCATTGCCTCCCAGCCCATCGACAATCGCGTCGATTCGCTTCAATTCAATCCGATATCATTTTTCAAGCTAACTCGACCTTGATCACTCGCGGAAGTTTGAAAGAGCGACCTGAACGCCGGCCTGCAGCGCCTTCATTTGAGCTGTTTGTACTCGAGAGCTATTCAAATGTGCGATCTCTCAAGATAAACGTGCGCGTACGAAGGCAGGCGCACGAATGTTGAGAGCCGAGTAATGGCGATAAGAGAAGAAGGGCAGCTGGTAATCGACACGACGACAAGATTGGAGATCGAACTATCGGGAGAGCGTTGAGTTGCACCCATATCGCAAGGGAGCGCGACGAGTGCCAGTCGCACGGCGGCGGGCCGGGGGATCGATGAGTCCCTGAGTCCGGCTTATGGCTCTTCACCTCGACACCTCGTGTTTTTTGTCTTGACGGCGATTCGAGCGCTCTTGTCTTGCAATACAGTTGCGTTCCTCGAGCCATCCCGACGCTCGCTCCGAGCTGTTGATTCGCGTGACGCCAACCGCGCGTTCTCTTCTTTGCTCGCACAATGCCGATGTTCCTCGATGCAACTGAACTACTTCACGTTCGTGCTATTCGCTGTTCTGGAGCTGTAGCTATGCGCAACGGAATGCGTAACGTAATGCGCAATGGAATGTCGCGACGTCGCAGCGGATTACTTGCGAATGGCATGCCGTCCGACCGAAATCGGCCTCTTCTACTTGAAAACCAAAGGCGTAGCTACGGGATGCTAAGGTTGCGAGCCTCGACTCTGAAATGCTGCTTTAGGCTTAATCGGAAAGTACAAGTGCGAGGTGGGCGGCTTGTTGTCGAGCTGCTCCTACATGTGAACGAAAAGCACGAAAGAGGGTCGAAAGCCGCGGGACGTAACGATACTGCGAGTGCGAATGGACGCAGTGAATCGGCGCAAAGTGGCTAATCACACACTGACCCACATAACGGCGCGGCTCTCTCCGTTATGTTTGCTGAACCCTCAGTGATTGCGGCCCGGCGCTGTGCTCACTTTTCATTCTTTCGCGTCAATATTTCACCAACGTTGCTGCTTTAGCTATTTTTAGCGCCAGGCAATCAGCCTCCGCTATCGATTGTCCTCCCAAATCGCATACGCGGGCACAGAGTGCAGAGTCCAGTAGCCGCGCACGCACAGCCAATAACCTACGGCTAATACTTCAATTTGACGCTCTGTCGATGATTCATTATCCGCCAGAAATGGCCTTTTGCCGGCGCTTGCCGATGATTAATAATGCGTCGCATCGACTTGCCTCTGCGACGAAAATTCAATGTTAGTAGCTCGCTCGCGTGGCAAGACTCATTGGCCAGATGCGACAACGACATGCGCACCGGAGTGCAGAGCAAAGCTTCGATATCTGGAGATGAACAAGTGATTGAGAATGTCGATTTCGCACAGAGCGAAAGGGAGAAACAGGCAGACGAAGCTGTGGCCGAGGGACCCAAGGCGAATCGTTAACTCGACGTTCGACTGGCGATTGTGTCGAGAGCTCGATGCTCGGCCTGCGATCGAATACCCCTCTTCGTTATCGGCCTTGAATTTTAATGTGCCCAGCGCGTTGTCTCCTCTTTTGCGGCTGTTGACTTCCCAACAGCCCGTAGCCTGCCTACAGATCGCACTTTGCACTCGCTTCGACATTTTCTATACATAGCATCGGCGGGGCTATTTATAGACGGATAAAGACGGCAACGTGTCAGTGAACAAGGCCTCAGTCGTCCAACACGAGGGCTGGAGCCCGAGCTGCTGCGAGCTCCGAGGCGTCGTTGGTTAACTGGCTTGAAATCGGCGGCTGCGTCGAGCAAGCGCGTAATCAGGCTGGCTCGACTCGGCTCTGCGTTTCGGGTTGTTCGAACGACGACAGGCGGAATCAGCGGATACTTGCTGGACCGAGCGACTGCCGATAAACGGAGTGCAGTGCAGCCTCGCCTGATCGATCATTTCTCCGTTTGTCTTTGTCGCACGCGCCTGGCACTTGGCACGCGATTGGGATCTCGCAGCTCTGACAGAGTCGTCCTCGTAAATTCGCGCTGCACTTGACAACCGGCCGTCCTGCAAGTGGCTTTGCTAATTACGCAAACGGTTTATCGCACTCGCCAGTCTCACGTGGCCAATCGACCCTGACTGGCTGAATTCGGTCACAATTGAATTAGCCTGCAAGCGAATCCGAATCGTCTTTGCTGACTGATTGTGGGCGCAGGCAGTTGCGTCTTTTCTTTGAGTCCATTCGGGCAAAGCCATACAACCTATTGAAAAATTGGAACTGGTTGCGCAAGAGCTGTCTATTTTTGAGCTTCGAGCACGTCAAGCAGAGTAGAAATAACAGATTTTACTACTTGTCAGCTTTCAAATACGGTTTCGCTGGCGTGTGAGCCAAAGAAATAAAAACACCCGTTGGTTGCTACGCAGATGCGAACGACGGATAAGAGAATAAAAAAGTAGGCGATGTCTAGTTCGCAATTAATGAAGTATTCTAGAACCGCGCATTGTCTTCGCAGCGATGTGGTTGTGCACTTGAGGCATCGCGAAAGTTTTATCTCTCCAAGGCTATGCGGCACAATAGAATGCTGTTTGTTGATTCATGCTAATTGTAGAGTTTGTTGTAGCTGCACAATAACAGATGTTCGCAGATGCGCACCTAGCGCCATATTGATTCGAACGAGTCGCAGGCCAGATAGCTCTCTTGAAAACAATATACGAGATACTGGAACGTTCATCTAATCGACAAATGTCAATTCAGGTGAGATGCAGTCGAAAATTCTGAAGAAAATACTAATAACAACAAACACTGATGATAGGAGACTAGCCACAAGCGGGAGCTTGCGCAATGAATAAAAACGCAGAGCTTGCGGCAGCAAGGAAGTCCGACAGTGCGTAGTACTAAATGAACTAGTGAGAACGGGGAAATCCGGACGATGATTATTGGACAATGATGATTTACGCGCGCGTCTGCGCCATTGAAATACGAAGAAGGCCGAAGGATGGTATCTGGGTCAACTAGCATTATTCGTCACAAGCTTCGCAGCCGAGTTAAAATACTTGGAGTGGCAATCGCGGAACGCCAAACGAAGTGGTCGTGGACGCGCCGCTGCTTCCCACGCTGAGAAAGCCGTTGTGTCGGGGCCGTCCGTCGGTGAAATGCCGACGCGAGTTCCGGAAAGCCGAGTACCGAGTCGGAGCGAACCCACTCTGAAACCCAGACCGACGATCTTCGAGTACGGCACTCGACTGGTTAGCCCAACCGAGGAATCGCTAGGCTGTCGCCTCCTGCGAGCTTACCTCGAAAGCCCGTGAGTCTGTGGAGTGCGCACAGCGAGTCTCGTTTGACTTTGTTTGCCAGCTCGCCTGCTGCCAGACGGCTCCTCGCTTGTTTGCTTGCTGCCGCTTATCAGCCGGCAGCTCTTCCAGTTCGATACTTTCGCTCTCGCTCGAATCTGCCCTCTGTTTGCTCGAAGAAAGCGCTTATCAGCCGGTCTGCAATCTGTCAATTGTCAGGCGCGAATAATGCCTTTCTTTTTTCTTTCTTCCTATGACGACACTCGACAAACGCACCTATCTTTTTGCCGCACCAATTTTTCCAGTGCGCGCATTACTCCGCCGCTGCTTTCCCTCTCGTCCGCGACTCTCCGTCGCGTTTTTCACTGCGGTAGGCTCATCGAAAGGCTGACAGCGGCATTTCAAATGAGATCCGGTTCTTTGTTCTTTTCAAGCCGGCCTTATCGATGAAGGAGCGCGCAGGCAGACGAGATCGTTGCATTTCAATCCTACTCGTGCATAGTCCGACGGATGGTTGGCTTTTCTCACTCGTTCCTTTCGTTTCTCTCTGCTGTTCGTGGTTGTCGCTTGGAGATTCGCGGTATAACATAAAAATTCCAGCAGACGAGGCGCGCGTGAAAAGCGCATCTGCACGAGTTTCATAAGGTCGCCGCCTGCAGAGTTTTCGCGCGCAAACACGGCGTTGCGGCACGCACGCATTCTTTCCAGCCCGTTTCCGTGAAAGCAGACTCATTGCCAGCGCTCGTCGCACTACGCCGAGCGAAAGTGTGCTTCGCGCTAGTTTGCTGCCGCTAGAGCGACGCGCGCTGAAAGAAGCGGCATCCTCGTCAATGAATGTTTCGTTGGAGCAGCGCGCGTTCGCACGGGTTATCCAAATATTTGGCCCGACCAATATACCGGGAGCAGTATATTTGTCGGTGGGCGTTCGCGCCACGGCCTCTTCCCATCTCTCGGCGTCGGGCCGCTAAATCGTATCCCGAGAAGCCGAGCGAATCGCGAGCGCCGCAGATAGGACTGCGCGGTGGGCGCGTACGCGCGCGCGGACACAGCGAAGCCAGTTGAATGGACGGCGAAAGGAAATGCAGGCCGCGGCGACGGTCGTTGCTCGCCGCGGGCGCGCATGCTCGAGGACGCGCGGACGCGCACGTAGCAGACCTGACACCCCGTAAAGCCGCAGATTCGCCAGCAGAGAGCAGCTCCGAAAATAGGCGCCCAAGGCCTCCGCCCGGTGCCGCTCGCGCGCCCGCGCTGCCACTGGCGCTGCTGCTCCTTCCACTCGCTCTCGACTCGTCCGGCGGCGCGCAGCTCGCCAGCTGCACATCTAGCGCTTCCAGTGGCACGCCGCGCTCGCTTATCGGCCGCTTCCACTCGGCGACTCTTCCGCGCCCACGGCCTCGTTTCAGCTCGACCGCTTCCAGAACAATGTTGGCGCGCGACTTGCGCAGCCCTCGCGCTTCCGATTCCCACCGCCCACCCTTTATTTCTGCCTAATACTTGTGCATCACCTCGCTCTCGATCGGAATGCTCTTCCCTTTATCTCCCTCTCCGTCGGCGTGCTTCTGCCTGCGTTATCGACCTTTGCCGGCAGCGAGAGTAACACTCGTGCGAAGACGCGGACGGCAACTGCCCGGTCAGGCTAGCCGAGGTCGCGAGCCGCTGTTGACTGCACGGCCGATCGGCGGATTAGACGCGATCGCAGCAAGCGCGCTGCGGAGGAGACAGCTCAAACGAAGGCATTGCGAGGCGCCTGCTCGCGCGAACGGCATTCGTCCCAACAGCCGAGCCTAGCCAACGGAGGGGGTGGGCGAGCCGGGCGACGAGCCGCCAGACTCGCTGCTGCTGCTTTTGTTTCTTTGCAGCGGGGCGCCGGAGCATGGCCGCCGTCGACGCGGTAGGCCACTAGCGGCCACGACCTGGCCGGCGATGGACGCCACGGAGCTGGACTGCAACTCGCGGCGCCGACTGTCGAGCTCGTCGGAGGAGCGCACGCTGTTCCACGTCGGCGAGCTGTCGGCGGCGCGACGGAGCGGCGCGGAGCTGCCGTCGCCGGGCTCGGACTCGAGCCAGCAGCGCGAGCGCCCGCGACGGGTGCGCGCCGTCGCGCGGCGCAGCAGCTGCGCGCAGTGCGGCCCCGGGCCCGGCGGCGCGCGGCCGCGCAGGCAGCGCCGGCCCTCCGAGTTCGCCGAGGCCTCGGCCAGGCGCGGCTCGGCCGCGCACCAGCAGCAGCGCTCGCGCGCCAACAGCTGCTCCCGGCCCACGCCCCTAGGTAGTCGCGCGCGCGCGCCGGCGTTCGCTGACGGGGCCGGGGGGAGAACAGCGGCCGCGGCTGAAGCGACCGCGTCCGCGCGATCTTTGCGAGTTGCTGGCTCCGCCTGCTCCGCGTATTCGATTCACAGTTTTCAGAGGAACATCCAACTACGAGGTCTTCCCGATTGCTCGACCTGGCGAGTTCTTCGCCACGTGGTATTTAGCAATAATTACATTGGCTTCCAGTCGATCATTTTGGGAAACTCGAGCTTCCAAGTTTGTCAAGTGTTGAAACGCTCATATCCGCTTGCTAAGATTTCGGATGTTTCGGATGTGATCGAGGAATCAGAAGAGCCCGTAAGCTTTTTTGTAGAAAACTCAGCCGCAGCCAAAGTCTCTGTTTTCCCCTCGAGCTTCGCTGACTATCCCCGTGCGCACGAATCGAAATGCATTCCGTGTTTTTGTGCAATATGAGTATTCCGTGAATCGCCTGTTTTGCTTGCTCGTTCACCGGTGATCCGATCAATGGTTATTGCTGACATTCTCCTCTTTTGCATCTCCGAAGAATATCGAAAACGTTCTCCTTTAAGCATCTCTACGCGTGCAAGAGAAACTTGAATTTTGATAGGCGTCAAACCAACCAGAGCTTATCTTCGAATTCTAACCTGCCTGTAGCATCTCATATCGTATTTTTCGTGTAGCTCACTCGCATGAGGTAGAACAAATAATCTCGACTTGGTAAATGGAGCAAACGAAATAAGCTCAATGCCGGCATTTTTTACGCACGGGTCTAATCAACAAATAGTAGGATATAATAGGTGAGGCTATAGTGTATTCATTGCTATATATATGAGATAGCAACATTGAATTTTTCGGCGAAACGAACTAGCGTAAAGGAAAAATTCGGCTAGCTCCGCGTAACGGCCTTACGAGTTGACTATGATGCCGCAATCGATGTGCGCCACAGGCCAGGCCAACTGAAAACCACCGTTGATTGGTCCGCCGAGAGCCGCGCGCGAACACAATGACGCCGACGTTCTAGATTGTCGCGCGTACATCGGCAAGACCGAGCGTCCTCGGGCCGGGCGAGCCTCGCGGCGCGCGCCGCGTGCACTCGGTCCGCAAGGGGGAATGTCAGCGATCGCGGGTGCAAGCGTTGGTTATGGGCGCAGGTGACGGGCGCCGCGCCTCGGCCTGCAAGAGGAAGAGCTCGAGCGGCAGCGGCGGCCGGCGAGCCAGCAGCGCGGCGGCGGCGGCGGCTCACTACCGGCGCGACTCCGTGCGCCCGGACAACTCGCGCAGCCCCTCGACGGCCGGCGGCCTCGAGGCCGCGCTCAAGGACCCGCGCGAGGAGGCGCGCACCCGCCGCCACCGGCTGGTGGCCCTCGTCCTTCTCGCCATCTTCGCCTTCATCCTGCTGGCCGCGGTGCTCGCGGTCGTCATCACGCTCACCCACAGCAGCTTCCACGTGCCACCTATCGGCTCCAGGGAGCTCGCCGAGCATCGCGCCAACGTAATTATCCGCCAGTCCCCGCCCGCTGTCCCCACTGTGTCCCGCGCGCTCGAGCGCACCACGGAGCTCGCCGATCGATCGCCGAGTGCGCTCGAGCCGCCGTTCCGCTCCTGCCCTCGCCCAGCTACCAGTCCACGTCCGCTACTCAAGCACGTCTTCGTTGTCTGTTTGGAACAGGACGCAGTTGACCCGAGCAATGCCACGTTCGTAAGTGATCAAATCGCAGTGCTCGCTTCAGCGCTTGCAAGCTCGCCGTTCTCGCGATTTCGCGATTGCGATGGTCGGCTGCTTTCGAGCTCACCCCGCCCTCGATAAGGCTCGTTGGGCGTTGCGAGAAAGTGCGCTTACGAGGGAGCTGCTTGCAAAGCTTACGCATCCGCCTGGGCCACTCGTTACTTCCCCGATTCGAGCCGGTGTCGCGTTGCTCGAACGTCGAGAGCTTTGGCAATGAACCGCGAGTGGTCGGGAGGATCGGGCTCGAACGCAGGCGTCTCGCAACTCGTGCACGATTTCTTCGAGAGTGGAAAGCGGCACGGGAGCGCTTAGCTCGCTGCTACGCGTACTGCCTCGTCTCGCCAGCCCCTGTCCTCGTCACACCTGGCATCCTCTCGTGCTGCGGGCTACTTATTAATCATGCGCTTTCGTCATTTCCGTTTGATCAACCACCGCAGGCACACTTTTCTCTGGCGACATTCTTGAGCAGTCACCGCTGAACAATATATATTCTAACTCTATTGACAAGTCGTCGCTATTGATCGAATAAGAGCGCGCGTTTTCAGAGAAATATCGAAGTATATACGATACGTGGAAATTAAGAGCGAGAATTTTATGAGATTTGGCTCTCATCTTTTTTTCCCCATCAACTATGGAAATGACAATTTATCAGCGCCACGCCAACATCAATAAGAATGTTTTCACGGTCAAATATTTTTTAATACTTTTTTGGAAAAGAGCTTCGTCCAGAATAATGACTAAGAGTTTAGAAGAAAGCAAACGCTTTTGGTAATATTGGGGTCAAGTAAAGCGTGACGTCGTCTTTCTCACAAGGCGACTCTTTCTGCTTTTCTTTGGCACAGACTCTCAAAAGATCCCTTACAATTGATCACTGAAATGTCAATAAACGCTTTGTTTTCTCTTGCCTCAGCTAACTTGAGCAAAGTCCTGCCGTCGGAACGTTGCACGACCCGAGTAAATGAGTAAATATTTGTCGATCCTCGATGAATTTAGACAGAGAAGATATAAAATGTCAATCGCCGTCGTGGGATTCGTGCAATAGTGCAAATATATGCGACTCTGATAGACTACTGTTACGCGGGTAGTCGGTCAACTTTAAATTATTTTCCACTTCCCAATCGGTTAAACATTATCAATACAACATTTTCGCCAAATGGATTTGCTTGAAATCTTGTAATACAGCGCTTGTATGTGGACTGACTTTTGTTCGATGCCGGTCGCGTTAACAATAACAAGTTCAACTGCCGGAACAGAAGATATTGGAGTTGATGCTAGGCTGCGCGTGAACAGTGCGCACTGCATCGCTACATTGATTTGTCGTGCACGTGCAGTTGTGAGGGGAAATATTATTAGCGAGTTTCAAAGAAGAGTCGTGCAAATGCGAGCACAAGCTACAGCAAAACGTGCGTGCAAATGCTCGACTTATAGGTATATCCTTTCACAAAAGCTGTAGGTGGAAAAATACATTGGGAGTTGGCTGTGGCCGTGGTGTTCTCCAAGGTGAGACACGCCGCTCGCATTGTAATCCTTCGGGAACAGCTCGAAATCGCGTGCGACGCAGCGTCGCGCCCGCCCCAGTGCGAAAAACTCGCTCTTGATCGCCGGCACAGGCTGCCAAGAGGGGGGAGCTCGCGAGCTGCCGATCGCTTGTCTAAAGTCTGGCTTTTCGCTTTGGTTTCAGTCCGCAAGGAGAACGAAGAACTACTGAACTCGCTGAACCGCGATCCGACGGCGAACGGCACGCCGGCGTCGAGCTGGGCAGCCTGATGGCCAGCGGAGCACGGAGGGAGAAGGCACCAGCCGCAGCTCTGTCCGTCGAACCTGCGGCAACCTCGGATGCATTTCTCGACAGACAGCTTGTGTACAGTGGAGCTGCTTCAGCTTTGATCGGCTCAGCTCTGCCAAATTATCCGAGCCGACAAGCAGCTCCGCAGAGCGCGCGTCGTGTCGCGTTTACGCACAAGTTTTAGCGCTCGCCGCTCTCTCGTCTGTTTGAACAGTGGTATCACTCGCACCTTCGCACCTTTTATATTTTCTCACTTTCTTACTCTTTTTCTCTTCGCTTTCCTCTATTTCCTCTCAGACCCATTGGTCGCGATGATTAACAGCTAGCTTTTACTTTTCGATATCTGTCGCATTCTTGTACTCGTATCAAGACTTTCACCTCGATTAACATGACAAATAAACAGTTTCCCTCGATAGAATCTTCCCTAGCACTTTTTGTCAAATCCAAGTCCCGACATCGAGTGCTCTCTTATTTCTTATTACCGGTCGAGTCAATAGCATTAGTTAGCGATATAACGTAATGTATACAAGGCAACTTCGAAGTACAAATCAGTAGACAATATTGATGCGTTCGACAGCACTATTCTAATAGCAACTGCTTTCAGTTGACCTTGTCAATCCTACTGTGATGATATATATTATTCAAAATTTTCAGTCTTACGCTTTCTTTTTTACTACTACGAGCTTTTCTCAATATCAATTTCACATTTAAATCTTTTTCAAATTTCTAACGTGCAACATGGATAACTTTCATCAAACATGTACTGCTATTAATAGAACATTACTGCTGTACGGATAACCGGAGCTAATTTAACTTTAACGGGCAATAACTCGCGAAGGTATAAGTATCTTGTACCCTGTCAGTGAAACAGCTGAAGCTCGTTACACTTCCAGCTTTAATGGCATCCACACATATACGTACCGAGTGAGTTCTGTGAGGATAGTGCAAGTAGAGATAAGAAGATACATTATTTGTTTACCAATGATTCAATTACAACAATTGTTCATAGATAATGCGATCCACACGTTCAACAGTGGAAAAGTTATTCGAATTAAAAAAAAATGTTCGCTGCATCGAGACATGATTTTCAAGCATCCACTTGTTCGCTGCAATTCCATAATTCCATAAACGGTTCCGTTGCGATTAGCGAGCGTTAGTATTGGAAATTAAGTTAGCCACGAAAGAAAACTTAGGCGGCTACTTTTGCGCATATAGGTATACTAGAAAGTTGTAGGGAACTTTTCAGTTGTCGATGTTAGAAAGTAGCGCTGCCCGAGTATAGAATAATATCAGCTAGTAGAGTCGATGTTGCCTTCGACGTCGAATATTTGAAAAGCTGTAGAACTTTGTCGTTTGGTTTGTTACCTTTACTTTCTAGAATATCCCGACAATATACTAAAAAAATGAGCAGTCTGAAGTTTCGAATTTAGATGAATTGTCTTGATTTCAAAATGAAGCGACTTCTACTGAAATATTCGCGTTCTCGTTAGCGTACAAGCTTTGAAGACAAACATATATGCGTCCGAATGGCCTTTTCGGAAGAATAACTGACTATATTTCATATAAAATGGTTGATAATTATGAACGTGAATTAATGTGAAGTTAATTGTATAGAGCAGTAAACAAGTCAATCAATGGGTTACGTGAGGTTTTGCTTCTGCTCGTTCAGGTGACAGACTGCTTTTACTTGCTATCAGTAACTGTGCAATAGAATATCAAAAACCAATAGGCAGTAACGAAATCTAAAACAAATTGTATTGTTGTCAAATGTTATTCACCGTTACTCTTTCTTTCTTACCCGCCCATTTTATATCTTGTATCTGACAATGACCGTTAATAGATAATCATATTTCAATGGCGTATTTGACGGTTTTTATCGCAACGAACGAGTAGAATCATTTGACTCGAGTCTTCTGAAGTACGTACCAAGCAAGCGCAAAATATTTACTGTACAGGGCGAACAGCCGCGCAAATCCGAGTGTCGCTGAAATAAAAATATAAAGTATTTGTTAAATGGATGTAGCTGCCGAGCGTCATTATTCGTTCAAAATTGCGGTTTATTTTGTTAACAACTCGATACGTCTACATGATTTGCAAGAGAATTGATCGCACGAAAGAACAATTGTACGTCAAACAACGAAAAAATTCTGCAAAAGGCACACGAACAATCTATGATGACTTCTATTGGATTCCAAAGCACGATACTGCCTCAGCCGATGAGAAAATCCAATGAGAAGAAATATTTGAGTTTTCTGTTTATTTTAACTCATTACATCGAGTGTACGTTTGAACAGGATGTAATAATAGTATGATAGCTGAGTTCTTACTGGCAACTGGCATGGCGGTGTGATCCACATAGATCGCACTTTTATAGAAATCATTAATACATAACGCGAAACGCATTTGAGCTTGTTGAGTCACGATTAGTGTGCGATGATAATTTTCCAAGTCTGAAAAAGCAGGTTAAAAATTATAGCCTACATTTTCATAACGTCAATACGAAAACTACATGACAATTCAAGAATATGGATCCGCTCGGAGGTGAATGAGCTGATTGGACTAAATAGAGCTCATTGGCGGTATGTGGCGCAGTAGCATTTGCAACGATGGTTGTTCGGGGCTTCGAAAGAGTCGAATTGCGTGCTTTGATCTGATACTTGTATATAATTGCAGGTAATTGTAAGCGAACATTAATGTTTGATTATAATAGGAACAAGCATATAGTTTACAATGTAATTGTTAACCACTGTAAGCATAGAAAAATGCAGAAGATTTACTGTGGAGGATCGCCACGCGCGGCTCTAAAATTGTTGTTGTCAATTGTTAAAAATACAAAACTGTGCGTAGGCTCGTTGTAATTGAATCTTTTTAGTGCATTGAAAGATAAGATGTAAGTTATTGTTGTGGCAAGGTGCTCGCTTATCATGTCAATAACGTGTAATGTACATTTTACCGGTGGTCGTTGCATTACGATTGTCACTAAAATAATTAAGATATAAGTATGTACTTAAGTGATGCGTGATTAAATATGAAGTGTACCTAAATATTGCGTAGAAAACACGTAGGAACCGAGTGAAGCAAAACGCTTGTATTCGTACAACCGTGGACAAAATTGTATTGGTGTGTTAATAAAAATTTGAATAGTTTAAAACATAATCAACCCATTCGCATTACTACGTTATGTGTACGTATTTTATCCAAACGATTGATTTCTTCAAAACCCACTGCTTCAGTGGAGCATTTTGAGCATTTCAATTTTTATCTACGCGCAGATCATTGACTCATTTCTCAGTTCTTCGTTGCCCGACAATTTGCTGCACATTAGAAAATGTTACGATAACGGAGCACATACCGCAGTACGGTTTACAATTGACAGTCTTCCAGTAATTCTGTTCATTTTTTTATAAAAATTTCCGTTAAATGCATTAAAGCCGACCGGATAAAGCACACAAGACTTGCAACTATTGCATCTACTTTGCGATAATGCAAGATCTTAGCTTATTCTTTCATTTTACGAACGATCAACAATTATTTATTGAAAATTTAACGATCAACGGATATTTCATCGTGTAATAATTAAAAATGTCTAGTAATTTACGCAAACAGTTAGTGTTCGATAAAACATCGTGGATGAATGAATATTTGGAATATCTCAATCCAGCAGTTCTCATGAAGTAATTATGTAACGAGAGGCGCTATGAGCTTCACAAATGTCATCATCAAAATTATCACATAAGAAAGACAACTAGAAATTTCTGGACCCAGTTTCTTATCTTATCAGAGTTCGAATGCCCCACGTGTAGTCATTAGCGTGCCATTTCCACTAAAACTTTCAGCACTTTTCACGAAGATTTACTATTGATTTTTGACTTTAACTCGAAAACTATACGGCTGACGAACCGAAGAAAGCTATACAATGCTGTGCCTGACAAGTAATAAAAATGCTCGCGATTTCCCGCAAATCATTCGATAATCCGTTAGAAATATAATCCGCGCTTGTACAACGAGAACTTGATTTTCTGTCTCATTTGACGAGTTCGTGCAACGTCGATGCCGCTGGAGATCTCTCGCGTTACTTAGAATGCCGAAGCCGGTAGCTCATCTTCATCAAAATTGATTGCACGTTATAAACGAAACATCTACTGCAAGGTCGAGCAACGTGCACGGGGAGAGGGCAGTCGAGGCGAAAGAGACAGATCGATTGAAGGAGCAGTGATTTTTATTGTTTCGCCGTGATACAAGCGGCAGCACATATCAATAAATACATATGTTACAGAGAGTATAAATACAATTTCAGTCTCACTAGTTGAAATCGGGCGCGCGGGCTCCGGAGCTCCGAGGGCAAAGCAGGAGCTCGCGAGCAGGGCCAGTGCGGCGCGGACGCGCCTCAGGCGATGGTGCTGATCCGGGACTGGGCCCCGGGCGCGCAGAGCTTCGGCTTGCGCGAGCCGCAGCGCAGCTCCTCCTGGATCTGCAGCAGCGACTTGCCCTTGGTCTCGGGCACGCAGAAGAAGATGAAGAGCAGCCCGAGGAAGGAGGCCGCGGCGTAGCAGGCGAAGCTGGTCTCGATACCCGCCGCGTCGGCGACCACCTGGTGCATCTTGGACACGACGAAGGCGAGCAGCGAGGCCCAGAGGTTGGCCAGCGACACGGCCGCGCCCTTGACGTCCACGGGGAAGAGCTCGCCCAGCATGAGGTAGGGCAGCGGGCTGAGGCCCAGCGAGACCGCCAGCTCGTAGCCGACGACCGAGCCGACGAGCAGCAGGCCGGCGCGCGCCGGCAGCGCTGGCCCGAGGCGCCGCTCGAGCAGGAAGAAGGCCGCTGAGGCGCCCAGGCAGAGGCCCGCCAGCAGCGCCGTGGCCAGCAGCAGCGGGCGCCGGCCCACGCGGTCCACGAGGGCCGCGGCGCCCAGGCCCGCCAGCAGCTGCACCGCCGACAGCCCGATCACGGCCGCGGGCGCGCTGAGCCGCGCCGCCGCCAGGCCGCCCGACTCCAGGATCTCCTGCGTGTACGACTCGACGGCGGCCAGGCCGCCGAGCTGCAGCGCCAGCTGCAGCCCCAGGCAGACGAGCGCGGCGCGCCGGTTCGCCCAGAGCGCGGCCAGCAGCTGCGCGCCGCCGCGGCGCGCGCCCAGCTCGCGGATCGCGGCCTTCTGCAGCTGGTCGAGGTCCTCCTGCAGGCGCTCGGCCGGGCAGCCGGGCGCGCGCAGCCGGCGCAGGCAGTGCTCGGCCTCGGCGCGGCGCGCGCGCGTCAGCAGGAAGTAGGGCGACTCGGGCATGCGGCCGAAGGCCAGCAGGAAGCCCAGCGGCAGCAGCAGGCAGCCCCAGGCGAGCGCGCCGTACGAGACGTAGGGCCCGAGCGCGCGCGCGTACAGCTCGCCCGCGCTCACCATCAGCTTCATCAGCGAGCCCAGCCGGCCGCGCACGCGCGCCTCCGCGATCTCGCCGATGTACACGGGGCAGCACACGTAGACGAGGCCCTGGCCGAGGCCGGCCAGCAGGCGCGCGGCGCACAGCAGCCAGGGCCGGCGCGCCAGCGCCAGCAGCAGCCAGCTCAGCGCGAGCGGCAGGCCGGCCAGCAGCAGCGTGCGCCGGCGGCCCAGCCGGTCGACCAGCGGCGCCGCCAGCGCGTTGCCCGGCAGCGAGCCCAGCAGGTACAGCGAGGCGATCCAGGAGGCCTGGCCGGAGCTCAGCCGCAGCGGGTGGCCCTCGGGCAGCGCCTTCAGCGTCGGCAGCGTGGGCGAGGTCCAGCCGATGTGCGCGCCCGTCGCCGCCAGGCTCAGCGTCGCTGCAACCGCCGGAGCGTCAGCCGCCGCGCGCCGCGCCGCGCCCGCCCGGCCCTACTCACCGGCGATCGCCGCCGCGTACTGGGGCCAGCGTCCGCCTTCGGCCTGCACCATGTCCGCCCTGTCTTGCCGCTCCGCGCGCGTCGCTCGCGCTCGTTCTCCCGCGTGCGGCGCCCGGCGCTCTTAAATACGCCGGCCTCGTGCCCGCCTCCGCGATTGCCAGGCGAGCCTCGCTTATCTGCTCCTACCGCTCGCGGCGCTCGGCTGTTCGCCGGCCCGGCGTTCGCAAGCTCGCCCAAGCACCCCGGCCGGCCGTGCCCGTCGAGCGCAAACTTGCTCTTCGCGGCCAGTCAGGCTGCAGTCGGCCTGTTAGATCGGTAGGATCGCAAGCGCTGTTCTTTAAATAGCGCGCAGATAAGATTGTCTTGCAAAGCGCAATCAATTTCCACGTGCCAACAAATTGCCGCTTCGATTCGGCGCTATCTCCCGCATCTCGCTGCATATTTATTCGTCGGTTTCTTCCTAATTCTTCGGTAAATGCTTTCCGAGCAGAGTAGCGCATCACTTGTGCAATTGTGCGTCTCCGTGATTTTTGTGCCTTAATTTTGGTAGGAGTGCGAGCAAGTGATGTGAGCTTCGTGCGGACGTTCGTGTCCGAGCGTAGCGAGGCTTCGGCGCCACACCGGGGTAAAACACTTTCTCGCACGTCTATCTGGCTCGATTTTTCGATTAAACCAAGTTGATACGAATGCGATAGGGATATTACCTAAATAATTCTTTGTGTTGCTCTGTCGCGTAATCACTCAGCCCTTCGTGATGATCTATGCCATTGTTCATTCTCAAAACGCTATTGTTCGAGTCGTTTACAAAGGATGACGCACTGACACTCGAGGCCAACACGTTGAACAATTACAAGTTCGAGTAATGATCGAGTTACCGTTCAATCCTGAATACGATCCGTAATGTTGCTTTGACCGAGAGCTTGCATTCCGTCGAATGTCTGATTAAACGTCAGCTTCTCAACGCATTCTTGGCATTAAAGTATCAAATGACGATAGTTTCACATCAAATGTATTCTATACATAATTACATAGCTGATGTTATGGATTATTTTCAATAATCTCGTATAGTTTAATCTGGGCGCAGTGTTCGAATTGTAGGACGACACACAAAAGCCATTTATACAACAAAATTCAGTACTTGCAAACACCACTGAAAAAAGTTTCATGTGCTTTGTTCTTAAACGCATTGCAAGCCTTCGTCGCTGATTAGCACTGATGGAGCATAAATAGAGCGACGTTAAACAAAAAAAAATTCAATACTAATTTCAGCAGTAAGAAAGACCACTTGCACAGTTGCGGCTTCTTCCCATGCGCATGATTCGTTGGTCGCTTGAATAATGGTCAACAATGAAAACTTTCTCTTGATAGACATTTTCATGACGATTACTTATGTAATTTTATATGTTCATATTCTTAGAGTATATTTTCGATTCAATGTCCAATCCAACTTTGGAGCTTGCAAGCACAATGACGATCATTCCTATTTGTTATGCAATTTTCGTAGTTACTTACATCACATTTGCCTCTGCGCAATGATGGACAATATCGAAAAACGAGCTTTATAAGCACGACACTTTCTGCAGAAAATGAAGTTAGCTTTTGTACGGCAGCATGTGTGTACGGCAGATGATTAGTGTACCACAGACTCTACGGACAAAATTGACAGATGGTTAATTCGTCCAATGATCTTGATAACGATTATTTTTTCAACAATAAAATTATAATGTTCATCTATTCGGAAATGTTTTAGTCGATGTGATGTGCGTTGAAATTGGCGGGAGCAAATTTCCCAGCAGAGGCGCCACAATGCAGTCAACCAAAGCAAAGTGCCATGGCATCGCAACCATCGCGTCACGCGGTCACGTGTTTCGCTACTCTTCATAGTTCACTGATTTTCCGACTTCCGTGCACAGACAGTCGGTAAAGCTGTGCCTGGTAGTGCGCTATATAGTCTATAGATGTGCGGGAGGGACGGGGGACCTTGGTGCGAAGCGAAGTAGTGCGGAGGAGGAGCTACGCACGCAACTTTTAGTCGTCTGCCCACTGTGCGGACAGTGTGCGGAGTGTGAATTGAGATAGGTAACCAACTGCGTTACTGTGAGCTTTTCAAGCTCTTTCATTATCAAGGTTCCACTTCACCGACGGAAAATCAAGATTCGCATCTAGTCAGATGTTTCTGTGATATACGAGTTGATTTGATTTGTAGTTAAATTTCTTCCTTCCTTACATTCCTTCCTTACTTATTTCCTTCGTTGCGTAGGTCAATCTATATAGCTACATCATTGATTAAGTGGCAAGAAGAAGCTCCAACATGTGTGGAGGATTTACCTGCTCGAAAAACGCACTTACAGCGTTAAATATACTCTACATTGTAAGTCATCGCACCTATTATATCGCAATCATTGCTGATTTTCTTCACTCATCTCATCACCGTACTTCGTTTCTACCGAACTCGTCGTTGTTTACCTTGCTTATCAATTTAAACTCTTAGACGTGTCAATAAACGCACTTATTGATAACAAATTTGTCATCTTCGTCTAGATTGTTGCATTTATTTTAATTGGAGTTGCTGTTTATGGAAGAGCCTCTGCTGTGGTCACAAATCTACCTATTATTGGAGGCATTTTAGCCTGTGGAGTTATACTGATTCTCATATCAATACTTGGTTTAATTGGAGCTGTTAAACATCACCAAGTTTTACTCTTCTTTGTATCCTTTTCATTATCACTATTAGTCTTTACAATTCCATTATCTCTCAAATGTTTATCACTTGTCTTCTTCCAGCTTTTGCTATGACATATTTTTTCTTGACATAGCAATTCAGTACATGCTTATTTTGTTCTTGCTGTTTCTAGTTCAATTTAGCATTGCTTGTGCCTGTTTAGCTGTAAATACCAAACAGCAGGAACAATTGGCAGAACAAGTAAGCTTGCAAACCTGAAAGACCAAATCGAATATTGATTAATATTAAGTTTAATAAGTAAACTATATTTAAATAAATTTTAAACATTCTTTACTTTAGGGTTGGCTTAAGGTGGATACTTCGTTAAAAGAGAATGTGCAAGAGTCTTTTCATTGCTGTGGATTTAACCATACTATCAATGGCGTTGATCAATTTATGAATGTTTTACCAACAAATGCTAAACCAAATGATCCTACATGCGATAAAGTGAATGTAAGCCTTTTATTCTAACATATTATTTCTATTAATCATGCAAGAAAAAAAAATCCTTATGCTAATATTGTCTTTATTGATCTTATCTAGAAATATTGTTGTCAAGATTCTACAGATCAAACATGTCAATGTCCACCATGTATGGGAAAATTGCAATCTACAATTGATTATGCTTTCAAGTTATGTGGTGGCATAGGTCTGTTCTTTAGCTTTACCGAGGTAATGAACTTTTATTTTCTCAATACTTGCAACGTATATTGTTCAAAACTCACAATGTCATTGAACAATTACTAATCAATTCCTCAAATATACTGTGACTTAGACATTAAGTTGGAATCAATTATGTGTTCAACAATGAATTAATATTGTACATTACTAGTACACAATTACTAAATACTAACTGTGTGAATTACAGTTTGTTGGTGTTTGGTTGACCGTGCGCTACAGGAACCAGAAAGATCCGCGAGCTAATCCTAGTGCTTTTCTCTAGTCTAACACCATCGCCATGTCCCCTGTCTCCCTGCACGAACCCCCTACTAGATGGTGGGTGATTTCATCAACTGGTTGTGGTCATGTGTTATTATTCAGCTTTTTCAAAAATTATTTATAATGACATTATATTATTCATATTCATCATTACATTCTCATTCAATTCAGTTTAGTTCAGTTGATTCAAACGAATACTGGTGGATTAAAGTTATTTATTGAAAAAGTAATGTTTTAAACAAAACTATTGTTTAAAACTGATAAAAATAAAAGTTAAATTAAAAAGCGTATGATGAATATAATAAGATAAATCAATTTCATTGCATATTTATTTATAGTACCATAAGTTGTTTCATTGCATTCAGAGACATTGCCTTAAATTAATCTAATAAACTTTACTTTTATGATTATTTGCAATTAAACATAATTTTCATGATTCAAATTTTACTATTCAAATTAATGCTTTGGGATTAATTACATGTGCGTTAATTATAATATTTATTTTCATTGGTTTTCTCACGCATCATAATTGCTTTTTTTGATAAATGGTAGGAAAAAGTGTGTCAGAGTATGTCAAAATTTTTAAACAACTTCTTTCATTAAAATTCTTTTTCGTATTAATCTTTTATCATGCGTATGTTTGTTAAATAATGTCAAACCAGACATAATTTTCCATCATCATTTACCTGAAACTACATTCAAAGCAATGCATTTTATTTAATTTTTTTGTACAAATAAATAAAATCATTGTATGGCAAATTCGATTTTTAGGTGATCGCAGCATTTTTGGCAAGACGCTATCGAAACCAGTTAGATCCTGAAGAATCGGCTGCTCGAGCTATGTTTCCAAGACATAATTATTTATACTAAAACGTATCTGCTCAACTAGCCATTTACTACTTGGTCGCATATACAGATTTGTTTTCAAATACTCTTCAAGTCTTCAAATGGAATAGACTTAATTTAAGTTTAATTACTACATAAGTACGAAAATTCTTGCATAATGCATTTTCAGCAAGCCAAAGAACAAACTTTGATTGTATGCAGGTGGTTTCGTCAGAATGAAATCAATGCATACTTTGTTCCTAGCAGATATTATTTATAACAACAGTAAAATTAAATGAAACGATCTGTATTCACAATCAAATGGATTATAATATAATGAGAAAAGGAAGTTGCTTCCAATAAACCAGTTTATTTGCTGCGGATTAATTGAAATCAAATAGTTGCGAGAATGTGTGCTCTAGTCAGCCACGTAAAACATTCTTATCAAGCCTCGATGCACCTTGTGATTATTACATTTTATTTTATCGTGTGAGATTAAAAACATTAGATTTATAGAACGTTAATTTTATGCATTCCAATCCTTGATTAATATATAAAATATGTTTATATATTTTCTTGATTAGTCGTTTTCTTTTTACAACATCACTATAAACATCTGGTTAATTCTTATTATTTCAAAAGAATTTTCAAAGACTTAATTGTCAGGAGGCTTTTTGCATCACGAATAATACTACACTAATTCTGTAAAATATGAATCAAAACAAACATGAACTATAATTGATGTTCAATTTAACAAGCCATTAAAACTGTGTAGATACAAATGAAAATAGAAAATATAGTTCTATATTTTAAAATAATCGTACGTATAGACATTTACAGTTATTATAAATCAGAAAAATATTTTATTTGAAGAAACTGTACGTTCTCTATTCAAATAATGCTCTAACGTCATTATTTTTATATTTTTTAAATCCTAGGAACTATATAATTATTGGTGATCAATAATAAATACTGTGTGCGTAATGAGTTAAATGCTTCGTACTCTGATAGATAAGCGATTAATTTATTTGCATGTGCTTTCAAGTGACACTGCATTATCCATTGTAATATTGCTGATAACACATTTGCTGTTAAATCAAAATTAATGTTGCATTTATTGCATATACTACGTGTTAAAATAATGTATCGTTTGGAAATCGCTACTGAAAAATATTATCGACATTGTCATGTGTGATGTTATTCATTAATTTTAGGAAGCAATAAAGAACAGTATTGGGCTTTTCAATATGTTCATCGTAGCTTGAGACTGTCGAATATGATTCTTCGTTTGTCTCAATCTGTAAGGTTGTCAGTCTAGCTGCATAACCTGCATCTTATAAGTGTATTATTAAGAAATGACTATAAATACATTAAACAGAATAAATAATGGCTATTTCATTATAATATATAATCCTTTTTAATTATGTTAAATGTATTGAAACGTATCTTAACATATGATCTACCAAGTAAATTATTTATCAATGGTACGGATAACTGGCGGATATACATTATTATGCGTTATTTCAATGTTTCCACAATATTGAAATATGTACACTTCTGAATCTCATGAAAAAGGGATTCATTAAAATGTTTACTCCATTATGTCATTACGCTTAAAACTGCATATGATATATATTATACGCCGTAATGAGTTATTTCCGCATGTAATATAAAAATTTACATCTAATATCTTCTAATATCTTTTTGAAAATTTTAAATACCAAAAGTAGTAGAGTGTTTAACACTAAATTTTACGAATTTCGCGATATTTAAAATTTGGCAACGAAAATAATTTATTCGAATACAAAGTTTGCTAGGTGCACAAAAAATTATTTTTATACTGAGAATGATTCCTTTTGATGATATAGTATCTCATCTAGACATTTTGGTTAACAAATTTGTATGATTTTCTTTAAAAAATAATCGGATAATTTGTACTAAGTGTAAACAATAAGTAAATATTGGTGTTTGTATTAAATAACAGGTCTCTTCTTCAGTGTACATGTAGTTATTTTCAATCATTTTGTTAGTCATATTTTTATTTATTTGCCTTCATTGTTTTTATTTTAAACCACTTTAGTGCTAGAACATTGTAATATTACATTAATCTTGAGATTGGAAAAGGTTTGTAAAAAGTATTAATCCGTTTTCATTGGTATGGGATCGAAAAACTGCAGGCTATCAGCAATAATCTGTGTTCGGATAATTATACCTTATATATGCTGTAAAAGGACCAATTATATTAATTAAACTTAATTCGACATTTTCTATCGTAACATCAATTATATAAATAAGTCTTCAGAAGCAATGCTTCGGATTAATTAATGAAAATAAAGTATTTAATGCAGCTAGACAAATTTTTGACGATTGCTACTTTTTATAAAGACCGACGTGGTAACAATTTCATTGAAAGATGCGGACACAATTTAAATGACCGCTGCTTTTTCTGAAGCTAATCATAAAATATTGCGACATTTTTATCCAGACATTGCAATCGAGTTATATATTTTATTATAAATTATTTACTAATTATATCGTTTGAAATATTTTATAACCATGATCATTTAATATACTTGAGTTTTATTTTAATATTATTTGCCGGCTCGTTTATTGTACTGAGAGATGTGTCAAGCCGTGTTAATCAAAAAAATTATCATATCTACTTACGTTATCTTCTTTTTTTATAGGCGCGATATATTTTGGGATCTGTGGACTTATATGCTGTATGCGATTGTATGTTAAATGGTCTAAATATGAGAATTATATATATTTTCCAGTACATGGACATTTTATTTCTGTCTGAATGGGCCTGTGATCGAGAAATGAAGAAGGCAATATTTGGATACTTCTACATAATATGTTCATTCATAATATCATTCTGTTGGTATCGTTGTAAAGGCATCAATACAAACGGATTCTTTGAAATGTATATGCGACTTCTTGCACGCGTGTGCGTATTGATATTGCTGCTGCCGCCGACAATGGGAAGCAACGGACTCTTTATTTCAATACTGTCACTACTATAGTGAGCACAGTAGATCGAGTCTGAGCTGACGATTATCTTTCAAGGTATGTTACCAAAAATAATATTGTTACAAAGAGGACTTATATCCGTATAACGTTTATATATTTGCAAATTTATAAATTTATCGGTTTTTATAACTTACCATTTATAAACAGTCACTGGTTACATTCAATCTTTCAAGTTTTACAGGTTATTTCGTTATGTTAAGTCTTAAAAACGATAAATTATAATTAGAAATTTTTTTCTTTTTTGAGGGTCCGTATATGCATATATAAATTAAATTCAACAGCCCGAATTAGAACATTAATAAGTATACACTGTGTTACACACGTTGATTTTTGAAATAAATGAAAATATATATTCTTATATTACATGATTACGATGAGCATTACCCGAATGACACCAAAACGTTTTAAAAATGTTTCAAAATCGTTTCGCTGATAACCTAAAAGCGTTTTACAATTTAAAAATTAAACCATTTCCAAAAACGTTTCGAAAACATTTCGAAAACGTTAAATATGACCGCCCTGACCGTCAATGAGAAGAAACGTTCTGAAAAGGTTCCGGAAACATTTCGAAAAAGTTTCAATAAGATTCCGAAAAAGTTCTGAAAGCGTTTTGAAATCGTTCCGAAAAAGTACAGAAAGCGATTTTAAAGCGGTTTTTCTGGTATCGGCTAGAAAGCCGAAATGCTTTTATAACTAGCTTTTTAAAGTTTGGAAACAATTAAAAACTGATTTTTTAATGTAATTCGTAGCGTTTTCAACATTTTTTTCAACTTTGTGTACTTAATTAATTACTAATTAATCTCGTTTTACTTCTTTCACTATGTTATAAAGTATCGCGAGGAGAGCAAGCGCTAATTCTTTGTGATTTGTTATATTTAAAAAATTAATATTTTTTAATAGTAATGCATTAATACTTATTAATAGTTAATATTTATATATATCAATAATATTCATATGAAAAAGATGATTAAAAAATTAAAGAAAGATAATAAATGTTAATTTCAAAGTGGACAAAATTTGGAAAATATTTATTAATTTTAATTTTGGCTAATTACTAATCCATTTATCCTAGATCAAATGTTGTTGGCTAGATTCAATTTTTTACCAGATGTCATGAAACTAGAAAATAAATATGTCCAATGAACAAAATTCTTTTATATAACTCAATTACAATATTTATGAAAAATACTCTCTTGAAAACTCAAATGTTTGTTATTTTATCTCAAGTTTTTTTCGTGACATTTCATAAGATAATTCTTTAAACTACAATTTATATATATTAGTTATTTGGATATGGATTCAAAGACATCAAATCGCGGACATTTTCAAACTTTGCACAACTGTTATATCTATAAAAGTAAGGTTTTCCCCAAATTTTCATCTCGAAATATTAATTATAACAAAAATTATTAACAATTAAAGAAAAATAATATAAAATTTTCAAATGATTATATTTCAAAAACTAATAAAGATATCGATTTGAAACTTTTTTTATAATACGTATAAAACCATACATTTTTGAAATATGACAATGAATATTAATTATTTTTTTGAAAAAATAAACAAATTTTTTTTTAAGCAATCGCAAAAAAATCAATGAAGGGATTTTTATATTTTTTTGATTCTTGTTTCTACAGATTCCTGAGGATTTTTTCTATAGGAATCAGTACTAAAATTCAAGTGCCCAACATATAGGAAAACCTAGCACTAAATAAAACAAGCGCCTAAAAAATATCCATTGTTTTATTATAATTATTATAATACAAATGAACAAATCAGATATCTCGGTATATACAATTTTTGAAAGCAAATTTTTTAGTACACATTTGTTTTGTAGACTAATTTAAAAATTTTATTCAATGATTGTCGCAAAAATAATTATTTATATTAATAATTTAAACAAATGAATGACAATATCTCGAGAATTATGGCGAATTAAACAATTTAACAATTTTCATGTGCTAAATTTATTTGAAACTTTTTACTAGCTTACAAGATATCGCTATTTATACATGTAATTGTTAATAACTTTTTAATAATGATTTCATCTGATGAATACCGCGATATATGGAAGATTTTGAATATGCATATTAACAACGTTTAACTAACGCTCTAGTTGAAGTTTAAAATTATTATTGCAAATATCTTGCAAATTATCAATTTTCGTATAAAAGTCATGATAATATTTTTTGTAAAGGTCAACAAAGGAAACAACTTTTGTTTCAATCTGATTGTTTCATTATCAATAGTTTTTGAGATATTGCTGTTTAGTTATTTAAATTATTAATATAAACATTTATTTTAGTGCAAAAACAGCGTCGTATTTTATTTCGTGCTATATCTTTAGACTTTTTCATAAGCTTTCGAAACATTTATATCATTATTTTTAAATCGATAATAACACTTGATATAATTTATATTTTGAAATAAAAATTAAGAAAAACGCTTGTCTCTATGCGCACAACAGTTGTGCAAAGTTTGAAAATGTCCGTGATTTCATGTCTTTGAATCCATATCCAAATATATATATATATTTGGATATGGATATATATATATATTTTATATATATATATATATATATATATATTTGCCAATATATATATATATATATATTTTTTGTAGTTTAAAGAATTATCTTATGAAATGTCGGGAAAAAAACTTGAGATAAAATAACAAACATTTGAGTTTTTAAGAGAGTATTTTTTATAAAAATTGTAATTGAGTTAGTTAAAAGAATTTTGTTCATTGGACATATTTATTTTCTAGTTCAATGACATTTGGTAAGAAATTGAATCTAGCCGCTCGACACGCTGTCCGTCCTCTATCGTCTTAGTAGGTTCAGTAGATTCTGGTTCGTGTCGTTGTTTCGTGTCGTCCTCCTCTTCCCCGTGAACAAAGTGCGGCCCTTAAAATCCGTGCCGCTGCCCGTGGCCACCGGGGCTTTCACCTGATCGAAACCCGGAGTGGATTCCCCCTGAGAAGGGATTACCACTTGAGGTAAATCTATGTTTTTTTTGTGCATGTTCATATTTTTGTTTCGTCACGTTGTGCTTAAGGTCCCTCGTGGTCGCGACTCCACGAACCGCGCTGGAACAACGCACGGCCTCTGAGGTCCTCCCTCCTCTACCATGTGTGTTCAGTGTTCCCCCTGTAAGGTGTGCGTGATTGTGAGTGCCCATAGTGGCAAAACCGGGCTTCGTTCACGGGGAGAGCCCGATTAAAGGGATCCCCTTCATTCGCTTTTGGGCGGTTCCGTTTATAGAGGTCCCCGGCATTCGCTCTTTCAGGAAGCCCCATTTATAGGGTCTCCGAGCATTCATTCATCCCAGTTTGCCAGGAGGCGTCTGTGTGTAAGTCTTTGTGTAATGTGTGAGTGTAGGCGTGTGTAAGTGATTAATGGTTGGGCACATCGGCAGAATACCATTATCTTTTGCGTCATTTGTGAGCCATATCTTCCTCTTGGCCGTGTCCGTTATAGCGTTGCTGCTTAGAGCATTGACGCGACGGACGACGTTTCCACCGGGCATGGTCGTGGACGTTGGAAGCTAGCATTTGCCTAGTGAGATGTAATCACTGGACCAGCCCGGCTAACTATTAATAAATATTGATATATTACTATTAAAAAATATTAATTTTTTAAATATAGCAAATCACAAAGGATCAACGCTAGCTCTCCTGGCGATACTTTATAACATAGCGAAAGAAGAAAAACGAGACCCTTAATTAGTACACAAAGTTAAAAAAAATGTTGAAAACGCTACGAATTAGATTGAAAAATCAGTTTTTACTTGTTTCCAAACTTTAAAAAGCTAGTTATACAAACATTTCAGCTTTCTAACTGATACCAGAAAAACTGCTTTGAAAACGCTTTCAATTCTTTTTCGGAATGTTTTAGAAACGTTTTTGGAATCGAAATTGCTAAACGCTTTTAGGTTCTCAGCAAAACGATTATGGAACATTTTTAAAAAGTTTTGGTGTTATGCGGGTTTTCAACAGACACCAATATCGTATACGATAAGCCATTTCTAGGAGATTTTCTGCTGCTGCCAACTTGAAATGACAAATGCATAACGTAACTTCAAAATTATTAGACAAACTTAAATACAACAAATATATTTTAAAAAAAGTATAAAAAATATTCCAATTATTAGGCAATAGTTACCACTAAATAAATAAGGTTAAATATAATATTATAAAAAAACGTTTGTAAGTTAAGGTCATTTCGTTATCATAATTGAGATTATGTTGCATGAAATTGCAAAGTTGAGTTATTTTGAATTCGTAAATTGACAGTAATTTATTGAGTATAATTTTCGTATCTATTGGAGAATCAGCCACAGCATTGCTCGTTGCACACGTATCTACTCACATTGTTTCGACGAATAAGAACTCTACGTGCTTTTTGAGAATGCGAGTTAAAAAAGAAGTGTAAGTCTTCCTAGAAAATGATCAAATTATTGCACCAATAAACCTTATTGGTTTGCAATCTAGTAATTTTCTTTCTATACCTCATCATCTGAAATCAAATCGAAAACAATATTCTCATTACTTTCTGCTGTTTCATTATTTGTAAATAAAAATGTTACTTAGGATTATGATTTTAATGGATAGAACATTATAACAGTTGATTAAATTACCATTAGGTATAAATCATATGTTATATGATGGGTATGATTTAATTAACAAGGGTTAAGGCAATCAGCTGCGGGAGTTGTAAAGCAACTCCATTATCACCGTGTATACAGCATTGCTAGTTACGCACGTAAATCCTCGCGTAACCTACAAACTCGAGTTTCCATTTACGTTACAATTGATTTTGATACAATTTTCAATGGCGACCGTAGCTTCAACTTTGAATTGACATTCTGCAATAAATATTTTACATGTGTGTTGGTTTCCTATAAAGTTCTGTGGATTCTTTCGAAGTTTGCACTCTAAGCTTATCACGATTGATACCTTCACTATCGTAAGAGCCCGTGTATAAGAGGTGAGCATTACAAATTATTTTCTTTTAGATTTCGACGGTCATAAATATTGTTAAAAAAGAAATATTGAAACATACTTGTTTTTTTTATTAAAAACATAATATTTACGTACAATACAGGAAACGTTTATAAGTTGGTACTAAGGCTGTGCCAGTTTGCTGGGGCCTTGACAAATTGAATGCGTTTCTTCGCACGGCCTGTCTTCTTTTTCTTCTTCTGTTGTTTCTCAACCTGAAAAAAAGAATTTCCAATATGAGTGTATCTATTTGATGAAAATGATATTAATTTTGTCGATTTATAAAATTGTCTCAGGCGGAAGGAAATGTAAAGTTTAAGGAAGCAATCAACTGTAACATTTTCTTGATCAAATGAACTTTGGAATGCTTCTTAAATAAATCGTAACATTCGTAAACTCAAGGCTAATTTTTTCAACGACTGAAAATATCAAAATTGAATATTTACCTTCTGCGTTTGTCCTCTGACTTTGCCGGCACGAGTCAGAGAACCATAGACCTTGCCACCGAGAAAACTTAAAGACAAGTCTAAGGTAGTTGGACGCGCGTTTCATCATCCACTGGGATGCCATTGCAATAGTTTGATATCGGCATCCTAGAATTCTGTTAGCTTTTCCTGCTCAAAAAATTTATTGTTATATAAAATGTAACTGTAGGTTATCACGATCGGCAAAATTATTTATTTAATAGTGTGTTGATATAAATCTGAGTAGCAAATAAAAAAAAAAACGCTATATACGTCAAAATTGAGTCGGCAATGACGTTATCATCAAAGCTAATTATTATATGACAATAGCTGAACATAGTCATCTTACACGGTTGTAAATAATAATACCCACTTCGATATCGGCTATCGTTTCATTGTCCCCGCACTCGATGAAGTGAGATTCTTGTCCTTGAATGTGGAGCTGTATTTTGGGTTGTCTATATATTTTGAACACATTGAACAGTCTTCACAACAAAAGTCACTACAAATTTCAATAAAATACCGGTCTCAAGAGACTTGGAGAGACTACTCGTTCTGGTCAGTTGCGACTGAATTTATTGAATGTACTTCACCGTTTCGTCTTGGGCCTTTTATGCCATTATACCAATCCAACTCTTCTTCTCTGCAATTTCTTTTCCACTACATTAGCGAGCATGCCTCATCATCTTACGCCCTTAGTCATGAAAACCATGGTTAATTCAAGTCCATTTGCGTGTAAGGTAAGAGATGCTAGACAATGGTCGAGTGATCCGCCTACGGCGCGATATTTGTTTGATTTGTATTTCGTACCGCATCTGGAAGGCTTTTCCCTACTTAAGACTGGGGTTTTTATGCCGGCTAGATACGGTCTGTGCGAAGTTTGTCTAAATAAATTGTGTTGTTACCGTCAAATCTTGATCTTTCTTACTGTCATACACACCTCTTGCTTTGATTTGAACTCTTTCTCTCTTTTCAAGTTACTTAAAAACACGCTTGTTTACGCAAATGAAAATGCTGAGTCAAAAAGCGTCGAAAGAGAACTATGGCCAGAAGCTTCAGATACAGAAATAGTTTTTGGTCGATTAAATATGAAAAGAATAACATAGTCACTGAATAATCAGCCTAAAGGTTGAATTTCAGTATGATAATTTAATCAACTGTTATAATGTTCTATCCATTAAAATCATAATCCCAAGTAACATTTTTATTTACAAATAATGAAACAGCAGAAAGTAATGAGAATATTATTTTCGATTTGATTTCAGATGATGAGGTATAGAAAGAAAATTACTAGATTGCAAACCAATAAGGTTTATTGGTGCAATAATTTGATCATTTCCTAGGAAGACTTACACTTCTTTTTTAACTCGCATTCTCAAAAAGCACGTAGAGTTCTTATTCGTCGAAACAATGTGAGTAGATACGTGTGCAACGAGCAATGCTGTGGCTGATTCTCCAATAGATACGAAAATTATACTCAACAAATTACTGTCAATTTACGAATTCAAAATAACTCAACTTTGCAATTTCATGCAACATAATCTCAATTATGATAACGAAATGACCTTAACTTACAAACGTTTTTTTATAATATTGTATTTAACCTTATTTATTTAGTGGTAACTATTGCCTAATAATTGGAATATTTTTTATACTTTTTTTTAAATATACTTGTTGTATTTAAGTTTGTCTAATAATTTTGAAGTTACGTTATGCATTTGTCATTTCAAGTTGGCAGCAGCAGAAAATCCCCTAGAAATGGCTTGTTGTATACGATATTGGTGTCTGCTGGAGATTATTGTATTGCATAGTAAATGAGATTGCATTGGCAATGTATTATCGTAAAATTTATGTTACGACAGTAGGGCGATGGAAAACAGCTTTCTTTTTCTGATTGTAACACTCGCATGTGTGGTAAATGTCACATGCAAATTAAATAAAAAACAAAGTGCAGAATGCGAATTGCCGGAGAACCTGATGAAAGAAATTGATTCTTACGCGCCAGTAGTAAAAACAATCGTAGAGGCTGCAGTTAACGGTACTTATAAAGGCGCGACATGGCAAGAACTGGCATATTTCGTGGACAAATTTGGTTCGAGAATTTCTGGATCTAAAGCATTGGAAGATTCGATCGATTACGTACTTGAAAGATCGCATAAATTGAAGCTTGATAATGTTCATGGGGAGACGGTTAAAGTGCCGAATTGGATCAGGTAAGCGAGCGGCGATCATCGTTGCTATTATCATTGATTATTTCCATTCATGTTTACGGTCAGCAGTAATAATTGTTTGGTCGATTTCAGAGGAAAAGAATCAGCCAGTTTGATGAAACCTCGAGTTAAGCATTTGGCGATGCTTGGCTTGGGTTATAGTGTTGGCACTCCACCGGAAGGCATAACCGCCAAAGCAATCGTGGTGAAAAGCTTCGCTGAGTTAAAACAACGAGCGGCCGAAGTAAGTAAATAGCATGTAGCTTAATTACATTATTGGAATTCGGTTGACCATCAATCCATTGTTCAAGGTACCAGGGTGCATCGTTGTTTACAATCAGAAGTTCGTCTCGTATAACGAAACCGTGCAATACAGATCTCATGGTGCTTCGGAGGCGGCTAAACTTGGTGCCGTCGCAGTACTCATTCGATCGGTGACACCGTTTTCCTTGTACACTCCGCACACCGGCATGATGAGCTATGCCAGCAACGTCAAGCAAATTCCCGCAGCCTGTATTACCGTTGAAGATGCTGCACTATTAAACCGAATAGCTGATCGAGGTTTGTAAATCAACCGCATGCAAACCGATATATCGAAATATCTGTCATGTAATATTTGTATGGTTGCCGCAGGTGACGATCTGCAGATCAATATTAAAATGGAAGCGAAAAATTATCCCGACGTAGAGTCGCGCAACATTATCTCTGAAGTAACAGGAACAGTTTTACCAGAAAAAGTTGTTGTCGTATCTGGACACATCGACAGTTGGGACGTCGGCCAAGGTGCTATGGATGATGGCGGAGGTGCCTTTATCTCCTGGAATGCCTTAATTTTACTTAGAAAACTCGGCTTACAAGCGAGGCGCACAATACGGTAATATAAGCAACAAACTCGATGAGTATGCGAACAAATAAATTTACAAGTAACAAAAATTCATTGAAATTTTAACGTAAAGATTGAACGCTTTATTAAATATTTATTTGCAACGTCTATAATTATAATGATTAAAAAAATTAATATTTTTATTTAAGATCTATTATGTGGACTTGCGAGGAGTTGGGAATCGTTGGTGCAACGCAGTACATAAGAAGCCACAAATCAGAAGAGTCGAATCTGCAGTTAGTCATGGAATCCGATATGGGAACTTTTACTCCTCTCGGGCTTGAGGTAACTGGAACGGAATTAGTTAAATGTATTTTGCAGAGGGTTTTGAGGTAATTATCAGCCAAACGAACAGATTAAAAGTTGAAGTATCTGATTTAAAATGAATGATACTATGACACAGATTGCTCAAGCCCATGGGAGAGCTGGGAATCCGCAGTCCTCACGGAGGACCAGACATCGAAGAATGGGTTAATTCAGGTGTGCCCGGTGCATCCCTTTGGAATAAAAATGACAGATATTTTTGGTATCATCACACAAATGCCGATACCATAGCAGTTGAAAGTCCGCATGCTCTCGACAAAGGAACTGCTCTTTTTGCTGCGGTGTCTTACGTCATCGCTGATCTTAGCATCGATTTACCACATCATGGTAAAAAATCGCACTCTAAACATCCAATTTATCATCAATAAAAGGTTCAATAAAGTCCACCCTATGTATGAAAGAACGTATATGCGATACTGAGAACCTATAATGGTATGTAGATAGATAATCAATTAATTAATCCTTCACCTCTCTTTCAATAATGAAATGAACGGAATGAAAAAAAATATTAATAATCAAGAAATAATGCTTCAATTGATTTATTAGTTTGTAAAACATTTCTATAAACTTCTATAAACAGTATCTATATTGATATAGATATAATATTTGTGTGAACGTATGGATTGCGAGTAAGCTTATGTACAGCTAGAGTAAGTTTGAGGGATGGATAAGGGTGGAGGAACAGCGCCAAGCGAAGAAGGGAGGAGGCAAGGTTAGGCGCATCAGATGAGGGTGTCTTCGTCTTGGGGCGGCTGCCCGAGCATGAGCAAGGAGTGCTGGGAGCTGGTCCGAGGACTGGACTGGGTGAGCAGAGCAGTCTTTTCGGCACCGTTGCTGTTGATCGAGCACTCCGGCGAGCTGCCGTCAAAGCCCATCATGTAGTTAGTGGTGGTACTGCTCGTGGAGGGCAGATCTGGGGATGCGAGCGGCGGGGCCATGTCCAGCCGGTTGCCGTTGCTCTCCAACGAGACCAGCTGCATGCTGTACGATTCTCGGTAGCCCGAGGTGCTCGAGGTGTCCTCGTCCCAAGAAATGTCGCTTTGCGGCCTGAGCTGCAGGTGGTGGTGGTGCGACAGAAGTTGCGGCGTCTGCAATTGGCAGCTCAGCGAATGCTCTCCGTTGCCGTTGTTCGTCTTGTCCGCATGCTCTCCCTGCTTAAGGGATGAGCTGCGCCTCGAGCGTATAGAGGACGAGTCTGACAGCTGGCTCACCGTAGCTACCGCTTCGCTCGTCGATATGGTTGTCGTCATGGTTGTGCTCGTGGCTGCAGCCGGTGGCGGTACCAGTTGCTCTTTGCCCGGCTCCTTCGGCTGCTCTGCGGGTGACAGGCGACTGTCTGTCTGCTCCACTTCTGCCGTAGTCACTTGCTACGCATCGCGTTGAATGACCGGTCGATCAGCTTGTACTATCATACGTCGATTCAACATGCTCAACATCCGTCAACTGCAGCCGAAAGTGGTTGCGGTTGTATGCTTCTTTCAATTTTTTTCAATCATCTACTAATCTAAAACGAGCCATTTTAGATTGTTACCGAGCTGGAAAGTATATGCTATGACTGATTGAACGAGCGACGATAAAAGTGGCAAGTAAAACGAGAATAGAAGCGTTATCAACATTCGGCTGTAGGACTGATAGTTGAATGTGTTATACTTAATACAGATATAATAATTGAGATATACCTCAACGTGAGCTCGTCGACTTTTCCTCAAACGAAAGGTTCTTTTACTTTGACCCATGGATCGCTGAAGCCTTGGCTTGTCGGGGCGTGATTCTCCTGAACTATCTTCATTTGGACTACTTGGGCTAAGTTGGCTCGTTACAGTTTCACCTGTACATTAAGCATTTAGTCAGGCCCTCTCAATATAAAACATTAATGAGTGCTAATTATTATCTACACATGCTGGTGGTAGTCCTGTGATGCGGACTTTTCCAGGGATATTAATTTCATATACATATTGTACAAATGTTCTTGAGGGCGATTTATCTAATTTCAAGGTTTTATTTAAGCATCGTCGAGCGTTCTACGTCGAAATTCACCTGCGTATCTATATACAGTATAGTGGAATGTTAAAAATTACTAAAAATGATATTTTCGAATAAGGTGGAATAAACACTTGGAAGTTATGATGCGTTAGACAGACCTATAATGGTAAAAAATTTTAGCAAATCATTACATAGACATTACTTGATTCTTTTGAGCGTATTTTCTTGAGTTCGTTTACATCAACAATTATAAATCATACTATTATAGGTTTGTCTTTTCTACACTGAGGAGGACCTCTTGAAAATATTCTGAAATTATAATACAAGTGCATGTTTCAATATTCTCTGCATCTTCAAACTGCAGTAATGCTTTGATTTTACATTTCAGTTTTAACTGACATCTCTTTTGTGCTCAGCGTTGAGATCTCCATTAGTTCAAAAAAATAAATAAATAAATAAAACAAAACAATGACATTAGTACATTGATTTAATAGTAGCTTTCAGTTCCATACAGTCAAATTTGAACTCATCTCATAATATCGCGTAGTTTTTAATCGAATGACATTGATACGTTTATTTGTAATATTTTAAAGTATAAATTATCCAGAAATTGTGTCAGTCTTGTAAAAAATCGAGACTGAATGAGCCAATTGACGCGAAAAGAGAAATTCTTTTCGAAAAAGGCAATGACCAAACATATGATTATATGTTTGCGTGTGATGTGACAACGTTATTGCTATTCAGTTGCAAAGATAATGGTGACGAATGATTGTGCACATAATAATTGCTACGAGTACAGAGTGTCATACAAAATGTTTATTCAATGATGCTTTAGCATTAAAGCTGTATGCATAAAAAATTAAACTTATTTTCTGCTAGTAGGAAAATAATGCCAAATAAACTATAAATTAAAAAAAGACAAATGTACGAGGTTATAAATTACCTGAAGAATGTCTAAGTTCTACAGAAGAAAAAAAGCGCAGTTTTGATGTTTTTTGACGAGTTAATATAGGATGAGGCTTAGCATTATTATGTTCATCGTTAGTGGTAGATGATAATTGGGATCTATCTGAAACATGCCACATCAAAAGTCTAGAAAACTCTGGTAGGGAAAATACAACGAAAATACTGTGTTTTAGTGATATTTGTGTGAAGAAAATTGATGATGAGATTGTGGTGTTAAATTAGATTTTCGATAAATACTGTACACTTCGATATCCAAATTCGATTACTTTCACATCTCAAATTTGGCGTCATAGAACACCAACAGATGATTTTAAAAAAGTGCACAGTAGTTTTCGTACGTTCGTATATATGACCAATAGAGTTCGAAGTTGAAACCATTTGAAAGATTTTCAAAATTATGACTCTTCTGAGGCTAATATTAAGTGGAAAAACGAATGAATTATTTTTTATAATTTTAGACATGCTTTCTTAATTATTCACTGAATATTAAACAAACACAGTTCATTATTGAAAGGTCAATTAATGGCTACATATCATATAAATGTCTTAATGGACAATATCAATTCTTATTGTCTGACATTTGAAAAATAGATTAACTTATTTACCATGTGCATTTTTGAAAATGTTAGTGGTCTTAATTCTCAAGTAAAAAGATGACATGATACTAATCCAATAAATGTAATAGAGTTCACCGCACATTTTTATTAAACAATCAAAACATCAAGCTTTTTCTCACAATTGTTCTTTTTTATAAAGTCCGCATTATACGCGTAGTTTATAACGTTTCTTCATATCATATGTGTTTATGTGAAAGCTCTATTGGTCGTTGCTATTTAATATATATCAGAATCTAATTTTATAAATTTGTTGTTTTTTATTTTGTAATTTTTAATTATCCTTATCGTCTAGGTTAGACAGTAGTTAATGAATTTGGAAGTGTAATCGAATATTTGATATATTTTTAATTATAACAATAGATAAGATTGGCAAATATTTAAAAAAAATAAAGAAAATTCCACAACCACAGATAAGGAATTGCTTCAAAGGAGCAAAGAGGACAAGCATTTATTTTTGAAAAAATTTAGTGCAGTATAAATTAAACAACTGTTTCTTTTTTAAATTTTCAATAACCTAGTTGATCAATTTGATGAGAGTGTGAATGCGCACATGTATGAGTATAAATCGGCTATCACATTAAAAGTGTACTACTAAGGCGATGAATATTGTAAGCGACTAAAACATTTTATGTTGTGAATATTCAACAAAAATTGTTATACCGACTGTTGGAAATTACCATTGTCTACATGTTAGTTAATTGTAAGTATATAGGGCTACAGAAGTTGCATATAGCAATACGTTTGTATGATACAATTAATTTTGTGCACAATATTAATAACGAAAATTGAATAAGGTATTTATAGTATAAAATTTAAATCTTGCAATTTTCAATGCATCATTGAAACTATAGATTTATAGAGATAAAACAAATGTATGAGAAAATAATGGGATATTTTATAGAATAATCGCATTTTTATCATTTTCCAAACATAATTTCTTAAAATTTCAAAATAACAGTATAAAAATTAATTACGTTAAAAAATCATTATATTACAATCATAATCTTTAATATCGTTTCATATACAATTTAATTAATCAAAAAAATTCTTATTTTACATTTATTTTCGACTTCAAGAAATAGATAAAATGTCAAATGTGTATGCTCAAGTTTTGTGAATGAGTCGTAAAAATTGTCGTAAAAAATATAATGAATACGAAGACGTCAAAAAGGAACAAAAATATTTGTTTAAATATGCTTACCTCTATTATTTAGATACCAAGATAGAAGCAATATGACAATAATTAGTATATTCAGTGCATGTTTTCAATTAATTTTTAATTGATTTAATTAAGAACAGGATTGCTTTAAAATAAAAATATTAATAAAAATTAAAAAAATCGAATAAAATACTGTACATAGTCTATTTTTGAATGTATTCTTTTAAGTTTGAGACCTACACTTATTTTAATTATATAATTTATTTACGTTCATAATTTGTTTGTCAAATAAGCTCTGCACGATTGAACAATTATTCTTATAGCTATTTATTTATGTTCATTAGTACAATAATTTAAATAATATACTAGACTAAGATGAGCACAATTAAGATGGTTATACGAAGCATAGACAATGGTTATCCAACTGTGGTCGTGATAAAGTAAACTGATTCCAGTTATATATCAACAATATTTGTTAGGGACTGTATAATTGATTAGTGATTTCGCGATAAATATCTCGTTATATTCTTTCATTTTTTTTATCTGTTTTCAATTAATTACCTATATTTATAATATTTTTTATTATTTTTATAAGTAGTCAAATAATAAAACATACCTCAATAATATCTAAATTTTTTGTTGATGAAAGGCATGCGTATCCGTAAAATTTTTTATTTATTGTATATTGACGACTTTGTATGAAGAACGAAGCTCGAAAAATATTCCGATATTTTTCTCTAATACTTAACGTATTATAAATAGAACTATCATGATCTATTTTTTTTTATCCAGTTATTTTTACGATTTGTTACAGGGAAATTTGTACTTTTAATAAGGGTATCGGTTTTATATTGTCGAAGATTGTGGTAACACAATGTGAGAGATCATTTATAAAATTTCGCACAAGTCGCTGCAATTCATAGTAAAACTGGACATTGTTATTATTGTTGGCAATGTTCCACAAAGCAAACAAAAAAATATTATCAACGACAACATCAAACAATGGAAACGTTCCTATGATTACTATTGTTATCATAACTGCTATTGTAATCTTTAATAAATTTTTTTCTTGTCAGAAGTTATATGCTGTAATTGTGAATAGCTTACAAAATTATTAATCTTATTAATGTCTATGATGATAATTCGCTGCTACTATTAGAATTCTTGAATGCGATCATAGAAGGTCATTTTCCTCGATCACGCTGGCGAATTTGTAATAATGATAGATGTCTGGTTAGAAATGTGTTCGATGTCGAAAACCAGGCAAATGAGTACCGCAACCAACTGTCCCTATCCATTGTACGCATAACGTAATGGAATGTAGATATTCAAAAATAGCGAATATTGCTTGTGGTTACATAAAATTACATTAGACGTTGATGAAGATGCTTAATCGAGAATATGGTCTCTGTCGATGTTTCGTAAGTAGGTCGTGTAACAAATCAGTGTACAAATAAATAAGTTAATAAAAATGAAATGTACGGGAAGAAAATAACAGTAATAATGCGAGCTACTAGGATGGTTGTTGAAGTTGGCCGGGTCGTGTCCACGTATAAGGACGAATGTGTGCAGCGCAATTGTGCACAGCCACATGACTGACAGCGAGTAGAAGTATAAAGTCGAGGAAATCACGTGGAAATAACGACTGGGTACGAACGAGCGGTGCTCGATCGAGGCGAGGCGAGGCGGCGAGAGATGTCGGAGAGCCAAAGAGCGGCGGCGCGGTGTGGAGTCAGCAATAATAATGTTGGCTTGAATGGCGTGGGTTGTCTGTATCGATGGGTGCAGATTGTTAGGTACCTGTGGCTTGTGGCTGGTCGGATTTGGAGGTGCCGGGACAGGCCGCCAAGTCAGCGGCGTCTCTGAGAGTCCCAGAGCCTGCGCTCGTGCTTGAAACAGAGCCTAAAACGCGAAGCACTTGCGATAAGTGGGCTGCAGTCGGACACGGACAATTAGAAGCCGGAAAGCAGCTAGTCTAGATGGCGGCTACAAGCTCGAAGAAAGGAGAGGGCATTGGGGACCGAACGGGCGGAGCCGCCGGACTCCAGGGCAAGACGACGAGAGGCAAGAGCGCTAGCTATAGAACGGAGAGGCTCCTTCCGAGGCGGCTGTGCAGACGCAAATTACCTCGAGCGCTGAGGCTGATCTGGGGCTGGGCGGCGGCGGAGAGCTGGCTCTGCTGCGAGGTCTTGGTGGCGCTGCTAGCTGAGCTGTGCGAGTGCTGGGCGGCCAGACTGGAGCTGGCCGAGCAGGGCGTCTCCGCGGGCGTGCGGCCGCGCGAGGCCAGGTCGCCGGTCAGCAGGTCGATCAGCAGCGAGGGCCGCTGCGTGCGTGTGGCCCCGGCGGTCTCCGCGCCGTGTGGCTGCTGCTGCTGCTGCTGCTCGGCCACGTTGCGCTTGGGTTCGGCTGGCGCCTCGTCCAGCTTGCGTTCGTTCAGCTCCTCCTTGAGCTTGTTCAGCTCGGCGAACAGGTCCATAAGCAGGGCGCCCCGACACTTGGGCACGCCTAGGCCGATACCGTTGATCTTGTCGCGGATGACGCCCTGCATGCTGCGCTCGTGTTCGGAGATCGGCGCCTGGCCGATCTTCTGAATGACGAACGGCATCATCTGGATGTACAGCGGCGTGCGGTGCGTCACCACAAACTCAATGAAGTTCCACAGGTAAGGCGAGGCCTCGTTGCGCTTGTTCAGCAACTTCATCGTTCGCAGGATCCGCGGCCACTCCGTCCTCAGCTCGTTCTCGTAGCAGATTATTATGATCTTCAAGGCTGAAATGAAGCATTCGCCGTCGACAAGCTAGCTCAGTCCTTTACACCCTCTTCATTGGCCTCGTTGAGCTTACCCAGAAAGGCCACTTGGTACAGACTCGTTGAGGTTTTGGTCAGGTTTTTCGCCGCGTCCCTGGCCGCGAAGGTCAAGCTTCCCGCGCGAAGATCCGTGCTGGGTTTCAGATTCGGCGCCGTCGTCTGCATGGTCTTCGTGCCCGTTGGCCACAGCACGTTCAGCACCGACGAAAGTGCGAAGCAAATGTCCGACTGGCGTAACTTAGGCACATCTGACAACAAACAATTGCGACACGGCCGAGCTAAGTTCGAGGCGACTTGCCCAAGCCAAATGGCCAACTCTACCTTTCCGGCCGGTGCCCACTCGGAGAAACAGGGGCATGAGTAGATTGAGTAACACGTTTTCGGCTCGCGAAGCCGTGGCGAACATGGCATGGCCACAGATGTTTTCCAGCGAGTAGCCCTCTCCCAGGGAGATCACTTGCAACGCGATGAGCTTCAGCACCGTCGAGCAAAAGTGTTGAGGTGGTATTTTGCTCATGAGGGCGATCGAGGCCGCAGAGGTAAGTTCGACTCCGGTGGTATCGCCGGTTATCAGCGACTGGCAGGTGCTCAGCAGGGCCTTCATGTTCTGGAAGTGCGCTACGTACGGGCACTTGAGTAGCGTCTCGTAGACCCCCTTCAGCAGGTCGCTTGCCGCCTCCCAGTTGATGTTTCGTCGGATCGAGGCTTTCTTGTAGATTTTACTGAAGGTCTTGTCGAGCCGGCGCAGAATGAGGATCAACGCGGGTCGCATGTCATCGTTCGCCCACTCCGTCGAGGGTAGAATCACAGTCATATATCTCTTCAAGCCTCGACAAGCCATTGCCTCGGGGTCGTACGGAGATATTTTCAATAAGCTGTGCGCGATGTCCGCCAAGCGCTAAATCATTTGGCAGCTTGTTCGTTATTGCGGAAATCGTTATTTCTAGCCCAGCACTTATCCTGCATATACTCACCACGTGGCATTTTGAATCCAGCAGCTCGACGTTTTTGCCATCTTGGGATTTCTTGTTCAATTCGACCAGCCGCACCGAGGCTCTAGACACGAATTCACCAACCATGTTGAGCAGTGTGTCCCTCGGCCGGACGAACTCGTTTTTGTGCGACTCGTTGTCGTCAATGTCGCAAGTAGTCTTGGTTTTATTTCCAATTTGTGCCTCCTCGTCAAAGTCAAAGCCGGGAGAGTAAGGTCCTTTGCCGTAATTTCTCTGACTAGAACCTTTGTGCTCAGGGCTCGACTTTTGTGGTCGGTTGTAGTACCTGAAATACAATGTGTTAGTCTCTTCAACAACTTTAATTCCTTGTTACGTAAGCCAAACAGGTTTACTTGGCGAGAGCTTCCGAGTTGTTGACCAACGTTCTCATAGCGATAGCCAGTTGATTTATTATTTCTTTTTCCGTCTTTCCTTCTTTATTATACGTTGGCAGTTGAATTTGCTGCACGTAGCACGGCATGATGGCTTCCAATATTACCTAGTGATCGACAATGTACTTATACTTTTGTACTAGATTAGTTATGCACTATGCAGCCAAAGTGGCTTACCAGCATCTGTTGACCTCGCACCGAGTCAGCGGCGTACGATATCACCATGACGCACAGTGAAATGCAATCGAGAATAGTTACCATTTCGTTTTCATCGTGATAACAGAAATCTATAGCCTTCAACGGTTTTTCTTCTTTGACCAGCTCACCAATGTTTAGCGGGTCAGGAGACGGTGTCTCTAGACTTAGTAGCAAATTGAATAAACAAGACGAAGGTACCTAAAAGTAACACCATAGTTAAAGAGAAAATCTTGAAAATATAGTGTGTTCATTCGGTTTTCCATAGTAATTTTGAGTTTAATTTACCTTATGGGCTTCACCAATAATACTTGACTCGTCAGTATCCAATATAGCCGATACGCTCCCAAACATTTGAAGTATAAATGGCTTTCTGTTCATCAGATAAAACTGCTTGACCGCATATTCAACTGTAGTAGTGACGAGCTTATTAGTTTGATGAGTCGAGTAAAGTTGCAATAGTGTAGGCATTATCAGGAAATAGCCATTGGTTGAAAAAATATTTTTGAAATTGTGCGCTGCATTGATATAGGTCGCAACCACGTAACGCAATATACAAGAATCTTCGCTGTGCAGAATCAGAGTCCCATTGAGAACATTAAGGAATAAATGAATGTCTCCAGAATAAGCAAAATTGCCAGCCATTGCCTCGAACATTCGAGCTATCAGACGAACCCACATAAATTTGTGCATAACATCCAAGGCCAAAAGCTCCTAAAAAATCGGTTTCAGCTAAGTATTTGAAACAATTTATTGAACATAACGGAGGGAGGGAGGGAGGGAGGGAGGGAGGGAGAGAGAGAGAGAGAGAGAGAGAGAGAGAGAGAGAGAGAGAGAGAGAGAGAGAGAGAGAGAGAGAGAGATGATTGACCTTGCCCAACTCGCCGCCTTTGTATAGGTCGAGGTCAGCTTCTAAAGCTTTACGAGGAAACGAGGGCAGCTTCATGAGTTCCTCGTGCAAAAATACAACACGTTGAACCACCATATCGACATTTTTCAAAATAGCCCAGGTCAGCAACACTTTGCCAGTTTCGACGAATTTATGCACCAACTCTTGTCGTTGAAGAGCATTGAAAGCATCTTCGGGTTCCATGTGTACAAGTTCGAGTTGTGGATATTGTGAACGTTTGAAAAAGTAATAGTCTCTCACGTAGGACGACGGGTTATGTATTTGATCTGTAATATTAAATATATTATTTATTACGAGCATTAATCCTGTTGCAACTGTTTCGATTCTTACGGGTTTTATGGTCGACCAGAAAATACTCCTTGTGCTTGGACTCCTCGATGCCAAAAAAGTCAAGAGATTCACGGAGAATTTGGCAAAACTGTGTATCTTCTTGTACTGGAAATTGAGAGGGTATTCCACCAGCATCCGGATCTTGCGGACCATGAACTATAATTTTCTTAGCAGATGGTACATTTGCTGTCAATAGGATGGAAGCATCACACTGTTCTTTTCTCAAAATTTGTTTCAAATCTTTGAACATGATGCCATGAACACTGTGTACAACCTTAAAGGTCAAATGGAACAAAGTTAATTAGGGTAAAATACCCATCATACATAAGATCATCTAGAATTAAGGTGATCAAATGTAGAGTGTAAACGTATTAATGTATCTGTATCTGTTCTCGATAGCATATGACAATGAACATGTTGTCTCAACGATACATAGCTATAGGTATATTAACCAGAAAAATGCTTTAATTTAATGTTACTACTTTTTAAGAACTATCAACATCTGTATAACCTAAATGTGAGGTAATCCATGACACGAATTTATTATTACATTTGAAATTTCTTATTTTGGTAACAGTTATTTTTGTGAACAATGACCAATAATCAAATAATTCGTTATAAAAGTATATCTGCATTGTAATATATGATTGATAACAAAAATATCGAATTACAAAACTATATCCAAAAGTTGAATCAGAAAATTCCAAGATTGGATCACCCATTTAATATTTATTTAATAATGCAATAATTATTTAAGCAATAAATATGCGTTTAGAATTTTCAATTAAATTTATATAATTTTTATACAATGTTATCTAGGAATCATTCGATTTTATGACATGAAAAAATCAAAAACGTAATAGAGGATTCTCGTTATATAATTTATGGAACATTTTAGTGTATAATTAGTTATGTAGATTTTTTTAAATAACTTTCCCTACATGTTATAAATTAATATAATATACTTTTTTAAAAGAAAGAATTTTTAAATAATTATGTTAATAATTTGTATAAATGTAATTTTTAATTTGCGTAATTAGCAAAAAGAACGTAGAAAGGATTTTAAGTGTAAAATCGCCTATCAAATTTATATTAATACGTCACGTCAACTGTAAAAGAGAGTTTGTACTTTCTTCAACCTTTCTGCAGCGTAGTAAGGCACAAAAATGAGAAAATATAAGCTCAATTTAATTTCTGAGAAATTTCTTTGATTAAGTGACATATGCTGTGCTGACTCTTTTCCTTATAAAATGTTAACATCTTTAAGGCTTAAGTCCCTACTGAGCAAGTAGACTTCAGACTTTAATCCTCGTTTTTTCTTTGATCGGAAATCTGTCTTTAATATGCTACAAAATTATCAAGTTTATGTCCCTGTTAGCGTTGACTATCACTTAGCCATATCTCATACGATCGCTTTGAGACTCGATCTCAATGAATCGTTTTTACACACTCATTTTAAATGTCTAAGCTCCATTCATAGAGATTAAAAATATATTTTTGTTACATCACGAGGTTTTCAGGCTTATATCCCTAACTGCGTTAGTGATAACTTATATTGTTATATTGTTATCCTATTACCAGCAAATTCACTTTTTGATTGTTACTTACACGAAACAATAATAAAATTTAGATTTCATCAGATCAGAAAAACTTAATATTAATAATAAATTTTCATGTTAATTAGCATTTGTTACAGTATAATCTGAACATAAATTGCATACCATCCAAAGAATCGACAATGCTGAGCCAATAAAATTTTGACCATCTTCGTGTGGGGTACGAACATAAAACATGATGTATCCAATAATGTAATTATAGAGAGCGAAGGCTGCCTGTTGTGGAAGTTTCGGAACGAATCTTATGAGATGCCTAAGATGTTTGAACATAACATCTTGTTTTTCCCGCGTTAGTCGCTCCAAAATGTACCTCAAAAATAAAGCGCTGTCTTCGACTAAGCAATTCCATATGACCTGCAATATTATTAGTATGAAGTTGGTTTATGATAAGATTCGAGTGAATGCATAGCTCACTTGATAGGCCATGTCGTAAACTGCGGTGCCATCTTCGCCGACCGCTGGATCATCAAGCAGAGTGATTATTTGAACGATGGCAGAGCATAGAGTCGACGGAAATAGCGAGAGCGCGGATTGGCCATGATGAGTTAGGTTTCTTGGAGCCAAGTCGGCGCCATCTTCGTCGACGTTAGCTGAAAATTTAAAAGAAGTTGTTTGAAAGGTATATTAGCGATAAGAGTGGTCAGTGCGATGTGTATAATCACCCTCATCGTGATCGTCTCCCACCGGACTAGGTTCGTAAGCCGCTTGAAAGGTTATTGGTATTGTCGTGATTAGAAAATTGGCTCTTTCCTCCCGTTTCTTATCGTCTTGTGCTTGCAGGGCTTGCTTGATCAGCTCTGTTTGTTGCTTCTTTCGCGTTTTTGTAGCAGTCACTAATGCGCGCTAAACGAATAAGTGCAGTGATTTTGTGTTTAAATTCGACCATGCTAATTGGCAGAAGTAAAATACAATAAATTGTCAACTTACGTGACGCTCTTGGTTGATTGTTACCTCCTCAACTTTAGTTTTCACCTGCGGCATCCAGGGGGGATCGACAACAGGAAGTGACTCAATGCCAATTTTTGGAGATGGCAAGGTGAACTCGATACCCGGCGGTGGTACCTTGAAGGTCATATGAGCTGCTTCTTCCATTCTTGGCCAGACTTGATAGCGGAATTTCCAAAGAACTTGAAAGCGTAGTATAGAATTTATTCGGATAGAGGCTTCTTCATTCTGCAGTCCTTCCTGCATGATGTTGATGGCTTGTGTAGGAGCACGCACCGAGGCGACGATGAATAACGATGCGGCCGATGCTGCCACTTCCTGGTTAAATTCCAGCAGCAGTACCCACGCTATTGGCAGCACGTCGACGAACAGCTCCTCGGACATGACGACCGCGCCTTTCAATAAAGTCGCGAACGGTGCTTGGAAAGAATCTCGCACCTGGTCCTTCATGTACTTAATCATCGGGTGTGGTTCCTTCTCCTTTTCATCTTCTGGAGATTTCATGAATTTCCAAAAATCTTGACTGTAATCGAATTCCTGCTCATGCATATCTTTCGAGGATTCGCCATGTAACTGGCCGGATTGAGAGCCGTCGAAGCTCTTGTCAATCCTAAATCAAAAGCCACAAGTGTATCTTATAGTATATACTTATTTATCAAATGACAAGAAAAAATATTACTTGTATTTTCGGCCGACGCTATCCTTTCTGCGCACTGGCGAAACTTGGAGGCTCGTTTGATCGGAAACTTTGCGATTTCGTTTCTCCTTTTTAGGATCGTCCTTCTTTTCGATTTCCGTATTAAACCAACCACCGTCGGATTCAATCTCGAATTCCTCACCGTAAGTTTTACGAACTGCTCGAACAAGTCGATCGCAGGCTCGCATTTGTCGTCGATGACAGTAGGGATGACAATAGTTTTGATGACAGCACATAAAATTGTAATTGCTCGCGGTCTGGACGACGACTTTCATCCAGGGGAAGTTTTTGTTGAACTCGTCCGTATCGTTGCTGTCGCTTGGGCTTTCCGGTGGCTGATCATCGCTCAAAATTCCCGGTGACTCTTCACCGCTGACCTCTCCGTAAAGACCAGGCTCCGATGTATCACTTCTGTCCGACAGTGAGCTGACTTTTCGCTTTGATTGAATGGAGTCGGCGCGTCGAACTGCCGAGCGTGAAAGAAACGAGATTATTAGAAATGCTGGATCTCTGGACGATGGCTTTGAGCTTACATGCTTCGACTTCGATGTCCTTGCCCTCTTTGGTGTTTCTGCGTAGCTTAAGACTTCGCCGCTTGAAGGAGCCAGTGGCAGTGTTGGTAGTTGTCCCTCGACGCAGCAAGAACGGCCTGCCAGGAGCCGTTTGCATGCGTTTTGATTTTTCCTTTTCGCTCATTATCATGTCTTCGCCTTGGATAGTTACATTGGACTTGCTGCTCCCTTCGGATTCATTATCCGGCTCGTGCAAGACAAAGCTAATCTTTCGTTCTATAAGATACGCAAACATACTGATTGGCAATACGGAAGATAGGTTTCTATGAGTAAAGGCAATACCTATATACCTGTCTCTCTGTCACCGGCTATCGACTGCAAACTCTGCGCTGAAGCCTGCGAATGACCCATCGACGACAGGGCCATGCTCCAGCGCCTATTGGCCTCGCGGCTGTAAAGTTTCTCCCATGGAGGGGCTCGCTCCTTTGTGGACAGCCGACTGGACTTGGGTAAATTCGGGTAGGTTTCTCGAAGAAAGGCCGTGATCTCAAAGAGTAAGTTGCAAGCAATCAGTCGCAATGCTATCGGACATGTGCTCCCATACGTATTGATGCTCGCTGAAAAGTATTATGAAGCAGTTTAATGCAGCAGTAGCGTGCCATCATTGCATACAGCTTATTTCCTACACCAACCTTCATCGAAAAAATCTTCTTCCACATCTTCAATCGCTAAAACTTTGTGCTTGTTTTCGTCGCGCATTACGCTGCAAATGCGATCGTAATTTTGCCTATCCTGAGCGAGAAATTCCTCGAGCCTCATTCCGATGGTCTTAACGCGTTATATATATGTTTAGATAGCGATTACTCAATGAATTTGAATGTGAAGATCAATCAAGACGCACCTCTGCCCATTGGTAAAACAGCTTCCCCGCGGCTCTCTGCAAAACATGAGTTCTTCTTATACCGGTTGGAGCGCTCCTGTTGTTCAGTGCCATCGATGGCCGGAACATCGGGAAATTCAATTTCATCCAGTTAGGCCAGTGACCTTTGTTACATTGATGAACGAGGTGAGCGCATTCCAATAACATAGCAGCTCGCGCAACAACTGGGGCATATGGCTGCGGATATTGATAAAAGAACCGTTTTACAAGTGAATTCGTCTTCAATGAGATCATATCAATGTTGTGACTCACCAAGTCCAGTAAAGCTCCCATCAAATGATGATCTGGTACTGAACCTGGCTGACAAGTTTCTAACAAGAACGACAATCTTTGGATTCCTTCAAAGATGGCTTTTTTCGGCACCAATCTTCGCTCTTTCAGAACAACGAATTCCGATTCTCTCGATGGATCACCTTGCTCTACCGAATCGCGTCGGCTGAAATCTATTGCGACAAAAATAAAAGTTTTGAAGACCGAGTAAAATTAGTTAAAATGACTTACAACTGCCACGGACTTCTTCGCGGTTTTCTTTCTCTTTACTTTTAACTAGGCCGATTCGACTCAACTTATTTTCCATGCGTCGTTTGGCTTTTTGCAGCGTGCGTCCCACCCTGAAATTAAATGCAAAAAATAATAAACAAATTGATGACGTTTAGTATGCATAGCTAAGAATGTGAAAGGACTACCCTCTGGGTGCTCGCGGCATAGCGCGTCGATGAGCACGGCGTAGACTTGGCTGGCGCGCAAAACTGTATTCCGTTGGAGACTCGCTATTTTCGTGACTATCTGCCTCGCTACGTCTATACTCTTTGCGGAACCAATTGACTGTAAACAGTTGACACAAGGATTATAAAACTAAAATCATACATACATAGCATCAAGACAGTATAACACTGACCAATTCCACCGATTCTCAAGCGAGCTGTTTTTCTAGACTTCTTAATGCCATAAGATGGCTCATTTAGATCTAGATTTCGTTCACTCTGCCTCGGCGTTAAAGTATGATGCTTTTTCCGAATATTTCCCAATGGACTTTGACTGATTTTCACATTTTCATCACTGAGCTCAGTCTCGAGTAAGCTCTAGAAAGTATCAACCACGTTCATTCTCAAATATTAACAATAAGTGTTTAATGAATAATGAGTATATATACCGCACAAGTGGACGATGTACTCTTTTTTTTGAAAAGGAACTTTCTGGCACCCTTTTCGTCAATGGTATAACATCCCTCAGCATCGATTTCACCATTCTGATCGGTCTCCCAAGGAAATAGGTGCCTTGTATAGGAAATAAATTCATTTGCAGTCGAGTTGATTGTTTGGTGAAAAATTTCGCTTGTTACCTGATCACCCTGGTCGTTTGGATCACGCTGTTGGGCTTTTTACCGGGTTTGTCAGCCGAGTCGAGTATGGCGCTGAGCACCACTCTGCGGAAGGCACCGCCATGAGCTTCCTTGACATACGAGATGAATTGCCTGATATCGCAGTAGAGCGAAATGCTCTCTTGTGACTTGAGTTTGCTAAGCATCCTGACGCAACGTGTAACCATGGTTTTAAATACACATCCGATGATCTGCGACTCGATGCTGCGGAATCTGTGGTTGACTCCGCTGATGGCCTGATGAGGGTAGCCGGCAGTATTACCACCCGATCCCGATGAATTAGGCGTATTGTTACAACCGCTTATTGGATTGCTCGTTCCTCCCATCAAACCAGCCCCGAAGTTCGTCGCGTATCCTCCTTGAGGCATAGTATCCGGGGACTTACTCGAACCGCGCTTTTGATCTATGCAACCAAGTAGTATTTGAATTGACACTGCTTGAATCAGACGATGGCTCGACATTATTCGCATGCACTTACTGAGCGGGGAAAGCAAGGAGCCTGGGTCAATGCAAAAGCCTATGTACGAGTGGAAAAACTCGACAACGCTGTTGATTCGCCTATCTTTGACAACGTCACGTAAGAAGGTAGCGAACTGCTTGGAACTGGCTTTATATAGTTTGCCGAATATCGTTTGAATTTGAGAGCGACAGAAGTCAGCCTGTGGGCCGCGGATCCCATCCAGACAACCATGCGGACAGCCTAGATGCCGTAATATATTTATAATGCAGTTCATCATCAGATTATGAGCTGTTAATCTATTGGATTTGCGCGGGGCACTGTCGGCTGAACCTTGCCTCTTGTCTCCCTCCGATTTTTCTGGCGAATCTGCAGCGGTAAGATACGCGTAACACCTTATTTATTCCGTTCTATCGCTGTCCTTCTGTTATTATCATCTTACCTTGGTTCTCTTCCATCGATTCCTCACGTATACAATGTTTCAGAACACCCATATCCATTAACAACTCCAAAAGATTCAAAATTGATTCGCAAACTCGCAACGAGCAGCTGTGATTATCACGCAGTGAAATGTTGTGAATTGCCTGATTAGACAGTATTCAATGGTCATTGCGACTTTTCTTTTCAGTGTTATTCCTAACTCTCTTACCTTTAGAACTACTTCAAGCTCGATGTCACCATCTTCGGTTATAAAGGCGCCTGATCCAGGTGCTTCGGGACTGTCATCCCCAGTATAAGTAATGTTTGAGTCAGTTTGTGACCTCGTCAAGCTAGGCTTTCGGTCGTATGTTGTTTTACGAACTTGGCTGCTTATAACGTCTAATTGGCTATCAACAGATCCCTGTAATATCATTAATTTTAAATTATTTTCAATTATTTATTATTAATTTATTTTCAAACTATGAATCAAGTAAGTGTACATGCGCGGGCGCACACCTACAAATGCACACATACAAATACTACGCGACCCTCACGAGAAGCGGAATGGACAACTATGGTAATGCGAGGACCGAAGAAGACAAAGAAAAAGCAACAACAACAGAAAAGGGACAAAATTACCGACAAAGAGACCAACGAAATAGCGATATCAAAACTAAGCCTCTATCCTGTTGAAATTAAAGAAAGCGCCCGACCTGAAAGCGATAAGGAAAAAGATTAACTAAATAAATAATAGCAGAATGTATAATACAGTTATAAAAACTCTTTATAGAGAGAACACTAGAATTACAAAAGAACGTGCATAACATTTTCCAGGGAATTATAGAATTTATCTGCTAACGCATAGAAATATGATAAACATAATCGATATGAGTGAGATCAATACGGTAAAAGAAGTGGTGGAAGTGACTAATGGCATGAAACTAGAGATATAGTGAAGTACTATGAAAGCCCAATGGACAGATTGAAGCAGTATTTCGAATGTAGAAAGGAGGGTTACAAAGCAAATTGTTCTCCACAGAATTAGATTAAATTGACGAATATACTTGCATCCGAAAATGACTAAGGTGATTCAAATAAGCCTTAACTATTGTACTCTGGACAAGATTTATTGTATTCAACGGTTAATGACGAGAAGGTAAAAATTGTTATCATCATCGAAAAGTACCGGAACATGGATGAGACTTGGGTACTTCGAGCTGGATCGCGGATAAGATGGCCAGTATAGCCACTTGGGTATCTGAGAAATTTTACATATCCAGGAATATGGCTACCGTAAAATTGGGTTTTGTATGGTTGTAAGTGGCAAGTATAAGAGTATATAATTGCTGTCTCTATCCCGATAACATCAGTGCCAGAAAAGTTTCAAAAAATCCTGGATATCACAGCCAGCGCCACTTTAACGTTACGATAATTCACACATTACTCACAACTAATAAAAACTAATAAACGCGATGCTGTACAATATACTACTCGAAAGTTTCACGAAGTTAGAACTAAAAATTAATAACGTGGGGTAATACCTATTTTATTGTAGGTCGCGCGGAAAATCGTTCATTGGTGATAAGACTTTTGTCGATTCTAGGCTGATTAAGAATAGATCCAGCTGGAGGATTAGTGTTCATTACATAGAAAGTGATCCTAAAGTTTATATACATCAAATTCAACTGATTAGAAAAACTACAAGAATAATAGAAGATTCTGGTGGATGAAGGTGAACACCCAGAAGAAAGAGCACAAGGACTCACACCTGCTCTAACGAAGACGTATGCTCACCCCATGATTGTAAGGAAAAATTTACGCAGCCGACTGTCGGTTAGGTAGTGGATAGCGAATATTTTAACGAGTCAAAAATAAGCCTAAACACTTCAACTTGGCAAAAGAGTACGAACGACAACGAAAAAGACTTATAGTCGCCATCAGAACAATAAAAAAAAAAATTAACAGCTTTGCTAAGAAGTAGACAGATTTTATACAAAACAATACAAGATAAATGAAATAAATTATAAACAAATTTACAATGTTAATAATACGTATCGCTCTTATGTTAATGTAAAATATTTCGTGATCTGTTGTAAAATTTGTTGATAGCCTACTAACTCATTGTAATCTAGTTATACTGGATAAAAATTATGTTACGGATGTATTTTGAAATATGCTCTCACAGAATTGTCGGACAAAGACATTGCGCTTAGATCATTTCATTACGCCGTGGACTGTTTTGCTAATCGATGCGCGCGTGCCATATCGAACTCGAAATCAAGATCGAGTGACTATGCGTAGCGGCAACGACACTCTCATTTCTAAAAGAATCTCTCATCTGCCGATATTTGTCGGTTGGTCCCTTTGTTGTTAAATTTAATTACAACCTCTTCGAAACTCGAAACTTAAGCAACACTACGAATATTATTTACTTGAAATAAGTGTGTGAGAGAGGCGTGCGCCGCATCAAGCTGAGTTGCGATTTAGAATCAGATTTTACTATTTAACATTGCTACGATCACTGCCTCCAAACTCGCCAAAATGCATACATCGCTAAAAAAGATGGCAAATTGTGACAATCAGATTGGTTGAAAGGTTACCTTTCAAAGCTGATTGCCGACGACGGACATTGAGCGTCCGTCACCCCGTTGTTTGAGCCGAAAGCCGGCGATATCAAACAACGCAACACGAGCCACCAAAACACGGCACAATCTTTAGCGCACGGTCGGAATCATCACAGACTTCGACTCAAGCCAATCAAACAGAGAAAGGAGCAGTTGATACGTGAATAATGAAACCCCATTGGCAGGAGGTCAAGAAGTATACGCCCTCGACCTTCGTGCGAGGAAAGGGAATTGAGATGAGAAAAAAAATTTTTGCCTCGGACTCAGCTGGCGCGGCGATGCGTTTCATTCTTTCTAGATCAGGCTCTGACAAATGGCAAGTCGCTTATCGTTGAGCACGCGTGCGTTAATCATACTCTATTAATTGTACTTCCGTCAACTACACCTTTGTAAAATTTAGAAATACGATTTCCGTGCCGACATAAAGTTAATCATTTCTTAATTTTAACTAACTCAGTTTGCGATTGAGATTTCAAACCTTTATAAATGCAATTTGTATCGTTAGTTTTTAATTGCAATTTTACTTTGGTTCCGAGTGTTCCGGTTTATTTGTTATAGTTAAGCTAATTTATTGTGAGTTGAATAATTCCGGCGTTCTCATATCAAATGTTTTAAAACTTCCACTCTCAGTCCTTCTCACCCTAACAAATTATCACTTTTCAAAGCGGACAAGTTTGTAATAAGTTAACAAATCGCCTTTCCGGCGATAAATGGACAATCATCGTCCAGCACATTATTTAAAATAACAATCACTATTGTTCTCACCACTTGGCAAAATTAATAAATAAATTTGAGTTATTGTATCCAACTCACTGATTTTAATTTAATTATTTAATTTTACATTATTCCTTATCACTCAACATAACATATTTAATTACTAAAAGCATAATAATTTATCGAATGTAATCTAATAATAGATACTAAGCAGGTATAAGATAATTTAGGGAATATTAGTTTTGTAAAATTATATGTGATGAATTTAAATTATTTTCTGCAAATTTGGATAAAAAATTTTAATAGTCCGACTTCAGATTTGTTGTCAGCGATCCAAAAAATCCCCAAGTGCAAATTTTTAAATTAATTCATCGAACCGAAAATTTAATATATTAAAGGGATAGTAAAATATATAATAGGGATAGTTAAATATGGAATTCCGCCAATATAAAAAAATACATGCCGAATATTTTTTTATCTTTTATCATCTTGCAAAGTTTCGTGGGATTTGGCGAGGAACACAGATAGATTTACTTGATAGTAAATTATATTTTTTGTTAAATAATTTATATAAAATTCTTTTTAAAATTCATATTACTATTCATTGTCACTAATTTACTTCGATTTCTCCGTCCATCAGTGGCAACGAACTGACAAACAATAAATGGAAAACAATTAGAAAAATATTTCTGTGCTTTATAAGTTGCTAGATAATATGTCTCGATTTTTAAGTAAAAAGTTATCAAACTTAAGTAAGGAGAATCCAATTACTGGAATATTTTACTAGTTATTTTCAGAATGACAAGTTTGAAAAAGTACGATTCTTGGAAGATTGCATAAACAGTATAGATATACGAGTGCAAATTATTATATTGAGAATAATAAAGCATTTTGTGTGTTGAATGTTCTAACAAAATGTTTTATCATGACCTATAATAAGATAAATACCATATGTCGAACGACACTAATTAACTGAGAATGTAACACTAGTTTACCTGGCGTTTCATATATTCTGGAGATGGAATTGGAGTATGTTCAGTAACAGTTATAATGGGATTGGGAGCCACGCACGATTGATTATAAAAATGACTGTCTTTTTTATCAACCTTAGTATCACCAATGTACCTAAAAATAAAATAGTATTATTATGCATTATAGGTGTAGCATAATAAAATCACACCAATAGCATGCTGTGAGGTACAATCTATTCTGCAATATTTGTAAACATATGATTAAATTGAATGACCAATATTGCGCTTTAAAATGTACTCATTCAAAGCATACATTTCTTGGAACTTGATTCAGATACTTCACGATAAAACAGCTATTGGGTTCACAATAATACATAATTTTATAGTGAATTAAATTATATAGTAATATAGGCATATGATGAACTTTATTGTTATTTTAATAGCTTGAAAGATGTTAGAAAATTTTCAATGAATGAATATTAGAAACGTCTTAAGACCATTTGACTTACAATGTATTTTTTCACTTAAATTTTTATAGTATTAGAATTAGTATTCAGAATATTTTTTATATTAGTACTTATGAATATTTTCAAGAATATATGCTTTATTTACAATTATTTTGTCGGTGTACTAAATTTTTTATGCTAATATTTATGAATCGAAGTAATGAAAATTTTATTTTTATCTACTGTGAGCAGGTTGCTACTTAGTTCTACTGAAGCAATAGTTCATTAATAGCATTATCTAGAAGCTATATTGCTTATTTCTATTTAAAAAATGAGAAATATTACATTCCAAAAGAAAAAAGGAAAAGTGGATTAATTCTGCTAATATCGAAATTTTATGATACCAAAAATTAACATGCAACTTAACAATAAGTCAAGGAAAATTAAATAACTATTTTTTGGAAATGCTATGAACGTTGTAACGCATACTTTGAAACAAACAGAACACTCTCTGGAGTATTCTACTGAATTTCATGTAAATATATCCATATAGCAATTACATTTACTTATTGTTTTAGTACGTTGGACAAATTGTAAAGAAACTTGGAGCAAATAAAAGAAAAGGATGTTGTATATTTGGAAAGTAGTTAATCCATAGAATCAAAGATACTTTGTGAGTAATGAAATTTTTACATAATATGATACATTGTTATGATGATATCAACTATACTTAATTTTGTATTAACATATTTTACAGTTATGTTAAGTTTTAGGCAAAATGTAATAATTTAAACTTACAGTTAGATTATAATATGATTTATAAAAGATAAATAATAATATTCATAAATAATAATAACATTTTAATTTTAGTACTAAATAAAATAATTATCAATTTGTTGATCAATATTACCAAAAATAAAACATATTTCAACTTATTTCAGTTTTTTAAATAAAAATACAACTAATTAGTAATTTCTCTGATATATGAAACTTATTTTCAGCTTATAAATGCTCATATTTTAATATATAATAACAGTGTAATTGTTAATTAAATCAAGTATAAGAAAAAATATATCAACGTTGATTACACAAGTACGTAAGCAAAGTTTTTACAAAAATCATTTTATAATCTTTTCATATAAGTTGTAAAGATTCGATCCATAATTTATTAGTATAAAGTACATAGAAAAGATAGAGTAAGAAAAGAATAGAAAAGGCAAGTTTATCTGCTGAGAAACACGTTTTTACAACTTACCCTCCCGCGGTCAGCTCATTTATCAAGCAGCTGAGCACGAGTGTGAAATGAAAAGATGAGATTGAAAGGAACAGGATACACATAAAGAAAGACATAATAGACAAATAAAACCATGGTTATTTGGAAGGAATTATTTTGAAGTTCAGAAAGTCAAATTACATAGAATATTATAATTAATTGAGTAATTAAACGACTCATGATATTTCATGAACATACTGGCAAGTACTTGTTTGCATGAAGTTAGTCATTATTATATTAAATTTTAAGTCAATTCCTGTGCAATTTTAAAGATATTAGAACAAATCCTTTATCAATAAATCTTGTGTTAGTCTTTGTAGAATATTTTTCTACATCATAGAGAGCGATGTAAGGTGATATTGTGTTAAAAATGTTTCGTAACGTATGTTATAATATAAAAATTACGTACTGAATAAAGCTAACTCTAATCTAAGAGATCGATACAATTTACCACATCAATTGATGTAGATAATATCATTTATTACCGATTATTAATATTTGGACCTAAATGGAAACTACAATGCATTGTCTTTCCATGATAGAAAGAGAAATATACTAAAATATTAAAATCTATAAGTAGAAGCGTGTTTATTGTTAATTGGCAATACGATTAGTAGATTTTAATATAATAATATCAAATGAAGAGCTGATGTACTACAATTGTTTCAAATGCACTATTACACTGTGCAACATTGGATACAGGTATATTAAAATCTACGATCAGTGTTTAATCCAAATCAGCTAATTTCTGCATTATCATAATAAAAGAATGTTATGAAATCGTTATTAAAAAGGCAGATTTGAAATGTTACAATGTGTAAAATACAAAATACAGAACACGGTATTAGTAATAAAGAAAGAGAGTAATACCTCAAGCTAGGCATACTTTTGCCTTTGATCAAATTTGAAGGATGCTCTATAAAGTCAGGATCTTTTGCATCAAAGATTTTTGAACACACTGATGGCTGTCTAGTTAAACGCTGTTCTCCTGCGTCTAGACTTCTGTGGCATTCCTAAAAATTTTTCGTCGAAATGTATTTCTATCACAGTATTTAATTTATAGTATTACAAACGTAGGGATTTTGATTATTTTATAGAATCGGTAATACTTATTTACCTGTTCAAAAAGCCTTTTAGGTTCTTCTTGGCCTATTTTTTCAAGAGCTTTTTCAGATTTTGAAAGTAATTTCGTTTCAACAAAAGCTTTCAGATCAGCCATTTTCATACGTTTTTTGGTTTTCTCACTTGCTCTTCTTGTATGACTTATTTCTGTATCGTGTGCTTTGTATGTTACGTCTCCGTAGAATGATATATCTAAGATAATATTTATAAACTTTAATCATATTGTAATATATATTTGAAATTGTCTACCAGACATTTTATATTTGAGAATTTTAGTTTCGAGATAATGTAACCATTGCAGTTGTAACACTGAAGTATATTTAAATTCAATCACAATCATCGAAACAAATAACAGTTATAATAACATCAAACAAAGGAAATAAAGAGTCTTTAAATAGAACATTCTTTCAAGAAATATTGTTATGAAATAAAGATGAAGATAAAATATAACATTAACTGCAGGTTAATTAACATGTGAACTATTTAACCTAATTTATTCATTTCTCAAATATATTTTTTAACCTTCATGCTATTTTTAAGTGATAATTACAGTTTTTTCAAATATTGTAATAGTACATTACGATACAAGTGCGGGAAAGTAGATTCTTGTCTCGTGTGGCTTTTACGCCCGAGCGAAGCGAGGGTGGAAGGGTCCACGAGACGAGAAACTCTTTCCTGAACATGTGCCGAACCGTATTTTTTGATACGACGTGTGGAAAGTGCAATTTTCAACGCACGTTTTCTGCCGAGCGTGCGGGAAAGACGCACTTTGCGCACGGAGTGTCGAAAAATTATTTATTTGTGTATTACAAAAACTTAATTGATATGTTGATGCAAGTTATTATGGATGATTTTTTCAGTAAGTCTAATTTTAATTATTTAATATTTTATATCTCATGTTTGCACGAAATAGATCTGGTCGTTTGTTTCAGATTCGAATCATTTTATTTATGGCGTCAGTCATTGTTTTGTTTATCTTTAGAAAACTTTTTATGATTTAGTACTAAACTGCTTTTACAAATTATGTTTTATACCTGCAGATAAAACTGTATCTCTTGTATCTTGGTAATCTGCGATGTCTCTATAACCCTCTCTCTTTTTACTCTCAGGACTTTGGTAGATGGAGACTTCGATTTTTGGAATAGGCAATGAATTACTACGACGCCGGGGCATCTGTTGAGTAGAACTTTCTTCGTTTATTCTTCGTAAACTAAAAGAATCAATTGCATGAAATATTATAAAGCTATAGTTAATAGATAATTGTATTTATTTTTTATGGAAAATAAAGTGATAGAATAGATTCATGTGTGTGTGTGTGTGTGTGTGTGTGTGTGTGTGTGTGTGTGTGTGTGTGTGTGTGTGTGTGTGTGTGTGTGTGTGTGTGTGTGTGTAAATATCTGTATATATCTACATAAATAACTTCTCAATTTGTCATTCATGAGATTTAAACACACAGAATATTGTAGTTTTTTATATATATATTATCAACCAAGAAAAGACTCTTTTCACTTTACCACCACTTTTTCTTATTCTATCTATTTTTTCACTGTACCATGACCTTTTCCTATTCTATTATTTTTCGACCTTACCAACACCTTTTCTTATGCTATCTACTCTTCCACTTTACTACTATCTTTTCCTATCTTATCTGTTTTACCATCTTACTACCACCTTTTCCTGTCTTATTTATTGTTCCAATTTATCACTATCTTTTTACTTGTACTTAGTTGGGCATAAAAAATTAGCCCCCTCTCTCTCCGAGGTCCGCATATTAGACCTCTTATAACACTCTGATTGGTGCATTATCATCATCAATACCAGTGCATTTTAACGTACGTACTCACATACTGCACGTCACTCCTATTCTCCAACTATTCCAGTTACACGTAAAGCATCCCCTTGTTTCCTTTCCACAATCTTCTCTTTAAAAAGTTATCATTTAAAAAGTTAGCCCCTTATCAGGGCCTTCAATCAAAAAACTTAATCGGCTTTTCTCAGAGTCGCTTCTCCTTTACAGTCCATTCCCCCAGTGTGTCCTGACAATCCGCTACAAGATCTTCATCCAAAGGGCGTGCCACCTGACACTCACCTGACACTTCAAGCTCATCCTCCACTAAGGAAATTTAAGAATCATCCCTCTGTCCTACGGCAGAAATTCTTGCGACATTCAATACTCTGTGCTAAGCGTACGGAATTTATAATCAAAATAGCTGCTTTTGAAACTAAAGGTGATAAAATATGACCGCTTGTAGCTGTTTATCTAAATCGCAAATCTTCTTTAGCTAAAACTATTTTCGACTTAAAAATCCTTGGTGGTCTAAACATCACAGTTAAAACTAGAAGAAAGCCAAAGGCAACTCCTAAATATAGCTGTTACTTATACAGTTCAAATACACTGTAAACTACTGCCGCGTAGTCTGGGCTTGTGATTTCTGTACAAAAGATCACGAAACCTCCACCTATGCATTAAGGAACAATCCAAAAAGTCTGCTTCCACTGCTAAGGTGCGTATAGAGTCATTTACCGCAGTTGCCCCAAAGTATTGAATAAAGCATACGCTCCTAAATCTCGTTCTTTGAAAATACCTTTTATCCCGCAGGCCTCAGTTCCTCAATTTTCTATATCTGCCTCTTTTTATAGAACTTCTTTCCGCTCCCCTCTCAATGGACTTTCATATTTCCAAACTTTCTCTCATTTTATCATTCACTTTTCCCTCCACCCTCCTAGACCTTATTTAGACGATCCGCATTTTCTGGAGCTTTTCCGTACCTTCCTCGAGTTCTCAAAAATCAAGTCTATGGACCGAGGGCAATACTTAGATCTCTTCTTTTCTGCTTCTTTCCTTCATAAAATCTAGATTAAATGAAATCACTTCGAACGTTAATGGCATTCTTACCAGAAACAAACTTCCCGTGTTGATTCAGCTTCTCGAAGACTACTCCATTGATGTAGCTTGTATCACCGAAACCAAGCAACTTTGTGGAAAACTCTTTATCCTCAACTTCACGATCAACGTCGTAATCGTATAATTCTTTCTGGCGAAGGCATCGGGGATAGCGTCACCATCATCGTTCGCAACACTTTTCGCCATATAGCTATTAACATTCTTTCTCCCTCTTTCGAGATTTGTGGCATTGAAGTCATTTGCAACAAACACCTGCTGAATATTATCATCCTTTATTTGCCCCCCCTCCCCGCTTTCCGACACCTATAAGATGACGGAGATTCCTTCTCTACTAATTTCCAAAGTGCCATCTATTTTAGCTAGGGATTTCAATGCCAAATACATCCAGTGGTATTGTATCTCTACTAGTACAAAAAGCAAAATTTTTCTAAAGCTCTCTCAAATTTGATGCTTACTTCTCTGAGGATCCAAACAAACGCTCTAATATTGACATTTTTCTAACTAAGAATATCTTCCTAGATAAGAAGTTACTAACTGCTCTCTCCTTAACTCCGATCATTCTTGAAAATCACTGGACACGCAGCATTCTTCGCTCTCACTGAAACCAAAATCAATTGGTTCTCTTTTCGTTTCCAATACAAACACACTTCGTTGAAATACAGTCCAATCTTTTCAACGTCTGATATCGATACTGCAGTTGAAGCTTTAACTCAAGATTAGATCGTGCCAATTTATGGCTCATAATAATTTGCATGGATTGTGCCAATATCTGGCCCATATCGATTCGTTTCGATCATACATTAATCAAACAGATAGATTGATAGAACCTCAGTATCCATCAGCGATAATCAGCTTCGGGAGTCAATCTTAACCAGTCTGATTACCACAGCGTATTTCAGCGTTAAATTAGAATTACGTAAATAAACTTTTGTGAGCCTGAAGAATTCTCCTAGAACCTTCCAAACGGATATAAAGGTGCCTTCGTTTTGCACGCCCCGTTCCGCTCCCCGAGACTTTGTTAACGGGGCAACAAGCCGCCTTCGATCTGCGTGTCCAATTAGTAACAGTATTACAACCAGTACTATTTCATTCGTGAAAATTGACACAATAATATTTGTAAAGGAAAATTGTCAAACATTTTGATTATCTATATAATGTAACTTAATTTAGTATGACCTTTCTGGTAACATAAACACAAAAAATTATAACTAAAATTATAAAAGCTTTTTCATGTATCGTTACGCACTTAGTTCGTTCTATTTCTGTCGAACGTAATAAAGTTTCTGTCATATCGTTGATTTAATTGTGATTCAAATCAGACTAATAGATTTCATACAATTTTAACTATAAAGTCTTAATGATACTTAAATGAAATATTAGACAGTTTCAAACTAACTTACCGATTGTATAAAAATTGTAAAGCCCAAAAAACGCCTTCTTCTTGCCATTGAGAAATGAATAAACAGCGTATAATAGCCACATCAAGAAATGTTGCTGCTCGGACATCCATATCAATAGCAGATGATCTAGTTTGACTATCTCCGGATGAAGGATAACGCTGTTCATCTCCTTTAGTTTTGGAACTATCTGTTCCTTTGTCTTTTTCATATTTTCCGGATTTATCATCTTTTTCTCTTAACGTATCACTAATTTTAGAAAAGACTGATTTGTTATGAGCTTAGATATTTTTATTTTTCTACATCAAAAGTTGACTCAAACTGACCGTTTGCCGAATGATGGGAAAAAAGCTACTCATACTCTAGTATATTCTGTAAATATACGTCTGTACTTGCCACATCGGAAAATGGTCAGTTCAGTGCGACATTGATTTTTAAAAAATTACATAATATTGTGATTATAACGACTATAAAATAAACCAAGTTTCTGTGCCTTTTACTACCTCATCTTTCTATCCATAGATTTTCCTTCGTATTGTCGGTAAGAGTCTAAATCGGATATAGATGTTACTTGCTCTATTGTTAAAGTAGGTTTCGTACAACTACTTCTACGTCCCATCGCCACGTGAAAAATACTTGCTTCTCCCTATTTATTGATTCATATAAGGAAAAAATTTTCTGAAGAATATTTCAACACTCACTTATACTTTTCATAAAGAATACTTACAGCGTATATTGTAGAGACTTGTTTCACACCACCTAACATTCTCTCAGACTCATCGAGTGAAGGAAGAGTGAATATGACCTATCATATAGAGCAGGCAGATTGTAAATAATAGCGTTATAGTTTGTTGAAAATTGACTGCCAGTCTGTTAATTTACTTACAACATGCTCATCTTCGGTACTAGAACTTTCTTCTGGAATAGTTTCGGGAAATGCTTTATCTTTTGGAGATGATACCCACGAAGCCTAGAGTTAACAATGGAAAAAACATAAATTTTGCGAAAATGTTGTGTACTTAGTGATCTATTACTTACGTCTTCATCTAGTCCCCTCGTACATGCTGGTATTGCTTGATCGGATAACCTAGCATTTTGAGAAGGGGGGTTCTCGGTAGCTACAATAAATAATAAAAAGATGAATGATTGTAATAATTGATTTTACTTGTATTCAGTATTAATATCAGGCTATGGTACTTAGTAATATATACTTACTACCAACAAAAACATCATCATTAACCGTTTGATTCTTAGTCGATTTTGTAAACGATTTCCACAAAGCCCGGGGTTTAGGCCGACAATGAGCAGTGAAACATGGAGCTTCTGGATGTCTACATTCGTAAATAGGATACCAAATTTTTTGACCATTTTCTAAACGAAGACTGCCTTTGAAATCTACATCTTTTAAATGGCTCACCAACGGTACAAATAGATATACAAAAAGCTGAAATTATTTAATACGTCATATATTTACATCATTAAAGTTTCAAATTAAGACGACAAAAATTGCCTACGGTCATGGTGGATATAGAAAATAAGTAATAAAATGGATTATTCCCTTCTCCATTCTGATCAGCACATTCATCAGCAGCATCAAGCATCGTCCAGTGAAGTATATAAAGTAATGTTGTTTCTAAAGGACTAAGATTTTGGAAGTCTTTTCTGTAAAAGAAAAATAAAATCTATACTTTAAAAAAATATTAAGTTATATTAAAAGTTATGAAAGAATAAAATAATCCTGGTAGTATTAAAAGATGCCAACCGTAAAAGGATGTCAAGTGCGGGTAAATAATAGAGCCGCGCCGTTAAAAATTCAAAAATAACTTGAACATTCAGTTGATAAGGTTTTTGGCAATGACACAAAAGAAGTAGTTACTCACTTGTTATTCAAGATGCCCGCGGCAGCGTGCAAAACGAAAGGAAGAGATGCTTGGATCAAACGCCATCGTGGCACTGTGCCGAATATCGCTCTTAAAGAAGCTGGTACGTCATTGTAGATATTTTGAACAAAAATCCTTTCCATTGCCTGTCATCATAATGTCATTATTAATAATTATTACTCTTGTATTGTTACGTATTCGATCATTATACAGTACTATATTACCGAGCATGCTTCCTTCATTTCTTGCTGCATAATGACAAAACAGACGAAGCATCAATTATATATTATTTCGTTTATTTGAATAGATAGAAAAAGGAAAAAAAAGATTAACAACTTACGTGGTGACCTGGTGCTCGTTGACAAAACTGAAAAAAATTCACAATTAGAAAGTTACTTAATACTTTGAATAAAGATAAGTTAATTATTGAGTTGTTCATACGTAACAAGAAGCTTCATGGACTCGACCAAGTTTTGCTCTTAAAAATGGCCTAAAAAGTAAACGGTAATCAACAGTAACAATGAACAAACACTAAATGAACTTAAACAATGCGCTATTGTCACGAAATAATCAACTATCTAAGTGTGAACAATAAAATTAATTTACATAATGTCTTCTTAGAGTGAATAAACGACCGTTGTAACATTTTATCGTTTTGTATTGAACACATTGACATAAATCAGTTTTTAAAATCAATATTTCACTTACTTTAGTAAGCGCCATAGATACAATTGAACTGGGAGAGGTAATTGCGGTTCGCACATGTTACTAGTCGTGACGTGATAGGATCTTTGAAATGATCTACGTTTACGTATCACAAAGAAAATTAAACAGCTTCGAGTATTTAATTTCAATCTGATTTATATTGCGTCTGTGGTTAATAAAAGTGGATGTTTCAGAAGCTTTGAAATTTGCGAGGAGTCTTTTATCTCTTTCTCCGTGAGTAGCATCATCGACTATAAAGGTTTTTGGATTGTTAGATAAAGCATTAGCAAAAAATGATGCGACGAAATTCAAAAGTACGTTTGCTTACGTAATATACGAATAATTTCCAAATCATATTCCTGGATCTCTCTGGTTAAGTTGTAGGCAAGAAAGAAACCAAAACTGAATCACTTACACATGGGTAAGCTTGGCCAAGAGTCTCACTCGATAAATATCCATGAATAATGAAGTTGTAAACAGGCTTAAGTTGAGATGGTACTGGCAGGTTGGTGGTGGTTTGCAGTTGAATAGTTAGTAAATCATTTCAGACAAGTTTACTTAAGAGCTGATAAAATTCATTAATAGAGGTATTGGATAACAAAGAAGAGTGGTGAAATAGCTTTAGTTGAAAGTAGCGAGAGTCTAGGCATGCAAGACAAGGGATGCAACGAGATCACGTGATGGTACTCGTTCCCCTGGCATAGTTCCGGTAATCAGTCGCGGAGCCGGGTAGAGAGAGAGAGAGAGAGAGAGAGAAAGAGAGAGTGAAGAGAGGCGAAGCGAAGGCGCGAGGCTGAGAAGAAAGCAGCTATTGGACTGAGTCGAGTGAAAGGGGTGCAGGGTAGGTCGAGTTGACGACTCAGCGTCTGCTCTGTTGTGCGCCCTCTCGGCTTTCGGAGGAGGACAGTCAGGCACGGCTCTAGTGCGCCGGCGCTTATCGATCAGGGCGCGCCAAGCTGCGGACGCTGTCTGGACCAAATCTTTTAACTTTTCCCGCTCACTTTATCCCCTCCTTCTTGTCAGTCTTTATAATACTCTCATTCATTCTCATCGTCTATGCAAATATTACTAGCTAAGCGGTCTCCGTTAAAACTCAACAATTTGTTCATCTCGTATATTGTACCGTATATGAATGATGAATAACTATTATAATGTCTCATATTTCTCAAATGTTTTGGTTTTATAACAAACAAGTTCAAAACGATTTCAACGTCTGTTTCTTTCTCTTTTTATTCCAACATTGCCGTTAAACTAATTTCTATGAGAGTTTCTAGAAATTATTGCACTACGTTAAGTGATCAATTTCTAAAGATCCCGAGAAAAATTTTTCCAGCAGCACCTTAGTTACGAAGAATCTTTCTTTATATGTAAACGCATGTCAAAGATTTCGAATCAATTTTTCAATGAGGTTTTTCGTTGATGTCAGCCAATTTCGTTAGATGGTGTTTTGAAAACTTCAGAATATGCTCTTCATAAGATGGTTATATATTTCTATCAATTCGATAAATATACACATATAGTAAGCGTAACCTACCTTTTGTTTGAATACTGATCTCGTCTACCACATTTCTCTGCGTAATCGTCACTGCGTAATCGGTGTAATGAAGTAATGACAACCTTTTTTTTTCTTGTTAATAGATTCGTTAATATCATTAGAAAAACAATTCCCAGCAGCGAGGGCCATTAGTCAAAACCAAAGCATTCTTCGACTAACATTTCTGTTCTGTCCAACAGAAAAATTCATAGCACTTATTCTTATAAATTTTTTTTCCGATGAGGTTAACAAATATCTTTTAGCGGAACGTAAATAAGGTTGTCATCCCTTCGTTGACAGATTGGCTACACCGATCAAGCACAATGATAATTACACAATGTAATGTTACAAGCAGATCAATAACTCATAGATACTATCTCTCGTCACTAGACAATAAAGGGTTAATTTTCTCTTCATTTACTTAGTGTATGCAAAGTATGAAAGAAAAACCTTGACATTTCGTTAACAGATTTGTTGACCTCTTCAGGACTTTATATAAAAAAATTAGAATATATAACATATATTAGAATATATAATTAGAAAATAAAACACAGATTATAGAACGTAACACATCAATACATGATAATTAACAATGAATTATGAAATAAACAGCCAACAATGCTGTGGCAAAAACAAATATCTGTTGTCGACTGGTCTCACGAATGCAATTCTGTCTTATATATCCTGTGCCCGATCATTAATTCCTTAATAAGCTTGTAATGGGATTATGTATATACGAGTATTATTTAGTTTCGCTGTATCTTCTTTAGTATAACCCTTTATCGTCAGCTGTTGATGTACAACACTTTTGAGATTAAACATTGCTTCCAAATAATTTTCAATTTCATTTAAAATCAAGGATGCTGAGATTGTTCCAATCAAATATAGTACATGGTTGTATATTTACACATATGTACATTTATCATTACATCTTCGTTCTTATTATTTTTATGTTCAGTAACTTGTAATGTTATAATATAAAATTTACCAAGAGTACATTATTATGAGTATGTGTGTGTGTAATTCAACATTACTAATTATCGAAACATATGTCAGATAATAAAAACACCCTGTCAACCACGTTATATACAATATTTTTTTTATAAAAAAGTGAAAGGTGCAATAAATGAGTCTGTCGGATGAAATTGATTTTTAATACCGATTCATTAATATTCTATTTTTTCTAATAACCATACTATCTAAAATATTCAATTTTTCTTCTACTGTATCTATTTAATGGTGTTTAACAATTAAAAACGTTTCATCAACGTATGTTTATAACTTTTGAACATATGCAAATTTAGTTTTAAAGGCAGACAAGTGTATCTTTTCCAGATCATCCATTGATTTATTAATAGAATTTTTTGTTAAAAGAGAAATTTATATTTTCATATAAAAATTTTGTAATATTTATGATCTCAGAGCATAGAACTTCACAATTGCTTTTAATATTATTAATTCTACAATGCTTGAGATGTACATTTGTAAATAATAGACGAATTTTTTTATTTAATTAAAATTATTTTCTTAAAAATCATTTTTTATTCTAAAAAATGCAATATAATTTGGTACTCATCTTTATTTAAATATTTTTTCAACATTTTTCTAATGTCATTAGCAACTCTATTGTGCATTATACTACTATTTCAGCAAAATCCAATGAAAAGGAAGTGAAATTATAATAACTATTATATATAATAACTATTTTAAAATTGATTTTTTTGAAATATTATTCATGAAAGAATCATTTAGTAATTATTATCTAGTATTTTTCATTGTAACTAAAAGATTTTTCAATGAAAAATTTTCGCATATACTACAATTGAGAGCATTTCTGTTCGATGGTATTTAGATTTGCGCTTACTTAAAAAAATCTCAAATTATGTTTCTTCAAATATATCAATGTATTCTGGTTCAATCAATTAAATGCTTATGATACAATTATTTGCACCGGAAGTAATATTAAATCGAAAGAAGTAAGCAGCCCTACTGAACAATGATGATTACTATTTGAATAAATAAATTAAGTACTATTTTTCTAAAACCTTATTTTGCAGTTACAAATCTAGAATCGTCTAAAAAAAGGTAAAACGCTAAATAACAGGAAATCGATTTCATTTGTTGCCTCTTGCGAATGGTACAATATTTATGTTTTCAAGATTGCAGTATTATGTTGTAATCTCACGAATTTCATAAGTCTTTATGTTATAGAACAACAGTGATTGCGAATTCAAATAACATTGAAGAAATTATATTAAGCGTGATATGAATAGTGTAAAATGAATCGATGAGGCAATTAGCTTGGAATCGATATGAATATAAACTTTCGAGAAATCAACTGGCAATAGTTGCGGTGGCCTTCAACAAAGCTTATGCTATATATTAGAGAAAAATCAGTGTTAGCTAGTAGCAGCAAGTCGAAGTCTTTTAAAACTGTTTTTGGATCGCGCTCGCGTCGGTTCGCCTCGCTGTCGTATTTATAATCGCGGGAAGAATAAAGCTTTTCCAACTGGCTCTGATTCTCAAATATCTCCTAGCGATGCGCCATCTATTGCCTTAAAATGAATGAGCAAGCCTCGGTTAGCTCGCACTTCTGGTTCCAGTTTAGTTCAGTGAGCATCCAGAGGCCACGTATAAACTAAAATAATGGTAAATCTCTCGTCTTGTTCTCGTTTTAATTATTCAATCTTCATTGCGAGCCAATCATTTACGGCATTTATTGACAATTTATTCAACGATTTTCTCAGAAATATCTGCTTTTCTTTTCAGGCTGATCTCAATCCCAGAGACGTTGAAAGTGAGTACAAAACTAAAATGCAATTGATATAAAATAAACAATATCAGAACTCATCCTCGACTGCTCGATAATGGTAATTTCTTGAAATCAGTGTCAGTGATGCAACTACCGTGTCTTTCACGCACCGCAGCATTTAAAGTGCGCGGTTTATCTGTCGAACTATTCAGTGATTTGCGTACAACGAAATATAGTCCATTGAACATTTTATTATGTGAACTAACAAGATATTAGTTTATCTGGTATGAAAAGTGGTTGATCAGTGCCTTCGCTACGTTTGAAAACTACCTTCTTCAAGACATTCAATGCATTGCTTAATTATTCACTAAACTTGATCTATCAATTGATAATTATGCGATTCCCACATATATTATCTCGGTTAAAATTACTTCTTAATCTTAAATAATCGAAAATTGCATCATATTATGTCAAATATTCAGTCATTCCTTTATAATTATTTAGTTGAAATGTTAATAATTTAAAATTTTTTAAAGCTTCTTGCTTTGAATAGTTGTACTTATTATATATGATTGAAGCCTGCACGCTGGCTGAAAGAATAATATTAACAAAAACAATCGCATAATATTTTTTTACTCAAAGCTATTGGCACAAACCCACCGCGAAAGCTCGAGCCGTTGCAACCTCGGTTGCGTAATATCCTATTCGTGAAGTTTCTTGGTTACAGCGTCAATCGGGGAATAGCACATTCCGTTGTTAAAAATATCGGGCGGGCGGTTCTTATATGGCTAGCTAGTAGTAATCTGACCCACTGCTCGAATCTTTTGAGATTTGGAAGGGGTAACGTGGCTAAAAATAATGCGAATTATTCGGAAAAATGTTCTGATTTCTTTGCAGATATGATCCATTTACAACTTGAAATTAGTTTTCAAATGAATGAAAATGTCTTTCAATTATTGTTTAAATCTTATTACTAAAAGAATATTTAATAAAAGAATATTAAAATTATTTCTATTTGTTAATCACATGCGGAAAAGTGTATTTGCTTTTTGTCAATCACCAAGTTAAATGCAAGCTGTCCTGCTGCCAAATAAGTAGATCGCGTATTCTTATTTTTTAAACCATTTAACTTAAGGCAGTAGTAAAAAAATTAATCTTTCGTGAACTGACTGATATTATAGATTGATATATATGTCTAAAATTCATTAGTAATTCAGAATTGACAAATGATTATTGAAGCTGAAATTAGTAATAAATAAAATGGCGATGAACATTGTAAAACAAGTTGCAAGCAAATCATATTTTGATAAATAACTATAATTATTAAAAAATAGCTAAGTAATATGAATTCTAAAGCCAATGATATATTTTTCAAACATCAAACAAATATAGGTAAATTTTAGATGAGAAAAGCAAATTATTGTTTTAAAATAAAATCTTTTTAACATTACAAATCAGAATATCGGATATTTTTGTAATTTATTTACGTCTAATTCTAGACCAAACAAGCATTTCAAACGTGACTAAAAAGCCCTGAGAGCGGGAAATCTGCTGCACATTTAAACGTACGAATTAGGTTCCGATGTCAACTGTTATTATAGATACAAATATTGAAACATTCGTTTTGTTTTTCTTAACGAGTGAATCATACTGTTGCTAGATATACAAATTCAACTTTTAATAATGCCAGAAATAAAAAGGTTTATACTTTTAATTTGTTACTAACAAGCGATTAGGCAATTTTTAGTTTGCAATATATAACTCAATGGATAATTCTCAATAATCATAGGAAATTTAATTTATAAGAATAATTACAAAATAAATAGATGAAAAACGGCGCGTCAAGTAAATAGCATGATCTAGTTGTTTTCTAGACTTATAAAAGATCCATTACCTTTTAATCAATGCTGCTTATATACTGAATGTTCGCAATGCAAACCCGTACATAATCTTTCTCATTAATTCAGAGCGCATACTGCGCTTGAAGAAACATAGTGTACCTATGTATTTTCACAAATTAATTTATTATAGATCTACTGACATGCTTTTAACATAAATTAGTTAACTTAATCTTATGAAAACAAATTTCTGTAGAGGCGGAATTCGCTTTCTCCATTTATGATGCCGACGGCAGCAACGTTATCGACGCAGTTGATCTTGGTAATGTTCTTCGCGCACTGAGCTTGAACCCAACCAATGCTACCATCGAAAAGATGGGTGGTACGAAGAAGAGAGGTGAAAAGACCATGACACTCGAAGAATTCCTGCCAATCTTCAGCCAAGTCAAAAAGGACAAGGAACAGGGTTGCTACGAAGACTTCATTGAATGTCTGAAATTATACGACAAACAGGAAAACGGCACAATGCTGGGAGCAGAACTTTCTCACATTCTGTTGTCTTTAGGTAAACATGTTTCATTTTTTCATTTGCGGAAATTGACGACATTCCATGATTTTATGTTACCTTTCAATCACTATATATATTCAATCACTATACTATTCAATCAGGTGAGCGTTTGGAAGACCACGAAGTCGAAATCGTTCTGAAAGAATGTATGGACCCAGAAGATGAAGACGGTTTCATCCCATATGCACGTATGTATCGAGCATTTTATTAATTGAATAATTGCTCTTGCATAGAATACTTTGGTATCAATTTACCGGTTAACTTAATAGTTTTCCCTACGTAATTCTAATCATTATACTCTGTAACCGTAATCTATCTTAGCAAAATGTATTCATGATTTCTTTACGTCTAAAATATCCATTACAATTTTATTAAAAGATTTATCGAATTCATGTAATTCCTGTTCATGAATCCTCATAACATCGGACAGTGTCATTAAAAACGCAGTATCTGCAGACCTGATTTATTCATTGAAACGATCGAGGGAAATAATTCAATATGTACAATTGGCTTCCGCAAGTAACACATAGTCCTAAAGAAAAGGAGTTCCAACCGATGTATTTAATCCCTTAAGTTTGATTCCCCTACCTGTAACTTTACAGCATTTGTCAAGAAACTAATGTCGTAAGCTGGAATATTCACCAACGGATGGATCGCCTAGCGTGAGTAAACCTTATCACCTGCCCTTTAGACATTCAACTGCGCTACTCTTTCTGCTTAAGCTTCTTGAAATCAATCGTAATTGATGTTTTCGATTGACGATTTCGGTTTCATTCCAAGATAAAAGTACAATAGTAAAGAATATTACAAAAGTAACATTTTCAAAAGCCTGATAAATACTAGCAAAGGAAAAGAAATTCTAATGAAATTTGTACTTTCTTCTTAGCCAGTAGTTTGCTTATTGTCTCGTCTATTGCAGTTTATCGGGAGCGCAGGGTGCAGCGCAACAGGGATGCAGCTCAATAACTATTTTGCTACTCACTGTTCAAAATCTATCTATGTTTTTCCAACAATAAATTCTAAATGTTGATTTATGTAAGAAGCAAAAAATGAAAGAAAGTTAGATGAATTGGTTAAAATTGTGTTTTAGCGTTTCTCAAACGGCTGTGCGATAGAGCCGGGGGTGAAGAATAAATAGAAAATTGAAGAACTCTACGCGATTTGTTCACACTGAACATCTTCGTGAATGATCATCTGCACTATCACCGACTTCTCGTTGCCTGCAAGGCATTCTGGGACATATAAAAACACGGATCAGCATTTCAAAGCAGCAAAAATTATTTTATCAAAGAAAACAGTGGTGCATGACTTTTTAAAATATTTATCTGTTTTGTCATTATGAATCGACAACATATCACATTTCAATCTATTTATTGTTGATCAATATTGTTTAATACTACACAACAATTTGTTTTATTTCGTTCATACTACTTGTTCTAAAATCACCGCTATTTCAGCTAAAAATTGTTATAACAATATACTCAACTAAATAAGACAATATACTATTTTATGTATTACTTTAATAAATTATCAACATAGACTCACTTCTACTGAATGCCCATTTTAAACCCTTTTTTCTAAATATTTGTATTGCTGATTCCTCGTTATTCATACAGCTAATTGTTAGACATCAAATTACTTATTCTAACCTCTTTTGAACTATTGAATTGAATTTTGTAATTAAGTGATTCTAACTGATCTATCTTTAAAAATATTTTTCAACAATCCTCAGCATCTACAACAATTAGAATATACATATAATCACTGCGAACATAAATATAATCTTTCGCTTATTTGAAATTCTCTTTAATATTGAAGGTTATTTTGAGACAAATTCACGAAGAAGCTGTGACAATCAAAGAGATTTGAACACGGACACCTTTTCTCATTTGCGTGTGCAAATCAATACGCGGTAATTCATGAGGCAAGTAAACAATGTGGTTCATTTGTATACGGCAAACCGAGAAAATTTATCAAAACAAGAAAACTTCAACTAAAATCAACATTGATAAACGACATTACGTTGATTTTAAAAAATAAAAGAATTTCAAATAAATGAATAAAAATATTATTGATCTGATCCCTCAAATTAAGACCTGTAGAAGTTATTTGAGGAGGCTCCAGTGACTACAGCAAAAGTCAAAACAGCTTAAACAAATAAAATTGAACAACGGAGTATATTTAGTATAAAAAAATCTTATAACTATTTTTGAAATAGTATTTATTCAAAAGTAGCCACCAATATGACAGACTTTATTTATAAATTTAATAAATAGTCTCCAAATTGATCTTTTTTTGTAATGAGCCAATCAACAACTAACTTTTATTGATACTGCATGTGGGTAATACGAAATGTTTATTTATATCTAACGTAACCTAATTGCGTATTGCGCAGTCACGAGCTGTATTATTTATTAAATTTGAAATTACCGAAATATTCAGCCGCAAGTCATGAAAACTTTTAATTGCGAATATGTAACATATTTCGCATAATTCAAACTCGTGCGACTTTCTTTAACAGCAAAACAAATATGGCTACCGTTCAATCGCCGGATATCCGAGAGCCTAATAAATTTGTTGAACAATTTTCATAATATACTTTTAAACATACCATATGAAAGCTGAATTCTTAATCTATAAGAATATGACTTTTCTATTTTATAACTACTCATTTAAGGTTAGTAACGAATCAATTTTAAATCTTTTCCGCGGTGGGTTCCATATGAGGACATGTTAAACGTGTAAATTTTAAAATGAAATATCTCAATCTAATCTATCGAAATCACTATTACTGATATATTAACTTTCCGCGCTGGAGCCCCCTTAATTGAGTTACTGTTCACCAAAGGGTTTGTTCTACTGTTAGTTTCTTTAAATTGTTTGTTCATAATTTACTACATCACATTACCTATAGGCTTTTATTCTTCATATATTCATTATAATTTGTTGTATTTCGTAAATAATTTGCTATTTCTTTTTTGCTTGTCTTTAGACCTTTTTTTTCAATAAAACATAGTCGACAATAATAATTACTGTTAAAACTCATACTAAAGCCTAAAATAGTATTTAAGCCTAAATTATCTCTAACGCTAAATGTTAAAACAAAATATATTTTAATTTTTTTCTGATTTATATTAATGGTTAAGCCACTTTTTGTTAGTTCAGTGAGCTTCGGAACAATGTTAGAAAAGATTTTTTGGTTCCCTAATTTTTTATGATCATCATATTTCTGAATTTGAAATAAAAAAATATTTTCTAACATACTAGCAAATTTCAGTGGAATACCTAAAATAGAACAATAAGTTACCCCTATTTTATTCATTCCTCTTCGAGATCCTAAAGAATTATTAATTTCGAAATCCTCAAAATATAGAATTAAAGGCAGAACGATTTCATTTAGATACTTTTCTTCAATAGTTTTCCAATAATTACTTTTAAAAAATGTTGAATATGGCTTATTTTTATTTTCTCGAATACATTGTATTATAGATTCAAAAATACCTGGCAAATTCAAAAATTTTGCCAAAACTTTATTTATGAGAATTACAGATACAGTACTTTTGTAAACCATATTTCGACGCAATTTTTTAGAAAATTTCAAGTAATTAGAAACCGTGATTGATAGTGGTTCGTTAAACACTTAATTTTTTTCTAATACTCAATAGTTTTATGTTCAATTTTAAATTCTTGAAATCCATTTTCAATAATATCAACTACTTGAATAATTTCAGAATTATTTGTTAATTTCAACTTTAAAAATTGTAAACATTCGTTCAGATAACTTTCACGCATTTCAGTAAGTATCAAATGTACCACTACTTTACTCAAACTATTAAGTGCGTACAATTTCGTTACAAAACGTAATGCGCGAATGAAAACTAATATTATAAAATCATTAATATCAAATTCAGTAATGTCCGGTTTTATAACGTTCGCGTAATTTTTATCTAACACTTGAGCGTCCTTACTAGAATAATTGCTTTGATTGTTTACTTGAAGAAATAAATTACGATCGGTAATTTGAACATGCTGAGTATCACTAACTGACTCGACAACTGTAAACTTTTGAATGTCGTGATTTTGTTCTATGTGTCGATAAAGACTACATTCATTAATTAATGATTTATGAATAGTCTTTATATGATTTTTAAGAACAGTTAATGATGAAAACGTTGATATACAAAAAAAGCAGGACAGCATTATGACTTATAAAAATAAATATCGACTAAAAAACAAGAAGTGAAAGTTCAAAAAGTATTTATGCAAATATCAAAGCTACATAGGATAATTAAAAAGATTATTACTTGAAATTAATATCAGGAATTACATGAAAATAATAAATATAGTAACAATGTTTCTGCATAAATCGTTGAACTTTAGCTACTATCTACTTCATTAACATCAAAACTCCTCTCTGAAGTAGTACTAGGCGAATCACTAATATAATCCTGTACAAACTCTTATTTTCTATTTTTTCATATATTTTCTGCATGTATGTTAAGTGACAACTTGTAAATTCAATTTTTTTTTATATATGTATTAGTATTATGTATAATTGCGCGGCGCGTTATAGTCGTACGCATTCAGCGCGCGTGGGCGGTTCGTAGTAATGCAGTGACGGCGTAGTAACACTCTCGCGCTGCATTACTGTATCGCCCACGCCTAAAAAAAAGCAGTCTCGAGCCAGAGTTAATCACGTCCAGTCGTGTTACAGTTCAAATCCTCTTCAGAATTACGTACAATTTTTATTCGCTTTTTTTTACAGTTTTCATCTCAGTTTCTTGTCAACCAGTTTCTATTATTATTATTTCCTAAAATCAGTATATTTATATTCTTTTTATCAGTGATTATCGTATACGCGTGACGAAAGTAACAGCAATAATAAACGTATATATATATATATATATATATATATATATATATATATATATATATACGTATATAGCGTACGATCAGACGAATTCTAGTACAATTACTTATTGCAAGGACAATAGTTATTACAAGGACCAGTCAAAATAAAAGATTATATTTCTTGGACAAATATTCTAACAATATACACATATATATACAACTATATAAATTTAAGGACAAGTCTATTAATAATAATAACCAATAAACATTTAACAAGTAAGTAACTCAAGTTTCATTATTATAAAACTGTCTTCTTCTTACCTATTTCTCTATAATAATAATAATATTTGGAATAATTACCATTTGGCAAATTCCACGTATTCATTTTGTGTATAACTACATATATATTCATGTAGATGTGTATGCGATCGTTAAATTCTTAACTATCTTGGCTTTGGTATTTTGCTCTCGCGACTCTTTTCATTTATTGTCATAAATACCGGTCGGACCAGCGTAATATGATCTTTTCAATTACATAGTATGATAGCCTACGCTGACGAAGTGTTTAAAAATTAAGCACGTTCCCAGATAACATGATATACATTTGTACAGGATAAATAGTACGTCTGCAATATTTTAACTATATTTAAAAGAACTCGGTTCCAAATTGCTAAAACTCTTGAGTAAGCTTTAACTTCAACTATACATAATTATAATTAAATCAACGATAAATCGGCTTCAAGAGAAATTTCCTTAACGAATAGATTGTTACCTGTAATTCGGAAATATATATAAATTTAGTAGTATATTTATTGTTACGAATAATTTTTCAATAGATTAAATCGCAGCCCTATTACTACAGTTAATACCTTTGTCTTTAACCAGTAGAGTCGAGACTAATGAGAGTTTCGATCTATATAATTATTTTATTATACATATATTAATAATCGTGCCTATATTTGCAATAGTAGTAGAAGGACCTCTATATAAATATATTCTAGTTATTTGATTTTTTTTTTAATATTTATGTCCCATAAATATACCTATACATAAAATATATTTAATAATTAACTTGCGAGCGTTAAGTCAGCGGGGCCTCATACATGCAGCAATTCACCACATCGAGTTGCAGTGTCACTCGTTTGCTAAAAGGACACTAACGACGTGTGTGCCTACTCGAAAACACGTCACAGATGATTACCGTCCTCGGGAATTATATGTCCAGTGAGAATGAATAAACATGAATGATTAAGGATGGTAAGAACGGGTAATATATATGTACTATTAAAATAGTTACTATACACATTTTTTTTTGGAAAAACACAAGGATTGAAAATTAAAGTTAAAGGTTGGTAGTGTTTATGGGTATTGCTGCCAGCTTGTCCAAGATGTTTTCCAGCATGGTGATAAATACAAGGTTTTAGCCCACAGATTCTTCGGACTGCTCTGGTTCCATCCAGTCCTTATATTGACATTGACGTAGATGGAGATAAAAGCTTCGTTTTTCGAAGGATTTGTCGCATAGCCAATGTTTCATCCAGTCCTTACCTATTTGCATGTTACATAGGTTTTTATGGACTTCGAAATCCTTCTTCATGACAATGCTTTTGCATTGTGCATGAAGAATGTGCTGGTTCTTGTTATGCAGGGACAGGGGAACAATCCTTTCTAGCTCGTTCAACTTGGCTCCATATACCCTATGGTATAGTCGGACCGCCTCAGCAGCAGAACCCTTGGTCACAAATCGCACACTGTAGGTCAAATGGAAATGCGAACCATATGTCGTGATAGGCGTAAAATACATATAGTCCAGAGTCCCACAGATTGACAAGTCCTTAAATACCTGTTCCCGCGAACAGTACATCGGGATTCGGAGGAATACCCGATGCCCGAATTCCTGATCACAACTCTGGGAGAGTTGGGATTTAAGGACTGGATACTATCATTCAGGTAGTAGTTTAAGGCTGAATGGTAGTCTGCATGGGCGCAGTAGCGTATACGGAGGGATTTGTTTCCATCCAGTCGAGACCCAAATTGATGAAGTTGTTCGATAGGACCATAGGTTAGGAGGTTTTGGACTACATCAGATTCCACGGTAGTCAGAGGGAAAGTAACCACCAAGGTGTTTTCTTCTTGGTGGTAGGGTGCTACTGTGACCCCTCTTGTTAAGGCGTTCATCCTGTTGGGCGCTGACATGACTATGTCCTGTAAAATTATGTCCATGTAGAAGAAAATAATAGTAGGATAAAGATATACAAGAGAGAGACATTAATGAGGGTTTTAAAGAGAGTATATGAATGAATGGAGTTATGCGTGATAAAGACAGTCCGTGAAGTCCGATTATATAGTTATTGTCCTTCTACCCGCTTTACATACTAAAATTTAAGGTAAAATAATACAGGTTTTGATAAATAAAAATGTTCGTAACATCACGAAACTATATAAAAATTGTATATATAAAATAGTTCATGAAAGGGAGGAGTTCAAAAAAAAATATTTTCTTATGACGCAGCTGTATCTTCTAACTATTTCTAATCTTCTGAGTTGACCTCAGTCTCGATTTCTCCATCAGCCATTTCCAAGTCTTGTTTGGTGACCGTTCCTTCTGGACAGTCAGATTCTGAATTTGGTTTCTTCATGTATATTTCAGCAACGTCCATTCCATGTCCTGTTCGTTATTCGGTCGATGTATCAGAGGAGCTGGCGGCACCGGTGTTTGTTATTTGTACCAATATATTTGACATGTATCTAGGCTTTTCTGACAGTCGTTCAAGTGAGTTCGATGTACGTTGTTTTTTGCTAACTTTACGTTGTTTGTTGTTAGATGCAGAATTATTTTTGTTTAACCACAATGTCCTTTGGTATTGCCACTTCCAAGTATAGAAATGTTCATCTTCTAGTTTTGCATCGACATAATCGTCACATATCCAGCATAATACGGTTCGCTTCGCCTCTTGTTCACGGTCTTTAGCATATTGTGCACCATACTCAGGGTTACTGAATTGTAAAGCTCTAGTTGCATCTTTCTCATCACAGTATTGTACATACCCCAATGAAAGTCGTCCTCTATTGTCTCTTACTACTCTATGATATAATAGTCGTCCAAATTCGACAAAATGTTCAAAAAATTCGACCTCCCTATTTTGTTCCGGGACTGCCCAAGGTAGTCTATAAAATAATCTTTTCTTATTAATGGGTGTCTTTGGTTTTATTATCACACTCTTGTATATTCGAGATCTCAAGTCGGCTGAATATACGGCTTCTTTTCGGGAAGTTCCAGTAATACATTGCACCAGCTTTCTAGCCTTTTCAGCCTGTCTGGTGTCTTGGTATCGGCACAGAGCCAATTTTGTATCCGGTCCTGATATACTTTCTATGGAATGGAATTCTATAATCGTCCCTACAGATTCCAATTTTACGAGTAAGTCACTCAGCTTTATGTCGGCCGAGTACAAGAATCTAATGCCTCTTGGATCTTCAATACTCGAAGCAAGCTGATTGTTCATTATGTCAAAGAAGAATACTAGGGCTGAAAAAGAAAATACGGATTCGTCCATCATGTTTCCATACATGAGATAAAGTCCGGTACTAACGGTCCCAGTTGTGTTAGTTAGTAGTTTAGATTGTTACAGGGCTTTGTTTCGGAAGTCCTGATTTTGTCTCTCGATTGGGTAAGGAGATGGGAATTTCGGGATCGGGTAACATATTAGTAAGGTCGTGTCGAGCGACGCTAGTTGTTTCCGGTGTATTGGTGAAGGTAATTATAGTAGCAGGGTTCTGTTTCATGTCCAATTCATTATTTTTCTTAGTATTGTTAGTACACGTTCCCCATTTTTTTTGTTTTGCAACATTTATAAGCTAGCAAGAGTGTAGCAGCTAGGAATATAATTCCATTCACTCCCAACCCTCCGTAAATTAGATTCGAATGATAAGACGTTACACGTTTATGTTCGCCCACTACTTCCATTTTGTCCATTATTTCGGTTAATGTTCTTTCTTTATTTTTCCAGGCAACCAATTGAGGTGCCCATTTTATTGTTTCTTGTCGTTTAGATGATGTTTGGAGGTTATTAGGGTATTTGTTTAGTATAGGATAAAGGAAAGTTACATTGATGGTAAGGTCCGGTTTGTAGATATATTGCTCTGTAGCATTTCTATCCATTTCGGTCATTAACGTTGCATCAGTTGTGTGTCCTATACACCCTGGTGCTAATTTAATAATACCAATGCCCTCCAGACTAACAGGTTCATCTTTATGACCCGGACAACTGATACGTAAGTTTTCGGGTTTTACCGCTGAAAACAACCAAGATCCGTCAGATTCGATGTAATTCCACTGCGTTATTTGTTGTATCCTAATTACCAAGTCGCAATTATACATTTCTTTTTGCGACAGTTCTAATAGCATTCGGACTTCACAATCCTGGTTGAGGTTAATGTCCAGTAGCGGCGCCTTGGTCGGGCAAATGGATGCATGATGTGTACTTATACATTCTTTTAGAGTGGCATAATCCAAACGCATATATTATTTTAGATCATTGTTCAGGGCCAGATATGGGTATCTGTATGTTATGTAGGCTGAATTTCCGGTAGATGCGTATGGTTGAGGGACTAATATGGAATGCAACCTATAAAGGTTATATGAATTTCTGTCCACTAAGGGCAGATGCAAAACTATGAATGTCCGTCCTGATTTGTGAATTGCATCTACCTTAGAAATTTTTACAAACTCTTCTATTCTTAAATATTCTGAAGGTATCGGAAAATCCAAGTCGTGATATGCGTGTTTGATATCAGAGGTTATTTGGTGTAGTACGTCGGTGGTAAGCAGGTCTGGATGTATCCTACCCTCTCTGACATTATGCAATATGTCCAATAGTCTCCTGGATTCATCAATACAATGATCTAAACGTGCTTCTAGTGCTCTTCCGTAAGAATACAAGAGCATAATGTAATCCCATTGTTTCCGGTCGTCCTCCATTTTATTTAGTACATCCGCAACTTGCGATTCTAGGTGTGTTATAATTTCGCTATGTTTGTCCATCATAGTATATAATTTGTCCATGCCAGTTAATATTACATGAGTTTTCTTTTCTACTAGATTTTCCATAGGTTTCTGATCTGCAAATAGCCGATCTATATTTTTATTTATCTCATTAGTTTCGTCCTCTGTCACTAGTCCAAATAAGCTATGGCTAAGCATACCAATGCCTCCAAAAGGCGTTAGACGTTTAGTTCTTATACTACGTGGGCTCCTTATTTTGGGCGGAGCAATACTGTCCATTGTTTTAGAAGCATAAATGACGTCCTTGTGCAAACTATTTAAAGTTTTCATTTTTAGGTCCAATCCCTGTTCTCCCAAAGTATTGGCACAGGTCGCCATGTGTAGATGAATAACACATTTGTCATAAAATGAGTGGAAATCTACCGATTGTCGCGACTGTGTTATTAAATAAGCGATATCGAGAGCTATATAAACTTTCCAATCAGCTCTTTTCATTTTAACCTGACTCAATTGTTCATAATACAGTCCAGGATTATTGTCTAATTTTTCCATTGTATATGTTTCCTGTCCTTTTGTCCGTAAGAAAGGTAGAAATAGCAACGACAGTAGATAGAATTAAATACACATATTGGTTAATGTGAAAGAAGAAAGAGGAGAAAAAAAAATAGTAAGATAGTCCTGAAAATAGATGTAATCACATGTAAAGAACAAAAATACGGATTCGTCGTAGAAGGAGAAAAAGTAAAAAAAAAATAAATAAATAGAAATAAAAAGAAGAGAAGAGAAGAATTTCAACATGTATAATAGTGCAACTAATAGTGATTAATAAATAAGTAATAAAAATTAAAACAGAATATATATATACTATAGTTTTAACTTAAGCTTGTCTACATGCTTTCTAATTCTTTTACCATTTGGCAACTCCAAAATAACAATTTTATGTCCTAGTATTTTAATAATTTTAAGGGGGTTCTTGTAGTAACTATCTGCCTTGCCTACGCGGGGCTCATTTAAGACCCAGGCATAATCGCCTTTCTTACCCTTAAATATGTTTACTTTACTGTCGTATCGTTTTTTAGATCGTACTTTCGCAGTTATTTGGTTCGTTCCGGCAGCTAATTTTAGTTCCGATAGTCTATTAATGAGGTCTATTAAATACTGATTATAAGTACGCAGTTTTTCTTCCCGTGGTATCATCATTGGGAATCGGGCTACTCGTCCGTATACAAGTTCATGAGGCATATAGCCCGTCGCAGCATGAACGCTGGTGTTATAAGTAAAAACCGCAAATGGAACCAACCTGTCCCAATCATCGAAGTTTTCTGAATAAGTCCTCATAAAGTCCATAAGAGGGGCATGGCTACGTTCCAATGACCCGTTCGTTTGAGGCCTATATGCGGACGTAGTGAGGTGATTTACCTTAAAGAGGTGTAACAAAGATTCAACTATATCCGACAAGAAGCTCGTGCCTCGATCTGAAAGAATAGCCCTGGGGGCTCCGAATTGACAAATCAGATGTCTAGCGAGTGCGTCGGCTATAGTAGTCGCCTTTAAATCCTTTATGGGTACAATGATTACATATTTCGTTAGGTGGTATTGCATTGTTAATAAATGACAATTACCACGAGGTGTCGTCCTCAGCTTGCCTACCGTGTCTATTGAGACTTTGTCAAAAGCTTCTATAGGAGTGTCGGTGACAATCATCGGTTCATGGGTTTTATGTCTGTCTATTTTCTTTTCTAGATATTTCGGACATTTCCTAACATAGTCCAATACATCATTTCTCATGCCCTGCCAGTAATATCGGACCCTTATCTTCTGATAAGTTTGGTTTACTCCCTTATGACCTCCTATTAAGCTATCATGCAACGTCTTAACGATATTTGTTCTCTCTTCTTTGGGAGGCAAAGTCGTTTTCCCGTAACATACGGTAACTGTTATCGGACTACCTTCAAAGGCTCCGATTAATAGTTCCATTAACCGACCTGGTCCCAAATCATCTGTGTAATCACCTTTCCTAGACATGCGGAAGCTGTTAACCTTATCACGAATTAAGAGCTTCTTTAAATTAGCCAATCCGACCTTTATAGTTTCTACGCTCGTTGAGTTATATTATTTGTTTTTTTTCACTATGGAATATATCTTATGTTTTTTATAATTTGTCGTTAAAATTTGTCCAATCTTAGGTTTTTTATTTTTCATATTACGTAGGTCAATAGCACCTATCTCGCTTAATAATCTGGCTATTGCCGTAGTATTATCACAATCCCGTGAAATCAAATGTACTATATTGTCTCTCTGGTAAGTCAAGCATTGTTGAGAGTTTCTCACATTATTTTGTAAAGTGAAATACCCAGGACCAAAAAGGGTTTCGCTACCTTCTATATTTGAGGAACTAGGATTTTTATGATCGCTAGGTCTTTTATACTGATTTATGGGTCCCTTTGTATGAGGCAGGATGAAGAAGAAATCATCATCTATTGGAGCCTTTGAAAAGTTCAATTCGACCGGGGACCGTGTAGTCTCGCTATTTATACTTTCTTTTTCTTCCGGTATTTCTTCGAGTCCCTTAAATTTAATACCTGTTTGTCCCTTATTTAATGGGGTACTTCGGCTTTTAGGTTCGCCAATTTTCACACTAGGCCTCACCGATAACTCTCGTCTCTGCAAAGGGATTAACTCATACCTTTCGTTAGATTTTTCATGTTCACTGTCATGAACAGAGTCGTTGTTCGACGTTATTATATCGCTCTGTGGTTCAGAATTTCTTTGTTCTATTTTGGATTCCACAGCATGTTGGGACAATTCCACTAATTTTTTTATTCTTCTTTCCATTTCTTCGTCTGAGTTTTCGTCACTGTATGGGTCCATTTCTACTAACACATTCTGTAATTCAGGATCTACTTCGTCCCCATCAGAGGCTGATTTCGTACGGTTCCAAATCTCTATTGTCCCAAGAAAACGTCACATCTTCGGCACTCCGGTGTCGTCTCAAACTCTCCTCGAACCTAGCACACGATTCTGCAAGTTTATTTTGAGTTAGGTTGGTCATGATTTCCTTTTCGGTAGAATCGTGTTTGTTCTCAAAGACGTCGTCGTAATTGGCACTATCAGTGTTATCACTCGTTTGAGGACCAGTCACTTCAATATCCAATGATCCATCACTTTCGTCAGATTACGACGTTCGTTGTGTAGCCGATTCAGCGTTTTCAGTTAATGTTTTGTCCTTTATATTTTGAACTGAATCTTCTAACTTTTCGGGTTCGGTTTTCTCCTGTTCCCTTAGTCCAGTACGAGTAAAATCGGGAATCGGCGGCTCGCTTTCAGAACTCCTTTGTTTACGTGTATTAACGTCCGTTTCCTCTATACCCGTTGACGACATCATAGATCTCCGAGAAAATGTCGGGCTTTTAGCAGTGATCCTATCGGTTTCTACACTGGATTCGTCCGTTAGTGCCTCATAAGATCCTGCAGTGGCAACCTGACTCTGGATTTCTTTTATTTTGGACGTCGTTGGAGGCGTATCTTTCCGCACTATCGGCCACCGTGAAATGTCAGTCCTAGTTCCGCTTTCTCGATTAGTCGAGATATTACTCGAATTTTGACTTTGCGGTACCTGCGGTCTAATTCCTGTAGCTTGTGTCGTAGGATCCTTTTTATTCGTAGACAATCTAGTCCTTGCTTTTGACCTTTGACCGGATGTACTAGGCTGTGGGTCGGCGGCAGTTGTCAATGGAGCAGGGTTCTTACTCCTCGTTCTCCCAGCTATCACACTATGTTCTAACTCCGGCCTTCGTTTGTTGGTTTTAGAGCCTAAAGGTCTACCTATCGGTCTAGGTTTGCCAGCAATCGTGTTTGCTCGTTTGCACATTCTTTTCTTTTCTTCCTCTGACTTTTCTTTAGCGGCTTCTTGTTCTTTTGATTTATCTTTCCATTTCTTGAACATCATTACCTGTATATTAGGTATACTGTCATTGAGGTCCTGTTCACACTTTTCTTTTTCTTTTAAATACACATTAAGGTCCACTGGATTGCGGGAAAGTGAATCGGCATTGCAGTTCAATTTACCGGGTTTAAATTTGAAGGTGTACTGAAAATCGGTGAACTTGAACATCCACCTCATCAATCTTTGTCCTGGGTCCTTGCGATTGTGCATATAATTCAATGGCTCGTGATCGGCTATTAGGGTGAATTTTTTGCACATCAGGTATGGGCGGAATTGATTCATGGCGTATAGACACGAAATGCATTCCTTTTCTGTCGTTGTATAATTTCTTTCTGATTTGTTTAATAACCTCGATAAATATGCCACCGGGCGCTCCACACCATCTACTTCCTGCGATAGGATAGCTCCTACAGCATAGTCCGAAGCATCGGTAGTCAAAGTGAAAGGTTTCTCGAAATCGGGGAACGTCAATATGGGAGCTTTACATAAGAGTTCTTTTAATGTATTGAAGGCTTCTTCTTGTTCGGAACCCCATTCGTATTCTCTGTCCTTTTTAGTTAGATCACTCAGCGGTTTTGCTATTTTCGAATAATCTTTAATAAAACATCGATAGTAGCCTGATAGTCCCAAAAAGGATCGGATACTTTTTACACCGGTTAGGCGTGGGAAGTCCATGACTGCAGAGACCAATTTCGGGTCCGGTTCTACGCCTCGTTTGCTAATTATATGTCCTAAGAATTTGACTTCTCTACGCAAGAATTCTACCTTGTCCGGTTGTAGGACCAATCCTGCATTAGACAATCTTTCGAATAGTTTTCTGACCTTTCCCTCGTGATCGTTCAGGTCCTTTGCATAAACTACTATATCATCAAGGTAAACTAACATTTCAACGTTTAACAGTCCTCTTAGTAAATGGTCCATCATTCGTTGAAACGTAGCCGGGGCGTTCACCAAACCCTCGGGCATGCGTATATACTGAAAGTGACCACGTAAAGTGGAAAATGCAGTTTTAGCTCTGTCCTCGGCCTTCAAAGGAATTTGTTGAAAGCCATTTGCAAGATCGAAAGTTGAGAAATAGGTACAGCCCCCTAGTTGGTCTAAGATATCTGCGATGTTAGGGAGAGGGTAAGCGTCTCCAATAGTTCTACTGTTCAATTCACGGAAGTCTATCACAATTCGCCAACGCGGTTTGCCATCGCTTCCGGCTTTCTTCGGTACAATCTATAAGGGCGAATTATAAGGAGAATTTGACTCCTCTATAATTTCGTCCTTAAGTCGTATCGTAATTTGTTCTTCTATAAACTGCTTATGTGCCGGCGGGTGTCGATATTGTTTAGTGTTAATGGGCACATTGTTTTCCAGGTGAATTTCATGTTCAATAATACTAGTACATGGTAGCGGCTCACCTGGCAGTAAAAATACATTTGGGTATTGTTTTATCAAATGCTTAATACTTCTGTATTCGTTTGGTGCCAAATGTCCTGTTCTCAATAATTTAAGTAGCCTCTTATATTTTTGTTTGAGCTGTATTTCAGCATTCTGTGGACTAGTGCATTCGCTTTCACTTTCCGAAGGCGAACTAGCCTCGGGGTTCATATGCTCGAACGGCAGTATGACCCTCGGGTCCACTTCTATCGTTACGTCCTTATCAAAATGAGTATTAACAGCCATAATTTTACAAGTTCCATTTTGATTTGTTACTACTCCTTGTCCCATGTATACTCGATCGTCTCCTACGTTGATTCAGGGGAGATAGCCTTCCACTAGATTTGTCCGTATCAAGTTTATTTGAATAACTTGGCGCGACCTTGCAGGTATCTTATATTTCACCTTGCTATTGTTGATGTTAGTATCATTTACATTACTTTCAGAAGAATCGGTCTCCCTTTCATAAGGAGGTATTTTACCTTCTTTCAGCATTTCTTGGTACTTGATGGGGTACATAGCGATAAGATCGTTCCGTAGATTGTTTATTGGAACATTCTTGGCAGGAACGGCACTGGGTTCATCACATCGCTGTTTAACATTAAGGCTTCGCTGTGATAAGATATCACAGCCCTTGTAGTTTTCAGAAATGCTCTTCCCAACATTCTATCTTCTTGAATTGGAAAATTGTCCCAAACAATATGAAATTTAGTACTTCGTCCATTTATGCTTAACATAACAGTACCCAACGTCGGTACTGTATGAGCTGTAATGCCACTAAGCGAAGTAGCTTCCCTCGGATTAAAAGTCGTTGTCCACCTTAAAGTCTTAAACTTAATTATATTCACTGAAGCGCTATTGTCTACCATAAATACTGTCCATTTTTGATTAGTTTCAGGTATACAAAACCTTACTGTCGTCGGCTCATGGACCTCACAATCTCCATTGCCAGATCCCCGATTCGCGGCAATGCAGGCGCCTGGTCCTGCATACTGGGAGCCAGGGGTTTCTGTAACACTGTCATTACTGGTGCCGGTGGCATTCCCTCTTTCTGACTCGGCTGGTCTGCCAGTCGTGCCAGAACTGCCTTGGCTTCCTCGATCATTGCTTGTGTTGGTTTCGCAAGGCTCGTCACCTTGATGTCGGGACGAGCCGTTTGCGAGTTTAAAGGCTTAGCATTTGTCGGTTGGTTATATGGCGGATTAGGTCTTAATTCTCGCTGATATTGTCCAACTTGTTTCAACTGGCCGTTTTGTCCTTGAGGCGATCCAAGTCTTGGTTGATCATAACTAATCATGCCATATCGTCTTCCTGTAGGATACAGATATGTGTCTGTATCCGGATTGTATAATCTTCCGTTATTTTGTTCATAAGAGCGGCCTTGCGAGCCTTGAAATCTCGGAATCCAATTCCCAGTCCTAGGCTGATATTGTCTCTGACCTTGAAATCTATTATTCTTAGGATTATTTCCATAGTAACCTCCGTTATTGGAGTACTGATTATTATTGTTTTGGTAATTGTTACCGTTCTCCGAATTTTGTTGAAATTGCCTCTGTTGGTACTGGCTCTTTTGAATATAGAGCTGCTGAAATTCAGCAGGCAATTCTTCGAATTCAATGGGCAATTGTTCTTCTGATTCCAATCCCTGCTCTTGCACGTAAGCAACGTCCAAATTTTTGTTGAAACCAGTCCATTTGTTAGCTTCAAACTTAGGTTTCATATTATTTCGTGCCTCAATTCTCAAGGCTTCTTTATAAGCTTCGCTCAAAGAAGTAGGGCATTTGACATCCACTAGATCCCCTATTTCTTTAGGTAAACCGTTTACGAATATCTTTACTACAGCTGACTTCAATGGTGTTAACATAATCTCATTAAATTGTGTTCCCAGTTCGTCCTTCAATGCATGTTCTGCGCAATTCAACAATATATTTATTCGGTCGTGAAAATCCCCGACAGTGTCTCTCTGTTTCATTCTTAACACGTGTAATTTTGCATCATAATAAGCGAAATCCTTACACGGTGCAAATCTTTCCTTTAACCTTTTAAGGACGGGACTGGTCGATATATCGACCACCAATTTTGTCAGGCACTCCACGTGACATATTCTTTCACTTAATGCACAAATATTGTGCAAAAAAAAAGTCAAATTTTAACGTAAAAATCCCCGTCCTTAAAAGGTTAAAGCTTTGGTTAATTCTTCTGCAGTATTAACGGTTTTGCCATACAAACAGTCCCTAGCCGGCCCCCTTAATTTCGCTATGACGGCCTTTACATAGTTTGATCTTTGGGCGGCAGGTACCGTGGCAGATCCATTTTTTATGTCTTGAATAAAATCTTTTAATGGAAGATTCCTTCCATCGAACTCTGGGATTCCTAACAAGGAATTTTGTAAAGCAAAACTCGCTGATGCCGATTGCAGCATAACGAGAGTTGCTTGTTGTTGCTCTTGCGCCTGCTGTTGCGCCGCTGCTACTGCAGCAGGGTCTGTCATTTTGTTCTCAAATAACGTGAATGCGTACTATCAGTCTTACCTCTGATTTCTACACTAATCGTATAATATTATCCTTCTATTTTAACGTATTCAAAACGTTATCATAGGGATCGCTTACAGGTTTAAGGTAGATATATATAGTTAAATATATAGATGGATATATATATATGATTCAAGATATAGATATACTTAATTAACTAAAACTTATGTTCTGAATGTACATTCCTATAAATCGTTAACGTAACGTAATTTATTACGCGTTATTTAATATTACTATTTATTTCGGGAATAGTATCATGGGTATAAATTATACACCCATTTGGTAAATATTTTTTCTTATATTAAAAGTTAATAATTAATTAATTAAGAGCGTTAAAACAGCAATAAACCACGCTCTGCTACCATCTGTGACGTGTTTTCGAGTAGGCACACACGTCGTTAGTGTCCTTTTAGCAAACGAGTGACACTGCAACTCGATGTGGTGAATTGCTGCATGTATGAGGCCCCGCTCACTTAACGCTCGCAAGTTAATTATTAAATATATTTTATGTATAGGTATATTTATGGGACATAAATATACTATTTATCCTGTACAAATGTATATCATGTTATCTGGGAACGTGCTTAATTTTTAAACACTTCGTCAGCGTAGGCTATCATACTATGTAATTGAAAAGATCATATTACGCTGATCCGACCGGTATTTATGACAATAAATGAAAAGAGTCGCGAGAGCAAAATACCAAAGCCAAGATAGTTAAGAATTTAACGATCGCATACACATCTACATATATATATATGTAGTTATACAGAAAATGAATACGTGGAATTTGCCAAATGGTAATTATTCCAAGTATTATTATTATTATAGAGAAATAGGTAACAAGAAGACAGTTTTATAATAATGAACCTTGAGTTACTTACTTGTTAAATGTTTATTGGTTATTATTATTAATAGACTTGTCCTTGAATTTATATAGTTGTATATATATGTGTATTATATATATATATGTGTAGTATATAGTTGTATATATATATTTATATAGTTGTATATATATTGTTAGAATATTTGTCCAAGAAATATAATCTTATATATATAATAATACGTTTATTATTGCTGTTACTTTCGTCACGCGTATACGATAATCACTGATAAAAAGAATATAAATATACTGATTTTAGGAAATAATAATAATAGAAACTGGTTGACAAGAAACTGAGATGAAAACTGTAAAAAAAAAGCGAATAAAAATTGTACGTAATTCTGAAGAGGATTTGAACTGTAACACGACTGGACGTGATTAACTCTGGCTCGAGACTGCTTTGTTAGGCGTGGGCGATACAGTAATGCAGCGCGAGAGTGTTACTACGCCGTCACTGCATTACTACGAACCGCTCACGCGCGCTGAATGCGTACGACTATAACGCGCGGCGCAATTATACATAATACTAATACATATATAAAAAAAAATTGAATTTAAAAGTTGACACTTAACATACATGCAGAAAATATATGAAAAAATAGAAAATAAGAGTTTGTACAGGATTATATTAGTGATTCGCCTAGTACTACTTCAGAGAGGAGTTTTGATGTTAATGAAGTAGATAGTAGCTAAAGTTCAACGATTTATGCAGAAACATTGTTACTATATTTATTATTTTCATGTAATTCCTGATATTAATTTCAAGTAATAATCTTTTTAATTATCCTATGTAGCTTTGATATTTGCATAAATACTTTTTGAACTTTCACTTACGTATCAGTTGTCCGGGTCATAAAGATGAACCTGTTAGTCTGGAGGGCATTGGTATTATTAAATTAGCACCAGGGTGTATAGGACACACAACTGATGCAACGTTAATGACCGAAATGGATAGAAATGCTACAGAGCAATATATCTACAAACCGGACCTTACCATCAATGTAACTTTCCTTTATCCTATACTAAACAAATACCCTAATAACCTCCAAACATCATCTAAACGACAAGAAACAATAAAATGGGCACCTCAATTGGTTGCCTGGAAAAATAAAGAAAGAACATTAACCGAAATAATGGACAAAATGGAAGTAGTGGGCGAACATAAACGTGTAACGTCTTATCATTCGAATCTAATTTACGGAGGGTTGGGAGTGAATGGAATTATATTCCTAGCTGCTACACTCTTGCTAGCTTATAAATGTTGCAAAACAAAAAAAATGGGGAACGTGTACTAACAATACTAAGAAAAATAATGAATTGGACATGAAACAGAACCCTGCTACTATAATTACCTTCACCAATACACCGGAAACAACTAGCGTCGCTCGACACGACCTTACTAATATGTTACCCGATCCCGAAATTCCCATCTCCTTACCCAATCGAGAGACAAAATCAGGACTTCCGAAACAAAGCCCTGTAACAATCTAAACTACTAACTAACACAACTGGGACCGTTAGTACCGGACTTTATCTCATGTATGGAAGCATGATGGACGAATCCGTATTTTCTTTTTCAGCCCTAGTATTCTTCTTTGACATAATGAACAATCAGCTTGCTTCGAGTATTGAAGATCCAAGAGGCATTAGATTCTTGTACTCGGCCGACATAAAGCTGAGTGACTTACTCGTAAAATTGGAATCTGTAGGGACGATTATAGAATTCCATTCCATAGAAAGTATATCAGGACCGGATACAAAATTGGCTCTGTGCCGATACCAAGACACCAGACAGGCTGAAAAGGCTAGAAAGCTGGTGCAATGTATTACTGGAACTTCCCGAAAAGAAGCCGTATATTCAGCCGACTTGAGATCTCGAATATACAAGAGTGTGATAATAAAACCAAAGACACCCATTAATAAGAAAAGATTATTTTATAGACTACCTTGGGCAGTCCCGGAACAAAATAGGGAGGTCGAATTTTTTGAACATTTTGTCGAATTTGGACGACTATTATATCATAGAGTAGTAAGAGACAATAGAGGACGACTTTCATTGGGGTATGTACAATACTGTGATGAGAAAGATGCAACTAGAGCTTTACAATTCAGTAACCCTGAGTATGGTGCACAATATGCTAAAGACCGTGAACAAGAGGCGAAGCGAACCGTATTATGCTGGATATGTGACGATTATGTCGATGCAAAACTAGAAGATGAACATTTCTATACTTGGAAGTGGCAATACCAAAGGACATTGTGGTTAAACAAAAATAATTCTGCATCTAACAACAAACAACGTAAAGTTAGCAAAAAACAACGTACATCGAACTCACTTGAACGACTGTCAGAAAAGCCTAGATACATGTCAAATATATTGGTACAAATAACAAACACCGGTGCCGCCAGCTCCTCTGATACATCGACCGAATAACGAACAGGACATGGAATGGACGTTGCTGAAATATACATGAAGAAACCAAATTCAGAATCTGACTGTCCAGAAGGAACGGTCACCAAACAAGACTTGGAAATGGCTGATGGAGAAATCGAGACTGAGGTCAACTCAGAAGATTAGAAATAGTTAGAAGATACAGCTGCGTCATAAGAAAATATTTTTTTTTGAACTCCTCCCTTTCATGAACTATTTTATATATACAATTTTTATATAGTTTCGTGATGTTACGAACATTTTTATTTATCAAAACCTGTATTATTTTACCTTAAATTTTAGTATGTAAAGCGGGTAGAAGGACAATAACTATATAATCGGACTTCACGGACTGTCTTTATCACGCATAACTCCATTCATTCATATACTCTCTTTAAAACCCTCATTAATGTTTCTCTCTTATATATCTTTATCCTACTATTATTTTCTTCTACATGGACATAATTTTACAGGACATAGTCATGTCAGCGCCCAACAGGATGAACGCCTTAACAAGAGGGGTCACAGTAGCACCCTACCACCAAGAAGAAAACACCTTGGTGGTTACTTTCCCTCTGACTACCGTGGAATCTGATGTAGTCCAAAACCTCCTAACCTATGGTCCTATCGAACAACTTCATCAATTTGGGTCTCGACTGGATGGAAACAAATCCCTCCGTATACGCTACTGCGCCCATGCAGACTACCATTCAGCCTTAAACTACTACCTGAATGATAGTATCCAGTCCTTAAATCCCAACTCTCCCAGAGTTGTGATCAGGAATTCGGGCATCGGGTATTCCTCCGAATCCCGATGTACTGTTCGCGGGAACAGGTATTTAAGGACTTGTCAATCTGTGGGACTCTGGACTATATGTATTTTACGCCTATCACGACATATGGTTCGCATTTCCATTTGACCTACAGTGTGCGATTTGTGACCAAGGGTTCTGCTGCTGAGGCTGTCCGACTATACCATAGGGTATATGGAGCCAAGTTGAACGAGCTAGAAAGGATTGTTCCCCTGTCCCTGCATAACAAGAACCAGCACATTCTTCATGCACAATGCAAAAGCATTGTCATGAAGAAGGATTTCGAAGTCCATAAAAACCTATGTAACATGCAAATAGGTAAGGACTGGATGAAACATTGGCTATGCGACAAATCCTTCGAAAAACGAAGCTTTTATCTCCATCTACGTCAATGTCAATATAAGGACTGGATGGAACCAGAGCAGTCCGAAGAATCTGTGGGCTAAAACCTTGTATTTATCACCATGCTGGAAAACATCTTGGACAAGCTGGCAGCAATACCCATAAACACTACCAACCTTTAACTTTAATTTTCAATCCTTGTGTTTTTCCAAAAAAAAATGTGTATAGTAACTATTTTAATAGTACATATATATTACCCGTTCTTACCATCCTTAATCATTCATGTTTATTCATTCTCACTGGACATATAATTCCCGAGGACGGTAATCATCTGTGACGTGTTTTCGAGTAGGCACACACGTCGTTAGTGTCCTTTTAGCAAACGAGTGACACTGCAACTCGATGTGGTGAATTGCTGCATGTATGAGGCCCCGCTGACTTAACGCTCGCAAGTTAATTATTAAATATATTTTATGTATAGGTATATTTATGGGACATAAATATTAAAAAAAAAATCAAATAACTAGAATATATTTATATAGAGGTCCTTCTACTACTATTGCAAATATAGGCACGATTATTAATATATGTATAATAAAATAATTATATAGATCGAAACTCTCATTAGTCTCGACTCTACTGGTTAAAGACAAAGGTATTAACTGTAGTAATAGGGCTGCGATTTAATCTATTGAAAAATTATTCGTAACAATAAATATACTACTAAATTTATATATATTTCCGAATTACAGGTAACAATCTATTCGTTAAGGAAATTTCTCTTGAAGCCGATTTATCGTTGATTTAATTATAATTATGTATAGTTGAAGTTAAAGCTTACTCAAGAGTTTTAGCAATTTGGAACCGAGTTCTTTTAAATATAGTTAAAATATTGCAGACGTACTATTTATCCTGTACAAATGTATATCATGTTATCTGGGAACGTGCTTAATTTTTAAACACTTCGTCAGCGTAGGCTATCATACTATGTAATTGAAAAGATCATATTACGCTGGTCCGACCGGTATTTATGACAATAAATGAAAAGAGTCGCGAGAGCAAAATACCAAAGCCAAGATAGTTAAGAATTTAACGATCGCATACACATCTACATGAATATATATGTAGTTATACACAAAATGAATACGTGGAATTTGCCAAATGGTAATTATTCCAAATATTATTATTATTATAGAGAAATAGGTAAGAAGAAGACAGTTTTATAATAATGAAACTTGAGTTACTTACTTGTTAAATGTTTATTGGTTATTATTATTAATAGACTTGTCCTTAAATTTATATAGTTGTATATATATGTGTATATTGTTAGAATATTTGTCCAAGAAATATAATCTTTTATTTTGACTGGTCCTTGTAATAACTATTGTCCTTGCAATAAGTAATTGTACTAGAATTCGTCTGATCGTACGCTATATACGTGGATATATATATATATACATATATATATATTGTGACGGTAAACGTCAAATTAGCGCTGATAATCTAACTTAATTGCTGCATCTGAGGGCAGCACCTACCGGGGGGACGAAATATGTAACGAAGGAATTCGGCACGCGAGCAGACGGAACGCGCGCGATTGAAACCGAACTAGTGAAGCACTGACCATCATTGAGTTCGTCCGCTTTCATTTCGCTATCGACGATCTACGTGCCGTTAACGCCAACATATTAAAAGAAGGACGTACAGATCAGTACCTGCTAGCTGTGACCGCTATCGTTAAGGTGCCCTTCAGCAGCCCAGGGGAGAGACCTGAGCCAGCGAGGAAGCGCAAACCTCTAGGAGACCGGCAGAGTATGTGTGGTTTCGCCGTCGAGGGCGAAACCGTGTGTGCGCGCATTCGCGACCGGCGACAAACGAACGAAAACAATTTCGCGTAGTGTGTGAATCTATCGCTTTCTCCGTACGCCTGCGATAATAAGGTAAGCTGGCCAGCTTAATCTCGCGATCGCGGTTGCATGGTTAACAAATAAAGTATCGTTTCCGAAGCGTGCATGTAATAGCGATATTGACAAAGCACAGCGAGCGTCCCGACATTGTACGTTGTCGATGAGCGAGCGTCGATGTAAACAAACGCGCGGGCCGACTTCGTGTAGTATTTGAGGAATAATAAAAGGTTTAGTCCGCATTACTAACAAGTGTTTTTTCGACTCGCTCACACCTTACAGCTTCCACTCAATCGATTATAGGTTATTAAGAATTATTGGTTGACTGGCGCCTGTCTTCGCATGCTCTCCGGACCGCATTTTGAGCATAGATAATTACTTTCGCCCTTTTGATTTAATTGCGCGAATAAAATATAATTAAACGGTTTTACCCCGTTACAATATATATATATATATATATATATATAATACGTTTATTATTGCTGTTACTTTCGTCACGCGTATACGATAATCACTGATAAAAAGAATATAAATATACTGATTTTAGGAAATAATAATAATAGAAACTGGTTGACAAGAAACTGAGATGAAAACTGTAAAAAAAAAGCGAATAAAAATTGTACGTAATTCTGAAGAGGATTTGAACTGTAACACGACTGGACGTGATTAACTCTGGCTCGAGACTGCTTTGTTAGGCGTGGGCGATACAGTAATGCAGCGCGAGAGTGTTACTACGCCGTCACTGCATTACTACGAACCGCCCACGCGCGCTGAATGCGTACGACTATAACGCGCCGCGCAATTATACATAATACTAATACACATATAAAAAAAAATTGAATTTAAAAGTTGTCACTTAACAATGTATGATATTGCTTAATCATATTTTGTTTTAATTTTATAAATACTTTTTTGTACCAATTGGCATAAATGTAAACTATCAAAAGGATATTGGAGCGAAAAGACTTGGAATATTTTAAAACATACATCAATAGCTTCGAGTACAGTTTTAGTTTTGTAGGTAGCATCGTCCAAAATTATGTAAATTTCTTGTATATTCTCAATTGGCCCCACGATTAAAATATATGGCTGAAGTATTTCACGTAGATGTTGAGCATGCTGTTGAGCTTCGAGTTTAACATCATCAATACTTCCAGCATTCTGTAATATAATGATTGCATGAATTAAAATATGACCTATAATAATTTTCAATACTGAACAAACAGCTATACGTACTTTGATATGCCTAATCATTGATTCTTTAGAAAAAGCAATGGAAGTCTTGTATGAATTAGTTTTAGTGAACTTCAATAATCCTCGTGAAGGAAACAAGTGAGAAAGTAACATGAAACTTACTACCAGTCTTGTATTTTCTGGAAAAGTAAATTTTGAAATAAAAAAATTAAAACTTATCATAAATTATGTACAAACAATTTTAAAACCAAAACAAACAAAAAAATAGTATATTGATAGGATTACCTAGTATTTGTTGCAAATTTTTAGATTTATTTTTTGATACAGTTTCTTCTTGTGCTATAAAAATTGTATATGTGCTCAGATAATGCTTGCATTTAAAATAATTATTCGTATTACGCAACGCATCTAAAATATAAATATGTATGAGTATTGAGAACTTAAATGAATGATTATCTTTTTGTTTATCATAGAATGCCTTTAATTTTTCTGCAGTCACGTCTTTTGGGTTCAATTTTTTCTCCATGAACAGAAATTCTACAAACTTTATCCAAAGATCATAACTAAGTTCTACTGTAGATAAGTTGGCTAAATTGTAGTCTTGAAGTATCAGTTCGTGACTGTCTGATAATAAAAGAAGATTCCACGATTTCAAAAAATCACTAAAATTTGACTCTTCCAAATTTTTCAACTCATTAATTAATCTGTTTTAAATCAAAAGTTTTGGCCAGTTCTCTTGTACAAATGTCTTTGGTACTCTATTTATATGCAGCCATGTCTTGAGTGAGACGCAGTCAGCCGATAAATGTTTGCAGCTTTGTTTATTTTGAGTTGGGCGCCAGCTACCGTGCTCTCACGTTAGGAGAACAGGTAGCACTGCAACATCGGCTGTGGTGAGGAAAAAAACGGAGAACGACGATGCTGTAATGGTCGATCAGCGTTCCCTTCCTGGTCGCTGGGGTTTTGTCGGATGGTTTCCCCGTAGTCTCCTTCCTCGTCGAAGTCGTCGTACGCCGATCTCCCGCGGGCTATCACCTGTAGGAGATGAAAGTGGAAGCGCGAAATCCTATACGTAAGTTGTTCGAGGGGAGGATACCAAATGAAAGAGAAAGGAACAACGGGTGATTTTCAGCCACCCACAGCTGCAACTCGTCCGGCTAGTCAGGTGTTGCTCGGGGCACTAGGCTCTCGCCTCGGGAACGGGTACATCGGGGGGCGTCTCAGGGACGCCTCGTTAACGGGCTAGTAGCTAGGAGAGAGTTTCCCTCCGGTTCTTCGTCAACTGGTGGCGTGGTTCACGCAACAACGATTATCGGACTGGATGGCAATCAAATCATTCGCGCGCGTGCTAGCTAATCTCAGGACAGATCGCGAAAGCTACGGGGGATGAGGTGGTTAAACGGGCGAAGTCAATAACAATAAGTGGTTAATGAGGATTCGAGTTTATTAAGTCACTTCAAGAAAGAAATCCCCCCCCCCCTCAACCCAAGATCAATCGATCGCGATGGTCTATCTGATCTAGTTCATGGGGGCTCGAGTGGCGCACCACGACGCGACGTCGACTTGGGCGGACGGTGGCTGATGCAGACGATCCCAAGGATTGCGAACGCGATCCACACAAGTCCGATCGGCTTCATGAAAGAATTCCGTCAGCACGCGTATGAAAACTCATCGCCCGCGCGAAGGTCACGTGACGCGACGCTTGTCGACATTCGGCAATCACAACGGAAAATCACAAAGGGATCTACGAGAACTAATACGCACACGGGGGATCGGCCGGTCGTATGAAGGTCATGCTTTGTCTATTTGGAATGTAGCAACTTACGCGGAAAATCACTTCAAGAAATTAGCAAGTAGACTACGCCCATAAAAATAATTTACTTCCCGCACGAAAAACGGAGAAAACTCGTTTATTCACCGGCAAATCATTAAAGGTTAAGCAACGAAACGACGGCAAGTAGACGCGCGCGCACGAAGAATTCGCCGTTCAGACAATGCTTGATATAACGGCGCAACAAAGAAAGAGCGCCCGAAAGGTCAGTGACAAAAAATGCTCGCAAGCGATTGGTCGGACGCGCGAAGGTCATACGGCACTCCCGAAAGCGCGGACGTTCAACAAACGCGATTAGATAAAGGGATAAGCGTACTTACTCGGGCGCCTTTTTAAGGTAAACGTGACTGCGGCTACCGCCGCTAACGCCGCTGTAGCTACTGCTACTGCTGTTGCTGTTGCCCTTGTCGTTATTATAGCTGTTGCTGCTGCTGCTTTTGTTGCTAGGGCTGCTGCTGCGGCTGTTCGCTATTATTGCTGCTGCTGCTGCCGCTCGCTATTATCGCTGCCGCTGCTGTTCACTGCTATTGTTACTGCTGCTGCTATTCACTGCACTCGCGCTTTCTCGGGCTCAGGTGTCCGGTCGGCTTCGGAGCTCAGCGGATACTGGGGCGGCGTTTTTCGGCGACGCGCCGCTTCTCTTAGCTCATCTCCCCTTAACGATTAGGTGATTGGTCGGCTTGTTGCTAAGCCGGATGTCAGCGCCGACTATATCGGTATTTCTAGCCCGCATAATTTTATCATTGATCACATCTTGGTGTCTAATTTTCCTACTAATTGCGAAGATAGCGTCGGTTTCACTCTATTTGTCTAGCTACCCTGTAAGTTGATAACGATTGGCTAATCCGTTAGCGTCGCTTGCCTATCCTTGTCTATCTACCGCTCGTTGGTCTTACCGATTCCCCTCACTCGCGTCCGATCGGTCTCATATCGGTTGTCTCGCTCAGTCTCACGCGCTCGGTTGCCCCTACTTTGGTCTAGCCAGGTCTACCTTAGTTAACGGGGGCTTGCGATCAGCTGATCCCAGCTGGAATCTTGAAGGGCTTCCAGCTTCCTGGGGGAGTGTCGGAGCGGGTCGTGAGTGTGCGAGAGGTCGTACGCGGGCGTACGGGTCGTGCGCATCGGTAGGGAAGACTTCGGGGGACCATAGGTCGCGAGATCTGGACGTGCGTGGGCGGGTGTATGCGGCAATAGCTGTTCGGCCGCATTTCTAGCTGGAGCGGGGCTAGCATAAGGTAGCGTAAGTTTTCCTGTGATGACGCATCATCACAACCGATTTCGGACACACTTGCGCTTTGTTGGTTAGCCGAACTGACGATTTCAGATACACCCACTTTGTGCTTGAGGGTCATACCGTGTCGGCAAGCCCGGCGACTTTAGTCAACGGTTCGCCTTCCATTGGTCCGACAATGATAGCTTGGACAGTCGTCGGTAGGCGTTTAAGCCATATCGTGCGAATGAGTGTTTCGGTGGCTGCATCTCCTTTAAGATCTTGCAAATGTCGAAGGAACACGGAAGGCTTGCGGTCGCCCATCTCCTCGATTTCTAGCAATTGTAATGTTTTTTCGATTTGTGACTTACTCAATCATTTGATGATCTCTGCCTTGAGCTTCAAGTAGGGCTGCTCGTCCGGAACTTTCAAAATGAGATTTTTGACTTCTACTGCATACTTTGATTCAAGTTGACCAGCTAGCTGCGCGAACTTATCTTTCTCAAGCGTAATGCCGCCGGCAGTAAATAGGTGTTCGGCTTGAGTAAACCAAAGTTCCGGACAACTAGGATTAAATGAAGGCAGCCGCACTCGAAATCTGCTTTCTGTATTAACATTTTGAGCCTCGTTTTGCGCGGCTTGTGCTTGTGTTGGCCATGTCATCGTTGTACACTATGTTTATTCACTCACTCAAAAAGAGAAGGAAAAAAAAATGGAGAGCACCAAAAAAAAAAAAATAAAAAGGGTTTGTTCACGCACAAAGAAAATCCTTTCGTGGTCACCACTGTGAGATTGCGGTCGTGAACAAGTTAAATAAAAACTACGATAGTTAATATTATTAACTATAACTGATATGTCAATGATGATGTTGTGACGTGCGCAGACATGCACTATACAGTTATTCGGACCGACGCAAGTTATAAATGTTCGTTGTCTCAAGAGCCAAGCCGACGATGTTAACTCGCCGAGTAGTTGTGTCGATCTGATTAATTGCGAGGTGCAGCCTTGCAGCTCAACTCTTCTTTTTCCTCTTCAAGGGATAGTTTGTGTCTTAGCCCGCGAGGAAAGGAAAGAGAGGAAAACTACGGAAGGCGCACACGGGGGCCTATAAAATTAGGCCCGGCCTGAAGGGTCAGCCGAGATTTTATGACCGAGACGTGCCTCGATGCAATGTTTGCTTGTTGGCCTTTGCGTATCCGAACCCGCTCGATTTTTTCATCGTTTTAAAAAGTGGGAAAACAAAAATCTCCAACGCTTGAGGAAATCTTTAATGCGCGTCTGGCAAGCATGTGCGGTACAGACTTTGGAAAGTCTACGACCCCACAAATTAACCCATTAACACGTTGAGCGCCACGTCAGCCATCGGTGGCTGACACTAGACTTTCCGTTTAGGCCGCGTCAACCATCGTGGCGCTCAACGTGTTAAGGCCCATGCCAAAACAGCATGAGACAGCGCTAAACTAACTATGCCATTCATAGCATAAGTGAAAAAAAAGTACCCGTGTTTTTTCTTTTGCCATTAGCAATTGTTTATACAAAATTATTTAAACAAATTACCAAAAAAGTTAATACTTTTAAAAACTGAATGCAATCGATTCTACGGGAAAAATATGACAAAAACATATAACGTTTTCTTGTCAAACTTCAAATTGTTAGTGTAAAACTGCAATAAACAATTGCAGGCCGGACAGGCCAAATACCTGTATACGCCAAATCCCAAGCAAAATCCATGGCCTATACCGTCAAACTATCTATACCGTTCATAGCATATGTGAAAAAAAATTACCTAGATTTTTTCTTTTGCCATTTCCAATTGTTTATAAAAAATTATATAAAGAAATTACCAAAAAAGTTAAAATGGATTTTGCTTGGGATTTGGCGTATGGGCAATTCTTGGCTATTTCAAACAGTTTAAAACATCAAATCATCAATTTTGTTCAAAGTTGGTAGACTTGTTATTTATACAGAGGTCAACATGTGTGCAGGGTTTTAAATCAAAATATTGACAAGGGGCCGACTTATCAACAGTTAAAAAAATATTGGACTTATTTTTATTAATTCGATTTCTTAGAGACTAATAAAGATATGGACATGATTCTTTTTTTAAAAGACGCGGAAAGAGATTTACTTTTAAAATGTAAATAGTATAATACCAAATCATTTATTTTTGCCATTTTTATAAACAATTTTTTCAAAAAATCGACGATATCTTAAAAAACATTTTTTTTTTAATTTTTGCACCATCGTGTTCCTTGTCATTTTTACATAAGAAACCATTGAGAAAATCAAGTGCCCGCGATTAGGATTAAGACATCACTAAAATGAAATGAACCGCGCGCTAGCCGCTCAGCCGTCCGCTACTCTTACGGTTCCAACGTTGCTTGCGGCAAATGCCTTTAACGAATAAATAATTTCATGTTCTGTCAGTCTATATGTATTTATTTAAATAATATATAAATTAGTTAATTGAATAAGTAATTAAATTTAAATTAAATTTAATGACTTATTTACTTTATTTACTTAATATAACGTAATATAAAGTAATATAAGTAAAGTAATATAAGTAATCTAAATGAACTATTGTTTTGTACAATATGAAACAACATTGAATGAAACATTTACTCTGTGCGTTTCATCGGGCGTGAGAATGACGTATATTCAAAAATATATGGTAGAAAATATAAACACCAATTTGTAATAGCTTCTAGAAGTCTTTAAAAGTCTTTGAATTTCTTACAAAAAAGAATTTATGCTAAATGTGAGGCTTACTTTTACTTTCTTTGCTCGACTACCTGAGTCACAGCGAAGGGATCAACAATTAGCGAAGGGACTAGCTATGGAACATTTTAGATTAAGTAGACTTTGACCTGAAACTGCGAATATTTGTGTTTCTCTAAGCTGAGTCAGTATATAAGTTCACCATCTGGCTGTGCCACGTAGCACTGCATCTGGAAGACGCTACATTTTGAAAAACTGCGATTTTGAAGTTATTTGCGTGTTTCCGTGTTACGATTCAAATAGCTTACAAAATTTACAGAGCTATCGTTTTGCAATGAGTTTTAATTATTCTGTATGTAAAAACATTTTTCAACTTCATAACAATAGTCGTAAAAGTTGTTTTAAGCCACCTCCAAACTATATTTAGGTAGAATTCCGCTTGTATTTGGAAAATGGAGATGTTTTGTGTCCAACTTGTAAAAGAAAATGTTATAAAGTAATAGCTAATCGAAAATTGGAATGTAGTATGCAAAGTTCAATTAAAGATGTCGGATTGCATCATGAAGTAACTGAAGATTCACCTACTATGGATACTAGTGCAGCTCCTGAAAATGACCATGAAGTGGAGTACATGGAAACAGAAATGGTATGTTCAGAAAAGTACAATTTTAATATAGACGATTTATCATCGCCTACCGTTGGCATCGAACAATCGAACGATTGCTTTATGTCAACAGAAAACGACGATGAATTCAAGCTTGAAGGAAATAATCAACGTGATTATGTACTAAAAGCATAACATGAATTGAATGATAAATTACATTTAAATAATATAAGTTTAATTGATCTGAAAAATCCTCGTATGGTTGAAGACAAAATTAATGCTCTCGTTGATTATTTGAAAGCTGCGATTCTAAGGGAACATAAAAATAATGATCATAGCATGAAAATAAAGATACCAGTGTGTTAGATTCTAATTTTATCAATGAATTGAAAGAAAAGTATAAAAAAGCTACTACTCGGTTTGAAAAAATTTACATTTTAACAATTCTTCCACTTTCATGGAGTATACGTAAAATTAAAAAAGATAGGGTGCTCTCCTTATATTGCTTCAACCGCTAAAAAACTTCGTGCAAACGAAGGACTTCTATCCTATTCGCCGACGCGAATAAGAAAACATATCATAACTGATATGACAATAGAAAATGTAACATCATTTTTTTGCAAGATGATATCAGCCGAATCTGCCTTGGGATGAAAGACTACAAAAGTGTAAAAACTAATGAGAAACGAGAAAATATTAGAAAAAGAACTCCATAGTCTTAAAGAAGCATACGCACTATTTAAAGAATAGTTTCCAGAAGATAAGATTGGATTCTCTACATTCTATCAGTATCGACCAAAACAATGCGTTCTAGTAAGTGATTCAAAGGGGTTTTATAATGTTTGTCTTTGTATATATCATCAAAATAATAAGTTAATGTTGGATGGGTCTTATAAGTTTTTAAAAGATAATGATGCAATTCCGATAAATCACAAGGAAATTTTTAAACATATACTATGTAATAATCCAACTGAGGCATGTTTTGAATATCCTGGCTTTGGTTTCTTAGCTAATAAATTACTAACTTTTTTCATAAACAATTCAATTAGTAGTATCAAATTCAAACAATGGTAGAATGTGAATGGCAGACATCAATTAATTGATGTTGAGTTAATTAGAGAACAGTATGTCCACGAACTAACAGTGAAGTTTGTTAATAAATTTGGCGTGCATGATTACGTTACGAAATGTTAACGTGATTTTGTAAGAACAATTACGAATTTGCAGGATAATGAACTTGTTGTAATAATGGATTTTGTTGAAAATTATATATGTTAATTTCAAGATGAAATTCAATCCGCGTATTATACTAAAGATCAAATAACTATACATCCTTTTTCAGTTTACAAAAAAATTAACGGTAAAGTCGAGCAAAAAAGTTTAGCTGTTATATTTGAAAGTTTAAAACATAATCCATATGCAGTTTTATTATATCAAAGAAAATTAATGAATTCGTCAAAAATACATTTCAAAATACTGTAAAAAAATTATTTATGTTAGTAATGGTGCCGGAAGCCAATATAAAAATAGAATGGATTTTCTAAACTTAGTTCGACATTACAGCATTTATTCTATTAGAGCAGAGTGGCATTTTTTGCAAGTTGTCATGGTAAAAGTCTGTGTGATGGAATTGGTGGAGATATAAAAAGATTAGTTCGATGAGAAAGCTTGCTCCGTAAAATCATAAGTAATTCTGCAGAATTTTACAAATGGGCGAAGCAAGCTATGCCTAAAATAACGTTTATTTACTGTAGTCAAGAAGAATATAAAATTTTTGAAAGTAGCATGTATAGTCAATTAAAAGATGCTCCTACTATAGAAGAAACACAATCACTGCATGCATTCCCCGTGTAGAAATTTCATGAAAATTCCTAATGGAATCGGGCCCGTTTTACCTATTTCAGACTTGAATCGGACTAGAGATCCCTGCCAGAAACAAACTGGAAAATGTCTCGCTTTTTGTTACGATTCGGATAGGTAAATCGAGTCAGGATTTTTCTACGGAAAACTAATCCAAATCCTACTTTTATTAAATAAAAAATGTGTCGTTAAAATGCATAATAATTTTATTTATTTGTAATAATTTAATATAATGAATTAATGAATATCTCTACATCAAGTTTACATAACAAACATGGTTTATATTTTTTGAATATTTTTTCGCGGCAAAAAAATAATACTTAGTTAATATAATTAAATTAAAATGTTTTTTTCTGTCTTCCTCCCCAATCCTTAGAATTGTTAAAAGCAGACGTCAATGCTCGATTGAAGGCTCCTTCAGTAATAAAATCACCTTTATTGTCTCGATGATTGCTTAGTAATAGAACTGGAAAAATAAACAGTAATTACTAATTAGTTTTGAATCAATAGATTGAATTACATAAACCCATCTATTTTACCTTTTAAAATCTTGAAACATACAGAGTTACTAAATACAACCTTGCCTTTGACTTTCTTCAACGCTGTAAATTTTGAAATCAACTCCTTTGTAAATAAACTTTTCAAAATATTGCTACAACTTTTAGTCGGGTTATTAGCAGCTTTATCCAGCTGCGATTTCATAAAAAGGGTCTGAAAATTAAAACATTATTATATGATACAATGTATATTTCTATACAATATTTATAGATGTCAATCATTTTTTTCCCGACCAAATACTCTTTTATTATATCATTCTGCAGGATATTATTGAAAGTGTTCCAATCGTCTGAAGTTTGAAGGGGTAATATTAAATTATTTTCTTGTAAACTTTGGTTGAGCCTCTCGATCTCTGATCCTAAAATCTTCCTTTTCAAATCTGTTACGTCGGACTGTACATTCTGTATAATAATCTTTAATCCAGCTATTGCTTTCAATATAGCAGTTGTATCTAAAAGAGAAAAGGTAATTATAAACATTAAATTAATATAAAGCAACTTAAAATAATTCTTTAACATAAACATTTTACCAAGAGAAACTTGAAGAGCAGGTGAACCGATTGAAGCATTATATGAAAAGCTATCTTGAGTTGCAAGTACTTTGGGTTTATTTTCAGTCAACCGATTAATTCTATCCAGAGTATGTTGTGAATACTCTAAAAATAATAAATTGAACACAAATTCTTATATAAGTAGACATAAAAGAAAAAAGTTTAGTACATAATTCAAATAAGCACAATAGTAACTTTTACCTAACAATTGGTCATCAGACATATTTATTGCTTCGGTAACATCAAACAAATCTGCTTGCTGAATGATTTCTTCAGCTGATGGCGATTCTAACCTTTCATCTACTTTTACTGTGATTTCTGGAAGAACATTTTTCTTCTGCTCAGGTAGTTTCACTTGATACTTTGTGGACTTAGTTTTCTTTTTTTTCGTAGCTGTAAGCATAAATATCAATGGAAAACGATTACAAAATATTGTAAATATGTGGAAAAGAAGTGAGTTTATAAGGCTAAATTACCTTTTTTATTCATCTTGGCAGACTTTGTACGTTCCTGTTCAGAAATTGAACTATTAGATTCTTCAAGCGAAGAGGACTGAATACTACTGTATTCACTATCACTTACTAAAATTTCGTTTATATTTTCATTACGAAATGCATCAAATTGATCTTCTGCTTTAGATTCTTGGTCTTCTTGATCCGTTGTAAAACAATAACACAGGCCCACAAAAAAAAAATGAACTTGGATGTCCATCGACAAAACCCATGTACTCCTACGTATTTTTGCACGCTGAGTCCGAATCTGGCATTCGTTTAACCTCAGCACGTCGGGTTCAAGGGCATTTGAAGGTCACATTGCAGAAATCAGCAATAACTAATACAAGACATCTGTCTGTTAAGTTTTTGGGGTCGCTGAGTTTAAATCCGGTATTTGTTTTTCTCCATGAGGTAAGTTTGAAGGTTAATTCAAGGTCAAAGCTGTTTACTCTAGGAAAAATGAATTTTTGACTGCAGATTCTGAAAGAGCGGGAAATTTTACGTCCAGATACATATTCAATTTTTTTTAATATAACCCTCAAGGTCATGTGAAGGTCACTTAATCTTGTTGGATGGAGGATTCGTATGACAATAAGATAATGGAATTTCATGGGGCAAACTACCATGTCGTTATGTTTTCAGGGTCGCCGAATCCAAATCCGCGGTGTTCGTTTGTCTCCATCAGGCCGCATTGAAGGTCGTTTGAAGGTCAAATCCTCGACAATTAGTGAAATCGAGTCAAGTTATCATTCTAACATATTTTTTGAGCATCTGAACCCAAATATAAAGACCGCTTAATACCTCAGGGTCAAAATCAAGGTCATCCCAAGGTCAAATATACATTTTTTCATTAAAAAAAGAAAATTTTGACCACAGATTCAGAGAAAATGGAAAATCTTACATCTAGCTGTGATCGTTACTTATTTTTTTGATCACACTCCCGAAATAATCGTGTGCCGCAACCCAGGGTACCTCCACGTGGTGACGGCGGAAAACGGCTTTTTTTTGGCTTTTTGTTTTCCGGCAAAACCCTGGGGTGAAGGCATGATGCCGTCATGGTTGGCACACGAAGAGGTACGATGCAGGGTTTCGGATGCCCAGTATCGGCGATTGGTCAGGATGAGCAAGCAGGTCCGCAATCGTCGTCATCATGCGACTGCAGCTCTACAGTGGTTGGAAACTTGGTCTCTGTAGAGTACAACAATACAAGAATACGCTCTAATTCTCATAGTTGTAAGCAAAAAGTGAATTCCTTTTGCTATGTGTGTGGCAAATACTTTTTGAAAAAGTCGGATCTTCGCAAATTCACAGATGATTTGAAACTAGTATACGATGAGTGTTTCGGTTGTAAAGTCACTGATGGTGAGCAAGATTGGCTGCCACAATTGATATGCAATAGCTGTAGGCTGATGTTTAGCCGGTACAAAAAGGACAAAACTCCATTAAAATTTGTCAAACCTATGGTTTGGAGTGAGCCAGAAAATGTAGAGAATTGTTATTTTTGTATGACAAAAACTATAGGTTTTAACTCATCTAATGTCCACAAAATTGTATAAGCGAGTGTGTCTAGTGTAATCAAGCCGTTTATAGCTCCAACAGAAGAAAGAGATACAGATGTAGAAAGTGACCTTTCTTCTGCACTTACTGAATTAGAGATTTCTAGTTCTGATGAGGCCGAGAGTGAAAGAGAAGAAATGGACGAGAGTAATGACGAGTATGTGCCATCTGGATCACAAACAAAGATAAAAGGAGAATTTGATCAGAAAGAACTTAATGACCTAGTTAGAGAGTTAGGCTTATCAAAGGAGGGAGCAGAGTTGCTTGCTTCGAGGTTGAAGGAAAAAAATTTACTGGCGAAAGGTACTAAATGTTCTTACTATCGGAATAGAGAAAAAGACTTCAGAAAATATTTCTCTACGGAGAATGATCTCGTATTTTGCAACAATGTTAAGGATCTGATGAACGAATTTAAGAAGGATGTTTATAAATCTGAGGAATGGAGATTATTTCTGGATTCTTCTAAGCGAAGCCTGAAGGCTGTATTATTACATAACACTAATAAATATTCTGCAATACCTCTGGCCCATTCGGTTACCCTGAAAGAAGATTACAAAAATGTTGAGTTGGTATTAAATAAAATACAGTACAAGAAACACAACTGGCTAATCTGTGGTGATCTCAAGATTCTTACCATCATGCTAGGTCAGCAATCAGGCTTCACAAAGTTTCCATGTTTCTTATGTATGTGGGATAGCAGGGATCGTAAGAATCATTATGTAAAAGCAGAATGGCCTGATAGATCAACGTTCGAACCCCGTAAGGATAACATCATTAACAAGCCATTAGTAGAGCCATCCAAGGTCCTTCTTCCTCCTCTCCATATTAAACTTGGTTTAATAAAACAATTCGTTAAAGCGTTGAATAAAGAAGGGCTATGTTTCTCGTACCTGGGAACAAAATTTCCAAGAGTATCTGACGCTAAATTGAAAGAAGGTATATTTGACGGTCCCCAAATCCGCACATTGTTAAAGGATGAAGCATTCATAGACAAGATGGACGATAAAGAGAAAGCAGCATGGATTAGCTTCAAGGATGTAGTGGAAAATTTCTTAGGGAATCACAAGAGCGAGAACTACAAAAAACTAGTTGAAGACTTACTTAAAAATTACAATAGTTTGGGTTGCTTGATGAATTACAAGCTACACTTTCTTCATTCACACTTAGACTACTTTCCACAAAATCTTGGAGATTATAGCGAAGAACAAGGGGAACGGTTTCACCAAGATATTAAAGTAATGGAACAGCGATACCAGGGCCGGTGGGACATAAATATGATAGCGGACTTTTGTTGGACATTGAAAAGAGAACATATTATCGACGGAAAGAAACGAAAGCGGAATCCCCTACATAGATCATTCGAAGATAAAAGAACAAGAAAAAAAAGAAAATCATGAGTTTTGTAATACATGATACCCATGTCTCCATATGTGGCTGTTTGTCATGCGACGATTAGTCAGCTTCAGTATTTTTCTCAAATACTAATTTATGGCACATAATTCACTAATATGTGAAATTTTCTATTTTTCATGCAACTGTGGTCAAAATTTCCTTTTTTTAATAAAAAAAATGTATATTTGACCTTGGGATGACCTTGATTTTGACCCTGAGGTATTAAGCGGTCTTTATATTTGGGTTCAGATGCTCAAAAAATATGTTAGAATGATAACTTGACTCGATTTCACTAATTGTCGAGGATTTGACCTTTAAACGACCTTCAATGCGACCTGATGGAGACAAACGAACACCGCGGATTTGGATTCGGTGACCCTGAAAACATAACGACATGGTAGTTTGCCCCATGAAATTCCATTATCTTATTGTCATACGAATCCTCCATCCAACAAGATTAAGTGACCTTCACATGACCTTGAGGGTTATATTAAAAAAAATTGAATATGTATCTGGACGTAAAATTTCCCGCTCTTTCAGAATCTGCAGTCAAAAATTCATTTTTCCTAGAGTAAACAGCTTTGACCTTGAACTAACCTTCAAACTTACCTCATGGAAAAAAACAAATACCGGATTTAAACTCAGCGACCCCAAAAACTTAACAGACAGATGTCTTGTATTAGTTATTGCTGATTTCTGCAATGTGACCTTCAAATGCCCTTGAACCCGACGTGCTGAGGTTAAACGAATGCCAGATTCGGACTCAGCGCGCAAAAATACGTAGGAGTACATGGGTTTTGTCGATGGACATCCAAGTTCATTTTTTTTTGTGGGCCTGTGTAACCATTAGATTTCAGTCTCGCTAACCTGCTCTCAGTCTGGACATAGTTGTCTAAAAAATACATGAAAATTATTATTATTCTACAAATAAACCGTACGCCATATTTATAATATTCTTACTTGCACCTCCTTTCAGTTTGATTTCCCACAAGCTCCAATTTTTATTTGGGTTACGAATCAATTTGACATCTTCTTGTAGCTTCTTAAACACAGCTTTCGTATAAGGAGGATTTGGATACGGTGCTTGGAGTTTTTTTATATTTGTGTCAAACCTTATCCAAGAGGAAGGAAGTATATCTTTATCAGTCTCGCCAGTGTCATTAATGCAGCCTATAAACTCACAGATGTAGTACTTATACTTAGTGGCTTTGCTGTTGTTCATAGCTGAAAAATAGATTAAATGCTTATTTGTCTCATTTGAATAAATTAAATAATAAACAAATGACATCACAAATCTTTTTAACAATTGGTAATACCACTGTTTAATGATAATAACTTATTATAATTCATTTTTTTATTAGACTAATTAATTTTTTAATATTAGTAAATTTATTATTATTCACTGAATAGAAAAATAATTGTATATCTAATAATTATCACGCAGTAATATCAATTTCAATATTATCTATAAATTAAAATGTTACTTATAGTATAGTAATATTAAACTTTGTAAGGTTTTATTTGATGAACGAACATAAAGAATTTTACATTGTTGTCAATAATTTTAGATTTAATGCATGAAAATATTTTACATAGATTTATTAAGTAATATTTTTATAGTTTCTTTTAAAGTATGAAATCCACTTTGTATAAATTAATTTTGAGGTTAGTTCGTATACTTACTTCATCGTATCATCCGAAAATCGTTCATACGAAAACAAACATTCAAGTCACTCAATTATGACGAAAGTGCATAAAATAATTATATTACTTACCTAAATTTTCTGAGATGACGTTTAACAAATGTATAATTAACACAATAGACGATACTTATCAGATCACAAGGAATCGTCGATTGAACTTTGCTCAAGCAACACCGATAATCAGAACGGATAAATCTGTTCCGAGAACTGCTGCCGCATTATACTAACCGTTAAGGCAGACGAAAATTTAAAATAAAGAATGTCCACATTCCAACAGTTTGTTTTACTCTCGACTCTTATTACATAGTTTTAATATAGGTTGCGAATTTCAAAAGTCACATATTAATTACTATTTATCAATTGTTGTTTATTGTACATAACGTAATCTATACATTATATACAGGTTTTATTTTAAACATATAAAATATTTTACGTACACTTTTAATCAATTTTTTAATGCAAAAATGGCAAAATATAATTTTCATGAGATTTATTTACAGATTTATTGAAGGATAAAAAAAGAAGCTTTGTTTTTATTGATTTTACGTTAGTCAAGAGTTTTCTATTAGTTTTGGATACTTTGCAGATATTGAAATATGATGACTTAATCGGATACGTGTAGACAGATCGGACTTTTTTGAATATAGCACCTGATACTTTTATTTTTTTGGAGTCGCTTCGTAAATAGTAAATTTGTTTTACTTGCAGTATTTTTCCACTTTTAGTTAACACGTAATTGTTAGGATGCTTATCTGTGATTGTGAAGAAATTGCTAATTTTTATTTGTTTAATGTAAACAAAATCTTTAGTACCGATACTTTTTAAAATGACAGTCTTGCTAGGTATAACGGGTGGTTGATTTTGAAAGTTCTTATTCTTTTGAAGACGCCTACATACCTGAGCTAAAGGTTTATTGGGAGTACGCACATACTTTCATAATTTTCCTAGCGTATTTTCGAAGGGAAAAGCGCTTATTTTGCTTAGGTTGCAACTCATATTAATCACATCATCTGCGATGTGTAGTGTATTATGAACATTCATAACTAATCCTTGTTTACCGTATAAAAAAAGGGTCGCTTTAAAAAATTTTACTAAGTACGCTTTAGCCATATGTGACATTTTTTTGTATTCGTCGCTGCATAGTATTCTATGAGATACGTGAAACAATAAAAAATGCTTGAATAACTTATATTGCAATAAATCCTGTAAAATAAGAGGTCCGCAGTACAGCAAAATGAATCTTAATTCGGTCCCCTTGAATTTGTTTGCATACGAAAGACTTCTAGGCTTTCTTTGGAACTCCATAGGAATACAACTTCTGATTAATAGTAATCGTCTACTCGCTTCTTTTTGTTGTGTTTTAGTCAAGCGAATTTGTCGTGTGCCATTTATCCAATACTTCCATAATAATTTTAACATGATTCCATTGCAAGATAAATGCATATAATCTAAAATGAAACACTTGATCATATCAATAGGTGGCGTAATTTTCAGTAATGGACTAGTGCCTGTATGATGTTCTGGGTTGCTTTTTTTTCTAAATGATTCGTCTGTTCTTATAGCAGCATCAAAATCAGGATAAGTAGTTCGCCTATCTGTTCTCATTCCTTTAACTTTGCATTTTTCACACGCATAATAGCCACCATGACCTTTAGTGTACTTTAAAAAAGCTCGAGCTGGAGTATCGCATATAAAACACATAATACTAACTTTAAATTGTATTCCGCAATGAGTCAAACCTGATTCCAGTATAAGATTTAGATCGCTAACGAACTCTGTTAAATATTCGATAGGATTATGAGGTTTTCCTACAGATTCTAAGATACCAAGTACAAATGGTTAGTATAAATCCTTTTCATGAAATACTTTAACTAATATAGGCCAAAACTGAGTATTATTAGATTTGAATACCGACATGCCATGCACGTTAAACTGTAGCAGAATTTTCCCATCTGGGTGAAGCTCTGGATTAATAACATTTTTTAAACTGTCAACTAAACCAAAATAGACATAATACATTAATTGTCCATCATTGTCAATTTTTTTTATATTATAATCGTATTTAACGTTTAAAAAAGTTGTTGCCGTTTTAGGTAATTCTGGCAACAATTTTTTGCGTAAAATTAACAGAAGATGATTCAATGTTTTATTATCAACATTATGATTTAATGCCCATTGCTTTATTTCATCTATTTCGCTTAATTCTTTTTTATCAAGCTCACTCGCAATCATCTCTATCACCGAATCATTATTTTGTTCTGTATTGTCATTGTCTGAATTAGTTGACCGAGGTTCAAAAGTATCATTTTCGTGTATACGATGGGAATTTTCTTCAAATTGCATGTTACTTTGAATTTCAGATAATATTTTTTTTTTCACGTCATTACAGCTGCTCAAGAGAAATTCGTTAATTAGAAATTTCTTAGCTTGCTGATGTTGGTCTGGATCAGAAAATATAAATAACGCAATATTTCATGTGAAGTTAAAATTACTAGTAAAATAAAATATATTATTGTGCCATAACTTACAAAGATACACAGCGTTGGTACTAGCAATGTAAGTTTTAACTTCATTTTGAATTAATCGGTTCTTTCGCTTGCGCTCTCTATTTTTTTGTTTTCCTTTTTCACTGTTTAGTTTTTCCATTATTCTTTTATAAAATAAGTATAAAATTTCTGCTTTTATTATGCTAGTATTAATGCGATCTTAACCTATCACTTAACCTATACAAAATACAATAAATATTTACTTCGAAAAAATAAGGAAATACTGACGTGAATATGATCAGAAGATCCTTGCGAATACGACGTATCGCGGTTTACAAGAATGCCGTTTCGGATTCTAATCGGGATTTCTTATCTCAGAGAAAACAACTACGAGCTATACGACTTCCCCACTGGATACAGCTCAGAAAAACCTATCTTATATATATGTTTTTTCAACCTACGGTTTTCGGATCGGATTCGCGTATGATTTACCTCAATCATCAAACATAGGAATTTCTAGTCAGAATCGGGCCTTCAACTAGGGATCAGGCAGGAAAATTTCTACACGGGGATCATTCCAGTCAGTGATGACAATAGAACGGAAATTAAAGTACAAAAAACTTCATACTCTTCTGAATTTGAAATAAGACGCATAATTTAAAGGATTAGAACAAATTACTTGTAAATAACTTATTAAGAGTATTATGGTGTAGGTCCGATAAAAAAACATTTTTAATACGGCCGCTTCGTAAATATGCGCCGGTCTCAAGCGCAGAGAGCAAATGTTTAATTTCAATATTATATCAGATTGTATAAAAAAATAGTTCATTTACATTACTTATTTAATTAATTAAATTATATATTATTTAAATAAATACATATAGACTGATAGAATATGAAATTATTTATTCGTTAAAGGCAATTGCAGCAAGCAACGTTGGAACCGCACGAGTAGCGGACGGTCGAGCAGCCGAGCTGCTAGCGCGCCGTTCGTTTCATTTTAGTGCTGTCTTAATCCTAATAGCGGGCTCTTGATTTTCTCAATGGTTTCTTATGTAAAAAATGACAAGGAACACGATGGTACAAAAATTAAAAAAAAAATGTTTTTTAAGATATCGTCGATTTTTTGAAAAAATTGTTTTTAAAAATGGCAAAAATAAATGATTTGGTATTTTACTATTTACATTTTAAAAGTGAATCTCTTTCCGCGTCTTTTAAAAAAAGAATCATGTCCATATCTTTATTAGTCTCTGAGAAATCGAATTAATAAAAATAAGTCCAATATTTCTTAACAGTTATTAAGTCGGCCCCTTATCAATATTTTGATCTAAAACTTTGCACAGATGTTGACCTCTGTATAGGTAATAAGTCTACCAACTTTGAACAAAATTGGTGATTTGATGTTTTAAACTGTTTGAATTAGCCAAGAATTGCCCTTTAATAAAATAAAAATCATCTTTCTTTGGACTAATAAATATTTGATAGTTCTGAATAAATGTAACACCAAATAAATATAAAAATCAGATTGATTAAATACATGTTGAAATAAAACAACATTCATTCAATACAATCAATGAATTATTCTAAACCAATAAATGTAATATAAATAAACTTAGTTATTTGAAATTATTAAATTTTTTTCTCAGTGTGAATAAGCATATCACGTAAATACGTTAACCATCTATTTTTTATTCTGATTAATGTTTGAACTGTGATTTTTTGCAATTTGTCAAACGAATTGTTTACAATACTTTTTAAAACAATTTTGTTTAAATCTAATTATTATATAAAAACAATTTTAAAGCTAGTATTTGTTGTAATAATCTATTTTAACTTATATTTTTTCTATTATTTTATTTTATATTTAATCATCATTTAATCATCATGAAAGCATTATTTATCATTTAATCATCATGAAAGCATTATTTATCATTTCATTACATACAATTTTCTTTGTATGGGTTTTTCATCGTTAATTTAAGTTATTGAAATAAGAATTTGTTCATCATGTACCTCTACTTACTAATTTTTCACAATATCTCTATTATATTTATCTTACAACTTTGATATTCTATTTACTAATATAGTCATACAATTACTCCAATAATAGATAGAATTAAAACAACAATCATTTAGAAATAAACATTTTCTAAAAATTATATGAATTATTTTAAGAAGATTACAACAATTTTATGAAATTTTTTATCAATCGTTACGTATTTTACTTTTGTCCATTTTATAATTCGTATCTACTGAATAATGATGTACTTTGTAAAACATCAACAATACTATAACAAAAATACGTGATTTTAAAAGCGGTAATAAAAAGAGCAACAAAAAGACAAACGAAAGGCAAAGAGAGCAAAAGAGGTATGGCTAAGAAATAAAAACGACGTTATCCAATATAGGGAAATAATACAAGTTGGAAAAAAATAGAAACACAGATGATATTTTGGGGAAGTACAGTTTTAAAAACTTCAATAATGTTTCTTTTGTAATTATTTCCATTCTTTCCCATGAAAGCCTCAGTCTTTGGAAAACTTCAAAGAAAGGATATCTAATATTCTATATCAAAAAAGAAGTTTTGGTAGAGAAATTAGAAAAATGTTTATTATTATTTGGTATCAAAATATTCACTTAATATTATTAAATATCATATATCAGCATACAATTTTGTCAATTGAATATCATCAGTATAAACTAACAGTTTCGTGAATATTTTTCAAGTTGGATCGAACTAAAATCTATTTATGTTATTAAGCTCAGAAATTAAGTCGTCCATTTAAAAAAAAGCAAAAACTTACAAAAGAAATTGTAGTACGGTGAAACTTGAATGATTTCAAAATGTTAATTCTATAGTTTTCAATGTAACAGGACCATTTTCAGGAACGAAAAATTAATTATTTTGATATTACTTGACGTCACATCTGGACGTAAAATTTCCCACAGAATTTAGCCCATTAACGCTCAGGCGACACGTTTTTCGAACCCAGGTTTGGACGGCCAGTGCACGACGAATGCGTCTTCAAAAAATTCAGGATCCACTATACTCTATTTTTTCAAGGGTGCTCTTTCGAATAGCAATAGTTTCAAGTATCTAGACAAATGTTTATTCATAGATAATTCGAGTTTAACCTAAAAAAATGCAGATTTTGTACTTTGATTTTTTTTTCAATCCGGTTTGGAACACTTTACGGCTCTTTTACATGCTATTTTCTCACACCAATCGTGTTCTCGAACGTTGAATTTGAAAATGATCGAGAGCCGATGTCCATTCGAGCATTTATTTATTGCAAAATGTCGCCATAACTGCAAAATTTTTATTTAAAAGTTCATGAATTTTTTTCTCGCAAACGACTCCCTCTACGTAAATAATGGTAAGAATAAAAAGTGCTTAGAATTGGCTGAAGAGTACATCTGTGTTTTTTTTCGAAACGTTTCGAGCAATTTTTTGGTTTTTCAAAAATTGACAAATTGCAAAAATTCAAAAATTCAAAATGCAAAATTCAAAAATTACTCAAATCGGTCCGGGCATATTCAGGCGTATTCTTCAACTAATTCTAAACACTTTTTGTAATTACAATAATTTGCGTAGAATGGATTGTTTTTGAGAAAAAAATTATCTAAGTTTACTAGCAAGAAACGTCGTATGAGTAGGAAACGTCTTTAGCCATCATATACTCGTACTATGGATGTTGCCCGATTCTCACCACGGGGAAGTAGACGTCATCGAGCACCTTGTCTTTTTTTTGTTTTTTATTTTTTTTTATTTTTTTTTTAATTTTGAAATTTGTCAATTTTTGAAAAACCAAAAAATTGCTCGAAACGTTTCGAAAAAAAAACAGATGTATTCTTCAGCCAATTCTAAGCATTTTTTATTATTTTTTAAGCATTTTTATTCTTACCATTATTTACGTAGAGGGAGTCGTTTGCGAGAAAAAAATTCATGAACTTTTAAATAAAAATTATGCAGTTATGGCGACATTTTGCAATAAATAAATGCTCGAATGGACATCGGCTCTCGATCATTTTCAAATTCAACGTTCGAGAACACGATTGGTGTGAGAAAATAGTATGTAAAAGAGCCGTAAAGTGTTCCAAACCGGATTGAAAAAAAAATCAAAGTACAAAATCTGCATTTTTTTAGGTTAAACTCGAATTATCTATGAATAAACATTTGTCTAGATACTTGAAACTATTGCTATTCGAAAGAGCACCCTTGAAAAAATAGAGTATAGTGGATCCTGAATTTTTTGAAGACGCATTCGTCGTGCACTGGCCGTCCAAACCTGGGTTCGAAAAACGTGTCGCCTGAGCGTCAATGGGTTAAATCTACAACATAAAATAAGGACTGCTAGCAAAAATTTTTAAGTAGAGTCTGATTTAGAACCGTTTTTAACAATGAACCTAAAGATCGAGTTTTCTATTCGAAAAACAGAAAAAATTGCAAAAGAAACATTATTGAAGTTTAAAAAACTGTTTCCTCAACAAATCTTCAGATATTTCCATCTTTTTTGTCTACATATGTCATACATATATATACATTAGGAGCTTTTTACTCGCCCCGCCCGCCAACTTGCTAGGTAAGAAAAATTGGCATTAATAGATTAAATATGATTCAGTTATTCTAATACCAATTATGTTTTCTGAATCTTAGTAGATCGTAATGGTATCATAATATTGAAACTGTATATCAAATTTTGCTAATTCCCTTTTTTTTTGTACGGGAATTAATAAATGAGAAGATGAAGGATGGGGGGGGGGGTGAGGCTATGGCAATCAGGTGCCTTGTAGAGGTAATAACGACCACAAAATTTGTATTCTAAACAATGCAAGTTTATTTTGTTGATTCAGCCGGCATAAAAAACCCCAGTGGGCCAGTTAAATTTACAAATAAAGAAAAGAAATACAATTAATAAAAAACTAACTACTAACGAGAAGAGAGAGAGAGACAAAACTAAATTAAATTAAATGCGCAGCGATTAAATGGCATGCAATACTTAGAACTCGTCGCACCGTCATGAGTGGCCACTCTCTTTTATACCGTTTTTACAGCCAAAAACACACTCCGACTATTAGGGAGGATGCCTCCAGAGAAAAGGCACGGTGTAGCCCCAACGTCTTAGGAACGGGTACAGCCCTTGCCACACCGTCGCCTGAGACTAAACAACAGGCCTGATGGCCGCAGGATTGGAGGTCACTCTGGAGAATATAGAGTATTCTCCGCTTGAGGGGACAACACTTCTGCCCTCAGCCCCTAGCGTAGTTGTACTTGGCCAACTGTGACAATTGACAGACACAGACACACGTGGATACACAACTATACACACATACACAAAGTCCGATAACGCACAAGCTAGTTAATCTTCAGGCGGCACACAATAATAAATATGCTATCGTTCGATAGCGCACAGAGTGATTCTACACGGAGCTCTTTAATCCGATTAACGACCGTTCGCAACGAACTCCTTACTAGGAGTACTAGGACTAACTCCACTTCCCAAATTGACGGTTGTCATAGCTGTGCCCACGAAGAATTGGCCCATTAGCGTAGCGTGGAGGGTTTTAAGGTGCAGGTCTCAAATTAGTCTTAGCACCTTTCGCTGCGTTTTCTCATAATGACGCAGCTTTTTCTGAGTTTCCCCCGAATGAGCAGTTGGAGGCAATATGCGCTACACGTGTGTCGTGCGCTTACGGTCCTGCAGAAAAAACATGCAGAGCGCATATGTCGCGAAAAAAAACATTATATTACATTTTCAGCAAACAGAATGACGAATATTGTAGTAAAAGTCAACATTCTAAATGAAAACCTTTTGATACTCACAATGCAGACAATGGCTCCTAATTACCGCATAATTAACATTTTATGGAGAAAATTGAATTAAAAAGAAGAAGCGGAGTGTAAGCGGAGTATTTATGTAAACATTTTATAAATTCAATACATAAAATCATAAATTTAATTACATAAATTTTAGTGAAAAAATATTTTCGTAAATCCCCATAAAACTTAGTTTTAAAGTTTTAATATGTTAGAACTTACTACATTATTTTCGAAACATGTATGGTATGTGTGTGTGTTTGTGTATGTGTAAGCATACAAACGCATTTAATAAATTTCTTAAAATTAATGTAAAATGGGGATTTCATGAAAATATTTTTTCACTAAAATTTATGTAATTGAATTTACGAATTGTTTATGAATTGATAAAATATTTACCATTGTAATGTATTCATATTAGTTCCAATTTTATTGCTTATATACTCTCCTTTAAGTTATTCGTGCAGATACGAATTAATTTTTTAAGCCACTTTCGAAGTTTTTTCTACAGAGGGTACCAAAGACGATGACTTTCCTCCAATCATTTATCTAAAATGTAAATAACAAATGCTCGAAAAAATTATGTTCGACAAATATTCATACTTAAAGTGCGACTAATCTATCTTGGAATATTTCGAGCAGTTATTTCTTTAACAAAATATTAAAAAGCCAACTGTCATTACTAGTTGTCATTTATGTTTACATTCACGATGAAAAAGTAACAATATGTTATCGCATCTCATAATCAAACTAACCTAAGGAACATCATTGTTTTCAATTTCTTTACGAAAAAATCCAACACATTCCAAAATAATAAAATATTCATCAGTTCGTCTGCATTTCAATGTTGCTTTTACTTAAACGAGTTTTTAAAATATCATTCAAACTGTTTATAGAATTTATGTTTAGTAACATCTTTCTAATGTGATATATATACTGTTAAACAAAAGTTCAAGCATTTTATCTTGTATCACAGTTTAATATGGTTTTATTTTAGTGGTATTATAAAAAAAGTTTAAAACTGATAAATAAATGATAATTACTTATTACACAATAATTCAGTTTTGAACATTCGAGATGAAGGCGGTATGAGTATTATTTGTTTATTAGATCAGCACCTATAATTTAAGATTTGTCGGACAGTTATTTTAGATTTTTGGGGGTGTTGAGCATTTTATGGTAAAATCCAATGTGCAAATATGTTTTAAGATTTCTGTAAATTTTGACATGCAAGTATCTCTACAGCTTACAATGTTGTAGATTATTGGCTATTCGTGTAAGAGCACCGGAGCTTTCGTTAGATAGTTAATTGCATTACATTTGAAAAATCGTTTGTCATTGTTTCGTACAGACCCTCGTGCTAATTGCAGACGATGCCAGGCACCTTGTTAGCATATCAGAACACCTATGCGTTCTTTATATGCTACCGGTTATTTGCAGTCATTTTATGGACGTGGTGAATCCAACAACAAGTCTTGGTTAACGCTTTAATTTATACTACCTCTCTGTAACTTGCCTCTAATATAATTCCATAGATTGCGTTGAGTATTTATTTTGCCGCAATAATTCCATATCAGGTAGCTGCTATTGCCGACGAGTGGTCAAGCGATGCTCCGCGATGATATAACATACCTGCGACAAGACGATTGATAATCCGAATTAATATATCTGGTTCGAGCGATTGGCTCTTCCATAATGATTCTTTATAAACCCAGCTATAATCATCGTATTGTACGCAAAAAAATTTTTTTTTTACACCGATACTCTTTACAGATTTGCCGCATAAATTCTATTGTTGCCTAATGCTATCCAATAAAAAAAATTTTTTTTTAATTTATTTAAAATAAAATAAAATTGGATAGTATCTTGAAGATATCTCACTACTCGATTATTCAGTTTATACATGTTAAAAGTTAATATAGTTTGAGATGTGAAAATAATAATTTTCAAAATCATTTTGTACTGATTAATGAATAATAGATTGAATAAAATTACATTGAAAGAATTCAGCAGCCGTTGCTGGTAACACGTTCTAGAAAATTCCAAAGCTTCAACTTTGATGGATATCCCTAAATTTCTGTTTATATATGTGTTATTGCTGTATGATATTTTTTGCAAGAGATTTATTTTTGAATTACCTTTATTTACAATCTGTAAACAAAACGACAATGAGTAAATTTTATAAAAATACAATTAGTAATAATATTATACATGAATATACTTCTCCAGTGTTACGTATCATATAATTATACTTCTGTATACAGTTTCTATTATTTCTTTTAGAGTTGTTATTTTTGTGTTTTTTCTAATTGTGATTTCTAACAAATCACGGTGCATTCGGTTAGGATCTTAAGGCTTCATTTAAAAATCTTTCAATAATATTATTGCTTGATTTTATTGCCTGCCCCATATTTGGATTCCATAAGTCTATATTCAAATAGTTATGCAGTTATATATTAATAATTTATTGTTAATTGAATGTTTTGTTTTTCTGCCTAATAACCAGTAAACTTTTCGTAACTGTAAGTTAAGATGTTACCGCTTGGTCGAGGTAAAGTCTTATCACGTAAACATTTACAAGAGATTAACAGGTAAAAAATCTGGAAAATAAAACAAATAAAGGTTAAGACTTGATATAGATGTAAGGTTCGTCTATTCAAATCCGGAACGAAAATCGTGCGTGTTATTTTTATAAAAGTTATGCATGATGACAAAGTGAAAAATGAGACGAGTAAGGTATTGAGCACTACTCGATAATGCTGGATGCAGAGAATGTGGCTAGCAGCTGACTGGCATTGCAGTGTATATTTATTTGGCGACTGGCCTGAATCGTATACTGGATCGTATACTCAAGCAGTGAATAAGTCAAGCAGTTGATTACAAAAGATTGGCGAAGATGCAAGCGAGAATTGCATAAGTATTGGGCGTAAGCGCCAGTGTAGTAGAAATAACGGAGGTGTATTGGACGGCGGTGCAGCAGTAATTTACTCGAGGGCGCGTATAGTACGCGCAGCGTTGCACGGCGCTGCGCGGCAGCGGGCTGCGGGTCGCGGGAGGAGTCAGCGGCCGCAGGTACGCACAGTAGCGGGGAGCCGCTTCTCTAGTCGGCGAGCCGGGAGTCGCAGTCAGTCGGGCGAAGCGCGTCGGCCAAGTTGCGCAACTGCTGTGCGAGCACCGAGTGCGAGCTTGCGACTTGCGAATCGCGCAGCGTCTTGGCAGTGCGTGTTTACATCCACAGGTTGCTGAGCCTGTGCGAAGTTCGGCCTGCAGAGGCGAGGGCGGCTCGCGAGCTTGCAGCGGGACGAGGCGGCGCGCACAAGCCCAGGATGACCGAGGTGCAACAGAAGCTGGGGGATGCTGCCGCGAGACTCGGCAGCTCGCACCTACCGCACACAGGTCAGCCAGTCAGCTCCGCTTCGGATTCCCATATCCGCCGCGTTCGCTTCGCTCTCGGCGATTCGTCCTTCTCGAGTGCACTCTGCTCCCTGCCCTGGCTAAGCCTCGCTCTGGCGATTCGGCGAGCGAGATGAAAAGCTCCGAGGGCAGAGTTCACGACAAAGGGGCTCCACGGCGAGCGAGCGAGAGCGAGAGGGAAAGGGAGCGCGCAGCAGCCGCCGCAGCGGATCGATGCGGAGATTCTGGAAATGTCGGGGAAATCTGGTGCGCGCGCGTCCCGGCGAAAATGCGCACAGCAGCGGCGGCGGCAGCAGCAGCTTGCGTAACCCGACTAGCTGTTCGCCAAGATGACGCGAGCTCGGCCGAGTTATTTAGCCCGACTATACTTACGGATCAGGTGTGCATTTATCTGTTGCGCACCGCCGCCGCCGCCGCCGCCGCCGCCGCCGCCGTTACTGACACACCTGCGAGGCCCGATATGAGCAACTCATAAGTGCTTGGCCACTGTTACGCGAACCGCGCCGAGCCTTTAAATCTCACTTAATCCGATCCAAATCAACTGTTATTATGGTAATGCCAACCGTGGTGCGAGCGTTCGAGTGAACAGTTTGGCTTGAAACCATCTCTTTCTGTCAACGGCTCTCGTCAATTTTGCAGTACACTCTGCGTTTGCCCTCCATTTTCTACAAATCTCGAATATCTTGTAATGTATTTTGTACACGTGTGTGCTCATTTTCTGGTGCTTCTTCTTATCTTATCTCGCAGTCTCTTCGACTTTGAAAATGAGGTGAGCAGATCACTGAAAATGTTAGATAACATGATGTTTATTGCTAGAAAACGATGGATGCTCGAGATTATTGTACTGATATTTAGCAAACTGAGAAAAGTTTGTCGTTGAAATGAGGTGATGCGTCCAATGCCTCGCTAAATTTGTCAATCAAATCTAGCTTAGTTCGTACGTGTACAGTTTGCTCTTGGCAGCAGAAAAAAGATACGTATCGCGGCGCCCTCTGACTAAATGAACTCGCTAACGACTACACACATAGAGCTGGTTTGATAATTGGCAGAAAACCGTCGTTAATTAAAAGTACTTTCGGTCATATCATTGTTAATGCTGTCTACACGTAGGGCTCATTGTTGTCTTGTCAACTAGTTGTCCATTTAGACTGATTCTACGTTCGACACCTTCTAATCAATAGTTTTTGACAATTAAAATTTTTGTTTTCTTTCCTTACAATCTTCAATAATTCCCTTTAGCTAGTTTTTGCGATCTTTGACAAACAGAAAAAATTACCAGTGATGATAAAATTACCAAGTGAATGTAAGGACATCGCAGAAAAGAGCGGATTGTTAATAGAAAACTGAACAAATCTTTGACATGGATCAAATTGCAGATTCGAATAAAGGCTAGCTGAATAAGAGGCGTTGAAGAAGGAGCAGCAAGGCGCACGATAAGCAGTAGATAGAGATGATTGACAAGTATGACCGAAGGAAAGATAAGGTGATACGTTATAAAATGAATTGGCGTGCGCTAAGAGAGCGAGACTCGGAGCAAGATTAGAGAAGTGTTGATCAAGAAAGCCCGTGGCGCGTTGGCGAATTGGTAGCTGAGAGAGAGAGAGAGAGAGAGAGAGAGAGAGAGAGAGCGGCGCGTATGCATTAGTTGCGTATGTAGGCCACTGGTCTTGAAGGGCATTAGACTCACTGAAAAACTAAAAATCTACCACGTAGAGTTTCCTATCAAGAATACGCAGCCGTATCAATGATTACGTTCGATTAACTACACTACATGGTCATTTTGTTTCTTTGCAACAATCGCCTTTCCAAATGTCGCTGCCTCTAGTATTCGGAACGAATCACTTTGCCCAGTCAAACAAAACTATTCCACGGTTATTATTTATAGTTCGCGTGTTCAATTGTCGTGCGAAACAACGTGTATCCAGTGCCAACATTTCGAAGTACCATTTTCTTAGAAGACGATTACTTGTTTTTATTTCACGAATAGCAATCTCAGAAACATCTTCCCATAAACACAATATTTTTAATACTGAATCCACAACAACGCTTTGTAGCTTATCATCATTCTTGTAAATAAACGTAGATTGTTTGAACAGCACTAAATAAATTAATTAGCGATCCAGTTATTTCATTCTCCATGAAAACTTTCTTTGAATTATGCCCACTAGCAATCTTATCTTGTTTTACGAGTTTTACTCGTACAACGTCTTGTTGCTTTGTAAGGACGTGTGATCGATGCTCCTAGCTGTAACTTTCTTTCACTTTGCTTTCTCATTTCGATTAATTTTTTATTGGCTTTTACTAGAATTGACCTTTCCGTATTTTATACATAATACAATTAATAGCCAATGATCAGAAAAGTGACTATCTGACTGTTAGCAATACCGCCAAGCGAACTTCGTTAATTGTACGGCAATGCTCAGTAGAAAGAGAAAACAAACTTCGAGTTATTTGCCAATTGAATTTGATCATTCTCGTTGAGGCTAGTTTGATGTGGATCGTTTATTATATCTAGTTTCATGAAGTTCCGAAAAAAAAAACAAAAAACTTATACCCAATTACAGATCAGATACAAGTACGAATGAAAGCTACACCGATCGAGAAACGATGGGCGCGTAGGCGAGGCTCGCTGGTACGAATTGTGCAATTGTCATTTGGTATCTTTACTGCTGCAAACAACGGTATTATTTCGGACGCGAGTCTTTCAAGAAGTCAATGAATGCCGAGCAATTCGATAGATTACCTTAATATATATAATTGCATATTAAATCTATTTTTTTGAAAATTTGCTTTTTTCTTCGTCAATAAATCTAACAAGAAGTTTGATTTTTTTTTGTAAATTTTCTTCAATACTTTAAACTAAGAGGTAATCTCATAAGTTAACATGAACAAATAAACTTCAATAGAAATATTCGTTTGAATTCTTATACGTAAAGTCCGCGACGACCGGCATAAGGTCAATTGTGCCTTCTAGCAACCTTATCTTGTTTTACGAGTTTTACAACGTCTTGTTGCCTTGTAAGGACGTATGATATGTCTAGGTATATGTCTGTTATTTGAACGTTTCTATATTACATTTTTGTTGATTTGTACAACTTATATAGGGGATTAATATATTGGCGTTATAAATATAATTGCGTTACAAGTATAAATTAAATTAGCATAAGATTTCACACAATTCTGTAACGTACTATAGATAATAATAGATTTGTGTTCGTGGTTTATAAACAATTGAAACAAAATAATAAAGACAATGCTGTAATACAGAGCAAATATTCAAAAATTATTTGTAAAGAAACAGCTTTACAAAAGAAAACAGCCCAAAAGAGCCGAAGTAGATCCAATACCATTGTATTAACGAACAATATATCGTATCATAATCATTATTTTGTGTATCACGCTCACTTGATACGAAATCGGGAAGACACATTTTTCCGCACTATATACGTTTTTTTTTGTGTAATACATATGTATGTAGAAAGTGCATAACATAGACTCTTCATAATATTACCAAATAGAAACCGTATTAACTCTTTTTTATAAGAAAAATTTGTTTGATAAATATCGAAAGACTCAGAAGCGAAGTTATAACCTAATATTTACATGATGACACAATGTCATGATATTTCATTGAAATTTCAATGTAAAATATCAAATAAACTTGGAATTTGAACGGTATAATTTTTTAATAACATTTTATTTTTTATCGAAAAAATTTGATTTTAATTTTTATTTGATAAATACTATTAAAACTCTTTAATTATTTTGAAAGTCATTTTCAGAAGATAAACAAGTAACTAAATTGAACAATTGTAGCTACAAGATAATTAAGCCGACAATTAAAATTAAGATACACTCTTATAAATATATATACAACAACTTCTGTTTGTAAAATTTGATAATTTGATATTGACGAAACATCGATTAATTGAAGGCAACCGTTGACGAACTGATGACTGATTGTGTTACAGTTATTTGGCGCAACTAAAATAAATCTACTAGTTGTTTCATTGCAGTCCTAAAATAATACTAGATTTGTGATGATGGTATTAATCGTAGCTATACTCTGCAAAGCTTATATCAAAGTAGCGGCATTTGAAATTCACGTGATGTACGTGTAGAACTAACCCGGTAATGGATCTCTAATAATAATTGGACTACTGATCGGAGATAAACAGAAAAATCTCAAGCTGACACGTACACTTGTGTAAACAAGAGTTGGATTGTGCGAGTGGTGGTCGAGGAGCTGGAACATCGAAAGGCTCGTAGTGGTAGGCTTAAGTTGCCGAACGAGTGACCGAGCGTAAAGTTGGCGGTGCTTGCTCTGAGAAAAGGAGAAAGTGGAGACGAAGGTAATGAAAGAGTGGCGGCGCGGGCGTCGGCGGGGATGCCGAAAAAAGGAATTGAGAACCGGCTCGAATTGACAGCGAAATCAATGGTATTGCCGAGCGCGCTCGAGCGGCGCCGCACGCGCGTATCGCGCGTCGGCATCGCGCGCGCCGCAGCCGCGGCATGCTGAGCTTCCACGAGCGCCGAACAAGCGTCTTTGGTCTTGCTGCTCGACCGCGATGTACGTGATAAGATGCATTTGCTCGAGCTGCCAAGCAAGCGCCGCGTGATCTGGCCTAATCATAACAGACGCGCTCTTTGTGTCTTCATTCTGGGCTATTCATCAATTATTACTGATACTGATTGGCACTGTTGCTAGGGATGCTGGGGCACAACAACCCCTCTACATTTTCAGCAAGCTCCCCTACTAGTTACATTTTCAACAATTCCACTGATTGTTGGACAAAATACATTATTCTGTCTGTTTAATCAGAAGTGTTTGTCAAACGACTCTTTCAAATCTTACGAATAATACTTGGACAAGTTCATCCGGTTTTACTTGAATTCTAAGAATTGGACAAGCGTCGATGCACAGTACATTAGCACTTCAAAGAAAAGCTAAAATCATGTGAGATTTTATTTAGGAATTTGACTTTTTATGCGAAAATCAGCCAACTCAGTCATAAATACATGATAGATTAATGACATCATCAGCAGATCGACTCTCAAACATACTATCTTGTTTTCGTTCTCGAATCACGTTCTCCCCCTCTCCCGTCTCTCTAACTTTCCTTATCGTCTTTATACATAACATAAATGCTATTAAGTAGGCAAATCTAAAGGGCTCCAACTTTTACCTGTGCGTTTATTCACATCATATCGATCAAACTTTGCTGCCAAACGAGTTTTATGCTGTCGCTCTTTTCTTCTGCTGAAATCATTGATCCGCACCTATCCAATGTATATGTTAAGCTAGGAAGATGTCGCATCATAAATAAATACACCAATATTGAACACGGTATAAAACATCTGATCGTTTGGTTCATTGTTCCCTCGAGTCTTGATAATAATCGATTGAATAACAGCCAAAGATTGTATATAGATCATTCTAAACATTCAAACTAGCCTCTGTTTCTTCGATTTACAAGTCGATATTCGCTCATTTCTGTTAACGATGTTTTATCGATTATGTTTGTCTTTCCAAAATTAAAAAGTAAAAGTGTTCCATGCTGTTGGATGTAGAAGAAAAAAGAAATAGGAAGAGAATGAAGTAGGCAGGGTAGCACGCGACGCGCGAGGGAGGATCGTGCGTGCGAAGAGCTGGGAGTGGCTCGCATGACGCGAAGAAGAGGCGCGCGCCAACGCAGCTGCGGTTTCGAGGCGTCGCTTCGAGGCAGCGCGTTCACGTTCGTCGAAGGGCCTGCCGGTTTTCTGCTCTTGAGAGCCGGACGGCAATAAGACATCGAGCGCCCACGCCAACAGATTATTGCGCCCGGTAATTCTCAGTCGGACGCGAGATTATGCAACGCGACTGCAAGCTATGTATAATACGCGTGTGCGCGACACGAAAGCAGCCAAGTGCTCTAATGCACGCCGCGCCGACCTTGCTCGCACTGGCCTCCGTCAATGGCTGCGCTTCCTCCTGCGAGTGGCCCAATAAGCTCGGCCTAGGTCTAGCAAATGCTGCTCGCCTAAATTCTCATTCTTCCATAGGATGTTCAGCGAGGTCTGTCAGTCAGATTCATATCAGATCTTCGTCATCGCCATTTTTTATTAACGTTATCAGAGTCTCGTCGTTCCTCTGTCCATATGAAATTCATAGTCGTGAAACAAGAGAGCATTGGTCGACGTGACACGAGAAGAGACTAGACGGTGTGAGCGCACAGACTGACGTAAGCGAAAGTTGGCTTCTTATTAGCAGAGCTGCTTATGCTTTTACTCGGAACAGTCACTTGCGATTCGTAACTCTAAAAAATTATTCGCTATCTAAACCACGATGCGCAGTGTCTTTTCGAACGATGCTTATTCTCGATGGGCATGCGCGTATTACGGCCAAATGCTCGCACAGTGAGCATGAAAACGGTATCAAAATCCAATGGACTGCAACCATTGGAGATAGCCTCTGAGAATTCTATAGCTACTAAAGCTACTAAAGGGTTCAAATAAATTCAAGTAAACGCGCGTAGTTGCCGAACACTCGAATAATTTGGCAACGGTTGATTGCAGCAGTGGAAGAAAAAGACAGTAAATAATGAAGAAAGCTATCGCGGCCATTATCGAATGCACGCATGATCGGCAACAATCGTCGGAATGCTTCCGGCGTGGCGCGGCCAACTATCTCTGCCCTGCGTAATATCGCGGCAGAAAGAAAGGAGGGAAGCAGCGCAAAGCGAGGGAGAATAAAGAGATGGGAGAAAAATGAGCATCAAGAGCTTGGCACGCGGAGAACCTCCGTCATTGTCCGCGAGGGAGGGCATTGCGCCCTCGTAGCTGGCAATCTGGCACTGGGAGGCTGCGAGGGGGCAGCCCAGCCGAGTGCAACGGGAATCGATAGCAAGCGGCCGCTTCCTCGAAGCTCCGGCTCAAACCCCGACAGTCACGCCTGACAGGTGCTTGCGCACGTGCGGCTCAGCTCGGATCGGGTTGCGCTCTCGCTCTGCCACTGAAAAGTGCTCGGCAATCTGATCGATGACCCAGCGAGTTGCTTCTCGCTGCCAAATGAAATCAACTGCGCACGCCGGCCGAAAGGTCGAGCGAGCGGGATCGGGCTTCGCTGGACAGTCGCTATAGCTACGAGTTATAATTCGCGAGGGGAGCGCCGGGCGCACGGCCGCCAGCACGGCCAATTCGCTTGAGCGGCCTCGAGGCTTCAAGCGTGACCGATCACTCGCGATTATATCCGATTACCCGTCGACGACGAGCCTCGCCGCGCGCGACTTCGCCCAGCCTCGAACCACGTACACGCGTTTCGCAGCCTTAATGGTCCGATTCCAAGTCGCACCTCGTCGCTGTCACGTCGACCGCGTTTCAGTGCAACTTCCTTTGCCTTAGAATCATCTTTTCCCGTAGAATTGAACTTCGCTTCTCCATTCTGTAGCTCTCTTCCTTCTACACTCGATGCAATTATCCGTGGTCTCTAAGCACGCTCAGGCATGGATTACTGCTTTTTGTCTTGTTACGGAAATATTGCCGAACGATCGCTATCCGAAAAATTAGTCAATCGTACATTTGGTACATCGAAAGCGTCACGAAAACATCAGGCCACCGGTAACTGCGACGACAATCAATCGATGTACTCGTAGATGGTTTACTGACTGCATGTCTGTGTCGTTCAAAAATCGAAAGGCGCTCGCTCACCTCGTCTCTGTCTTGTCCGATCCCTGTTCTAATACCCCCTTGTCTGAGAATACCTATATACCAGCGCTTTTACCCTTTTCCTTGCGGGGCTTCCGTCTGTCCGGATTATCTGCGAAAACTAGCCTCTTCCGTCGGACAAACTGATGAAATAAATATAGTCAGTGTCAACACTCGCATATAGGATGAGCTCAACATTTTGAGACATCTGCAGAAAAGCTAGCAGAACCTTCAAGAATTATTAATACATTTAATCGACAATAAATTAATCAAAAGCTGCCCCAAACGCATGATATAGTATACGGCAGAATGTACACTCGAGTCCGACTTGATTAGATGAACTAAATCATGTTTCACAAGATTCTAATTTCAAGCACACCGACTTAGAATGCATCCGAATTTAATTAATACTGATAGCCCGGTCACACCTTATGAAGATAAACTATTGGTTAGGTTTTAGCGAGAGTTCGATTGGAAAGCTCGAGCGCCTCGAGCTTGCAAACTTTCCAAGCCGTCAGAGCTTTTTCCAAACTTTTTCAAGATGGACCCACATGATTTCAACTTTACAGTACGAATATATAGTCAGTCCAATCAATCAGACAGCTCGATAACTCGAATAATGGAGAAGATTAAAAGAGTTAATATTTGAAGCTGTAAATTATTATTTATAACGTCAAATCTCAGCAGCTTGAGCCGCTGGAAAAACTTGGTTGGAATTCAAGCTTTAAGCCGAACGAGGAGTTTGAAAAAATCTAGAATCATCAACTATCCTTAAGATGTCATGAAAAAGTGTTTAATTGTTGGTTATTTTTCTGAAATAACGAATATTGTTGAAATCAGTATAAATTAGGCGCTGCATAAAATAATATCGAAGAATTGTTTATTACATTAGTCTCCGTATTTATTTATTTTTTCTCATTAAGATAGTCGAAAATTTACAAATCTTAGAGTCAAAGCAGTATATATTACTTATCTTTATAAAGGTTTTGTAATAGCTTGAGTTTGAATGTCTGTAAATCGCAGTGTTTGATTAATGTAAAATAAGCTGGAATGGCAACACTTTTTTCATTTTATTTCAATTTAATTTCAATTATGACAATACTATAAAATAGTTCTAAGTGGGCCTTTATACGAAATAATACTACATTATTTAATATATATTTAATTGTTGGATAACATAAGAAGTTTATGACTCAATACAACTTATAATGCATTCTAATTAGTTGACTTGTATTTCAAGCTTTAGATAACAAATTTTATCCTTATAAAGTTCATGCAAAGAAGCTGAAATTGAAAATTCCGCTTATTATATGAAATGAAGAATCTACGATTGATTTTGAAAACAGTTATCTACATTATCCTTAGATCAAATCAGAGTAAAACAAGAGAAAGACGATAGATGTCGCGAGCCGATGGCTTAGTCTCAGCAAGTGTCAAATTATCACAAAAAAAGCTGAAGGCTAAGCTTGTATCGATTTACAAAGTGACTCATTAATTATTTTTGTGTCTACTCCAAACAGTCGATATATTTGAGTTTTAGATAAATGCCGACTGTCAGCTTTCGTACAATACATCATAAACAATTTTTTAATTTGTATAGCAATTCAATTATAATATTAATCCAATATTGTTTTTCAGATAAGAAAATTATTCCACAGACATATCTCAAAGTAAAAAATTAACTCAAATATCATCAATGACACAAAGCATTATATTGTTCAGTTCCAAGTGAAATTGAAAAAGTAGAATCAATTGTAGATATTGTCTGTTGAAAAAGATATTGCAAAATTCAATCATTTATAAACCAACAAATCTCTTGCAATTAAATCACGAAGCATGGAATAGACGTCACAACTTTAAAACTAATCATCGATTTGTTTATATTTGTTTCGTAAAAGCAAATAGTACGATGCGGAACTATCTCGAAAGTATGCCCTTTCAGATGCATCCACTCTATTATAGTAGAGTCAATATAATAACAACAGTTATTATAAGAAGTCAACTTATAGATTTATGTTTATAAACTAGTTCTCTTTTCTATATTCATGCACGAAAACCTTTTTCTACCAATTCCTGATTTCAGGCTGCTGGGCCAGTAAGAGGCTGGATTAGTTAGCCTCAGGTCCATTAGTTAGACTCAGCCCCTGTAACTGTCCGGAACAATAACTTGTTATTTTCATTACAAATTTTGAAGTAGTCAGATTGTTGGGTTAACATAGAAATTAGATGGTGCAAATTTATTAGCTACTACTAATAATTTAATGCGGTGAATCAAAGAAAAGTCAACATCAAATTAAATCGAAGAAGTGTTAAATTAATTATCGGCTTAAATACCGAGACTCGGGAAAGCCGATATTAGAACATTAATTCTTAGTAAAACACGAATTATTAATACAGAGAATATGAGGTTAAGCTAACGCTCGCTCCGTATGAGGAATCAAGAAAAACTTGCTGTCTCAAGGGCGGACAAAACCACAAAGCCCAAAACCTTTCCGTTGCTGCCGCCGTGTTATTGAGCCTCATCGACGATCCCATCATTTTTTCGCGCTCTCTTTCTAGTCCGCCCTCTCGCTCGCTCCAGCTCGCCAGCCTACCGGTCCCAGGGTTAGCCTCTGTGCTTACCTGATCCGTCCTTTTGACCTACCACGCCCGGAATTCGAAGCCTCGAAGCCTCCGAGATACCGTGAAGCTGGATTTAGCTATTACGGCAACGATGATGCGCAATGAGCTCGTCCACATCAACGGTTCAAGCAGGGGTTGGGCTTCGAGAGCTTGTATTCGGGAATTTTACGAGCCATAAGCGTGGCATCCTTCATACGCGCGTTTACGACTATTTATTCGTAATATAATTTTCGTAATATACTATCGACAACATCGCTGTACAAATTTCGCCACTAGCCAGACTTATTTATATTTACTTAGTTAACTATATACATCGTTGCCTGTGGCCAAGACAAAAATGGGAGGGCAGCTTTCTCTTTTTATGACACGAACGTGCCTATTTCGAACTTGAGCGTCGAACTACGAGGCTTATGAGATCCATGAGACGTACATCTTGAACACATATGTTCCGCGTCACGTTTCCCGAGTTGCAAAACGAATTTGAATTATCACCTCCCCCTCCCCCTCTTTTTATTTTTTTTCATTCCTTCTAGACGTATAACCTTTTGCAAGCGATGCTTGCCTGACCCGCAATCCGATCCTATGTTTCTTTTTTATGTTTCCATTCACATCGCGAACACGCATGGATAATTGAAAAGTAGATTTTCAACAAAATTCCGTTAAAATCCAATCGTTACTATATTACTAATGAAACAAAACAAATGAAACAGCAAATGATTTTCCAAGGAATAAGGTAAAATCATTGTTGCTGTAATTCACAAGTTGCGTCTACGAAAAGCCGCAGTCTGCATTTATTAGAGCCACCATTAGCTGGCGTTATTTTTTACCAGGAATCATAAATTTGATCCACTTGAACTTTACACAACCGACTAGCACGTACATTACTAAGTAAAACATCAAGGCTGCTATTCATGCAACAAATATTATTAGGTAGAACTTGTTTACATTTATCGCTAGTTAAATTGAGCGAATCTGCAAGAACACCATTGTTATTTATTTAGGAATATTTAGACGCAAACTAAATAGACTGTCGAAAAATGTTAATAGGAAATCTGGCTTCGAATTGTATTTTGGATGCGAAAGACTTGTGTTGACCAAACACCTGCAACATCGTATACTCGCCAATTTGTATGCATATTAAACACCTATTGGATACTTGAGTTTTTTGATGATCAATTTCATCATTTCAATGAATATTCGTAGCAACTGTTTTTTTGGAATTTGAAAAAGCGAGCAGTGCGAGAACGTAGCTCTTCGAAAAAAATACACAAGTCCGGTTTTTAGAAATTTACCAAATTGAAATAAAGACATACTAGAGTATGAGAAAAAAAGTATAATTGAAAAGAATTTAGAAGAAACACCATACAAGTGCAGGAGTATTAGTTCAAAAGCTTGATAACATTTTAGGAAACTAATCTTTAGTTAAGAACTATGCGACGTAATGGTAAAAAATATTTATTTTGTCCCTTTCAACTCTTCTTTTAACATCAACAATCAGTTTGCACGGTTAAACATGACTTTTATTGATTCAATAATTTAAATATGTATATATTGCGGATATAACTAAAGATAAATATTTAACGCGTCAGCCGCATGTGTGCACGTAAAACGATGTTTTTTATTTGTTTTTATTAACATTGAAGGGTTGTTAGAATTAAAGGGACAACATTAAATGATAAAATTTCTAATAATGGAAGAAGGGAAATAGTGAGAGCTAGAAATTCACTTAATTTTAATTGTATTCAGCAACGTTTCATCAGCACATTTGCTGACCTCTTCAGGCTTTATTAACAGAAAAATAACAAATTATTAACAATAAAGTTGCAAATGTAATTATAATTATATGTATATGTGTGTACCTGATTTCTCTCGTAGTCAAATTATTATAAGCTAAAACGAATAGCTCGTAGCAAGTCACGTTATAATACATTAAGAAATCAAGTATTTCAATACATATATTCTTCATCTATCATCAGTTCTGTTAACTCTTGCATCGAAAATCTTAAAAATTGAAATACAAGATATAAATAGCCATATTAAATTCTTGGAAAAATAATTAGACAAAACAACGTCCTTATTAAGGAAATCAAAAATTGACAATACAATTTTAGGCAATTATTTCTACATGACTGAATTGAACTTGAATAATTTTAGAAAAAAGCTTGACTTATTACATAAAAGAAAATTCCAGAATTTGATATCAAAGAATCATAACAAGAAACAACATAAATTCACTGGTTGCAAAAGTTGGATAAAAAATTTAACAAACATCGATCTTCCTAAAGAGGTTACTCAAATAATTTCACTTGGTCCAAAATTTTGTTACTCCACTGAGGTTTATAAACCACAAATATTAACTACTATAAAAAATGTAGAAGGGCTATTAGAAACAGACTATATAAAAACCACTTATGATAAACAAGATATTCACAGTAAAATAATAAGAACATTAGAAACAGCTAATAAAAACGTAAAACATATATCTATTGAACAAAAAGAATTCAACAAAAAAATAAAATTAACAAAAAATTTTCTAAAAATGTATCCAGACATTATGTTTACAAATGCAGACAAAGGTAATGTCACAGTAGTCATGTCGAAAAAACAATATTTAGAAAAAATGAATACTTTATTAGATGATAATATCACTTTTACCAAAGTTAAATCAAACCCTCTGAAAAAATTATAAGGAAACTTAAAAATAATTTTAAAAGATTGGAATGATAATGGTTTTCTGAATAAATATTGGCATAATAATGATTTGACTCAAACATCTATAGTAAAATGCTATGGATTACCAAAAATACATAAAGAAAATGTGCCTCTACGACCAATAATTTCATCAATTAATAGCCCTACTCACAAATTAGCAAAATTCTTATATAGCGCTCTTAAAACAGCTATAAATAAACCTAACTCTCACATTTTAAACAGTGGACAGTTAAAAAGAAATTAAAAGATATTTTTATTCCAAACGATCACGTTTTAATATCATTAGATGTAAGTTCCTTATTCATGAACATATCTTGTGATTTAGTCTTGGAGGGATTGGACAAACATTATGAACAAATTAAAAATTGTGAGATTCCAATAGAAGAGATTCGGAGAGGTATACAATTCTTATTTAATAACACATATTTTGTGTTCAACAAAATTTATTATAAACAAATATTTGGAAGCTTGATGAGCTACCCCATCTCTCCTTTATTAGCTGATATTTTAATGGAAGACTTAGAGGAACACTGCCTGAACATGTTATGGAATAAATATCAAATTAATCCTGTTTTCTACTATAGATATATTGATGATACTTTGATGTGCGTTCCGAAAAATAAAATTGATTTAGTTGTCGAGACGTTCAATTCTTATCATAATAGATTACAATTTACGTTTGAAATTGAAATGAATAATTTTATTCCATTTCTCGACTTAAAATTGATCAGAAATAATAATAAATTAGAATTTGATTGGTTTAAAAAAACAACACAAGCTGACAGAATTTTGAATTTAAACTCAGAACATACAATTCATCAAAAAGTTAATATAGTTTCAAATTTAGTTGACCGGGTGTTTTTACTTGCTGACAAAAAGTTTCGTTCACGCAATTTAAAAATAGTTACTAATATCCTGAAAAAGAATAATTATCCATTTGAATTTATCAATAAAAACATACGCAAACGGATTAGCAAATATAAAAAAGGGAAGAATAATTCTAAAAAATTAATAAATCAGAAACTACCTATAATCGCTATTCCAAATAATTGCAACATCTTTAAAAAATGTTCTTCTGTGTTAAAAAAACATGACATTACTCCAATCCCTTTATTACAAAAATCATTACAAGAGTTCATTCGTTTAGGAAAAGACAAATCTGATTTATTAGACAACACTGGTATGGTCTACAGTATTAACTGCAAACAATGTTTAGCGGTCTACATAGGTGAAAGTAAGCGATCCTTAAAAATTGAATTAAATGAACACAAAAAAAAAACATTGACTCAGATACAGTAGTAGCTACACATAGAAGAACTCTCTCACACGAATTCGACTGGAAAAAAGCTAAGATATTGGATTATGAAAAGAATTATAAGAAACGAAGAATATCCGAAATGTTACACATTGGCTTACATAAAAATACGTTAAATAGAAAAGAGGATATACAATATCTTAGTCATATTTATAAGCTTTTATTAATATCGATGAGGAAAGGATGATAGATGAAGAATATATATGTGTGTGTGTGTGTGTGTGTGTGTGTGTGTGTGTGTGTGTGTGTGTGTGTGTGTGTGTGTGTGTGTGTGTGTGTGTGTGTGTGTGTGTGTGTGTGTGTGTGTGTGTTGAAATACTTGATTTCTTAATGTATTATAACGTGACTTGCTACGAGCTATTCGTTTTAGCTTATAATAATTTGACTACGAGAGAAATCAGGTACACACATATACATATAATTATAATTACATTTGCAACTTTATTGTTAATAATTTGTTATTTTTCTGTTAATAAAGCCTGAAGAGGTCAGCAAATGTGCTGACGAAACGTTGCTGAATATAATTAAAATTAAGTGAATTTCCAGCTCTCACTATTTCCCTTCTTTCCATTATTACAAATTTTATCGTTTAAGAAAACTATAAGGGAATCAAGACAGTATATTATGTATTACTTAACTTTTTATTGGCCTGGTTTTGTATTAATTTTGGTCATATTATACTAATTGTCGCATTCAAACAAGCAAACACGTGTGAGATAATGTTGTTTTTATGCATGTTTTTTGAGAGGAGTCACAGATTTGTTTGTTAAAAAAAAGTGTGAAAGCTATCCAGCTAGAAAGTGCAGTGAAGCGAAGAAAGTGAGCTTATTAAGTTTGTTGGTTGGTTGCCGTGAAAAAAAACAAGCAAGTCGGTCGTCGGAGGAAGCAAGCGTGCGCGAGCTTGAGCTTTGTCTCAAGAATGGAGCTATAGCCACTCGGCACGCAATCATGCCGCTTAGCTGCGCTAATCGATAAAGGATTAAGAGGTGGAACTTTGCGGGTCACGCTCGCGCCGCGACTAGTCCTCCTCGGGGCGTCAACTTCCGCTTAGCCCACCTCTGCAGACTTAAATAACCGTGCACCTCTTAGCTCGTTAATTATTTATGCACTGTGCTATGTATGCTTCATACTCTTGCGGAGGCAAAGAATTGACTTATTCGTTCATTGGTTCTTCATCCCTATAGAATACTTGGACAAATGTTCAGCTGAAATATTCCTTATGGAGTATTGCATTTTTTAGCGAGTTTATGTAGAACTACGTTGCGAGCTCGAGGCGAATAGACAACTCTTTGCCGTATTGCCAATCGCGGTAACAACTGTTATTCTAATTCATTAGTCAACTGGACTCTGATTACAGTCCTCTTAGCTAATTATACAAGCCTTTCGCAGCTTTAGCTGAATGAAAAATGAAATCGTATAAATTTCAAAGGATTTAGATAATCGTGTAGATGAAGGTTGTATGCATCTTGCTCATACCTATACGAAGTCCCGCGAACGCGTACAAAAATATTTTAGGCATGTCATCAACTTGAAATAATAATGCGCTTGTGTATATTTTTGTTGCAGGTAAACGAGCAGCCATACCGGACTCAAGACACGTAATATAAAAAATGGTAAATTTACGAAGCAAAAACGTAAACCAAACTTGCAGAGACATCTTATCCGTACTATTATTTATAAAGTATTAACGAAATGTCAAAATGTATGTAACGTAACTCGCGTCTGATGATCAGGGATACGGAATGACGACTTTTTATTTAATATTTGAAGCATCAACTGCCATTAGCTGCTTGCTATTGTCAGTAAATGCTCGTATAATGCACGCCTGAACAGGGAAACGACCCGAAAAAGCTGAAAGAACAGTTGTACGAGAGACGTAATTGAAGAAAGTTAAAAGTAGCTAGTGATAATTTGTTGGAGAAGTGTAAAGTAGAAAGGATATCGCGTGTCCGTTCTTACTCAGCCTCGCGCGGGAAATACTTGGGGATGTTGGCGTGAACGGGAAGTCGCTTTGTATAATTGCGTTTCACTCATAGTGATCATGCGGTGGAGCAGCAGGAGGCATAAAGTGGCATGGTTATGGCGGCACGCGCGTGAAAGTGGCCAGTAGCCCCGCTGTAAGAAGGACGCGTAGGTGCGACAGTAGACTGCGCAGTGTTCATTGATGATCGCGAGCGCAAACGGTCAATGCGTGCGAGCATGGAAGGCAGGGCCGCTAGGGCGCAGGAGCAAAGTGTGCGCGCGCCTGCTCGGATCGTGTCGGCTCCGGCGACGGCCCATAAGAGGTGTAGGTATGTGGGGAAAAGAGGTGAAAAAGCCGAACGACCGACTGTAGTCCAGTCGCTGGCGAGCAGTCGGCAGCTTTTGAACTGGTGCGCGGGTGCGCGCTCAGTTGCCGCTTGGCCGTGCCACGTTGCTCCTCGCTCAAACTCCTTCGAGTCTCGTGTCGGCTCGGTGACAGGCCTGCCTCCGTGCTACTCGGTAAGATTCACCTCGTTTTTACTCCTCGCGAGCTTTCTTCATTATCGGATACATGCTTCTCTTGTTGGCCATCTTTTAGCAACGTACGACACCGTCGGTCAATAATATTATTTACGATTGCTGTAGCTTTGTAACGTAGATTGCGCGCAAGTTCATTTGATTATTCATCGTGCAGAGCTTCCTGCCGACAACTTGCCTTTACCGTTCTAAAATGCTTACGCGACAGTAAACATAGCTGGTTGATTCTGATCGTTGTTCAGAACAAGCGAAAACAATTCGAGCTCATTCGAGAAAGCGAATGTTCGTCAGCTTTGTTCCTTGTAAATTTACACGCGAAAATTGGAGTCATTGTTTTTTCCGCATACGCGCAGCGGCAGCCATTGATTTTCTCTACTATTGGATTCCAATCGGCTTCGCGTTGCGTGAGATCGTTGAAATAGAGAACAACTGTACCTTTGCTTTCCCGAGGCTATCACTTCATGCTAGACGCTTTTAGAACAAACCACTTATTCGTTCAAACTTTCACTCTATTTCTCCCTTGTTTTGTTTTCCAAGAGGTATTATTCTACGTAATCGTTCATATAATCTAAAACCTCCAAATACCATTGTTATTACATTTTATCAGCTCGAAAAGTTCGGAGCAAAAGTAAAACATTCGTCTACAAGTTCCGAAAGTCCAAAACATGTAGTGTATTAGATAAATATCATATTTAAGACGGTTTTTCATGTAAGTAGGTCTCTGCATAGTAGTATCGATGAACGTAGCGAAAATAGCTCTAGCAAAGTATTTTGATATGAGTTTGGAGCAAATAAAAGTCATTAGTTCATTACTGATCTCTCCGAGTATCGATTAAACAACTCCGGGATATTGGCGTAGCAGCCTCGCGGCAAATGCTTTGTCACACATATCCTGGCGCTTTTTCATGCCACTCAATTCACTCGAGTGCAAATTCATTATCGTTCCACCTGCACTTTACTTGCAATATCTGATGTCGAAACAAATGAGTTGCAACGTATATGTATCGGGAGCGGCAAAACTCACATCAATTTGATGATTCCAGTGCAATTCGAGTTTGATCAATTGTATTCAAACTACGCTTAACTTGAACTGCTTTTTGTCCTGTCTGCATCCTATTTGAACTTCTTGACTCAGATATACACTTCACCCTTCTTTTCAACCCTTTTTTTCAAACTTTTTTGTCATAATTTTGCTTAGACGATAATTTATGTAAAATGCAAACAAGTACCATTTTGGTTATTTGCTAAATAACGCAAAGGAAATTCTATGACCTAAAATGGTACTATAATATGCAATGGAGTATAGCAATAAGTTCAAAATTAATGTAGTATGAGAAAGACGTTACTTTTCACAAATTTGATTATGAAGCTTTTAATATAACAATGCGTCATAACGTAAGGTTTTATAAAATAGCAAAATATTATAAAATATTATTTCTGAATAATAGGATGATCTAAAAAAATTCAAACTAAAATATTTTTGAAGAAAATTAAGAATTAATGAAATATCAGGGTTTTATAAATTATTTTGCTTGTAAGACACCGTTGTTTCATAATTATCTTATACGCATATTGTAAATAACAATTCAACTAATTAAATCGAGCTCAAACACTTTTATACCAATATACTCTTATTTCATTTCATTAACTTTGAGTCTTTTTGTAGGTTGCACAGTAAAATATAATTATATCGAAATTTTTGTAAACTAACAGCTAATTGCGTAAATAAACAAGTTTTGTAATATTCCAATGTAAGAACGGAAATGATCAAATCTTGAAATAATTACATGCTTTTCCATTCCTTTTGAGTCTATAATACAATTAATTGTATCTAATATTAGTACAGACAGTATTATTTGAACCCTGTCTTGAAATCTATTCGAAAGTTTAGTAAAGAATACTTTTTAGATGTACAAATAAAATATCAAAAATTGAATATCCACTTGAATTAAAACTTAAACTTAGTTTATCTAAAGCATAGTTAACGCAAAATAAAAAGGCATCTTCTTTTAGTGTTATTTGCTTTGTCTGATGCTTGGAAGCCTAAATGTAATACTGATATGGTTGTGTGCAGTCATGATACTTAAAAAGTAGGCTGGTCGATCGCACCGAAAACAAAGAGCACTGAGCTAATCAAATGAATTGATTGAATAAGCTTCAGCGATACCCGAAATAAGCATCGTAATCCAGTTTAAAATATCGTTTGACTTCGGCATGAATTTGATTTATTGCCTAATTATTAGCCCGAAGGCAAGGTTTCTTTCATTTAATAAATATTGAACCATATTATCATTGATAATATCATAATTTAAGATGGAACGATTTGAATATAAAAAGTATTTAACAAAACAATATGCACATGGTAGCACAATCGAGCATATGCTCATCATGAGCATAGACCAAAGTTATTAGCACATGTCGGATGAAAGAGAAGCTTAACGAGCTTTGTAATTAGAAGATCTAATGATAATATAAATGTTTATACTTGCAAAGAGCAACCCAAGTACGATCTCTAGTTTATTTCGATACATTGAGAAGCATGCTAGTTCTTTTTTTCGTGAGGCTTTGGTAAGGAAAACTTTTCTTGTTCACCATTTATAAACGGGTTTTCGCTGAAACTCTTTTGGGATCTAACGATAACAACAGCTTGCACGCAATCTGTTCTAGTTTGTTGTAGCATTTCTTCATAAGAGTTGGTAGTAATGAATGCTTTCCTTTCTCATAAATTAGTTCACTTTTTCATGGATTCGACACAGCTGACACCGTATCGCGGTGGTGTCGGCCAACATCAATCATCTTACGTAATAGAGCAGATATACGAGTAATAATAAATAAGTAAATAAATTAGACGCGTAAATACATTGTGCATAGTGAAGTAGGGCGTAGCTGCTACAAAAAAGAAATATATATTGAAAAAATAGAAAGAAGGACATCGAGCGGTCGATGACACAACGAGCTTATACTGTACAGTGTGCAAACGTCGCGCGTGTACTGGACTAACATTTTACGTCGGGAAGATCTTGTCAGCTGACAGGCAAATCGGAGTGAAGTCACATAGGTCGATGGCGCCGTACCTATTTTTATGCATTGTAGGGCTTCAGTCATTAGTTGTCGCATAAGTATTAGTCATTCATTAAAACAAGCATGACACAGTATATATACGTATCAATTATATTTATTGCCTTGTGTACATATAAACTGAATTTTATAGATAAACCATTGATGCGTTAATAACATGACATTCACTCATGTAAGTTTAGAAGACTTATCGAATAATTCACAAATATATCAATCCCTATACATTTAAAGAGTTTTTCAAAATTTTCCTTTTCCTTGTTGACCTATAAACACTATAGTATTTTACGTATTTTTCTAAAATTACCCTTTGAATTATCAAACGTTATTTGAAAATTGATTAATCTTTCTGCAGAAAAAGTTGATTCTGATGAAGTCACAGCAGCATGTATTTAAATGAAAATATTTTGTTTTCATTTTCAAAGGGTCCCTGGTTTAAATGCTTATATTTAATGTTTGAATAATTACAATGATTACAAATTACATATATTTGATCTAAACTTGATTATATAAACAATTATATACTGTTGGTAATTCTCGGATAACAATCTTACATAAATTACATTCAGTACTTATTTTAGTGGCTGACCAAGCGTTGGTCATAACTACTAGCAAAATTTAAACGGCTATCGTCGCATGCTAATGCTTGTTCAGTTGAAATCCCAATGAGAATGCATACAGTTCCTCAATTATTGCTCTTGTTATTTATTCAAATATTTCTTACTAATATAAAAAAAATAAAATAAATATAGTAAAGATATGATAAGATAAATAAATAAACTAACATTTGTAATTAGTTACGTTAAAAACACAGTCAGACAATTAATAACTTTAAAATTGATATTAAAATCTCTTCTATGCAATTTTAATGATTATTAATAATGTATGAATGAAAAATAAAATTTTACAGAAATAAAGTTATAAGAACAATGAATTATCCACAATTATTGCAGAGAAAAAGGATAAATTAAAAATAACTTTTTGTATTTCTTCTTCAAAAAGTATTCCAAAGTATTATGTTAAAGGGGTATGATGGTTACTTGTCTATTGGTGAGCATGCTTGGATTTTATTCGGCCAGTAGTCGTCAAAAGCTTGCTACCTATTCCCATGTTTACCCTCAAAAGATTCTATTCTTACAAACTCTCATGATACTTTTGTGAACAGATATAGATCCGATATAATTTTCGGCTTGTAATTTTTTCATGTTTCCACGTCCTTATAATCAACAAAGATTACAAATCGTTATCAATCATAAATTTTTCGGGTCTAAAATTCTAAAGCACACCTTCAAAACACTTTAATACAGCTGTTGTTGAAGTTTCAATCGGTTTATTTTTGTTAATGTTGTAAACCATCATGTTCTCTTCATATCTACCATTTCGAATAGTTTATTAATCTACATGACTTTGCCTTTATTTATTCAAAATAACGCTTCCGAACGAAAATAATGTAAATGTTTTCTAATTTGCCATGCTAAAGTCTGCAGATTCATGATCAATTTTCATCAGGGGTTATTGATAGCATAAAAGTCAGATGAATATATTATAAACGGTTGTCGTGAGCTACGCTGCAGGGCTGTTTTAGATTTATGTGGCTTTTTTAAGCTTTGTAAATGGGATATGGGTTTTAGTCTGCCATTATTTGGCTGTAAAACTCGTATGTGTAAGAGGTAGCGTGCAGTGATAATAGCTATAGCATTCAAATGAACCTATCACATTTGCAGTAGAACTAACTAACGATAAATTGCACTCGAAGATTTTAAAATAATGAGCTAGCTGTAGTTAAACTGTTTGTTCGTTATTCACGTAGGCAGTATATTCAACGCATAGGTGAAAGCATTGAAAGTAACACGTACTATTTGTGGATCTTTGATTGAAGTGAGCTCAAGTAATGGTCAGTATTCTTTGGCAAGTCAGTTGCTTTGTCAAAACTGGTCAAGCATTGCGGGGACGTTTATACGATGAGCACTGCAATAAAAAGCATGGTAACGAGACCGCGCCGGGCCCAAGTAAGAGCACATTCGCAGAGACCGCATGGCAGTTGCACTCTGCACTTGCTGTGCGCTGACTGATGACCAGAGGGTTTTGTTTGATGACGCAACAGGTTCATGGGCAAGCTTCTTCCCGGTTTGCTGAAATCGGCTTCATCGAACATTGAAAGCCGTTTTAAGCGCTATTAACGACACGCTCAGACGAAAACATGGACTCGCAACAGACGCCACGGCATCCAGTTGATTTCACTGCCGCGCAAAATCCAGCCTCGGTAAGAGAGACTACCTGTAAGGCTAAGCTCGGCTGACGCTCGTAGAAACAATCAAACGAAAGCATCTTGTTAGATCGAACACCTGTATGCTAACTTGTCTCGGGTGAAGATTTACTTTGCGCACAGGCCGGATTGTGCGCAGTCGAAAGTCGAAAGAGGAAATGCGTCGCGAGTGATTACACAACAATGCGGTACAGGGATTTGATAACGGTGGCAATCCTGGAGAGAGAGCCTTTGCCAGGTTGTTGCAATGTTGTCCGAGGGGAGGGGTAGCGTAGCAAACGCGGCTGGCTCGCAGGCAGGCCAGACAGGCAATCGATGCCGCGCGTGAACCAAGCTGAGACAGGCCGCGAGTCGCGTCGAACCGACAGGCAAAAGCAGCTGGGAGGATCGATGCGACGAGTGGCGTCAGCCAACTTTTCCGATCCTTCCACGATGTCGTTCAGTGCTCCGATGACGCTGTCGAGCACGTCGAGCGTTCAGACTGAGCCGCTGACGAGTGCGCGTCTACGTGTAGGTGAAGCCGGCTATCCAGCAGCAGACACCTCTCACGGCGGTGAACAGCCACGCTCCACTGGACGGAGGTCCCCGGGCGCAGCAGCCGCCGCAGCCACATCAAATCGCCGCGGGACCGAGGCCGCCGTACGGGCCAGTGCCGAGGCACGCCTTCTTCGGCAGGCCCCCTGCCCCGGGCCAGGGTCCGCCCCGCTTCCCGCCACCCAGACCGCCGCCCGCCGGCTACGGGCCCGCGCCCCAGGGCTTCCCGCTCGGCCGGCCGCCCTTCGCGCCCACAGGCATCGACCCGAGGCTTCTCCGGCCCCGACAGCCCGCGCCGCAACAGCAGGCAGTGCCGTACCGGCAGACCAGCCTTGCGCATACAGGTATGGCCGAGGTCGAGCTGGCCGGGCCCCCGGGTGCCCTCGAACAGCGCCGGGCCAGCCCTGCCGAGGAGGCTGAGAGGGGTGCGCCGGTCAACGAAGCGGATCAGCAATCGCGGGCTCGGAGCGCAATGGCGATGAGCGTAGATGCGGCCAAGACGCCGGGCGGCGCTCGGAACTCTCGGAGTGCGGGTCCGACTGCAGGCGGCGGCGGTGGCGGCGGCGGCGGCTCCGGCATCCAGGGACCCGTTGAGGGTCGCGGGAAGGCGCCGTGCACTCCGAGCGTGGGCCCGACTGTGAGCGGTGGCGACTCCGGCATCCGGGGCCTCGAGGGGGGCCGCGGGAAGGCGCCGTGCACTCCGAGCACAGGCCCGACTGCGGGCGACGGCGACTCCGGCAGACAGGGCCCCGACGAGGGCTGCGGAAAGGCGCCGTGCACTCCGAGCGCGAGCCCGGCGCAGCCGGCGCCCCTTGGGGCCGAGCTCACTGGTCCACGTGCCACCAACGGTGCTTCGGCCGACCGGGCTTCGAGCGGACGCGCCGGCGCGCCGCCTCGAGCACGGCCCGACGTCGAGGAGTCGATCCGTTCCAGCAAACCAGGTCTTCGATCTCAGTCTCCACCAAATTTATTTCTAAAGCACACACAAACTTTCTTCCGATAGCCCTCACCTACTTGTTACTTGCGCAAATCAGTCATTACGTTTTTGCTTCGTATATTAAATTAGTTGACGATCGTTCTGACGAATATCGCTGTCCTAAGTAGCGCTCATACGCTCGTTCTACATTTCAGATGCAGAAAATGACAGTGGCGTGGACGAAACGACGCAGCGTCGCGAGGTACACTCCGATCATTTATTTTACCGTGATTCTGCAACATCGCTCATTTCGACCTATTCGAAGAAGCACTTATAATTCACTGATTCTTGTCGAACTTGTCACAGGCGCCAAAGTCGAATGGAGTTTCATCGAGAACGCCGAGTAAGACGCGCGATGCCGACAAGAGGTCGGCGGCTGGATCTCCCATCAAGTCACCGAATAAAAGCATCAAATCATTGCCGAGAACTCCGGACGCAGCGCCACCCACTGCCGAGAAGAAAAGTAAGTCTACCTTCTCTACAGTACCTTGTCGCCAATCAAACAAAGTAGCTTCTCTCCGTCTTTCGAGTCTTTCGATGCGAGCTTTTCCAATATTTCTCACGAAACGATGCGACAACTACGACAATTTTATTTAATAATTAAGTGCTAGTGAACAATTACACATGTAGCGCGTGTAAACGATCTCATGAGCTCGAAAGTTTGAGTCACTTCGAAGCGTCCAGTCTGATTTAGGTGAGCATTTGCTGAAACGCAAATCTAACTAATTTTGAAAATGTGACCCCATTATGCGATTTAGCTTGGTTTTTTCATGAAGCATCTGGTAACGAAGCAAGCTATATAAGTATAAGCTATATATTGAACGATCACTTATCTAAACGCGATATTTCGGCCTAGGTACAGGTACTTGATACAACCAGAACCAGACGGACGACTAGAAGATAAAACTAATTTGTTCTGAGAATAATTTCTTCACTGTTACAGAAGTACCAATGAACAAGGTACAAGTAGGAGCAGCCCCATCGCCAAATTTGAAGGCGGTACGCTCAAAAATCGGCTCACTGGAAAATGCAACACACAAACCAGGAGGCGGAAAGATTAAAATAGAAAACAGAAAGCTTGATTTCAGCAGCGCTCAACCGAAGATTGCAGCGAAAAATGACAAATACACTCCTAGTGGAGGCGATAAAAAAGTTGGTATTTCAGTGTCGCTGGTTGTATACCAGAAATAATCAAAGAGTTGCACTTGACAAAGAGAAACTCCTTTGATTTTAGATTGAGCAAGTGAAACTGCAGTGGAATGCTAAACCAAAAATTGGATCTCTCGAAAATGCCACGTACAAACCGGGTGGCGGTAATAAGAAGATTGAAACTGTCAAACTCGATTTCAAAGATAAGGCCAAGTCAAGAGTCGGATCCAAGGAAAATGCAAAACACGTGCCTGGTGGCGGATCAGTCAAGGTGATTGATTTTTCTCTTCGTCCAACTCGATCGTTTTCTGCATTGCGATTGCTATTAGAAAACATTATTAACATAGCCAATTTCTTTCATGGGAATTTTGTTTTTATTCAATGGTTTACCAAATCGTAAAAAATCTTATCGTTGTCGTACAATCGTATTGACTCTTAACGTTTAGTATCATTCGAGAGCATGATCTTATATAGTGGACACACGATCGTTAAACAAAATAATTTTTTTTACAATCAATCATTGACTAATGATAATTTATGTACTTGATACATAAACAATCAGCTAACACACGACTAACATGGAAACACTCAACAGATACCAATAATTAACATAAGTAATCTATTTAGCTTGAAAACCAGCTAAAGAATTCATCTGATCATAGACTTCATAGAAAGTCAGTAATAAGGATAATATTTTGGTACAAATATTAAATCTTTAATATTATAACCAACACTGCAAACTTTTACATGAAATAATATTGTAATAATCAAAACTATCTAGACAATGTATTAAAAAAGTACATATTAAATTTCGCATTTTCATGGACATTTGATGAAAGCACAAAAGTAATTCATTCATCAAATTCCATTATTTATAAAAATATTGTGACGTGCTTTTTGCATGTTCATACTAACATTTTTATTGTTAGTAGAAAAAAAGCCAGTCGATTTTCTTTTAATTCATTACTGAAATATATCCTTATCAAGTAATTATTACAGAAGAACCCGGCTGCGACTCTGAAAAAGCATGCGATCATTAAGTTTCTTAACGCATCGATTAACGAATTGTTTATTTATTTTATGGCATTTAGTCATCAGCAACGTCTCCTAAAACTCCTCAGGACAACAACGTTAATGTAAGTAGTAAGAAAAAAAGACAAGAAGCCGTAGACTGCCACATATCTTGTTCTTCTAATTTATGCACCCAGCAAAATAAACAAAAACTTATGTTTGAGAAAGCCATATAAATTTAAAGCTACGCTTGGTCTTCTGTACTGCCAAAATTGATGGTTTTTTGTGCTGCACTAATCCGATTGAGTGCAAAAGCAAGAGCCAGTAGAGTATATAGTGTTGAATTGCGCTTTTAGAAGGCTTCTTTGAAACTGAAACTTTGAATAAAAAAAGTTATTGGATGAATACTCGGGATGGGTCGTTTTAATCCATCTAGATAACTTTGCAGGCCTGAAATTTCTCAACAAATGTATCCGCTTAAAATTGCTTGTTTTCGAGGTGAAGCGATGGTTTTATAACCTTGTTTTTAACGACAGCCTTTAGCAGTTTCTGTCCACGTGGAAACTGGTTTATTGTTCCCAATATTGCTTATTGACGAAAAGCAGAAAATTCGGTTTTTAGACAAGGTATAATCGGATGCGGAACCTGGTTGGCCTACTATACCAAGTTCGCGTAAAGGTTAATAAAATGTTTCTGTTTCAAAGCCAGTCAACAGGCCCGCTAAATACGAAATGAATGGCCCTGAAAATGTAAGTGTATCCAAATGTACTCTTTTGCGGAAGTTGAAGCCTGTAGAGTTCTGGATGGATGTCTCATCTCTCATCCTCTCATCAGTGAATCTCATTGCATGCAAACTGTCGTTGATGTAGCATGTACCGATGCGCTCTGGCGCTGTGTAGTGGTTTGCATCCACGCGTGACTATCCGATCGAATTGTCTATCTTGGTATGACGAAGTAAGTACTTGCCTGCTATTGTAGTATCGACTGCTTGTAGGCAACTAGTAAGTTTTGAGCGAGTGTTGAGAGACGCGAGTTTGGCACTGGCTTCATGACGGGGTGCAAGTGCACGCGTGAGAGTGATCGAATGCCGAATGATATACGTGGAGGGGCGGGGGGTGATTGCGAGTCTAGTCTTAACCATAGTTGAACGAGCTGGGTGTTGTTGGCTGTTTTGACAGATCGAGTCGCAGAAGCTGGAGTTCAAGGCGGAGAGTAAGGTGGGCTCGATGGACAACATGAAGCACAGACCCGGTGGGGGCGATAAAAAGATCTTCGACGACAAGAGCTACCTGCGCCAGACTTCTTCAAACGTTGGTAGCGTGAGCGGCAGCGGCTCCCAGGTATCGCTCTCGCCCACCCCATCCACCTAGACGCACATCTACTGCCACGCCCGCGGCCGCAATCGCGCCCACGACGCCGCATCCATTCCACGCCACGGTTACTTTGTTGCGCTCCATTGTAAATACCGACTTGCAGGCTCACTCGGCTGCTGCCCGCCGCCCTTTCCTTACATTCTCTCTTGAAGCTAATCCAACACAGCCTCGATACTCCTCTACTCCTCGCTCAACCATACCAAACATCCCCGAATCTTTCGTCTCTCAACCTTTCGCGCTATACGTACGAGTGTCTTCATCGCTACACATTAAGCGACCTCGCTTCCTCATCCCCCTGCTTTCATTTCTAACGATCAACAGCTGGGATTCTTACTATTGAATACTCTAGGCATTAGCATTAATATGGCTACTATTACTACTATTACTATTGTTATTATTATTATTTGTTGCTCCAATACAATACCACATTTTAGACATTCGAAACTATGTCATCTCGCCTTCGAGTATCGCCTTTGCTTTGATTAAACATATTCGAAATCAAACGTATGTATACAATACAGTTTTCGTTTTAAACTTCATTAGAGCAATTTACATTTGAATGTTATATATGACTTATATTTATTTATATATTATATATATCACATAGTTATTAATCGAATATTTAAGAAACAATAAAAATATGTCCCGATTAATTTGTAAATAGTAAAATTCATCATCCAACCGTCTGAACTATGCTCTCTTATATAGAGATTACTATGTAAATTGTAGTCATAGTTATAATTGCTGATAACTGTAGAGCAAGAGTAGGTCAAGCGGAACACTTGCGACATGTTATGTTTCGTCAATTTTGATCTCCATAGAATTTTGATTAATAAGGAGTAGCGCACGACTGCAGCTGTTGCAGTTTCCGAATGTCTCATTCGAAAAAAGGTATTGACGCTAAACGAAGTGAAACGATACAGCCTTTTTATAGGGCAAGTAATGTGTTTTGATATTTCTTAAGTGTCCCGCTTCGGCTGCTCCATCCCCTTTCTTTCAACCATTATCTGACAACAAGTTCGAGATTAGAGAATTCCACGATATACTTTGTATGAGAAGGTACTTTTTGTAAATAAGATGCGAATACTTGGAAAAACATAATTACTGTCACCGTGTTAAACGGTAGCTATAGCAGAACTCATCATTTGCTTCTCACCAACATTATCGTTAATTTTATTTTGCATTTCGAGTTATGAACATTCTGTTCTCGAGTATTCTCTGCTTTGCATGTTTAGTACGCAAAGTCCTTTTACAAGTTTCGTAAGCAGCCAAAGCTCATTTTCCAGCCTTTTAGCTATAACCAATTTTCATTAAAATATATTTCGGTCAATTCTTATAACTCGTTATTACAAGTAACGGCATTTATCAGATAAAATTTTATTTCTACAGTCACAAGGTATTCAAAGAAAACGGTTAGAACTTTACTGTCTTACTTTACAAAATCAATTATAAATAATAGAAAATGAAAAATAGTTGCCGCTGAACAAAGATAAAGTTAGTTTGGATAAAAAGTGAAGGAAATGTTGCAAGAAAGTAGCGAGTGTTATGCGCGTTTGTATGTTTAGAGCCCAATACTGATGGGTACGACTGACAGCAGCCCTAAAAACGACCTGTCTAATTTGGATCATGGAAACTTCAATCAAGAGCCTTAGATATTCGCATTTCTCGATACTATCGTACATTAACTATCGGCCAACTACGTCGATTTATCTACGTAATCTGAATGAATCAAACAATTTGAATGTCAAACAATTTTTCTATACCTATAGGTTATAAAATAAATGTATATCAGTTCCACACAATCTATTTTATAACCACAAAATTATGATTCGATTTCTCGCTTGTTTATTAAATTAAATGAAGTCTTCTGAAGTTTGAATCATATTGGTGAAAAATAGATTATATGCGATAAGTCAATGCATTGAAGAGAGATGAATTATTGTTTTGAATTACACATCAAAAATTGAAACCAAAACTTTTATTAATAATACTTTCTGATCAACACTATGACAAGAGTTCTTATTTTAAGTGTGCAACAAATTAAAGAATTTGCATTTTTTTATTTTTTCCTGCTTATTTATAACTACAAGGGTTATTTTAAAATTTGCTGCATACTTATTTCAAGAAAAAACCTTAATTTAAGAATATTACTGTAGTAATAATAGACCATATTGAACATTAATCAAAGTTTTGCAAATTTCTTTATTTAATTTCAAAAAAACTTCAGATAACAAGTAGACGTAAGAGCAAGAATGAGGCTTTACATTAGGAAAAAGAGTCCTATGAATGATAGGATTTATGTCCAAAAATAGATTCGCAATCTTTTTTTTATTGATGTAAAGGAGATGAAGATATTTTAATGTTGATTTGACTGATTTGATTTTAGTAAATAAACATTTTTTGGCATAATCTTACAATTAATTATGAAAATGCTGCAAAAACATATTGAATAATAAAATAATTGAGTTACACATATTATAAATTTGAATGTGTAGTACTTTCGATCATCATACGTAAAATGGAAATGTATGTTTGACGGTGGATCATTTGTAAATCAACACATATGTATGTGTTTATAAATTATTATCTCTTTTAATACGTAACAAAACTGACATTTGCAATACTAGTGATAAATAAATGTACGTGTTATTGATAGCTAAGTAATATAAGCCATAAGTTGACGCGTTTCCTTACGTATATTTAATTTATCTGAATATAATTGCGGTTACATTGTTATACCGCGGTCTATTGTTTTCCAAACTCTGCTAATTATGTTTGCAATAGAATACTAATAAAACATTTTACTTAGTGTTTTGTAATTTTAGTTATTGAATATTTTTAAATAAACGACAAGGTCACGTAAAATCATGAAAATACGCACCGTTCTAATATTATCAGTTTCAGGTAATAGTTGTAATACGGCATGTGGACAATGGTGCATAATCTTATTATAGACACAAATTATTGTGCACAGTAACGTAGCGTATACACGCTGACTCCGCCACGGTACTGTGCACAATACTTTATGGAGTATAAAACCATGCACAATTGTCCGCATGCCTGCAATACTGAAATAGGAAATACTTTTTGAGCTTAGAAAACTAATTACAAAAAAATCAACTGTGTGCCTATTAATATAACAAGTATTTATGTTTATAGAGTAAACTTGATTTTTATGGGTTTGTAATACCACTTTGCTAATAATGGAAACATATTAATTATAACAATATACAAAAAAATTCAATTATTAATAAAATTATTCAATTTTAATGATATTGATAATTTATTATTCAATGCTTGAAATGTTCAAACGAAGGACATTAACTGACGGAGATCAATTAGAAAAGATTTAACAATTATTTGAGTATTGCTACAAACAATACTATCATGCTTTTTAATCAAATATGTGAACGCCTTTAAATTATTATTTTAAAACAGTGAACGTTATGTAAAGATAAGGTTATTATTTAAACTACTATTATCAGTAAACACAGATAGTGTATTAAAGTTATAATACATCAAAATAGGTTTGTCTTCACATTAAACTTCGCAGCACCTTGTACTGATTATAAGACCAATAACTTTTCCAGCATTAATTTTGTGTCTGGATATATGTATGTGTGCAAGTATTTTGCAATAACAAATAAATCGTGGTACTTACTGCCTGTGTAATTAAATAATATTTCGTTTTAACTTCATAAACGCACATTTTATGCACCTATGATTGTCAAACATTAACGCATTTATAACTTACAAAGTTATATTGTTTGTATTATGAAGATTAAAATATTTTTATGTATAACATAACCGAATCATAGTTCATGCTTTACATAGTATGTATATATCTCAATATCTCGTTAGCTTTTTCATAAAAAAGGAAAAAATAAAGTTTTTTATTTGAAAACAAAAATACAATAAATCAATTGAATGATAGTATTACTTTTTATCAATGCAATCTTATAGATTTGCAACTTCTCATCGTTATAGGTCATTCATATATAAGCAGGCTGTACATACATACTATGAACCGTGCACGGCTTCTTTTTAGGATATAATATTGAATTGAGGATTGTTGAATTAAATCAATCATACCGACTAAATCATATGACTAGGTAGACTATTTAGAATCTTGTAGTCTATTATTTCAGTGTAACATATACAGTATGAAGTGGAGTAGTGAAGACTTTTAAATGATCGCACTGAGAGTTTCGTCACATATACATCACACAGCCAAGCTATATTGAAGTATCGCAACACGATTGCACGCCACTGCGCCTTCGTCGAGCATATGGCCAAGGTTAGTTCTTGCACATTTTTTATAAAACAATGACTGGGTCAACCTTATGTCCTAAATGCTTAAAGAATTATCACTTTTTCCATAATGGATTAATACTTATCTAAGACTCACACACACACACACACACACACACACACACACACACACACACACACACACACACACACACACACACACACACACACACACACACACACACACACACACACACACACACACACACACACACACACACACACACATACACACACACACACACACACAGAGCATATAGCGTGAAAATATATACAGATATATTTTTAATCTGGTTGACCTTGTTCCAGTTTGCATGGAAATTAAGTTGTATCTATTCTGATTGGAAGAAAGTCAGGTGAACTAAATTTGCTTATTGAAATATCGCTAATTTTTTGTCAAGTTGTTGCATATATATGTCGTAGACACTGCACAGCTGCCGGAAAATGTTATCTGTCATCTACCTGGTTTCGCTTAGGCAATCTGCAAACTGCCGGCAGTTGCAGAAATGATCGTCTATAACATTCGATAATCTGCCGACTGCTCAGGGAATCGACAGACGTTTACGTTTGAAGGATTTCGCTAGTAACTATCGCTGTCACCGTCTCACTTGTTTCAATAAACAATTATCATCGATTATATAATACTTTTTACAGTGTTTTAATAAAAATGTAAAAATTAATACATTTATGTACTTATTTAAATACTAATAATAATAATTAATAATTATTCTTGAGTACACTTTACTTATAGTCTGTCAATTCCGTAGGTAGTCGGTAGACTATCGAATTTTCGACGATCGTCCTTTAACTGCCTACGAATTATGTATTAACAAGGCCTTAAGCATATGCACAATTCTTAAAAAATTTCAATACATATTTTTAGTACCTTATTAAAAAATCAATATCTAAATCAAATTATTCAAAATACAAATAGGCAATATACAATAATTGTTTTCTAAGTTTTCAGCAAATACTCTTATACGCAATGTAAAAGACCAACTTTGTCTCCTTAATAAAGTTAAGATATAAAATTTCATTGCCACACATGTACATTTTTTATATTATATTTATAAATTATATATGAAAATTAACCAGATATTTCCGACCGTTTGAATTAAAAGAAAAAACGCATATTATAGGAATCTTATAGTATTATTTGGACATGGTTATTACGGATGGTTAATTTAAAATTTGAAAATAATTAATAAGTTCAGAATTTTTGAATAAATGTTCATTGTGATTGTATTATTAGAAGATATGAATACATAGTTTTGTATTGTTTCATTATTATAATGGATGTAGGAGGTATAACTACTAGGAATTGGCAAAGAAATAGCAACGAAAATTTATAAAAATTAATAATTTTATTCCATATTCTTATGATATTGTATTCAATATTACAATATCATATACAAATAATAAGTATTCCCGACATCTTCTCCCTATTAATAATTATAATAATACTATTAATATATATAATATATAATATTATATATATATATATATATAATATATAATATATATATAATAATATAATAATACTATTAATAATTTAATTTACGTAACTCATTAAAAAATTAATACATATTAAGTTATAACTTACGACTACTTTAGTTTTATTGTTAAAAAAGTATTTGAAAAATATATATTAACAGTCAGTAACATTTGGCAGTCAACATGCGAGAGAAGTTTTTAATAATATATAGATTATAACATCAACGATTGTTTTCATAATTAGTTCTATTAGTAGTTTTAGAATACGTTACAAAATGATTTATATAGTTATATTTACATGAGAAATCACGGTAAACTCATGTGTGTAAATTTAAACGTTTAATGTACGACATCATCCATAAAAATACATTATCACCAATTTTAAACACTTCTAAACGTTTAAATTCAGGGACAATATATTTCTTATGGGTGACGTCACATTCATACACTTAAACCATTTGAATACATGGGATTTTGAGATTTTGCTATGAATTAAATAAAAAGAAACTGTAACCAAATCCAAGGTAATTAGGACCTTATTGTGATGATAGTCATGCGCACTTTGACGTTGTGCAGTATATTATGCGTCGATCGTATCCGTCACAAAACTAATTAACATTGATTAGTTACTTCATTGACAATATTGACATTCTCCTCGTAACAGGCAAATCTGCGCACATTATACTGCGCATGACCAACACCACAATAAGGCCCCAGGAAAAAGTGTTGATGTATGTTTTATATTACGAACTGAAGAAATATAACAAATGCCCATCAGTTTCATATAAGAGCTGAAACAGATCTTCAAAATGAAACTCTATAGAACGATTTCCAGCTTAGATATATAATTTAAATGTTTTGGTAACTTTTTTCATGACTGTAGAGCCAAAATGCACATTATAGCTATTATGCATATTAAAGCAATACATTTATTAATCATATAAATATTTTTTATAAATATGAATGCAAAACAATTGTAACTTGTTTCATTTACCGAGAAAATCGTATCAGATGGTGTCAAGTCGGCCGAACAGTCTGGTCGGCTTATCTTCGAGTGACAAGAGAAGCACGTTTGATGCACCGCAGCCGCCACCTACGACTCCCACCCGATCACGCAATTCTATAAGCCCATCTGTAGCAATTAGACCAGGATCTGTTCAGGTTGGGTTCGACAAGACTCCTGAAACACTGACCGCGAGTAAAAAGTCGTTGCCCGGCAGTCCTCGAAAGAACAAATCAAAAAGGGAGCTACAACTACCAACATTATCCCCATCAAATTCTAATTACCCGGCTATTACGGAGACGCACAAAAGTAAACAAACTAAAATTACCTTACCGAATTTGCAAAAATAATTGTACTTACATTTGATACATTCTACAATTGCGGATATCGTACGTTTACGCGACAAACAATATATTGACAACGTGATGAATTTCTGAAAATTCTTATTATGATAATAATTGTGATTATATTTACAAGTTTGCAAATTTTGTTTGACTATTTACACCCCTTCGTAATGAATTGACTTATTGAAAGACTTAATATTTGAAAAAGATCCCAAGCTTCTCCGATAATGTTACAGTTTATTTTCTCTCATTTTAGATCTTTCTAACGTATAGACCTCTTTGTATTTGGTCAAAAATAAGGATTGTATTAAATTCTAAATTTAACTAATGTGATTGTTCTTCAGTCTTTCTTTGACAAAGGTGGAGGAACTAATTTGACACCCTCAAAGTATGAGTGGCTTAAGGCTTGTTTGGCAGTGATCCTTACGTTAGGATCATAAGTCAGCAACTCCTAAAAAAAATTATAAATAACTGTGTATTTCGGTTTAAGATATTTCAAAATGTTATAATTTTAAGACATAATTATAATCAATAACATTATTATTACGTTATCATTAATGTAACTAATAAATAATTATGCAAACCTAAATAAAGAAATACTTATTAAAAAACTACATAAATAAACTTATTGTTTTTACAACATTTGAGTAATATATTTGAGTGTATCATCAATCACGTTTTTCATATTATAATCAAATTTTCAAGTCAATATGTATTCAATTTTTAAATTAATGGCAAACACTCACCATTAGTAAATCTTTGGCTTTAACATCAAACATTGGAACTACTTCATCTAGATCACGAGGTTCCCACTGTGGAAACATGGATTTGTAATCTTTTAATTGAGAAACTCCAGGCCAGATAGTTTCATCTGGCGTGCCCAAAGTACGAAAGATTCTAAATAGCTGATCTATTTCAGAGTCACCAGGAAACAAAGCTCTTTTTGTAGCCTGTTATGAATGGAAACATTCTCATTGCTTTTTCATAATACATTTACAATTATTTTTTTCAATTTTAGATATTTTTCATGGAAAGGACAAACATTACCATTTCAGCAAAAATGCATCCAAGGCTCCACACATCAACGGCTGTAGAGTATAGTTTTGTTCCTAAAAGAATCTCAGGTGCTCTATACCACAATGTAACTACTTCATGTGTAAATGTGCGTACTGGAACACCAAAAGATCTTGCTAATCCAAAATCTGCTAATTTTAAATTTCCTTCATAATCTATTAACAGATTTTGAGGTTTCAGATCTCTATGTAGTATCCTGTTTACATGACAAAATGCTATTGCTTTCAGCAATTGCCACAAGTAACTCTGTAGTAGAAATAGATTAATTAAAAATAATTAAAAATAGATAATTTTTATATGAAATAAAAATAATTGTTTCCATATATAAGCTTTTCTTTTTTAAATATGGTTATTAACTCTTTGCAGCATACACTTTTATAAAATGTTTTCATATTTTCCAGACATTACTTATATATATTAACAAATTTATAATCTATTTGAAATTATTTTTTACTAACTTTAATATTATAAAATTCCATGATTATAAAACTGCAAAAAAACTTGACTAAATCAATTAAAAATTACTTTAAAATTGCAAAATATGATATGGAAAAAGGTGGAAGACATATTCCCATTATGCCACAAAGAGTTAAATAGATATTATAGCTCTTTTTTACCTTGACCAGTGGCACACTTAATCCTGTTTTCAAAGAATCAAGTAATTTCTTTAGATCTTGTTGTAAAAATTCAAAAACAAGGTAGAGGTGTTTTTCGCCTTGAACAACATCCAACAGCTGAATGACATTTGGATGTGCCAGTTCCTTTAACAGTGATATTTCTCTAATAGCTGTTGATGGTACACCTTCACTTTCTCTGTTCAAATATAGTTTGAAAGTTTTGTTAGAAATACTTTTATATAAAAATTAAAAAGCTGAAAATTTGATGCATTAATAAATGTGAGGATTCATGACCATCATAATATTTCCACAAATAAAAATATAAAGGTATATATTTTCAATGCTTTTTCATGATACCTCAGTAACTTAAAATTTTTTTACTTTTAGTATTATTAATTACAACTATTATTCCACAGTTGAAATGCCAAAGCTCATAACATAATTGAAAAACTAAGAAGCTTAAAAAATATGATTCCCATTGGATTAGTACACATGCCTATTAATGATGTTCAGTAGATGAGGAATATGCAGAGGAGCAAGCTGAATTCTGTGGTGCTACGACATGTAATAAATACGTGACCTCCACAAATTCAGCTAAACCCAGTGCACAGATTAGAAATATTGAAAAATACAACCAGAGATTAGAACTGGTTTATTCCTTGGTTTACAATGGGTTTGAAGCATGTTAAGTCACTATTAGTTTTTATCGAACAGCTCTTACATGATACTGTAACTTGATTACTTAAAAATTAGAAATGGCTAATAATTATTGGTCGATTATTTACAAGGTGACATGACGAGCAATTATTCCAATTTACAAGGAACTGATAAAAAAAACACATTTTGTTTTCAAGTATAGTTAAGATTTCATAGACAATGTCAAATGGACAACATTGAAAAGATGAATAAAATGTACTTACGTCTCGAGCCGAATTTTTTTGAGAGCCACGAGTTTGCCCGTAATCTTGTCCTTAGCCTTGTAGACGACTCCATACGTGCCTTCTCCAATTTTTTCAATTTTACAGAAATTATCCATAACCTCTACCAAGGTAACTTTTTGTCCTAATCGACTTGTTATTCTTACGCTCACTACACCGTTCTGAAAACTTATCGCTTGAATCTTTGGAATAAAACTGAAATTTCTTAATTTAATTGATCTTCCGCCTGACTAAACAGCAAGACACTGGACTCAAAATCCAGGTGCACGCAACTAATCATCCAACATCTGCCTCTTTCTTGAAAGCGGCATTCAACCAACACATCCTTTTGTGTAGTTCGAGCGTTTTCCCGCGCTATTGTATGCGGTGGGACGCAGAGAGTCAGATATAGTAACTACGCACAACCACAGTGCTCGTATAATATGTTGTAGATGGTATAGGTGCGGAACTGACTTCAGGTCGTCCAATTCTCGCTCTATGGCCACTTCTCCAATAGACACCAGAGCATGGAGACTGTATACAGAAGACGATGCAGCCTATCCAATTATCCATCTCTCCTGTACAAAAGTTTAGGAGAACGAAGTCCACCAATCACCACAGCGATGAGCAGCGACGAGCATTCGGTCACCCATCCTAAACTTCTTTTTTTCCTATTCGTAACACATCTAGGTCTGTTGTACACTTGCGGCTGTTCTATCATTATACCGTGTCTGAATTTCGCGTTTCAAATTCGTTTTGTTCAAAAGAGGGAAAATAAGTAAATTCTCAATTATACAATATATAGCTATTGTCTGATCATACATTGATGTTAGCCTCGGGAAGTACTAATTATACGAGGGTGGTCCGATAAGTACTTAGCCTACAAAAGAAAAACGAAAATTTTGGAAAAGTAGCGTTTTATTTTTCCTTTTAGTTCGATACACTTGGCCCAGCGATGCTCCAACTTCTTTAACTCGTCTGAAAAATACGTTTCCTCGAGGTCTGAAAAGTAGGCTTCCGTGGCAGCGATTACCTCCACATTCGACTCAAATTTCTGCCCGGCGAGTGACTTTTTCAAGTTTGGAAACAAAAAGAAGTCGCACGGGACTACATCTGGAGAATACGGTGGATGGGGCAGCAGTTCGTAACCTAATTCGACCAATTTGGCTATGGCGAAGGCGGAGGTGTGAGCCGGTGCGTTGTCATGGTTTAAGAGCACTTTTTTCTTCGCCAAATGGGGCCGTTTTTTTCTGCAATTCGACGTCGAATCGGCCAAATAATTCGGCATAGTACAGCCCTGTGACCGTTTTGCCCCTCTCCAGGTAGTCGATGTAGATCACACCTTGTAAATCCCAGAAAACGGTGGCCATCATCTTTCCGGCCGATGGGGCAGTCTTCGCCTTCTTCAGAGCACTTTCGTCGGGTAAAGTCCACTGTTTCGACTGTTCCTTGATCTCTGGTGTATATCAGTGGATTCATGTTTCGTCGACTGTCACGAAACGACGCAGGGGGCCTATTCTGAAAAAAAATTTTGTGGTAAAGCAGTTTGTCACTTCAGTTTACCACAGAATTAATCACTTTAGATGTGATAAATGCTTATGACATGTGCTAAAATTTTTTTTCAGAATAGGCCCCCAGAAATTCCTTCGGATTGTGCTTAAATAGCGTCGGACATTGCTCTGAAGTTGTCTCACGGTTGCGCTTGTTGTCCGGAGTGAGCAAACGCGGCACCCATCACGCCGACAGCTTTCTCATGCCCAAAATATCATGCAGGACATGACCCACGCGGTCTTTTGAGATGCCTACGATCTTAACTATCTCGCGCACCTTCAATCGTCGATCTGCGAATACAAGATCATGAATTTTTGTCACGTTATCCTCCGTGGTAGCCGTTTTCGGAGCACCTGGACGTGGCTCTTCAAAAATCGGCGTGCGACCACGTTGAAACTTGTTACCAATTTTCGCCATCGAAGGAGAAAAGTCACCGTACACAGCATCCAAGCGATTTTTGATTTCGCTGCGCGATTTCCCTTTCAAAAACAAGAATCGAATCACCGACCGATACTACTCTTTTTCCATTTTTCAAAAATCAACGGACACACTTGCTTTCACACGCTCTCAAAAATAAACTACAACTCCGATCCGGCTGAAATATTGACAGTAACCATCGAGAAAGTTGTACTACGTGATAGAATATTTCTTTTGCGAGAGCGGCGCCATCGGGCGGTGAGGCTAAGTACTTATCGGACCACCCTAGTATATTTTCAAGTACAATTCGATATGTAGCCTAGTAGTAAGAGCAAAAGTCCAAAGAAAGAGGTGTTTTAACAAATATAGTTTATATTCTCATACTATTTTTTAAAGAATTAAAAAAAATGTAGACATGTCATAAATTGTCAAATCCTAATTAGTTTATTCTTATTTGAGCTCTGTAAGTCCATAGGTCATATGGTAAATTTAGTAAATTATAATTCTTGTTTGAATCATTTTAAATTCTTTATTATAGCTAGACAATGTCTAAAGCGTAATGCTGAATTAAAATTTCTAGAGCAAATTGAACAGAATATAAAGATTTGACGTTGTCATTGTTATCGTCAGCAGTAAATTTTTACACTTCAGCATTTGGTTCAGACCTGTAATATCTATATTAAAAAAGAATTAAAAACAATAAATATCAATCTAAAAAATTTTAATAATTAAACATACTTTGACACTGTTTCACAATTACTTTCAACATTTTCAGTGTTAGACTCTGTTTGGACCGAAGTCAACTCTTTACATTTTTAGCGCTCTCTTAGTGGATAGGAGCGAACAAAACACACGAACGGATGGGCAGTATAAACATTTATTAGAAAGTACAAAAGGGTTAAGGTACAACTGTGCGCGACAGAGAGAGCTCTGAGAGGCTTGCCAGTGCCTCGGCCAAGTTGCGAGCGAGCGGGGCCGGAAACACGGCGGATGCGCAGATGCGCCGTTCGAGCGCCTGCTTCCGGAGCCGTGGTAGGTGCTGCCAACTGGTGGTTGAAGGGAGGGACGGTTGAGTCGCCACACATTCTGTTCAATTTGCTCTGGAAATTTCAATTCGATATTACACTCTAGATATAATTATCTTATCTTTATTAACTCATTTATTGTCAGCTGTTCTAGCTATAATAAAGAATTAAAAATGATTCAAACAAGAATTATAATTTACTAAATTTACCATATGACCTATGGACTTACAGAGCTCAAATAAGAATAAACTAATTAGGATTTGACAATTTATGACATGTTTACATTATAACGGGGATTTAGCCCGGTTAGCCCCGTCAATATAAAAAAAGGAAATAACTAAGGTTAGATGAGGAATGTCCGGGCGAAGTCTGAAGCCTCCAGGACTGTCCGTCTTCTCAGGTCCGGTGTTCGTTACGCCGGTGACAGGACGGCCGGATCCGCGCAGATTCGTGGTGTTGACTGAAGGACGCGAAAGCCGATGATTCGAAAGCGGGTGTAGGCGTGAAAGGGCGAAGCGTTTGGATAAGGCGTCGGTGTACGATTAAATAAAAGAGACTAACGGTAAACAGTATTTTTAATCAATAGAAGTTAACAAAAGCGGTCGGAAGGAGGGAGAGAGTACGCCGAGAGAACGGATAGAGAGAGAGTAAACCAACTAGCAGGTACTTACAATGACGGTACTCGTCCTCTAGGTACGTAAACGAGTCGCACAGTTTGCGTAAACGCGCGCGCACAAGTTATCGGGCACCACGTGCACTCCGCGGCTCGTTTCCTCTTGACGATCTCCCGCTTTAACAGCTACAGCGCACAAGCGTAGACCTTCTGCAGGGCCGGGCGACGTCGCAACTCCTCTCCGGATAAAGGCCACAGCTCCGAGATTGCAGAAGAGGGAAACACTAGGTCACAACCAAGATCTCAGCAAGGAAAGTCGTCGAGACAAAAGAATCTACTCGCCCGCTGACAAATCCGCACGATGACAACTCTTTTGCTTGATACTTGCTCGGCTCTCGATTTCGTTCTGCTCTGCTCTCGACGATTAGTGCCCGCGGTCACTCGCTAAAGCGCGACTATGTCTCTCTCTCTCTCTCTCCGCGCCTCGCGGTCGCGCGCGGAAGTATCCCTGCGTACTCGCATCTCTCTCTCTCTCTCTTACCTTATATTCGAGCCGAAAAGTAATTACATGTACAAATATTAATAATAAATGAATATAAGCATAATAAATTCATAAATATATAGGATAGGTTCAGAGAAATATGTCATATTTACATGTCGTTACTAGGGAGAGAGAGATATAACGGGTTGGCAATCTCACTCGTTATATCCCCCCGGCCCAGATGCTGAGTACGGGGTACCAGCTCGAAAGGATAACTCTCTCTCTCTCTCTGTAATAAGGAAAAGCCGAAATTTATTATGAGAATTTATTATCGTCAATCGTCAAAGAAAGGGAAACATCGTGATACACAAAAAAAAGGTTTAAACCAAGAAACATTAAGTGGGCGCCTCTCTTCCTCCGTACAAAGTCGAGGTTCAGCTAACCATCTGCTCGCGATGAGGATGCGTCGACGCAGGTGGGCATCATAGACCCTCCTACTCATCGTAGGAATATGGGGCCAAGAGTCCCTGGGCCCATTTCCAATGCTGGGTATAGTTGGGGCAGTCCCTTCCCCTTGACACTCCTGTCAGGCCACAGTGCGGGCAGCTCCGGATCAACCGAAGGTCTAGGCGGGGGCCATCCCACTTGCCGCACGGGCGAGTAGCGGCTGCTCCCTGCCTCGCATGGTGACCTGGCTCGTTCCTCGCCCTGTTGGACACGTGCGGGTTGGGAACCAGGAGAGGACGGCTGGCGTTCTCCTCTTCCAAGGCCGCCAGCTGGGCCCGCAGAGCGTGCAGTTCCTGGAGCTTCTTGGCCTGCTCCGCTATAATGCGCTCTCTTTCCTGCTCTGCCTCCAGTCTCCTCTTCCTCTCGGTGAGCCAGGCCGAGCGTGTCTCCTCGAGGTAGGCAGCTAGATCGATGGCCTCCTGCACCTTGGGGAGCCATTCTTTTGCCAGCCCTGCTGCCTGAGGGCATGGACGGCCGGCGAAGTCGAGGACCGCCTGGTAGGCCTCTTGCTCCTGCTTGGTGGCTTCGATGCGGGCCTTCCTGGCTGCCTTGGCTCGAGTCAGGATCTCGCCCCATTCGGTGGACAGGTCTTTGGCCACCGTTGATCCGGGTAATGGACTCGGGGCTACCTCGTCTTCAAAGACTGCCCCGGTGGCCGTTGGAGAGGCCTGGGCATGCGTTGACGCAGGTGGGTCCTTTGGACCAGATAGCAGGATCGGTGCCCGTTTGCCCTCAGAGGCGAGTTCAACGGCCCCTGGGAGGGCTCCATCGTGCGTGGACGCTATTTGGTGAGCTGGTCCTTCCGGCGGCGCGGCCGAAGCGATTGTCTCGAGGGTGTGCGGTGACGCCTCCGATGGCGCGCCAATAGCCGGTCGGCTAGAGGTACTTGGCAGCCGTGCCAAGTCGGCCGTGGCTGGGGTGACCAGGCCCACCAGGGTGGGTGAGGCTCCTGCTGCCAACAGTTCGTGCGTCAGCCGCGCAATCCCCTCAATCAGCTCCTGGGACACCCACAGCTGTCTGTCCGCCGACATTATCTGTAATTAAGTCAGGTACAATCAGATAAGATTCCAGGGGCTAACAGGAAGGAAGGGAGTAGGGGTGAAGAAAGAAGCCTGTTCCTGTCAGTGATTCCTAGGGCGCAGACGTCGAGGGGATGCGGCCACCGGGATTAACGGAGGTTTTTTCGATCCTCGAGGGCGTCCTCTCCTCTTAGAGATTACGGTCGGCGTAGGTTCCATTTTGGTGATTTCCTCTCGACTTACTTCCGCCGTATCATCCCGCGTAATCGCTACCGACCGGCTTAACTGAGGCTGAGCTTCGTCGGGTTCGTCGTTGAACTCGACATCATCACTCTCCTCGTCGTCGGGGAGCTGCGCTTGATCTAAGCAGGGCTTCAGGCCTTCCAAGGCGACCTTACCGAAGTCCATACCGTTCTCATCCCTAAGCTGGTAGGAGCTGGGACCATTCCGACGCGTTATTATAAAGGGTCCGCAGTATTTCGGACCTAATTTGGCTGCGACGGCCTTGGCTGACGACGACAGTAAGTGATTCTTCGCCCACACTTTGTCGCCTACGTCGAAAGTCACATCGCGATGTCTCCTGTTATAATAGGCCTCTTGGCGATCTTGGGCGGCTCTCGAGTTCTGTGACGCCTTTGCTCTGTACTCCTCGAGCCTTTCCATGCGAGAGCGCCAGTCTTCTAGGGCTTCTCCTTGAAGCTCGTTCTCCGCTTTCCTTACCTCGTCCCTCTTCGTAGAGTTAGGCAACTCAGGGTTCCTTCCATAATTCAGGAATGCGGGGCTAGAGCGAGTGGCTTCCTGCACGGCCGTGTTATATGCGAAGGCGAACTCTGCCACGTGCTTGTCCCAGGTACTGTGACGCTCTTCGATGAAGGCCGAAATCATGGTCTTAATAGTCCGGTTAGCTCTTTCCGTGGGATTAGACTTCGGGGAGTAAGGTGCGCATGTCGCATGAACCACTCCCTCAGACTCCAGGAAGCTATCCACAAGCTTATTCTTAAACGGTGTCCCATTATCCGACAGGAATTTATCGGGGACACCATACCGGAGAAATATGCGCTCGTTGAGCTCCCTTTTAATGGTCTTCGCATTGGCCTTCCTAATCGGAATGCACTCGATCCAACGAGTGAAAAGATCTACAAATACGAGTAGATATTCGTGGCCCTGTGGCGATCTAGGAAACGGCCCCATCGTATCTCCTGAGACTATCTCCCAGGGGCGGTGAACTATATGCCGACCCATAAGTCCCGCAGGAGCCCTTTGCTCGACCTTCACCTGCTGACAGGTGGTGCAATTCCTGACGTAATGGGCCACATCCTTATAAATCTTGGGCCAAAAATACTGTGTGACCGCCCGCTGATGAGTTTTAAAACGCCCTAAGTGTCCGGCCGTCGGTTCATCGTGGCATTCCGCGAGGATGCGTTCACGCAGCTCTCGAGGGATCACGAGTTTCCACGCGTCGTAATCTTGACCCAACACGTCATCAACGGCAGGGTCCGGCCTATAAGCGAACAGTCTACCGCCGGTGACCTTCCAGTGCGGGTGCTCACTCGGACTTTCAAGGACTTTTAGTACCATTTTCCTGTACCATGGGTCCTTGATATTCTCATCAACTTTTAACGAAGCCGCGGCGGCTGTCACATCCTCTTCAGTCTCATACATGCGAGACAGGGCGTCTGGCACAACGTTATCCTTCCCTTTCCGGTGTACGATATCGAAATCGTACGATTGTAGGCGCAATGACCAGCGACCTAGCTTACCGTTCGGGTTCTTCAAGTTGCGCAGCCAGACCAAGCTATGATGGTCAGTCACGACGGTAAAGTGGTAGCCCTCGATGTACGGCCTATATTTTTCTATTGACCATATCACGCTTAGGCATTCCCGCTCCGTGACTGACAGCTTTCGTTCTGAGGTAGAGAGGGTGCGGCTCGCGAAGCATAGGACCTTATCCTCCCCATCGATGTGCTGCAGCAAAACACTGCCTAAACCAGTATCGCTCGCATCACACTCGATGATGAACGGGGCTCGATAGTCCGGACGGGCTAATACAGGCGCAGTAGCAACTAACGCTTTAACCCTTTCGAAAGCCGCTTCTTGCTCGTCTCCCCATTCAAACTTGGCGTCTTTACGCGTTAACGCCGTGAGGGGTTCACAGATCGTTGCGTAATCGCCTAAAAACTTCCTATACCACGCGGCCATCCCAAGGAACCTACGTAGCTGTTTGAGATTCCTCGGCGCGGGGTACTCAAGGATGGGGCGAGTCCTCTCAGGATCGGGGCGACAACCTTCGCGATTGACCAGTACTCCGAGGTAACGTACATCAGTCATACATATCCGCGATTTCTTGCGATTTATCATTAGACCGGCTTCTTTAATCCGATGCAGGATCATCTTAAGCCATTTGACGTGGTCCTTGAACGTTTCAGTCGCGATAATCAGATCGTCTAAGTATGCAAACGCATAGGGTTCCATCTCTGGAGTAATCACTTTATCTGCCAACGATTGGAAGGTCGCTGGTCCACCTGCGAGTCCATACGGCATCCTGACAAACTCGAACAACCCCATACCCGGAACAGTAAACGCTGTGATCGGGATCGACCGTTGGGTCAAGGGAATTTGCAAAAATGCACCTGAGCAGTCCAGGGCCGTGATATATCTCGCGTGCTGCAGCTTGCGCAAAATCACGTCCATGTAGGGCAAAGGGTATGCGCTAACGCGTGACACTGCGTTCACCTTCCGGTAGTCAATACAGAACCTGTACGAACCATCGGGCTTACGTACCATGACTACCGGGCTGGACCATTCACTGGTTGATTTACGAATTATGCCGTCCTCCAGCATCTTGCTCACCTGTACGTGCATCTCTTTCTCTATCTTGGGAGAAACAGGGTAGTAACGTTGCTTTATAGGGATTGCTTCCCCGACGTCAATGTCGTGCTGAATCCAACTAGTACAACCTACTCGCTCGCACAAAGACTCAGGCAGCAGTTCTTCAATCACCTTCCGTATCTCTTCGCGCTGGTCTTCCGAAACATCTTCTATTCCTAGAGAGGCCAGCGACAGGGACTTCTCCGTACGTAACGAAGAAAGGATGGCAGGAATCTCCTTGCCTTCCCTTCCCATACGAAATATATTCGTCTCGGGGTCCAATACTGCTGTGAAAGCTCGAATAAAGTCGCCCCCTAGAGTACACTCCGCATCGGCCTCCTTTAAGATAAGAGTGTCGATGAGGTGCGTCATCTCCGCGACTGTAAAGGGTAATTTTACGTGGCCTAGTATGGGTACCCTATGACCGTCGACGGCCCGCGCGACCTGGCCCGCACTATAGTTCACTCGGCAGTTCAGCGCTGCTGCTATTTGCAGACCTAAAGAGTTAAGGACCGTGCGTGAGGCGCCAGTGTCATATAAGGCTCGGAAAGTGAAAGATCCGATGCGTACCGTCAGCCACCACCTGGGATACTTTTCAACCGAGGCGCTTGCCACAGTACCTCCATCGACCTGCGTCTGCGCATCCTTCGAACTGCTCGTGGCTAGCGTTGAGTCAGCTACTTCGATACGCAGAGCTTGCGCTACTCCTGTGACGCCATCAGCTTCCAAGGTCCGGGTGTGTAGTGGGGCAGTAGGGACCTCATCTACTTGCCCCCTTCCTCGTTTTTTATCTTCGAGCATTCCGGACAGTCGCGCTTAGTGTAGCCTGGCCAACTACATCCCCAACATAAGAGCTTCTCTGCAGGACCGGGTACCTGGTCCTTATTCTTGCTACTCTTGGGTATGCGTGCCCTATTAGGTAGGCCCCGCTGCCACCCACCACTTCGGCCACCCTTGGGTGTCTCCGCCAAAGTTCCCTGCGGTGACGCTACTGCCCTTCTTCCGGAATCTCGTTGCGGCGCGCGGCCTGTCGGGGGCTCCTTCTTTCTTGGCGGAGGACCTTTGCCAGGATTAGGGTCCATTTCCTTCATCTTCTTCTCGAAAAACTGCTGAAACAGCTTCTCCCACACCGCTTCGGGGCCCTTGTTTGGCTCTTCGGCGAGAGATGCCAAGGCTGGCTTACCCTTCTGCGTCTTCGCTTTGGGCTGCCAGGCGGCCTCCGGTAGCAAGCATTTCTCCGCAGGTGGAGGCGGCGTGTAATTTTCTTCGGACTCTTCGTCCTCAGCCTCCTGGGCCTTAAGCACCAACTGCTGGAGATCAGAGATTCCCCCGCGGTATCTGCGTACCCTCCAGCGCAGCTTCGGGAGCAAGTTTTCGATGATGAGTTCTATTTGGTCAGTCATTGGCCAGGGACGCTCAAACCGGTTCAAAATGGTATAAAGGGAGGAGATGTAATCTCGCACGGGCTCCCCGAGTCCTTGAGTGCGTCGGTGCGCCTCCACAACCAGGTTACTTTTGTTTCTGCGCGACTTGCTATACGTTTCCATTGCCGCTTTCCTGAAGTCTTGGTACGTACACCAGGTCGGCCTGAGCATCCGGTACCAAAATAAAGCTGGTTTAGCAAACAGTGGAGTCAGTGAGTCCAACAACTCCTCATCTGACACGTGGTCTACACGTCGGTTCTCTTCGACCTGTTCCAAAAACTCCTCAATACTTACGCCGGATTCACCTGAGAACTTAAGTTTCCATTCTCGTATCGTTTTGCCTAGGTGTCTACCTCCGAAGCCTGTCCGCACTGTGTCCGAATAGCTATGCATGTTTGTCGTGGGGCTCGTTGTTTCATCTGTCGCGCCCGCCCGCGTACCGCGCGCTTGCGAGAGCGAGGACTGTGGCCTTGGAGCCAGGACCCCCCTCCCCCAGCTCGAGCATGCGGGGGCGTCAGCCAACGAGGAGGCCGCATAGGCCATAGACGAAGACGACGGGTGTTGTGCCGGGGGTGATGGCTGTAGGGCTCGTGATACGGGCGGTTCCGTCGTCGAGTGAAAAAATTGCGCGTGCGGGTTTAACTTTGAGTCCGGTTGCAATAGTGACAGGTCTTCTATTTGGTTTACTTCGTTTTCAATTAAATCGTAAGTATCTTGAAACTGCACTGTTCTTGAGTCTCTGTTTGCGTTCGTACGGTATTGTGCTTCTGACGGTAACGTTTGCGCGTTTGTCACAATTATTTGCATTTGCTTAAGCAAGTCCCGATTTGTGGTCCTTAGCGCGTTTATTTCTAAATTTTTGTTTGCTACCTCCATTCCTAACCGTTTAACTTCATCTGTTAATTTATCGCAGGATAATATTAAATTTATTTCTGCTTTTAAAGCACGTCGTAATTCATCTGCAGCAGGTTTGGGAATTGATTGGATGATACCGTTCGGCAGACGCATTTTAATAAGGGGGTCCTGTCGTTGTGTGGACGATCTCGGAGCTACATAGCTTGACCATTTAGGTAGTGTTCCCGTATACATTGCAGAGAAGAAGTCCGACGTCGTAGAGGCTATTGTTGTTGGTTGCGTGTACGCGTCGGTCATTGTTGTAGTTGTTACTACGTTTTTCGTTGTTACTTGCGTTGGCGCATCTGTTTGACCTATATCAAATTCGTTCATATTTAAGTTGTCTGTGGCACTAGTTGAGTGCGTATTGCTGGTTAGTGCCGCGTTTGTGTCTGCTATTGTTGTAAGTGACATATCAGATTGTGCTGTATTACGCGTAGAGCTGGCCAGTAATTCTTCCGTGACTGGCATATTATCGTTGTTATTTTCCTGTCCAGCTGTATCCATGATTGAATTGAAAAAGTCGTTTTTAAGGTTAACAGGTATTGCGTCTCCGTTAATGAATGTTAAACACAGGTCAGCTCTTCTACTATGGGCTATATTATCTGGTTCTCTTGTTTCTATAAAATCTTCTGCCGTATAGTCTCCGATTAGCCTATTATATAGTCGTGTCGCACGCGCAAATAAGGACCCTTCTGTATGTAATTCGAGCTGGTCTAATACGGCATCTAGCTTATCGCTCGGTAGGCTGCGTATCCAGTCGTACATACGTCTATCGACATCTGCTTTGAAAATCTCTAGTTTGCTGTCCCATGTATTTGACATTATATTAATTGATATATGGTAGCTAAGCGTTATTTAGTTAGCAAACTTTTATAAAATTGTGAGCTTGAGAATTATACAAATATTAAATTAATCTATAAGTAATATTATGTATATATATATAACTCTTATACATAAAAGAAATGCGTAATAATATTATTGAAATTGTGTAGTTAGTAAAAAAATTTATTGCGTCTGATTTCCCTTGTTATAGCGTCAGCGCCTTTGCGTAGTGTCCACGTCGCTTAATTTCAAAATCTATATATGTAATATATAAACAGTATTTCTTCGCTTCGCATTCGTATATAATATTTCGGTACGCACGCCTTCGATAGATAGAGTGTCAACAAACCGGCGGGTAACTGTGAACTTGACACCATGCGAGCGAGCGTCTTGTTATGGTATGCGCTTGCTCGACTTTGGAATGTCAACAAAGCGGCCTCGCGCGAGCTGTTGAGTTTTCGGCGCGCGGACGAAATTCTTGTCGCACTTTCAGCCACACATTCCTTTGTTGGGCGCCAAATTATATAACGGGGATTTAGCCCGGTTAGCCCCGTCAATATAAAAAAAGGAAATAACTAAGGTTAGATGAGGAATGTCCGGGCGAAGTCTGAAGCCTCCAGGACTGTCCGTCTTCTCAGGTCCGGTGTTCGTTACGCCGGTGACAGGACGGCCGGATCCGCGCAGATTCGTGGTGTTGACTGAAGGACGCGAAAGCCGATGATTCGAAAGCGGGTGTAGGCGTGAAAGGGCGAAGCGTTTGGATAAGGCGTCGGTGTACGATTAAATAAAAGAGACTAACGGTAAACAGTATTTTTAATCAATAGAAGTTAACAAAAGCGGTCGGAAGGAGGGAGAGAGTACGCCGAGAGAACGGATAGAGAGAGAGTAAACCAACTAGCAGGTACTTACAATGACGGTACTCGTCCTCTAGGTACGTAAACGAGTCGCACAGTTTGCGTAAACGCGCGCGCACAAGTTATCGGGCACCACGTGCACTCCGCGGCTCGTTTCCTCTTGACGATCTCCCGCTTTAACAGCTACAGCGCACAAGCGTAGACCTTCTGCAGGGCCGGGCGACGTCGCAACTCCTCTCCGGATAAAGGCCACAGCTCCGAGATTGCAGAAGAGGGAAACACTAGGTCACAACCAAGATCTCAGCAAGGAAAGTCGTCGAGACAAAAGAATCTACTCGCCCGCTGACAAATCCGCACGATGACAACTCTTTTGCTTGATACTTGCTCGGCTCTCGATTTCGTTCTGCTCTGCTCTCGACGATTAGTGCCCGCGGTCACTCGCTAAAGCGCGACTATGTCTCTCTCTCTCTCTCCGCGCCTCGCGGTCGCGCGCGGAAGTATCCCTGCGTACTCGCATCTCTCTCTCTCTCTCTTACCTTATATTCGAGCCGAAAAGTAATTACATGTACAAATATTAATAATAAATGAATATAAGCATAATAAATTCATAAATATATAGGATAGGTTCAGAGAAATATGTTATATTTACATGTCGTTACTAGGGAGAGAGAGATATAACGGGTTGGCAATCTCACTCGTTATAACATTTTTCTTAATTCTTTAAAAATAGTATGAGAATATAAATTATATTTATTACGATACCTCTTTCTTTGGACTTTTACTTTTACTACTAGGCTACATATCGAATTGTCCTTGAAAATATATAATTAGTACTTCCCGAGGCTAACATCAATGTATGATCAGACAATAGCTCCATATTGTACAATTGAGAATTTACTTATTTTCCTTCTTTTGAACAAAACGAATTCGAAACGCGAAATTCGGACACGGTATAATGATAGAACAGCGTACAACAGACCTAGATGCGTTACGAATAGGAAAAAAAGAAGTTTAGGATGGGTGACCGAAAGCTCATCGCTGTAATCACCATCAACCTTAAAGTTCTAGCGCTCCTAGTGGTCACTACCGGCGCGTCGGTAAATTGATGCGTGCTGACGAATGATAATAAAGAACCGACGCTACTGCCGGTGTGAAAGTTCCCATATGACCCCGGTCACATGTAGTTTAGTTTAATTTACTAGATGACGGTGGGTCTCTTACAAGGAAACCTCCCCAACCCGACCTCACCGATTTCAATAATCTTTTGATAGGTTATAGTTCATCAAAAAATAAGGCATACGTATTTTTTTTTATCGGCGGAAAAACACTTTGAGGGGGTGAAAATAACCCTCAAAGTTCACCCCCAAAAATAGATTTTCCAATGTATCTCAGCATCTAATTGATATTTTACGACCAAACAAATTTCATATCACTTCTCATGTGAAAAGCAAACTAGCACATGCAATTCCGACCACAAGGGATGCAACCCTTATTTTTTTTATTTAAAATACTATCTATTTCATGGCTATTTTTATGAAAAAAATTAAAATAACCCGAAAAAAATTGGAAAAAATATTACCCTACATAAAATACGAAAATAAAGTTAATCTAGTCAAGCTTTTTTTCAAACTACCCCCTTAAAGTTGAAAAACCACCCCTAAAAAATTGTTTTCAATACATTACAGGTGGTGTTGATAATTTAGTGTAAAATACGTTAAGCATCATTTATACTGTACAAACACAACTATCTCGTGCAGTTTCGACCACAAGGGTTGCAACCCCTAATTTCTGTCATCGAAAGTTTTACCTTCTTTGTACCTATTCTTGAACAAAAGTTCATAATGAGCTTAAAAAAATTAGAAAAAATATTACCATGGATAGAATAAGAAAAAAAAATTTACTTCTCATTTTTAAAACCACCCCTAATGTTGAAAAACCACCCCCAAAAAATTGTTTCCAATACATTACAGGTCCTGTTGATAATTTACTGTAAAATACGTTGCTCATCACTTATAATGTACAAACACATTTATCTCGTGCAGTTTCGACCACGAGGGTTGCAACCCCTAATTTATGTCATCGAAATTTTTACCTTCTCCATTCCTATTTTTGAAAAAAAGTTCATAATGAGCTTAAAAAATTGGAAAAATTATTATCGTGGATAGAATACGAAAAATATGTACCAATTCAAGATTATATCACCCAACAAGACCCAGAACTAGGACAACGTTTTTCCAAAGTATTTTGTTGCGCCGATTCCGAATCTGTCCGGAAAAATGATCCATCACCCAGTAGCAATTTCTAAAACTCCCCTTATATCCCAATGGCAATTTCCCGCACTAACCCGCACTATCAGAATGCTTACAACCTCCCCTAATAACCCCCTAAAAACCTCCAATGAAAATGCCGTTAGCCCCCCACTAATAGCCCGAAGACATAGCTGAGCCCCCTTGCAACCTTATGGCAATGCTTGCAACCCACCGAATAACATAATGGCAACGTTATCAACCCTGCTAACTACTGGGGTTATTAGGGGGTTATTAGGGGGAGGGTCTTATTGGGGGGGGGGGGGAGTTATTAGGATGTTAATGGGGGGTTGTAAGCAATGCCATTGGGGGATATTAGGAGGGTTATTAGGGGGAGGTTTATTACCATCGCCATTCGGTGATTAGGAGGGTTGATAGCATTGCCATTGTTTTTGTTGGTTGAGTTTTTCTCCTTTCTTGTGACTAAAATTGTAAACTGCCAAGTAATATATATTTAATTGATTTTTATATGCGTTACTATAATTCATTCAGTTACCAATTAAAAACAATCAAAAAAATTAGGACGGATTTATTGTTCATACTTCTTACAATAATGATATTCTTCATAGAAGTGCTCGAAACATAATGATTTTTTGCACCAACCGCAACGTATAATAGCCACATTTTTGCATCCTTCTATGTCACAATGTGTATTGCAGGAATCTCCAAAACTGTAAGCAACAGGATTGTCAAAATTTTCTGGTTTTTTAGTGAGGTAACCACTCTTGAACCAGGAATATTTAAAAAGATTAGTATATCTTGGTGAAGATAATTGATTGTGGACTAACGACTGAAGTTTAATAATGTTGTTTCTTTTATGTAAATCCAAATCATAATTCATCAAAATTACGGTATCTGAAAATTGGCGGACAAAGTTCTTCCATATGCGAAATCCAAAAACATCAAGTGGCTGAATTTTTCCCGTTGTGCCAGTCGGTATTTTTTTAAAATTTATAATTTTATCACGTGGAGTTACAGTTTCTATGGCACTGTCACAATGACCGCTCCAGGAGTCAAGCAACAGCATCGTATTGGAACCTACATTAGGGAAATATACTTTTTGCAGCCATATTTTAAAGAGATCTAAAATCAAAAATCTTATTTGTAAAATCATTTATAATGACATTAATTGTAACTAGATGGGATTATGTATACCTGTAGTCAACTTTCCAGATTTAGATGCTTCTACGTAAACATTTTCGGGTCTAAATAAAGTGGTTTCAACAATGGGTCCAAACTCACCGCTAGATTCCTTCAAAACTAAAAAGAGTGGTGACAGTAATTCTCCTGCGGCTGATATGAGTGGCTGTATAGTATAACTGTGGGTTGTTGAAGAAACTGACTGTACTAAACATTGTACCTGCTTTTCTCCTTCAATCGCTAGCGTTCTTCCGGAGTGCATTTCCAGTTGGAATCCGCTCTGATCAGAATTAAACACATTATGAATTCCAATTATTCTTATGCCTGCTTTAACATCAGCAATAAAAGTATTTGCTTTAATCGTTAGTTCTGAATTACTTTCTAGTGTTTTCTTGGTTATAAACTTATTTATTTTCCGGGATACTATTCTATGAGCTTTCTTGAATTTATAAAGCCAGTTCTCCGAAGCTTTGAATCTTACATCTTCTGATCCTATAATCTTTTGAGCTTGCAATGCCCATCGACGTATGTCACGATCATGAATGGTGTAACCAGCGTCTACTGCTGCTTCAAAATTATCAAAAGTGTACTGACAAATTCTTGCAATTTTTTCTCTATAAGTACCACCTTTGTCGACTGTATGAGCCCAACGTTTCAACTGACTCACAGATGAAACTTTCTTAAATTTTTGACGTACACTTTCAACACTTAAATTTTTTTTTTTTTGCCACTTCTCCAGTATTCTACGGCTCTTTGCTTATATTCAAAACTGACATCTTCATTGTCTTTGGTACAATGGTCGGTGGGTGCTTCGAAATCGTCAGGAAAATGGTGTTGAACTTCATCTTCTACTATTTTTGCAGCATGATCTTTGTAATCTTCTTGAAAATCTAATGTATCTTCAACGATCATATCTACTTCATTGAAATGATTCACGGAATCTATTAAAATGCTTTTAATTCTTTCCGACAATTGAATCTCTTTATAATTTGTCTCACTTTCAGGTATTTGTAGAGTTTGAAAGTAAGCTAATAATAAATTTAAAACGTTCAGAGCGTTAATTTTCATTTTTTAATCTGAAATAAAAATATATATATATATATATATATACCTTATATATCTTCTATCATATTAAACAGAAGGCGCGAAATTCTCCGTGCGTCCGTCCATCCATCCGTCCCCTTTTTTTCCTTATTTTTCCTCTGTATAGGTCTCTCCTGATATCGCTGGGGAATAAGAAATAAATTGAATAACAAATAAACAAATTAGGATAAAAACAAATAAATAAACAAATTGATAAGTAAACAATAATGATAAACAAACTTATAGAAAACGGCCAGGTTGTCTTTAGACACATAACAATTCTACAATGTTTGATTCAACATAAATTTATTAGTTCAATTTATTGTACATAATAGCATTTTAGTTGAACATAAGAAATAAAATGTTATTTATTACAATGAAGAATGTTATTGGACTGCTGAATTTCTAACACAGACATTAAATAAAATTTCTACACATCAAGTTTGTACATTTGTTATAATAATTACTACTTTCAATATCTAAAACACATAAAAATGTACAATCTTGATGTGAAGGACTTTTCATTTGTATTTAAAGTCTGTGTTGAAAATTAAGCGGTCCAGTAACATTTTATATTACGATAAATATTATTCTATTTTATGTTCAAATAAAATACTATTTTGTTGAATAAATTGAACGATTAAATTTATGTTGAATCAAATAATGTACAACGGTTATGTGTATAAAGACAACCTGGCCTAGAAAACATTCATGAAAAAAATTAATTAATAAATTAAAAAGTAAACATATTAATTAATAAACAATAATAATAAACAAATCAATAAGTAAACAATAATTATAAACATCATTAAATAATAAATCCTCATAATCAGTGTAATTTCAATTTTTTTAATACAAATATTAAAAAGCCGTAAAATTATTTGCATATAAAAAATAATTTTATAGTTATACTTACGTAGCAGGTACTACGAAATACGAATTAACGAAATAGTATCTTATTATTATTTGTACTTATAATCTTATATTCTTATTACTATTTATTATGCTGTTAGTTCAATAGTCGATACAATACGTCCAACAACAAGAAAGTTGTGTTGGCTACTGATGAAGAATTACTTACTCATATTTATCAATCATGAAAATAACAGACAATCGTCAGAGACGCTGATAGTAGGACGTAAATAAAATTCTGATAATACTATCATTCATATACCAAAATTTTTGCGCATCCGAGAAACTATACTTATCTTCTAGGTATACTTATAATATTATATTATTCTTGACTTGTTTTTTTATATAATAAAAGTTATTTATTTTTTGATAGAATTAATAAACGATAGAACGTAAAAAATTTAAAAGAGAGCAACAAAATAGCTATGGAATCATAGCTTATTTGATTTAGAAGAGATTGCAACGATATGTCAGAAACTTTTTTTAGGATGGTTTTTCAACATTGAGGGTGGTTTTGAAAATAAGTTTGAACAGGTAAATTTTTTATTCTTATTCTATCCACGATAATAATTTTTCCAATTTTTTAAGCTCATTATGAACTTTTTTTCAAAAATAGGAATGGAGAAGGTAAAAATTTCGATGACATAAATTAGGGGTTGCAACCCTCGTGGTCGAAACTGCACGAGATAAATGTGTTTGTACATTATAAGTGATGAGCAACGTATTTTACAGTAAATTATTAACAGGACCTGTAATGTATTGGAAACAATTTTTTGGGGGTGGTTTTTCAACATTAGGGGTGGTTTTAAAAATGAGAAGTAAATTTTTTTTTCTTATTCTATCCATGGTAATATTTTTTCTAATTTTTTTAAGCTCATTATGAACTTTTGTTCAAGAATAGGTACAAAGAAGGTAAAACTTTCGATGACAGAAATTAGGGGTTGCAACCCTTGTGGTCGAAACTGCACGAGATAGTTGTGTTTGTACAGTATAAATGATGCTTAACGTATTTTACACTAAATTATCAACACCACCTGTAATGTATTGAAAACAATTTTTTAGGGGTGGTTTTTCAACTTTAAGGGGGTAGTTTGAAAAAAAGCTTGACTAGATTAACTTTATTTTCGTATTTTATGTAGGGTAATATTTTTTCCAATTTTTTTCGGGTTATTTTAATTTTTTTCATAAAAATAGCCATGAAATAGATAGTATTTTAAATAAAAAAAATAAAGGTTGCATCCCTTGTGGTCGGAATTGCATGTGCTAGTTTGCTTTTCACATGAGAAGTGATATGAAATTTGTTTGGTCGTAAAATATCAATTAGATGCTGAGATACATTGGAAAATCTATTTTTGGGGGTGAACTTTGAGGGTTATTTTCACCCCCTCAAAGTGTTTTTCCGCCGATAAAAAAAATACGTATGCCTTATTTTTTGATGAACTATAACCTATCAAAAGATTATTGAAATCGGTGAGGTCGGGTTGGGGAGGTTTCCTTGTTAGCTGAAACTCCGGTATGCCAAAACGCATGCGTTGACTCCCAGTCACATATGTCCGTACGCTTGCGTACGAATGCGGACGATTCATACGATTCCAGTGCAATCACTAGAAATTCGTAATTCTAGTTACTAATACCAACAGTCGCAACAAATGATTAAATATCGCTAACTGAGCAAACAAAATACAGTTTGTTTATGCTATAGCATAAAAGTAGCAAGATACGAGATAAATTCTTGTTTAACGTCGACGCGATTGTTATTTTTTAATAATTGTGCTATTGTGGTGCTATTAAGTATAATTATTTGAGTATAATATATTTCAGATATAATGTAAGAAAAAAACCATGAATAAAATTAAAAAAAAACAATATTAAATGGTTAATATTCGTAACATAATCCTAAGCCCCTCCAGTCAACTCTTGATGAACATATGCAAATTTTTAGTTTAATTTGGTGATAGTCACCGTAGCTATAAGGGAGTGTCTACACGGGATCCGTCCTCGGATCCGTGGACCGATCCGTCCCCGTCCAAATTTTTATAGGCACACGCCATCTTTATAACTTCAAGTTCTGTAGTGAGTTTCAAATTTGATGTGAGAAACGCATCTATACAGTTCTTATATCCGTGATTTACAGCTCCAATTTTATTCAACGTGTAACGTATACGTTGGTGAGTTTGTCCTCTTTTTTTTCATTATACTGTAATGCCGTAAACCGTAATTTTAATTAGTTATTTATACTTTTTGTCTTATCAAATTGCAAAATACATAATGGATCAGCACAAGATGTACGTTAGACAAATTGTGGCACTGTATTCTTTGTGGTTGCTTATTGCTATTTTGAGACAGAGTAACTCCAAAATGGATGACCACATCACATATTAAGAATGTGATGCAAAAAAATGTCTCGGTTAAATTTAATAAATTGGTAAGCATGTTCCATTATTTTTTTTTATAAGAAATTTTAGATTTGATTAAATGATGATTTTATGTGCAGTAAGAAGAAACATAAATGGTATTTAATTAAATTATGTATCGTCAACAACCGTTACAAAGCACTGCAATGTTGTAGTGTACCAAAGAAAGTATATTTCAATGCTTATTTAGCCAAGAGTGATCTGGTTTTTTTTGGTAGAAATTGCACAACTGCTACTATAAATTTGGCAATCAGGTTGTTGATATACCATAATATAAACACCAGCCTGCACATACAAGAGTAAGCAATCTTCTACCCATGAGAATGTTTTTTGATACGGACTTGTAAGGCCTAGCCTTGTATGAGGCATTACTAGGTATGCAAAATGCTGTGATTGAATTATTGGAAACTATGAGGCATTGTCTTACCAATGGAGTTAAGTTTGATAGATAGTATGGATCTAGCATCTCATCTCTGAACGCACAAGGCAAAAAGTTTGAGCGCATCAAATATTTCATTTAAAGCCTCATAACTCAGGTACCTACCTTTCAACTTTCACAACTTGTTTCAAATATATTTTATCTGAGAATTGTATTGTTATACTCTGGGCTTTGCAGATGCTCAAGTAAAGAAGATCTAGATTTCAAAAACATTCTATTATGCTGTAAGTTTTCAAGAACAAGTGTAAGTGTCAGATCGTTTGACTGTTTAAGCCCGGTACTATTGAAATATCTGTGAATTAATAGGAGTATTTTTTTTGCCAGCTGGTAGAGTTGGAAAGAAATTAGATAACGTGAGATAGAAGTATCAGAAAACATGTTGCAAACTACATTTGACACATAATGAGAACGTGTTATTATTGGGTGCAGTGATTAAATGTGAAAATGACTTGAGAATCAATGATCTACCCAGTCTACTTCAAAGGCAGCAAACGACTCATCAAGATTTCATTATTCTTTCGTAAGTTTTTAAAGAATCAACTACTTTAGTCTACATAAATACTAATCTATGTCCATTATTAAATTAACAAATTTATACTTGGAAGTCTGTTTTTGGCAAAAGAAGTAAAATATGTCATAACATATTTAGGTAGACCAATAGAATTTATATGAACAAATACTATTTGATTTCAGGAAAGGTATATTTCAAGGTGTAGTCAAGTTTGCTCTATTACAATTTTTTTATTGTAAAATTTATTTCAATTTCGAAATGAAAGAAATTATTTCTCTAGTACATTTGTATTTTAATGATTCAGGAATATTATTAAATCCTATTTTCATTAAATTCATGAATCTTCTAATTTCTTGATTCTCATTACTCGTGTTCTTATCAAGATTTGCGAGATCTTTTTCCAATTTTTTCATGGACTTCGTAGCTGTATCAATGGCATCGTCTAAGGTTTCAATGTTATCATCTGATTTTCTTTTCCGACTAAATTTCCTCTTGTCGAATTTGTTTTCACCACTACTTGATGATAATTTCATCAAGGAGTCCATGTTATCAGAACAAATTTGAGGCATATGGCTGTGACGGTGTAGGCTGGTCATGGCCTGCACCGTGTGCTTGCTTCCCTCTCCATCCTAGGCAAAGGCGCACGGCTGGCATCGGACGCACGTTATTTTACGTGTCTGATGCCTGCCTTTATTCTTTCCAGTATTGTAGCTAGAGAGAGAGAGAGAGAGAGAGAGAGAGAGAGAGAGAGAGAGAGAGAGAGAGAGACAGAGAGAGAGAGACAGACAGACAGAGAGACAGACAGAGAGAGAGAGAGAGAGAGAGAGAGAGAGAGAGAGAGAGAGAGAGAGAGATTTTTTGATTGATTGATTAATCTTTATTAAACCATGGGGTAGGACCCCGTGTGGTTGGAAGAAATACACAGTTGACAATATATAATAGTGATAATGACAATAGCAGTATTGTAAGCGTACAAACGGCATGTTTTTGTTTAGCAAGCGGATTGTTGCAAGACAGCCGTCGAATCTAGTTGATACATAGAAGTGCAAGGCAGCGCAAATGTACATGTACAGACTAAAGCTAATAATATAATCTAAGAATACAAAATAAGAGAACCTCAGAGAAGTGCGCACGAGCTTAATATATAAACTTAATTTAACGCAGTGGGAGGAAGGCATATTTACAGTTTAGATTGGAGGAAGAGATTTGGTTTATCATTCAGGAATCGATAACGCAAATATCTGCCGCCCACCAGTAGATATGAAGGATTAGGAGCGAACGCAGAGACGTTGTACAGGCGTGAAATATGGGGTAGGTAAGCGAGGGAAGCTGTACCTGTCATTTGCTCCTGTGCAACCCGGGTAGCGAATCTGTCAATTTCAAGGAGAAAAAGAAGATCAAATAACCAGTATTTGAATTCAGTGAGTCGTTCCAAGGAAAAAGTGGTCACTGCAAGTTGGTTTAGGAGATCCATACCTCTAATTGCGAATGATCTCTTCCAGGACTCAGTGCGTGGAGCACGAAAGTGGAAAGCCGCGGGTATATTGCGAATAGAGCGGCGGGCGATAGTAAGTTGGCTCAGTAGTGATATGTGGCCAGTCAGATACGACGGGCCATTGTTACAAACGACCTTATAAAATAGTTTTGCGAGGGCTAGTTGACGTGTCGATGAGAGTGTGAGCCAACGTAGTTTCAGGCGGTGGAACGTAACATGAGAGGTGAGGTCATTATTTGGTAGGAATGGGATGTTACCAGAGACGAATCGGACACAGGCATTTTGCGCCACCTGGAGGTCACGAGTACGTGTCTTGTCAAGATCCATGAAGACGGTGGACGAGAAGTTTAGCAGTGGGAGTACCAGTGACTCAACCAAAGTCTTGCGGAGAGCGAGCGACAAAGAACGGCGATAGAACTTAAGAGAGCCGAGAGAGCCGTAAACCTTCCTCACTACGTCTGAAGTGTGTGACTTCCATTGGAGCGTAGGAGAGAGGGTAACCCCAAGGCTCCTTGCCGCCATCACGAAGGGGATCTTATGTCCGTTGACGGTGATGCAAGGCAAAGTGGTGAGGTCAAGGGCAGTCACATACAATTCGCTGCCCAAGATCATAGCCTTCGTTTTGGCAAGGTTGAGATCAAGGCCATTGCCCAAGGCCCAATCAGCCACCGCCTGTGCATCTCGCTGGGCCTCCACGATGCCACGCTCAATGTCCCGCGGGGAACAATGCACATATATTTGCGTGTCATCCGCATAGATGATATACTTGGCAGATAACAAGACCATCGGAAGGTCGTTGATGTAGATGGCAAAGAGTAGAGGGCCAAGGACACTCCCCTGCGGGACACCGGTGGCAGCACGGAGCCACTTAGAGACAACGCCTCCCTCATCTACCACCGCCTGTACGCGATCCGCCAAATAGTTGAAGAACCATTTGAGGGCTTTGTCGGAGAGGTTTATATTGCGCAGTTTGGTGATCAGTCGCAAGTGGCAGATGCGATCAAAGGCTTTTGAGAAGTCAAAAAGCACCAGGATGGTGAGAAGCCTATTTTCGGTAGCAAACCGAACATCGTCGAGAAGACCAAGGAGCGCGGTCTCGGTAGAATGTCCCTTTCTAAATCCGGCTTGGCGGGAGTCGAGCAGGTGATGCTGCTGAAGGTAGGCTGACAATTAACGATGGACGAGGCGCTCGAAGAGCTTCGAGGGCTCACATAGCTTAGCGATAGGTCGTGTGTCCGAAAGGGAGGTAGGAGACTTCACTTTGGAGAGCGGGACAATTTGCGTGCGCTTCCAGAGCGTGGGGAAAAGTGAGTTGGCAATTGAGTGATTAAAAAGCATGGTGTAGTACGGAAGGACGGTTTGCGAAACCATCGAGAGCATTCTCAGCGAGATCCCGTCCTCTCCTTTTGACTTTGAGTGGGCATCCGCGAGAACATCCTCCACGTTCTTGACTGACACCGGGTTTAGATTGAATTGAGGAAATGAGAATGAGCGAGAGAGTGGTATCGATGTGAGATTGTCGTAGCAGGAAAGAGTAATAGGCGGAAGCTGGTTAACGATTTTGGCGAAGTGACAGTTTAACGCTGTGGGTGAGAAAAATGATAGTGGAGACGGCATGGATTTTTGTGCAATGCCGAGACAGCGAAGCTCTCTCCATTTGGTCTTGGGATCTGTGGCAGATGCAAGTTTGGCCGAGATGTGGTTATTTTTTGCAGTGTCAAGCTGGTTTGAAACGCGGTTTCGAAGGTCTTTGTACCTCCGAATGTCACCTGGAAGCGCAGTTATTTTTGCTCGCTTGTACGCCGCCGTGCGAGCACGCATGAGGATGCGAATGTTAGCTGATACCCACGGCTTAGCCTTGGCAGACAGTTCTGTCTGGCGAACCGGGGCAAGGGTGTCAAAGGCTTTCAGCACGGCGTTTGAGAGGAAGCGTTCGAGTGAATCCAGGGACATTTGAGTTGGGTCAGTAAGAGTAGTCTGCGGTGATGGGTACTGTACGGCAACGCCCTCGGCAACCAGTAAATTTAGCTGTACTGTGTCAACATTTTTAAGTTTGCGAATGAGGATGGTTTTCGTGGCTGAGGGGGGAACCGTGGCGTAGATAGACAGCTCGATAAGGTCGTGACAGTCAATAAATGGGGCCGGCGTTTTTGAAAAGGAGTGGATATCTGTGTCATTTTTAATTAAGAAGAGGTCCAGAAGAGTGTGAGAAGCATGACCATCCTGGAATCGATGATAAGTAGGCAGCATGGAGACGACTTTTAAGGCGTAGCGCTCGATTTGTTCTCGGAGCACGTTGGCGTAGTGTAGTGTGTGCGATAAGAGATTGCAGTTAAAATCCCCACAAATTATCACATCATGATAATTTGGGAGAAGAGGAACAATGGTTTGGAAAAAATTCAGTGGAGCCAACGCAGACGGGCGACGATAGACTACGGCAAGTAGAAGTTTTGCATGTTGTTGTCGTAATTCCACCACCAAAAATTCTGACGCATTGTAGTCATCAGGATCCGATTTGGCAATTGTGCGAACGGAGAAGCTGTCACGAATGTAGAGAGCAACACCACCACCTTCCATGGCTGAGCGATCATGTCGAAATAGGTTGAATCCAGAGAGAGAGAGAGAGGTGAGAGTCAGCCACAGTATCCTTTAGGAACGTTTCTGTGATGGCAACAGCGTCATAGTGTGAGTGGGATACTCTGTCCTCAAGAAGGGCGAAATGGCCGCCGTGGTTCAGGCGGTTCACATTTGCATGTGCTACACAGAAAATGGGAGGGGGGGGGGGCAACAGTTTGGGGCTGTATTGACCCTGAGGGTCAATCGATGGTAGGTGGATTTCCCATAGTGCATTCAGTGGGAAGGGATGCATCATCTGCGATGTGGGAAGGTTGACGGTAGTTCGTCCCACTTGAGAGTGAAGGCTCCGCCGTATCCATTGCCAGTGAAGACATTCGAGGGGCAGCATCGGGACTGATGCTCGGATGATTTTGAAGTGGGGGTTGGCCAGTATGAGAATTGGAGGATGCTGTAACAGCGGATGAGGGATGAGTAGGCAGAACGGGGAGTAGATGCGGACCAGAGTTTTGCGCCGATTTCCGGCCACGATTTTTCTGCGAGCATTTTTGTTGGTGCGTGGCTTGCAGGTGCGGTAGCTGGGGCTGTTGGAGTGGCTGATGCTGGGGTTGGGCATAGAACGTTTGGGGCTGGTGATATTGTTGCTGCAGGGACGGGGGTTGTTGATGAAGCTGTTGAGACAATTGGGGTGGCGGATGCTGTAGTTGCTGACTATGCTGAGGTTCCTGTTGTTGCTGCCGTTGAGGTGGTTGCTGCTGCTGTTGCTGTGGTGGTTGTTGCACTTGTTGGTATTGTAGTAGTGAGGGTAACTGATGCGGGTATTGATGCTGATTACTTTGTGGGTGCTGCAGTCGCTGGGACTTTCGTGGAATGAATGGTCGAGAGCCACGAGTAGGGGTAATAGCGTTGAGTGAGAGGTTTGCTGAGCGATTTTGATTTTGATTGGGGGGGAGAAGGTGTAGATCCTCCTCGCAGAGAATCGGCAAAAGCTCGGAATTAAATGTCGGTCGCACGAAGATACGCAGATTGTGGACTACAGGACGGAGATAGCCAAGAGATGTGCAGGCAGCTCTAGCTTTTGTGAGGAGATCGTAGATGACTTTGGGGTAGACTGGGCGCACGTAGACAGGGGTGCTTCCACCGCACCCAAAAATGGATAGGGCGGTGAGTTCACGAATACGAGCAGTTGCAGCGATAACGCGATCGCGAGAGGAGGTTGATGAGAGGTAGAATGAGAAGGTGATAAAAGGGGGACGTGGGTCAGAGGACTCTGCGGGGGCGTCAACATTTTGTTGCGCATTTTGGTAGCGGTTTGGCTGATACCATTCTAGGGTGGCTTCGATAGCAGGCATGTCATGGCCGCGGCCAAAACCAAGGGCGCTTAATATGTAGCGAGCGGCATCATACAGCGAGCCATTAAACTGCGAGGGGAGCCCGCGAACCATAACCTCTGGGGTATCAATGTGTGCAGCAAGTTTATTGTTGATATCATTTAGTTTGACGGAATGCTGGAGAGTGGAGCTGATAGAGTTGATATCATTTCTGAGGTCTTTGAATTCCTCGAGGAAGCCAACAAACCAAGTAGGTGGTTTATCAGACATGATTGGCTCAGATGTAGGCTCTACCTGTATAGTCTGGTGAGAGGCAGTAGAGGAATTCTCCAACGATGCAGGCGAGGATCTATCTGCAGTTGTTGAATTGCGGCGTAACAATGGAGGGCCCAGGCAATGGAGTTTCGGTGCGTGTAAGCTAGACAGAGTGGGCAAGGCGAGCCGCTTCTTGGAGAGATAAGGTAAGAGGGACGCGCCTGCGGCCGGTGGACCTACTGGTGAAGACTGAGGAAGAGCCTCGACAACAGACGCCAACGACGAGTCGCTGCTACTTATATTTTGATGACTCCTGCAGATGAATGGTTCAGATCCCCTGGGACGCAGTGACGGCGACACACAATCGATATGAAGGAGCGCGTTACATTCAGTGCATAAAAGAGTATTGTCGATACGGCGCAGGGAAAACAGGCATTTAGCGCATTGACTGAACATAGAACCAGGCCGGTGTAGACAGACAGGGGAAAGCTACTTGAGCGAGAGATGCTGGCAGAGGCAACAGTTGATTTTCCAAACGTAGTGAGTTTGACGAATTTCGAATTTCGCGGGTGATTGCGTGCCAAGCAGACTCTAGCCAGCAACTTTTCCCAGCTGAGCAAGTATACAAATGTACAGGCAAAATGTCAACATAAATACAGGATTTGGAAACTCAGCAATACATATATCAAACGTGTTATATGAAATGCACGATAACGCAAGGGAATACAATAACGCAAATTTAACGCAAATTTATGCAACGCATATGAGGATGCAGATAGGCATGCACGAGATTTGTGTATTTTCTCTCTCTCTCACCAACATGTAGGTAGAATGCAGTCGAGGACAGCTACGGCAGGTTGGAGCAAAGTCGAGTGTGTTAATAAGTGCAGCAGCAACGATATGCAGCTAATGCAGTGGACGCAGATGAGAGCGTAGTGTGTAGTAGCAGAGATGTAACCGTAGTGTGTAGAAGCGTAGGTGTGCAGAAGCGTGTGTGTGTAAGGCGTTGTTGCTTAAGTTTGTAGGTTATGTTGTGTAGCCGGGTATTTAATCGCCTCCGCGGCTCGAAAAAGGCAATAAAAATTGCGATTTATTGCCCAGGCATGAGAGCCGCAGTTGGCAAATACCCTGCAAAGTGAGTTTTCACTCCAAGAAGGAAAACAAAATGAATAAGGCAGAGTATTAACGGAGCGGAAGAAGAAGGTGTTGTACGTACCACAGAGAGAGAGAGAGAGAGAGAGAGAGAGAGAGGGTGGGAGGGAGGGAGAGAGAGAGAGAGATGGAGGGAGGGAGGGAGGGAGAGAGAGAGAGAGAGAGAGAGAGAGAGAGAGAGAGAGAGAGAGAGAGAGAGAGAGAGATAGGCCAATCGGTACCAGCTTAGGGGTGAGCTCCGAAGCCGACCGGACACCTGAGCCCGAGAAGCTGCAAAAACGCGAGTGAGTAACCAGTAGCAACGGTAGCAACAGTAGCAAGCAATAGCAGCAGCAGCAGCCATAGCAACAACAACAGCAGCAGCAGCAGCTATAACAACAGTAAACTAAGCGAACATAGATGTGAGTACTCCTTTCTCACCCTAAGTCTAGATCGCGCGTATTACCGGGAGTGCCGTCTGACCCTCGCGTGTCTGTAGAATTCCGCGTGTATCAGAACTCACTACCTGCTCCATGGGAACTTAACTTTTGGTCTTCATCTGCATGTCTTGTATACTAGTCTTGAAGCTGTTCTGCACTTTCTGCTGTGCATTCAATGTCTCAATCAATTTGTTATAGGAGGACCACTTTCTTTCTGATCTATTATTAATGTATATGAATAGTGCTACTGCCCACTTTCTAGATTTTAAAATTTCATTGAATCTTTTTGTTACTATCGAAGACAATTTACTAGTGTTGTACATTCGTGGCTTCATCTGTTTCGATGTTTCGAAAGATTGCACACAATTAAATCGTATGCCCTCTCGGGCATATTTTGTCTGTTTGTGAACCACTGTAAGTAAATCCTTAAGTGTCTTAGAAAAGCAACAGCCTTTTTGCATCAACAGAAATGCCACTATTTCTGTGGTCACCTTTTCATCTAGATCTTCCTCATCTACTTTCTCCAAAATAAGATTGATATAATCAGCTAATTTCACATCAACCAGTCTGTTCAAAAGCTGCTCCGCCTTTTCGTGCGTCAACGTGAATGAAGCAGTTCGCATGAACGTTTGCATGGACTGGTAAAATACTAATAATAACTGATCATCTCTGATTTTCCTGGATAGAAACTGTTCAATTGTTTCAGCCACGTGATTTCCTTTACGTGACTTTCTTCATTGAATTGCCAAAGACCAAACGAGTTTTCCGACCTTTGTGCGAGATCGGCTGATCTTCCGCGTGCGTGTCAGTCTATCGCTGAATTTCTTTGTGCAACTCTCTTCGTAAACGTCTGAATATCGAATGAGCACCGTATGACCCCCGCACGACCAACGAGTTCTTACGCACGCCTCATTCGTCACCAATCTTTTTGCGCGATTGTCTTTGTTAGATCGTCTTACAGAGTGCCGTCCGACCTTCGCGCGGACAACGGATTCTCAGCGCGCGCGTTAGTTTACCGTCGACTTTTCTCTGTGCGATTTCTCATTGTAAGTTGCCAAACATCAAGCGAGCACTGCATGACCTTCGCGCGGACGACGAGTTTCGTGAGTTTGTTGTGTTGACGAAAACTCCTTTATGCGATCGATCGGACTTCCTTGCGTTAAACGGGGAGTGTCTAACCTTCGATTGACCGACGATCTCTTGCGCACGCGTTATTTGCCTCCGGTTTTCGTTACGCGATTTTTCTTTGTCGACTTTACCGAAGATTAAGTGGGTTTTTCCGACTTTCGCACGAACAACGGATTCCCCACGTGCTCGCGCCCGATTAATACGAGTTGTCTTCGCGCAACCGTTAAGCTCTCATACATAGATATCGCCCGACCTTACATAACCGCCCATGATCTACAGAAGTATCCGCACATCGATTCGTACATTACAGCACCCGTTCAGTCGTCATCAAACTAAGTCGGAGTCGCGTCACGGTGCGCCGCTCGCGCCCCTACCAGGATAGATTAGGCAAACCGTCGCAAGCAATTGACCTTGAGCTGACCTGTGGATATAAATTAATTTAATAAACTCGAGTCCTTATTAACCCATTGTTATTATTAACTTTGCCTGTTCGATTACCTCATCCCCCGTAGCTTTCGTGGTCGGTCCTGAGATTAACCCTTTAAAGCCCACGCTAAGACTGGTTGAGATAGCGACAAACAAACTGTGCTATCTTTTGCATAAGTGAAAAATAAAATATACGTATTTTTTTTTATGTTATTTTCAATTGTTTATAACAAATTATTTAAACAAATTACAAAAAAATTCATAATTATCAAAATCTAAATGCGGGAATCGATTCTGGAGGTGAAATCAAGACGAAAACCTATATAACACTTTTTTGTCAGAATTCAATTTGTTAGTGTAACGTAGGAATAAACAATTGCATGTTGGGGAGAAAAAGTGACCATGTCAAGTCCCAAGCAAAATCTATCTGGAATAGCATAAAATAAACTGTGCTATCCTTTGCATAAGTGAAAAATAAAATATATATATTTTTTCTTATGTCATTTGCAATTGTTTATAACAAACTATTTAAACAAATTATAAAAAAATTTATAATTTTCAAAATCTGAATGCGGAAATCGATTCTGGGGGTAAAGTTTAGACGAAAACCTATATAACACTTTTCTGTCAGAGGCCAATTAGTTATTGTAATGAAGGAAGAAACATTCGGCCTCCTGAGAGTGTTTCAAAAAATCGTATAAAATGAAGCTAATTATTGTATTTATCCATCAATATTGGCATGAATTATTGTAAATATAATCGGTGGGATTGAATTATTGTTCATTGCCATGTCCTTCTTTATGACTTTTGCAAACAGGCATAGAACATTTCTCACAATACCATTCCGTTCTTGTCCGACATGTTGAAATTCCACATTTCCTAAGACTCCCATGTTTCATCACGTGTTCTTGGGATGAAGTTTCACTCTGTTTCTGTCGTTTGGGGGGACGTTTGGAAGATAACTTGTCAATATAATATTCACAAACTTCTTGAACAATATCTTTGGAACCTTTTCTTTCGTCTGGATGTAACTTATTGTAAATCACTGTAGCGTTTGCTAAGGATGCTTGGATGAGCCGTAATACAAGGCACCATGTCCATTTCTTACTTCGAATTGTAGGCATCAAAGCATTACAGTGTTGATCATGTAGATCGACGCCACCCATGTGTTCATTATACATAGAGAAACAATGAGGAAAAAGAATAGATTTTTTCGATGATTCCTGCCATCTCTGCATTTCAACTTTTGGTTCATTTCCATATTTCGAAGAGAGAATCGATACTGGCTTTGAGTCCATAACTGTAATATAATTCAATTTTGAATTCACTTCATGCATTGAAATAGTGTATCCTCTTTTAGCTTTTTTTGGCATTTCGACTTTCACTTTCACACGATTATGCCGAACAGTTCCTGTCGCCGATAAACCATTTTTTTTCAAATGAATCATAAGATCTGGGTTTGTGAAAAAGTTGTCAAAATAAATATGATACTTTTTCAGTTCTTCTCTCTGTGTTTTTTCTAATAAATTCGAAAGTAACTTTATCACCACTCTAGACCCTAAACCAACGGCAACTAAAGGATTTCGTTCATCGATTCCTGATTTACCAGTGTAAATATCAAGATCATATATATACCCATCAGAAGAACAGACTGCCCATTCTTTTATTCCAAATCTAATGGGTTTATTCCTTATACATTGCTTGATACCAAACCTACCAAAGTATTTTACCATTATCTCATCTATTGATAAATTATAGTCAAAGAAACCAAATTGCATACAATTCTCACGAAACATATCATACAGAGTTCTAACCTTCCAGACTTTATCATTTTGATCAGTTTCTTGAAGTTTATAGAATCGTATGTTCTTTTTTATGGCAACGAAATTATTTCTAGACATAAGTTCCGCAATTACTGGACACTGAAGTATTCGCTTTTTTGACCAGTAATCACGAATACTTTTTCTAGAATTGAAGATAGTAATCATTATGATTGTAATAAATTTTTCTAGATCATCCATACATAAATCAAAATGATTTTCAGAAGTGGCTTCAATGATATGGTTTTTCATTGATTTCGAAAAGAAAACCTCAAACAACTCAAAAGCATTTTTGGATTGCAATGATGAAATAGGTGAAATATTGAAGTTGCTCTCGACATGCGGAGAAATATCATTCAAAGCATCATTTTTCCAACTGTACTTATGATTCGGTTCCAACAATTTCTGAGTACTTGTGTATGTACTTTTAACATGTTCGTAAGAACCTGATGGTAATTCATTTGATAATGTATCTTCATTTGGATCACCGTCCGAATCTCCATCTGAACTTTCATATTCATTAGGAATGAATGCTATATCAATATGTTGACCTTCATCACTATCAGAATCTTCAACTAAATTTGGTAGATCGCTAATTCTCCGTCTCGGCATTATCAGTAACGTTACCAATTTAGAACAAAATAAAAACTAAAAGTTTTCCGAAATTATTATTTCAAAGAATAGATCCAATGTATAAATGTTTTCAACCGTTAGCCCGCCACTCAAACGTGATCTCTAACACGGAAGGATTTACGAAATGAAATAAACTTATCCAATTACAGTATAAGATCTCAAAATTTATCAGTAAAAAATACTGATATGATTCCAGATACCATGTGTGAGAATGAAAACACTTATTTGTCAATAGTTTATTTCTACATAAAGATATCAAATTGAACTCTGACAAAAAAGTGTTATATAGGTTTTCATCTCAATTTTATCCCCCGAATCGATTTCCGCATTCAGATTTTGAAAATTATGAATTTTTTTGTAATTTGTTTAAATAATTTGTTATAAACAATTGCAAATGACATAAGAAAAAATATATATATTTTATTTTTCACTTATGCAAAGGATAGCACAGTTTATTTTTTGCTATTCCAGATAGATTTTGCTTGGGACTTGACATGGTCACTTTTTCTCCCCAACATGCAATTGTTTATTCCTACGTTACACTAACAAATTGAATTCTGACAAAAAAGTGTTATATAGGTTTTCGTCTTGATTTCACCTCCAGAATCGATTCCCGCATTTAGATTTTGATAATTATGAATTTTTTTGTAATTTGTTTAAATAATTTGTTATAAACAATTGAAAATAACATAAAAAAAAATACGTATATTTTATTTTTCACTTATGCAAAAGATAGCACAGTTTGTTTGTCGCTATCTCAACCAGTCTTAGCGTGGGCTTTAATGGGTTAACGAACGCGTTTGCATGAGCTAGTTGTTATTTCGACAATCGTTATCGTAAATCACGCAACCGGTCGATCGGGATCCTCTCCTGTCTATTAGATGGTCGACGAGGCGTCCTGAGACGCCATTCCGATGTACCCGCTGATGAGATAGGAGCCCCGTGCCCTGAATATCACTGACTAGCCGTCGAACTGCAGCCGTGAGTGGCTAAAATCAGCCGTTGTTCTCCTTTCTCCCGATTAACTCTCTTTCGAACGACTCAGTTTAGGACTGCGCGCTCCCTCTTCTCTCTCATCCCTTGTAGGTGATTACACGAGGTCAGCGTACGACGACTGTGACGGAAGGAGACAACGGGGGAACCACCCGACAACAGTAGCGACCAGGACCTTACAGCCGATACTGTAGCGCTACCTGCCCCCCTAATGCGAGGACACAGTAGCTGGCGCCCAACTAAAAATAAAGGCTGCATACATCGACTGATTGTGCTGCTGGCGGCGGTCGAGACCGGAAGAATTGACCACTACTCGTTTTCCCCTCCCCCTCCCTCGTAGCAACTGTCAAGAATATGGACATACCAAAAACTATTGCTTCAAGAGTGCAATATGTTTAAAATGTGCAAGTAAGATGTGCAAATTGCTAAGGAAACCACACTGCAATTTATAAAGGATGTCCAATTCGCAAACAACTGCAACAAAAATTATTTCCCAGGCTGAGAGAAAAAAGTTACGTTAAAAACAGTAAACAAGAGCAACCAAACACAAACACTAATACTAATTCAAATTTAAATGCCAATAGTATCAGACCAAACATAACATATGCCCAAGTAACATCAAAACAAAACAATTAAAACATAACAACAGCAGAATTAAAAGATTTAAATTCTCAGGTAGAGCCAAATATTCACTCAAACGTTTATAATAACGCAAACAAACTCGAACATATGATGGAATAGCTGATTTGAAGAACGGACATTATGTTAAATCTTTTAACTGTACTAGTTAATAAAATAGCACAATGAACAGCCTAAAACTCGGTATCTGGAACGCAAATGGACTTATGCAGAGGCACCTGGAATTAACAACATTTCTAATCTTGTAACGGGCGGTTTTATATATAATAATAACAGTCGGTGAATTACTGCAAGGTGATCCAAGAAAGGCCAGCGACAGCTCCCCGTACTCCGAATTGCACTAGCGCAGTGAATTGTAAACTAATTTACAATTATCAATTTATTTATTTATTTATTTTTCATGTGCTGTTACGCGATGAGCACCAGCGGTACTATTAATAAATAATTATTATAACCTGCTATTCTTTCAAAACCTCCTCCGAAAGTCGTCATACCAATAAAGGCTGTTCACTTCAAGAAGAAGAAATTAACCAACGCTGCCGTAAACATATATTGCAAGAAAGAAAATAAGGAATTACGGAGCAATCAACTCAGACTTGTCGATTAACTGAAGAAGAGCGTTCGAAAAATACATTTAATATGTATTTTATTTTTGCGTAATTCATTGTTTAATTTTGCGTGAATGTATAGTAAATTTTCTTTATGCCACCAACGTAGATAACATATTTTCTTGAATTTTGCCTATATAAATGTAGGGCAGCTTTTATGATTCGGTCTGCGTACTTAATTAAGACTAAATATTTCTGATAGCAAAAATACGTAAAAGTGTATTTTTTTGCCGCAGAAATGTATGTCAAAATATTGAAATTATCTTCTCACAATTATCTATCAAAAATAATTGTAAAATCTATCTAATACATCCTAAGTGTAATAGCAATTAAAATGCTGCTTGATATACATATTCATATGCTGCATTAGCTACGCCCACCTATATCTATGCCTACGTTAAATAGACCGAGATAGCTTAATAGATAGAAAAGGACGGCGCATCACACTCAACTTTCCTAATAGACAGAGACAAGCCTGTATACGGATTGATACGATAGAGAGAGATAACATTAAACACCAAAAATCATCGAAACCGAAATTATATTGCGATTACGAAAAGTTACGACTAGGAGAAAGAGGGAGGGGAAGAATGAGCCGGAGTTTGCCGATGGCTTTTGACTGATACAGACGTATAGTCTGTGTCCTTGAACGGCTTTGCAGCTTCTTCGCGTGGTTCTCCTAGAATCGAAGTGCAATTATTTAGAAGCACCATAGCTCACTCGTGCTCACCGTGCCTGATTTCTAAGGGTGCTCTTACATGCGAGCGGACAAACGTTCGAGCGGACGAGCGGACACCCAAAACCCATAAAATTTTGTCCGCCGGTCGAAAATTTTTTGTCCGCCGGCGGACGGAAAACTGTCCGCTGCCGCACGGAAAACTGTCCGCCGGCGGACGAACGAAGGGTTCTCCGTTGAAGGCTTCAGTATATTGGTATCTCAATAATTATCAATTGTTTTTTTTTTCAATTATGCCATTTGAAAGTTATTAAAAATAGCTTAATTGTTGTAGTACTTGCCGGGTTTCACAATAAGTTTTTTTTCTCACGGCGTGCGGAAAGTAGCCTTCCGCACGCGTTTATCGAGTTCTTTTTCGGACTTTTAGCTCTGCGGTTTGATAACTAATGATTTTAGCAGAAAAAGCTTCAGATAAAAGTTCCTAATTATATTATCTACAAAAAAGTCAGTGTAGCCATTATTGTAAATACATTAGTTTACTTGCAAATTAAGAAAAAACATGAAATTTTGTAAACCATTTCAGGTTTTCGTGATTTTTTTGGTCAAATAAGTTTTAGAATAGTGCCTTCACTGACTTTATTGTAAGATCATTTATTACGGAACAACTTTTATCTAAAGCTTTTTCTGCTAAAATCAATCATTTTCAAACCGCAGAGATAAAAGTAGAAAAAAATGCTGTGACGCTACGCAGTAACTATACTTGACTACACTATACGTCGCGGGAAACGTCTGTTAGGTTGCCGCATTTACTTGCTGTGTACCATTGAATATTAAGGATTACTTATCATTTTATATTGCACATTATTTCATAAATTAATAAATTTCTCTTGTTGCTGACGTCACTGCAAGACTTTATCACCGAAAATCGTTCAATTTTTGCGATTCGAAGTTCAATAAAATTGTCTTTTGATAGAGACAATGAAAATCGTAAAACGATAACAAATGATCACTCGAATGAAGTTTCGAGTTTTCCTATTCACACTTTATTTAATTTTTTGTGGCGCAACGAAAAAGGGTCCAGCGCCCATAGACGCCCCGCGGCGCAAAGCCTCAACGGCCGCTTTCTGTTTTTGTTGACATAACTGCAAGACTTGTGATGATGCGTCATCACACAAAAATATATACTATCGGCACTGCAGCAGAACAGCCACGACCGCATACACCCGCCCACGCACGTCCGGATCTCGCGAAGTATGACCCCCAGAAGTTTCCCTGACCGATTCGCACGACCCTTACGCTCGCGTACAACCCCTCGCGCACTCACGACCCGATCCGACACTCCCCCGGGAAGCTAGAAGCCCTTAAAGTTTCCAGCCGCGATCAGCTGATCGCAAGCCCCCGTTAACTAAGACAGACCTAGCTAGACTAGAAGTAGGGGCGACCGAGCGCGTGAGAGCGAGCGAGACCGCCGATACTAGACCGATCGGACGCGAGTGAGGGGAATCGGTAAGACCAGCGAGCAGTGGATAGAAGAGGATAGACAAGCGACGCTATCTGACCGGCCAATCGTCATCGGCTTAGGGGTGGTTAAGCTAATGAGGCAAAACCGACGCTATCTCCGCGACCAGTAGGCAAATTAGGCGCGAAGAACCGACCAATAAACAAATTGCGCGGGCAAAAGGTATTAATATAGACGGCGCTGAGACCCGGCATAGCAACAAATCAGCCAATCGACAATAACTAAGGGGAAGTAAGTTAGGAGAAGCAGCGCGTCGCCGAAAAACAGCGCGCCAGTAACCGTTAAGCCTCGGCGGCGAGAAGTTCCCGTCGAGCCTCGCTGACGCGCGGTACCCGAAAGCAGAGAGAAAGCAGATAGAAGCAGGGAAAGCAGATAGAAGCAGAGAAAGCAGACGAAAATAGAAGCGAAAATAGAAGCGAAAGATTGCAGCGAAAATAGAAGCGAAAAGTAGAAAAGAAAAGGAAGTAGTGAGAGTAGTGAGAACAGAAAAGGAAGTAGTGAGAGTAGTGAGAACAGAAGAGAAAAGTAGTGAGAGTAGTGAGAATAAAAAAAAAGGTAGTGAAGAATAAAGAAAATAGTGATAAAGCAGCGATAGAAAGATAGTGAAGATTAGCGAAGTGACAAAGCAGCGACAGTAGCAATAACGGCAACGCAGGCAGCAATAGTAGCGGCCGCTACAGCGGCCTTGGCGGTTGTAGCCGCGACAGTATTTACCCGAAGATTCGACAGGAGTAAGTACCTTTTTCTACTACCGATGTTTGCATGACCGGCGATCGCGAGATTGTCGGGTAATTATTGACCGCCGCGTTTCGGGAGTGCCGTACGACCTTCGCGCGTTCGATGATGTGATATTCGCGCCTACTCGTTGCTGACTTTTGAAAGTCTCTTTGTCGAGCCGTTGCGTTGTCTATTGTCCGGGAGGCGAAGCTGTCGCGTGATTGCCGCACGTTGTGGCACGGGAGTGTCGTATGACCTTCGCGCGCCTTACATTTTGCGATCATATCTTTACCGCCGATTTTCCGAGCTTTCCTTTTGTTGAGTCGTCTCATTGTTCCGTGTCCGAGAGGCTAAATCAGTTTTTATTTTATGATAAGAACGGATGATTTACAAGTACAGTTAAAATGTCATAGTTGTCACAAATCTCTTTATTTGTATAATTCACATAACAATGTAAAACAATAAAAATTATTATTTACATTGATACTTATGTGTCGTTATAATGTGTTTTTTATTAATAAAATTGTAATCTCTGTTATATAATCCGATGCGTTATATTAATTGCTACTATCGTTAAGACTATATATTTATTGAAACTGAAATATAAAAATTGTAATATTTTCCTCCAGAAACAAAAATATTAAAAATATTATATTTTTGTTTGAAAATCATTAAGCCCTCAAACTTCTAATCAAATCACGACTAAATGCAAGAAAAATTTTGATTTCTTCGTTTGTAAGTCTGAATTGGGATAGCGTCTCGCTTGACATATTAACAAGTTTCGTAGATACAAGACCAAGTACGAAAGTGTCCTTACGTTTTAGTTTCGGACAAATTATCCGACAATAAATATGTTTTACGGTTTTGTAAATTTCGTAATTTACAGATAATCCCATTATTATACCTGACTTTAATATAAATTGTCTTTCCTGATTACTCGATCTACCAACAATGAATTGTGAACCAGAACACGTCTTTGTATTTTCAATAGTTACATTGTAAATAACGCTTTCATCCACTACAAATTGTTCAAATTTAAGTTCCATATAATTCTTTAATGACTCTTCAAAATCGTTATTATCATTAAAATTACGACGACTTTCAAATAATGTTGTTATCGTTGAATAATCATAGCAATCTGCTACCGACGTAGAACGTACTTTGTTTAATTCGAAATTAAAAAAGAAATCATCAAAAACATTAGGTAAAAAATTACCAACGTAGTACTCATTCTGAGTAAGATCTTTGGCACTGTTATATAAATTCTTAAACAAATTAATACAAGTGCTACTTTTTAAAAACGTCCTTCGCAACACACAAGTTACACTCTTATCAATTTCTAAATGAGTATAAATATTTGAATAAAATAATATACATTCTAAAACTAAACTATAAACTATTTCCGATGATATATCATTAAAATTTATTTGCAAATACTTCAATAAGTCAGATTTGTTTGTATACTAAAAATATTACTCAATAAATTTTGCGTAATAATTTTGTTACGTATTCGATAATAATCGAATTTGAATAACGCAGCTATCCTTTTGCAAATAATTTTCAGAACAATTTTAACGATATACGTTATGTAATCTTTGATATTCATACCACATGTCATGGTAACTGTTTGAACAAACGGACCTTTATCAGCATTAATATCTAAATATTCTCTCAAATTACTATTTATATCATCGACAATTATATAATTGTTGTTATACTTGTCATCGTAAGCATTGTCAAAATACATGCAGCACTCGATCTTTTCATAAATCACATTCTCATTGTCCTTTTTACATAAGTATATATGTATTATGGAATATCGTTGGGCTATATTAAAAATTAATAAATTAAGCAATTTTAAATTCCAATGGCAAAGTTCACCAAAGTTTTTCATCAAATATAATTTATTAACGTCAGGATTTACACTATTGCAAACGACTTTCCCTAATAAACAATACAGTAGAACTTGATATTGAATATACTCACTGTTTAAAGTAGTACTTAATTCATTGTACGTTGTCACGAGAATAGAAATGGCATTGCTGATGTAAATTTTAAATTTGAATTGCTCGGATTTCGTCCATGAAAAATGTTAACAAACATCGCAATTGTCACCACACGGAATTATTTGATTTTGAATTTTCAAAGCGTGAGCCAAGGCGACATGTTGGCAATGCAAATTATTCTCAAGGAATAAAAAAGTATTGTAAAGATCCCGCTTTCGTCGAATATGGTCGACTTCATCGACAGCTTGTACATCTTGCTTTGCAATAGCGAGTCTCTTCATTCTAAAAAAATTATCAAATCGAAAATATAAAATTATCTATATATTTATATCATACGGAAATATATTGTTTTTCATAATATATTTACATCAAATGTAAAGACAAAAACTATGATAATTTTATTTTTTTACCTTAAGTAATTTTTGTAATTGTACAGTTGTAAACACAAGGCAGTTTGCCCTTTACGACCTGCCCTTCCAGATTTTTGAATTTGTTCGGCTATTTGGGTACTCATATCCATCTGGATTACAAAATCGACATTTAAATTGTCGATACCCATTCTAAATGCCGACGTTGCAATGACAATAATAACGTTTCGCGTTTGTCGAAAACGTTGAACGATCAACGATTTTTCTAAACTCAATACATGAGAGTGATATATATCCACATGATTGATACCCATACTTTTTAAGTAATGATGCAAATAGTGACATTTATTGATTTCGAAGCAATAAATAATGCCCGTTCGATTGATTAACATTGTCCGTAACAAAAGAGCTACAAAACTGAAACTGGCATTATCATTGTGTAATGTTATTGTGAATTTTTCAATTTTTCTTCTCATAACTACTAATTGTCCCGCACTGATTCTAAAAACATTTTGGTGATTAAGTTGCAATACGTTTTCTCTCAAAGAATCTAGATTATTTGACAATATCGATGTATTCAATGTATAATACTGTAGATTATATCTACTAGTCATCCCTGCGATAAAAAAAAATCATTATAATCGAAACCACCCCCCCCCCCCTGATTGATAATACAACATAAAAAAGTCTCAATATATCGAAACTCAATATATTTATTTTTGATAATTATGATATTTTTATCTAACGAAAGAAAATATAATTTGTTATATCGCTGTTGTATGACCATCCGTGAATGTGTGAATTAATAATGTTTATATTTATCATGAGATTTCAACGTATAAGAACGTAAATATAATAATTAATATTTTTTTGTATGAAACGATAATATGAAACTCGTAATATTTTTGTATAAAGAAATATGAAATCTATAATATTATTATATGATTAAAATATATTTGATGGATTACGATATAAGGTATGTACTATCAATCAGGGGGGGGGGGATTATACGATTAAAATATATTTGATGGATTACGATATAAAGTATGTACTATCAATCAGGGGGGGGGGCTTACCATTTATTATCGTAAATGGAAAATTATTTTGACATTCCTCTTGAATAAATTGTATATCTTCCAAGCTCATGGTGGCTGAATAAAATGACCATGGTACTTTAATGCCGTATTCTTCTATTAATCTTTTTATAACATCCCGACAAGCTTTTCTGAATGTTGTTCCCCATTGAGTTATAACGTGACTTTCGTCAACTATAATTCGTTTCAATGATTTTTTGCTTTGTAATAAATAGCATAGAAATTTTGACATGTTTGAATTTTCATTCAATTTTTCCGGTGTAACGTAGATTAATTTTGTTTCCGCAAGCACTTTTCTATGTACGTCTGGATCGCTAATGATGCCTTTATTCAGACGGTCTAAGTCTCCGCATAATTTTAGGAATGGAATCTGCAATGGAAATTACAATGTAAATAGTTTATACAATTATACGAAAATATTATATTTACGTTTAAATCTTGCAGTTGCTTTGTGTGATCGTCGATTAAAGCTAATAATGGCGAAATTACTATATACAAGCCACTGTCGCACATTGGTGGTAATGTGAACGTTAACGTTTTCCCTGCACCAGTCGGTAGCATGGCTATCACATTGTCGGTCGTTAAATTAACTGAAATGATTTTCTCTTGATGTTTTTTAAAACTATTTAATTTAAACTTTTCCCGTAGTATATTAATTAACATTGTGTTTTTTACGTTTAGTTTTGTTCGTGTAACCGTTAAAATTTTTTCTTTAAAATATGTGTATGGTTTGTTTTTTACGACGTCGTATTCGTAACGTATACTATATATATTTATAGAACATTGGTCCTATAATATTTTGGAATGTGACAAAAGCATATCAGTTTCTTATGTATATCCACATGTTATGGCAACGCGCATGCACAGTAGGTACCCACAGCACGACCATATTGAAATTTTTATATTTCAGGCTAGTCGACTAGCGAATATCGTTGTGTGCGGTTCACTCTGTTGAGCGTTGTCGGGTGATGGTATCCCTTGCACGTAGATTGTTCAACATTAAACTTTTTTATAACAGATCAGTGTTGAAGATGTGGAGTAGCAGTGAATTTTCGGGCAGTGAATCTTCGGGTGATGGAGAGAATGATAGTGTAGTTACTGAAAATGTTGCTGGTAAAAAGAAAAGTGTTTTAGGCAAGAGAAAGAGAAAAGATGAGAGAGAAGGTGATAGTAAATCAGCACTCAAGCTTGTGAAGTACAAGTGGGGTATGGGTCGTCAGTTTAGGCGTGTGGTAAATGCCGACGAAGACGAATTGTCGCAGCATTTTGCCAATAAAAGGTTACGATTGGCTATATTGAAAGTGACAAATACTGTCAATTTTCGTATGAACAGTTTCAAGTCAGATCCTGTGTTGTTGGATGACCTCATTGCCTGTTTCAAATATTTGTTCAGAAGTCATGTCATTATACCTGGTCATTCGATGCTGAAGCCTATCGAGTTGGAAATTTTGAAGTTAACTTATATAAAAGAACTTACGTCGGCTTACAAACTTAGATCTACCAAACCTTCGGATGCAAGTATGCACAATCTTGTAAATGTTTTTGCAACGGCAAGACTAGCATTACTAAAGCCCTATCATCACTGCCCAGTTTGGGCTTTTGTGTATCACGTGTATGCTAAGTAAGTATAATTTTTTAAAGAAATTTAGTAATTATCCGTAGTATTTATTTGTTAAACAAAAAAATTAAAATTCTCATATTTTTGTTTGATTCGAAAATATGCGAATTTACATATTTCCGGATGAAACAAAAATATGAGAAGAAATAATATGTTACGTATACGTTATGTAACATTTACAAAAATGTCTATTTGTTTTATATTTAAGGCGTGAAGAAGCAGATATGTCAAGTATTTTCGAGAAAATTTCTGATATTGACAACTATGCAGCAGCGAAAGAACCTCCAAATGTCACTGAAGATGAGGTGAAAACAATTGTCAACAAATATGTTCTGCAGCTCGATAGCAAAAATTGTTGTCCAGCTGGTCAGGATCCTACTTTGAATTCAGCTCTACCTCTCAAGACAATCCAAAAAATCAAGCGCAACATGCAAGGAAAGAAATGTAAAGTACAAATACAGCATATGTTACTGCATCCAAATAATTTTTTTGGGCAAGTAACGGAAGATGATGTCGTAGATATGGCTTATTTTACAAGGATTTTTTAGTAAGTATAATATGTTATTTTTGCTCTAATAATGGACGAGCAAGAATGTTTGTTTGTTTGTTTGTTTAAATCGATTTTAATTTTTTTTTAGTGAGTGAAACATTCCCCGTGATGTCATGGCTCAACCACTGAGGAGAAGAATTTTCAGGCAGTATCACCATAATCCAGAGGAGGATGCAGCTGCAGCATTGGTTCCAAGGATTGAAATGTTGGACATTGAGTAAGTACAAATAAATTTTTTAAAACAAGAATATGGAAATCACCATATTTTCGTTTATCGTACGAAAATATGGTGATTTCCATATTCTTGTCTTGAAATATTATGAATGTTCTTCTTATTTTATTATTACTTTTTTTAGTGAAATTATTGCATCTGGTGGGAAAGACGACTTTTATAGCTATCCACATCCTGTTACCGAGTACGTTCGACGAGTTTCAAGCACCTTCGCGCAGTTTTCGACGCACTACTCTCCAGCAAGCTTCGCATCAACTGGCTCAAATGCGCCTTCGCCAAGAAGGAAGTCTCCTTCCTCGGTTTCACAGTCAACGCTGATGGTTTCAAGCCGCCAGCAGCTAAAGTCGACACCATCGTCAACTACCCCAGGCCGCACACGATACATCAACTCAAACGCTTTCTCGGCGCGATAAACTACTTCCGCCATCACATCAAGCAGGCAGCCCAGTATCAAGCTCTGCTCAACGATCAACTCAAGGGAGCCAAGAAAAAGGACATGCGTCCCATCTTTTGGACCTCTCAACTCGAGGAGGCTTTTGAGGCCACAAAAACTGCCTTAGCCAACGCCACCTCGTCGAACTTCCTAGACCCAGAAGCCCAGATCTTCCTCATCACAGACGCCTCTGCCACGGCTCTCGGTGCCTCCCTGGAGCAACACATCAATGGGAAACCCTCCCCTCTTGGCTTCTTCTCCAGGAAGTTTTCGCCAGCGGAGCAGAAATACAGCCCATACGATCGCGAACTGCTAGCAATCTTCGCATCGCTCAAACACTTCGCACATATTGTCGAAGGCAGGAACCTCACGATCTGCACGGACCACAAGCCGCTCGTCAAGGCTTTTCAGCAACGGCCCGAAAAAGTCTCTCCTCGCCAGCTGCATCATTTGGACTACATCGGCCAGCTCTGCACCAATATCGTACACGTACCAGGCAATCAAAATTTAGTCGCAGACGCCCTTTCGCGCATCTGCACTGTAACCATGCCCACCAAGCTCGACGCTAAAACGATCTCTGAAGCTCAGGCGGACCCAGAAGCCGCCATGTCTGAAGCAGATTCAACCTCTCTGAAGCTCCAATCGCTAAACATCGAAGGAAACAGCGTTCTCTGCGACGTCGCAACAGGTACTGTGTGCCCCTACCTGCCCCTCTCCCTGCGCAAAACAGCCTTCGACGTCGTGCACGCACCTTCACATCCAGGCGGCCGAGAAACTTGCAGGCAAGTCAAGGAGCGCTTCGTCTGGCCAGGCATGAAGAAAGACACCCTGCGCTGGGCACGTGAGTGTATTCCTTGTCAGCGTTCTAAAATCCGTCGTCACACTCGCAATCAACCAAACCACATCGAGATACCCGAGGCGCGCTTCAGCCACCTCCACCTCGATCTTATCATTATGCCTCTGGTAAGAGAACACAGATACTGCCTAACAATAATAGACCGCTTCTCTCGTTGGCCTCACGCAGTTCCGCTAAAGGACATATCCGCGGAGACAATTGCGTTAGCCTTTTACAGAGAATGGATCTCCATCTTCGGCACGTCGCTCACAATCACCACCGACCAGGGTCCGCAGTTTGAGTCTGCACTTTTTACGGCTTTAGCTCAACTTATAGGATCAACCCGCATCAGAACAACGCCCTACCACTCCCAAGGAAATGGAATGACAGAGAGGTGGCACCGCACACTAAAAGCTGCGCTCACTTGTCACTCCACAGTGCCTTGGTTGGACATCCTCCCAACCGTTCTGCTGGGACTTCGTACAGCCTTCAAGCCGGACCTCGGAGCATCACCTTCGGACCTCCTCTTTGGCACCTCGCTAAGAGTGCCAGGAGGATTCTTCGTAAAGGACGACCGGCCTATCTCTTCCAGCTCTTTTCTGGACTCGCTGTGAAACCACTTCCGTGCAGTGCAGTCTACACCCACTGCACACCACATCAAAACGAAAATCTTCATGCATCAGGACCTTCGCACCTGCTCACACGTCTTCAAGCGCGTGGCCCCAATCCAGCCGCCGCTCTCTCTTCCTTACACAGGCCCACACAGAGTCATCAAGAGACTCGACGACTTCAGGTACACCATCGACGTGGACGGCAGATCAGCAACGGTCTCCACCTCACTACTGGTAGCAGGCTACATAGCCAACGACCTTCCACAACCGGCCCCCGCACCGCCCAAGCGCATCCATTTCGCGCCAACGGAGCCTTCAACCCACCGTCCACCAGAGCAAGGGTTGCCCTCAAACCAAGCAACCTCCAGGGGGGGGAGTGGATGTGGCGCCTTCACCGACCGGACATCTCGCGCCATCAGAAGGCAGCACTTTCCAGCCTCGCCGCTAACCGCGCAAGCAAGCGCTCGTTCCGCGAGCGGACTGCGAGTAGCGCATCAGTCACGGCCCAGCGCCCTCATCGCACACAACTCATCTTCTTTCTCTGTGCTCATACAGGCAAGGCATTGTGCTCTGAGCTATTGCCTTGCCCTTTGTCTTTCCGTACCCACAGCTGTGGCCTTCCGTAATCATTATCGTGTCTCTCAAGTGCTGTAAATAAAGTTCAAACGCAGTATAAATAAGGTGTAAATAAAAGTGAGCATTCTACATTTGGGCCATTCCTTTTCTTCGGCTCAACTTTCATCCAACCACGTTTGCCGGCGAGAATCATTCGGGCGCAAGGCGCATAGAGGACTTTGGGCTCGGCACGAGGAGCAGACGGGAAGCTAGATTCTGATAGCTTTTCCCGCGCGGCAGCTCCAACCTCCAAATCTTACATGTTCATTCTGCCAAGAAACCGCTCCTTCATTATTGAAATAACAACAAAATTCCTCTCTGATCTTCCACGTTGATCTTGCGCTGTTGTCGATAGTTGTAACATCTTCGACTTCATCGAATGATTCTCCTTGCCGTTGAATATCATCCATGTCGGTATTAAATTCTCAAGGATCTTGTTTGCGGAGCCAATTATGCAAACAGACTGTTGTCTTGACAATCTCGATGGTGGTCCTCCCACTAGCATTTATTGCTTGGTGATATACTCGCCACGTATTAACGAGTATACCGAAGGTGTTTTCTATAGTTCTTCTGGCACAACTCAAGCGATAATTGTAAATACATTGTCTTATCTCCAAATTCTGCTTCGGATAAGGTCTCTGCATGTAGCTTTTGGCAGGGAAAGCTTCATCACCGACCAAACAGTATGGTAACGGTGTTGGTCTTTGGGTAGAAATTGGAGCCGGTTCGGGAACATTCATATCGTTCGACTCGAATTTCTGCCCAAAGACACAGTCGCTGAAAATTCCACCGTCGCTTCTACGTCCGTATGCGCCAATATCCACACACCGGATAAGATAATTGGCATCGCAAACGGCTAATAATACGATGCTGTGGTACCCTTTGTAATTGAAGTTTTGGGAACCTGCGTTTGGAGGACACTGAAAAAAAAATTATTTAAAAATTTGTTAATCTTAGTTGAAAGAGATTATGTATCCCCCAATACATGGATGAAAATAATTCCTTTACTACATGAATCTAAAGTGTAGGAGTATGCTCTCAAAATTTCAAATCATAATTCGAAGCGGTTCAGCCGTTATTGAAAGATACCCTTTTAAAAGTCTCCCATGAAAGTTTTCACTTCGGCACTCGATTTTCTTTTTATTTTTTTTTTGTTATAAAAGTATGACTTTTACTTACTTGGATCCGTACATGTTTCCCGTCAATGGCACCTATACAATTTGGAAATTGCCAAGTATCTTGAAAACCACGTGCGATTTTGAGCGACTCCTCCGTTGGTATATTCGCTGGTAAAACAAGTGGCTGAAGTACAGCCCAAATGGCTTGGCAGGTCTGGTAAACAATATTGCTTACAGTTGGTCCTGACACATAAAACTTTTGCGATATCGACTGCATATAATCGCCGGAAGCTAAGTATCTAAAATGAGTTGTTCATGTTATTTTATGTATAAATAACAAATAGTTATTACGAATAATCATCAATAAAGAAAAATGTTGAAATACCTTAGTGTTAAAGCTAATCTCTCGTTTGGTGGTATTGGCTCTCTAACTACAAACTGCTTAGTTATGTACGGTCCGACTATTAAAAGTAACTCTTCCATCTGCATTGCTGACATTCTAAAGTGGTTTAGATGCTGCGAGGACGTAAGCAAAGGGTACCACGCTAAAAATCCAAGATTTTTGCGTTGTTCGAACAACGGTGTTACCCAGCATGAACGTTTTCTTCCTTTCTTCAATTCTTCATCGACGAGCGTAAGGAATTCAACGCTGGATTCTACCACTTTGTTGATCCAAGTAGTATGTACTGCGCGGACTGCTCTACAATACTCTTTTGCGTATAATAGTTTTTTTCTGTCTAAACTGCATCGTGCCCATGGGCGAGAGAGCTCTGAAGAACTAGGGTTCGGATTTTCAAAACTCATGGTGACACAACACACAGCTTATTACAGGAAACTTGCCACGCAAATAGTGTCGTTCACTGAAACTGCATCCAATTTATACTTTTGCACGGACGCGCCCACTATAGTGCAGAGGTTGAGCCCATAGTGTAGGAGGATCCTTACCAGAGAAAGTCTCGAAGAGGGAGTTGACTATAAGTTTTCACTGGTCGACTCGAAGTAAAACAGAAGGCTATAAGTGATGGAGGGGCAAAACTTGAGGCGATGATTTGCCACTGCAAAATTTGTAGGCAATAGTGAAAAGTAGGGATTTAGCTATACAAATTGAGCTAGTCAAGTTGATGAGCATAGTAGCCGAGAAATCGTTGGTGCAGTGTCTTCTCTTTGCTAATAATCGCTTTGCTAAAATCAGTTGTGCTCTGTAAAATCGTCGCAATCGCTGCTGCAGTGTGATCTGATAACTACTTAAACCAGCTCTACTTCGTGTATTTCATCATACACAATCATACGATGAGTGACTTGTTCGAGGTGAGTTTTGTTTTTTTTAAGATAGAGATAAATAACACGTTAGAAGTTGTATTTCGTTTTGTACATTCAATTCTGGATTATGTAATGAAATTAATTATTGTGATTCTCTTGATTTGCAGATGTGGGAATTGCCCTATACGTGTGGCTTATGTAGACGAGAGTTGGACGGGTATGAAACGGAAGATCATGAGTGCCTTCAAGGTTATCATGATATATACACCGATATTCTAGATGTAATATATCCGAAAGTTGGTGAGTTGAATATATGTCATTCACTAAGATTATTAATGTTGTTTATTAATATATTTCTCAACATATGGTTTATTGTCCTTTCAGATGATGAAAACATACTCTGGAGCTCAAGAGTCCATGGACAGAGGGAGACATTATGTATTCCTATTCCCGTGGAGCCGATGGTGAACCCTTTTCCGTCAATTCAGGAAATCATGAGCAGAGCCGCTTTGAATGTCCGCATTATTGAGGAATAACAACCGCCATCGAACGAAGTATCATTGGACGAAATGCTGATAAATCTCGTCCGTGAACGACCAGAGCTATGGGACACGACACTTCCCATTCAACGGAAGTCAAGAATGAGGATCAGGGATGTATGGGAACAAGTTGGTAGCGAATTGGGCTCGGACGCAAAAAAAGTCGCAAAGCAGTGGAAACACCTGGTGGATTACAGCCGAAGATTGAAAAGAAAGGCACCCAGGAGTGGATCAGCCGCAAGTTTAAAAAAACCCTGGCCACTGATGGATAGTCTTTCTTTTCTTGACAAAACCGATTTGGATACTCGGGAAACGACGTCGAATATGGGATTCGGCAATCTCGGTGATGACGGAAACGGTAATGAAACTGACATGGACTGCTCCGAAGTAGCACCGGTGATGCCAGAGTTTACAACGAGTAGGACTCACAAAAATACGCAGAATAATAAGCCAATAATGGACGCAGCAAAAACATTAGCGGACGCGATAAAAGAGTCTGTGACGAATTTACATGTGCCCGATTTAGAACAAGTTCTTGCTTTGTCGCTTACCACAGGTAGTGAAAGAAGCGAGTTAGATGCAACCGTGGAATTGTGGTACATAAAACTACAGAGCATTAAAGATAAAAAAATTCTCCGGCGACTTATGCGCGACGTATCAAATCTCATTGATGATCGTTTACTACAAATAGAATAGATGTAAATATAAATATAATAAATAAGAACCGTTTGTCTCCATTCGCCTGCTGCGTACGACTTTTCAATCGCCGCGTACGGCATTTGGATCGCCGCGTACAACGGTACACAAGACGAAATATTGCACGTCAGATCATATGCTTCATTGTGTCCGTGCGGCTTAAGAAACGCCTGCCGCGAAAAAAACTCTCCGGCAACTTATGCGCGACATATCTGTATATAAATAAAATAAATGTACAAAAATATAACATATAAATGAAATAGATTGTGAATATTTATATTATAATGAAATAAAAGATAAAAATAATTTACTGAAGTTTTACTGAAATTGTTTTGAAAAAATAAGAAAAGCTTAACTGCATTCTCAGGAAAACTCAAAACTTAATTCAAGTGTTCTGTAACGGTCCTGTCTGATTTGTCTCCTATTTTCCTCTGCAAAACGGCAACCCATCACACACGACACAATTAGAGAAAATCGGTAATTGAGCGTAGGCGCTTTTCACACGTATATGCAAATGTGTTAGGGCAACTCTGCGAAAACATTACCATATAAAGAGCGTGACGTCACGACCGAGGGAAAATTTATTGTTTACAACAGAAAACCGTCAATTATAAAGTTTTTTAAACGAACAAAAGTATTTCTTAGTTAAATTTGATGCGCTGATTCTGAATTTCATGTTGATATAACTCTCAAATCGATATTTGTTAGTCAAATCTAATCTATAAGTTAACATTGTTAGTTATTTTGCAATAAACAATGATATTGTTATTTCTAGCATACGATTACAATCTCGACGTATTGAAACAGAAAAGCAAGAATTTGACACTTTGATAACTAATTACTCATTAAGTTATCAATAAATAAACAATTTATAATTTTTTTAAACAATTAAAATAACACGGTTCGATAGCAAATCGATCACACGTATCTGTAAAATTGATGATTATGATTGTCACTAATTTGCTGATTTTTAAATCGTTAAAAAAGAAATTTGCAAATCTGTTTTTTAATTATTATTCAAAATTAGAGAGCAACATTAATCATCTTTTATATGGATAACAATCTTCTAACCACAAGCGATTTTTCCATGTGAAAATTTTCCATAATTTTATTGTAAAAATGGCGTAATTTGATTATTAAATTGTATAGCTTATAACTTTAAAAGGCGATTTTTCCTAGAGATGCAATTTATGTTAAAAAATATATCTTTTCCAGTTTAATTTTTTAAATCGCATAATTGTAATTTCGATCGAGCCATTTTGCGATAAAACGTGTACAAAATTTGCGTCAAAGACAAAAATAGCGTTGTAGGGGCTACCAAGCGTAGAAAGGAGCCCATTTCGCATGTCTAAATTCGCTCGTCGCTGGGGCAAAAGGACTCACTTTCCTACCTTGCTTAGCAGCGCGAGCACTGTGTAGAAATAAAGCCTTAGCTATTGCCTGAGACGAATTTCTTTTCAGTGGTTAGCCTGTTGAACTCCTTTCCTACTGATCTCTAAGAGCTCAACTCATGAGACTATCTCTCTCATGAGAAAAAAGCAGCCTTAGAGATCTTCCCTCCTGAAACATATCTATTGTTGAGAAGTCAAATTGAGTAGTAATCGCGGCGCTGTCGGGCCTCTCCCCGATAGATGCGATTGCTATCAATTGCACTTCGAAGCAGCTCATCAAGTTGGCAAGCCTCGTGGTTTGCCACTCGAAAGATTTTCTTTTGATTATTTAGATTGCGCGCGTGTCAACTTCTTGCTTTTCTCGGAGACGTTATTGCGAATTTAATGTAAAGAGTCCGAACTAGTATTTTAATAACGCGAGATACACTCAAACGTTACAGTTCAATTGTTATCGTTTTACCATTATCATTGTCTCTGTCGAAAGACAATTTCATTTGTCTTCGAATCGCAAAATGCCAACGAATTCGGTGATAACGTCTTGCCGTGACGTCAGCAAAAAGAGAAAGCGTCCGCAATTGCACCTATTCAGAAAGGACTTGATTAATTATTGTTCTTTCGAAGGACAGTACAACTTCAACTGCCGTTAATGTCAACGCAAAGGGGACTAATGATTCAATGAATGGTTTAACTAATTTAAAATAAAGCTACAGACAATTTCCAACATAAAGTTCAAGGTTAATTACGCTAGACCCATCGATGCAAAAATTTTGTTTGTAGAACATAACGGTTTGGGCGAAATTGAATAGCGTGGCATCATCCCTTAACGACGTTTGCCCAAAGAGAAAGCGGCCGGAGTTGCGCCTATTCAGAAATGCCTTGATGGATTATATTGTTCTATCGACCGGTTATTACAACTTTAACTGCCGTTAATGCCAACGCAAAGGGGACTGATGATGCGATGAATGGTTTGAGTAATTGCAAATAGATTAGAAACAGTTTTAGAAATAAAGTCCAAGGTTAGTTATGCTCGGCCTACCGTTGTAAAAATCGTGTTTATATAAAATAACAATTTGGGCGAAATTGAATCGCATAGCATCTTCCTTTGACAGCGACAGCCGAAAAGAGAAAGCGGCCGGGCGTCTACCGGCACTTGCTCTTTTTCGTTGCGCCACAAAAAATTAAATAAAGTGTGAGGAGGAAAACCCGAAACTTAATTCGAGTGATCAATTGCAATCGTTTTTCAATTATCATTGTCTACAAGACAATTTTATTTGTCTTCGAATCGCAAAAATTAAACGATTTTAGGTGATACAGTCTTGCCGTTATGTCAACAAAAAGAGAAAGCGGCCGTTAAGGCTTTGCGCCGCGGGGCGTCTATGGGCGCTGGACCCTTTTTCGATGCGCCACAAAAAATTAAATAAAGTGTGAGGAGGAAAACTCGAAGCTTCATTCGAGTGATCATTTGTTATCGTTTTACGATTTTCATTGTCTCTATCAAAAGACAATTTTATTGAACTTCGAATCGCAAAAATTGAACGATTTTCGGTGATAAAGTCTTGCAGTGACGTCAGCAACAATCAACCGGAACCGTCAGGAACACTCGAGCCCCCCAAAAAGAGCACCAAGAACGATGACTCGACTAAACCCTTCATAATTTCGTAAGTGAAAATTTTTTTTTCTTGAACTCTTATTCTTATTGGCGTGCCTATAATAAGGAATATCTGTTCAATATCTGAAATGTAAACCTTCTCTTTAGTATTCCTATACACACACACACACACACACATATCTATATATATATGTGTTTGTGTGTATACTAGAATGAACGATATATATGTTAATATCAAAGTCGTATACCTTATGCTCTAGTATAGAAGAATACGCCCCGTCTTCAAGAATGCAAGCCTTGGTAAACCGTATGATCCAGCCATCACATCCGACTAAGTAAGGTTCTTTCATCTCGAATTCTCATTCTTTGTTCTCGGACAGACGGTACAGTATAGTATTTTCATGCCAAGAATAACGAATGAAATGTAACACACTTACATTCCTTTACCTCGGCATGAAAATACTAGATTGCCTTTTCGGTCCGAGATTGAGGAATGAGAGCTTGCGATCCAAGAAATGAGCATTCTCCATAGAATTGATATAAAGATTTACATTAATAATAATAATTTACAATAATAATTTTATTATTCCAGTTCGAGTCAGCAGCCGGAGGTCCTGGCCAAGACCGTGATGCTGCCAACAGATCAGCAGCAGCAGGAGCAGCAGCAGCAACAGCAGCAGGTCGCTGATCAGCAGTAGCAGCAGCTCGTCGCTCAGGTGCAGGGTGAGGAACCGTCAGGAACCTCCTCGTAAGTAGTTTCCTATGCCGACTTTGGAGAGCCTTCATTTCTTGGATCTCGAACTCTCATTCCTTGTTCTCGGACAGACGGTACAGTATAGTATTTTCATGCCAAGAATAACGAATGAAATGTGACACACTTACATTCCTTTACCTCGGCATGAAAATACTAGATTGCCTTTTCGGTCCGAGATTGAGGAATGAGAGCTTGCGACCCAAGAGATAAGCTTTCTCTATGGAATTGATGTATAGATATACATTGATCATAAATTATTTACATTAATAATTTCATTATTCCAGTTCGAGTCAGCAGCCGGAGGTCCCTGCCAAGGCCGCAAAGCTGCCAACAGATCAGCAGCGGCAGCCGGCACCGTCAGGAACACTCTCCCATAACTTGAATGACCCACGAATACAAGCTTTAGAAAAGCGTATGATCACGCCATCACATGCGACTTCGCAAGCGTAAGTTCTTTTATCTTGAACTCTCATTCTCTGTTCTCGGACAGACGGTACCGTATAGTGTTTTAATGCCGAGAATTAGGAATGGAATGTGACACACATATATTCCCTATCTTTGGCATGCAAGTACTATACCGCCTCATCGGTCCGAGATTAGGGACTGAGAGCTTGCGACCCAAGAGATAAGCTTTCTCTATGGAATTGATATATAGATATACATTGATCATAAATTATTTACATTAATAATTTCATTATTCCAGTTCGAGTCAGCAGCCGGAGGTCCCTGCCAAGGCCGCAAAGCTGCCAACAGATCAGCAGCAGCAGGAAGTCGCTGATGATCGGGCGTCTCAGGCGTCTCAGGCGTCACCAACCTCCTGGTAAGTAGTTTCCTATGCCGACTTTGTAGATCGTTCATTTCTTGGATCTCGAACTCTCATTCTCTGTTTTCGGACAGACGGTACCGTATAATGTTTTCATGCCGAGAATTGTGAATGGATTGTGACACACATACATTCCTTATCTTCGGCATGCATATACCATACCGCCTTTTCGGTCCGAGATTAGGGAATGAGAGCTTGCGACCCAAGAGATAAGCTTTCTCTATAGAATTGATATAAAGATGTACATTAATAATAAAAACTTACCTTATACCTACAGTTCTGAAGATGACAGAATACACTGGAGGCGCGGTGACCTGGCCCTGGTTCGGTTCCACAAGTATCCCTGGTGGCCCGCCGTCTTCCTCGAAACGTGCGCTGATTCAGAGATGGTTCAAATAATTACGATTGGCGACAATCAGCAGCACACGGTGCCGTTCCTATCGATCGTGGCATACGATAGGATCAAACTAGAGAATTCCATCAAGAGATACAGGGGAGCGAAAAACAAAGCCGGGAAGCAAGCTGCTGCTGCTATGGAGGAGTATGTGGCAAGGTACAGGGAGGATCTTGAAAAGGGACTGACGAGCCTCCTTCCAGATGAGCCGAAGGCTAAGAAGAGGCCCAACAGAGATAATAGCGACGCCGTGGAACCCAAGGAAAAGAAAATGAAAAAGAAAAAATAAATTTTTTTTTTGTTTGTATACGTTTCTTATTTATTCTTATGTCATATTTATAATAAAATAGAGTTTTTCAATATTTAAATATTGTAATTTCTTGAAACCTCTATTTTCCAACCATTCCTAGATGTAGGTTTAAACGGTGCTATTCACTCTCGGGCTATACTGTGAAACTGAATGCCGAATAAATGTCGTAACAGCCATGCCGAGTAGTGAACGTGCCGAACGCTATTGGAACTGCCATTCTCAGATGTGGATATGCGCGGTGCTCTCCAGACCGATATACTTGATGATTATATCTAGAATGTTACTTACCTGTTCTCTATCATTGTAGGCGCGACGACTTCCTGGAGAGCATACCAAGGGCCGACGAAAGTTGGTTTATGTACCAGTCGAAGGACAAAGAAGAGCGCTTTTCTTTGGGGTACGGCAACCTCATGCGTCTGATGAGCTTGAACAGGATGACAGCCTCGATGATTTCGAAGAGGGACGGCCTGTTAATGTTGATGCCCAAGCGGAGCAGGCTGAGGCCGGGGCCGAGGTTGAAGCCCAGGTTGAGGCCGAGGCCGAGGTTGAAGCCCAGGTTGAGGCCCAGGTTGAGGCCGAGGCCGAGGGCGTCATAGAGGAGCCCCATATCACTCATAGGCTGGGAATAAGAGTGGGACCCTGGGACGAAACCGCTTACAGGATGGCTATCGATGAGATTAATTCTATAGCAGTAGAACCGACTCCTACGTGTTCCGGAGCGTCCAACATTATGATAGAAAAGGTCACAGGTGATGACGATCTCCCTGGGCCATCGGTTAGAGTTCAGACGTAAGTAAAAGTTTGTAGCTGAAAGTGCGATTTCATAATTTAGGGAATGGACTGCTGACGGCAGTATTTTCAAACCTAATAGCGGGCTTGAATGTCTAATAGTTCAGCTATGCAGATCATAGGGAATAGATATCGGCTAGCTCTCGGACATCCATTCCCTCTTTCATACTACAATATGGTTATGTATCTCTATGTCAGAGATCAGGAATGTGAGTTCGGAATCTAGTGAATAGCTGCTCCCATTAGATATCCGTACGACTTTACTTAATTCTTTACAGGAACAATCCTACCCTATCCTACGTATACAAATACTTTCGTTCTACTATGAATTCTTAGATTTCGCTACTATACTTACCCTTATCAATATTATTCATTACAGACGAGGGCAGCATAATTATATCTTGCGCCCGAGGCTGCACGTCACGTCCAGTAACGCCGCCTTCTTATTTTTGGCGCAGAATCCCGCCAAGAAAACAGGTGCCCCACCCCCTCCCAAACGAACAACTGATCACAAGAGGCTGTGGAAGAGAGGTGATGCAGCTCTTGTTCTCTTCGAAAACTACCCGCTATGGGGTGCGATCTTCATTCAACATTTGGAGGATGATAATGTAAAGATCATCACTCCAGATGACCTTCAAGAACGTATTGTCTTTGTCAATTCAATCCAAATTTATGACGCTAAAGATCAGGCGAAAGACATCAAAAGGTTCGAGGATCCATCGATAAGACAAACGGCCAGAGAAGCGGCCAAAGTGATGGCTGATTATGCCAGTAGGAGTGTCATTAATCTTCAAGAGGAGTTGGAAAAAGTATTGCAACGGAAAATTGAAATGGAGAGAGAACAGGCGTCTAGCAAAGACAAGAAGAGACCAAGGAAGCCGACAGATGAAGGTGGTGGACCAACCAAAAAACGGAAATGAAAATTATTGTATAGTGTAAAATAAATAGTGGTTCTACCAAGCTGGATATTGAGCTCGCGTCATACTTTGTACACTCATATTCTCAGTAGTAGGCATACGGATAATGTTCACGGCTTGACGTATTCAAATTCAGCTATAGTGTAAAAATGAATGCCGAAACAAGGTCGTAACAGCCATGCCGAGTAGTGAGCTTGCCGAACGCTATTAGAACTGCCATTCCCAGATGTGGGTATGAGCGGTGCTCTTCAGACCGACATCTGGAAATGGCAATTCTAATGGCGTTCGGTAAGTTCACTACTCGGCATGGCTGTTAGTACATTTTTTGTAGTGCATTTATTGTGACTTTTAATTCAAAAACATAATTTGAAATAGTTTCATTCTTCATCGGGCCACTCCTGTCTGTCCAAGGTATTAATAGGACGCGACGGCAAATTGCAGATGGATTTCATGGAATAAAGCTATAGTCCATGATAGTTTAGGTTATCTTCGTACACAAATCTATCATATTTCTTCAGGGGTTCCAACAGGAATTTTTTTGACGAAAAAATGAACGTCAAAAATATCCTGTTATTTTGGAGGACAGTAGCAGTCGGCCACACATTGAATTTTATTTTTGGACTTTTTCCGCAAATTGTGCAAATGTCAGAAGATCTTGCTGCCTCTTTTAGAAAAACAAGTGCTATGATGCTAGGGTCGTACTTTTTGTATTCACCGTATATCTGTTGTGACGGAGAATCACGGCTCGACCGTTGTTCTCCGCCGGGCTCTCACTGATTCCCCGTGTGCCACGCCGAGCTGGGAGAGTGCGTTAGTTGAGCACACTCTAATTGCTCCGTCTTGCTCTTTCTTTCGAGGTGCGACGGCAACGGCGGTGATTGGAGGGAGCCAACGTGGAGAGCGCAGCGAGAGAGAGAGAGAGAGACAGAAGATAGGGGAAAGCCGGCGAGTCGTTGGCAGACCTGCGCGCGCATCTCGCCGGCTTGAAGAAAGAGGATCGGCAGTATCTGCTGAGGGGTCGCACGGTCCGCCGCGCGCACACATTTTTCTTCGATTACCTTTTGTTGCGTTTGTGAGTTCCCGCGCCCTCGCCGAAGACTTAAGTTGTGTGTGATACGTGCCCGGTGCGCGGAGTGCTCGCTTAAAATTTGGTGTAAATTGCGGAGCCGGCACCGGTGCTCGTGGGCGACCGGCGAGGTGACGCGGGCGTGTGCGCGCGCGCGGCCATCTTAGTGAGCCTGGTGAGTGCGAATTTCGTGCCGATCTGCTTCCTTGGGCGGAACGAGGCACGGCACGACACATATATATACGCACACACACACACTCCTCTAACAACAGCAGACGTATACACTCGAAACGTATTCACAACAATAACCACGACAACAGAAATAACAGTAGCAGTAACAACAACAACAACAATAATCATCGCAACAGTCACAACAATAACACCAACATAACAGCCACAACAACAACACCACAGCAAGGAACAAGAGAGAAGCAAGGCTACAAGAGAGAGCGATCACCTGGACATCCCGCCTTTATTTTACAGAGTATTTTGGAGGTTGACGGGCACAGGAGCATCGGAGCGGACAACGGAGTTGACGCGAGGCAAGGTCGGTGCGGTGTTTTCTCTTCCTCTCTCTCTCTCTGTCCGAGGCGTCGAGTAAACACCTCGCAGTTCGGCAGCTCTGCCGATTGCGAGGTCGTTCACTATTGTGTTCGGGCGAATATTAATTTGTACGCAAGCGTCTCTACTCCGATTCTTTCGCTATTCTTCGGATAATCAACGGTTCGGCGCGCAGACCTGCCGCCGATTCATTATTATCGTGAGCCGATACGTGATTACCACGACGTGAGAGTATCGTATTTGCTTTTTAGTTTGTGAGCTACGATTATTTTGTATTTTCCTTTTTCTATCATTTTGTATTTTCTTTTCACCATTATTTTGTATCCTCTCTTTTCGATAACCTTGTATTTCTCCTCTTTCATAATATTGTATTTTTCTCTTTCCTCTTTAAGTATTTTATAATCCCGTGTTATTTTATATCTTTTCCGTTTTTCAGTTATCATTTAGTAATTTAATATTAACGTGTATTTTACGCCGTTCCGATTAATTACTCGCGGTTTTTGCTCAACTGTTAATTTTCCCCTTTTCTTTGTTTTCCTTTTAGCATTAAAGATTATTGTTGATTCAGACTTAGTTTCGATTATTATCCCCTCAGTCACTCCTGATCCCAAGTATCAATCCGCCTACGGTTGACGCGTGTGCTCGACGCGTTATTTAGCCGCGGGAACGATCTTTGCTTCCCGAATCCCCGAAAAATAATTTGTACGGACAGTCACGAGCCATCCATTGAAGGACGACTGGATTTCCCCGTTACACTGTAAAAATAGAATATGTAAATTATTAACAAATCTTCAAAATCATGAATATGAATATAAATTACTATACCTCATTCCAATCAAAGTCAGGGTATCGACGAATCAATCTTAAAAGTAACACCTGGTTACTGTTGAGATTGAGCAATTGACTTTTGGTCTTCATCTGCATGTCTTGTATACTAGTCTTGAAGCTGTTCTGCACTTTCTGCTGTGCATTCAATGTCTCAATCAATTTGTTATAGGAGGACCACTTTCTTTCTGATCTATTATTAATGTATATGAATAGTGCTACTGCCCACTTTCTAGATTTTAAAATTTCATTGAATCTTTTTGTTACTATCGAAGACAATTTACTAGTGTTGTACATTCGTGGCTTCATCTGTTTCGATGTTTCGAAAGATTGCACACAATTAAATCGTATGCCCTCTCGGGCATATTTTGTCTGTTTGTGAACCACTGTAAGTAAATCCTTAAGTGTCTTAGAAAAGCAACAGCCTTTTTGCATCAACAGAAATGCCACTATTTCTGTGGTCACCTTTTCATCTAGATCTTCCTCATCTACTTTCTCCAAAATAAGATTGATATAATCAGCTAATTTCACATCAACCAGTCTGTTCAAAAGCTGCTCCGCCTTTTCGTGCGTCAACGTGAATGAAGCAGTTCGCATGAACGTTTGCATGGACTGGTAAAATACTAATAATAACTGATCATCTCTGATTTTCCTGGATAGAAACTGTTCAATTGTTTCAGCCACTTTGCTGACTTGACGTGTCAGCTGTAAAATACGAAATTTATTATTATTTTTTTCAACGGCGTTC